>NC_084837.1:68325265-69575265 GCF_033115175.1 Lepus europaeus | reverse complement strand
CTGCAGGGTCTGAAAGACTCCCCAGATCCCTGGAAGCAGGAAAGGGGTTAGCAGGGAGGCCAGATCCTCAAAGGTTATGATGTTCCTCCATCAATCATTGGATGGACTCCGATGGGGAAGAAAGTATAAAAAAGGTCTCCCACTCTCTCTATTTTCTGCTTCCTTTTGTGTCAGCATTAATCAACTGCCCCATGCTTTAGTCACAACTAGCTGGAGTCCAGCAAAATACTTTGGATTAGAAATCAAACAAAAAGATAATCACCCAGAAATCAGACTTAAATCTGCAGCGACTAAAGTTGCTTTGTTAGAGAAATAAAAGTGTTAAGAAGCTTTTTCTTCTAAGGCTACTAAACAGTTGTAGCTGGCACAAACAGGTCTGAGGCTGTTTGCACTGAGTCATGTAAAACCCACTTAGCATGTGGAAACAGGCTATATTTACTTTGATTTCAAAGCTCTTGAATTGCTCAGAAAATGGGGACAATTCCTCCCTCTGATTTGGAAGAATTGATGCTTTCCTGGTTAATTGTCAAAGCTCAAAATAACACGAACACAAATGCTACCCGCACATCGGAGAACTGACAAATATAACCTGGGAGGCTCAGGCGAGCATCACAATGCAAGTCACACTGTCATTTTACAAAGTGACTTTTTTAAATAAATAAATAAATAAAACCAGCAACCCCCCCACAGAGACATGTTAATGTCTCAACCTGGAACAATAAAGCTCTGTTAGAAACACTTGCCATTAGGCACCATCTGCTGTCAGCAATTGGGGGTAATCTTTATGTCCTCTTGACAGTTCTGCCTCATTCCTTGGCCCCTTGGTGAAGCAGAGTCTTTGCTATGGACAGAACATTTTAGGGAAGGAGCTCTCAGTTCTACAGCTTTTCAGAGCTCTGAGCCCAGCGACCAACATTCAGGAGTCTGTTCGTGGTTTCCAAGACTGCATATTGAACCCGAGAAAATTTGCTAACTTCCCTTCCTTCCTCTTTCACAATGCACTGCTCTGTCTGCATTTCTGTGAAGATCAGAGGTAAGGTGGGCTCACTGCCCTTGGTTTATTTTGGGATTTAGGAAAATAGGAAGCCTACTTTCTTGCTCCATTCTGATAAATGATGAAAGCTACATGTTGCAGCAAGAGGCTCTTGATCAGAATGTCTCCAGTGCACCTGTATTTCTCTCATTTGAACTTGTACTTTTAGACTGTTTAGTAAATATAGCCCTTGTTCACACTGCTTCATGAAAACTTGATGTACAAGAACCAGCTGCCAAAGGCGGAAGAGGCTGGGAAACTGAAGCAAAAGTCAGACAAATCCAGGATTATACAGAATGTAATTTATTGGAGGGACTTACGGACAGTAGCATAGTCTTGTTTGCCACAAGACAGATGGATCTCCACACTACAAGGCAGTAGGAAGAAGTTGATACACTAAACTAGACAAAGGTGGCCTCCAGCCAACCAGAGCGTATTCAGACTGTCACAAGAAATATTAACAGGTCAGACATTAGTTAAGGGACATTCCAGGCTTCAGTGGCCAGCACAGGATGTTTGGTAGAGTGCCTTAATGATTTTGTTTGTTCCATAGGTTTGGGATAGGTGCCAGGATCATCTAGTAAGCAAGATGGCAGTGACAAGCAAAATGGCTGTGGTCAAGCCAAGCTGGACCCCTGTGTACCAAGAGTAAACTTGTTTTCTCTTTGTAGTGCTGTGGGTTAATAGATCTTAAAACACACAAAGAAAACAAATTGCAGCATCATGGGCTTCTGACAATTTGGTAAAGAACTTTTATGCAGATGAAGATGCACAGCAAAGGAAGAAAATGTTATTAATATTCTAAGCGCATTGAGCCCACTGCTTTCCGTCTTTCAGATGTAATCTAACTGCACAGGAGGAACATGACTAAAGAAGGGAAGGCCGTGTTGCTAGAATGGCTGAATGACACGCAAGCGTCGTTTATTCCTCGTGGATATTCTCCCCATCCGGCTCTCTGTGCTGGCTCGGAGTCACAAAATGCACTTTGATTTTTCCGGGATGCAGCCTTTCTCCAGTTTTTGGATTGCTTTGAGGTGACGTGCCTGCGCTGTCTGTCACGCAGCTGCTTATTCCAGTGGAGGAAGCAGCTGAGAGCACAGCTTGATCACAGTGCCAGGTGATTGCTCGTCTCCAGTCCCAAGGGTGGTGCCCTCTGACCCAATCCAATCATGGTTATTAGGGTCACCCCCTGCTGACTCATGCCAATTCATGATGCACTGGGAAGGGGAAGGGGAGGGGAAAGATGGATGGGAAGGATATGAGGTTTTCTGTGTTGAGAGTAAGAATTAAATACAGAATAGACATAGGTCAGCCCATCAGATACACTTTCTTTCATCCATGTTTTTGTATTCCTCCTCTCTTAACTGATGGACATATTCTTGCCTTATTCTAAGAACATTATGGTATACTTCTCATTTAAACCAGTAATAGTGGTGACAGCATTATTTTCAGTCCTTCCAGAGCATTTATGCTCTATTGGTAGCTGAGTCTAGACATGCTAGTTATGTAAACTCTTTTTTTCCTTTTTCTTTCTTCTTCTTCTTTTTTTTTAAGATTTATTTATTTACTTGAGAGGCAAAGACAGAGGGAGAGAGGTCTTCCTTCCGCTGGTTCACTCCCCAAATGGCTGCAATTGCTAGAGCTGCACTGATCCGAAGCCAGGAGCCAGATCCTTCATCCGGGTCTCCCACATGGGTGCAGGGCCCAAGCACTTGGGCCATCTCCATTGCTTTCCCAGGTCATCAGCAGGGAGCTGGATCGGAAGTGGAGCAGCCAGAAATCAAACTGGTGCCCATACAGGATGCCAGCACCGCAGGCAGTTGCTTAATCTATTACGCCACAACGGCAGCCCCCTCTCTCTTTTTAAAATCTAGGGGTGGCTGTGAACCTCACCCAGACCAACATACCACACCATATTTATGAACAAGTGGTCCTTAGCACTCTAGGAGGCTTCAAGACATCGTTGTAAAGGGCAGTATCACTGCTTTAAGAATTTATGTTCTCTGCAAAGATTCAGATAGCAAACATTTGCATATAACTGTGTGAGTCACTGTTCAGAACTTTCCTTCTTCTTGCTATATTATTTGTATTCTTCTGGGCAGCAAAAAGAAAACTCAACCAGAATTTGATCATGGGGGTTTATTGCAATCCCCGTGGTATATCTACAAGGCCTCGTGCAGGATAAGAATGGTAGCTTGCCATAGTTTAGAATATTGCTCAGACTCAAACAGTGCATCATCTCAGGGCAAATCCAGTAATCACAGTTCTTAAGAGACAGCATATGATCAAATAATTTTTCAGCATTCAGTATCAAACACCTCACTTAATCAGAAATTCATCTCATGGGCAAGTGGCTTTGCTTTTGTCCAGACCAGTCATCATTTTCATCTTCAACTTTATCATCATCATCATCATCATCACCATCATCATCATTCTCATCACGTATATTCTTGGAGGGCATAAACATTTTATATACATAAACTCAATAACTCCATGCATTAGATACTAATCTTTTTTTTCATTTTACAGGTAAGGAAACTGAAGCACAGAGCAGTTAAGTTTATTTGCCCAAGGTCACCCAGCTGGTAATTAAATGAGCCAGAATGCTGGCTTAGGGCCAAGGCTATTAATCACAAGCACATTCATGTGTTCATGCTGGTGAAGGCTTATCAGAGATCCCTGCTTCAATCTGGTAACTGATTAAGATGCAATGCTCCAGCTGTGGCCCCGGGGCCCCTTGCTGTGCCAGTTAAATCCTCTTAATTGTGAAGGTTCTGAGATCCTCAGGGAAGAGCTGGGACAGCCACTTTAGGGCTAGGGGGAGAGGCTCTTTTTCAATGGATAAGGAGGAAGTCTTGCAATATTTTAATAATGGGTAGTCCCCAGTGGTAAGTACAGCCCTCCGTACTTCCGTGACTCGTGCATACTTACATGATTCAACTATTGAATTTTCCAGAATTGAAAGGTTTTTTTCTTCTAACCAAGAATAAAGGCACCACTTATACCACGTCTTATCTAACACACCCACCATTATAGGAATGTACCATTTATATGAACTACTTATTTTATAAACAAATAAGATATTAATGTAATGGGGGTGATGTGGACCCAAAATCTGAAGTTAATTTAGATAGCAATGTTGACAAGAATCACTCATTTTTGAAGATTATCATTATAAGTGTGTTCTGAGGATCAGACAACATCTTCTTTTGTATTTACAAGTGAGTTTAAGAAAGCAATAGTCTAGCCATATTTAAGTAGAGCCCAAGTGAAATTTTGTGAGAAGTCAAATGGAGAAATCATTTACAGGAAGAGTTCACCTAATGAGATTACTATCTTTGAAAGGATGAATAATGTGCATACAGATGTAAACTCAAATTACCACCCAACACTTGCACTGATTTAATATGTAACTGAATGTAAATAACCCACCCTAAGGGGGAAAGTAGGTACTGTAGGAGTAACATCCATTGAAAAGACATTCTGATCTCAAATTCAATCTTATAATCATCTTTTGCACACAAGGTATTTATTATGAGTAGAGTATTAAAAAACTTAATTAGCAGCACATTAGGCTGGGTGGCTCCAGCACTTTAAGTTCCTGCATAGAGGCCTGTGCCATGGTGAAGTGGGTAAAGCTGCACCTGCAGTGCCAGTATCCCATATGGGTACCAGTTTGAGTCCCAGCTGCTCCACTTCCAATCCAACTCTCTGCTATGGCCTGGGAAAGCAGTGAAAGATGGTCCAAGTCCTTGGGCCCCTGCACCCATGTGGGAGGCCTGGAAGAAGCTCTTGGCTCCTGGCTTTGGATCTGCATAGCTCCAACTGTTGTGGCCATCTAGGGAGTAAACCAGCAGGTGGAAAACCTCTCTCTCTGTGTGTCTGCATCTCTGTAACTCTGCCTTTCAAATAATTAAAATAAATCTTAAAAAAAAAAGTTCCTACATAAGTGAACCAAAGCGCAGAGCAGCAGTAAAATGAAAACTAGTCTACCAGTCAGAAAGCCTCAACCAACCTCTAACTGGGAGCTTTCTATTTTAACTGATCAAATATATTTTCTTACCACTTACAGGTCAGCCTGTAAAAGGTCACTAAGATGCCCAGCGTTCCCTAAACCTCTTTTGTTTCCAAGTGCTACCTGATTTTTGAATGGTTCTTTGCTTAAATAAATCCTGTTAAATTTATTTTGCCTAATGTTTTTCTTTCAAAAGGGGACATTGACTTAGTTCATACAGATTTGGACCAGTAAAATTCCCACTTCTCCTCTAAACATTAGTGATCTGTTGTAACGAGGAGAAGGTGAAATATCACCTCCTGTTTTGCCTTATATGTTTCATTAGTAGACAGTCAGAGGTCCTAGCTTGACAAAAGTTTTAAACAACAACAGTCAACACCACCTGGGGCAATCAAAGACATTTTCTTTCAGTTGTTATCCCTTCATATTCCAGCAAAGATGCATTAAGAAGATTTGGTGAGGTCCTGTACGAGACAGGATTGTGGGTCAGTTCCAATGGTCTGATAGCAATTCTTCTGTAGTTATTTCTGAGAAATCAGCTTTAAGGAAATAAAGAGGTAAATGTCATGGACACAGCATCATCTTGAGAAGCATCAAAGAGACAGTCACCCTCTCTCTTATTTTTTGCTGTAATAAGCAGGCTGAATAATATACCTTAAAATCTCTCCCAAAAGGTTAATCTTCATATAGTGTGATGAAAGGTAGGCTTTTATTCCTTTTTTTAAATTTTTTTTTTTATTTGACAGGTAGCGTTATAGACAGTAAGAGAGAGAGAGAGAGAGAGAGAGAGAGAAAGGTCTTCCTTCCATTGGTTCACTCTCCAAATGGCTGCAGTGGCCAGTGCTATGCCAATTCAAAGCCAGGAGCCAGGTGCTTCCTCCTGGTCTCCCATGTGGGTGCAGGGCCCAAGTACTTGGGTCATCCTCCCCTGCCCTCCCGGGCCACAGCAGAGAGCTGGACTGGAAGAGGAGCAACCGGGACTAGAACCGGCGCCCATATGGGATGCCCACGCTGCAGGTGGAGGATTAACCTAGTGCGCCATGGCGCCTGCCCCAGATTTTATTCTTAAAATGGTCTTACACTTGAAGTATTCATTTAATCCAGAAGCTCTGTTTGTTCTCTTGTTCTCCATGAACATTGACAGATGGCAGCCAATAGGCAAAAGTTGCAGGTGGAAAAAGAATTGAACCAATCTGACATCAAAGCCCTTCTCTCTTTCCAAGCATCTACATTTTTCATGTTGTGCCTGAGTTATGTGTCCGTGATGACTTAAGACCTCGCCTCTGATAGACCTGTACCGTATACTAGCTCGTAAATTGTAGAAGAAATAAGGATAAGTTATAGTGCTGAGAATGGCCCCTTTGTGACAATAGTATTGGTCAGTTCTGTATTTACTAAGGTTGCGAGCACTCTCTTAACCTCAAACACACCAGTCCTTCATAAAGCACTCCTGCTCTAAGGAGTGGGCATATGGCCCAATCTGATACTATAATCCTAGGTACAAGCTGGTTGGGCAGATTTACTAGAAGTTCCTGAGTTTCAGGTTAAGATGTGCTTTCTTGTCTTTGAATGATAGAGGCCACTACGGCTTGACACATTCCATGCTGGGGGTTCCTTTTCTTTTCTCTTTATTAGAACTTAAGTATTTTATGTGAGAACCACAAGAAGTAATCACCAAGGATAAAGGCAGTGTTTTGAAGTCCATGGAAAATCAGAGGTTATAATTTCTGAACTTTCCACTGAAATTTGAAATAATTTTTATGCTGAAATAAGTGACAAAAATCACCACACAACCAGTATGTGGGTTTTTTTTTTTTTTAAATCAACTCTAAGCCCTTTCCCCCAGTAAAAGGCCCTCAGAGACCTTCTGGGGGGCTGGTTACTGTATTTAGCCCTGTCAAACTTTGTGTTGATTCATGAGTCTTTGAGTTCATCCAGTTTAACTGGCTCATTCTCCAAATGATGAAACTGTGGACTCCAAAAGAGGATGTGATTTACTTTACCTTTCTCAGTAGAAGACCTGGGATTAGACACCAATACTCCCAACACTTTTTTATGAGTTCTCTACTAATCCATGTCATGTGATGGAATTTACCACTAAGAAAAATGAACTTCCAATCCATTGAGTTTTTTTGTTTTACGACAAAAACGTTTTTGCTACAGTAAACAATTTGAAAACGCTCTACCACATTTTTTTTTTCCAAGCCATTGAGTTTTAAAAAGATCTGGTGAGTATGGATACAAGGAGAAATAGAAGAATTTAAGGTGTTTAACTTTGTTCCCCCCAAGCTAACATATATGCTTTTTTTTTCAAACAATTATATGTACCAGGAAAAACTACATTCAACGTGAGAAAAAGGCAGAGTACATTTCCAATTTAAGGGCAATCGAAGATATGTCATGGTTAAACGTTTAGTAGGAAAGAATTACAAAACATTTGAAGTTACCAGTAAGAACCTCATCACTTGTCTCAGATGCCACATGTTGCAATTCTGATCATGACCCAGGACCCTGTAATCCATGGACACAACCATCATCCATCAAGAATACAATGTAAATCCAATCTATTTTTAAAGCAGTTCAACAGATTATTATCTCAAATTCCAAAAAAATGTATAAATCAGATTTCATTGAGCAGCACTTCTACTGTAATAGGGAAATTTAAAATTTTGATTTTAGTAGAGTATACATACAGGAAAACACATACAAGTGTTTGATTTGATGAATCATCACAAACTTCTGTGAGCAATGCCTATATCAGGAAACAGCTCATTACAGCATCTCCCCAGGCCCCCTCAGTCACTAACATCATGCTCCTCCAATCCTGAGAGTAACAACCGTCCTGCCTTCTAACAGCATACTCCAGGCTCTCCTGTTTCATACCTCTTACAAAGGGAATGATATAGGTTGCACTTTTGGAAGCCTGGTTTGTCCTTTCTTTTATTTTTAAATTTGTTTATTTTTATTTGATTTGAAAGACAGAGAAATGAGCAGAGTGAAATAGAGATCTTTCATCTTCTAGTTTATCCTTCAAAGCCTGCAATAATCAGGGCTGAGCCATGCTAAAATCAAAAGCCCAAAATTCTACCTGCGTGTCCCATGTGGGTGGCAGGGACACAGGGACTGGAGCCATCACCTGCTGCCTCCCATGATGTGCAATAGAAGGAAGCTGGGTCAAAAGCAGAGGCGCTGGGACTTGAATCAGACACCCTGGAGTGGGATCCTTGTGTCCCAACTGCTTTGCCTAATGCCAGCCTTGGAGGAGGTCTGACTGACTTAGCTCTACCTTGAGCTTATGAGAGTGAGAATCACTCATACTGTTACTTGTAATCCTAATTGCTCATCCATTGTGTGACTCTATCACAATTTATTTAACCCTTCTAACATTGTTCCATGTTTGAGTAGTGACCTGAAATCTTGTTTATTGTGTTGAGTTATTTGCAGAAAACACTAAGTCATCTTTTAGAGGTGTGGTATATTCCACTGAGAGGAAAAAGTATGGAATTATTTTCCAAAAATCTGTGATACTGTGGACAATAGGGGTGTGTGTGTGTGTATGTGTGTGTGTGTGTGTGTGTGTGACTTACTCTGCTCCTAGCCAATAATTTCCATTGAGCCTTTCCATGGTTTAAACCTCAGGCTGGCAGTAAAGAGTGTTAATGCTGCAAGCTCCAGTCAAAATGAATGGCTGAATTATTGTGACATTAGTAAACAGGTAATTCGTTTCCCATGTCATTGTTCCTCACCTCCAGCTGGTTAGCCAAGCCTTTTCAAAATCCTGACTTGTTTGACCTGTTACCAGTTACAGTCCATTTCAAGCTCTTCTGTATGAAATGCAATCTTGTCAAAGGGAAGACACCTGCTCCCAGCAGGAGGGGTACTCACCAACTGCCAAATCCTTTGTTACAGCATCTAGAAACAAAATGATCTTTCCGTCTGCAATGTGTCTGCCACCATGACTTTCTGCCTTGGGTTGACTGCCAACCTCTAGTACCAGAATGAGGCAGAGAAACCTGGGAGGACACTGGGAAATGGATTTTGATGAGTTCTTGACATTGTGATTTTAAAACTCATTTTCTCTGAAGGAGCCACATTTTCTTCCTAGGCAACCTTCACAAAATACATTTATTTCCAGACCTGATTTCCCTGTATGTGGCCGCAATTCTAGTTTATTTATTTCTTATGGCATATTTTGAGTTTTTTCAAACTAATTTTCATTTTTCTTCATGGAAAACAAACTCTTACTTGGGGTCTCAACTTTCCTTTGAGGCAGGAGAAGCCAGGGGGCTGTTCTGTTTCAACGCCTACCTTTCCAGTGTGGGCTGTCAGACCCCTCTGATCTCAGTCCAGGAAGCTAGGTCACTCAGACACAAAGGGGCTGATCCCTTTATAGTCTGGTTCCTTGTAGAAGACTCCTATTTAGCTATGTAAGTCAAGTCCATCTGAAGGTTAGTGAATGCATGCTTCACTGCTAGTCCCCATCCTCTTGGTTGGAAATTACCAGTGTCCACATGATTTCCATCCACCTGCTCCCTAGAGTCACCAGGTAGCAGAGGGCATCTGGAAATGCTGGCTTTATTCCTGTCTCCACTGGGCTATGCTCTGAGTGTAATAGCCAGATGCAGTTCTCAGAAGCTATTTTTTTTAAAATTGCACAATAGAAAATGTGCAGCATATTAAGGGAGAATTTTAGTTAAAATTTTTAAAGATATTTTTTCAAGATTACCATTCTCTATTGAAACTCCTTTAACAGGACTTGAGACTTGTAGCTAGGGACTTTATTTGTGAGGAAGGGATGAAGACTACCAGTATGAGCCTTCAAGAAAGGGTGTTGAGGGCCAGCATGGGGGCATAGTGGGTTAAGCTGCTGCCTGAAGTGCTAACATTCCACATGGACACACTGGTTCAAGTCCCTGCTGCACCACTAGTGATCCAACTCCCTGTTAATGTGCCTGGGAAAGCAGCCAAAGGTGGTCTAAGTGCACCCACATGGAGGACCCAGGTGGAATTCCAGGCTCCTGGCTTAGACCTGGCCCACCCCTGGCCATTGTAGCAATTTGAGGAGTAGACCAGAGGATGGAATCGATCTCTCTCTCTCTCTCTCTCTCTCTCTCTCTCTCTCTGTGTGTGTGTCTTTCCAATAAATAAATATTTTTAAAAAAAAGAGCATTGAGAAAGAAAATCTCTTAAGTGTAGCTATTTCAGGGTATTCTGTAAATTGTAAAGTACAACACAAATATAAAGTATTGTGATTTTAATTGACCCCAGTAATTAAATGTTTACAAATTGTCTAAATATCCTTGGTCTTCAAATTGAGTGTAATCCTAAAAACAGCTAGCTCCATATAATACAAAACCCTCTCCCCTTATAGAAGCCCAGTACTAATCTCTCTCTCTGAATTTATTTTCTCTGCAGGTAAATAACCTCCCACGGGCTCCATCTTTGTATCCTATTTAATTAAAATAACACTAATCACCAACTAATCTAGCTCACTCTTAACAAACTATTGTAGTCTCACCAGTCTGGTTTTGTTTATTTGTTTTTTCCCCTTCAGGGAGAAAAGAAGATGAGAAAAGTTAGGTATTGGTTTGAGGTCAGCAAGGAGATTTATGTAAGAAAACCAAACTACCAGGGGAATCAACTCCATTTAGCCATAAAGCATTTTCCCCTGCAAGCTCAGGAAAGATTTCCAATTATTTACACACAGATAACATTGTGTAGCTCCCTTCTTATTACAGATAAGTCACCAGAAAACAACTAGTTTGACGGAACTGCCCAGCAGCCCATTAACTGTGTTGCTCTGCTAAACAGCCACATGGACTTCCCCTGTGGAACTGGCTAAGGAAACAGTGAAATGAGTACCCTGCCAGAATGCTAGAAATCATGAAATCAGAAACCGGATATGGCTCAAGCCATTGATGCATCAGGCATACAAATGAAAGGGTGTGTGTGTGTGTGTGTGTGAGAGAGAGAGAGAGAGAGAGAGAGAGAGAGAGAAAGAAGAGAGAGAGAGAGAGAGAGAGAATAAATAGATGGTAAACACCCAGTAAGAGTAAGTAAATGTTACAGTTCTTCTCACTGAATGAATGTTTTATTACAGTCTGTCCAGGGAGAGCTCAGCTTAGTGATCACTAGAAAAAGGCCTTTTTTCTGGCTCAGCTTTTGAGAGTGAAAAGTTATTTTCCTCATCTTAATGTAGATAAATTCCTATTGTACTATGGTACAATTGGGAAGCAGTTCAGCCATGCTAAGCCTGAGACTTGCAGACAAAATAAATGACTCTAGTTTAGTGGCGCATACTTAAAATCCTACCAAGCAACATTTTTGAAAGTTTACCTCTTGTGTTCTACAAGATGCTTTCTCTGCACATGTTGAGAGAAGTCTGGGACATTGTTAAGTTTTGGGAGCTATTGGTGAATAATATAATACCAAAATTTTTAAAAAAATGTGAAAGCCAATAGAGGTAATATTTACACTGAAGTTATTAGCACTGTCAACACAGAAAATGTGATTTAATAAAATTATATTATTTGAAACACAATTAAAAGGTTTATTTTAAGAAGTAAGTTACTGGGGCTGGCATTGTGGCACACAGTTGGTTAGGCTGCTGCCTGCAACACCAACATCCCACAAGAGTGCCGTTTTGATTCCTGGCTGCCCCACTTCCAATCCAGCTCCCTGATGATATGCCTGGGAAAATGGTGGAAGATTTCACAAATAATCCTGCCCCTGACATCCGTGTGGGAAATCTGGATGGAGTTCCTGGCTCCTGACTTCAGCCTGGCTCAGCCCCAGCTGTTGTGGCTACTTGCAGAGTGAATCAGTAGACGGAATGTCTCTGTCTCTCCCCTTCTCTCTCTAACTCTGCCTTGAAAATAAATAAATAAATAAATACTTTAAAATTTTTTAAATTTTTTAAAAGATTTATTTATTGATCTTAAAGGCAGAGTTACAGAGAGGCAGAGGAGAGTGGTCCCCCATCCACTAACACAATCCCCAAATGGCCACAACAGCTGGAGCTGGGCCAGTACAAAGCCAGGAGCCTCCTCTGGGCCTCCCATGCAGGTACAGGGGCCTAAGCACCTGGGCCATCCTCCACCACCACCAACCCCCAACCAGGCCACAGCAGAGAGCTGGATAGGAAGCATAGCAGCCGGGTCTGGAACTGGCGCCCATATGTGATGCTGGCACTGCAGGAGGCAACCCCACCAGCTATGCCACAGCACCGGCCCCAATAATTATTTTATTTAAAAAATAAAAATTAAGTTATTTTCACTTGCAAGTATTATCAGGTAATGGAACTAAAATTAAACATTATTTGCTGAATGTCATCGGCTTCCAATCCTATTATGGTTCATCTTTGAAATGACATATATAAATAACTCTGTATGGAGACAATGTCAGAAATCCAAATCCAGGTGGTATTGTATGGGATCCCCTGTCCACAAGGGACTCTGCCCTGGTCGTTCTTCTGATAGGCTGTCAGTTTTCTGGTCTGGCAGTGGTAAATGATTTGGGGAAATAAGTGGTTCTCATCAGTGGACCTCAAAGTCAAATGCATGGACTGGACTGTCACTGGCTTCAGAATGGTCTGGAATTCCAATGAGAAATTAGCATTTTGGAGGCCCACTTTAGAACTTCTGAGTCTATATCTTTGGGCTGTGTTTCAGGAATTGACATCCCTTCCAATGCCTGTTTGGTTTTCTGGGCATAGAAATATTTGAAAACACTAAAATACGGCATCAGGATGCAGGTCAGTGAGGCTTGAGTTCAGCTCTGGTTAAAGTTGCTGCCCACCAGGTGGACGTTTGGCACAGCAGCTAAGGTAACATTTGAGTCACCTGCATCCCATATCAGAGTGCCTTGGGTTGGTATCTGGCTCCACTCTCGATTCCAGCTTTTTACTAACGCATATCCTGGGAGGCAGCAGGTGATGGCTCAAGTAGTTAGGTCTCTGCCACCCATGAGGAATACCAGCTCCCAGGCATTTGGGGAATGAACCAGTGGAAGAGAGTGCTCGCCCTCACTCTCTCTCTCCCCCCATCTCCCTACTCTCCCTCTCTCTGTCTCTCACAGTGGCCATATTTTTATTGCTTACCTCATATCTTTTAGGCACCTGAATTATGCTGGTAGATTGGGATCTACTAGAGACATTTTGAACCATCTGATCTTAAATCCTTATTTTTTAAAAAAAATCAAGCTGGTCCTGCTCTTGTAACAAACACAAGAAGTAGGTGCTCTGAGTCCAGTTGCTTCCACAGTTCGCTTCCGGGTGGGGACTTTAGTCACCAGTATAAAGGGAAAAGCAGGCCGGCGCCGTGGCTAATCCTCGGCCTTGTGGTGCCAGCACACTGGGTTCTAGTCCCGGTTGGGGTGCCGGATTCTATCCCGGTTGCCCCTCTTCCAGGCCAGCTCTCTGCTATGGCCCGGGAAGGCAGTGGAGGATGGCCCAAGTGCTTGGGCCCTGCACCCGCATGGGAGACCAGGAGAAGCACCTGGCTCCTGGCTTCAGATCAGTGAGATGCGCCGGCCGCAGCGGCCATTGGAGGGTGAACCAACGGCAAAAAGGAAGACCTTTCTCTCTGTCTCTCTCTCTCTCACTATCCACTCTGCCTGTCAAAAAAAAATTTTTTTTTAAAAAGGGAAAAGCATTGTTTTCTTCAAGATAGGTTCTTCTCAGAAAGCTTTGAAAAGTGCTTGCGCACCACTGTGCAAGGTGGGAATTGACCTTGGGGGTAGTAGCCATCACAGAGGGGTGGGTAAGGCAGGCAAGCAGGATTGTATCATCCCAGCGTGGTCCCATTCTACACACTCTGCTCTGCACAACACAGAGAATTCTCAGACTACAGTTCTGCTCAGGAGTGAGACAGAGACTCAGCCACTCAAGGCCAATGAGAATGTGTTGCTCTTGTGAACATGAACATGAGCCAGTCTTCATTCCACACATACAAATATTTCACTTAACTATAGAAATAATATTTTCAATGAGTGAAAAAATACCTCTCATGAATAAGTACCTAGGAAAAGTCCAAAGACAACAGAACTGGACTAGCTCTGAAACTGTTGACAAGGAGGTAAGGCGACCGCCTACACCATAGCCAGAGAGCAAGGTGCAGGGAC
The DNA here is from genome assembly GCF_033115175.1 of Lepus europaeus. Lineage (NCBI taxonomy): Eukaryota > Metazoa > Chordata > Mammalia > Lagomorpha > Leporidae > Lepus > Lepus europaeus. The sequence continues at coordinate 69,561,097 of NC_084837.1, read as the reverse complement.
AGCCATTCTGGCTTGACAGAGCCTTGGCTAAATCATATCCTTGAATGGGAACAAGTGGCTGGGAGCCTCAGGTAAACTATAAAGCAATTTTTGTGTTAATTGTAGCTCTTATCATTGACAACAATTAGCAAGTACTAGGTGATGTGATTTGCTAACTAATTGCCTCTTGTAATGGAAGGATTCTATCTGGAATGAGGATCTCAGCATGTCAAAACAAAGCTTTTTGAACCTAGAAGTTATATGTTGTGCTGATATTTGTTTTTATTCTGAAGGTTATATTATATATTACAAAGGAGGATATTGGAGTCTGTGCTGAGAAGTTAGTTCTTCCTCTGAGTCCTTTCTACTCCGTGGGTATCCTTCAAAGACCAGTACAAATGTCACCTTCATAAAGTCTTCTGATGGCCTTTTCCCAGCCAAAATTAATTGCTCATTCCTTTGCATTCTGGAAGCTTATCTTTATAGCTCCTTTGCCTAAGGTGGTAACTGTTTCAAGTTTTGTCTTCCTACACAATAATGATCTCTGGGACAACCAGGGCCATGCCATCTCTGCTTCTCCACAAACCTCCTTAACAGATAGCAAATGCTTATGAAACAGCCACTAAATTAAAGTTCATAAATCTACAACAGACATTGCAAATGCCATCCGCCAGAAATATCTTTAAAATTTTGAAATAATTGCATATTGGCAGATTTCCCATAAAATGCTAGATGTTTGGCATCTCCCATGGTTGTTACCAGTGTGAACAGAGTAGTGGCTGCTCCCTCTAGTTTCCCACAAATTTTCAATCATTTAAGTTACCTGCCCATCCTCTGTGGGCACACTTCACACACAACCCAGTTCCCTTACCTTCTTTGCCGTTAGCCAGGATGAAACACCCCTGTGTATGGACATTTGCCTGTGCCCGTGACAGAGGCAGCTTAGAGCCAAAGACCGTGTGTTTCCTTGGATTGACCATTATGGGCCACCTGCCAACTAATCAGTTTGTTTGCTGTGCTCTATGATCCAATTTAATTTTTAGGTGGAAAAATGTAATCTGATCATATTTTGGTTCATTGTGTAAGGTTTATTGGCTCTGTGGAATATTAATCAGGCTTCCACATGAGGTCATCACAGACAAAATTAATATTAAAGCTAAAACCTAATTCTCATTGGTCTGAAATTCCATTAGCCTGACACCAGCTTCCTCCTTAATTATTCCTAGGAAGCCCCAAAGGAGCCTAAATGTTAATAATATTTTCCCTACCTGAGGTCTCAATTTTACCACTTCCACTCTTTCCTCCATCTGCTTCTGGCTGGCCTTTGACTCCATTGTGCTGGAGAACAGTTCTGATAATGGCCAGGGGGGCATAAATGCAGGAGAAACTCAGTACTATTTGTAAATGATCTCTTTGCAATCCTTGCACCATAGACAGCACTTAATCTTATTCATGTCTTCTGCTTTAGTTATTACTCATATGGTGATAATAACAAGATCCATATTTTTGGCTCATGTCTTTCCTCTAGATCACATAGGTTGTTGTCTACTTAGCATCTTTTGGATGTCTCAAGAGTATCTCAAGTTTAATTTATCGTAAAACAAGTCCATACTTCTCCCTCCCTCCAAATTAGTCCTCTTCTACAGTTTCACTGCTCAATAAACATCACATCCATCCAGGGATCATCTGCCCCACATACCTCCTCATCATATGATCCCATTGCTATGCCTGGATATCCTGCCTCCCAAATATCTTCTGTCTATCCACTTTGTCCATCTATGTCACCCTGTCCTAGTCCAAGCTACCTATTATGTATCATGTGGGTAACTTCAATGGTTTGCTAAGTAGCCTCCTACAGTTCATGTCTATGTAGAGCTTGATTAATCCAAATGCAACACGGGGCCATGTTTAAAGAATCCTTTTAGTGACTTTAGACCAGAATCCTTCACTAGGCTGTGCTTGATCTGGCTTTCACCTGTTTTTAGCCTCGCCCTTCGCTCTCTGTGAACTGACCGTACTATTCCACAGAATCAAATGCTGCACACTCCTTATCCCATGGGGCTTTGTTCACTTAGTTTCTTCTGTCCACATATGTCCATCTCCATGTTGCACCTCTTCAACTAAGTATTTCTATTTCTTTTATAGAAAGTCTTTCTTGGAACCAACACTGAGACATAGTGGGTAGTCACTGCCTGCAGCATCCCATGTGAGCACTGGTTCGAGTTCCAGCTGCTCCACTTCTGATTCAGTTCCCTGTTATGGTCTGGGAAAGCAGTGGAAGACAGCCCAAGTCCTTGGGCCCCTGCACCCCCATGAGAGACCCAGGTGAGTCTCCTGCCTCCTGGCTTCTGCCTGGCCTAGCCCTGGCTGTTGCAGCCATTTGGGAAATGAACCAGCAGATGGAAGATCTCTTGCTTTTGTTCTCACTTTCTCTGCCTCTACCTCTCCTTCTCTGAAACTCTGACTTTCATAAATATCTTTGAAAGAAAGAAAGAAAAAGAAAGAAAGAAGGTCTTTCTTGACCCCTTGTATTGTGATTGTGTTCTCTCTATAATGGGAACTAACTAGTTTATAAGTTCATTTTTATGAATTGTTAATGCCTCTTCCCAACACTGCATTTTTCATCGTTTCCCTAGGAGTTTTCCTATCTCTTATGAAATGCTGGAGATAAATTTTAGATTTTGATATATAGATATAGATATGGACATAGATACAGATATAGATGAAAGATGCTACTTACTAATTCTGTTGATCAGGAATATATGAGCTCTAGGTCCAGCCCAGCCAAACACCCTGTTCTACTTCAGTATAAATTGTCTGTGGAACAAAGTAGGAATGTCTAACTGGAAGTAAAAGAACAGATTTCTATGTATTTGGCTCCATACAACTTTATCCATACCATAAATTTAAAATTCTGTTTCAGCTTCAAAAAGGAAACTGTCAAAGATGGATGGCTAATGGCAGAATATTAAAATTGCTTTAGTAAAATCATTAAAGGGAAAATGGGAACAATATTTTGATTGATTCAGCACAACAAACAAATCGCACTGATATGCTTCTAAATTGCTACTATCATGATCTTTAGCAATTGTGTAGTGTAAATCATTAGTCAATCAAGCACTCAATATACCGTGTGAGCTCCAACAGAAATAAGCTAGATATGATAATTAGGTGAGAGTCTGATCATTACATGAAAATGAAAACAGGACTTTTATCAATTTTGTGGTTATGTCTGGTCATCTTGGTCCTTGCATACTGTACTATTATTCCATTACTTTGAGCTTCCCTCTAAAGTATTGATACATTCTTGAACTCACATTAAGTTTCTAAATCTAATACATAAAAAGTGCTATGACTTGAATGTGACAATTTCTGAAAGAATTTTGTAGACTTACTGGCTTTCATTTCCAATCACTGTTTTCTGAACTGAAAATTTCCCCATGTGGTTGCTCATTCAATGGTGAAACTATCTTTATAGGATTCTTCTTCAGATATTGGTGGGCAGACTTCAGGAAAATACATACATAACTGAAAAGTGAGAGATCATAGTAAATATTTAAAAGTCAAAGTTTGTATTATGTAGGTTGTGAAATAAGTTTGGTAAGGCAAATAAATGAACAATCAAAGACAAGCATCTTTCAAGCACTCTAACTGCAAGTTTTTCTGTTTGGTCTCTGAAATACTGGTTTCCAGTGACATAAATTCGTCTGTATGTAAAGTAGAAAAAACGTCGTGTTTTGCTCACTTGACACTCTTCCTCGGGATATTTCCCAATTTAAACTAGAACTTCAGTGAACACAAACTAAGAAACTGTTCTTAGCTAAAGAAGGGTGAGGTTGTCAGTTTTCAGCAAGTATTCCAATGAAGAGTTTGATTTTATTTGAAAGCTGATCAATCATCAATCTGCAAGGGACATTGAATGGAGTTCTTGTTGCATTGCACTTGTGAGCACTGAGGTTCATTTGAAAATCAAATCTTCTAACACAGTCAATGACCACCAAAAGTACATGTTGCTAATCAGATCCTCTCATTTTCCCCTATTGTGACTTTCAATCGTGTTTCCTATTAGATAGAGGAGAAACACAGAACTCTCCTTTCAACTGCTTTCCATACAATTAACATCAAAGAGAAACAAGTGACTCATGGTCACAGATAAAAAATTAGCCAATTATATACTGAAACTGGGACAAACAATTATGTCAATAAAATCGACAAGCACAAGAAGCCAGAGCCGTGAAGCCAGGTCGTTTGGCAGAACTTAGTTGCTGTAGATTCTCACTCTCCTTCCAGTCTGTCACCTGTTAGCACAACTGGGCAAATAGACAATGGTTAATTCGAAGTTGAACGCAAAGGTCATAACAATAGCAGAGGTCATTTAAGGACAATTTATCCAGCAGAACTGAATGAGTCTGTGGAATAGACAGGAAGCATTTCCCTTCTTTTCTCTTCACATTGATGCAAACCTTCACATTGATGCAAACCTTCACATTGATGCAAACCTACACATTAACTTAGCAGCCCTTGGGACAGAGGCCCATTATTTTTCAGACATAATTCTTTTTCTCCTGGCACCTAATATGGAGGGGGAAAAACAGCCATTGGTTTAACAATTCAAATACTTAAATCTTTGAACACTGTTTGCTAGACATTAAGAACGACTAGCTTGATTCAAGGCCATGCCTCCTTGCGATGAAACAACCAGCCGGAGACATCACCGAGACAGGTCCTGCACCATCCTAGCAGTGCCTCAGGGACTTGAGGCACATTCATCTGGATTGAGAAGACAGGCCGCAGTGATCCAAAGTGATGGGTTCTATTGCTCTGTGGTCTTGTAGTTCCAGCTGATTAGACAAGCTTCAGTTTTGACTAGGAGTTTACAGATGGAGTTCCTCAGTGAATCCCAATTTGCAGTGATATTATGAAAGGGCTAGACATTGAGCTCCATTGGTCTTCTGGAATCTGTGTGCTACAAATAATAAGCTATAGGTTCCATTACCCCCTGCTTCTGAATCCCTCTCCAGGAGAAAAGTTAGATGCTTGGGGTGGAGGTGTTTATTAAATACTTAAGGCCACTTAAGGCCACTTTGAATACCATTTCATGCATTGTTGTTACAGTCACACACTCTTAACCCTGGCAAGGGAGCAGAATGCCCATGAGTGAGTGGTGGAGAAATGTCTCTTTGGCTTTGCCTCTGACACCCTCTTCACCACCGCCAGTCATTCCATTTTCTGAGGAGAGTGGTTACTAGCTATGACTGGGCATGCTGGGAGAGGGAAAGGGATCTGAGCTTAGATACGAAATAAATTTGGACTCTTAAAGACCCACTGTCTAGAGTAAATTTTAATTCCCAAATGCCTGTCAGGACACAGTATTTAGAATCATCACTTACTCTTTTTGATCGTTGTGTTTGTTTCTTTCCCCTTAAGGCTACAATGGCCGTGGCAATCCGCCTTTATTGTTCTTAACAAGAGAAAAGTGGAAGGGGGACAGTCTCTTTGTCCTTTTTCCTTTCGGATCAGACAAAACACTTCCACGAACAACGCAACGTCCAGAGCATCAGCCGTGGGGCATTAGGGGTGGGGTAATGAGCCAGGGTCAGCCCAGCACCCCAGCTGTCAACCAGATAAGAGGAAATGAACCATGCCTCCTGATAGCCTCGTGGAGGTCTGATGACCACAGAGTAACGGGCCTTAGCGTCGGACAGAAAAGTCTTTGAAATTCTAGCTTTCAGATTATGTAACAGGTTCCTAGCCCCATTCATAAAGCTTCAAAGTTAAGACCCAGATTGTTCTATGCTCAGAGACAACGGGCCTCTATGACACGAACTGAAAAAGAAAATCCCGAGCTCGGCCGACTTGAAATCCTCGGCGATTTCCCTTTCGCTGTTCTTTATTCCCTGGTACTGCTGACCTCCAAGCCAAACTCCACTGCGACTTGACAGTGCTCGCCTGCCTCGGAGTGATTTAGAGAACAAAGGCCTCTGTAGGGAGGCGAGGGTCATCGTTTCACAAGGTGCTTCCTGGCCTGAATTACCAAGTCCCAGAGTCTTTTTATCAGTCCATCAGTCCGTACTGAACTTTGATAGCAAAAAAAAAAAAAAAAAAAAAAAAAAAAAAAAAAAAGGCCATGGCTGTGGCTGGATCTCTTTCTAGAATAATGTTTGAGAAGTATTATCACAGCAAGCACACCGAGTCCAAGGTCCAAGTGGTGTCCCAGATTAAATATTCAGACTGGAAGCTTCCTGTCAAGGAAGACAGTGTCTGTGTGTACCTAGGGGCGGGGCAGGTGGGGGAGAGGGCAATGTTTTCTGATGGTTTGCTGTTCTTTATGAAGCAAATTAAAAGAGTTACCTCTTTCTCCTTGTTTTTCCCTACCAATAACACCATGCATTGGCGTGGTATATTTTTTACAAATTGATGAACTGGTATTAGTTCATTATTATGAATTAAAGTCTGTAGCTTATATCAGGGCTCAGTCTTTGTGCTGTGCATTGTATCAATTTTGACAAATGTAGAAAGACAAGTATTCACCATTACATTGTCATACAGAATTGTTTCCCTGCCCTCAAAATTCCCTGGTGCTCTACCTATTCATCCCTCCCTCCACTCTGAGCCCTGGAAACATGGGTCTTTTAATGGTCTCCATAGTATTCCCAGAATGTCCCATAGTTGCAATCATATGTTATGAAGCACTTTCATGTTGGCTTCTTTCACTTAGTATTATACACTGAAGCTTTCTCCACATCTTTCTGTGGCTTGATAGCCCATTTCTTTTTGCCGTGGATTAATATTCCATTGTGTGGATATACCAGTTAGTTTACCCAATCACCTACTGAAGGACATCTTGGCTGCTTCCAGGTTTTGGCAATTATGACTAAAGGTGCTGTAAACATTCATGTGCAGTTTTTTGTGTGGACCTTTAAGTTTTTTACCTTTCTATTGTCTGCTATGAAACTTTGAGAATCTGGATCAGATATGGTCTCAGCCCAGTCTTGTACACTTGAGAGACAAATGTAATAAACAGACATTCCTAACATAGCACATTGCTGTGCACTTATACTTACTTGCCAAATACTGGTTCAGTGAGCAGGTTCACTCAGAGTGTGATAGATTGGGCTCTGTCCCCCTTAAATGCATAGAGCCACTCTATTTGGAGGAAGAGTCTTTAAGGATGTCAGTGAGATTAACTGAGGTCATAAGTGTGGAGCCCTAATCTGGTAGGACAGGTGTCCTTGTAAGAAAACATCAAAGGGGCAGGCATTGTGACACAGCTGGCTAAGCTGCCAAGTGGGAAGCGTGCATCCTGAGCTCTGCTAATGTGCCTGGGAGGTAGTGGATGATGGTTCAGGTACTTGAGTTCCTGGCACCCATGTGGGACACCTGAATGAAGTTACTGGCTCCTGGCTTTGGCTTGGTCCAGCCCTGGCCATTGTAGGCATTTGGGAAGTTATCCTGCAGATGGGCGATCTCCATCTCTATCCGTGGCTCTCACATTTTCACTTTCTTTCTTTCAAATAAATAAATCTTAAAAAGAGGAAGAGGAGGAAGAAGAAGGAGGAGGAGGAGGAGAAGAAGAAAAAGTAACCCGAGATACCACTCTTTCCATATACAGGAACAGCAAGAAGGACATCATTTACATTAAGCCAAGAAGAAAAGACTCACAACAAACCAACTCTAGGGAGTGCAGTGGAGGATGGCCCAAGTCCTTGGGCCCTGCACCCCATGGGAGACCAGGAGAAGCACCTGGCTCCTGCCATCGGATCAGCGCGGTGCGCCGGCCGCAGCGCGCTACCGCGGCGGCCATTGGAGGGTGAACCAACGGCAAAAGGAAGACCTTTCTCTCTGTCCCTCTCTCTCACTGTCCACTCTGCCTGTCAAAAAAAAAAAAAAAAAAACAACTCTGACACCTTGATTCTTGATTTATAATCTCCAGAGCTGTGAGAAAATAAATTTTGGTTGATTAAGCCAGCCAAACTGTGGCATTTGGTTAAGGAAACCTGAGCAGAGGGGCCGGCACTGTGAGCTGTGGCGCCAGCATCCCATATGGGTGCCAGTTTGTGTACCAGCTGCTCCTCTTCCCATCCAGCTCTCTGCTATGGCCTGGGAAAGCAGTGGAAGATTGCCCAAGTGCTTGGGCCCCTGCACTCGATGGGGAGCTGGAAGAAGCTTCTGGCTACTGGCTTTGGATCAGCCCAGCTCCAATGGTAGCAGCCGTTTGGGAAGTGTACCACATGATGGGAGACCTTTCTCTGTCTCTTTCTCTTGCTGTCTGTAACTCTACCTCTCAAATAAATAAAATCTTAAAAAAAAATCCTGAGCAGATGAATGCGTGGGATCTTTCCTCCCTGGTGGTACTGGCAAACACAAGGCAAAGAGAAGGAGGAGAAGCTTTGTTTATCATGGGTACCCCTGAGGGTTTTCATAGGCAGGGACCCTTGTACCCCTAAACTCATGTGACTGCCCTTACAGCAGGTGCTGAAAGTGTCTCTAAATAATGCATCTCTGATTACTTCCTTGGCATAAACTTCTGGATGTGGAATTCCTAGAGGTGGAGTTTCTAGGTTAGAGAACACTCTCTGGTTTAAAGATTGTTCCGAGTGAATTAAGCCAGTCCCAAAGGGACAAATATCATATGTTCTCCCTGATCGGTGACAACTAACCAACCACGAAAAAGGAAACCTGTTGAAGTGAAAGGGACACTATGAGAAACAGTGACTTGATCAGCCCTTGTCCTGACTGTTGATGTACAATTTAATACTTTATCCCTTTTAGTATTTCTTTTTTGTTCTAGTTAACACTATTGGTTGAACTCTGTAATCAACACACATTCTTAGGTGTTGAAATTTAACTGAAAAGTGATCCCTGTTAAATATAAGAGAGGGAAGAGATGTAAAATTTGGGACATGCTCAATCAGACTTGCCCCAAATGGTGGAGTTAGAAATATGCCAGGGGATTCCAATACAATCCCATCAAGATTGCATGTACCAATGTAATCTCACTAGTCCAAGTGATCAATTTCAATTCACAATTGATCACACTGATAGGTCTAAGAGTCAAAGGGATCACACAAACAAGACTAGTGTCTGCGAATACTAACTGATAGAATTAAAAAGGGTGAGAACGATCCAACATGGGAAGTGGGATACACAGCAGACTCATAGAATGGCAGATGTCCTAAACAGCACTCTGGCCTCAGAATCAGCCCTTAAGGCACTCGGATCTGGCTGAAGAGCCCATAAGAGTATTTTAGGCATGGAAAGCCAAGACACTCTGGCAAAAAAAAAAAAAAAGAAAAAAAAGAGGACCTAAATGAAAGGTCTCTGCGAGTGAGATCCCAGTAGAAAAAATGGGCCATCAAAGAAGGAGGTACCTTTCTCTGAAAGGAGGAGAGAACTTCCACTTTGACTATGACCTTTGTGGGTCAAATAAGATTGAAGTCAGCGAACTCAAGAGGCTTCCCTATCATTGGAAACTCATGACTAAAGCCTAGGGAGATTTCTGATGCTATAAACAAGAGTGTCAAATTGTTAAGTCAACAACAGGAGTCACTATGTACTTACTCCTTATGTGGGATCTCTGTCCTTAATGTGCTATCCAATGTGAATTAATGCTATAACTAGTACTCAAACAGTATTTTACACTTTATGTTCTGTATGGGTACAAACTGATGAAATCGTTGCTTAGTATCTGCTAAATCGATCTTCTGTATATAAGGATAATTGAGGGTGAATCTTGATGTGGATGGGATGGGAGAGGGTGCCGGAGATGGGGGGGGGGTGCAGGTAGGAGGGAGATTGTGGGGAGGAGAAGGCCATTGTAGTCCATAAACTGTACTTTGGAAAATCATATTTACTAAATAAAAGTTAAAAAAAAAAAAGGTTGTTCCAAGTGTTGCTGTGCTACCAGCTATACCCACTTCTACTGGGATTGTTTAACCACATTTATCAAGGCTGGCTATTGTCACTACAAAAAGACTAAAGTAAACCAAGCCTTGTCAGCTTCACAAGCAAACTATATCTGATAGCTTTTCATATTGATATTTATTTGGTGGGGTATTTTTATTTCTTCTGTGATTTGCTAGTTCATATCTTTTGTTCCTTTTACTATGTGCTATTATTTTTTGCACTAAGTTGTAAGAAATGTATATATATCAACAATACTAATTTTATCTGCCATATGAATTGCATATTTTTCCCCAAATTTCTTTTGAAAATTAATTTCGTATAGGCATTTTGGCGTTCAATTCTTTTTAATTTTTATGTTGCTATAATATATTGGTCTTTTCAGTTGTGATTTCAGTCTGTAGCATGTTTGGAAATCCCTACCTAGCAAGGTTAAATTTGAAGATACTTCAAAAAGTTCTTGGAAAGTGTAATTAAGAGAGAATTTTATTTGGGCACGAAGAATTTTGAAAGCCATTCATAATTTTTCATAACTCACATTTCCCATGAACTTTAAAAATTATCCCATAGGTTTTGTTTATGTTTGCATCTAGTGCTTTGTTACTTTGATTTTTGCTGTTAAATCTTTAATCATCCTGGAAGTTGGGTGTATGCAAAGTACCCACAAAGACTGTTCTATTGACTTTTTAAAGAAGTATGAACTGGTTTGATCCTTTCCTCTATTTTTCATTGACGTCTTGAGAAAATTTGAACTGAATTTGAAGATCTCACATCAAAAGTTGAAAACAGAGGTGAAGTAAAGAGAGTTAGGAATAAAGAAAAGAAAGAAAAAGGGAGATGAGGGATTTTTTCTTTTTTTTTTTGGCTTTAGAAAGCCAACGAGAAAAGTCACTTTGCTTTTTCCATCTTCAAAATAAGCATGTTGGGGAGGTTAATCTGTGAGCTCATTCCTGCTCACTTACAGGATGTGAGGGTTCTGAGAGCAAACGTCTCTCATCCTCTCCTTCTAAAATGAGACTCGCATACCCTGAACAGCCAGCAGCCAAGATGACTTTTAAGCTCGGGAAATACCGGCAACAGAAACGACTGCGGGAACTCATCCTCAGTAGAATGTTTCTGCTGATGAGGATCTTGAGTCCCGCAGAGGCTGAGGGCCCCACACAGGGCCCCACAGTCAGTGAGCTGCAGAGCTGGGCCAGGGCCCAGGACCCAAGCCCTGCAGGCGCTTGCCCTCCCTCCCTCTCGGTTCTTCCTCTTGCCTTTCGCTTATCCCTTCTTCTCGTTCGACATTCATTTCACTCGAATCACGATGTGCCTCGTGCCTGAATGGACCACAGTTTGAGGGTGAAAGCTGAGGGGCAAGGTGGCTTTGAGAGGAAATCGGTAACGGACAGAGTCTCTCTCGGGACCTTTACCACTTCAAGCCACTACGAGCTTCAGCCCCTCTCTGGCACTTTAAAACACGTTCCCCTGGGAGCCCACAGGTCTTTTCCCTTTTCTTCCTAGAATCTGACCACAGCCAAAGGCAACAAAACTTCCCATTTTTGCCTAAAAGCGGTGAGATGATTCCCTGCGTCCTTCATCCAAATTCCCCCCTGCCAGAGCAGCCACTGTGGCAGCTGGAGGGGCGAGCTGACCTTCACATGCATCGTGGCTGCAGATGCAGAGGGGGGCTTTATTGACCGGAGAGGATAATGTGCATTAGGGAAGCCAAGCAAGGATGCTCTGACCTATTGGAATATAGTGCGGGGTCAGAGGGCACAGGATTAGAGCTGCAGTGCCTCCTCGGTGTAAATACCAATTGTGTCCCTTTGTGTGATTTGCTACATCGCTCTCCTGACCGCCTGCACCTTGGGGATGGGCACGAGAGGCTCTTTCAGTTACTCTTTGGCTCTCTGTGGTATTGAGAAGAGCTTGCTTGCCAGGCCCTCGGGGCTGCTGTTGTCAAAAGGGAAAACAACCAATTGCAACATCATGAATCCCAGAAATTCCATCTGCATATTTCCATAGCCCTTGGTATACAGGGTCGCTCCTTCAGGGGACAGTTTACTGTATTTGCCTTTAGAAATGAACCCTCAGAAACCACTCCAGGGAATGCCCAATGAACAAGCCTGCTTTCTCTGTTCCCCTCCCCCTTCTCTGCTAAGAGTCTCTGAAAAATGCCTCTCAAGGGACACTTGTTCCCGGTATTCTCAAGCCCTAGTAATGCAGGAGATTTCTGGATGTTTGTGTTGTTTATTTTCCCTCATTTGCCATGCATAGAAGGGAAGGGGCAGGCTCCAGGGCCCACTGTGGGTTCATCGCATGGCCTGGGAACTGGCTGTCTTGGGGGCCGCCTTTCTTTCCCTAACAAAGGAAGACAGCATAGTTCTATGTGGCAGTCACTTTACTGAGTGCTGTAAACATATATTTTCTCATTTGGTAGACATTACTAGTACCTTCTTTGGCCAAATGTAGAAACTGTGTCACAAAACAGTTCAATAACCTTCTCAGGATGAAGACGCAGCAAATAAGAGATGTGATGTGAACGCAGGCATTTAGATTTCAAAGCTCAGGGCCTTAGTTACTATACTTTCAAGAGCTCGCTCTCCCCCCATATCCCGTAGTAGACACTTTTGCAGTCCCACCCCAATTCACTTTAGCAGGCAGTGCACTGTTGCCTAATTATTGTCAGTGTTTACTTGAATAGCTCTTGATCTTCTGGCATGCCTGAGAGATGATAATCTCACTCCATTCCAGGAGTAGCTCACAGATACTAACTGATCAACTAGGGTACAAAAGGCCACAGGCTTGACCCACCCTGAGGGACAATTCCTGCTCTAGGGTTCTCTACGGGATGGAGCCGAGTGGAGCTGGACCCAAGCTGTCCTTGTCTAGATTTACTTCCTCGTCTGAGCTTACTTACTTCAAACTCCTTCCATTCACATTTATTTTCTGAGTGATTCCTTAATAAGTAGCTTGAATAAGAATCCCTTCCTCAGGCTCTTCCAATAGGGAAAACCTTGGACACTTCCCATCTCTCTGTCTGTGCCACACCGGAATGGTTTCATCCTCTGTCTAATTCTTTCCAAATGGCCATCAACATGGGCCCTGGAAGCTCCAGACTACGTGGTCTCCATACAAGGAGAGAGCCCCTTTCTGTACTAGCATTTTAGAAATGCTTTAAGATAGGTTCTCATTGGCCAGTCAGCCACACACTAATGTGTTGGGGTGAAATGGAGTCATGTGATTTGCAGCAACACAGGAGACAGGCAATACCAGCAAGAAGAAGGGGGCTGGATGGCAATAGGAAATAGTTGATGGGGCCATGGAGACTGACAAAGTGATCTCTGAGATTACTTATATCAAATACTGTCATTTCCAGTCATCACAGGGGGGAGAGAACTTGAGTTACTACCTCCTAGCACTTGAGAACTAGGGAAGTGGTCACCATGACTTGATGGCGTTGCTCTCTGCAAGCTTGGGTCCTGGGCTCTCTAGCTGAGGGCAGTGGAGAGAAGAGACTCCAGATTTGGGTGTGTATAGGCAAAAGAGCAACTTAATGGGCGATAATAAACCATGTTTTGTAGCATTCTTTGGATTTCATATGAGTGTGTGGCTGTAAATTTCCAGACATTACTGGAAATTACTACGTTACTTTTCCCAAAAACCCTGTCAGGAATTAGCCGCAGGAAAGATAAGAGAAGGCTGGCTTCTCAAAATCACACAGCAAATCTGAGCCCAAGTCACAATGCCAACTTCTCATCTTTTGTCTTTCTGTGAGTTAGCGGATGGTGGCTTTGTATTTGCTGGACAAAGGCTGAACAGATTATAATCCAGAAGGGCCATAGGAGATGCCAAATCATAAAGAATTTAGGGTCAGAATCTCCCCTCCACCACTCTGGTGAGCTAATCTGAAATATATCTACAACTACTGGCCAGTGATAGCTACGAAGCTAAAACATAGGTTGCAGACAATGTAATTATAGTTTTAGCTACTGGGCACTCAGCATGGAGCCTGAACACAGGTTTGGCTGGTTTCAGACAAGAAAGATGGGTAGGCTAAGACCCTGAGTCCATTGAGAAAGTTTGTATAGGAGCTGCTTGGGAAAGATTTGCAGGGTACGGTGGAGGATGACCTAGACTGACCTTGACAGGTTGTGGGGTACAATCATAAAGGTGTTACCTGGAATTTGAGTGATTACAACCACTGCCATTCTCACTCAAAGCGAGGGCCTTTGGATGGAGAAGCAGGAATATTAGGGAAAATCACTAACAGGTGGCAATCGGGTACAGGGTCTGGGGCCAGGGTTTTTGTTTAATCGTTGGAATCTTGACGAAGATGAAGCAGAGCTCCATTTGGCTGGAATTGAAGCTCAAGTACTTGTTCTTGCTGATGCTGGAGAAGTGTCCTGACCAGGGCAGTGAACAATGGGACTCATCTCTGAATTGGGATGTTGTTTCCAGTGCCCTGAACTAAGGATGCCTTGGCGAAGCCCAAATATGTTCCCAGCTGCGGCTCACACTTATTTTCTCTGGACTTGCTTTGGTAGCCGTTGCTATGAGTTAATGTGCAGATGTCTCATTTTTTCGTTTACAGAAGGAATATGAAGGAGTTGATGGCATCTGGCTTCCTCCCCATCCCTGTAGCCCTTAGGTAGATGGGTTACACAGAGACACGGAGGGAGCCTGCTTTCATGAAGATCTGGGGGAGGAATGGAGAAATAGTAGCAACACAACATTGTTCTGGGGACAGTTGTCCATTCTGGGATGCACCAGATGATAACAGAGCATGCTGGATGGGACAGCATTCACTTGGAAAGGAAGCAGAGGTGGCAGGGCCCCCGGAAGAGATGGTTGATGCTAACCAGGCCACTGTGGTACCCACTGGACAACATCATTCATCAGCAGAGGCCAAGAGAAAAGCCAGCGAAAAGATATTGAGATTTCGTAGAGACCTCAAGAGCCTTGCAGGGGTTGGGAGTGTCTCAGTTTGCTGCTGCTGCTGCTGCTGTGCTATACAACACCTTAGGCTGGGTAACTTATAAGCAACAGAGACTTACTGCTCACGGTTCTGAAAGCTGAAGTCTTAGATCAAGGTGCCAGCAAATTCCATATCTAAAGAGGGTTTCCTCTGCTTCTTAGGAAAGTGCCTTCTCACTGTTGGAGGGGCAAACAATCTGCCCCAGACCTCTTTTATGAGGGCACTAATCCCATCATGAGGGCTCTGCCCTTATGACCTAATCGCCCTGTAAAGGTCCCAAGCCTTAATACCATTGGAGATTGGGTTTCAACATAAGCATTTTGGGAGGACACAAGCATTCAGACCAGAGCAGAGGACCTGTGTGAATGGTGGGGGGGGGGGGGAGTGTAAGAGCAGGGCACGAGGTTTATTAAGTTAGTAGGACTCATTTGAATTCTTAGATAGTTAGGCCCAGGGACACGCCTCTAAATAGTGGTGAGTAACTCATCACCCTGAACTTAGCAGCATGAAAACCACTTTGTTTTGTACACATAATCTGTGAATTGGGAATTCAAAGGCAACCTGCTCCTGCTGTTTGCTATCTGAGGCCTCCGGTAGGAAGACACAAAGACTGATAGTTACTTGATGGCTGTGGCTGAAATCATTCGGAGGCATCTTCATTCACTTGTCTGCCTACTGATGTTGACTGTTATTAAGAATGACAGGAAAGAGCCAGGATGATCTGCCATCAGCAGAACACACAGACTGATAGCAAACTATGTCAAAAGACAGCCATGGACTCACTTGTAGAGGGCACTAACCTGAGAGCAGGGTAGCAGGTGGATAATCAAACCCAGACACCACATGTCCTTGACATGCTGCATCCACATGCCAAAACCTGGTGGGTGAACTTTCTTATCACCTTTCTGGGGTTCCCACCTTTTCTCAGATCTACTTGGTGACAGCCTCCAGTTCAAGCAGGACATAGTTTTTGCATGGTTTGGGAAGTTATTAGGAATATGGGTGTGGAAATTATGATGAGATCAAAGAATGTCATTACTGTTGGAAGGGATTTTTGACAAATATCCAGATAAGCAATTTTTAACATTTAAAAATGAGTTTAACTTCTTTTTAAAAAAGAAAAGAAAACCTGAGGTTAATGCCTGATAGTTAGAACAAACAAAAATACAGCTGATCTGGTCAAAGCAGGCATGGGGGTCCATAGCACCTACCCACTCAGCCACCCCTTAAACACCTGTGTACAACCCTGAAGTTCTTTTTAGTGATGAGAGCATTGAATCCTAGAGAGATGAAATAATTTACTCAATGACACCTAACTTGTTTTTGATGAAAATAGGAATTGAATTCAGAATTCTGACTCTCAGACTGGGGATACTTTTATTTTGTGAAAGAAAATTTTTCGTTTAAATCACATAAGTAGCATAATGATTGTAGAAAAAATTTTAAATATAGACCTGTGTAAGGAAAAATAAAAACCATCTGTAATTTCATGGCCAAGGAAGAATCACTTTCAACATTTCTAGGTTGTATCATTCCAGTCTTTTATCTTTGTGTATATACACATGGGAGCCTAACATAAACATTGTTTTACAACCTGATTCTTTGTCTTCATAATTTCATGTGGGTATTTCTCATGTCATTAATTTTTTATAACATCATTTTAATGGTTACATAGCATTCAGTTGTAAGGGGGTCTCATGATTTATGTAACAGATCTCTTGTTAGAAGATACTTTCTCTGTTTCTTTTATTTCTTTAGTTTTGAAACTTTAAATTGTGATCAACATTTTTGCAGACACAGTTTTATGTATAACTGGGTTCATTTGATTATGATATGGTTCTAGGAATACATTTCTGGGTGAAAGTACACACATATTTATTCCAGTCTTTTGGTATCTTTTTCTAAATTGCCTGAGATTCCCTCCCAGACTATCAAGTGCCACTTCCTGGAAGGGCACGCTGCATTTCATGTACAGATATTCACTCTTGGGAAGTAGGGAGAATGATGCTCGTTTTTTTGTTCTGTTTTGTTTTGTTTTTGACAGACAGAGTGGATAGTGAGAGAGAGAGAGAGAGAGAGACAGAGAGAAAGGTCTTCCTTTTTGCCGCTGGTTCACCCTCCAATGGCCGCTACGGCCAGCGCATCTCGCTGATCCGAAGCCAGGAGCCAGGTGCTTCTCCTGGTCTCCCATGTGGGTGCAGGGCCCAAGCACCTGGGCCATCCTCCACTGCCTTCCCGGGCCATAACAGAGAGCTGGCCTGGAAGAGGGGCAACCAGGATAGAATCTGGCGCCCCAACCGGGACTAGAACCCAGTGTGCCGGTGCTGCAAGGCAGAGGATTAGCCTGTTAAGCCACGGCGCCAGCCGATGCTCGTTCTTTTGACTTCTCTTTTTAAGATGGAACCATAGCAACAGTGAATTGGGTGGACCATCTCTCTCTATTCTAACTAATAAAATTTAATCTGAGAGTGAGGGAAGTGGGGAAAATGTGAATGCTGATGCCACTCCAGGTTCATTCGCAAAGTTAATGTGAATAATAAGCTTGAAACGAGCTGTAGGATTTCTTGCTTTAGCCTAAGTGTGGACTCAAATATATGGGGTCTATATTCAAAGAACTGGTAAGGTGTGCTTCCTAGGCACATCTTTCTTTCATTTTTTTAAAAAAGATTTATTTATTTATCTAACAGGTAGAATTACAGATATAGAGAGGGAGAGACAGAGAAAGAAATCTTCCACCTGCTGGTTCACTTCCCAAATGGCCACAATGGCCAGAGCTGGGCAGATCTGAAGCCAGAACCCAGGAACTTCTTCCAGGTCTCCCACATGGGTACAGGGGCCCAAGCACTTGGACCATCTTCTGTTGCTTTCCTAGGCCATTAGCAGGGAGCTGTACCAGAAGAGGAGCAGCTGAGACTTGAATCAAAGCCCAAATGAGATTCTGGTGCTGTAGGTGGAGGCTTAACATACTATGCCACTGGCCCTTCCCCTACCCCCAGGGGCATCTTAACCAGAGGATCCCAAGGCAATATAGTTCTTGCAAAGGCCTTGGAAAGAATGGAAGAGTCTGAATGTCAGGATTATCTCTAGGCCTGTATGAGATTCTTACTGCTATTGTAGCAAATTAGCACAAACTTTGGGGCTTAAAACAATGGAAGTGTATTCCTGTCAGAGAACAGGAAGTTCAAAACAAATCTTACAGATCTAAGATCAAGATGTAGGCAGCAATAGTTCTTTCTGGAAGTTCCAGGAATGAACCTCTTTCAGGTTTTGGCAGCTACTGGCATCCCTTGGTTTGTGGCCACACTGTCTAAATCTCTGCTTTCATTGTCATATCACCTTCTCCTCTTTCATAGTGGGGCCTGCCAAAACAATTCACCCTGAGGTCCCTGTATAAAACTCCTCTATCTCCAAAGTCATTTTTGTCATCAAAGGTAGCATTCACAGGGCTTAGGGACTGGAGCCTGGATATCCTTGAGGATCATTATTTGGCCCAGTAGCTGCCAAAAATATTTACTAAATTTTAGGCCAAGGAATCTGTGATAAGAGAATCAAGAGGAAACATCCTTTAGAATGATTTTGTCAATCTCTCTCTCTCTTTCTTTCTCCCTCTCCTTCCCTCACTCCTTCCCTCCCTCCCTCCCTCCCTTCATCACTCTGCTTTTCAAGTACATAAACAAATCTTTAAAAAAAAAAAGAGGAATAATAAAAATGAAAAGAAATCTTGTATCGAGTTCCTAACTATTAGCCATTTAGATGTGCAGATTGGTGGGCCTGGAAAACATGAGTCACACAAAAATGCAAGGGCTCATGTAACTATGGAGGCTCCAAGCTGACATCTGGAAGACTGTACTGACACAGGTGCAGTCACTGCTTAGAAGTTTGGTCACTCCTGCATGGGAATTTCTCCAAGATCCTTGGTTCATTCTTTATGACACCCCTGTCGATAACAAATGTTCATTATTCCTTAACACAGGAACTGACTTATTTGAATACATCCCAGAGTTTTCAGAAACAGAGTTACTGAATAAAGCATTTCATCAGACTCTTCTTTTTGTGTTCTATTATTTTTATACATTTGTCTTTTTGTAATCAAAAGAATGCATAGATTTAAAGGAAGGAAGGAATAGGCAAACTAGACCCATGGGCCAAATTTGGTCTGGTGCCTGTTCCCATAAACAGCATTTTATTGATGCACAGCCATGCACACTCAATGACATCCCCTCTCTGGCTGACTTCCACTCTAACGGCAGAGTTGAGGGGTTGTAACAGTCAACATATGGCCTACAGAGTCAAAAATAGTTCCTGTATGGTCACTTACACGTGCTGATCTCTGCTTTAGAGCCAAATACTGTCTATCTGGCTTCTCCTCCTCCTTCCTCTCCATCCTTATCTTTCTCCCCTTCTCCTTCCTTATTCCCTCCTTTGCCTCCTTTCATTCTTTCCTCCTTCACTCACCAATACTATCAATTTTTAAAAGTAGAAGACAAGAAGACAAAACAGGAGGCTTGGCACAGCAGTTGAGATACAGCTTGGATGCCCACTTCCTGTATTGGAGGGTCTGGTTTGAGTTGAGTTCTGCTACCAATCCAACTTTTTTTTTAAGTGTTATTTTATTGTATTTGAAAGGCAGAGGACCAGAGAGAGAGAGGGATCGATAGAGAGATCTTCTATCCACTAGTTACTCCCCAGATGGCCTCAATGGCCAGGGCTGGGCAAGGCCAAAGCCAGGAGCTTCTTCCCAGTGCCCCACATGGGTACAGGGGCCCAAGCACTTGAGTAATCCTCCACTGCTTTCTTAGGCACATCAGTAGGGAGCTGGATCAGAAGTGGAACAGTCAGGACCCGAACCAGCACACATACGGGATGCCGGTGCTACAGGAGGTAGCTTAACCCACTATGCCACAATGCCAGCCTCATCTAATCCAACTTTTTGATGGTGATACCTGGGAGGCATCAGCTGATAGCTCGAGTAATTGATACTTGGGTCCCTGCTACCTATGTGGGAGACTCATGGGATTCCAAGCTCTTGACTTCGGTCTGGTCTAGCACTGGCTGTTGTGGATATTTGGAGAGTGAAGTTAGTGGACAGAAGATTGATATTCTCTCTCTCTCTCTGTCTCTCTCTCTCTCTCTCTCTCTCTCTCCCCAGATGAAGAGGAGATAAATAAAATAAGCTCTTAAAGAATTTAAACAGTAAAAGCCATTATTAGCTCCATAGCTGTACAAAAACAGACTTCTGACTACAGTTCCCAGCTTCGTGCTGTAATCTAAAGCACTGATTTTAATTGTATTACTTAAGTCTGTTTGATTTGCAACTAACAATAAAGCTGAGTCCAAAACATTGCAAGCAAGGGATAAAGGAGATTTCCTGGCTCTGTCACTGGGTCTCCATGTCTACAGGCTTCTCTCAGATCTGCTCTCTGCAGTGAGGGGTTTTCTCCTCAAATGGTTCCCCTCAATACAGCAGGAATGATAGTGATCGTTCTAACCATTATATCTTTGCACAATGCATCCACACAAGTTCTCAAAGTAGTTCTCTCTGAGAATGAAGAAGATTCTTCACACAGCTCTCATTGTGTTCGCTCAGATTGGGGGACCTACCCATTTCCAAACCAGTAACTGTAGCCCAGGAATGGGCTTCTCTGACAGTAATAAGCAAATTTCACCTAAATATTACATAGTATGGGAAAGGGCCAGTTTTCCCAATGGAAGTAGACACCTTTGCTATGCAGACAGGTTCAAAGAACAGTAGCCTCAGCATCATCAGGGGAAATGCAGAGTCTCGGGGCCCACTCTGACCCTACTGAACCAGAGCCTGTGTTTGGATAAGACCACAGAGGACTTACCTGCACACTCAGTTTGAGAAGCCCTGATTACTCTTACTAAGAACAGGGCACGGCTGCTGAGCAGAAGCGACAGGCGACTGCTACACAAATTTCCTGGTGATGATGTTAAATTGATTTTGACAGCATTTTTCATAGAGAAGATTAAAAAATGATATGAACAGTTATCATTTATCAGTTTGAATGTTTTCAGTGACAAATAAGAAACCTTCAACTTACAAGCTAAAAAAATAAGGAGAAAAATATTATCTTACACAACAGAAGCTTACCAAGTAGCATAGCTCTTAGGCTTGGGCCTTTTTTTTTTAACGATTTTATTTATTTATTTGAGAGATAGAATTATAGACAGTGAGAGGGAGAGATAGAGAGAAAGAGAAAGGTCTTCCTTCCGCTGGTTCACTCCCCAGATGGCCGCAACTGCCCGAGCTGTGCCGATTCGAAGCCAGGAGCCAGGAGCTTCTTCCCAGTCTCCCATGTGGGTGCAGGGGCCCAAGGACTTGGGCCATCTTCTATTGCTTTCCCAGGCCATATCAGAGAGCTGGATTGGAAGAGGGGCATCCAGGACTAGAACCGGCGCCCATATGGGATGCCAGCACCACAGGCGGAGGATTAACCTACTGGGCCATGGTGCAGGCCCCTTTGGGCCTTGTTTTTGAAAGCTGTCCTTGAAGGCTCATATGGGCCTCCTCTCACATTTCACCGGCCAAGACCAGCATCTGTGCCCATCTCTAAACCTGTATCCACCAGGGGAAATCTCCACCACTGGCTTGGGTAATCCAGGATGCACCTGTGCCTCATGGGAGGAGAGAGTGGACACCAACACCAAGTCAGATCCCCATCAGCAAGGAGGAAGAGCCATTTTGTTTGTGAAACTTCCTAAGAGGTCCACTATTGATGCTCATACTTATTTTAGTGTGTTTATTTTAAATCAGATGTTGTTTTATTGCCGTACCTTATAAAGTTATTAACTACATTTGTTTATGCATTTTGTTTAAAAAAAAATGAAGCAAGGGAAATTTTTAAAAAGAAAAGGAGCATAAGCCAGGAACAATAGGAAAGGACTTTCATATTCAGACTTCTTATTGAGTGTGACAAAAGGCAAAATAAATAGAGAAGACACTTGACAGAATCCTTTATAGAAACAGTCTTAGTTGTTTTGTGTTTGGGCAGCATAGCCTTATTTTCCAAGACCTGTAGCTGGAGGTCATACTGTCTGTATCTACCAGAATCACTAAAACATTTGGCATTATACTACTTGAGCCCTGGGGTCCTCTTGTAACTTGTCATATTTGGTCTGCCTCACCGTGACATCCCTCACCACGACGGCGAGCAAAGGGAAAAAGAACATGTGATTGGTGTGAAAGAGTAAAATGAGATACACTTGGCAGCTACACTAGGAAGTTAGAGTCTCCTTAACACTTAGACTTGTTTTCCTCCATTAAGGCTAAATACCAAATTCATTCTCAGTTTCATAAGAACAAGGCCCAGCAGTGGGGCGAACTAGAAGGCACTTAATTATGCCCAGCGCTGTGTCAATCTTCTATTGAGGCTGTGAGTGCTTGTTAGGAAAGGGTGAACAATGCAGAACCGCTGGGGGTGTAGTCCATGAATGAGTGGCCTCTAGTTGGGGGGATCTGTTTCATAAGGTGATTCCCCTTGCAGTCCCAGCCACCATCCCCCGCCACCCCTACCTTGTGACCCTCCAGTCTACTGTGGTAGGGGACAGGGGACGGTTTGCAAGGGCTTTATTTGGTTGATGAATGCATGATTTCCTTTGCTTTCATTTCATTAGCAATCTCCATGTGTAGAGGAGTTTTGGACAAGTATGGATGCCGGAAGGAGGTGATGTTACAGATGTCAGAACGCTCGTGCTGTCACTTCACCGGTCTCCAGTAGGTTTGACTCTGAAGGCCTGGGTGTTTTTGAACCTTCTTCTTGGATTTTACAACAGTAAAGTGGGTTTTACCACAACTGAGCATCACGTAGCTGCCAAGCCCTGTATTGAACCCTTTAGATGAGACTGTTCCCTCAAGGCTTTCAACCACTCTGAGCAGTGGGCAGTATTATCTCCTTTTAATGTGTAAGCAGTTAACGCTCAGGGCGACGGTGACTTTATGATCACACAGCAAGTACGTGGCAGATCCAGAGGTAAAAACAAGCTTTCATGTACACTGAGGCCTGTGCTGTCCAAAGTTCAAGGGACCTTGGGCTCCGCCCTGTCTCCTAGTTTTATATGTGATACATTTACAGCCTCCCAAGAAAGGAAGACATTGGTGAGGGAGCAAAGCTTGGACTTGGGGGTTAAAGGTTTGGAAAGAGCAAGCTCTCAGACTGCCCTTCAAGTGGCTGTCCCAAAGGCAAGCCAGGAAACACACACCTCATTTTTGGGTTCCACGCCCTCGCATTACCATGTGGGATGGCTTCTTACTTTTATTTACTCATCACTGTGTTTCCAGAACCTGAGAGTGCCTGACACCTACACTCATAAAGCATTGCACACAGAGTTCTTTAAAAGAGTTTTTCGCACCTCTCTATGTCTATGTCTATGTCTCTGTCAGACACACACACACACACACACACAGAGGATATATGTGTATATTGATAAAGAGACATTATAAGGTATTGGCTGTTAGGATTATGGAAGCTGAGAAGTCCTACCGTCTACTTTTTGCAAGTTGGAGGCCCAGAAGAATGGGCAGTGTGGTTCAAAAGCCCCAAAGCAGAAGAGCTGATGGCCAAGACTCCAGTTTAGGTCTATATACCTAAGAACCATGAAAACTATTTCTAACAGAGTTAGAGTCTTGGCTACTTAGACACTTGGGTTTCGTGATTCCTCTGGAGGGAGTTTCTTGTCACTTGGTCATATTGCTCTACAGAGAATGGGCACAGATTTCTGACTGGGGTGGGCAGGACATTTATAGATTTTTTAAAAGATTTATTTATTAATTTGAAAGTCAGAATTACAGAGAGAGAGGAAGAAACAGAGAAGAGATCTTCCATGTGCTGGTTCACTCCCCAAATGGCAGCAATAGCCAGGACTGGGCCAGGCTGAAGGCAGGAGCCAGAAGCTTAATCTGGGACTCCCATGTGGGTGCAGGGGCCCGAACACTTGTGCCATCCTCTGTGGCTTTCTCAGGTGCATTAACAGGGAGGTGAATGGGAAGTGGAGCAGCCAGGACTCCACCCAGAGCTCAGAAGGGATGCTGGCACTGCACATGGAGGCTTAACCTGCTGTGCCACTGCACCGCCCCCGGACATCTATAGCTTTCTGTTTTCCACCCTAAATTTCTCCCTCATAGCACTATAACCTGGAGGTTGACTGTTCTCCTATTCCTGATCTACCAGAATCACCATCATTTGAAGAAATGAACATAGGAAAATTCCCCCTCCGTATAAGATAGAGACTAACCAACGTTTTCCCCAATGAGTATTTCTAAAACTAGAGATTTGTGTGGCTTACTCTGAACCATTTGATCAGAAAAGGCAGCTGCAGAGAAAATGACTTCAAAGGACATGTGAAAGATGGACTCCACCTGTCTTAGTAGTAACAGAAATATTGCTATTATTAATATCATGCACTTAGAGAGCATTGCTTTCCCAAGGAGCTCATGGCATTACTCATATATTATCTTATTTCTCCTTGTCATACGCAAGGAGGTAAAAGACAGGAACAGGCCATCTTCAGGAAGAAAACACAGTGTTTTCTGAGTTGCATTTGGGTTGAACTGGAACCAGACCAAATCATCCCTGTATGGTAGGGAGAAATCTAATGAATCATATCCACAGGAACACCTGACTTCCTGTTACAGTTTGCTGGCCATCAGGAGGAGGCGAGAGTGATACACCTGAACCCGCACCTCAGGAGAGAGACAGTGTGCTCCCCATCTCTGGGCTAGATCCATAGCTGAGTGCGGGTCCCAATTCCTCTTGAAGTTGTGCAGCCTACTAGACAAGAAGCTGAGTCCAATGCCTACCCTTTGCAGATATGTTGTTTCTAATCTCCAGGGGTGTTCATGAACTTCTACAGGTGGAGTCCTGGGCATTCCCTGTTACACAGGACCTTGCCCTCTGAAGGATCTTGGGAACATTTAAGATTAAACAGTTGGGGGCCAGTGCTGTGGTACAGTAGATTAAGCTGCCACCTGAAGTGCCAGCATCCCATATGGGTGCCAATTTGAGTCCCGGCTGCTCCACTTCCAATCTAGCTCTCCACTGTGGCCTGGGAAAGCAATAGAAGATGACCCAAGTGCTTGGGCCCCTGCCACCTATGTGGGAGACCTGGAAGAAGCTCCTGGCTCCTGACTTCAGCCTGGACCAAGCTCTGGTCACTGTGGCTATTTGGGGAGTGAACAGCAGATGAAAAATCTCTCTCTCTTTCTCTCCCCTTCTCTCTGTAGCTCTGCCTTTCAAATAAATAAATAAATCTTAAAAAAACATATTAAACAGGGTGGAATGCCCTTGATGGGGCTCTCCTGTTGCCTTAGTATGGAACAGTCTAGGTAGTGTTGAACACACAAGAAACTATTTGTGAATTCACACATGGATTTTGTGCTCTACACTTTCAGCCTTAGTCTAATCCAGGACATGTCAGATTTATGTTCCTCCCATCTGAAATTTGACTCAATAAAAAGCTGTCAGTAAAGGGCTGCAGGTCCACATGTAGACAAATGTTATGCTGCCTCTGAACTGGAGCCTAATGGAGGCGTGATTCCCATCTTTATAGATAATGGAACTTTGGATGAAGATATCTGGGGACAAGTAGAACCACTCAAAAGGGAACTTAGGACTGTGTGGTGGAGAAAGCTCTAGATGTCATCATCTGACAGATTTGGATTTAAAATCCCAGGTCACCTCTGTGTTTCTGTATGTTCCTGGAAAGATTTCTGATCTTTCTTAGTCTCAATTTTGCCATCTGTAAAATGAGACACAGCATTTCTGGTCTGGGGGCTTAAATGATGTACAATAGCTCTCCCTCATGAAGGGGAGCTCAACTTAGAATATGAAAAGCATATGCTGGCTCAGGAATTTTTAGTTTCCTATTTTGCTTTCTGGTACAGAGTCTTAGAGCCCTTGGTATTTCTAGGAATTGGCAAAATTGGATACATTTCTCTAGGAAAACTACAGGAAAATGCTAGAATTTTGTAACTATTATAAGCACATTTGTTCATTTGTTTATTTGGCCTCTGGGCAACATACCATAGACAACATGTTAGAAAAGGCCACAACCCCTGCCCTCAAGCAAAGGTGGCTGTCGTATTTGGTATTTGGCCTATTTTTCCCCTAACTGATGATATGAAAACCCCAGTGGCCTAAGTAGAGTTGATGAAAGAGCATTGAAAGGAAACAGCCAACGCTCCTCTGAGTTTACACAGCCCTGGGATTCAGCAATTCCAACCACACCAATTACAATCTTTTCTGTCAGGGTTGACCTTTGAGGAGATTGCCTCAATTATAAAAGGTCAACATCCCCTGGTTCTGGCACAAGCAAGTCCTGAGCAAGGTAATAAAATACGGCCAAATAACCCCACAGAGGTCCTTTGCCTCTGCTATGCAGCAGTGGCCTGAGGCTTTCAGGCACCCCTGGGACAGAGTGGTTATGCAGCTCTGGGATGCAAGGGGTGCACTGGAAAATTAGCACTTACATTTTAATTTAAGGAAGTCGTGCGGGTTTTTCTATTAGTAATTCATAATGTGTTTTCATAGCTAGTTAGTCATTACTGCTAAATGAGTCGATTCCAAGGGTCGTGCACTTCTCTGCTCAACAGGTAAGGTATTTAATTAGTAGATAGTAGATAGTTTTTAGAGAACTCCTTCCTTTGGGTAGGAGGGCATGTGGGCAAGCGTATGCTCTACCAAGTCCCTGTTTTCCATCTTGCTGTATTGACACTTTCAGATTCAGGCTCCAAGAAGAGTGACTCTTGACCTTGTTGGGAAGCCCCATTTCTGTGGACTGAAAGACCACATGTGTCCACACCCAAATAGCAGAGGACAAACCAGGGTGAATGTTTTCTTCACCAAGACAGGGTAAGAATTGAGAGAACAATGACTGGGGTCAGACTCGCAGGGGTTCTGTGGAATTGGCTTCCCACCTGCACAGCTTCTGTGAGCCAAACCCAGCCCCATGTTCACACCAATTCCAGACAGAGGTCCCATGTGTCCTGAACAGGAAAACTGGCTTATTCTCAGGACAGAGGCACAAAAATAATGCAAGGAACTAATTTTGGAGCACCTGTCCACAGAGCTTACATGTCCTCATCAAGGAGGATGCTGGAATTTCTAACTCTTGCACCCCAGTATTTGGGTTGCTTTTTAGTCCTAGTTTTCAGTTAGGAGAAGACTTTTTGATAAAGTGCCATTATGAGATGTTTCTGATCATATTTCCCAGGATAATGCTGGAAGCAGGATGCTTGCTGACAAGATGGTTAATCATTTGCATGGGTCACTTAATAGTTTTCCAATTTATAAAACTTGGACTCTATAGAACACAGAAAAGAGCTTCTCACCTCTGGATCACAAGGTCTACGGATGGGTTGAAATCTCCATAATTATATGCAAGAAATTTCGGATACGTACATTTTTCTGGGAAAAAGAGCTGATGTTCTTATCAGATTCTCAAAGAAGTCAGTGACCTAGCAGATATTAAAACCCACCAATCTAAACAGTTTCCTTGTCTCTGGTAGCGGGTAGGTGACTGGTAGATATTAAAGGTCAATTGTAACTAGAGGGAAGCAGTAGGGAGGATCTGTCCTCAGTATAAGAAGACGATGCTGAGACTCTTAGAAAGTATCAGCATCGTAGTCACTGGTCTGGGGCCTGTCTCCGATGGCTTCGTAACAGACTTCATCTCATTGCTCTGTGATGAGGGTTTTATGGGGAGATTTCCTTCAGAGAAGCTGCTCACTTTGATCACACACTAATTGTACTTTCACTCACGTCTTATGGTCAAAAAATAGGAAGCTTTGCTAGTGTGAATTATTTTGCATCCTGGCAAGTATAGTTTCACTTTTCCAGTATTAGAAGAACACTATACTTGTTAGACAATTTTCTGTGTGAGTAGTTCTGTAAACTAAAAAGCACAAAGCAAATGAGAACTATCAGAGCCTAAATTATTCCAAAAACACTGTGAAGAAAAGAATAATTCATAAAATAAAAAAGTGTTTAAAATTTTCGTGAGTAATAAATTCAGAGATTAGAAAATATATGGATAAACAAGATTTGAGTGCTATCAAAAACAGGCATTTATAAGACAAGAAAAAAAAAAAACTCCTACAGATTAAAACACCATTATAAAATAAAACATTAAAAAAGATATGTAAAATAAAATATAAAATCAGTAAAAATATTAAGACCTAAAATCTTTCTCAGAAAAGACAGACATGGAAAAGAGACAGGGCCAGTGCTGTGATGCAGTAAGTGAAGTCTCCATTTGTGATGCTGATATACTATATGGGTGAGGGTTCAAGTCCCACTATTCTATTTCCTGTCCAGCTCCCTGTTAATGTGCCTGGGAAAGCAACAGAAGTATGCCCAAGTGTTTGGGCCCCTCCAGCCCATGTTGGAGATCCAGGAGAAGCTCCTGGCTCCTGACTTCAGCCTGGCCTAACCCTGGCCATTGTGGACATTTAAGGAGTGAACAAGCAGATGAAAGATCTCTGTCTCTCCCTCTCTCTCTGTAATTCTGACTTTCAAATAAATAAACAGATCTTTAAAAAAAATCAAGAAAACGTGATACTCAACCTCGAATTTTATGTCTGCTCAAGGAGGAGGTCAGAATAGAAATCTTTTGGATAGCAAATACTTAGAAAACATACATCTCATTACTGGCAAGTTTGAAGCAACAAACTGGAAAAAGTGGTGGAAGCAGCATCCAGAGAGTTGCCAGTGTTAGGCCACAGTGTTGACTGATGGCATAGCACCCCACCTGCGTGGAGCACTGGACACACATCTCCTCTCACTGGGGCTGCTGGTCCTAGACACGCCCATCATGAGCTTATGACTCTTGCAGCTGCCACCAACACCACCATCCACAATGAACACTCTGTGCACCTTGCTTCTTTGAGTCATCAGTTCTCAACTCAAAGTCCTAAGGAGAGAGATCTGATAGGGAAGTCCTAGGTAACTTGTCCAAGACCCACAGCAACAAAGATTAGAAAACTGGAATGTAGACATTTTGCTTCCAGTAGAGGAACATGGGCTTTGACTACAAAACCTCATCCAGGGGAAAGTTGCTCACACATAGGAAGAGTTTATATTCCTTTTTATTAGTGTTATTTTTTAAATGATTTTCAAGAGACACACAAAAACTGTACATATTTACATGAGGGATGGGAAAAGATTGATTAACGGGTGCTGTTACAGTTGAATAGGAGAGTTTAGATTCTGAATAGGAAAACATAAGTGTATTCACAAAGTAGCTGGGGCATACTTGGTGGTAACTTAGAGGCAAAAATATGAACTAAAATTTAAGAATTAGAAACTCCAGCAAAAGAGGAGTGTAATGATCCAACTATGAAACAAAGTAAATAACACCTGATGTTACAGGATTGATTGAGCATAAGGAAAGAAAATGGTCTTGACTTTGATGTTAGAAATTTTCCTGCCAATGATTTAGGGATCATAAGGTGAGGTCTGCAAAGGAGGAAATGTAATCTTGGGAAGCAATGAACAAAATTTACATAGACATAGCAGTGGAAACAAATTTCCACTGTTCACTATCAGTTGTTGAACAAAGTACATATGTGATTTGGTAATGCCAATCTGTGATGGAATGAAGGATGTAGAAATAGGAGAAAAATAGGGGAAAAGGTGGATATAAATATCTTCATCTTACAAGTAGGGTATCAAGAAATATATTAAAAGTCAATGGGACAAGCAATAAAATAGTATTCAAAGTTACAAAGAAATGGCTAGAAAAAACATTTGAACTATCAAATCATAGATGCTGAGGAAGAGAAAGGCATAGTGTAAGTGAGCCACATCTTCATCTTTTATGTCTGTAAGTGAATATTTCTGAATTGAACAGCTCAAGGGTGGTTTGGTACAGTGGCATAAATTGTTGCTAGGATGCCCACTTGCCATGTAGAAGTCTGGCTCCTCTGCTCCTCCTCCAGCTGCCTGCTAATGCCTGCACCCTGGAGACAGCAGATGTTGGCCTAAGTACGTGAGTCCCCACCGCTCACGTGGGAGAACTGGATAGAGAGTTCTGTGCTCCTGACTTCAGCCCAACCTTTCCCATGCTGTTGCAGGTGTTTAGGAATGAAACAACAAATAGATGATTCTCTCTCTCTCTCTCTCTCTTTCTTTCTCTCTCAAATTAAAAAAAAATAATAATAAGGAACAGTGGCCAGTGGAACACTGCCAACTGTGATGCAGGCATACCACATCAGAGTACTGGTTTGAGTCCCAGTTGCTCTATTTCTGATCCAGCTCCCTGATAATTCTCAGGGGAAAGCAGCAATTGATAACTGGAGTGCATGGACCCCTGCCACCTCGATAGAATTCTGGGCTGCTGGCTCTGGGCAGGAGCAGCAGCAGCCACTGGGGTCATCTGGGGATTGAACCAGCAGAAGGAAGATCTCCTTCTCTTTCTGTCTCTGCCCCCAATCCTTGTTACTCTGCCTTTCAAATAAATGAATCTTCAAAAAATACAAAAAAGGAAATAAAGTTTTAAAACTTAAAATAACTTTAAGAGATCAAGATCTGGTGTTATAAGCCTTTCTATATCTAGAGTTACAGTGATGACCCCACAAAGACTGAAACCTGACAGCAGTTGAGATTGCCTCTTAGGAATGGGATCAGAGTAAAGAGGAGAAAGACGGGAAGTCCTGCATTCTGTCATTGTCCCAAGAAGTTAGCACATGTATCTATAATTTGGTAAATATTAAATTGTAAGTAACTAAATATCTCCCATTGACAAATAACCAAAGTAACATTTCTTTATGTCTTTCAGCTATTTCAGGAGTAGGAAAAATTAATTTGTGGCATTAGAAATAGATGACATACACAGCTAAATAACTATGATTTATTTTAAATAGTATATATATTATTCCACAAATATTTTTTAAAGTTTATTTAAAAGGCAGAGTGACAGAAAAAGGGGAGAGATGGAGATAAAAGAGATTGAAATCTCCCATCCATTGATTCATTCCCCAAATGGCATGACAATAGAGCTGAGCCAGGCCAAAGCCATGAGTCAGAAACTCCATCCTGGTCTCCCACATGGGTGTCAGGGCCTCAAGTACTTGAGCCATCTTCGATTGCTTTCCCAGGTGCATTAGCAGGGAGCTGGATCAGAAGCAGGGTATCTGAGACTAGAATCAGCACACCAACATGAGATGCTGGTATCCCAAGTGATAGTTTAACCTGCTGCCCCACAATGCTGGCCCCCAACAAAGATATTTTGAAAACATTTTATATGCGTGGTTTATATGAGCTCAATTTTTTTAAAAAAAGTGTACATTGAAAATTCTTTCAGACAAGTGTATATTTGCAAGGCGTTTGCGTTTTGTTTTCAGTTTTGTGGGGTTAGTGCCTCCCGAATTTCAATTTTAGAAGATATCAACAAAGAACTGCAAGAGGAGACTGTATTTTCAAGCTAAGCACTGTACTTTGACAGAAGTTGTTGAGTTCCACAATTAATTCTTGTCTGTAGATCAATGGATTGTATAAATGGCAGATCAACCTTGACAAGATAGAACAAATACAATCATTAGTGAAATCCTAACAATGCAGAACAACTGACTGGGAATTCAGGTCAGTTTGCCTGCCTCGAAACACTTTTCCTCTGTACTATTTCATACTTGACTAGTCCCTATAATGTGCTTGACATATTTTGTAATTGCTTGTAAGCCATTTGGAAACTTCTCTTATTAAAAAAATATTTATTTAAGAGACATGAATTTGCATGATATGGATGGCATAGTTAACTTGAGATTTTGACACAGCACAGGAAGCAAAATAACTACTAAGATTTTGTAATCATGCCATGGCTAGCATATGGGGTAGGTAGCAAGGGGTTGCCAACAGGAGACCATGTCCACTAAAAGTCTGGAAGTGGCCGGCGCCGTGGCTCAATAGGCTAATCCTCCGCCTTGCAGCGCCGGCACACCGGGTTCTAGTCCCGGTCGGGGCGCCGGATTCTGTCCTGGTTGCCCCTCTTCCAGGCCAGCTCTCTGCTGTGGCCCGGGAGTGCAGTGGAGGATGGCCCAAGTGCTTGGGCCCTGCACCTGCATGGGAGACCAGGAGAAGCACCTGGCTCCTGCCATTGGATCAGCGCGGTGCGCTGGCCACGGCGACCATTGGAGGGTGAACCAACAGCAAAAGGAAGACCTTTCTCTCTCTCTCTCTCTCTCACTGTCCACTCTGCCTATCAAAAAATAAAATAAAATAAAAAAAATAAAAGTCTGGAAGTGGACCAGCACCGTGTCTCCACAGGGGAAGGAAATCTGGACCTGGGGCTACTATTTCAATGAAGAATTTAAGGAAGTTTAAAAGCAGAAAGGAACCAAAGTGATACATTGGGGCACAGCTACCTAGGAGCTTTAGCTGTGGCAGGCATTGAAATGGGTCTATAAAGGGAACCTCCATAGGCATTCAGGTTGATACCCACGTTTTTAGTTCTCAAAGGTCTGTGATTGGGTTCTTGCGCTGCTTCCTTCTTACTACAGATCATTCCTTGTGGCTGTAAGACACAGCAGGCTTGGACATATTTGATGTCCTGGGAAGTTGATAGACCTGTTCTGTTTTCATTGCATCTTCTTTATATTCAGCAGTGTGAAATATTAAAGAAGGACTATAGGTATGCCTCGGCATAAATTCATTTATTTTTCCCAGTAGAGAACACAAAATAATCCAGTTCTTATAAGTATCCCAGAATACTGATGCTTCTGTGTTAAAATGAGTTCAAGTGTTCCCATTTTTACCTAATGATTCCCCTTTTCTTTGATATTAACCATTGTTGTAAACATTTGAGAAGAAGTCTTGGAAACAAGAACAAAGTTTGACAGATAGTCCCAGGGCACCTGTTGCATTCAGGGGAGCACACATTCCATTGGACATAAGTTAGACAGTCCTACTCAGAATCAATTGCTAACCTTCTACACTCACTCCTGGGCATCAAAGGAGATCCTGTATAAAAGCCTAGGCTAGGGGTCTGTTGCTGTGGCATAGTGGGTAAAACTGCCACCTGCAATGCCAGCATCCCTTATGGGTGCCAGTTCAAGACCCAGCTTCTGGCTATGGACTGGGAAAGCAGTAGAAGGTGGCCCAAGTCCTTGGGCCTCTGCACAAATGTGAGAGAACCAGAAGAAGCTCCTGGCTCCTGACTCCTGGCTCCTGGCTTCTGATCCGCACAGCTCCGGCCATTGTGGCCATTTGGGGAGTGAACCAGTGGACAGAAGATCTCTCTCTCTCTCTCTTTCTCTCTCTCTCTCTCTCTCTCTCTCTCTCTCTCTCTCTCTTTTTCTCTACCTCTGTGCCTCTGTAACTCTGACTTTCAAATAAATCTTTAAAAATAATAAATGTTGGGGCCGGCGCCGTGGCTCACTTGGTTAATCCTCCACCTGCAGCTCCAGCATCCCATATGGTCACTGGTTCTAGTCTTGGCTGCTCCTCTTCCAGTCCAGCTCTCTGCTGTGGCCAGAGGAGGCAGTGGAGGATGGCCCAAGTGCTTGGGCCCCTGCACCTGCATGGGAGACCAGGAAGAAGCACCTGGCTCCTGGCTTTGGATCAGCTGTAGCAGCCATTTGGGGGGTGAACCAATGGAAGGAAGACTTTTCTCTCTGTCTCTCTCACTGTCTTTAACTCTACCTGGCAAATAAAAAAAAAAAAGTGTTGAAAAAAAAAATAATAAATGTTGACTAGGCAATCCTCCTTCACTCCCATGATTAATGCAAGAGATGTCCGGAAATTTGCTCACTCTCAGTGGTGAGGAGGGTCCTGTTATTAGTCGCTTCTCAAAATATCCTTGACCTCCACTGCAGCTGTCCTTTCTTCATCATAGTGTGCAAGACCTGATACGAACCATGTTCTTAGACTTACTTTCTAAAATGAACTCTTGATGTTTCTTTCCTTATTTATGAGGCAGAGAGACAGAGACAGAGACAAGCAGGCAGAAAGAGCTCCTATTTGCTGGTTCACTTCCCAAATGCCTGCTATAACCAGGGCCAGGCCAAGGCTGGAGCCAGGAGCTGGGAATGTTGTTCAAGACTTCCACATGTTAGGATCCCAAATCCTTCAGCCATCAGTGCTGCCTCTCTAAGTCTCCATTAGCAAGAAACTTATCTCAAGAGTCAGAGGAGGGAATTCAACCCAGGTACTCCAATGTGGGACACAGGCTTCTATGGTCTAGACTAAACAGCCAACCCCAAACACTTGAGTTTTCTTTCCACTGTTCCTTCATCTGTCTTCTTCCACCTCAGTGAATATATCTTCTGCTTTCCAGAAACCTATGATCAGTTCTTAATATCTACTTTCTGATCACTCATTCTACTCAATCTATTTCAAGTTATTTAGATTCTGTTTTGAATTCCGTTGTATATCTTCATCTCCTGAGAGCTACGCCACCCATATTCTCCTGAACAACAAGAGTGTTGCTAGTTTTCCATGTCCTTTCTTCAAGCTTTGAAGTCCATTCTGCACATGATTTTCAGAATACTTTTAAAAATAACACAGATGTCATCACATGTCACAGTTGAACTTAATTTGTAATTGGCCATCAGCATACATGAAGTCTAAATTTCTTGATGTGATTTAAATGACTCCTCTTGAATGTGATCTGTCTCTGTCTCTAACTTCATCTTGACCCATTTCCTCCCAACCCCCTACATTTCTTTTTTTTTTTTTTATTTTTTAACTTTTATTTAATGAATATAAATTTCCAGTGTACAGCTTATGGATTACAATGACTTCCCCCTCCCATAACTTCCCTCCCACCCACAACCCTCCCCTCTCCCGCTCCCCCTCCCCTTCCATTCACATCAAGATTCATTTTCAATTCTCTTTATATACAGAAGATCAATTTAGTATAAAGATTTCAACAGTTTGCACCCACATAGAAACACAAAGTGAAACATACTGTTTGAGTACTAGTTATAGCATTAAATCAAAATGTACAGCACATTAAGGACAGAGATCCCACATGAGGAGCAAGTGCACAGTGGCTCTTGTTGTTGACCCAACAAATTGACACTCTAGTTTATGGCGCCAGTAACCACCCTAGGCTCTTGTCATGAGTTGCCAAGGCTATGGAAGCCTTCCAAGTTTGCCGACTCTGATCATATTTAGACAAGGTCATAAAAGACAGAGTGAGGATAGTAACCAATGATCCTAAGAGTGGCATTTACCAGGTTTGAACAGTTATACAGCATTAAGTGGGGAAGAGGACCATCAGTACACACAGGTTGGGAGTAGAGCCATTGGTGGTAGAGTAGAGGTTATGATTACAAAGGAATGAGGCCCAAGTATGCTAGACAGGGCCTAGAACAAAGGACAGAGTCATTATTAGAGGAGCTAAGAAAGGTGCTGTCTAAGCTACAATTAAGTTTTCTGATTGAGAGGCAAATAGAACCTGACAGAAGGGGCTTGATAATAATCTGGTGGGCTTTAGGCCTTGTAAATTCAGAGGCCCAGACCTATCTATCTCTTCACATGCCAACCCCCTACATTTCTATTACACTTTCTTCCATTTAGCTGAGTATGGTCCAGTCTTTTCCCGCTTGAAACCTTCACACAACTGAAAGGTTCTTTTCCACAGTCTTCATCTGGAGGACCTCTTCCCACCTCCCAGATCTTCCTTTCATTGCCACTTCCTTAAAGATGTCCTCTCTAACTTCCAAGGTCATCCAAAGCTTCTGCAACATGGAATTTATCACTACTTGAACAGCTATGAATACTATGTGTGTGTGTGTGTGTGTGTATTTGTCTAACGTCTTCCTCTTTGGTCAAGCATAAGCTCCATTTAGGAAGGGATGTCATCTCATTCACTTTTCTATTCCTAATACTTACCATGGTACTTTGCATAGAGTAGCTACCAAAAAAACTATTTGGTATTTGGATGAATGGAGTTTGGAATATTGAGGGCCAATTTCTGTATTATTGGAGGGTCCATAAGTATGCTGTGAGGAGTATTCAACTAAGGAATCAAAAAAAGTTGAAATTAAATTGAACATTAGTGAGGAAAAGGCCAAACCATGCTACAAGTGTACAAAATGGAAGAGGCATTGGCCAGTGGAAATGGGGAAAGGCAAAAGTAGGAAAGGAGAAGGCAGGGGCTGGACTGAATTTGCATTTGTCAAGTCTGTAAATAGCTCCTTGCTCAGAGAGCAGCATTGTCCTATAAACATAATGTGAGTCAAATATGCGATTTTAAATTGTTTAGTTGTTACATTACAAAACATAAAAGAAACTGGTGGAATTAATTTTATCATAATATTTTCATTTTAAAATATTTTTTTCTTAAAGATTTGTTTATTTATTTGAAAGTCAGAGTTACACAGAGAGAGGAGAGAAAGGTCTTCCATCTGATGTTTCACTCCCCAGGTGATGTTTCACTCCCCAGATGGCTGCAATGGCCGGAGCTGCACCATCCAAAACCAGGTGCCAGGAGCTTCTTCTGGGTCTCCCATGTGGGTGCAGGGGCCCAAGCACCTGGGCCACCCTCCACTGTTTTCCCAGGCCATAGCAGAGAGCTGGGTTGGAAGAGGAGCAGCCGGAACTAGAACCAGCGCCCAAATGGGATGCCGGCTCTTCAGGCCAGGGCGTTAATCTGCTGCACCACAGTGCCAGGCCCCAAGATTGATTTATTTATTTTAATGTCACAGTTACACAGAGAGGAAGAGAGAGGTTTTCCATCCATTGGTTCTCTCTTCAGATGTCCTCAATGGCCAGGGCTGAATGAGCCTGAAATCAGGAGCCAGGAGCTTCAACTGGGTCTCCCACGTGGTTGGCAGGAGCAAGCACTTGGGCCATCTTCTGCTGCTTTCCCAGGCCATTAATAGGGAGCTGGATCAGAAGTGGAGCAGCCAGGACATTAACTGGCACCCGTATGGGATGCTGGGTTCACAGGTGTCAGCTTTATCTGCTAGATCACATTGTTGGATCCAATTTTAATATAATGTATTAAATTTATCTGATGTGTCCAAAACATTGCTATTTCAACTTATAATCAATATAGAAAACTATGTTTTATGTAAGTCTTCATTTGCTGTCTGACTCATGTAACACATCAAGTTCAGACCAGCCATATTTTAAGTATTCAGCAATCACTTACAGATGCATAATGACAACCACGCTGGACAGAGAAGCCCTATATGTTTTGCTTGGGCTAAGGTATTAGTCTGCTTGGGCTAATATCATAGACTGAGTGAATTAACCAATGGTTATGGAGGATCTTTTTCCAGGCTTGCAGATGACTGCATCATCACATGGTGGAGAGAGACAAGCTCTGACGGCTTTCTCTTATAAGGGCGCTGATCCCATCATGGGAACGCCACCCTCCACGCCTCTTCTAAACCTAATCCCCTCCCAAAGGACCTCTCTCTCCAAGCACCATGGTATTGGAGGTTAGGGCATTGACCTACGAGTTTTGAGGGAACATAATCATTCAGTCCGTACCTTGAAGATCTCAAAGTCTTGTTGGTACCAACCATAGACCTGTCCTAATTCTCTCAGGACATGATTCCTTGGGTGGCACTGCCAACTTTAATTCCATTCAAGGCTGATGGCAGTGGTGGGTAAAACTGTCATGTCAAAAAGGAAGCTTTTGTTTAGCTCCAGAATACAGAAGTAGAATGGAATTTCAAGGAGGCAGATTGTACCCAGAAGTTGCAACAAAGAGAACTTTCAGGAAACCAATGAAATGCCCTGTTATGTACCTCTTGTCATGAACAGGGCCAAGCATGAGCCGATGCTCACTTGGGCCAGGATTCAATAATCCTGAATTACTGAAGGCTTCTGTTAGATGATCTGCCGAGCTCCTTTGAATCAGGAGATTTTGTAATTGAATTAAACCCAAACGTTCTTCTGATACAGTGTTCTTTTTTTCTTGTATGACCTTCTTTATAAAGCATTATAAAATGCTTTAGAAGGCATTTTTTTCTTTTCTGAGCAAATAATTTTTCATTTATTGCTGCACATACAAGGAGGACTGGAGAATTTAGGTAACCATTAAGATAATTTTAAAATAAAAAATGAAAATATTTGGGTGGTAGAGGGAAGAAAGTCTCTCTTTAACCCCTTGCTTCCTGATTTTAGTCTCATTAATATGAACTAGGCCTACATGAATTTTATCTTCCAGAGCATGTGAGACTCATCTACAATCTTAATTGATTGCATAGCAGATGTTGGTGACAGCAGCTCACTAAAACTAAATTCTGACTACATAATTGTATAGGAAATTAGATAATATTTATAAATAGACTTTGTGTGTTATGGAGCCTCAGTAAGCCTAAAAAATGCTGTCTAATATACTAGTTTCTTCTAATTTGTGAGACTAATGCTTATGCTTCCTGTTTGCTGCCAGAAACAGCCTCAGTGGTGTCTAGGTGTGTTGGGAACTAATCGTTCATCCCCCTAATGCTAGGAAGACAGAACTCAATCCAGATAGGCAGCTAGGAATTCTCCCTGTTTTTAACCAGGGACATAACATACGAACTTTTTTTTTTAATGGAAGACTTATTTTAAAGAAGTAACATCAACAATATGGAGAAGAGTAAAATAAAGCTGTATTTTTCAATAATAAACACTCATTTTATTTTTAAAGTAGTAAGGTTAAGGTTGTTTCTAGAGTTTGGTAAATTTTAATTTTGGTAGTTTTGTTATGATTATTTCCAGTGTTTAAGTGCCTCCTGTGTATGTGGGTACTGTTTTTTAAACTGTATGCACTCAAATCCATTTCATGTACTTCCTCAACTGTGTGCTCTCACCCTGTACATACATTGCCCTTACATGACATGGGTGTCCTCGTGTGTGCACACATAATTATACAGCAGTAGAATTCCACTCTGTTGTGGCAGTAAATTTTCTTTTTCTTTGTTGCCAGGTAACTCTCTTTGATTTGCTTTCGCTCTTCCTAGGCTCTTTCTGTCCTATCAGTTACCAGATTCCTCTAGCACTAAGTTCAAAGTCTTTAGCTCTATGCCCAAGGACTATATTAAGGCAAAGAAAATTCTATGGGATGCTAAATGGCACCCTTGTCCTATATAGAAAGGATTTTATTCAGGTGAAAATGGAGATCTCTTTCCTTTATAGTGTTTGATTCACTTCCCCATTCATTCATTCAATAAGCATTATTCATGCACACCAACTGTATGCCAGTCACAGTAAAAAGAGTGCAAAACCAATTGCATGTCCTTAGTTCACAAAGAAACAGGGGACACATTCATTGAAATGCTAGCTTCACCATAAGATGACAAATGAGGTGGTGGACAAGTGTGCCCAGTGTCATGTGGTGGACATGCTGGAAAGGGAACGAGGAGCTCTGCCTGCCTCCCAGAAGAGATGGGATTGGAGCCAGGCCTTCAGGAATGTTGTGCACTTCTGGCACTTGGCAGAGGGTTGGGGGCTGCAGCCTATCCAGAGAGAACAAAGTAGGAAAGCACAGAGCGTGTGTGGGGAGCAACAGGTGGTATGATGTGACTGGGGAGTGGGAGTTACAGTGCAAAGGCTAGTGTTGGACAGGTCGTGAAAAGCACAGGGCTGGGTCTACCCCGGGGACTTTCCTACTCCTTTGTTGACCTTCAGAATCTTTTTAAAATTCTAAGTCTAAATATTCTAAGTCTAAACATTCTAGAATGTTGGAAAATAAGAGAAATAACCAGGCTACGTTTTGGTTTGTGGTAGCAGCAGTGAAGGCCTCATCATCTTCCTTCTCCTCCATCCCCTCCTTTATCTACTTCTCTTCCTTGTTTTCCTGCTGTAAAATACTAAGAATGCATCTATTTGTTATAGTTTTTGCAAACAACAGTGCATAGAGCGCCTGGGCACAGGGAAATTTGGGTGCCACTCTGTACTAGTTTTCTATTCAGAAACAAGATGTAGTTATCTCATAGTTATAAAATTGTTAATGAGTTGAGACACTGTGCCCACCATGAGCCACCCAGAGGCTGGAGCTGCTGTAGAGAGGTTTGGAGATGACTGGGTAGAATGTCAGAATTGAAATGACCTCAAAGCCCTATTGTGACCAAATGGCCCTTGACATGAATGGGGATGTTCTTGCTCAGGCTGTGGCCACAGAAAAAGAAACTGGCCCACTATCCCTAGATGATTATGCAGTCTTTGCAAATGAGCATGGCCATAAGTTTCTTTCCCCTAAACTAAGCCTGTTGATCACATGGGAAAGTAGGAAAATCTGATGTGAAAATCTGTGCTCTATGTGGATTGTAATACCTAAAAGTCTACCATAATAGAAAATGACTGAGTAACTGTTGACTCTGGAGAACTTGTACTCAAGTCTCAAGAGCTAAGACTACATTCATATGCCAAGCAGGCTAGACTGATCAGAGTGACCAACTATTTTGTGTCCATAGACACAACCTGAATCCACAAAATCAATTGTTTCTTGGAGTACAAGTATGTAGCTAGTAGTTAAGATGCCCACAGTCCATATTGGATTGATGGCCCCAGTGATGGCTCTGGCTCCTGACTCCAGCTTACTACTAATACAGATCGTGGGAGGCAGTAGTGATTAGATTCCAGCCTTTCCTGTGAGAGACCCAGATTGAGTTCCAACTGGCCCATTCTGGGATGTTGTAGACTTTGGGAAGTAAACATAGGATCTCTCTCTTTCCCTTTTCCTCGCTCTCTCTTTCTATCCCTCTCTCCTCCTCATGCCTGTGTGTGTGTGTGTGTGTGCGTGCACGCGCCTCTCAAATAGAGAAATAAATAAGTTTCTTGCCTGAGTTTTAACAAAACACTCTTGTATACAGGGTTAATTTTGACTCTTTGTTGCTGACCTGAGTGTCCTACTCCTCCAGCCTCTGAGGGACTGACGTATTGGATTTGCAGTCTTGCAAGCCACAATGTAAACAGTTTTCTGAGTTTACAAGCCCATTCCAGAAACACCTTCATGCATTTCAGAAAGGGATCCAAAGGATCGATGGATTGAATTTTGGCAAACATAAGCTTCTTACACTCTAACTAGTTTCTCGAAAAATCTGCCTCAACTTTCCTCATTCATCTATGACAAATCTTCATCTATCGTCAGATTACCAATATCTCTCACCCCATTCCTACCACTCAATCAAGTTTGTTTCTTTCTCTTTTTTTTGCTCAGTCTGTTTTCTCTGTTAAAAAGTCAACTGCTTTTCTCCCAACTAAATCCGTATTATTCTAGCTCTTGTGGCTTTGGCTTGTTTTTATATTCTCTATAACTCCTTCCCCAATAATCTCTAGAAAACACATTCTCCTTCTTTCATTTGCATTTTAATAAATATTTATTCAATGCATATTTATGTCAATATGATGAACTATAAAGAATACCAAAGAAAGTTAAGGTCCTTAAACTCCAAGAGCTTGCAATTTAAAGCAGCAGCTAGTTAGGTAGACAAGTTTACCAATAAAGCAGGTGAACTCCATGCTAAAGCAAGATTGAAACTTTGCCCTGGGAACAATGAAACAGAAAAAGACTGTGAATGGAGAGATCAGAAAGGCCACAAAAGAGGTTTCATTTGGTCTGAACCTTCTTCATAAATGGGCATGATTTTTTATTTCTGACCATTTTCAGCACTTTTGTCTTATACTGGGGCATTCAATTATACACAGTATAGCAGCCTTTAAGAACATGCAATTTATCTGATGCCCAGTTTTGTCAACCATGGGTGAGTCTGGTCTCACTGGAAGAGTATAAACTGCTTTAGTGCAAGCCCTGTCATCTCTTTCTCTTGTATTCCTCAGTAATGCAGCATGTCCTCAACGAATCCTGGATGGATCATGCACATGTCATCGGCATCATGAATATTAAAGGTCTCTGGTTAATTCAAACAGTCTCAAGTTTAAGGATACCTGGTCTCCTTTAAAACAGGGTGTATTTTACAGAACTATAATAGTCAATAGGATGCATTTCAAAATTCTGTTATGCTCTTTAAAGCTATTACAGCACTCGAGTCTGCCTAGTGCCCCCAAAGGACTCTCTGTAGAGGACTCTTTAGAGACACTGAGATCTTGGGACCTAAATTTAGAACCAGAGTGATCTGATGTTGGTGGTTCTTTCTGAGCACAGTTAACTGCTGTACAGTGTAGCACCATCAAGAGGAGAAGCCATCGCACCAAGTGGACAAGGCACACGTGGGAAGTGTGGGCATTTTGCTTTTCTTTTTTCATGAGCCTGGGATTCAGATGATACTTGTTCTGTTATGTGATAAACAATTTGCAGTCACAGGGAATTAGTTTCTTCCTTTATTTTTATAAAAATTTAAAAAGTTATTAACATGTAGTACTTGCACATTCCTATGGGATACAGTACAGTATTTAAACACAGGTATATAGTAGGCAATGAGCTTACTAACTGATGATTTTCCCTAGGAGTTGCTATAGCTAAGCTTCCTCCTTCTTGGAAATGGCGGAAAGGATGGATTCAGCAAGCATTCACAGGCAGAGGAAGCCCTAGGAGGCCAGTATTAAGGCGATTTTGCGTTAGGGTATCAGGGCTACGTCTGTCTTCTGCTGGATGCGTGATCTTCTCAAGCGGTGCCATGCCTGGGTCACTTCCCTCAATCTCCAAGTCAGCAAAGCCAGAATCTCAGTTTATCAGACGTCAGCATACGCTGATTCCTTCCACCTCTCACCCTGGCACAATGAGACAGAACGGACAGCTGGCTGACTGAATGTCTCCATGTCACCTTGCTTTCAAGATTTCTGCTATCACGGTCATACAGTGGTGCCCTTTGGACCAGGAGAGCTTCCCTGTCCGCGGACTCCATTTTCTGGACGACTAGCTTGTGCTCAAGGATGTTAGTTTCCCAAGCATGGCACTAAGCAGTTTTCGGAAACGCTGATACAACTGTAGCAATTTTCCCCAATTTGTTCCTGACAAAGGACTCTCTTCAAAATCGAGTTGGCTTCTTTTCTTTTGTTCGAAAATGCTGGTAAACACAATTAGCCTCATTAACCTCAGTTTCTGTTTCATAACTGAAAATTAGCCTGCAATCACTGGTTTGCTGGAAAGCACAGTTGTAATTAGTCGTTAACTGACTGATATGAAAAATCTGCCTCTTTTTTAATTTCCCTGACATCTGAGTGCATATGAAAACATG
The DNA here is from genome assembly GCF_033115175.1 of Lepus europaeus. NCBI lineage: Eukaryota > Metazoa > Chordata > Mammalia > Lagomorpha > Leporidae > Lepus > Lepus europaeus. Next base: position 69,518,162 of record NC_084837.1, on the reverse strand, counting down.
TCTGAACTCTCCTAGGTTGGCACTGGGAGCAGGAGTAAAAATAAATCAGGGATTTAAATCAAGGATCTCAAGCTGAGACATGAAAACCGATATTCTTGTGCATGGAAATTGGAGACGAGGAGGCACTTGTTAGAGGCAATGATAAGAAGGGAGATACCATGAAGTCTATTCTCAACACCACTTCTGACATGGCCCAAGAAGGTTGCTGAGGACATTCATGGCTTATCATCCATAGACAAAGTCAGATGATCGTTTGCAAAGAGCATTGAGAAGAAAAGTACTTGGTTCGTTGGCACAGGTGAAAAAAATCACTCTCTCAGCCTTTGAAATCTGTTGGTCAGCTTTCACAACATTGTTCTTCTTGTGGGCGAGATAAGAGAGTCACGTTTTGTGGACAGTGTGGACACTTGTTCCTTTTTCAGGCTAGCACTGGACTTCCATGCCTTGTGATGGGAAAGCTGGGCTTGTGCGTCTGAGAAACCATAGCCATCATTCCTCCAGTGACTGCTAGCCCAAAGAAAGCATCCTTCCAGTGCAGGGATGGGTATGCTCCTTTCCTTTTGCTCAGCAGATAATCTGATAAAACAAAGAGAAAGCAATTTGAAATAGTTGGACCAGGTCTTTGGGTCTGAGCTTAACAGAGTGCACAGCCTGGGAGTCCGGCCATGACGGACATCTGGTGGAGTCCATTGATCTGGATCAGTCACTAAGTGTCTTAGTCTGTTCAGGATGCTGTAACAGAACACTGCAGACTGGCTGAAAAACTCATCTCTCACAGTCCCGGAGGGCTGGAAGCCCCAGATCAAGGCAGATTCAGTGTCTGGAGAAAGCTTGCTCTCACGGACTGCTGGCTTCTTGTGAGAATTCACATGTTGGAAGGAGCAAGGGAGTTTTCTGAGGTTTCTCTCTCTCTTCTAAAATTTCTTTTAAATTTTTTTAAAAAGATCTATTTATTTGAAATAGAGAGTGACAGGGAGAAACAGAGAGAAAGAGAGAGAAGAAATATCTTCTATCCGCTGGTTCACCTCCCAAATGGTTGCAACAACTGAGGCTGGGCCAGGCTGAAGTCAAGAGCCCTGAACTCCATCCTGATCTCTCACATGGGTGGCAAGGCCCAAGCACTTGGGTCACCTTCTGTTGCTTTCCCAAATGCATTAGCAAGGCGCTGGACTGGAAGTGGAGCAGCTGGGATTTGAACCAGTGCTACATCAATTTTTTGACACATGATGATTGTGTGTTTTTATGTGGTACAGTGTGATAACTAAATACATGTATACAATATGTAATAGTCAACCAGGATAATTAACACTTTCATCTCCTTATACACTCATCATCTCTTTGCATTAAGCAGCTTTGAACTCCTCTCTTCTAGTTCTTTATTAAGTCTATAATAAATGACAGTGAACTTTAGTCACCCTGAAGTGGCCTAGAACACTAGAACTTATCTTCCTGTCTAATAGTACTTAGGTACCTGCTATCCAGCCCCCTCTATCCCTCCATGCTCTCCTCTTCCTGGCTTGTGGTGACCACCCTTCCACTGTCTGCTCCTATAGAACATGTGCTGTTGGTCCTTATGTGCCTGACTTATTCTGTGTTCCAGAATCACCCATGCTCTCTTTCATAAGGGCTCTGCTTTCATAATCTACTCACCTTTCACACCACCCTCTCCGCTAGATACCATCATATTGGGAGTTAGGATGTCAACCCATGAATTTAGGTGGAAGGGGGCAATACAAATATTTATTCTATCGAGGCAGTTAATTAAACACACAGAACTGCCATGGGCCCTTCTGGGTGATGGCCTATTGGGATGAATATCTCCGTGCTCACCAACCTGAGGCTAGTGCATGGGAGACAGTGATGAGGCACAGAGCTGCAAGTCCCTAGGCTGAAGCAGGGGGACTAGTGAAGATCTTGGGGAACTGGACTATGGGAGATCTGGAGAGAGAACATCTGCTCTGTTGGCCTCAGTTTCCCCTTGGAAAAATGAGGAATCTTGAGGTTATAATCCCTAAGATCCATCAAACTCGTGTGCTCTATGAGTGACTATTGAGCAAAGCCATCTTTTGCACACAAACAGTTCTTAGATTCCTTCACAGGGACATCATTCCTTTCTGTGCCTCCCCCACCCCTCCCTCCTCACACTGCTTTAGTCTCTTCAGTCGCACCGAAAGTTCTTAATTTCCAAGTTGTTTCTCAGTGGACATAGATGCTGGCCCCTGGCACTCGCACACTCATGGACTCTGAATTGTCCTCCCATCCATGTGGACTAGGGCCGGAGGGCTGTGAAATGGAGCCGAGTTGTTCTGTCTCGGTGCCCAAACTGCAAATGAGAAATCTTATAATTCAAATTGAAGTTCCTCCGTGTCACTCCCTGAACTTCTTATCAAGCCCCGTAACAGTGAAGTAAAATAGTCACTAAGCCAGGAAATAATCCAAGGCAGTAAAGTAGCTTTTATTAGGCACCTAAGGCATTGGATGCAAAGAAGGTAATGAGAGAGGAAATTAATATTACGAGTATTTCCTCTGTGCTCATTGGAGAGAGTGGTGACACTTGACTGAGTAGCAATATCTTTGAAACTTCTTTCTTATTTTCTTCAGCTGTTCATCTGAGAGGCTCTGTCCATAACTGCATTGGAAACGGTCACATGGTTGGGTAAGATAACTGGATCTAATTACTGAGTCTCCTGGTGGAACTGTCCGACTTGAGAACCCGTCTTAAGAATTCCCAGGAAGGCCGGCGCTGCAGCTCACTAGGCTAATCCTCCGCCTGTGGCGCCGGCACCCGGGGTTCAAGTCCTGGTTGGGGCGCCGGTTAGGTCCCAGTTGCTCCTCTTCCAGTCCAGCTCTCTGCTGTGGCCCAGGAAGGCAGTGGAGGATGGCCCAGGTGATTGGGCACCTGCACCCGCATGGGAGACCAGGAGGAAGCACCTGGCTCCTGGCTTTGGATCAGTGCAGCGCACTGGCCTTAGAGGCCATTTGGGGGGTGAACCAATGGAAGGAAGACCTTTCTCTCTGTCTCTCTCTCTCTCTCTCTCTCTCTCACTGTCTAACTCTACCTGTCAAAAAAAAAAAAAAAAATTCCCAGGAATGTCTCATTTAGTAGCCGCTATATTGCAAAGGTGGGCACTTCTGCTTCCAATCACATGCTTTTGTTTGGCTTTTAACCACCCTGTTCCACTTTCTCTGGCCTCACAGCCATATGCCTTCCCCATTGACTTTTTTGCTCATTTCTGAAAAGCATCGTGTATCCTACAGAGGGGGGAGCTTGGGGATAGTTATTTTGACAAGACCTTCAGGGAGAGAGACCTCTCTCCTCCCCTGGCATTCATTTCTTGCATGTTTCTTTTGGGTAATTAAACACAGAAAGGTCACCTAGAATCCTGGCAATAGCAGGAAATGGAAAGGGGAACATGAAGTAAAAGCAAGCAATCAATACGAAAAAGTCAACACGGTGTTTTTGTTTTCCTACCAGTTTCTCTGGAAAGGGATTAGTCTTTTATTGATTATTCATATGCCACCTACTTCCCTAAAGATTTTTTGAGGCGTCCAATTTGACAGCACCTCAGTAACACCTGCATGTTCCTAAATTTAATTTCTTGGCAAAACAACAACAAGAAACTAAATTAAAAATCTGATTTGAGTGCTTCTGAGTTTAGGTGAAATGAAAAAGTTTGTCTCAGCCCGAACATCTGCACTCATTTGTTCCAGTTCTCTGTTCCACCATCCATTCGTATTCTCTTCATTTAAAGTATTCGCTTTTTGACCTGCCCAGATGCACCTGTTAAAACAGGAACAACTACAAAATTTGACTCTGTCCACTTCTTGCATCTTTTGGGTTTAGCCCAATGAGGAGTGCAATTTGTATCTGTATTTTCAGAGTAGGGCATTTAGGGTCCTTGGGTCAGACTGAATCCTCCCTAAAAGATGACTTATCTGGAGGCTGGCCATCCCTCCAGATCAGTTCTTGCAGTTGGTATCACGAGAGCTGTCATTTTGAAATGTTGAGCTCTTTTTGTTAAACTGGGTTGTTGCCATTCTGTGAACATACATTGGATTTTCTCGCTCCATGGTGCTATTCATGCTATTCCTTTGGCCTGAAACTCTTCCTATTTAAACTACCAGTTAAAATCCTTCCCATTCTCTAGGGCATTATTCAAAGACTACTGTCTCATGCAGACTTTGGTATCAGTTATTAATTTTCACGATCAAGTGGTGTGGTTAGTAAGTCAACTTTAGCAGTATACAGCAGTACATTTTTTTCTTTGACATCTGCAGGGCAGCTACATGGTTTGTACGGTTGCAGGTAGATTCACTCATGCATTTGCAGATGGCAATGTGAAGGCAGGGGGGCTTCCAGATCTTGGAAGGGGGTATGCTGGCTGTGAGGTGGCCTAGGATGGCCTAACTGGGACAATTGTGTTTCCTCCACTTACTCTCTTTATCCTCCAGCAGGTTAAACTGGACTTGGTCTCATTGGTCATGACAGGTTTGTGATAGAAAGAGGAAATGGCAAGGACCTTTAAGGCTTAGCCTCAGAGATGGCACAACATCACTTCCTCTGCATTCTGCTGTCCAAGTCGCAGGACCATCCCAGTTTTAAGGCTTGGAGAGCTAGACTTTACCCCTCAACAGGAGGCCCTTCGAAGTACATCACAAAGGATATGAATGGGAAGGGTGAAGAACAACCAGAGATACTTTTACAGTCAACACACCACAACTTTTCTGATTACTTGGTTTGAAGTATTTTTCAATTGTGGCTTATTTTTTTTTAAAAGCAATTAAAAGCAGAAGCGATTGTTTTATCTCCATTTGGGATTCTATTAAAGTCAGAAGCTGGGTCTCATTTATTGTTTGGGCCTCAAGTTGCTTAATGCAGTGAAGCATTAGGCATTTTTCAGAACAGAAACGTTCTAAAAATAAGGCAAGATAGAAAACATATGCACACAGAGCTTAAAATCCGAAATAACTTCAAAAGTTTATCTGTTACATCGCCCTGTCTTGCAGGAAAAGAAGGCTAGCAAAAACTTGCTTGAAAAGCAGAGAAGTTCCTCCATGATCAATGCATATTGCCAAGCATATACTATCTGACACTCTGACACTCCAGTTCTAACATTTTAATTTTTTAGCAGAGAACAGCTATTTCCCCAGATTAATCTTAGGCTTCATTGTCTGCTTTCCTCTTCTCACTGTGAGTCAACTACACACTTATTAAAGGGATGCTAACATCTTCTTGCTCTTCTGTTTCTGTATACCAAGAACAATGCCTCGTGCACAGTAGGTGTTCAATATCTGCTTGTTGAACACACAGATGCAAGAGTGGATTCCTTCCATTTAAGTATCTTGTAATCCTATCTAATCAAGAGTTTTCTGGGAGAGCTACTATATGACCTTACAGGGAATTGGCATCTCTAATTTTTGTTTTTAAATAATTTTTATATTTAACTGACACATGATAATTGAACATATTTATGGGATACAGTGTGACATTTTCAATACAAGTACATAATGTGTAAAGATCAGCTCAGAGTAATTGGCCTGTTATCTCAGATATTTATCTTTGTGTTGGAGACATTCAGAATCTCTATTACCTATTTTGAAATAGTCATTTTTTTTTTGACAGGCAGAGTTAGACAGTGAGAGAGAGAGACAGAGAGAAAGGTCTTCCTTCCATTGGTTCACCCCCCAAATGGCCTCTAAGGCCAGTGCGCTGCACTGATCCAAAGCCAGGAGCCAGGTGCTTCCTCCTGGTCTCCCATGTGGGTGCAGGGCCCAAGCACTTGGGCCATCCTCCACTGCACTCCCGGGCCACAGCAGAGAGCTGGACTGGAAGAGGAGCAACTGAGACAGAATCTGGTGCCCCAACCAGGACTAGAACCCTGGGTGCCAGCGTCTCAGGCGAAGGATTAGCCTAGTGAGCCGCAGCGCCATCCGAAATAGTCAATTTTTGACAACTGTAGCTATCTTACTATACTCTAGAATAATAGATATCATTTCTCCTATCTAGCTGTACCCCTGTACCTGTTAACCACCCTCTCTCCATCCTTGCCTCTGGTTACCACTATTCTGTTCTCAACATCTGGGATACCAATGTTTTAGACTGTATATATAAGTGATAAAATGAAGCATTTGTCTTTCTGTGCCTGACATATTTCATTTAACATAATATCCTCCGGTTCTATCCATTTGGCTACAGATGACAAAATTTCCTTCCTTCTTATGGCTGAATAATATTCCCCCATGTAAATATGCCACACTTTATCTATTCATCCTCTCATGGCCACCCAGGCGATTCGGCATCCCAGCTACTGTGACTAGCGCTGCAGTGAATAGGTCTCTTTGACAGATAGCTTTCATTTCCTTTGGATTTATGAGCACCTTGCAAAAAGTTTGCTGAACGTGTGTGTTATGAATAAACTATGCACAGATTTCCATTTGTTTTAATGTAAAAGCCCTTATTCTTCTAATTCTTGTTTTCCTGGACCTTTTTGAAATACTCTTGTGTTCCCAACAGTGGGATTGCTGGATTCTATGCAAGTTTATTTTCAGTTTTTGAAGAACCTCCATATTGTACTCTATAATGATTGTTACAAATATATATTCCCAAAAGTATTGGGTGAGAATTCCCCTTTCTCTGTATCTTTACTAGCATTTTTTTTTGTCTTTTTGATAATAGCCACTCTAACTAGGATGAGATCATATCTCATTGTGGTTTTGATTTGTAGTCCCCTGATGATTAGTGATAATGTGATAATGAGCATTTTGCCATATACTATTGACCCTTTTATATCTTCTTTTGAGAGAAGTCTATTAAGGTCATTTGCCCATTCTGAAAATCAAATTATTTGTGTTTTTTTTGTAGTACTTTTTTCTGTTGAACTTTTGAGTTCCTTATATATTATGGATATTATTTCATTGTCTGCTGAACAGTTTTCAGATATTTTCTCCAATTCCATAGGTTGTTACTTCATGCTGTTGATTGCTTCCTTTGATGGGCAGTAGCTTTTTTGCTTGATGAATCCCATGTGTTGATTTTTGAAAAAGTATGGCACATTTCACAAAGTTGCATTTCATCCTTGCATAGTGGCTATGCCAATCTTCTCTGTATGGTTCCACATTTAGTATACGTGATACTAAAGTGAGCACCTGATGTTGCCTTTTCTTGCCTCCCTCTTTGGCTGGCCTTCATAGGAGTCAGTTCACCTCAGACTTATAGAGCACACTGAGACCCCATCCATCTGGAATCTTCTATCCAGCCTTTTGTCCAGGACTGCATTTTGGGACAATGAAACGAGCCTGTTGTACAGGGTGAATTCTGCTCTGAAAGAGAAAGGAGAGATTGAACTCTATATTGATCCATTCATGTTGAGAGCTCTTCACTTTGCAGAATGGAATTCAATTAATATTTCAGGATCTTAATGAAACTTGTTCTCACCATGACTTTTCCTGTCACTATTTATTTGAGTCCTGGGTTTGTAGATTTCTGCACCAAAGAAGGTCTTTTATAATAAGTATATGCCCATATAGCTCCCCTGATTAGGTTTAATTCCCCAGTCAAATCACTAAGAAAGAAGAACCTGCTGTTTCTTTCACTAAGAAAGTTATTTTTAAAGACAGTCATACTTAACTTATAATTCTGTATCCTTGTTACAGTGTAGTATACTTTTTAACCTTAGTTTACTGAACAAGAAATCTTTCAGATTCACCTTAAATAATTTTCTTTGAATCAATCTCTTATCATGTTAAGAATGAAGCTTTGTGATTTTAGGACAACCTGATGCCTTATCTCTTTCAGCCATTTACCTTCAACTTCCAGAATCTCTCCATTGTCAGAGGTAATTGAATTGATCACCCTGCCAGCCTCCTTACCTTTCAGCAAGGTCTATTTTCTATGACAGTCAAGATTCTGTCTTTCCCAGATTTGCGTCTCGCTTAAGACTTAGTTTTTCCTATCATAAAGAAAAAGATATCCTCCTAACTTTACCTTTTTTTTAAAAAAAAAAGGAAAAACATTACTTCCAAAATCATTTATTTTCTTTTCCATAGTCAGAGTCTATCTGAAAATCCATCTAGTACTCTATCAAGACTGACTAGAAATGATTACCACACGTGCAAATGTGTACATTACTTCAGCAAAAGAGGTTGTACTCCTTAAAGTCCTTTTGGATAAAAGAGATCAAAACCCAGCTATGGCTGGGAAAAATAGAGATATATATTGATCCATATAAACCAGGGCAATTGACTGCAAAGACCGGATCATCAACAGGTCTATCTCTTTCCCATATAAATGCATACAATGGCTGATTCTGTAAAGATGAACCAGGAAGTAGCTTCATTCTCCATCACTTCCTGGGAAACTTGCTCTGTTGACTATTTTCCCTCTGATCAAATCTCCCACAGGGTCCAGAGATTTTGCAGTTTCTTATAACTGCTCATCTAATGTAAAGATTTTCCCCATCTCCAGCTAGAGCTTGACTGTGATTTGGAGGGTACAGTCAGTTACGATTCTCTTTCCCTTCCTCCTCCTCTCACTCTTTGATAGGACTGAGTCTGAGAAATAAAGAGTATAAAAGGAAAAATTGCAAAGCTACTGGCATGGGTGCCTGGTGCTATTATCTGATGTGGCTGTTGTCAGTGGACCCATTCTTTTGACTGTGGGCCATGTCTGTGATTTCCTCAGGTCCTTTGCTTAACAGGCCTCTGATTGCAATTCTCTGAAGCAGAAAGTGCTGTCCTCACTGGCCTGACAGCACCCTATCAGCACTAGACTTTCAGGAGTCCAAGCCATATAATCTATATCATCCACTCCTGAGCACAGAGAAAGGGCTCCTATCCTTGGACTCACTCTGGCTGCCCCTGCTTTCTTGGTGCAAGATGTTGGTGGGGCCAGGGGCCCACGATATGTACTCTGCAAGTCTCCTTACCTGAGACTATGGTCCTTGGTCCCCAGGTCCCCAATATCATTCTCAAATATCCCTAGGTCTGCTTCTAGGACTTGAGCAGGCCTCTTCCATGTGTCCATGCTTCTGAGGGCAGACTGTGCTTCTGGTATCCATATTCCTGGCCCAAGGGACAAATGTTTGTGGGTCTGGAATGCAGCTTGGACATGCAGTTGGGGTATCCACATGCATGCCCAAAAGCCCCTCCACAGGGAGAGGTAGAGTCAAGGGTAGAAGAAGGGAGGAGAATGGAAAATCCATGATGAACAAAGGGACCAAAATGGGAATCTGAGTTTCCCTGCGTATCGCATTCTAATATGGCATTCTTTTACATCTGGAAAATTCTAAATTCTAGAATCTTAGGCATGTTTCAAGATAAGAGGATGCAATGAATTTTATTTGTGTTAACTTGATGATAACTTTAAAATCTTTTGACTTATGGTATGTGGATTTCAAGGCCCCAGAACTGTTAGAGGCCAAACCACATAGAATTTGTCCATTGCATTCCCTCAAACTACAATGTTTACAGCTCCTGTAAGATGACCTCACTGGGCTCCTGCACAGGGAGCCCTTATGTGGCCCACAGGAAGCAATCACTTTGTCCACCATTAGTGGAAGTGCATCCCTTCTATTTCTCCTGCTCCTTTAGGCTCATGGAGCCACAGACAACTCTTGTTTTCAGATGTTTACAGGAGTGTGGATCAAGTGCTATCTTCTTCAACCCTCAAATTCCAGAAGACATGTATCACACTTGATTCATTTTATTTATTTGAAAGGCAGAGTAACACAGAAAGAGGGAAAGACAGAGAGAAAGAGATCTTTCATTCACTGGTTCACACCCTCAATGACTGCCAATGGCTGGGGCAGGAGCTCCATTCGGGTCTCCCACAACAGGTGACAGGGGTTCAAGTACATAGGCCACCTTCTTGTACCTTTTCAGGTGCATTTTCAGCAAGCTTGATTGGAAGCAGGACTGTAGGGGCTCAAACTAAGGCTCTGAAATGGAATGCCAGTATAACAAGTGGCAGCTTAACCCGCTGCACCACAATGCTGGCCCCTCTGGATAATTCTTTTAAAGCCCCTCTAATCTGACTTAAAACGAGGAAAGATGTATATCTTATTCTCACAGGGATGTTGGCAGGGGACACATGGCACACTAGCTCTCTCTCCAAAAATTACACGACCACTTTTGTAGAAACAAAGTTGGCGGTTTTAAATTTTTTAAATGTTTATTTATTTGAATATGGACAGGGGAGAGAGAGAGAGAGAATGAGAATGAGATCTTGAATTTACTGGTTTACTCTCCCAAATGCCTGAAATGACTAGCACTGGGCCAGTCCAAAGCCAGGCGTTGGGAACTCAATCAAGGTCTCCTATGTGGGTGTCAGGGACCAAGGTACCTGAACCATCACTGGCTTCCTCCCAGAATGTACATTAGTGGGAAGCTGAAATGGGGAGTGGAGTAGGAACTCACACCCAGACACTCTGATATAGGAATGGACATCCCAAAAGTGGAGTCTCAACCAGTACACCAAACATCCACTCCTGCACTATCATTTTTGAGGCCTTATTGTGGCACAATTGGTGTACAAAACCCTTTACATACCTAAAGTGTACAATTTAATGAGTGTTTCATATGCAAATGCTTATGACCAACACCACAATCAAGATAATGACATATCCATCATCCTAAAACTTTCCCCATGTCCCTCTAATCATTTTTACTGTGGCCTCTGTCCCTGGAAACCCCTGCTATCTTAGTTTGCATTTATTTATAAAAACGCATGTCTAGAATTTTTGAGTAAATGGAATCAGTCTGATTTTTTATTAGCTAGACTTCTTCCATTCAGAATAACTATTTTGAGATTCATCTGGTTATTGTGTTTTAGCCCTTCATATTACTGAGAAGTACTGCATTGCATGCAAGAACCACACTTTATCTAGTCACAAATTAATGGACACTGAGTTTGCTTCCAGTCTAGGGTTATTATGTAGGGAGGTGCTATGAAAGGATGGCATTCGGTACAGTGGTTAAAATGCTGCTTGGGATGCCTGCATCACATATCAGAGTGGCTGAGTTTGAATCTAGGCTTTGCTTCTGCTTTCAGCTTCGTGCTAATGTGCATATTTGGAAGTAGCAGGCGATGGCCCAACTATCTGGGTTCCTGCTACCCACATGAGAGAACCAGAATGAGTTCTCATCTCATGGCTTTGGCTTGGTTCAGCTCAGCTGTTGCAGGCATTTAGGGAGTAAACCAGTATTTGGAAGCTATCTTTCTCTTTCTATCTCTGCCTTTCAAATAAATAACAATAAAATTAAAAAATACTTTCTTCTTTAAAAAATGAAAAAGAAAGTTGCTATGAGCCTTCCTGCACAAGTCTTAGTGTAAACGCATGCTTTCATTTCCTGCAGAGAAATATGTGGGAATGAAAAGGTTGTACTGCATGAAGCTGGCATGGTGAATATCTTAAGAAACTTCAGATTGTTTTCCAGTATGGCTGCACCATTTCACATCCCCATGGTGTTGAGGGATTCCAGCGGCAGCACTTCCTTGCCACCTTTCAGAGCCCTCACTGTATTATTTACCTTCTCCCCTTACAACTTACATGTTGACCAGAAGCTGATATTTGGCAAAATAACTTTTAAAAATATCTTGATCCAAGGATATCATTAAGATGAGGGAGGGAAAAATGTTCCTCAACAGTCCAGACAAGGGCTGTTCAAAGTCATTGCTTCTTAAAGTATCAATTTCACTTCTATAGATTGCCTTTTACATGCTTTACTAGTTATCACAGGTCAGGGAGAACATATGAAATTTGTCCTTTTGGGTCTGGCTTATTTCACTAAGTAAGATGTTTTCCAGTTTCATACATTTTGTTGCAAACAACCAGATTTCTTTTTTTTTTTTTTTTTTTTTTTTTTACCTCTATGTAGTAGTACTCCATGGTATGCATGGCCCTTAATATCTTTATCCAGTCTTCAGTTGACAGGCATTTGGGTTGATTCCATATCTTAGCTATTGTGAATTGAGCTACAATAAACATGGGGGTACAGGTAACTCTTTCATATGCTGATTTCATTTTCCTTGGGTAAATTCCCAAGAGTGGAATGGCTGGGTCATATGGCATGTCTAAATTCAGATTTCTGAGGTGTCTCCATACTGTCTTCCATAGTGGCTTTACCAGTTTACTTCCCAAAATAAATAGATCTTAGTAAAAAATAAGAATGGGACTAGGAGGAAAAGGGGTGGGGAGTGGATGGGAGGGCAAGTGCGGTGGGAAGAATCACCATGTTCCTAAAGTTGTAATTATGATATGGATGAAGTTTGTATTTCTTAAATAAAAGGTTTCTAGGGGGAAAAATTGAAAAAATAAAAAATAAAATGGAAGAGAGATGGAATCCCTGGAACCTGTTTTATTAGAATCAAGTCTTTTTTTTTTTCCCCTTTGGTGCCGAAACCCAGGAGCAAAAGAATCGCGTCTTGAGGCCTCTGCTGAAGCTTAAAGAAACAGAAGTCGCTCCTTGCATCTTGTTAATGCTGCCTAGGACGTACAGCTCAACCTACATGGGGTGGCTTCATAAGTGATAACTCTCCTCTACCAGGGAAGGGACTTTGTTCCCTTAGCTCCAGTTTTGAAACGGTTCAGCGTGGGACTGTGATTGCACGTTTTTAGGTCATGCTTCCATTTCTGGTGTCTTACTTTGGTTTTCCCCTGAAGTAGGGGATGGCCCCATGGGGACACTATGAAAAAGTAGGCAGTGAGATAGGAAAGAGGGTCAGTAAAGAGTGGGGGATTATCTGTTGGCATCTGCGGTTCAACCACGCTGGGGCTCCTCTGAAAGACTGTGCCAAGTACAACTCAGAATTCCTCCCAGTGGGTGGGCATTCTGGGGCAGCAGGTTAAGCAACCGTCTCAGGTGCCTGTATCCCCTGTCAGCGTGGTCAGAGTGCCTGGCTCATAGCCCCGCTACTCTGTGCTTCTGGTCAAGCTTCCTGCTAATATGCCTAAGAGACAACAGATGGTGACCAAAATACTTGGGTTCCTGCCATCCATGTGGGTAACATGGATAGAGTCCTTGGCTCCTGGGTTTGATCTGGCCTGACCCCAGGTGTTTTGGGGGACATTTGGAAAGTAAACTAGCATATGGTGTGGAGGATGTCTTTCTTTCCCTCCTTCTCTCTCCATCTCTCTGCTTTTAAGATAAATAAACAGATAATCGTTTTGTTTTCAAACGTTATTCCTGGTGAGAAATGTGAACACTGAGCCACCATCTTCTGTTCCCATTGGCTGAAGGTCACTCTCCAACATTCCACAGCTCGGGGGTCCTGCCCATAGTCATGCTCTCATATTGCTAGAGGGCTACAGAGGCAATCAGTTTAAAGAATTGCCTGCAGGAGCCTTTGGATACATGGAACCCTTGTAAGTAGACTACCACCAGAGTTGCAACTTTTGCATATTTGGACAATGCCATTTGCAACTTACACTAAGGCCATCTGACCGGAGTAGGGGGAAAGAGGTCAGGGAAATGCATTTCATAGAAGAAAGGGTAGGGTAGGTTTCTGGGTGCAGTCATTAGTGGTTGCCTGGAATTCCACAGAAACCATTCAGTGGAGTAAATTGTTGTCTAAAAGCTTTGCACTGGTTTGTTTCAAAATGCTGCAAAATGAGGTCTAAAAAGGTAACCTCAGTGTAACTTTTTACTCTGTAATTGTTTATTCCTGGTAGTTTCCTTGAAAGTTCACCTAACAATACAGACCTTTCTGTCTCTTTTCACCTTTATCCTTTGGCAGAAAGTGTTATTTTTCAACAGTAAAACATTTATGGAACAACTGCTATGTGATTGACTCTTTAAAAAAAAAGATTTATTTTATTTATTTGAAAGGCAGAGTTATAGAGAGAGGGAGAGACAGAGAGAAAGAGAGGTCTTTTATTCACTGGTACATTTTCCAGATAGCTACAGCACTCAGGGCTGGGCCAAACTGAAGCCAGGAACCAGGAGCTCTTTCCAGATCTCCCGTGTGGGTGCAGGAGCCCAAGCACTTTGGCCATCCTTCGCTGCTTTCCCAGGCCATTACCAGTGAGTTGGATTAGAAGTAGAGTAGCCGGAACTCAAACCAGCACCCATAAGGGATGGCACTGCAGGTGGTGGCTTATCCCACTGCACCCCAGTGCCAGCCCCCGTGATTGGCTCTTATATTAGGTACCGAGAGTCCAATTATCCATGCATTCAGGCAGTGTACAGTACATTCTGTGTATCTTCCTACCAGCCAGCACAGAAGCCAGAGGTTCCAACTATGAATGTCAGTTGAACCTTTTCCTTTCCTTTCTTGCTCTCTGATTCCAGAATGATATTTTGAGCACTAATGTTCATCTTGTCTTCTTGTCTTTAGAATGCAGTTTTCAATGGAGCTATCTCTCATTTTTTCCCATGTGGCTTTTGAACTCTGTGCTATGGTCTTCCCAAACTCCACACTTCATCACATTCTAGGTCAGTCTCTACTCTCAGCCATGTTCACTCCCCAGCTTTTCCTAGGTGTGCTTTTTCATCCCTTCCTGAAATTGGTGTTTCTGCCTCCCATGAAATCTGAGGCAAGCACTATTCCAATTTTCTGCAATCTCACTCTCTAACACCAATAAATGATCTGCCCGTCTCTCTGAGGTCCTGCTGACCTTTCGCTTCCTATCAGCTTGGCATATTTTTAATTTTTGTCTTTAGAATTTACATATTTTTGCATTAGTTCTCTACTTCAGCTTCTTTCCCCACAGATTTGCACTCTGGCTGCCTAGTGTTGGCTTCTCAGCCCCCCACCCTCCACTTCTCTTCCTCTGTAGGAATTCCCCCAGCTCTAGACTTTTGTCACCACCCCCCACCCCGACCTTCTGCTGCTGTTCCCCAGGTGAGTAACAACTCCTCTTGAACTCTGGTTCACTTACCTTCAATGCCTTTCCCCCTCCTCCTCCTCTGGTCTGAGTTCACTAGCTTCCTTTCCTTATCTCATTAAGCAAAATGGAATTTGCAGAAACGGGAAAGGCTCTTTAGCCACACTCCCTACTATATTATATCCTCATCAGCCACTTATTGCAGGTGGAACCGTGGGAATGCACAGAGGTTTGAATTTTTTTTTTTTTTTTTGGACAATACTAAAAGAAATACTGGCAATAGTATCCTCTATCCACTCCTCCACTCCTCACTTTTCCCTGTTAGCTGTTGAGAACCTATTGTGCCATGTTGAGACAGACATTTGTTTAGTATTTTATTCTAACAATTCCAAACATACAGAAACATTATGAGAAGGGTACAAAAAAAACCTCTCGTTTCCTCTTGTTCCTTAGTCGTCTCTGACCTCCATGAATTTGACGTTTTCAAAGATTATAAATGAGTCATTTTGCTGAATGTGCCTCAGTTTGGGGTTTTCCAAAGTTTCCTCATGATTAGACCTTAATTATATATTTTGTGGAGGGAATTTCACAGGTGCCGTGTTCTTTCCAATGCATCCTATCTTTGGCAAACAGTGTCTATTTGTCTCGATATGGGGGATGTCAACTTTGATCATTTGATTGAAATTGATGTGATATCTGCCAAGATTTCTCCAACAGAAAATTATGCTTCTTTTTCTTTGTAATTAATGAATATATTGGCGTAAACATTGAAGTGCAACGGGTTAAGCTGCAATTTGGGACACTTGCATCTCGTGTCAAAGTGCCAGTTGAAGTCCTGGCTGCTCTGCTTCCAATCCAGCTTCTTGCTGATGTGTCCTGGGAGGCAGTGGATGATGGCCCAAGTAATTGGGAGACCCAAATACAGTTCCAGGCTCCTGGCTTTGACCTGACCCATCCTTGGCTGTCATGTGCATTTAGGGAGTGAACCAGTAGATGGAAGAGCTCTCCCTTTCTTGTTCTCTCTCTCTCTCTCTCTCTCTCTCTCTCTCTCTCTCTCTCTCTTTCTCCCTCTCTCTCTCTTTCTCCTTCTCTCCCTGTCTCTCCTTCCCTTTCAAGTAGCTGAAAAAAATAAACAAACATTTAAGGTCTGTATTGTGGGAAGTATATTGAGATGATGTAAAATCATACTCCTCATCCAACTGCTATGTACAAGTTTTAACACTTATCAATATGTATGTTTCCTGAATCAATAATTACTGTAATGATTGATAAATGGTTATTTTCTAGTGATGTCATTCCTTCCACACTTACTTAAAGCTTTCCCTTTCCACTCAGTAATTTATTCATTCATTTATTTATATCAGTGCAGACCTTGAGTTTCCTATTTTATTCAATAGATTAAAATCCATTCTGAAATCATTACTTACTTTGATACTCAAGTTGTCCAAGTTTGACCAATGGAAGACTCCTACATCAGTGATCTTTTGTCATGTCCTTATCATTCTTTGACAATTTCCTTATCTCATGTTCCAAACAGACATTTTGAAATCACCATGTTGTTTTCCTGACACCTGAGATGAATCATTGTGTGTGTGTGTTTATAGTGTATATTTTAAACTATATGGAAAATTATGCATTCTACTTCTACTTTCAATTCTAATCCAATACCACAAGGACTTTTTTATAGTCCCTCCCAGCCCTTTTCATATTTGTGATTCTCTTTCCCAACAGTGAGAAGTTGGTTCCCAGTGGATACGAATATATCTTAATCTCCCTGTGCATAACCAATCTCCCCATCCCACCTGGCTGGCCTGCCTGCTTCACATGACCTACATATTTTGGTCTGCCTTAATGGTTTCTTAATAAAGGAATTTGCAAATGTATATATGAGGGGTCTTCAGAAAAGGAATACACATATTATAAAAAACTATGCATAAACTTCAAAATATTTTGCACAGAAATAAACTTTTAATTCTACTTTTCCACAAACCTTTTAGTCACCTTGTATAAAATTATCAAGTAGTTGGAGAAGAATACTCAATACTCTGCTAGTGTTCTGACAAGGGCTACAAAAGCTAGTACTCTGGCTTTGACTCTCACTTTCACTACTACGCTGATTTTCAACTGTTTCTATTTCTTTATCTGCAAGACAAGAAAGCCTAGCTTATGAGGTTACTGTTACAAAGAAAAAATGCTTGGGCCAGCTCTGTGGCACAACAGGTAAAGCCGCTACCTATGGTACCAGCATCTCTATAGGTGCCAGTTTGAGTCTTGGCTGCTCCACTTCTGATCTAGCTCCCTGCTGATATGCTGGGAAATCAGTGGAAGATGGACTAAGTGCTTGAATTCTTATACCCACGTGAGAGCCCTGGAAGAAACTCTTGGCTTCTGGCTTCAGCCTGGCTCAGACCGGGCCATTGTAGCCATTGGGAGAATAACCCAGCAGATGGAAAACCTCTCTCTCTCTCTCTCCCTCTCTCTTTCTCTGTAAATCTGCCTTTCAAATAAAATAAAATAAATCTTTTTTCAAAAAAAGAAAAAATGCTTTGTAAAGTATAAATACTTTAAGAAGATGAGAGTATAACTACCATTTCTTTTTTTTTTTTTTAAGATTTATTTATTTTACTTGAAAGTCAGTTACACAAAGAGAAGGAGAGGCATCCTCATTTCTACATAACTGCTCAAACCTAGTTACCAACATGAACTCAGTGGAGTCACTGCTTGAGACACCAACATCCTGTAGTAGAGACCCAGTTGGAGTCCCACCTGCAATGCTTCCAGTCCAATTTCTTGCTGGTATATCTCAAGATGGGAGGGGATGCTGGCCCAGGTGCTCGGGCCATCCACAAAGGAGATCTGGATTGAGTTCTAGGTTCCTGGCTTCAGGCTGGTCCCATCTCAGCTGATGCACAGGCATTAACCAGTAGTTGGAAGATCTCTCTCTCTCTCTTTCTCCCTCCCTCCCTTTCCCTTTCAAATAAATAAAAAGTACCTTCCCTTCCTCATTTCTTTCTACAGAACAAATATGAAAGTGTTACCCACAGCTTCAATTCTACATAACTTCTCAAACCTAGTTGCTAACACAAACTCCAGAACTCTGTTCCTCCATTTAAAAGATTATTTATTTATTTTCTATTTATTTGAAGAACGAAGAAAGATAGACAGCTCCCATCTGTTGGTTTATTCCCCAAATGCCTGCAGCAATTGGGACTGGACCAGGTCAAAGCCAAGAGTCAGGAACTCAATCTAGCTCTCCCATGTGGCGGCAGGGACCCAAGCACTTGGGCCATCAACTGCTGCCTTCTGAGATATGCATTGGCAGGAAGCTGGAATTAGAAGTGGAGCTGAGGGGCCAGTGCTGCGGCGCAGTGGGTTAAAGCCACCGCCTGCAGTGTCGGTATCCTATATGGGTGCCGATTTGAGTCCTGGCTGCTCCATTTCTAATTAAGCTCCCTGCTAATGCACCTGGAAAAGCAGGAGGAGATGGCCGAAGTTCTTGGGCCCCTGCACCCTTGTGGGAGACCCGAAAGAAGCTCCTGGCTTCTGGCTTCAGATTGGCTCAGCTCCAGCCATTGTGGTGATTTGGAAAATGAACCAGTGGATGGAAGACCTCTTTCTCTCTCTCTCTCTCTCTCTCTCTCTCTCTCTCTCTCTCTCTGTAGCTCTTTAAATAAATAAAGTAAATCTTTAAAAAATGGAGCTGAAACTGTAACCCATGTACTATGATTGGATGCAGGCATACCAAGCAGCATCTTAACAGTTGTGCCAAATACCCTGTTGCTCTATTTTTTAATCTCAAGCATTGCTTGTCTGTGGCATCTAAACCTCATGCAATTGGCTATTAACAGGTGTAGGATATGGACAAGGTCATATGTCTCACACTGCCTACTCAGCTGCAGGAGTTGGGTAGCTTCTGAGGCAAAGGGCACTGGAAGAGTGAGTACCTTGTCCAGAATGTCCACAGTAGGCCTATTATCTAAATAAAAAGTAAACTGACTTATAAAAAGTGAACTGACTTCTGTCTTCGGGAATATGGCATACCAGTGCCACAGAGAAACCTCTCCTAACACAGGGGACACAAAACTGTGGCATACATTATAAAACAACTATGTTTATTTAGATCACAACTAAAGAGCCACTGGTGTCAGGAAAACCGCTAGGGCCTGAAATGAAGAAAAGTTTTCCATGACTGGACAGAAGTGGGCAAAATGGACAGGATGTACCGGCATTGGTGATGTCTTTTTTTTTTTTTTTACTTATTTGACAGGAAGAGTTAGACAGTGAGAGAGAGAGAGAGACAGAGAGAAAGGTCTTCCTTCCGTTGGTTCACCCCCTAAATGGCTGCTACAGCCAGCGCGCTGCACCAATCCGAAGCCAGGAGCCAGGTGCTTCCTCCTGGTCTCCCATGTGGGTGCAGGTGCCCAATCACCTGGGCCATCCTCCACTGCCTTCCCAGGCCACAGCAGAGAGCTGGACTGGAAGAGGAACAGCCAGGACTAGAACCCGGCGCCCATATGGGATGCCGGCGCCGCCCGGCACTGCAGGAGGACGGTTAGCTAAGTGAGCCACGGTGCCAGCCTTGGTGATGTTTTATAGGTCAATTCATTTTACTATTATTTAAATGAATTTATATTTATGTTCAAAACATACTTAATGAAATAACAGAAATCTTTTTAATTTTTATAAACCAAGGTTGGGTATTTGGCTCAGAGGTTAAGATGTTGCTTTCCACGAATCATTCCCTATCTGTCTTCTTTTAGCTCCCTTTGTCTGCAGTCTAAATGCCCATCCCTCAGCCTCGCAGACTGTCTCCTTTCAACATATTCAGGAGTAAGGGGACTCCCATGCTCCGGGAGTGACTAGAGTATCAGCAGACCCTGCTGTTACATAAATTTACTGAGACAATAGGTTCTCCATTTTAAGTGTTGATTTCTTTTTTTTTTTTTTCTTTCATCTATTTCTTTGAAAGTCAGAGTTACACAGAGAGAGAAGGAGAGACAGAGAGAGAGAGAGAGAGGTCTTCCATTCACTGGTTCACTCCCCAGTTGGCTGCAACGGTCTGAAGCCGATCCAAAGCCAGTAGCCAGGAGCTTCTTCTGGGTCTCCCACGTGGGTGCAGGGGCCCAAGGACTTGGGCCATCCTCTACTACTTTCCCAGACCATAGCAGAGAGCTGGATTGGAAGTGGAGCACCCGGGACTCGAACTGGCACCCATATGGGATGCCAGCACTGCAGGCAGCGGCTTTACCCGCTACGCCAGTGTACCCCTGCACTTCTGGGTGTTTGCTAGAGCTCCAAACAGGGAAGCCAAAAGTCCTTCAAAACATGGCAAATTCCCCATGTTCCTGGGAACAGCCCTTCCTCTCAAGGTTTGACTTATGCCACATGCGTTCATGTAGCATTTGCTGAAAGGTACATGGAAGGTACTTACAGTGGCTAAAAAGAACTGCTTGTCAAATGTTGAGCAATTGTATAAGCCAGCTCTTAAACCATAGATAGCTTGGAGTCAGACATGGTGGAAATGTTTACACCAGGAAACTTGGCAAATACTGGAAGTAAGGATGGGGAGTCAGTTTCCCGGCACACCAATGCATTTGAGTAATCAAGATAAAAATCATGAAAATAAAGAAATATGTTTGCAAACATCAACAATCAGGCAATTTTTGTTATTGGGAGCACTTTGAATATGTTCTTTTAAGAGTTTCCGTCAAGGCCAGCGCCATGGCTTAACAAGCTAATCCTCTGCCTTGTGGCGCCGACACACTGGGTTCTAGTCCCGGTCGGGGCACCAGATTCTGTCCCGGTTGCCCCCCTTCCAGGCCAGCTCTCTGCTATGGCCCGGCAGTGCAGTGGAGGATGGCCCAAGTGCTTGGGCCCTGCACCCCATGGGAGACCAGAATAAGCACCTGGCTCCTGCCTTTGGATCAGCGCGGTGTGCCGACCGCAGCTCACTGGCCACGGCGGCCATTGGAGGGTGAACCAACAGCAAAGGAAGACCTTTCTTTCTCTCTCTCTCTCTCTCTCTCACTGTCCACTCTAGCAAATAAAAAATGTTATTCCTAAAAGATAAGCTAGATTTTGTTAAAATAAAAACTACATTAGACAGAAATATTAAGGAAATGACAAAAGGCACAGGCATTGCACAGGCATTGTGGCACAGAGGGCTAAGCCATCATTTGGGATGCCTGCATTCCAAATTGGAGTGCCAGTTCAAAGTTCCCTCTACTCTGCTTCCAGTTCAGCTCCCTGCTAATGTGTCTGGGAGGCAGCAGGTGACAGATCAAGAACCTGAATTTCTGTTACCAGAATGGACCATTCAGATGAAGTTTCTGGCTCCTGGCTTTGGCCTGGCCCATCCCAGATATTGCAGTCATTTGAAGATTTAACCAGCAGATGAATGATTCTCTCTCTGTCTTTCTCTTTCTCTCTCTCTCTTTTCCTTTCGACTCTCTCTGTTACTCTGTCAAATAAATTATTAAACAAATATTTTTAATAGGATAAAATGAAAAGATAAACCACAGACTACAGAACTTAATCTAGATTATATAAAAATATCCACAAACAAATCATAAAAAGACAAACAACCCAATAATGAAATTAGGAAAATATTTGAATACACATGTCTTGAAGGAAGATATGAAAATGGACAACATTTAAAAACTTTAAAAAGACTCAGCATTTTCAAAGAAATTGAAATTAAATCCAGGGCATAGTTGTGCAGAGGGTTAAGCTGCCACTTGAGATGCCGGCATCCCGTATCAGAGTTATTGGTTCACATCCTGTCTACTCCACTTTTAATCCAGCTTCCTGCTAATGTGCCTGGGAAGCAGCAGATGACAGTTCAAGAAATGAATCCCTGCCACCCACATGGGAGACCAGGATGGAATTCCTAGTTACTGGTTTCAACCTGTCCAGGCCCTGTTGTTGCAGCTATCTGGGGAGTGAACCAGTGGATGAAAGATTCTCTCTCTCTCTCTCTCCCCCTCCCTCCCTCCCTCCCTCCCTCTCTCTCCCCACTTTGCTTTTCAAATAAATAAATGGATAAATATACCTTTTAAAAATTAAACTAAAGCCCAGGGCAGGTGTTTGGTACAGTGGTTAAGATAACACTTCGGGGGAGCCAGTGATGTGGCATAGAAGGCTAAGCCTCCACCTACAGTGCCAGCACCCCATATGGGCATAGATTCAGATCAACTCCTGGCTCCTGGCTTTGCCCTGGCCCAGTCCTTGCCATTGAAGCCATTTGGGGAGTGATCCAGTGGATGGAATCTCTCTCTCTCTCTCTCTCTCTCTCTCTCTCTCTATATATATATATATATATATATATATATATATATATATATCTTTGCAATTGAAATAAATAAATAAATAAATCCTTTTTTAAAAATAAAGATACCACTCGGGACACCTGCATCCCCCATCAGAGTGCCTTGATTTGGGTCCTGCCTCCACTTTGATTGCAGCTGGGAAGCAGCAGATGATGGCTCAAGTCCTTGAGTCCCTACCAGCCATGTGGAAGGACTAGATTGAGTTCCAGTCTCCTGACTTTGGCCTAGCCCAGTCCTGGCTGTGGCAGGCATTTAGGGAGTCAGCCAGTAGATGAAAGGTCTATTCCTCCCTCTCTCTCTCTTTCTGTTTCTGTTTCTCTGCCCTTCAAATAAAATTAATGTGAATAAGTATGTTTTTAGAAAAGAAAGTTAGGGACCAGTGTTTGGGTGTAGAAGGCTAAGCTTCCACCTGTGATGCGCCCACATAGGAGACCTGGAGGAAGCCCCAGGCTCCTGGCTTCAGCCTGGCCCAGCCATTGTGGTCATTTGGGGAGTGAACCAGCAGTTGGAAGATCTCTCTTTGTTACTCTGCCTTTCAAATAAATAAAAAATAAATATTAAAAAAGAGTTTGAGGAGAGATGAAATGAGAATGTTTATTTTTAAAAAAAGAAAAGAAAGCTAAATCTACAGTGACTGCCATTTCACAGCTTTTGGAATGGCTGGAATCAAAGGAAATGTCAAGGATACGGAACATCCAGAGTTCTCACACATTTTATTGGAGTAAATGAAAAATGTTGTAACTAGCACAGAAAACTGTCTGGCAGTTCCTTACAATGTTAAACATGCATCTACCCTTTGATCTTGCAATTCTACTCCTACCAAAAGAAATGAAAACATACCCACAAAGACTTGCACAAGAATCTTTATTCACAATAGCCTCATACTGGAAAATACCCAAATGCCCATCATCTGGAGAATGAATACACAAACTGTGGAGCATTTATACAATGCATCACAACTCTTGATAAAAATTAATAAATTATTCATGCATGTACCAACAAACTAGTCACCCAAAATAATCAAATACCAAAGCCTACATATAGCATGTTTCTATTCATATGAAATTCAGCAGTACATAAATTTAACCTTTGAAATCAAAACAGTGGTTAGGTAGCAGCAGGTAGAGGTGGTTGACAGGAACTGCAAAGGGATGCATGGCAACCTTCTGGGATGAGGGAGATGTTTTATGTTTTGATTAGGTTAGTAGTTACAGGGTGCATACATTTTTCAGAGCTCATTATCTATACATAAATTCAGCTCGACAGTAACAAATGAAAAAGAACAGAAATAATTGCATCATACCAAGTACCAACCTCAGGACAATGATGATGGCTTAGTGACGGAAAATATATAGCATCAGATGATATCACACAGAGTGTCAGATCATAAGACAGGAAGATCAGATAGAAAGCAATTTAGCCTGATATTATTATGCATTTAGCATAATAGTCCATTAAAGCTTTCCACTAATCATTTCATTTCAGCTTAGTAGTTTCCCAGGAGTAGTCATTTCACTCGTGGCCTTCAAAAACAATGTACTTTGGCCTGTGTACTCATATTGGTGGAAATAATAAATTAAATAAATCATCGCAGCCTCCCATGCTCCTTGGTCGGCATTAAACTGTTAACTGACAGAGTAGCCGCCAGGCTCAGCAGGTCCTGCACCACCAGGCTTGCTAATTGTTAAACAGCCAAGGAGTGAGGAAGTTGAGGAAGTCTGCCTAGGAATTATGGGATGGCAGCGGCAGCCAAATCAGCACTTCCTAAACTGGGCGTGGTGTTCTGCCGAGCAGGGGTGCCACTGTGCACACAGAGCGGGATGAGGTCTGAGCGCTGCCAATGGCTGTACAATACTGTATTCCCAAGTCCTAGGCTTCTGGGTGAGCTTTGGCTTTGCTATTAAAATAAGATCGCGTCAACCTATCCCTCATTTGACAACCACACCTTTTGTATCCTGTGCATTTCTGAGAATCCCTGGGTGACCCTCGTGTCATCTGTCAGCGCTCTCCAAACCTGGCTCACTTTCTCACTCCCTCTGGCCAGCAATGTGACCACAGATCACCCAAAGTGGCCTTGACTCCAGGTAGATTCTAAGCTTCACAGTTTATCAAGCTGTGTTGGAGGTATCTGACGACATGGAGACAGACTGTACAATGCACTGGCTCTTGACTGGTATCGGTTTTTGTCTCAGTGCTTCAGGGCTATTCTCACCTTATTCAGAAAAACCAAAAACTCGATGGCTTATCAACATAAAATATTTATTTCTCACAGTTCTCAAAGCTGAGAAGCTGAAGCTCAAGGCAAACGTGATGCCTCCCGAGGGCCTCCCCGCATTACCCTCACATGACAACACGGGCAAGGGGTCTCCCTTATAGGGCACTAATCCCATTCATGAAGGCCCCCGTGATCCAGCCACTCCTCAAAAGGTCCTGTCTTCCCATACCATCACCGTGAGGTTAGGAGTTTGGCTGAGGAGTTTTGGGAGGACACAAACGTGCAGACCAGAGTAGCTGTAGAACTCCACAGTTAGAGAACACGCGAAACTGACAGTGCCCCATCAGCAGAATCAGCAGAATCCTTTCTCGGGAGCTCCTTCCTTAGACTGTCTTCCTCATCCTCCTGCTGGGACCTACACCTGTCTCACTTCATTCACTTCTCTTTCTGCTCTCTCTCCCCACATTGCTCCTGAGGCTGGCACAGGAAATGAAAATTTCATTTCACATGAGAGCAGGCTCATGGCCTCATGATTGCCTTATTGTAAGCAGTAATTTAGGTTCTTGTGACTTGACAACCCCGTTCAAGGGCATGTCCTTGCCTCCCTAACCAAGAGCCCTAATTTAAATAAAGGATGGTACCTATCTGGCTTGTGATCTCTGCATACATAAACACCACTATCCATGATGCTCAAAGCCTGCATTTGGTTTCATAAAATGCATTTCTTCTCTTCCTTTTAGTCCATCTCTTAAAAATTGTGAATTCATTTACCTGATACTGGTGACATTTAGGCTCGAGGTTTGAGGAAGCACAGTACAGTAGAACACAGTTTAACCCAGAATTAGATGGATGGGGAGGAGGGTGCAATGCTAATCCAGGCTGTCTGCATTTCTTCTTCTCTAGCTTTCTTATCTTTTTAGGTCTTACTTTAATTTTTCTGTTTAATGGGCACCAAGATTAGATAAGCCAGTGTCTGTCTCTGTTCTTTTGGCTCCTTTGTCTATGTCAGTGAGGCTTGCGTATTTGAATCAAATTGAGAGCCAGCAGTTCTGGCCACTAAGTGGCCCACACTCACCAGGCAGAACATGATGAGACCCCATATTCGTACTAAAATTCTTTCAGACAGGATCTCCTATCTGATACTATGAGAGGAGGAAGGTGGTGGTGTTAGCCTTCTCCACACTGCTAAGTTTGATCTCATCTGATGTTTTTTACCATGGCTTTCTTAATCTTGGTCTCTCAAAGCAGCTTTGCAGTAGGCTTTGCCAATTTTGTTCTTGTCAAAGAAGAATACACACGACCACTTGTTCTTGGCTTCAGCCTCCACTGCCCTTGGTTATATGATGGCTCATGCTTCTGCCCCAGGACTTGTGACCCAAGCAGCAGGGACACACATGGACTCACATGGCTGCCTGGCCTGGTGGGCCTGCAGGCTTGCTGGCAAAGGCCAGACATAAACAAGCCGGGATTAGCATTTTGAAATAGGTTTCACTGAAAGAGTGACTATTTGTCACAGCAGAAAATCCTGCTGATTGGAGCACACTCAGACTGCCTTCAGATATTCTTCCATGGCTTCATCCTACTTTCCTGGTGCCATGCCGCAATATTTTACAAAAAAGCGGAACACAAATGTGGGGGCCCATGAAGTTGAGTTTACTGGTCAACTGTCTTTCTTCCACTGCAAGGATTAAGAAACTGGAGCTGAAAATGAAATCTTGGCCAGCATTTTCTACCCCAGTGCACCATAGAAGACAGCAATGGTTTTTTTCTTTGTCATCTTCTTTTTTAAAAAATAAATAGCACTAAGAATTACGGAGAGCCAGCTCAGCTTGGGCCAACTTTAAAAGCCCACCACCAGATGCCTACCAAGATAAGCAGCCCCCATGCTGAGGTGATCCACCACCAGTTCCAAGAGACGACTGAAGCTGACAATAGCAAAGGAGGAGAGATGCTTTTAGAAAAATAACATAATTTGCCTCCTGTAGGAAAAGAAGGGCAGAATGCAGCTTGTGTCCCTTCTTCTCTCCCTTGCTTGCTTCTCCGGGTGGAAGTATTAATAGGCTTGGTGCTACTAAGGTGAAATCAGAATGAGAGACAATCAGAGAACCTGCATGAGCAATATTACCAGAGATCTTAGGGTGTGCAGGTTTCCTGCAGGTTTCTAGCAGGTTCATTTGTGTCAAGGGGTTAGGCTGAGGGAGAGGTGGAGCCCCTCTTGTGCCTTCACTCAGCTTCAAAGGGAAGAAAAAAAGAAGAGATACACAACTAATGTAAAAGGTGTAATCCCAAATGACAAGCATTGTTCCGATTTTTCCCGAGCCAGCATTTACCAAATGTTTTATTTTGTGCCCAGCACTGTGCTGGATATAAAATCTATTAACAAAACTCAATCCTGAAGCTCATCTTTGTAAAAGAAAATCATCTGCTTGCTGACCTGAAAGACAGCTTTGGATGATTGAAGTGGATCAAAACGCCACGGTTCCCACGTCCTGTCCTGGGTTATTTATTTATTTATTGTCTCTGCAGTGGGATGGCTACAGTGATTTTAGGTTCAAGCTTCCCCATTCTCAAGTTGGAAGTGTTTATCTGGGTCTTTTTTTTCTGACTTCCTACATCTGAATTGTTTGTACCACACTGACATCACTATGTGAAACGCTAACCAACTTTCCCACATTCGACCTGTTTCTCCATATGTGTTGCTGCAGAATCATCTGGTTGTGAGTCACTTAGAGACTCTTGGCAAATGCTCATGCACTGGAAGCTAGTACGTGCTTGTTTGAAGCCCTTATGCTTTAGTCCTGCCTGTCTGTCAAGTGGATCTGTTTATTGTCTCTGTATGTTGCACCAATAAGGATGTCTTATTAAAAATATCCCTGGAAATACCCACCACACCAATACAGTCTCTCTTTCAGTGAGTGGGCATTGTCTAGTGTTTAATGAAATGAAAGATTTCAGAAACATGCCTTTTATATTCAGGACGGACTGCTGTCAGAAAGATCTGCTGGAATTCTCGTCTTTGAAAAAGAAGCTGGCTATGTGATATTACAAGCAGCTGTGGGCATCCACGTCATCTACAGTGTCTTTTTTAAGCCTAACTGTGTGTGTGTGTGTGTGTGTGCTGGGGTTGGAAAGTTGGAATGAAAATGAGGGTAAGCATTTTTGCTGAAATTAAGCAATTACTATTTGCTGGTTTAGTGTCAGTTCATAAGTGACCCCTTTAACGGCATCAAAGCACATCACTTGGAAATTAAAAAAATCACCGCTTCCCTGAGCAAGCAGATGTATTTATTTAGGTGAAGCATCCAAGAGTTGCCTGACCCCTCCAGCTAACGCAGACAGTGAAAGATGGAGCCCACGTGCCACTAGCCCGAGGAAGGATTCTGAAACCTTCCTTGCCTATGGCCCATGGGTTCTGACAGCAAAGTGAATCACTTCTGGGGAAGACAATGACTTGTTTACTTTTCACTGAATTGAAAATTGAAGATATTTCATAATAGAATCTGGGAAAGTTTACCAGATGCTTGACGGCACTGTGTTTTTTTGGCAAGTAGACAAGATATAATGCTGAGAAAGGCTGAGGAATCAAGGTGGGGATGGAAAGCTAAGGGACCAATTCATAAGATCCTGATCTGCAGGAGGACACCTTTCACCAGCTGCTAGAATATGAAATTCCCTTTTTGATGGCTCACAGACAAGCTAATATGAACTATATTTTTCATTTTTGCTCATTTCTCCCTCCCTTTGCTCCTTCTCATCTTATTTTCTGCTGCAGTTTTGCCAATCTAAGAGTCTCTAAACCCAGAATAGGAAAATTTGTCTTCTAAATGACTTTAAAAAGATGATCAGGAGCAGGTGTTTGGTACAGTGTTATGGCACCGCTTGGGATGCCCACATTCCAGGTGAGAGTGCCTGGGCCTGAGTCCCCACTCTGCTCCTGATTCCAGCTTCCTGCTAATGCCCATCCTGGGAGACTCAACTAATTGAGTCGCTGCCACGAATTTGGGAGGCCCAAATTGAGTTCTTGGCTTAGGACTTTATTTTTTATTTATTTATTTATTTTTGACAGGCAGAGTGGACAGTGAGAGAGAGAGAGAGAGAGAGACAGAGAGAAAGGTCTTCCTTTGCCATTGGTTCACCCTCCAATGGCCGCCGCGGCTGGCGCGCTGCGGCTGGCGCACCACGCTGATCCGATGGCAGGAGCCAGGTGCCTATCCTGGTCTCCCATGGGGTGCAGGGCCCAAGCACTTGGGCCATCCTCCACTGCACTCCCTGGCCATAGCAGAGAGCTGGCCTGGAAGAGGGGCAACTGGGACAGGATCCGGCACCCCGACCGGGACTAGAACCCGGTGTGCCGGCGCCGCAAGGCCGAGGATTAGCCTAGTGAGCCGCGGCGCCGGCCAAGGCTTGGGACTTTAGTTCACTGAGCATTTGGGAAGTAAATCAGTGGATGCCAGACCTGTCTCTGTCTTTCTGTTTGTCTCTCTGTGTTTAAAATTACATAAATATTTTAAAACAATACATGCATTTTTAAATTTTTAAATTTATTTTTCATTTTATTTGAAAGAGAGAGAGAAAGACAGAGACACATACAAAGCAGGGGACAGAAACTTTCCATCCTCTGATTCACTCCCCAAATGATCTCAACAGCTGGGGCTGAACCAGGCCCAAGTAAGAAGCCAGAAACTCCATTTGGGTTTCCCGTGTGGGTGGCAAGGACCCAACTGATTGAACAATTACCTGCTACCAACCAGTGTGCACATTAGCAGGAAGCCTGATCAGAAGTGCCGTAGCCAGGACTCAAGTCAGATACTCCAATGTAGGACTGGGCAACTTACTCACTGTATCAAATTCCTGCCTGTTAAAAACTAAATAATTTTAAAAATAAGCAAAGTGATGGTCAGGTGAGCACTCAACTACTGCTCTGAAGTCTTTAACTTAAGGGCTTTTTCACTTGACCCACAAAGAGTTACACAAGAATAAATATTAAAGTGCTTTAAAGTAACAAACTAATTATTCCAGGACCAAGCACAGAATGAAAGGCTTTTGGTTCATTTTTCTTTCCCCCCTTCTCCAGATTTTTGATGTGTTACATAAAGACAAATGCTAAGAGATCGTGACACAAACCAGAGGAACACTGGAGCTGACCTTATGCTGAAGGTCATTTCTTACTTGGGACCACTGTTGGTGTCATCACTGTTGGTGATGACACTCCCAGTTGTCTTAATTGTCTACTGTTGCACAATAAATCACCCCAGAACTTAGTGACTTAAAGCAGCAAGCTTATGTCACCTCACAATTTCTGTGGTCAGAAATTTCAGAGTGGCTTCACAGGGTGGCCTGGCTCAGGATGTCTCTTGTTGCTGAGGGCTGAAGGCAAATGAAGGCTTGACTGAGGCTAAGGGATCTGCTTCACACTTCCATGGCTGTAAGCAGGAGGCCTCAGGTCCTTACCAGCTGGATCTCTGCACAGGCTGCCTGAGAGTCCTCATGACATGGCAGCTGGTTTCTCCCAGAATGAGTGCTCTGAGTGAGAGTGAAACAGAACAGTCAGAAAGCTACAGGGACTTTAAAGACCCAGTGCTTAAAGTTACACAATCACATCATCTTTTCTGTTTGTTAGAAATGAGTCACTAAGTTCAGCCCATTCAAGGGAGAGAGGAATTAGTCTCCATCTCCCTGTAAAATTTTTATTTATTTGAAAGGCAGAAAGAAAAAGATACAGACAGGGTCTTCCATCTGTTGGTTCACTCCTCAAAAGCACACAACTCCTGGACCTGGAAGAGATTGAAACCAGAAGCCTGAAACCCAATCTTGATCTCCCACATGAGTGGCAAGAGGCTGAGCACTTGGGGTGCACCTGCTGTCTCCTGAGATGCTTATTAGCAAGAAGCTAATGGGCATGGACATGAATCCTGGCATTTTGATATGGGGTATAGGCATCCCAAGTGGCATCCTAATGGCTACACCATACACCCACCCCATCTCCATCTCTTAAAAAAAACAGATATCAAAGAATTTATGAACTTATCTTGAAAATCATTCCACTGGCTGAATAGAAGTTTTAATTTGTTTAGTTGATAAAGAACTATAAATCAATACCACGTGAAGAAGAAGCAGGAGGAGAAGAAAAGGGAGAAGAGACAAAGGGAGGAAGAAGAGGGGCAGGAAGAGAGAAGAAAGAAGAAAGCACAAATCCCCACAGGCAGCCCTTTATTCTCAAAATTTCCATGCTAAACTTCATCTCCATCCCTGATCCCTCTGACACTGTTCATATCTGTAACCAATGACTCCCTGTCTCTGATTGTTGATCTGCCACTAGCAAATCTCAACATTTTCAACCTGTTAGAAAACATAGGCAGGGGCTCCAGGTATCTCTGAAGCTTGGAGTGGTGAGAAACCTAAAATCCTGTGAATTCAGAGGACAAAGCTAGAGTGGATATGGAAAGGTGAGAGAAAATCTCCACAGATGTGATCCTTTAATCTGGTGCATCTTGGGAGGTATTTCTATGACCTTCCAGAGGGTTCCTATGGCTCCTGCCAATGACAGGCAGAAAATTCACCAACACAGGGCCAGCAGAGCTGATTTCTCACTCGTCGTCCTCTGAGCTTCCTAGGCCCAATGCTTCCAGCCTCAGCAACAATCATTGCATTAAATCACTTTCAGCCCATTACTATCCAGATTTGCCCATAGACAGCTTTATTTCCCACCAGGAAGTATGTTCTGATCAACCTTTCACTGACTTCCTTTCATGCTTACAACGGGCAAGAAAAGTGACTTCAGGGACTACCAGCTCACATGGCGCCATCAGTCCTAATGGCCTTATCACTCAGCTACCTGCTCCTCCTTCCCAAAGGGAACACCAGTTAGTGTATCTGAGCCAGAGAGTCTGGCTGAACCATCCTATTACTGTTTTATATAAAGCACTTACAGAATTCCTAGAGGGGAGAGGGGTCTCCAGGGGGAACTTGTCTCATTAAACTGCTGCCTGCTTCCCAAGCAGCCAGAGAGGATCTGAGCAGAGAGGCAAGACCTTTGGGGGGCTTGGTGATGCTAATGCACTAACCTCTGGGCACATGGACAGCGTAATGGGGGAATAACCTCAGAGGAGAAGATGAGAAATGAGCTTTTCTCCTTTGTCTCATTTAATAGGTTTAAAGAAGAAACAAAGACATTTTTAGAGAGTTATAAAAATGCTCCCAGTATCAAAGCTTCTAGGTTCCTGTACCTGAAAACTTTATGATTTTTTCTCTTTCTTCTTCCTTCCTTCCTTCCTTCCTTCCTTCCTTCCTTCCTTCCTTCCTTCTTTCTTTCTTTCTTTCTTTCTTTCTTTCTTTCTTTCTTTCTTTCTTTCTTTCTTTCTTTCTTTCTTTCTTTCTCCATCCTTCCTTCTTTCCTTCCTTCCTTCTGTCCTTCTTTCTTTCAAGAAAATTCTCCTGTCTCTGCTCTATAGAATTCTCTACTTAACCCTAGATAGATAAAGAAAGTGGCATCTTAAGATGTGCTGTTTTTTTTTTAAAAAGCCTGGAGAAGACAGTCTAGAAATTTCTTTAAAAGGCCTCTGGCCGCTGTGTCTCTAAACTTTGATTTATAGGAATCATTCAAAGGAACTCTCTAGAAGTGACTTTTTTTTTTCTGCTAAGAAAGCGCCACAGAAAACAAGCCAACTCCCAGGTCGACAGGATGCTGTCTGCAGAGAACTTGGGGATTGCATTTGCAAAGGTTTCCAGAGCAGAGTGATGAATCTGGATGTAATGTACTCTGAATGCCAAATCATTAGGGAGTTCATTGTACTGCCAGGGTTCACTCTACAGAAAGTGGAAGTAAGCCTTCAGCAGTGTGGAGAACACATCCGGCTAGGATTTCGGAATCATTCCACAGCAGAGTGGGGCTTGCCGTTTCCACATCCCCGCCTTCTAGCTGCTCAGCACAGAAAAGAGAGCTCAGCCTGCTCCCTTCTTAGATAGGTGTTTTGAGTAAGCATTTACATATTCACACCAGGTGACATGATGGGGGTATGTGCTTGTGTGTGTGTGTGTGTGTATGCATGCTAGTAGGTCCTGCATGTCCGTGCCATCCCTCCCAATACCTGAGAACATCTAGATACCTACAATGATCTGAGAGGACAAACCGCACTTGGTACAAAGTGCTCTATTGAGCTTCTGTTCCTGGGGTGCAATTTCTTCTGTTGGTGGCAGTGCATAAAGCTTTGGGCATTAGGGCTGAAAGCAAAGATTCTGACATGCCTTCCTCAGGATCTTTAATAGAAAGATCTGTTTTCCCACCCCTTGCAAAATAAGTCAGACTTGAATGTCTGACTTGTTTTGCTCACTAAATTGTGGGTAAAATAATTGTATCACTTCCTTGTTAAAGCCCAAGAGTTACTGCATAATTCACACTTCTTCATTTGTTGGCCACAGTAATGCAAGGGTCCAGCTGATGGCTGCTTCCAAAATAGAGATGTTTCCTCTTTGACGTGAAATAGAGAAAACCCCACCAAACCAACCCTGGTAGATGTGAAGGGAGAGTGAGAAATAAGCTATTCCTGTCATAAGGCACCAAGATAATTGGCTTGTTACTACAGCATAGCACATCCTGTTCTACCAGACTCACAGCATCCTCTGGGAGGAGGGGGACTTCTAGCTACCCACGGAAGTGCATTTCGTGGGAACGACCTATGTTTACAGGAACATTGCCCTAGATGAGGATTTGCAAAGGTCCCGCTTTCAGTCCAGGGAATTCTACATTATCTAGGTCACAGGAAACAGCCAAGTTTCATAAAAACAGCTTTGTATGCTTGTGTCACTTTTTCAGTTCTTTGCTAAGCTTTATGACTAAACTGATCTTTCGTCCCAGAACTGCACGCAGTCCTCAGACTCTGCAACATACTCGTGTGCGTAGACACCCTTTGTCCCTCTTTATCTGAATATATTTCAACTCTTGAACAGCAATGGGATGGAAGATCAAGAGCAAATCACACTTCATAGAGCATAATCATTTTCTTAAAGAATTCTTGTATCTGTAATCTGCAGAGGAGACTTTTGGAACTGATCTACTGTGGGACCAACGAGAGTAAACAAAGGACTATAGACAATAGCCTATCACAATTTTCCTCTCATCAATGGACAGTGGAAAGAAAAGTGTGAAATCTGTATAGCAAAGTTCAGTATAAATGAGTCATCAGAATTATGATTGCCTTAAAAATAGAGACAACTCTTGGATCTATGTGGGATTGTCAGCCCGAGTTCTCCAGAACAGAACTTCAGGCAGGCTTTAAATGCTAATCCTTCACGGGGGATACAATTGGAGGGCACAGAGAATGAGTCAGGGAATCCGATAAAGCAAATCAAAGGTAGTTTCTGAGCAGTCCCAATTCCGCAGGAAAACACAGCTGGCTGCTTGAAAGGCTCCGAGGTGCCCTGAGAACAATCTGTCAGCGGAAGACGGGAACAGAGCTCATTTCCGTCTTCCTGTGTCTTACTGATCAGCTATTTCACGGAGTGTTCCTCCTCCCACCCCAACCCCGCTGCTTCTCAGCCTGTGTGGGAGAGGGTCGGTACTCAGCTCCACACGCAGGTGATTCATTCAGTCCCCAACTGGGGAAGACCTGAACCTTCCTGTCTTTCCAAGGTCTGAATAGGGCCCCCGAGCTGCTACCTATGGGGACAGCAAATGGGATGGTAGCTGCTCAGGGGAGCAAAATCCAAAACCTTGCATTTTGGGCTTTTTCAAATCCCTAGGGGAGGGGCCGGCGCTGTGGTGCAGCGGGTTAGCGCCCTGGCCTGAAGCGCTGGCATCCCGAATGGGTGCTGGTTTGATTCCTGGCTGCTCCACTTCCTATCCAGCTCTTGGCTATGGCCTGGGAAAGCAGTGGAGTATGGCCCAGGTGCTTGGGCCCCTGCACCCCTGCGAGAGGCCCGGAAGAAGTGCCTGGCTCCTGGCTTTGGATTGGTGCAGCTCCGGCTGTTGCAGCCATCTGGGGAGTGAACCATCGAATGGAAGATCTCTCTCTCTCTCTCTCTGCCTCTCCTCTCTCTGTAACTCTGACTTTCAAATAAATAAATAAATGAATAAATAAATCTCCTTAAAAATTCCTTAGCGCTTTCTCTCTCTTGCATGCACACACACACACACACATTTGAGAACCTGTGGTTGATGGTCTTAACACAATGAACCAATGGGTGATTTAGTGATGCAATGGTTAGGCAGGAGCATTTGTGGTCTCAAAGTATTGTCCTTTTTTTTTTTTTTTTTGACAGGCAGAGTGGACAGTGAGAGAGAGAGAGACAGAGATTTTGCCGTTGCTTCACCCTCCAATGGCCGTCGCGGCTGGTGCGCTGCGGCCGGCGCACCGCGCTGATCCGGTGGCAGGAGCCAGGTGCTTCTCCTGGTCTCCCATGGGGTGTAGGGCCCAAGGACTTGGGCCATCCTCCACTGCACTCCCTGGCCACAGCAGAGAGCTGGCCTGGAAGAGGGGCAACCGGGACAGGATCGGTGCCCCGACCTGGACTAGAACCCGGTGTGCCGGCGCCGCAAGGCGGAGGATTAGCCTAGTGAGCTGCGGTGCCGGCGTCCTTTTTTTTAAAGATTTATTTATTTACTTGAAAGACAGAATTACACAGAGAGAGAAGGAGAGGCAGAGAGGGAGAAAGAGAGAGGGAGAGAGAGAGAAAGAGAGAGAGAGGTCTTCCATCCACTGGTTCACTCCCCAGTTGGACACAATGGCTGGAGGTGTGCTGATCTGAAGCCAGGAGCCAGGAGCTTCATTTGGGTCTCCCACGCAGGTGCAGGGGCCCAAAGACTTGGGCCATCTTTTACTGCTTTTCAGCCATAGCAGAGAGCTGGATCGGAAGAGAAGCAGCCGGGACTGGAACCAGCGTCCATATGGGATGCTGGCACTGCAGGCAGCAGCTTTACCAGCCACACCACAGCACAGGTCCCAGTATTGTTCTTAAACTTGAGTCGTAGGGAGGGGGAAGGGACCTGCTTTATGGGGAGGCTTCTTGGAGGGAGAATCCACTCACAATCTGTAAATGCTAATTTTGGTAAGAAAAATCACTCTGCCAGGGCTGGTATCCTGTTCCATTTCTAAGAAAACCAGTAGCTTGCCTATCCTCGCCTGCCTCTGTGCCTTCTGTAACTGCTTTCCTGCTTTTAGGACTGGAGCCCATGATGTGGAAGAAACTGAATACAAATCAAGCCTAACTGCCGTGTACAGCTCATAAAGTAAAAGTAAACGAATTTGATTATGCTAACGCCACGCAGTAAGGCCTGTGGGCACCCGAACTTTGTGCGTGTTTAAAATCAGAAAAATACGCTGTGCTTTTCTTACACGAGCCCCCCAAGCCTGTGCTGCTACACAGCCCCCCTGATTTTTCACTCGTGCATTAGAAGCGCATGGGTTCTTAATTTTTAATAAATGAGCTATTGATTTGCCTTGCAAAATGCTCGAGCAGGTAAACTTTAGCTGACTGCTCCTATAAAAAAGCCATCAGATCCCACAATTACCCTCTGAGGTTTTTTTTTTTTTTTTTTCCTCCTAACTGCAAGAGACACTGAAAGGCACTTGCGCCTCCCTGCCTCCTTCAAAATTGCTCAGCCTCCTTCAGAACAAAAGCTTTGCTTGCTTTCGGTGGAGCTGTCCTGTGGAACTCTGCCCTTTCGCATCTCCCGCGTTTCCCGGGTGAACGTTCCTGTCAGACATTTTGGCTTGGCTCGAGGTCTCAGCTCTGTTCGGGATCACACATCGGGGAGAGGAAAAAAGCAGCCATTTTCTAGGGCATCTAAGAGTCAACTGCTTCATGCCGATCAAGGGAAGGGTGAGGTTTCTGAATGTGAAAGATTACCAGAGCCGTGCGGCCAGCCTGCTCCAGCAGTGCTCTCTGCGAGAGAGCTTCTAGAAAATCACACGCTTGCTCTGCGGCTTACGGAAACGCCTTGCTCCTTGACCTTCGGAGAAGGGAGAGAGAAGAGAGGCGAGGCGGGAGGGGCCGACATCGGGAGTGTCGTCCAAGCACTACATTCCAGACTGCGCAACTGTAGCCTTCTGCCAGATAATTAAACATTAACCTTTGATGTCACAATTAAAAAACATAGTTATTAAACTAATGCATGAGGCCGTCAGGCTAAACAGGAAAGCCAATTTGTAGTCACATTCCTGGTCCTGGGGCTAAACCTTCGGGTTTTGAGGCACTCACTGAAATGTTCAGTTTCCAAAATATGAAAAAAGTCAGGACTTCACACCATGAACGAGGCCTGACGCGTTTATGAATGAGGGTACTCGGCGGGGGGGGCCCACATTCAGGCCACAGTGGCATGCTGACTGGCCCTCAAGCTGTTCCCCACCAAATGCTCTACAGACTTCCTGAGCACATTACTGCCAGCCTCTGGGGCGGGCACACATAATTGTCTACTTACTGTTGCCTTAATTTGATTACTGGTTTCCCCCAGCTTGGCCTACCTGCGGTAATCGTGGTTATCCTGTCAAGAGGAATTATTTCATACTGTGCGAAGATTCAGTGGGGGCAGCATATGGTGCTATGCAAATCAGCAAAGATGCTGCGAAAGCACCTCAGGAGCAGCCCAGATAGGATGACGTTGGCTGATACCGTCAGTCTGGGGAACCCCAATTAAAAAACTGCCAAACAATTGCTATTCCAGGGTAAGGAAAGCTGACATGACTTTGTTTTCTCTAAACACACACAAACATCTTCACTTGTATGTTTTTTAAAGTGAGAATTGTTCATGGAACACATTGCAGTGTACAAAGAGCAGAGAGAGGCAGTCGTGAGAAGCATCCCAGCTAGAAGCAGCCTGTAAGACAGGCTAGGATGCAGAGATAGAAGGAAGAAGGTTGGAAAGCAAACCTCACAAATAATGAAGTGTCCATGCATCTTTTTACTAAAATATGTAAGTTAATTTACCTAAATGTGCACAGGCTATAAGCAAGTACATTAAAATAAAGCACACTGGTCTTCAGAGAAAACACTTTAAAAGTTTCTAAAAGATGCTGTAATTTGAAAAAAGTATGGATAATATGAAAAGATTAAGAATCATTTTAAAAAGAAGCTGCCTACTTTGAATTTTAGACAGTGTTTATTGATCATTGCTATAAATTATAAGAAAATTAGCATCTTACTTTTTCTTGCCATCTCATGGTATTCAGTCCAGCCTTAACATTTATGAGGTCTATAGCAACAGTAAAATGAAAACCCGCTTACCCTTTGCCCAAACACTTAAATGTTATAATACTGTGAAATTAAATACATTTTATCCTCCTGCCTTGACAAATATAATTTCATAATAACAACATCAAAGAAACATGTATAAAGCTATATTTTATATGGTTATAAATGCTGGGGAATATCATAGATAAGTGAATATAACCATTTTTGCTCCTACAAATATTTCAATATTTAAATAAGTAATATAATAAGGGCATATATTATTTACCAAATGCTGTATGTTTGTGTTTTGTACTTTAGCAGTATCACATCTTATTTTTTTAAAGATTTATTTTATTTATGTATTTGAAAGAGTTACAGAGAGAGGTTCAGACAGAGAGAGATCTTCCATCCGCTGGTTCACTCCCCAGATGGCTGCAATGACTGGAGCTAAGCCAATCTGAAGCCAGAAGCCAGGGGCTTCTTCCAGGTCTCCCATGTGGGTGCAGGGGCACAAGGACTTGGCCCATCCTCCACTGCTTTCCCAGGTGCGTTAACAGGGAGCATGATTGGAAGTGGAGCATCCGGGACTTGAACCAGCATCCATACAGGATGCTGGCATTGCAGGCTGGGACTTTAACAGTTTATGCTTTTTAAAAATATTTACTTAAAAGGTACAGTGACAGAGAGAAAAGGAAAGATAAGAGAGAGATCATCCATCTCTGGTTCATTCCCCTAAATGCCCACCAACAGCCGGGGTTGAATCAGGCTAAAGCAATGATCCAGGAACTTTACCTAGACTTCCCAGGTGAGTGGCAGGAACCCAAGTACTGGAGCACTGGAGCCATCACCTGCTGTCTCCCAGGAGCATCAGCAGTAAGCTGGACTGGAAATGCAAGTTAGCCAGACTCCAACCAGGTATCCTGATACAGGTGTTTCCAGTGCCTACTCCCATATTTTATATATATATAGACAGGCAGAGTTAGACAGTGAGAGAGACAGAGAGAAAGGTCTTCCTTTTCCGTTGGTTCACCCCCCAATGGCCACCGCGGCCGGTGCTCTGGTGCCGGCGCACCACGCCGATCCGAAGCCAGGAGCCAGGTGCTTATCCTGGTCTCCCATGCAGACGCAGGGCCCAGCACTTGAGCCATCCTCCACTGCACTCCCAGGCCACAGCAGAGAGCTGGACAGGAAGAGGAGCAACCGGGACAGAATCCTGCGCCCCGACTGGGACTAGAACCCAGTGTGCTGGCACCGCAAGGCAGAGGATTAGCCTATTGAGCAGCTGCGCCAGCCATCCCATATTATATTTTTATAGTTGACATTTTTCACATAATTTTTTTCTTCTGGAACTAATGAACAAAATGATTCAATATAAAATGTAATTTCCTTATAATATATGAATATTTTTAAGCCAAAAGTGCAAATTAAAGTAGTTATAAAAATGAAAGTTCAGAATTATTTTTCATATGGATTTTCACATGGGTGATCTACTGTGGGTTATCACTGAGTGTTGCCCAGGAGAAGTTAGTGGTCGCTCATTTTTTTAAATGTATTTGCTACTTGCTTGATATAGATAATTGTATATCAGTTTTTTTCTGTCAACAATGTACTATTTGCAATAGTCTGACATACAGTAAGTGCCATACACTATTTTTTTTTACTACATACATTTTCTTTTATTATATCTTTGAATATTTTAACCCTGCATTTTTTTTAACTCACATGTGAGAGCTGAGTAGCATAGACATTTAGAATACGGAACCTGGAGCTAGACTACAGATCTCACATTTCAGCCTGCCACTGACCTTCCATGTAACCTTGGATAAGTTACTTGATCTCTTTGTGCCTTGTTTTCTTCACTTATGGAATGGAGAGCTACTCTCACAGGGCTCTTATTATCATAGCCCTATAAAGTGCTTGACAAATAGGAAGCATTATATAAATGTCAGCTATTATTTGTGAACACTGGGTATCTATCCGTCTATCTAGTTATCTATATAATATATGTCATAGAGGACAAATCATATAGATCATGCTTATAATTGTTTTTATTTGCCTTCCATATTTATCATTTTATTGCTCTCATTTTACTTTTTAATTAAAACTGAAAAAAAATATTGCTGTGGTTCTAAAATAATCGCTCTGGGCCTGTTATCCAGGACTCTGACAATGTTTATAAGACAAGTTCTTCCTACTGGAGAGTTTGTGTAGATGGCTCTCTTCTTTGTGCTGGTTCTGCTTCCTCTTCCACTTCTGGTTTATGCTCTGCCAGCTGAGTTTTCAACTTTTTAGCTATATTCCCTCTTTTACTTTGATCTTCCTTGTTCTTTTACTTTTTGAGATTCTCCCGCCCCCACAGATTTATGTCATCTTTCATTTTGCAAAGTCTCTAGAGGACTATTTAGTGCACACGCTTCCACTTTCTGCAATAATGAATTCATTGCACTTACTTGATTGTAAGCGGTATTTACCCAATTCAGTCTCTCAGTGTAAAAGTGAATTTATTGGCTCATATTACTAAAAAGTTCAAGGGCAGTATAGCCATACAAACTTCTGGGATTTCAACTTATGTCTTAGGCTCTCTACAAGAGGTTCCCATGGTGGCTGCTTTCAACTCAGGGCTCATATTCGCCTGCTTAGAGGCCTAGGTAAGAACAGAGCCTCTCTTCTCAGAGCAGCAATAGGGGAGCTCCAGTAAAGACTGTGGCTGGCCCAGAATCCACAAGCCTACCCCTGAGGTCGCAGGGTGGCTGGCCGGAGCTAGATCACATACCTCTGACAGGAAAAGTGGGAGACACTGATTGGTAATCACACCAGAGCCGCTGAAATGAGAGTAGGTTAGCTCCCCCAAAGTAAAGTGGGTGCTATTCCTGTTTTTCAAAGAAGGAATGTTGATCCTATGTCTTAGCTTAGCTTCTTTCCTTGCTTTCCACTATAAGGCTCAAACAGAAAGCTCTACACTGGCATTTTTCTGCTTGATGATGATCTTTGAATGAAGCTGTCTCTGTCGAGACCAGCTGGAATATTACCAACAGGGGAGGAGGAATGAATTGGACAAGTTCATGGTTTTAGTTAAGATGTGCTATCGAAATCATCCTTTCACTAAATCTGCCATGCCTCCCTAAGACAGATTATCCCACAGTTTTCAAGAATTCCGCCTCCTGGCAAAGCAAGATTTCAGTGATGTTCACAGTGATTCCGTTTAAGGCTCTAGACTCCGCAAGTGGCTGTTGCTTCCCTACCTCTTAAAACTGGGCATCCCTGTAATCGTCTCCTTCTCCCATCAGACTTAGAGCACGTCTTCCTTTCTATCTACCTATCATTTGGATGAAGAATAAATCTGTATAGGCTTTCCCCACTATTCTGGTGGCCTACAGAGGCCTCTAGATTACAGGATAAGCCTTTTAGGACTGTAGCATCTTTAGAGACATCCGTATCCTTCCTATGATAAATGTCTTGGTTTTCATTGCTCTTTCACATTTTATCTCAAATGTCATTGTGTCAGACAGCTTATTGGTATCTGTTGAATTACCATAAATTTAGAGGCTTAAGACAATAATTAATCATTAGCCATAGCTTTAAGGAGTTAGGAATTTGGCTGTGGCAGGGTTTCTCAGGAGGCTGCAGTCAAGGTATGTTTGAGACAGCAGTCGTTTGAAGGTTTGATGGAGCCGGAGAGTTCATTTCCAAGATGACTCACTCGCAAAGCTGTTGGCAGCCATCCTTAGGCCTTCACTATGTTGGCCTCTCCATATGCTAAATCCTCTTGACATGGCAGCTGGCTTTCCCCAGTGCCAGGGATCCAAGAACACCAGCTGGAAACCACGTCATCTTTTATAACTTTGCCTCTGAAATCACAATCGGTCATTTCTGCAATGTCCTGTTGATTACAGAAGTCAGCCCCATTTCATGTGGGAAGGAACACTAACAAGGGCATGGATGCTAAGACCATCTTGGAAGCAGATAGGACTCATGTTTTAATAACAGAACAAGCTTCAGAGCCTTCAGCTATATGACATTTCTGTTACAGAATGTGCAAGTAGGACTAGTGTTTGATCTAGCAATTAACACACTTGTATCCCACATCGGACTATCTGTTTTCAATTCCAAACTCCACTTCCGGCTGAAGTAGACTCTGGGAGGCAGTAGTGATGACTCAAGTAATAGTGTTCCTGTCATCCATGTGGGAGACCTGGACTGTGAAGGTATTTGGGGAATGAGCCAGTGAGTAGGCGCACTCTTCTCTCTGCCCTACCACACCTCTTAAAGAAATAAATTAAAGTAAAAAAAAAAAAAAAAAAAGGAATAAGCAAGCAATATCATCCAAATATCATCCAAAATTTGGAGAAAACTATAATGCATATCCTGAAGGTGACTGAAGAAATTTCAGTGTAAAACCAGCACCCACTCTTGGAGGCTCCTGTAGTATGCAGAAAGAGG
Source organism: Lepus europaeus (assembly GCF_033115175.1). Classification (NCBI taxonomy): domain Eukaryota; kingdom Metazoa; phylum Chordata; class Mammalia; order Lagomorpha; family Leporidae; genus Lepus; species Lepus europaeus. Next base: position 69,476,193 of record NC_084837.1, on the reverse strand, counting down.
TCCCTAGGACAGTCTAAGGATTTCATAGTTTGGAGTCATATTTATCATGTTTTTCCAAAGCAGAGGAGAAACTATCTGAGTCTTAAGTGAATCAGCTCTCCCTTTCCACACTTTGAACCAAATAAGATGGATGTAGACTCTGCACGCCCAGCTCCCTGAGGCCCTGACTGAAGGGGCACGTTTCTGTCTGCACGTGTTGATGGGTAACCCCATCAGGAACTGGGGGCTGGGCATAGAGGGAGATCAAATAGCCCACCCAAATTCATTTTTCGGCATATTTCAAGTTGATTAATCAGAAGACACTAAGCTATCTGTAGACCCAGGAATGGCTCTGAAAAACTGTCCTTTTGTAGAAAGAATTTACATCTATCTACATTGGTGAAGTACCCAGCAGGCGCGGACAGAGGGTTTCCTACCAGATGCTCCCCGTTCTGCCTAAGAAGGATGTTTTGTCAGGAAGTGGAGATTGAGGCTCTGACACCTGGGTTGGCCAGGCTGAGACAGCCGCAGGTGTTACTGGAAGATGCATATTCATCAGCCCACAGGCCTGACTGCAACTCCTCCCCCTCCCCTTCCACAGCCTGCACCACCGCCCTTCCCCCAAGAGGCTCAAGCCCCTGGCCCTTTGTTTACCTCTAAGTTTTAGCCATGTGGCTCTTCTCAGAGTCTTATACTTTTTGTATGGTTTCTGTGTTTGTGCATGTTAATAAATGTGTGTGTTTCACCCATGTGGATCCGTATATTGTCAGTTTATTTCATTGACTGAAATTATTGAAAGTTTAGAGGGAAAATGGTAAATTTAACACTTCCAGACAGCACCTCCCATCAGTGAGTTTCTAAGCCAGGTCAGGCTCTGTTTGACCACACGTCTGGACTGTACATACCATCCTCAGGTAGGGCCAGTCACAGGAACAATTCTGTAACCTTGCCTCTCAGCGCCTTCCCCCACTCCCTTGGCACTCAATCCCTGACCGCCAGGCGCCTCCTCTGTTTTCTTTCCTCCTTGATCTTGTTTTCAGCTAGCTGTCATTTAGCTGTCAACAAATTTCCTGGAGGTATTACCTAATGGATTATACTTATCTCACTCAGAGGCATTACATTTTAATAGGGCTTACTTAAGGCAAAGACATCTTCAGTACCCAAAGGAATACATTCTAAACAGATCATTTTAAGCATCATGGGGGTGAGGACACTGAATAGGGTCAGAGAGAGATTTCACAATGAGAGGCCTCATCTTTGCTCTTCACTGGCCACAACTCCAAGCTGCACTGGGAGCTTAATCTTCTTCATTCCCTTCTCTCCTACTTCTGCATTCTCTGCTGGTTTCCCAACCCAGAACTGGCACACCAATCCAGAGCATTGCAGCTCCCTGGATAGCTCCTTAGATCCACTTGTGTCTTTCCCTGCAGAGGCCTCTCCTCACCATCTCTCTGCCTTCATTCGGGCTTCTGCCTCCCTCATCCTTCTTCCTCCCATCCGTGAATCTCAAAATTTGAACCAAATGCTAAGTTTCAACATAAATACCCACCACTCTAGGGGGGATCTCTCCAAATTTCCAGTGTTGTAAGCCAATCTCCTTACATCTGCCCCCTACTATTCCTCATCCCTGGAGGCCCCTGAAGACTTGAAGTGGGGCACACACTGCACAATGTTTGGCTAGCTGTGCATATGTGCTGTGCCTTCCTAGGGAGCAGTCACTGTCTTCCAATTGGTATGCTTGGCTCCCAGTGTAAGCTTTGGCACCTTGGCACCCAATAGAAGCTTCTAACTTTCTAGATTATTTTTAATTAATTAATTTGAAGAGCAGAGTGGCAGAAAATGGGGGGGGGGGGAGACAGAGAGAGAGAGAAAGGGAAAAGAGAGAGAGGGAGAGAGAGAAAGATATCTTCCATATGCTGGTTCACTCCACAAATGGGCTGAGCCATGTCAAAGCCAGGGGACCAGATCTCTTTTTGTTTCTCTTCCCTCCCTCCATTTTTTCCTTCCTTCCTTCCTTTCTCTCTCTCTTTTCTCTCCTCTTCCTCCTCCTCCTCCACCTCCCTGTCTTCTTCTTCCTCTTCCTCCTCCTCTTCCTCTGCCTCTTCTTCTCCTTCTTCTTCCTCTTCAAAAGATCAGTTATCTATTTATTGAAATGCAGAGCAACAGAAAGAGAGGGAAAGATGCAGGGGGCGGGGGGAAGAGAGAGAAATCTCGCATCTATTCACTCAAATGTGTACAACAGCTAAGGCTGGGGCAGGCCTAAGCTATGAGCCAGTAACTCCATCCTGGTTCTCCACATAGGTGTCAGGGCCCGGAGCACTTGAGCCACCTTCTGCTACACTCCCAGAAGCATTAGCAGGAAAATGGATTGGAAGCAGGGTAGCTGGGACTTGAACTGGCACCTCAGTATGAGATGCCAGAGTTGTAAGCTGCAGCTTAACCCACTGGACCACAATGCTGGCCCCAAGGTTCCAGATCTCAATCCTGGTCTCCCACGTGGGAAGCAGAGACACAGGTACTTAAGCCTGCCTCCCAGAATATACATTGGCAGGACACTGGAATTGGGAGCAGATCTAGGACTTGAACTAGAAATTCTGATATGAAATGCAAGTATTCAAAGCAGGGTCTTAACCATTGTGACAAATGTCCGCTCCTATTCTTATTTTCTTTAAAAATTGATACTTGGTTGCTGTATGTAGTGGGTAAAGCCACCGCCCTCAGTGCCAGCATCCAATATGTGTGCTGGTTCGAGTCCTAGCTGCTCCACTTCTGATCCAGCTCTCTGCTGTGGCCTAGGAAAGCAGTAGAAGATGGCCCAAGTCCTGGGTCCCTGCACCCACGTGGGAGACCCAGAATAGGTTCCTGGCTTCTGGCTTTGGATTAGCACAGCTCTGGCCATTGCAGCTATCTGGGGAATGAACCAGCAGAAAGATCTCTCTCTCTCTCTCTCTCTCTCTCTCCCTCTCTCTCTCTCCCTCTCTGTAAGTCTGCCTTTCAAATAAATAAAAATAAAACTTTAAAGAAAAAGATTGATACTTACAAGGTACTCCAAACACTTTATGGAAAATTCACATCTTTTTTTGAAAAAAAATGTTATTTTATTTATTTGAAAGGCATAGTGAAAGAGAGAGAGAGAGAGAGAGAGTCTTTCATCCACTAGTTCACTCCCCAATGGCCAGAGCTGGACCAGATCAAAGTCAGGATCTCGGGGCTTTATCTGAAGCTTGGAGCTTCATTTGGGTCTCCACTTGGGTGGCAAGAGCCCAAGCACATACACATCTTGCTGCTTTCCCAGGTGCATTGGGAGGGAGCTGGACTGGAAGTGGAACAGCCGTGACTTGAACCACCACTCTGATATGGGATGTTGGCTCCACAAGAGGCTGCTTAACCTGTAGCACCACAATGCCGGCTCCTACAAGTTATCTTTTAATTCCATTTTCCATGAACATTTTGAAGTCCCCTCATACAGTTCCTGCAATTAGTTAGCTGTGTTCTTGATCAAATCACTTTAAATTCTCTGTGCATCAATTTCCTCCCTTTAATGAGGGGAAGTTGGGTGAGGATTGGGCTAAGGCATTTCCCATAGTCAAATGCTATGGAACAGATTGGGCATCGTAGCCCAGTCTCAGCGGAGTGAAGAATTATTGTTTTTTTTTCCAGTTTGATAAGAAGAATGGGTTTGTTTTTGGAGTACTGTTGACATAGGTTTGTGCAAATAAATTAACATTCCCATCTATACTGACTCATTTGGCCGGGAACAAATGTTTACATGCCAAAGGAAACTGAGAAGGGGTAAGAGAAATACTTTCTAATGATCAAGGTAGAGAGTCCCACACCCCATGTTTACTCCGTGAGTGCTGGGTATGGTCAAGCTCTCCTCTGCAGAATGGGAAAGTTCTGGATGACTGCCCTGCTCAGCAGGGAGTCAAGGACAGCTGCCAACGCACCGGGATGTCGTCACACCTGCCCTCTCTTTCTCGTCTTTGTGTATCATTACAATTGAAATACAAGGGAAACTCAAAAGGAAGTGGAGAGCTGAGAGGAGCATTTGTTCCTGACCATGATCCGAGAGAGACCCACATGAACTCATTCCTCTATGGTCTCACTTGTTTCTTCTTCAGTCTAACTCTCATGGGATCGAGCAAATGTCCATTTCTGAGGGGGCCTTTTTTTCTCTCCCCACGCCTAACACTTTTCCTTCTCCTGCACCCATACTCTGCTCCTGTGGTAGACTGTGAGGGTGGCACACTCAGATCCCCTTAACCTCCAGGTGCTCTGACCTTACTTTTTTGGAGGGTTGGAGCTAATGATTCATGGTTGCCAGTTTCTCCAAATAACTGCTCTCTGAGCATAGGAACCATTCTGGCAGGAAGGTACGCACCTGCCTGGAAACCCAGGGTCAGTGCCTAGTGGGCATGGGAATGTAAAAGCCAACCTCACTGCCTATAAGGGGACAGATGTCCTATGTGGCTTGTGTAGCTACTGTGACCAGGGTTGGCTTGATGCAGCTCTGGGGTCACAGTTTACTCCTCAGTCAAGTGTGGAGAGGGTAATGGGAGCCATAATGTCCCTTTTGGTCCTGCCATTCTAGCATTTAAGGGTTAACACTTTTGTTTCCATCCTCACTCAGAAGGAACTGTAGGAGATACGTGGACAGAGTAGGCTCTCAGCACAATTACTCACTTCCTATGTCCAAAGCAGAGAAGCCACACAGAAAAGTATTTGTAGTGATATTTATTCAGCACATCGGGCATCCAAAGAGCCAGTTCTGAATAAAAGGGTCTACTTTTGGGGGGGAAACTGGCAGCAGGGCCTCCTCGCTTCACCCTGGCAACCACTCAACATCTGCTCCTCTTTACTGTCTGCATTCATAAAACGGTCAGCGTCCATTGAGGGAGAGAGACCTGCTCAGACCAGGGCAGGCCTCATGTGGGAACAGGAGGGGACTCATCGAGTCAGTTAGAGACCACATGGTTCATGTGCAGAAGAGAGCGCTCACTGGCTTTTCTTTTCGATTGCTGTTTGCATAATGTATTCCCATCCACTGCTCATCTGGCCCTTCCAGTGGCCTTGTAACATGCCATCATTTCTGTTTGGAAAAGGAAGGAACTGAGGCAGGGTGTGGTGTGTGATTTGGTTTTAAAGTGACAAAGTTAGCATCACAAGCAGTACTAGGGCAGAGTGTTCAGGCTCCCAGCCACACGAATTCTGGATCATTCTGCCTTTCAAAGTAGGCTGGAGTTTACCTATGTCATCACTGAGGATCGCTGATTCCTTGGAAGGTGGATAGATAATTTTTATACGTAAAGGAGTGATTCTTGATGAAATAAGTTTGGGAAATGCGGGGTTAAGTAGGCTCCTGTATAATGTGACATCTCGGAGCTTGTTGCCACTAACAGAAGGCAATGCGTGCAGCATTTCCAAACAGACTTGTACAGGCTGTACAGACAGCCCTGTGCTTACACATCATTGTGCAGGTGCTCCAATAAGTAAGTATATAATACTCATTTTGAATGGTTTCTGGAACCAAGTAGCCACAGCCTACTCTTCCAACTGTTCCAGCAGTCAGTTGCCCAATGCCTTGGTTTTTCCTGAGTGTGTGCCCTCACTTGTGCATCAAGCCCCAGTTGTTTGCAATGCAATTTGATCTTTAGCCATTTGGCTTACTGATACTCTCCCACGGAACCGATGCACGTCTCTCCTTCCCAAAGGTTCTACCAACTGAGCCTCATGATTTCCAATAATCTGGGTATTCCAGGCACTCCAGTTCTGACACAGCCTGTAACCTTCTAACTTTTATTCACATTGCCTTCATCTGAGCAGCTCTGTAGCCCTGCAGAAATATTGATAACCACCTATAATTAGAAGCGTTTTAACTGCCCACACATAATAAAAGTACTCTAAACATAATCTCCATATATATATATATATATATATATATCACGATTTAAGTTTTTTTTAACATACTTATTTGAAAGAAAGAGACACACAGAGAGATCTTCCATTTCCTAGTTCACACTCTAAATACCCACAACATCCACATTTGATCCAGGCCAAAGCCAGGAGCCACTAACTCAATCTGGGTCTCTCACATGTGTGGAAGGAATCCAAGTACGCAGATATCATCCACTGTCTCCCAGGGTGTGCATTAGCAAGAAGTTGGAATGGAAAGTGGAGCTAGGACTCCAGCCCAGGGACTCTGATGTGATGAGGACATCCCAAGGATCCTCATCTGAGAATTGCTACCATAACATTTTTTTAGAAAACTTTTATTTAATAAATATAAATTTCATAGGTACAGCTTTTGGAATATAGTGGTTCTTCCCCCCATACCTGCCCTCTCACCCCCACTCCTGTCCCACCTCCTACTCCCTCTCCCATCCCTTTCTTCAGTAAGATTCATTTTTAGTTATATATAGAGGATCAACTCTATACCAGTAAAGATTTCAATAGTTTGCACTCACACAGACACACAGTATAAAGTACTGTTTGAAGACAAGTTTTAATGTTAATTCTCATAGTACAACTCATTAAGGACAGAGGTCTTACATGGGGAGCAAGTGCACAGTGACTCCTGTTGTTGATTTAACAATTGACACTTTTATTTATGACGTCAATGATCACCCAAGGCTCTTGTCATGAGCTACCAAGGCTATGGAAGCCGTTTGAGTCCACAAACTCCGTCATTATTTAGATAGGACCATAGTCAAAGTGGAAGTTCTCTCCTCCCTTCAGAGAAAGGTACCTCCTTCTTTGATGTCCCCTTCTTTCCACTGGGATCTCACTCACAGAGATCTTTCATGTAGGCCATTTTTTGCCACTGTTTCTTGGCTTTCCATGCTTGAAATGTTCTCATGGGCTTTTTAGCCAGATCTGAATGCCTTACAGGCTGATTCTGAGGCCTGAATGCTGTTTAGGGCGTTTATCATTCTATGAGTCTGCTGTGTGGCCTGCCTCCCATGCTGGATCGTACTCTCCTTTTTAATTCTTTTTTTTTTAATTAAACTTTTATTTAATGAATATAAATTTCCAAAGTACAGCTTATGGGTTACAATGGCTTCCCCCTTCCAAAATTTCCCTCCCACCCACAACCCTCCCCTTTCCCGCTCCCTCTCCCCTTCCAATCACATCATGATTCATTTTCAATTCTCTTTATATACAGAAGATCAGTTTAGTATATATTAGGTAACGATTTCAACAGTTTGCCCCCTTATAGTAACACAAAGTGAAAAAAAAATACTGTTGGAGTACTAGTTATAGCATTAAATAAGAGTGTATAGTACATTAAAGACAGAGATCTTACATAATATATTTTTTTAAAAAAAATTAATTAATTTTCTATGCCATTTCCAATTTAACACCAGGTTTTTCCTTTTTTCATTTCCAATTATCTTTATATACAGAAGATCAATTCAGTCTTCTCCTTTTTAATTCTATCTATTGTTATTAGCAGACACTTGGTCCTATTTATGTGATCTCTTTGACACTTATTCCTATTTTTTTGATCAGTTATGCACTTAAAATGACCATTTTAACTAGTAAGATGACATTAGTAACTGCCAACTTAATGGAATTTGGAGTCCCATACTACCATAACATTTACCACTGCAAAATGTTGTCCTCAGACCAGAAGCATCAGCATCACCTGGAAGCTTGTTAGAAAAGCAAAGTTTCTTGGGGCCAGTGCTGTGGCGTAGCGGGTAAAGCCACCACCTGCAGTGCCAGCATCCCATATGGGCGCTGGTTTGAGTCCTGGCCACTCTACTTCCAATCCAGCTCTCTGCTATGGCCTGGGAAAGCAGTAGAAGATGGCCCAAGTCCTTAGCCTCTGCACCCACATGGGGCTCCTGGCTTTGGATCGGCTCTGCTTCAGCCATTGTGACCAGTTGGGAAGTGAACCAGCCGATGGAAGACCTCTCTTTTTCTGCCTCTCCCTCTCTGTAACTCTGACTTTCAAATAAATAAATATTTAAAAAGAAAAGTCTCTGGCCCTAGACTGAGCTGTAGACTCTGTAGGGAGCCCAGAAGTTTGTGTTGTAACAAGCCCTCCAAATGGTTCTGATGCATGCTACAGTTTGAAAGCAATTATCTTAAGCAAAGTTTTAGGTGACCACAAATATTGTGTCAACATTATTCATATAGCTACTGTTCATCTCCTAAATTAGCATCTTTTTCTGGAAGCAAGTTATGATGGGATGCAAATGGGGCTTTGGAGTCAGGCCAGACCTGGGTTTGAATCCCAGCCCCATCTATGTGAGTTTAGACAAACATACAGTTAAAGCTTTTTTGAGTTTCAGTTTCCATAATTCTGAAACTATGGAAATTTTATATAACCTGAAATGTTGTTGTGAAAATTAAGTCAGATAATAGCATTTAGAGTGGACTCAGAATACTTTTAATCAGACCTTATTTCCATGCCCTTACTCCCATCTATCCTAAAATTTAACAAGTTGGGAGAAGGAGCAAAATCTCTGTGAGTTGGAAGTTTTCACTTTCTAGTCAGTTTCCAATGCTCTTGCTCTTCTGATGCCATTACATATTCTCACCTGAATGAGCTGTGCAATGCAGGTCTTCACCATCAGGTGAGCTCCATGAACCAGGCACAGGACTCGGTTCTGGTTATTGGGTAAACAAAAGAGAGTCCAACTATGGCCTTGTCAGCTGATGAGGGGCAAAGGGCAATGTCAGGTCACTCAAACCCAGACAGACCCTTCCCCAGAGCCCCCTGAGGGCCTGTGTGTTTATTCTCAGAGTGGCTCCAAGCCCTTAGAAGTAGTTATCTGCTTCATTCAGACATTGCTTAGTTTATTCCAATAATTCCCCAGCTCTTACCTAATTTCAGAATTCTTACTTTTATTTTGTGTTTTTTAAAAGAGTTATTTATTTTATTTGAAAGTCAGAGTTAGAGAGAGGGAGAGACAGAGACAGAGAGATCTTCTATCTGCTGGTTCACTTCCTCAGATGATGGCCAACAGCCTGGGCTGGGCCAGGCAGAAGTCAGGAGCCAGGAGCTTCTTCCAGGTCTCCCATATGAGTAGCAGGGACCCAAGCACAGGCCATCTTCCACCAGATTCATTAGCTGGGAGCTGAATTGGAAGTGGAGCAGCTGGGACTCGAACCAGTGACTATATGAGATGTTAACATTACAGGAATTGGCTTTACCCACTATGCCACAATGCCAGCCCCAAGAATTAATATTTTTAAAACAGATTTATTTTGGGGCTAAGCCTCTACCTTGCAGTTTTGGCATCCCATATGGGCACTGGTTCATGTCCCAGGTGATCCAGCTGTCTGCTGGTGACCTCAGAAAGCCATGGAAGATGGTCTAAGTGCTTTTCTCTGCACCTGCAAGGGAGACCTGGAAGAAACTCCTGGTTCCTGGCTTCAGATCAGCCCAACTCTGGTTATAGTGGCCATTTGGGGAGTGAACCATCAATTGGATGATATTTCTCTCTGTCTCTCCATTTCTCTGTGACTCTGCCTCTTGAATAAAATAAAATAAATTTTAAAAAATTATTTATTTGGGAGGCAGAGAGAAAGTGAGACTAAGAGAGAGCAGGAATGAGAGAAAGAAAAAGATAAACAGAGATCATCTACCTGCTTGTTCAGTCTTCAGATAGGTGCAATGGTTAGGGCTGATCCAAGCCAAAACCATTAGCCTGAAACTCTGTCTGGGTCTCCCAAAGGTGGCAGGAGCCCAAGTAGTTGGGCCATCATCTGCTGCTATCCCAGGAGCATTAGCAGGCAGTTGGATCAGAAGCAGAGCAGCTCCCAGCATTCTGATAGGGGATGCCAGGGTCACAGGTGGTGGGTTTGCCTATAGCAGAGAAACACCAGTTCCTATAGTTCATATTTTAATGTCAGAGATTCAGTTTCTCACTACTGCCTAGGGAAAAGGCATTAAAGCCTACTCCAGGACTAGTGTCTCTATGCAGTGTAAATATGTGATAACAGCAGTACCAACAGTTAACATCTGAATGGTTCATTACTGTTTAACCTTACAACCTTTTTGATTCTGTTTTATTTGGACAATGACTCGGTGGAGGGGCATAGTTAGTTATTTTATTTAAAGAGAAAGCAGAAGCTCAGAGAAGTTCAATCTCTTGTCCAAAGTCACACACGTCATGACTAAGGGAGATTTTTTTTCTGATCCTCTGCGCACAATTTTTTCCTAGTTGTTATGTTATATAAGATAATAGTAATAAAGAGAGTGCCAACATACAAACAGACCACCTATGAATGTGTAGAATTAACTACCACAAAATGGGTGTTCTGAGTCTTATGGACAAACAGCTGAATCTAGAATAACCACTAGCAATTCTCATCTTTCCACTTTCTGTTCCCTCTACTATCATTCCCTTCCTCTCATTGACCCCAGAACTCTTAGTTTCTAGAGTAATGAAATGGATTTCATGAGCATGCCTATTCGTATTTTTCAATTTTAAAAGCGTGCTTAAAAATGGAGCGTCATCTGAATTTTCAGAAGGTATTCTAGCATTGTGCTTTTAGGACAAATAGCAGTGACATCACCAGAGAGAAGTGCAGGATCTCAGGGCTCACCCTAAACCCACCAAATCAGAGTCCAGGGAACAAGACCCCATGACAATTTGTCTGTACAGTCTGCAGTTCCTAACAAGCTTCCAGCAGCTCTGTTCATCTGCAGACTAGGCTGTGGTGGCAGGATTCTAGCAGGTGCATCTTTTAAATTCCTCTACCTGAAGAGAGGTAAGAGTGGGGGAGACACTTTGAATTCTTCCAGGCAACTGACCTGCAGAAGAATCTGGAATTTATTGGCCGGCGCCGTGGCTTAACCGGCTAATCCTCCGCCTTGCGGCGCCAGCACACCGGGTTCTAGTCCTGGTTGGGGCGCCGGATTCTATCCCGGTTGTCCCTCTTCCAGGCCAGCTCTCTGCTATGGCCTGGGAGTGCAGTGGAGGATGGCCCAAGTCCTTGGGCCCTGCACCCGCATGGGAGACCGGGAGAAGCACCTGGCTCCTGGCTTTGGATCAGCACGATGCGCCAGCCGCAGCGGCCATTGGAGGGTGAACCAACGGCAAAAAGGAAGACCTTCCTCTCTGTCTCTCTCTCTCACTATCCACTCTGCCTGTCAAAAAAAATTTAAAAAAAAAAAAAAAGAATCTGGAATTTATGACTTCCAAAGAAGTGACTTAAACTTCACCATGGAGATCTCTCAACCCATCTGTTTGTGGCAGTGAAAAAACTCACTTGTGAAACTGAATCTGTGTGTCTCTCTGTAACACGTAAACATGTCAAGTTGGGGAACAACTGGGATAATGTATATCTCCAGTGGACCCTATACCAGTCAGGGGGTACTTCTAGTGCCATATCAGGTTAAAGCAGCATACTTTGCAGATTGTATATGCTGTCTACCTAGATAAACTGTTGATTCTAAAATGCCCCTTTCCTCTTTGTACACATAATTCACATTGCATTATCTGCCAGTCTTGCATGTTTCCCAGTGATTGTTATCACTTACCTGGGCCGTGTCTGATTCCCAGTACAGCTGTGTTGTGACACTTGATCCTGGACGCTTGACACAGAGTTTCAGTGTCTGAGGTCTGAGTTCTGCCCAACAAAGCCTCTCTTGCTTAGACGTCAGTACAGGCAGCAAATGTCCATTTTCTGTCTTGCTCACTCAATCCTAGAACCAAAAAAGGAGATTCACGGGTGGAGGCTTTTGAAGGTCTCATGTCCAAAGAGTGATTTACTCATCCAAAGAAACCTGCTATGTCAAATCTTTCTCCCCAAAGAAATGTCCCAGCTCAGTAAAAGACATCAGCATTACGCTGATTGTCCAAGCTGAAATGCTAGGTAGGAGTCACTCCTGAATGCCTCCTTTTCTTCTGTCTACCACCCCTTCTAGGCTACAACTATACCCTAACTGGTCTCCCTACTACAAGCCTTGCACACCACACAGAAGCCAGATATTTTCAAAGCCATTTATTAGATCATCACTATACCCTTCCACCCTTTCAAAACACTTGAATGGCTTTTAGAGAAAAATCCAAACAAGGTGTTTTAAACTTTTCCCATTGTCTCTATTTCTGATTCTATTTTTTCCTAAAAAGTCCATCCCCACTCCCTCTACTCCAATCATGTGGGCTTGTCCTAGCTCTGGGCCTCCTTGATGCCTCTTTTTTCCCATCTTGAACCATGTTACCCCAGAATATTGCATAGCTACCTTCATCTCTTTTTTTTCAACTTTTATTTAATAAATATACGCTACCTTCATCTTTACAGCCTGAACTCTAGGATCTTAGCCATAGTGAGGCTCTTGACCACAATATTAGAAGCAAGTTCTCATATCAAGCTAATAATATTATAATGTTCTCTAAGCCTATCAGTGTCTGAATTATCGTATGTAAATATGTTTGTTCCTGCACTTGTCATACTGGAATAAAAGCTCTTGAGACCAATTATCTTGTCTGTTTTGCTCGTACATACGAGACTTTCCAGAAATTGGAGAAAATGGTGGCAGGAAACATAGCCAGTGCCATCTCACTTCTGTGCTAATTCATTTCCTTTCATAACATTTATGAAAAAATATTATGGCAAGATTAGCTGTGTGGTTGGAAAATTCCAAGTGGGAGCTTACTTGGACCATGCTTGATTCATTCATGATTCCAGCTAGCTGGAGAATCAGGTGTTGCAGTGGGTATCAATATGTGCAGGAGATCAAGGTGTGAATTCAAACAACACGTTCTACTAGTGATGTGTGTGTCAGCTATATCCTGTGAAAGGAGAAAATGAGGTTGAATCAGTAAAATCATTAATTTGTCCAAGTAAAGAAAACATTTATTTTCTAGTTTTGGTGTGGTTCATCAAAGGTCACAGCTAATATCCCATGTGTACAGGCTGATCTGTGTGCCCCATGTAGATAGACTGATTCACATGGGAAGTCTATATTCTTAACTTGAGAGCAGAAGGGCTGAAGAACATGTCTCAAAATTATGCCAAGAGGAGCAGGTGTTGTGGTGCAATGAATTAAGCCACCACTCGGAATGCCTGTATCCCATATCGAAGAGCTGTTTTCAGTTCTGGCTACTTTACACTTTAAACCAGCTTTTTGCTAAGGTACCTGGGAAGCATCAGATGATGGCTAAAGTACTTGTATTCCTGTCACCCATGTGCTTCACCTGCTTTGACCTGACTCCTTGCTTTGACCTGACCTCTTAGCACCAGCCATTGAGGGGATTTCTGGGAGTGAACCAACAGATCGATCTCTCTCTCTCTTTCTCTCTCTGCCTTTCAAATAAAGAAATAAATCTTTGAAAAAAGAATCATACCATAGGTTGTCTAATTACTAATGGACAGCATAATAACAACAATGACCAAAAAAGGACAACAACCTAGGAAACAAAGCATTTTGGTGACAGTATCTTCTCTACCTTCTTCCTTAGTCTCCTTCCTTTGCCTGTTCATCAGCATTGGCATTCCCACCACATTCTGCTTTCCTTTCTCTCATCCTCATTCATCCACAGCCATAGTTTGAAGGGCATTTAACACATTGACTCCTCTATCTCCAACTGAGACCTCTTTTCTGAGCACCACATTTATCACCATATGCCAGGAAGATATTATTTTAAAAAATTAACAGTCTTTTTGAGGCAGAGTGGGCATACAACACAGTTCATATATTTGAAGATTTCAATTTAATTCAAAATAAAGAAAATGAACGCATTCATTACTTCCTAAAGTTTCTTTGTGCCTTTTTACAATTCCTTCTACCCCTTCACAACTTCAGGTGGACAGTAATCTATTTTCATCATGGATTACTTTGCATATTCTCAAACTTTGTTTTTTTTAGATTTATTTTATTTATTTGAAAGAGTTACAGAGAGAGGTAGAGACAGAGAGAGAGGTCCTCCATCCGCTTGTTCACTCCCCAGCTGGCTGCAAAGGCCAGAGCTGCACCGATCTGAAGCCAAGAGCCAGGAGCTTCTTCCGGGTCTCCCACGCAGGTACAAAGGTCCAAGGATTTGGAATCGGAGAGCTGGATCGGAAGAGGAGCAGCCAGGACTAGAACTGGCACCCATATGGGATGCTGGCGCTTCAGGCCAGGGCGTTAACCCACTGCACCACAGCACCGGCCCTTCATTATTATTATATCATACTTTAATCATTACAGTTTCCTGTCTTTTCTGTGTTTTTCTTACATAACTTGTCTGTATGTTATACTTTAAGACCTTACTCGCATCATGATGTTTTCCCGCATTTCTTGCCACCCAACGAAACTATGACTTTCCCCACCCCTCAGAATTTTCTAATCCCTCTTCAGTACCTCATACATATGCTATCGCAGATACACCTGATAGGTGCTCCTATTATGGCCATTAATCTTTTTAACCATCACACTCCTGTTAGCTAGAGATCAAGGGCTAGGGTTTTTTTTTTTTTTTCCATCTTTTCATGTCCAACTCTTTTTAAGATTTATTTATTTAGTTATTGAAAGTCAGAGTTACACAGAGAGAGAAGGAGAGGCAGAGAGAGAGAGAGAGAGAGAGATCTTCCATCTGTTGATTCACTCCCCAACAGGCTGCAACAGCTGGAGGTGTGCTGATCTGAAGCCAGGAGCCAGGAGCCTCTTCAGGTCTCCCACGTGGGTGCAGGGGCCCAAGGACCCAGGCCCTCATTCAGTGCTTTCCCAGGTCACAGCAGAGAGCCAGATTGGATGTGGAGCATCCAGGTCTTTAACCGACGCCCATATGGGATGCTGGCACCACAGATAGTGGCCTAACCTGCTACACCACAGCGCCAGCCCCAGTGTCCAACTCTTTTTATACTAAGCATACAGATGGACAGAGAGAAAGCACTTACTAAGTGTTCCAGAGGAAGGCAGTGAAACAAATAGTTGGCTTCCTTTTGAAGTGAACTTGATATTTCTAATTTTTTCTTCAATAAAAAAAGTGTTTAATGATTTGGGGATGTGTGTGTGTTTACATTCTACACAATGATTCATAGTCTACTTTCCCCCAGTTTTCATTTTCTTTTCAGAAGATGACCATTTTTATCATGTTAGCTGAGAGATTTATTTTCATAAAAGGAGTGGTTCAATTGGATATTAATGTATTTCTTTCACATACACAAATATGTGGGAATATACACATATACATGCATACCTGGAGTTTCTCAGTGCGTCCTCTTATACACTGGGGCATTTAGTCAGCGAAATGCTTTAAATTTAAATAACTTATTCTCTTCTCAGTGCTATAGTTGTTATCCTTATGTAATACATTTACATATTACAGGGTTTTTTTTTTAATTTATCTGAAAAAAAAATCTTAAAAAGAAGAAGAAAAGAAACCATTAAACAAGTTATTGAGGCTGCACTGTGGCATAGTAGGCTAAGCCTCTGCCTGTGGAGCCTGCATCCCATATGGGTACTGATTCAAGTCATGACTGCTCCTCTTTTGATCCAGCTCTCTGCTATGGCCTGGGAAACCAGTGGGAGATAGCTCAAATGCTTGGGCCCCTGAATCCACGTGGGAGACCTGGAAGAAGCTCCTAGCTCCTGGCTTACGGATCGTCCCAGCTCCAGCTATTGCGGCCATTTGTGGAGTGAACCAGCAGATGGAAGACCTCTCTTATCTGTCTCTCCCTCTGTCTGTAACTCTGCCTCTCAAATAAATAAATAAGTCTTAAAAGTAAAAACAAGAAGAAACAAAAATCCAAAATACTGCCTCAAATACACTGGAATTCACAAGAAAATATTAGTAAGATTTTCATCTCATTAAGGAATAGTGAGTTATACTACAGTTCAAACTGAGGTTTAAATAAGATCATCAAATAGCTTCACTTTCATTTAACAATATTTCCTTTCTTGAAAGCACCATTTGTAGTGAAATATGGCCTTCTTGTTTCTAAGAAATAAACCAACAGAGGGCCCTAGCAAGAGATGATTACAAATGGCATTTCCATGAAGAATTTCCATTCCTTTCAAGTTTCAGTTTTATAATTTAAGCACTTGTAACCCAGGGGGAAAAAGAATTCTAGGGTTGCTCAGCCCCAGTTCATAGCAAGAAGAGGGACTGTTCTGTGAGGCCCCAGGGATCTCTACAGAGCCTCAAAACTGAAGCTCAGAAATACGTACCACCTCTCCCTGTAGGGACCGAAAAGCAAACTGCATAAAAGAAGAAGCAGAGTAAGGGAGATTACTCCCACTGTGGTCATTTTTTCCTTTTGCCGAGTCAGGTATCAATGGTAGGTGATGTTTTGTTTGTTTTCTGTTCATTTGTTTTAAAATAGTAAGCCATTTTACACTTTTTGACTTTTTAATTTCATGCATTTCATATATACAGTTTTAAGAGTGTAATAAAACTTCCCACCCCTCCCTCCCTCCATCCCTCACTCCTACCCTCCCTCCTTCTTCATTTCTTATTTTTCTTTTAATTTCGCAATGAGGTACTTTCAGTCCACTTTGTAATTACATTCTTAATCCTCCACTAAATAAAGAATTCAACAAGTAGTAAGTAGGAAAACTCTTTTTTTTTTTTTTTTTTTTTTTTTGACAGGCAGAGTGGATAGTGAGAGAGAAAGACAGAGAGAAAAGTCTTCCTTTTTGCCATTGGTTCACCCTCCAATGGCCGCTGCGGCCGGCGCATCTCACTGATCCGAAGCCAGGAGCCAGGTGCTTCTCCTGGTCTCCCACACGGGTGCAGGGCCCAAGCACTTGGACCATCCTCCACTGCACTCCCGGGCCATAGCAGAGAGCTGGCCTGGAAGAGGGGCAACTGGGATAGAATCCGGTGCCCCAACCGGGACTAGAACCTGGTATGCCGGTGCCGCAAGGCGGAGGATTAGCCTGTTAAGCCACGGCGCCGGCCAGTAGGAAAACTCTTTAGGAGTATAGACAAAGGCTATAAACAATAATACTAAAAGTGTCAGTTTCACTCATATACATTACATTTTTGTGCTCTATATATTAATTACTACAAATTAGAGAAAGCATATGATATTTGTCTTTTGGGAACTGGCTTATTTCACTAAGCATAATGATCTCCAGTTCATTCATTTTGCTGCAAAAGACAGAATTTACTTCTTTCTATAGATGAGTAGTATTGAGTAGTATTCCATCATGTATAGTTGTCACCAATTATTTTTCCAGTCATCAGCTGATGGACACCTGTGTTGATTCCATATCTTAGCTATTGTGAGTCAAGCTGCTTATAAACATGGGCTCAGATAACTTTTTCATATGCTGAGCTCATTTCCTTTGGGTAAATTCCCAGAAGTTATTTGAAAGGCCAGGCAGGGGGACAGAGGATAACAGAGATCTCCCATCTGTTGATTCACTCCCCAAATGCTTGCAACACCCTGGGTTGAGCCAGGCTGAAGCCCAGAGCCTGAAACTCAATCCAGGCCTCCCCTGGGGGTGCAGAGACCTGACTACTTGAGCCTTCACCTTCTGTCTCACAGGATGCATATTAGTAGGAAGCTGGAGTCCGGAGTAAAGCTGGGACTTGAACAGAGATACTTCAATATGAGATGCAGGTGTCCCAAGTGCTGTGTGGACTGCTATGCTGAAAGTCCTCCCCTGATGTTTTATTTTACCTGTTTTGCCACCTTGAAAACAAATGGAAAGCATATCTGTGTGATGTGCCCACCCCAAGCTTTCCCAGCCTGTAAGCTCAGTTGACTTTCAATACTCAGATCTCAGTGCCTTCCTTATATTTAACTGCAGAACCCTCCCCATTCCACTGCTCAGGGTAATTGTGCTGTGTATTTCCTCTCTTTTGCTTTCCAGTCTTGTGCTCTGTATTCCACAGAGACCCTGCACCCTTGTCCTGATATGTTTAGGGACAGACCACTATGACTCTAGAATAAGGCTCCTGTCTGCTGCTGTTGCCCGAGGAACTGAAAATCATCTACTGGACATGTCAATGAACTAGAACCCTGGGTCCAGTTACAACAGCTGATGTTCTCATCACTACTCTCACAAAGACAGAAGGGCAGGGTGGGGCTGGTACAGTTGAAGGGGGAAGACAGGATTTCAGTGTCTCTAGACACACGACTAGTGTGGCTGGATGTGCAGGAATTGAGACAACAGCAATTTCTCTGAGAAGCTTCCCATGGAGAGGTGGGGTGTGTTTCCCTTTCCTGTGAATCTGGGCTGGCTACAGAGTACTCAACTGATAGATGCCATGGAAATGAATCTGGGCTGGATGGGGGCCTGGCATTCACTGGCCCGGTGGGCTCTGCCTTGGCTGCTGGAGACACTGTGCCACCATATCAGAAGCCCAACTGCTGCCCTGCTGGGGAAACCATAGGAAGAGGGTCTACAACTACACAGAGAGGCATAGAGCCCAGCTGCATCCCTGCAAAGGCTCCAGGACTGTGAGGGAACCCTGGGGACCCACAACCCAGCCATCACCAGCCGGATACCACCGAGGGATCCCAGTTAGTGAAACACGATGCAAGAGAGTCAGCCAGTTTCCGACCCATAAAAAGCGGCCATTGTTATGCTTCATCGAGTTTTGTGGAAGTTGATTGCCAGAGCCTTAGGTAAGGGCAGATTCAACCGAAGCCTTCAAGCTGCGTTCAGGACCCTTATTCTGTCTCAAGCCCTCAGCTGTGTCGCTCACCTGACCCTCCTCGGAAGACCCCTTTCCATAGAGTGCTGATCTCCTTTGATCTTGGAAATGGAGGCTTCATGGGACCAGTCTGGCTCATCAGACATGTTCCAAGTTTTCGTTAGCAGATGAAATTACTACATGCAAAAGGATACTCTCAAAATAATGGAGCCCCACTCTCTGACTAGCCAGGACACCAGTTATGTGGACTTTACTAGTTGCCATGACTGTTACTGTAAAATGTTTTAAAGGTTAGAAGATGAAAATTAAACAGGAGAAAAAAAAAAGCAATAAATCTGTTCAAACTTTTTTCTTGGAATCTGAGAAAAATAAAATACTCAAGAATGGAGTGCATGAATAATTATAGTACTTTAATCCTTCCTTATTTTTTCTTTGTAATCATTATGTTCTCTCTTCCCCAAAGTTAAGTCCTAAACCCCAGGCTGCGTTTCAGGATATAAATGCAAAAGTTTCCAATTATTAATCTCCATTAGAGCTATTTTCTCCTCATTTTCTTTTTCTCTTCCCCTGCTAAAATTAGCATTCCCAGCTTGGCTCTGTAGTTAACATAGCACACTGCTCCAGGTCTGAGTCAGAAGCTAAGAACACCTTTTCAGCCTGGTTCCTAGGGTGCACGTTGATGTACTATGCTGGGGGCATCAATATGATGTTCAATGATGCATAGTTGTTTCTATTCTCAGGGATACATTTGACTGTTTATAGAACAGCAAGAAACAGCCTAATCTTCACCCGCTGACAAAATGGATGTGGTGAGATGCTTTGAAATTCATGGCTCTGATGCTAGTAAGCAGTGATCAGTTGAACTGAGGTGTGGCTTACTGCAGGTTCTGGATCGCAGATCCCCAGATGACCTTTTTGTTAGATCTTGGCACAAAGAGAACTTTTCTTAGATGAGTTAAAGCAAGAACAGTTCAGGAATTTGGTGTTTCAAAGTTACGTCATATATGTCAGGGGGTCTTTAATTTTCTGATCCTCTCACATCAAGTTGTACAATACGTACTGAAAGCCAAAAAGAGAAATCCCAACTTGTACTGAGAAATAATTGAGTGGGTTAGTTGGGACTTGTTTTGAATTAGAGAAAAATTAGGGTGGTCATAGATTTTGGAGGAACCCAGTAGATAAGAACCAGCCCCCCAAAGCAGAAGGTATAGAGAGATTAAAGAAAGATATGGGCAAACCCAGGACCACACAGAGTATAAATTTTTTTGGGGGGGGGGGGGAACTATGGGGAGAAGTACAGTCCCAGGCAGCTGTGAGACAAAGGGATCTTTGCACCCCTAGTATGTATTAGTAAAGGGTTGGTACGTTCATCTACATAAAATGGCCCATGGCTAAGTATGCTCACATGTGCTCAGATTTTCTCAAGAAATTTTGACATTCCAGGCATCAGATAAGGCACATTCCAAGGTCCAGCTTCGTAATAAAGTCTGGCAAATTACTTCTGCGACTTTTTCTATCCCATACATTTTTGACCATCAGATTTATCTAAAGGCCTAGATGATGGTTCCAACCAAAATGACTGATGTCATTTCAAGTTGAATCCCTCCACTAAATGACGTTATTAACCAAACTAGGAAACAGAGTGAAAAGAGGCACTACTAATAATTACAGTGGACCAACAGGTACAAAGTTGGGCAGTGCTAGGCAGATTGGCGTCCATTTCCACCCTTGAACTATCCCAAGTCAAACTGGCTTAAGCAGCAAAGGGGATTCACTGGCCCACTTACCAAGAAGTCTAGAGACTGGGTGGTCTTTAAAAGAATTCAACCAGCCAGCGCTGTGGCTCAACAGGCTAATCCTCCGCCTTGCGGCGCCGGCACACTGGGTTCTAGTCCCGGTTGGGGCACCAGATTCTGTCCCGGTTGCCCCTCTTCCATGCCAGCTCTCTGCTATGGCCAGGGAGTGCAGTGGAGGATGGCCCAAGTGCTTGGGCCCTGCACCCCATGGGAGACCAGGAGAAGCACCTGGCTCCTGCCTTCGGATCAGCGTGGTGCGCCAGCCAAGGCGACCATTGGAGGGTGAACCAACAGCAAAGGAAGACCTTTCTCTCTGTCTCTCTCTCTCTCTCACTGTCCACTCTGCCTTTCAAAAAAAAAAAAAAAGAATTCAACTGTATGTTGGTTGCCAATGGCATTGGACCTCTATGCTTCCTATTTCACACCCAGCACAAGCACTTCCACACCAGCATTTCAAGAATTTTGAGGTTCCCACACTTAACACCACATGTCGCTGCTATATAACTGACATGGTCAAGGAAATAAAATGCCTCGATCAGCATTAATCAACAGGGACCCACTGTTGGAGTTATTAGTTGAGTCAGCTTCTCACAAGGAGACGAGTAGCATTTTTTTAGTTAAAAACAAAACTGAAATTTAATAAAGTGACTTCGTTTTTTATGCTATGGTAGTTAGAGCAGACTGATCAAAATTCCTAGGTGCATATCCAGATTTCACCCGTAAAAGCCCTGTGAAATTAGACAAATCATTTATTTAATTTAAGTCTCTCTTCTCCAGTCTTGAAATGGGGGAAATGACGGTGACTGCTTTCTTTGGTTATCAGTGAGGACCTAACAATGGTGGTGTCTTTTGTCATGGTCATTCAAATGACTGCTTAAGGGACTGTTCCTGGGGATTTTTAAAGAAAGGCTAAGGTATCTAAGGAAATTCCTTTAACTTGGTTGAGGGAGAAATAACAAAGGCAGGAATAAAAGCCAGAAGAGGGATGAAGTAAGGACTACCCCGGGGAGAGAAGAATGATCTCGCATAAACAGAGGAGTAAGTCAGGTTTCAGAAAATTTAAAATGCTGCGTGTGCAAGGTGAGTCTGTCATTCTTGAACATCACAACAGATTCTCTCAGGAGCTGTTCCCAGTGTTTCATGGCCAAGAAATTCTCCCTTATATTCAAGATAAATCTCTCTGGTTGTCACCTAAGCCCGTTTTACGTCTTTGCACAGGATAAAACATAGGTAGAGGTTTTAGAGACACGGCGAGCTAAGATGGGGCTTTAGAGCTGTGGCAGAGGAAAAGTGACAAGGCTTAGTGGCATCCATCTCTTAGTGACAGGGAGAAAAGGGTGGTGTTAGATGCAGACCTGTGATAGTGTACATGAAAGACAGGGGAGACAATGGCATCTCTGACAAATGGGGACAGGGAAGAGGTGGGCCTGCTAGATAAGGAGTTGGATTTATAAATGAAAGGCGGGGGTATTACCAGGGTTTTATAGTAAAATCAAGATGGTGCTGGAATAGTAAGGAAGATGGTTTCTGTGCCTTTCTGTCCCTTCCTAGATAAGTTGGGTGCTGAAAAGGGAGGGAGGGGAATGTTGCAAATTATAACTTTTATTATACATTCTGTTTGTATTCTGGCAAGGTTTACTCACTAGAAATACAAAAAAAAAAAACCTGTATATTATCCAGTCCCACTTTTTGGTTGGAGAGCAGGAGTGGGGTGGTAGTTGGCTTTATTTTTTTCTTCCAAGGGTTTTTGTAAAAAGAAGTGCTACATTTTTGCACCAGCCGTGAATTAAATAAGATTTCGGCCGCATAAATGTAGACTGGACCATTCACAACAACCACACATGTGCAGTAATTTTAGTTTTTACATTCCTGTGTTTTCTTTTGAATTTTCCAGAGACCCAGATTTAAGTAGACTCTTGTATTTAAAAATAAAGTACCTAAAAGGAAAAAAAACCTGTCTTCCTATGATTGATTTTGATACAAGGACAGAGTACGTTATCTGAAGTGTTGTTTAATAGTAAATTAATTATTAACAATACTTGATTAGTGTATACCTTACATTTAAGGTAAGTTTCCCACAAATTAAATATATTCTCATTGCAAAAAGTGACCTGATGCTTTGTAAGTACTTAATTTCATTTGTTTTTCATTCGATAACTGATAATCTTTTGGTATTAAAAATAATAAAAATAGGACTCTGCTTCTGATGTTTGTACTTTGATTTAAGAGGTGCAAATACCTTGTTATATTCTTGGTAGGAAATTGAAATCCTAAAGAGGATTGCGCCCTTCAAAAATACAATATACGAAAATAATATTTTTTTACTATTTTTGCTTTTTCAGTACACTTTGTGTCATAGCTATGGGTTTTTCTTATAAAATTATCTTTTTGCCACTATCTAATTGGTAGTAAATGATGGTTGTTTGGGATCTTTTTTGTTTTTGTTTTGCAAATAATACTGCTCAAAAGATGATTGTCAATGAAGGAATGAATGAATGAAGCCATCATACTTAAAAAAAAATCAATTCAGAGGCCAGAGTTTGTTCATGAGAAAATATTGAAATATTAGAGTATTTGTTTAAAAAGATTTATTTATTTATTTGAAAGGCAGAGTTACAGAGAGGCAGAGGCAGAGAGAGAGAGAAAGGTCGGGGCCAGCACTGTGGCATAGTGGGTAAAGCCGCTGTCTCTAGTGCCACCATCCCATATTCTCTGTCTCTCCTTCTCTCTCTCTGTAACTCTGACTTTCAAATGAATAAATAAATCTTTTTAAAAAAGAGAGAGAGAGGGAGGTCTTCCATCTGCTGGTTCACTCCCCAGTTGGCCGCAACAGCCCGAGAGCTGTGGCGATCCAAAGGCAGGAGTCAGGAGCTTCTTCCAGGTCTCCCATAGAGGTGCAGATGCCCAAGGACTTGGGCCATGTTTCACTGCTTTCCCAGGCCATAGTAGAGAGCTGGATCGGAAGTGAAGCTGCTGGGACTCAAACCGGTGCCCATATGGGATGCTGGGACGTAGGCGGCAGCTTTAACCCAATACACCAGAGCACTGGTCCCAAAATATTAGAATATTGATACGAAGTTATGAATACAAAAGTTGCATTCTGTACCTTAAAATGTGTCTTACCTTAACTACTTGACCTGCTACTGTCCACTAGTCTTAATTATTTAACAACTTAAACTGACACTTAATAAGTATGTAAATAGAAAGCACCTTAACGTAATACAGGTATCTTCCTAAGTGCCAATTATATGCCTCAACATTCCCCTCAATTTGAATGTGTTAGTAAGAATCTAATTACACTGGTTTATAGCTGATGGAATTACAGAAAGAGAAGATTTCTCTCCTACATACTTATTAGACCTCAATAAGTGTTCCTTTGCAATCTGTTGCTATTCAATTACCAAGTAATAACTGTCTTAATGAATCTAATTGAAATGCTTATTTCAGACTCCTATCACACCAAAAAAGAGGCTTCACTTGGAGTGCTTCCACCGAATGGGGCCTGACTTGTTTATCCAGATCAGAAGCACCTTGCCTGGGAAGAGGGTCACATTGTGCAAGCCTGTGAAGAATTGCATGGGCATTCATGTCTCCATGCTTAATATATCATAAAACTTGAGCCCTTACACAGAAAACTTGCTACTTAAGCCCATGGCTACATGAAAACTCATCGATTCCAACTGCATTTTTCTTGCACACAGAGCTTATGTTTAACTTTCCTTGATGAAGATAAAAATAATAATTAGAATATCCATAGGTAATATGTACAGGATATTAACTTGTGTCAGCGCTACCTCAACGCTAGTTTAATCTCACAACCCCACTGAGAATAGATATTGTTATTTTTCCCATTTAATGGATTTGGAACATTTTTTGGATGAAGGCAACTGGTCTGGAACCTGCCATCCACCTGCATAAACCATCACAAAGCAAAGGTTTGAAATAAATGTTAGGGTTTAGTTGACATGACCTCTGATTGCTGAGGCGCAAGATAGGCTCAGCCTGGAGACTTGCTGAAAGTTTTTGGCCTCAGCAAGGTGGAGGGGCTTGGGTTGTTTGCTCCTGGGCATCATGATGGACAGATTGCCTTGTCCATCTTTGGGACATATATGGCATGGCTTTTCAGTTCCTCCAAAAATGGTGATAATGTAGCCAGGTGGCACCTCGGTGATTTCAAGAATTTCTGGTGAACAAAATCTCTGCTGAATTTACAAGGATTTAGATACAAAGAAATGATAGGACGAAAATAAAAGCATCATTTCATATAACATACCTAGGCTTGTTAAAGAGTCATCATGACTTACACACTCGTTTTTGTTTTTCAACACTGACCCATCTCAGCAGCAATCAGATTCACTGCTTCAGCTGTGAGTACCCAGAGAGGTCCTTAGAGCAGTTCCTGCCCCACCCAGTCATTCGTGCTTGCTCTCTTCACATGTGAAACTCATGTGTGCATCTAAGTCTAGAGGCTTGGGATTCCCTTTGCTTTCACTGGAAAGCGGATTGTGAGGAGTGGTAGGTCCTGTATCTCTCAGTTAACCTGGCATCTAAGTGGCTGACAGGGAAGCTCATAGGCTGCAATACCTTTTCTGTGGAAGGGAAACAGCTCCAGAGAAGTGAGTTGTTCTTCCTGGAGAAACCCAGAGGTCAGCCAGCCGACCAATCAGTAGTTTTTGATTTCCACAAACGCACCAGGCACTGTACTAGGTTGCTCACCTCGAGGACTTACAGCCTGGAAAACTTACAGCCCACAGGTTTTGGACAACACCCAGGAATGTACCTATAGTGACATTCATGGAAAATTCAAAGTGGAAAACACAAGGGAGAGATGAGAACTGAACTGGATCCTGTCCTTTCTAAACAGAAAAAGCTCAGATCCTGTGTTCACACAGACAACCAGAAGGAAGAGGGCT
Organism: Lepus europaeus; assembly: GCF_033115175.1. Lineage (NCBI taxonomy): Eukaryota > Metazoa > Chordata > Mammalia > Lagomorpha > Leporidae > Lepus > Lepus europaeus. The sequence goes on along the minus strand of NC_084837.1, from coordinate 69,450,954 downwards.
GTTCTGTGCAGAGTGGAAATTAAAGTTGACAAGAATTTTTAAGTGCAAAATTGATTTTTTTAAGGAAAATGACTACTTGTGTGTACAGAAGGATCATATGAATTTGAAATCTTATCATTTGAAATTTTAAAATATTTTAAATGTGAGATTGTGTAGGTGTTTACTGTAGTTACAAGCAGTGCATTTAGTAGAATATGTGGAAGGTTTTTTTGCAAGAGGGAATAGACTGTATGACATTTACAGAACAAACACTACATGATATTCTAATTTGATTTTTTTTCCAAAATAGTGGATTGTTTAGTTTTGAACTTTTGCAAGAGTTATTTATTTATGAAATCATGACTATTTTTACTTTGCTGCTTCTCCAAGGTGCAGGATGTGAAAAATGGCATGTTTGCATTTCTTTGTGAATTACGAAGAGACTGCAGTCTTTTTTTGTTTTTTGTTTAATATTTTTATTTATTTATTTATTTGACAGGTAGATTTACAGACAGTGAGAGACAGAGAGAAAAATCTTTCTTCCGTTGGTTCACTCCCTAAATGGCTGCAACGGCTGGAGCTACACCAATCCGAAGCCAGGAGCCAGGTGCTTCTCCTGGTCTCCCATGTGGGTGCAGGGGCCCAAGTACCTAAGCCATCCTCCACTGCTTTCAAGCCATCCTCCACTGCTTTCCCGGGCCACAGCAGAGAGCCGTACTGGGAGAGGAGCAACCGGGACTAGAACCAGTGCCCATATGGGATGCCAGCACCGCAGGCGGAGGATTAACCTAGTGTGCCACAGCGCCGGCCACGAGACTGCAGTCTTAAATACAAACCAGGGAATGATTCATCAAGCTTTGCACATACTGTAGGCTTGTTGCTTCTCCATCCAAGAACCACCAGAACCTCCTGGTGCGGATTCACCCCTGGAGAATTTCCCCGTGTCTCTTCCCATCCTCTCTTTCTTCTTCTTCTTCTTGGCTCTTTAATTTTTCTCTTAAACCATCAAAACCAATATTTGATTCAAAGTGTTGATATGGTTAGAACTGAATCCATAGAATCTGGGCTTGAAGCTCTGAATGCAAATGGAAAGGAAATAAGAGAGAGAGAGAGAGAGGGAGAGGGAGAGAGAGAGAGAGAGAGGGAGGGAGAGCGAGCGAGCACCCAGTGTAAAGGGAGGCACAGAAGGAAGGCTGAAGAAGTCTTTCCTGAGTGTCAGGTACCTGCAGGAGGACGAAGCCTTGCAGGAAACACAGCTCTCCATCTGTAAACAGAGCCTACAGCCTGGCAGGAGAGAGTATCTGCTGGTGCTAAGAGCTGTAAAGGGGATTGGGAAGAAGGGATTATTTTAAGAAGGGAAGGCCTCTGGTGAAAAGGTATTTTAAGGCTTGAGACCTGACAAGCTGCGCAATTTTAGGTAAATTACTTAACCTCATTCAGTCTCCTGAGGGTGAAATTAGTTGAAAAGACTCCAGCTGTTAGTTTATTATAGGGACAAAAGAGAGGGAACTATCCAGTGGTTCAGCAGCTGGTAGTCAGAGTATATGAGGCACGCTCCAGCTCCACCCACCAGGAAATGGGTGGGGCAAAAAAAACCCAAAAAAACAAAAAAAAACAAAAACAGAATCTGGCTAAGGAACTGCTTCAAATCAGTTGGACCCAATGCAGAATCCAGATTACCTGCTGCCTGACCTCCAGCCCCATTAGACCTTCACCGAGAAGCAGTAGTAAAGTAAAAATCACTGCTTTTCTCTCCTGGACAGTTTACAATTGCCATGACGACCCACTGAGACTACCACATAAGGAGAAAAAAAGAGGTGGATCCCTAATTCCTGGAAGTTGCTGCCCCTTTCCCAGAAGTAAGCTGAAAAACCCATCCAGATATTGCGCGTTCCCCGGACCCCGTAAAGCTGGACCTCCAGTGGCACACAGTGGTGCTCTGCCTCCGTGGTAGCCTGCTCCTTGCCACTTTAATGAAACTCACTTGCTTTCACTGTGCTGGCTCATGATGGATTTCTCTCTCTCACCAAAGCCAGGGACCTTCCTGAGACCATGGCGGGGGGTCTCATGCAGGGTTCCCCAGCTGTCCGGTATTAGTAGCTGTTATTGGTGCCATTGCCAAAACATGAGTGCTATTTTAGGATCCAAAGAAGAAACTGACAACACATTCAAATTAGAAGGATCTGTGCAGAGTTTAGGGGAACCAAATTTATTGAACTGGGCCAGGAGGAGGGAAACGTCTCTGGGATCCAGTAAGAGCATAGAGGGACAACAAATTCTAGACCTCAAAGCCAGCGAATGTGGCTGCTATCCCCTGGACACGAAGGAGACAGTGTGGAGCAAGCAGCTGACTGAGCTAAAACCTTCGTCTCAGGGCCTTGAGGCATTTGAGGGTCTATTATGTGCAGGATTAGGTTAGGCACAATAGGGGATTACAAAAATATGCAAGATATGGAGACTGCCACCAATAGGTTTATAGTCACAAATGGGTAATGAAATGTATGCACATAATTTGACTGCAATATATAAGATGATAAGGATCCTAAGCGGAGTTCAGATAAGGACTATGGAGTTTGGTGGTTAGATTACTTCCAGCCAACCATGAGAGAGAGTAAAATATCCCACCCAAATATACTTCTGTGACAGATTTCAGAGTTAATTATTCATAGAGACTGTGGATCTTTGCAAACACAGGAATGGCTCCGAAAAGCTGTCCTTTTGTCAAAAGAAATTTGCATGTATCTACATTAGTAAAGTAAGCAATGGATGCACGGGGGCTTTCTGAAATCTGCCCAGGGAAGATTTTTTTCCTAGGAGATGGGGGGAGTGAGTCTGACACCTGATGCGGACAGAGATCGCCACAGGTGGTCTTCTGAGAGCTGCTGTGTGAGCTGTGTGGGAAACTTGATCATTTTTGCCTTGCGGTTCCTTTCCTGAAACTCACATGGCTCCCGCACCCCTCCAGGAGCCCCAAGCCCCCCCCCCCCCATTCCATTCTGCAAGACATCTTATAAACTCCAACCATTCAGTCATTTCTTTCATTAGTTATTTGAGTGAGGGGAAGAGAGAGCGAGAGCGAGAGAGATGGATTCTGTCTGCTGTTTCACTTCCCAAACGCCCACAGGGCCTGAGCCTGGGTAGAGGCTGAAGCCAGAAGCCAGGAATGCAGTAGTGGTCTCCCATGAGGATGGCAGGAACCCAGGCACTTTGATTCATCACTGCTGCCTTCTAGGGTCTGCTGTGGCTGGAAGCTGATATCTGATACTCTGATGTGGGACATCGTATCAGAGACTAAGTCTATACTCTTATGGGCAAAAGTATCTTAATTTTGTTTCAAGTTCTTGCCCCTACAGAGATAAGAATTCAAAGCAGAAGTGATATGGGATAGACAGATAGCTGGCTAGGTCTACTGAGCTGGAAGTCACATGGCCCCATGTGATTCCATCCACCTACTTGCTAATCAAAATGTCCCCTTTCCTGGGATGCACCTGCTTCATCTGGGACCTAAGGAGGGACACCATGGAAGTATGCATAGTGAGCTCCCTGTGGAACTTGTGGAGGTGCCATATAATTCCCAGGTGGCTTCAGGCCTGGAGACACCACCCCCAACCCCACAAAAGAGACTAACTAGGTGAGTACCTCTCTTCAACCTTAGGCCATGGCTGGAGAGGCTGATCTCTCTTTTTCCCTCTTTCCTACCCTTTCTCCTTTCAAGCAATCTTCTGGCCCACTACCCACTCATGAAGAGTATTTCTCTGCATGGGGCAACCCATGTTCACATGCGTGTGTGGGTGTGTGTATGCTCACGTTCTTACCTTTTAAATACATTTTATCACTTGGTATGCTTTATATGTGTCAGCAATTAGAATGCATGTCTTTGTGCAAAATAAGAGACTGGAGTGAAATTAATACACCTTCTGCCCACATCAGATGCATTAATGAAGTGCATTTATTCAAAATTGAAGAGTGAATATACATTCATGGGAGAGTGTGGGCAACCTCGACAGACACCCATCTCAGTGAGACAGAGTAGTTGCATATGAGGAGAGAGAATGGGAGGAGGCTAAAGGAGGACCCACAGGCAAGGTCCAAAAGCCAAAAACCAAAATGTGCTGTTCCCACATGTTTCAGTTCCTTTTATGAGGTAGGGAGTAGCACCCTAATTGGATATACAAACGGGGTCGGGTTTTGGTATAGTTTGGAGTGCAAGAGGCTTTCTGCGAGTTTCATGGTGCCTCCACATGGAGCTTAAATTCCATATGGCCACCATGGCATCTTCTCCTTCCTGGTACTGGATTAAATTACAGGTGCATCCTGGGAAAGTGGACGTATTGGATTGACAGGAAAGGGGGTGGAGTTATAATGTAGGTCTAGATGCAGAAAATGGGATTCTATATCACCTATTCCTACCTAATATTCCAGCCTAGTTCCCTCATATCAATAGTTGTGGGGGAGGCCGCTGCCTAGACTCATTTTAGGTTTTGCTTCCGTTGAGTAAGAATTCAAGGAGACAGAGATAAAGGTTAGCAGGAAAGCAGTATTTATTCAAAGGCAATGCACGCACCCCAGAGGAAGTACTGGCAACCTCCTGGGAGAGTGCTGTAATTAACAAAGTTCAGGGTTGTCCTTTTACATGATAAGAGATAGCTACTGGGCTATTTCCATGCCCCTTTATTGGAAACCTCAGAAGTGTCATGGAGTCTGGTACATGATGGTAACGGAGTTCAGGTGCATGATGGGAGTGGGTGTGTCAAACCTGCAGCCATGTTGGATAGTTCTATTCTGTGCAACCCCCGTGGCTGAGGATACACAGAAGGGGAATTTTGGCAGTGCCTGTGGAGCGGTTGCACAGGTGCTGGCAGTCCTCAGTTCTTCGCTACCACTCCACCTACATCAACACACTGTATGTAGCCCCCGAAACTATACAATTAATACATTTTGCTTGATTTTTTCCCCCTATTGCTCTGCATGTTGCCAGTTCATTTCATAAATATAATGATTGAAACATCCGACGGGTAAGAGAATATTCAAAAATTTCCTACCCAGAGGCCTAGCGTTGAAGCACAATGAGTTAAGCCACTGCTTGCATCCCCTATCAGAGTACCTGTTCAAGTTCCAGCTGCTCTGCTTCCAATACAGCATTCCACTAATGCATCTGGGAGGGACAGAAGAGAGGTCAAGTACTTGGGCCCCTGCCACCCATGTAGGAGACCAGGATGGTGTTTTTTTTTTGCTCCTTGGCTTTGGCCTGGCCCAGATCTGGCTGCTGTAGCCATTGGGGAGTGCACCAATGGATGGAAGCTCTCTCTCTATCTCTCTTTCTCTGTTGCTCTATCTTTCAAATAAATACATCTTTTTAAAAAAAATTCTCTTACCCAGAATGGAAGACCTCTCTCTTTATCACTCTCTCTCTCTCTCTGTAACTCTACCTCTGAAATAATAATTTAAAAAAAGAAAAAGAAAAGAAAAGAAAAGAAAAATTCCATTACCCAACAGATCAGAGGAAATACCATAGGATAGGTGGCTGTGTTTGCCCTGGAACTTAAAATAGAGAGAGGTTTCCGGTGTGTCACTGTCATGGACAGAGGACGTTTGGGGCGGGCGGAGAAGAGGAGAGGATGAAAAGGGATGAGCAAATGCCTGGTGGCAGGAAGGCCCTGGCTGCAAATAAAGAAATTAGGAAGCTTGCTTTGTAGAGCCTGTGGTCTCCTCTTTCAGTCTGTACTTTCTCCTCTTTTGTTGACTTGCTCTTCTTCTTTTTGGTGTTGTCTTCTTTTATGGGAGGGGGATGTGGGTGCAAGGGCAAAGGGGGTTCTGAGGAATGCCAGAGAAGCATGCTAGGCCTGGATTTCCCAAGCTCTAACATGGCCCTACCCCACAGATCACTTGGGAGGATGAGAAATGATGGGAAAAAGAAACAAAATGACCCCAGAATAAAGGCTGTTTACTTAATCCCTTTAACCGGATTCTCCTGCTTCTCTTTTCATGGTCCAAGAACCAGCAGGAGAAAGCAGAAGGGAGACAGATTTTAGAGAATGTTAGTTTGTCCTTTGTCTTTCAAAGATCAGAAACCATGTCTGCCACTACAGCTTCAGTGAACAACTGATTCACAAAACTTCACCAATGTGGCTTGTACCAGAGGACTTCAAAAAGTTTTTTAAAAAAAAGGAATTAAAACACAAATTTGTTTTGATACAAAAGAATTTTGACATCCATAATTCATAATATCTATTTAAAATATTTTTTATTTATTTGAAAGGCAAAGTTAGAGAGAGAGAGAGAGCGAGAGAGCTTCCATCCACTGGTTTACTCCCCGGCTGCAATGGCCGGAGTTGGGCTTGTCTGAAGCCAGTAGTGAGGAGCTTACTCCAGGTCTCCCACATGGATTCAGGGGTCCAAACACTTGGGCCGTGTTCTGCTGCTTTCCAGGCACACTAGCAGGGAGCTGGATTGGAAGTAGAGCAGCTGGGACTCCAAATGCTAGGCCACAGTGCCAGTCCCCATAATGTACATTTTCATGAGCTTTGTGAGGACTCTTCGTATACATGGATATCAAATTTCTTACATCAAAATAAACCAATTTTTAAATTTCATTTTCCACAAACACTTTGAAATACGCTTATACTCAAATTCTGCACTTTCCATTGGCTACACAGCAGCTATACTGTCCAACATGCTGTACAGTTTACCCAGAGTAGAGTAGAGGCCCTTCCTCCACATAGGATGGCCCTATGAAAGTAAAGATACATGGACTCTCCTGCTGCATTATTTGCTTTTGGTTTTTGTTTTTTCATTTCCCATACAAGCCCCGTTGCCTTGGAAAATCCGAACTCAATGCATTCCCACTAGTTTCTCTACATGACATCATAAGGCTCAGCCACAGACGCTCAGTACATGCATGCTGAATGAATGAATGTTTGCAAGAAGTGTCTGGATTGAGGAATTATCATAATTATCTCTCTAAATGTACTGTAATTAACATTTATTTTCTCTCTTTCAGCCTCTAGTAAGCCCTGACCCTACTTCAGGGGGTTAAACAATACTTTGATCATTTTTATATTTCAGTCCGCTAGAAGAGCATACAAGGTCCCTAATAGGCCCTTAAGATTTACTTGCTTGAATGACTGAATGAACAGCTACATCACAGAATAAACAATCTTGTCATCTAAGCATGATTTAGGGAATGATAGGAGATAATGAGGTCCCATCATTGAGGTCATGTTGGGAAGGGTCTTGAATAAAAGACTAAGGAGTTGGGTTTTATTATTTATTCTTTTTGCTATAGAGAATGACTGAAGCGTTTTAAGCAATCAGGGAGTGATTTAGTGGTCAAGGCTGTTTTAGAAAGATCATTCTGATGGTTGTATAGAAGATCGATTGCTGTGGTGATAAATCTGATGTATGCCTAGGCTTTTGTTGTTTTCGAAAAGTGACAATGGAAACTTCAATGAACAAAGGGCTTTGAGTTCAAACACAGGTGCAGCTGCCTTAATTCTACTGTTTACAAGTGGAAATAAATATACTTTGCCCACCTGACATGGTCTGAGGGTGTTGCATAGTTTTAGAAGACAGCATGTCCTCATGAGACTGCCACAAGCTAATGTGCTCAATTATTTATCATTTCAGTGCAGTACAAATCACAAGGAACTCCCAGAATCTTGATGGCAAACAAGACTACCTTCAAACTAAGAAAGAGAAATGCTCCCATGTCTATGTTTTAACATCCCTCTGGGAAAGAAAAGCCTTTGATCCCCGTGGTTCTTTATAGTGCTAGAAATCAAAATGAATAATTTCGTAGATGTGCTAAGATTTGAAAAGTTAAACTTGTAGAAGCAAATTGTTTTGTTTCTCTCAGCAGGCACCTGAGGTCACACCCTACTCTAAGGGTTTGACTAGCTACTGAGGATTTTCTTAAACAGAGCTAGCTGAAATGTATTGGGCTGCAGCTAAGGATAACTCAGGCCCTTCTATGTGTGCTTTTCGCACCTCTAAAACCACCCAAACACCTCTTTGTTAAGGCATCGTCATCAATATTGACTACTCAGTTTGATCTGTTATACATAGCTGGAAATGTTTTTACAGCTCCTTTTATCAAACAGTGGTGTCTGTTGCCTCTGTTCTTGATCTGAACTGGCTTTGTGACTTGCTTGGACCAAAAAGAAGCAGCAGACCTGATTCTGTGTGGTTTTTCAGTCTCTGCTCAAAGAGGCCTTGGAGCTTTTACTTCACTCTCTTGGGACATGAGCCTTGAAAGAAGCATAAGCAGTCTCCTTGATGGCGAGGGGTCATCGGGAAAGAGCGAGAGACAATGTGATGATGGAGGTGCAGCTGTCCTGCACACGCTAGCTGTGGCCCAAGAGACATGAGGCCATCAAAGACTGGCCAGCCTCACCGTCCAAAGAGAGCCATGCCTCAGATGCCATCGTACAGAACTGTGAGCAAATAAGTGGTTAATCTTGTCAGCCATGACATTCTGGGGCATCATAGTGGACAGAATTTTAAAGATGCCCCTACAGCCCTGAAGCTCTCATTCCTGAGTTATTTAATCAAATACTAACGTAAGCACTGCTGTGAAGGTATTGTTCAACTATAATTAAAGCTTCAAGCCAGTTGACCTGATTTCTGTGATCATGCTGACCGCAGAAAGGAGAGTCACAGAGATTCAGTGAATGAGAAGGATTTGCTGTACCTTTGCTGACTTAAACGAACACAGGCAGCCTCTAAAAGGTAAGAGCAGCACCGGCTGATGGCCAGCAAGAGAAATGGGACCTCAGTCCTACAACCACAAGAAACTGCATTTCGGCAGCAGCCTAAGAAAGTTGGAAGCAGGTTCTTTCCCAGAACCTCCCCATCAAAGCATAGTCCCACTATCACCATGATTACCGTCTCCTGAGATCCCGAGCCAAGAACTTATTAGTCTAAGCAGCCCACATTTTTGACCTACAGAACTGTCAGCTAAGTCTCTGAATGTGTGATAAAAGTGCTATGCAGCAATATAAAACTAATAAGACAGTTCATTTTATAGCAGTAGCTGCCAATACACACACTGATTTTTACAATACATAGGAAAGATATAACATAGAGCAAGGGATTTCAGCTCTGGCTGCACTTCAGAATCTAGTAGAGAGCACTTAAAAACTATGAATGCCTGGGTCTATCCTAGAAATACTGATGTAATTGATTTAATTGTTTTGGATGTGGCCCAATTATTGATAGTTTTAAAAGTTCCCCAGGTGATTCTAATATCTAGCTAGGATTGAAAACAACTATAAATATAAAACAAATGATATATAAGTAGACGTATGAGAGACAGGGAGATTTCGTCCCCATTGTGAGATGTGCCCATTGTGAGATGAGCACCATGAACATGTTGGGACTCTATCAGTTGGAGTACTTTTATCCAGAAGACACATACATCTGGTTGACCATGGTACAAGAACCGTAATCTCTTCTTTTTTTTTTTTTTACGGCGACGTCGCGGGCTGGAGAAGGGGCGCGGTGAAGTTAGGCTGGCGATACCGCTGCGACCAGTGCCGCCCGCTCCGGGCCGAAGGGACCCCTGTCACTCCGCCGACGCCGCCATCTTGTTACTCCGGCTTCAGCCAACACAAAAATCCGTAATCTCTTCTTTAATAGGCAGCTCAGACATGGGGGTCTTCAAAGTTGGTTAGTTCAGCAGCTTGACAGAGCATAAAGGGTTTGAGGGCTTTTCATCCCTTTCCTTCATGATCCCTTTCCTTCCATCCCTGGAATAGACTAATTTAAAACCAGGACATCTTGTCCAGTCCCATGATGAGTAGACTTTTTTTCAACAATAGGATACTTCTTTTTATAGTGGCTCTTTCATATTGCAGTTTCATTATCAGATAGTAAGATCTTCCTATTAAATTGTCTTGGTTATTGACACTGCTGGTGAAGTTAGAGCAGTGGGGACATGGGAACAAAAACATAACCCATAGCTCCTCCCTTAAAGGCCAGTTCCATCTTGGCTGACTGTACTGATGATCTCCAGACATCTTTAATCTCTTTAAGGTAATTCACTGCTACAATGCAAGGATGCACAGTCACTTCTTCCAAGGGAGGACTTGTTAGATTACAAAAGTGCATTTTTTAAGAAGTGGGAGGAGGGGAGGAACCCCAGGGATGCTGGCAGAGGGGTGTGGTTTTCCTGACATCCTTAAACCGGCACCTGTCAACAGAGCTAAGGATTCTGCTCTGCTAATCATTTTGCATTTGCATAAGTTGTCATTACCATAATCATCTCATTGTCCCCAAAGCTACCTGCTGTTTATCCGCTGCCTTGCTTTCTGTTATTCTTGAATCCCAGGAAGAGAGGACAAAGGAGAAAATGGGGCTTCACAGATGTCCCAGTCCTTGGCTTTTTGAGACAGGGAGAAGGTGAGGCTGACAAGGCTTCTCCAGTCTGCATCCCAGCAGGCCTCTTCCCCCCACTCTAGGCCCACCCAGGCCACCCTGCCTGGGTTGTAATTCTCTCCTGAGGAAGGCCCTGGTCTGTCTGTAGGTATTTTCACAATTTCCATTTTTATGTTTTTGAACTTTTTATCTCTTTATTTTATTTCTTTGAAAGAAAGAGAGGGGGAGGGAGGGAGGAAAAGGTAGGGGGTGAGAATATGAATGAATCCACTGGCTCATTCCCCAAATGCCTGAAACAGCAAGGCAGGGCTAGGGGCCTAGACCTGCATCTGAGTAGCCCACATGGGTGGCAGGGAGACAAGTATTTGAGCCATCACCTGCTACTTCCATGGGTGTGCATTAGCAGGAAACTGGGATGAGAAACAGAGCTAGGTCTCAAACCCAGGCACTTTGATATGGGATGTGGTTGTTTCAAGTAGCTGTAGCCATTGCTTTTCTTCTTTTTAAAAAAGGTATTTATTTGAAAGGCAGAGTAACAGAGACAGACAAATAGATCTTCCATCTGCTAGCTCATTGCCCAAAAGCCTGCAACAGCTGTGTCTGGGCCAGGCAGAATCCAGGAGCCAGGAACTCTATCCAGGTCTCCCAAATGACTGACAGGAACCCAGGCACTTGACTCATCATCTGCTGACTTCCAGGTGCATTAACAGGGAGCTGGATTGAAAGTCCTGTGTAGGGGGGACTCGAACCAGGCCCTCTGATAAGATATGAGATGTTGGCACCCCAAGTAGCAGCTTATCTGCTGCACCACAATATCTGCCACTCAAGTGGCTTTGGAAATGCTGTGCCAAATGCCTGCTCTGACAGTTGCTATATTTCATGAATTTGGTCCCAGCATCTCCATCTGTAGAAGCAGCACCTTGTTGAGACACCTTAGAAAGCAAAGGACATCGTCAAGATTGATGGTACTCACTGGCATCCCGCTTGTAAAGCAAACCTTTTGGGAATTTGTTTTGGGTGAATAGATACTTCATTGTTTCTTTAGACCAAATAAGTGAGCAGTCAGAAGTGTATCAGGGTTTTTTTCTTTTAAAAACAGAATTTTAAATTTTAAAGACAGAATTAAAAAACTATAGAGGGCCTGGCACTGTGGTGCAGCAAGTTAAAGCCCTGTCCTGAAGCACTGGCATCCCATATGGGTGCCGGTTCGAGTCCGAGCTGCTCCACTTCTAATCCAGCTCTCTGCTATGGCCTGGGGAAGCAGTAGAAGATGGCCCAAATTCTTAGGCCCCTGCAACTGCATGGGAAAACCAGAAGAAACTCCTGGCTCCTGGCTTCAGATTGGCACAGCTCTGGCTATTGCAGTCATCTGGGGAGTGAACCAGTGGATGGAAGACCTCTCTCTCTCTCTCTCTCTCTGTGCTCTCTGTAACTCTTTCAAATAAATAAATCTTTAAAAAATAAATTTTTAGAGACTTTTCAAAAACATGTTTGAATAAAGCATGTTTCAAAAGGCTTTAATGATTATAACAGATTTTTAATATTTTTGCATACTTCTTTCTAAACTCCCATATGTGTGCATATACTTAAAATAATTTGAATTCTATTACATTTTTCAGATTTAGTATTTGATTACTTTCATTCACTTATAATAAATATTTATGTAACCTAAACACGTATCATGAATGTAACCATACCCACCTCTGTGAAGGTAGATTCCACAGGAATTGGAAGTAATGTTAGTAAGTAATGGAAATGGAAATGGCATGAAGTTATTCAAGGGTCACATTTAAGTTGGGCAGCATTAAGAGGCTATCATTAAGTCAGACTGGATCTTAAATTTTCATCTCAACTTTGGAAATCATCCCACATATTGATCCACAAAAATTCAGATGGTCTGGGCCAGTGAACAGCCATGTCTTTCAACTAGAGATGTAGCTTAAGTCATACACCAAAGACTCACTGACATTTAAGGTTTTCCAGTTTTCAAAAGTAATTCACGGATTCCATTTCCTTTTTAAACTTTCCAAAGCTACGCTTCAAGTGTATGAGAAGTTCCTTTAATAATGGGTAAAGACAGGCCAGCGCCACGGCTCACTAGGCTAATCCTCCGCCTGCGGCGCCGGCACACCAGGTTCTAGTCCCAGTTGGGGCGCCGGATTCTGTCCCAGTTGCTCCTCTTCCAGTCCAGCTCTCTGCTGTGGCCCAGGAAGGCAGTGGAGGATGGCCCAAGTGCTTGGGCCCTGCACCTGCATGGGAGACCAGGGGGAAGCACCTGGCTCCTGGCTTTGGATCAATGTAGCTCCAGCCATAGCAGCCATTTGGGGGTGAACCAACGGAAGAAAGACCTTTAAATAAAAAAAAATGGGTAAAGAATGCTACAGTCCTCTTACTGGGTACCTGATTTGCAGATGCTGAGAAGGGCTATAGGTTTTTGCAGTTCTCCTTAGCGTTAACAGAGACAAATGTCTGCCCAGCTTCTGCCAACTGACTTAAGGTAAAACTCTGGGGCAATCATTAACATTGTTGCTGCCTACTTTGTGCCTACTCCATGCTTCACAGAAGACTGGTCGGTTCAAATGACCAGAAAAGTTTCTCCTTGAGATACAGTCTAGCTCCCCAAACCATACCATGCAGTAAAGAAATCACAACATGTTTAATTCCCAATATGTATGTCTCAGCTCAATATGAAGAAATTACACAATAAGAAATAAAAAATTCTCCCCGGAGACTCTGACAATCTACAGAAGAAATTGAAGGAGGCACAGAAACTTAGATGGGTAAAATTGGAAACATTAGTTTAGTTATTTGCAACACTTCTGAAAACCCCTTTGGTTGCTGTCAGTCTTTTTTTTTTTTTTTTTTTTTTTTAAGATTTGTGTATTTATTTTGAAAGAATTAGAGAGAGGGAGGAGAGAAAGAGAGAGACAGAGAGAGATTGAGAGATGGCTGCAACCCCAGCGCTGGACCAGGTAGAAGCCAGAAGCTTCATTTGCATCTCCCATGTGCTGGCAGAGGCCCAAACACCCAAACACTTGGGTCATCCTCCGCTGCTTTCCCATTAGCAGGGAGCTGGGTTGGAAGTGGAGCAGATGGGACATGACCCAGCATATGGAATGCTGGCGTTGCAGGCGGTGGCTTCACCTGCTCCATCACAATGCCAGTCCCTGCTTTCAGTCTTTATCACATTAACTCAGCCCATGGATTCTTTTTATGAATAATTGATTTGGCATGTTCATTAACTGGTTTCATTGAATGTTTCATTTTTCATTGGAGGTCTGCACATATCCCTAAATTATGTAAATTATGGTACCTCTTTTGTTTCTTTCATTGTATATGAAGTGCTAGATTGAGGCCATTCTTTCTGATTGAACACTGATATTCCCTTTTCAACACTTCACAAAGAGTAGTTTGTACACAGGGCATGGCATGAGTGTAGAAATAATCCCCTATTTGTGAATCAGCTGTCATATGTATTTTCAAAGTTTTCATAGTCCCACTGACCTTAATTTCTGTACTTTGAAAATGGGGGCCAGCGCCGCGGCTCACTAGGCTAATCCTCCGCCTGCGGCGCCAGCACACCGGGTTCTAGTCCCGATCGGGGCGCAGGATTCTGTCCCAGTTGCCCCTCTTCCAGGCCAGCTCTCTGCTATGGCCCGGGAAGGCAGTGGAGGATGGCCCAAGTGCTTGGGCCCTGCACCCCATGGGAGACCAGGAGAAGCACCTGGCTCCTGCCTTCGGATCAGCGCAGTGCGCTGGCCGCGGTGGCCATTGGAGGGTGAACCAATGGCAAAAGGAAGACCTTTCTCTCTCTCTCTCTCTCTGTCCACTCTGCCTGTAAAAAAAAAAAAAAAAAAAAAAATGGGAATGACAAGTCTTGAACCTTTTCACAAAAAGCAGGTTGGTGGTTAACTGAATCGGGCTCAAAAGCACCCCGGAAATCTAGGAGAAGCTTGTCCTCACCAGCCAAGTGTGATGGTCTCTCCTAGTGGCCAATGTGCTTACTGTCATTTCCAAATAACAAACCTCAAACTGGATCGGTGGTTGATCACATGATCACTTGTAAGCAAACTCTCTGTGAGGCACAATGTAGAAAGACCGAATGCACAAGGCATGCCTCATTTTTTTTTTTTTTAAATTTAATTTTTTTTTTTTTGACAGGCAGAGTGGATAGTGAGAGAGAGAGAGACAGAGAGAAAGGTCTTCCTTTTTGCCGTTGGTGCACCATCCAATGGCTGCTGCGGCCGGCGCACCGTGCTGATCCGAAGCCAGGAGCCAGGTACTTCTCCTGGTCTCCCATGTGGGTGCAGGGCCCAAGGACTTGGGCCATCCTCCACTGCCTTCCCGGGCCATAGCGAGAGCTGGCCTGGAAGAGGGGCAACCGGGACAGAATCCGGTGCCCCGACCGGGACTAGAACCCGGTGTGCTGGCGCCGCAAGGTGGAGGATTAGCCTGTTAAGCCACGGCGCCGGCCATCATTTTTTTTTTTTTTAAAGATTTATTTATTTATTTGAAAGAATCAGGGAGAGAGAGAGATCTTTCATCTGCTGGTTCACTCCCCAGATGGCTGCAATGGCTGGGGCTGGGCCAGGCTGAAGCCAGTAGCCAGGAGCTTAATCTGGACCTCCCACACAGGTTGATAGGGGCCTAAGCACTTGGGCTATCTTCCAACTCTTTCCTAGACCATGTCTTGGGAACTGGATTGGACTAAGTGGAGCAGCCAGGGCTC
This sequence comes from Lepus europaeus, assembly GCF_033115175.1. Classification (NCBI taxonomy): domain Eukaryota; kingdom Metazoa; phylum Chordata; class Mammalia; order Lagomorpha; family Leporidae; genus Lepus; species Lepus europaeus. The sequence goes on along the minus strand of NC_084837.1, from coordinate 69,435,872 downwards.
AAACTGGTGCCTATATAGGATGCCAGTGTCGCAGGCAGCAGCTTTATCTGCTATACCACAGTGCTGGCCATTGCATCCCTCATCTTTTAATCAGTAAAAAATCCCATGGAATTGCTGTATTTGGAACAAAAGCCTGGCCTCTGTGCCAGTTGCAGTGGTTCCTTCTAGATTGGCACTGTCCAATACGGTTAAGTACCTTAGAGGCACTAGCCCTATTTTTAATTAATTTATTTTTAGATTTATTTGAAAAGCAGAATGATGGAGAAATAGGAAGAGAGAGAGAGAGAGGGAGAGAGAGAGAGATTGGGAAAGAGAAAGAGAGAGCAAGAGAGTTGATCATCCATCTGCTTGTTTGCTTGTTCACTCTCAAATGACCACACTGGCCAGGGCTGGGCTAGGCTGAAGCCAGGAGCCTGGAACACCATCTGGGTCTTCCATGTGGGTGGCAAGGACCCGAGTATTTGAGCTATCTCTGCTTTCCCAGGTACATTAGCAAGGAGTAGGATCTGAAGCAAAGCAAATTGGAATCAAACCTTTGCTCTGGTATGGAATGCAGTGTCACAGTGGTAGCTTAACCCACTGCACCATGATGCCAGCCCCACTATCCATATTTCAAGTGCTCAGAAGCCGTACATGCTAGACTACCTGCAGCCCAGAAATAGAATATTTCCACCAGACAGAGCTGCCTGGAACCAGCAAACCTTCCCCCTGTCCATTCTTCTAACTGGCCTGCAGCCAAACTTTACAATAGCATCAGGAAAATCTATCTCACACAAATACAGAGCACTTAAAAGTAATAGCACATATGCAATGAATACTGTATTTATACTTTTACCCAAACCCAGAAGAAGAGTCTAAGAAATGCTGAAGTGCATGTTACAAAGAGATTTGTCAACCAGTAGTCAATACCTAATTTTAAAAAGAATTATAGGACAGGGGCTAGAAATATGCTCCTTTCCTTTACATGTGAATTCCAGTTGATTCATGGTCTGAATGCCTACAACATTGCCTTCTCCCTGTTCCCCCAAGAATTAAAGATTGATTTTTTTATAGGCTCATGCTTCTTTGTTTACAGCATCCCATCTATTTGATAGGGAATGCAACAGTGGCAGAGATTTAAGTGTTTAACATGTTATATATGCAAAAAGGGTAAACATCAAATATAGATCCGAGCTAAATGGCTTAAAGTGCATTGTTTATCATGCCTTACTTTATTGCTAATCTCACATCTTATAGAGAGAGCAGGCCTCACACATCCATAAACAGCCTACAAACCAAGCTATTGAATGAATAATATTTAAGCATAGCATTCATAAAATAAAGAATAGCATTAGAGTTGACAGAGACCATAGAACTGTCAGAGAAAGAGATGTCAAACCATCTCTTCAAAAATTAGAAAACTGAAGTTGAGAGGGGGAGTGCCCCCAAGTCACCTGATGTGTGATGGAGTTGGGATTAAAATCCACTCCCTGGACCTAGACCCAGGGATGATTTGGATACTCTGTTCTTTGTCCTCACCTTCTAAGGAGGCCAAGGAAGACAAGTAGGGAGGGAAAGCGAGACAGCTGGCCTCTCTCAGAAGCCAGAAAGGTGAGTCCTCCTGATGCCAGGCCAGCACCTGCCGGACAAAGTGCTTTTTCTCCTTAGCCTGTCTCAGCATTTCAGTAGTATCTCATCTGGATTCAAAGTTCCCACTTCCCAAAGTCACTTTCATGCCCAGTCAATGGGATTTCTGGAACCAGGTGCACCAGTGACTTGTCCTGGTTAATTATTTGGTGTCTTTATTCTCTGGCTTTATATGTGTTCCTTATAAAAATAATTCCAAGTTCCTTTGCCCTATTTCTTTCAAATGCAATCTGAGGAGCATTTATCCTGCAGATTCACAGGTGTCATTTTAGCAGACTGTAAATTCCCTAAAAAGGAAAGTAAAATTCACCTTTCAGTACATGGCAGTCATTAAATTAACAAAGATGCCCATGATGGAAAAGGACTAAGAACTTCAATAAAGGGTGAAAAAAGACATATGTTTTATAGGAAAAACAAGTCACTGACTCCAGAAAAACTGGCATACTGGCCAGAGGTATAAGAAGCACCAATTTAATAGAAACAGGCGATCTAAATGAAATACAGTACAATGCAAAAATGCCCAGGAAGAAACAAGGTTGACTATATATTGCCCTTAATTATCTCTTCCTTCATCAATTTTTCTAAACTCAGAGTTACAAATTGACTTTCGCAGGTCAGTGAGATGGGAGACAGCTTCCACGCTCTCTTCTAGCACTGCAATGGAATACATGCTCACATGGACTTCCTTCAACGGTGGGGTGGGGTTTGGGACATCAAGGCGGCAGGTGTCTACACAGCAATAGTGCTGGTAGCTGTGAAGAGGGGCAAAAGGATCTCCCACCCATCTTTTTCTCTCACAGATTCCTGCAATTCTCCCTCTCTCTACTAGAGTTTGTCATCATAGGAATGAACAAGGCCCCCCATATTACTGAACTGACATCAAAATGCAGCACTCCTAATAAGACAACATCATGAAAAGAAAGTAGGACCCAAGACAGTAATATGGTGACTTTTGCTCTTCTGCAAAGATGCTGCTGAAGCTGCTTGAGAAAATGTAGTCACACAGCAGGTGCAGACGGGCTCTGGACAGGAGTAGTTGCTAGAACCCAGAGGGCAGGGATGGCTGCAACCATCTTGGTTGTCTTTCCAAGGGGATACCCTAGGTATCCACAAGAAGCAATAACAGCAGCCTCCCATCAATTACATGTTGACAGAACCATGGAATGGCGTTTTTACCTTCCATTTCAATATTTAGGGAGATATCTCCTAATAGATAGAATCCAGTGAAAACAATGGAATGAGAAATTCCATATACCTGAGAGCAAAATATGCTCACAAGAACCCTGTTTGCCAGTTAGAACTGTGAACTAAAATTACATTTAACATTTCATGTGAGAATACAAATAATGAATTGTAAAAATGTCTGTTGAGCTAGGTAAGTGGACAATGTGAGGCACTAGAATGTTTGCCCGAAGCATATGACTGTAGATGAAGTACAACAGTCCATCTGGTTTCCTGGACAGTTTCTCTCTTCTTCCAGGGGCTCTGGCCTTTAGCAACAGCCTTCTAAGGAGGGAATGGCAAAGCAACTGTAACCAGGCAGAGAATACCCCAGATAACAATATTTGGTAGATTCTGAAAAAACTTATTGGTGGCTGACTCACTTAAAGACATTTTATGATATGATACATCAATAACCTCTTCATTCTCAAGAGGCAAGATATCATGAGTTGTATATTTTATTTTGACTTTACATGCGGTGTTAAAAACCCCAAGTACATATTATTTACACATCCACAATACAAGTTTACAAGGTATCTACACATGTTAAAGTACTCTATAAAACAGTATAGAGTCACTTCACTTTAGGGTTACTTTTTATGCCGTACCATTAAAAAAGATACAATCTGTGTTTTACCTTTGCACAAATGGATAAAGCATTTAAAAATTAAATTAACAGGATAGAGACTAGATTTAATGTTAGAAAACTCAACATAAATACTGATAGAACTCACATTACAAACTACAAGGCAGCACAATGTTACAAAATGTTATCGGGGTCACACAGAGTTACTGTTCTGTTTTATACACGCTGGGATTAATATTGGTAAGATAAATTCAAACACGTTTGTTGTTGGCGGACTGAGTAGAGTTTACCATTGGTTGGTTTAATTTATTATTAATCTGTAATATTTTAGTTGCAAAGCTGAAGTGTTTCAAGAATGAAAGTTTTAGCTTTTGAGCTTCCAGAGATCACAGGAAAATCATGTTCTTTATAAAACAATGTTCTCAAAGGAAAAGAATAACCGTTATCAGTATTCTACATTCTGTATAAAAATGATCTGGTCTTCGGCCACTCGTCCTCCCCCAACTACTATATACCAACAGCGTTAGCACAAGACATCAGCTGAACTGAACTTGTCTGAGCATTCCTTTGCCTTGGTGCTTTGTAGATTAGGTTCAATCAACAATTGTGTGGTGTGCAGCATATTAATTGAAATAGTCAGCAGGGTTGCACATCATCAACTGTAAGTGTTCTCTGCCAAACTCCCTGCAAATGAGTCTCTATGGTTTCCTCAGGTGTCATTCCCCAGGAAACCTCACTTGACTTCACATTATCCCTGTGTCATCCTTAGGAAAGCGGAAGTGGAATGTTGATCATGGCAAAAGATGTAATGCTGCTATTCGAGTGGACTGTTTAATAATTAATTGTTCTAGATTGTTTCTAGGATTTTTTTTTTAAAAAGTCTTTCAGGTGCTGGTTGAAAAACATTTACAACTGGCACTCAGTAAATGATGTGCTATATTGAAAACACGTGACATATTTTAGTACTTCTATCATTCTCATGAATAAGGCACAAAATGCACAGATTCAGGTAAACTCACATGTGGTATTTACAGTATATTGTCATTGCCTGCATTTCTTAGGGCAAAATTCTCACAAAACACAACATAGACAATATGATTGCACCACTGTTAGGTTTTCACAGGCTATTTCTGTTAAGCCAATTACAATTCTTTTCATATGTCTTTCTTTTGTCTTTTTTTTTTTTTAACCTGATGGGTAGGAGGAGTTAGAAGAGGAGAAATTTTGCTACATGGGGAAAAAATAAACACAATCAAATTAAACACTATTAGTGTCCAAGGTTATATGATGGGACTCAGGCTTTGATTCACAGTGGACAGGTAAATTTTATACTGAATACTTGTGGATATTCAACAATAGTTCTTAATATCTCTATCTCCTTAAGCTGGCAAGACGGGAATAGAAGTTTTCAAGAATAGCAGCACAAAATTACTTAGAACTCTTACATTCTGGCATTGGGTACTATATAGGTGGAGCTGATCATTTTGATGGTCAAAGGAGCCTTGATTTTACTCTTTTCTCGAAGCTGAACACAACAGACAGCTGAGGGAAGAAGTGACTGTGTCTTGTTCAGTCATGCTCCATGTAAACAACTCCATAGCACAAAAAAAGATGTAATGGGCACCTAGACAGATTCTAGTGGCTACAGAACACATGCACACACACGCGCATATACACACACACGTACACACACACATTCACACACACAACACTGTCGTGGCATGGAAAAAAAAAAATGCCACACATGAAAAAAACAATGCTACAGTTTGGGTCAAAGACTGAAGTTTTAGCAATCTGCATGGAAATCTACAAGTTCATTTCTTTGAGACATTACCATCTTTTTTTTTTTTTTTCTGACATTTGTGCAAGAGGCAAGGTGAATGCATACATATTAAAATGTTCACATTTAATGGGAAGACCACACATAATGGCAGTCTAAATTGAACCCATTTTCAAGTATTTGTTCACAGATTCTTCTGAGTACTGAATCAGCTCTTTATACCAGTAAGGTAGCCCCAGGGAGCTACACATCTCTTTAGCTTCAAACAAAAGAAATGGAATGACCAGCACCTTCCTTGGTTTTCAGGCAAGGACACAGAAGCCTTGCTGCAGTAGCTACATGTGGCAAGTTCTGATGCTGCCAAAGTGAGGAAGAGTTTCTTTGGCCACTTGGTTCTCCTAAAATACAAGAGAGTCTCTTGTCTCAGCGGTACCCTTACGACATCATGCTCTCAACAACATGGACAGGATAAAGCCACACAGAAAGAGCACACTTGAGGCCTAGTAAGTGTATTTGTTCAGTGGTCTGACAGGTGTGGTCTGAGGAACAAAGGCAGGCTTTGGTGGCACATCAGGTTTTAAGGACGGTGTCCTCTTTAGTCCCGTCCTGGGAAGGGTGCCAGTACTGGTGTAGCTGCTCTGTCTGGAGAGCGAGGGCTGCAGATGAACGCTCACTGGTGTCCCCTGAATGTAGTCCACCTTCGCCCCCGTGGGGGTGGCCATATACCCTCCACGGTTCACACTAGGCTGTCTAGATAACAAGACGCCATTTGGTGAGGTTAAGTTTTTAGGCATTGCAGATATAGAGTGCCTCTGGGAGGAGTTTTTGTGATAACCTCTTTGTCTTTCCAGAGAAGTCATTGGGACTCCAGGAGTGGTGGGGACATCCACTCGCTTGGTGGGGCTGTTTCTGGGGAGGGTTGAAGGAGGGGAGTAGAGTGACGCCTCCCGGTTAGGCACCTTAGGTGGGACCTCAGACATGGGTCCCACAGGATCCAGCATTAGGGTCTGGTGGGCCATTTGGATGTCTCCCATGATGGCTTTGGGGTTACTATTTGGGTCATTTAGATGCTTCAGGAGATCATTGAGAGTATTTCTGGAGTCCACAGAACGCCGGTGATCTCGCTTACTGGATGACTTTGTAAGAGGGTGATCCACGTGCTGAAGCTTCTTTTCAGCTTTGTGAGCATTGGAGTTTGAGAAAGACGTGTTGTAGTCATGGGTCGCATTCGGAAGAACGATGGCACTGGGAATATGCCCATGACTTAATGGCGAGTGGGGTGGAGGGCTAGAAGGAAAAAACTGGGGCGTTTCTTTCCTTGAAGCTCCATGGCTGTGGGCCTTGTCTGAGTGGCTCTTCATGGCCTGCAAGGTCTTCTGGTGCAGCACGGGTGTAGACTCAGGCGTGGGCAGAGCAGCCAACTCGGGAGGTTGGCCGCGATGGTCCATCACCATGGATTTGGTATCTCCACTGGGTGGCAGCTCTTTCCGGCTGGTTAGCAGGTTACTATAAAGTTTAGGAGAATCAATATTCTGTTGATATTCCTTCACTGGGCTGTCAAAAAGACCATTCAGTTTGGCAAAACTTCCACTGGAGTCGGTGCATGACTGGGCAGATTCTGCATCTTTATGGATCTTTCTGTTTTTCCGAACGAACATGTCGCGGTAGCAGTATACTGCCACTCCTGCAATAAACGCACCCAAAACAAAAGCGGCAAAGACACAAGTGATGAGGACATTCATGTGGACCATCTGGTTGGACTCTCCAGACTGGACTTCCCAGCGCACACCTGCAACAGACACACAGGAAAGGTCTGAATGAGGTGCTTTTTAAAAACAGAACTTAACAGCAAGTGACTTCCACTGAGCCATCACTGCCTTCCCATATGGTCCACATGCTTATTAGCTTGTGGGGTCAGGTAGACCCCATTATTTCAAATACACATTTTTTTCTTTCATCACAGTAGGATCTCTAGAGACATAGGTTGATCGCTGCAAAGCCAGGATAACTCTAATCTCCTGCTCTTATTTTTCTATCCTTTTCTTTCCAATCCCTCATTAATAGTTGTTAAACAATGTTAGAAATTTTAAGAGTTTCTACCTAAAATACAGAGTTAGAGAGTGTGAATCTTCTAAACATCTGATTTTAAGTTCACGAAATGCTTTGTCTGATTTTCTTCTAATTCATAAATCAAGTTAAAGGGCAGCTGCTGAGACTGTGGGAATACATAAGTTAGCATAAATATATAACACTAAAATAATTATGTTAATACAGTTACACTAACTAGGATAAAAAACAGAAAGCATCTGCTGGGTGACTTTTAGCTACAAATATAGACTTTACTGTTTGTTTTAGATTTTTTCTCACTTCCACCTTTGGGTGAAACAACCTTGAATTACCTGTTATGCAAGAACTCCAAACACTGTGAGAAAATATATACTACCTACAAGTTAAATAATGTCATTAAACTATCTGGAAATACTTGAGAAATATTAAATTAGACCTAGAAGGAGAAGAGGTAATTAACTTGTAATTATTGGAAATTTCAATGCAACCACAGACATCTAACAGCCAATCCAAGAAATGTTAGTTTGAGAGGTATCCAAGTCTGTTACATGCTATAAATGCAGCTATCCCAGAGTAAGGTTAAGTCAGAGTGATTTGGAAGATACTGTAGCATTAGGTTAGTGCTAAGGGCTTTGAAATTAGTTGCTTTAAATCAATGTTCAGTGTTACGGAATTCGGTGGCATTGTGAAAGGCCAAGAAAAAAAGGTAGGGTTGGTGAAACTGAAAGAAATGGTATTACTAAAGAAAACAAAGTAGAAAGAAGAATGATTACAAAATTGGTTACAATGAAAACATATAAAACCAAAATCAACAGACGTAAATCATAAATGACAAGGCACTGCCATAAAAACTGATTGGAAACCTGATACCCTATTTTAGTAAGCACTAAAGAATAGATTTTTTTTTTCCCCAGAGTAATAGATCTAATAAGCTAACTCAACAGGCAGCTATTTGATAACTGCTTCTATTATGGGCTGAAAATGATAGTTATGGACAAGCACTCTGTTAGGTTTGATTGCTTGTGGCATTCAAGCAACTTGTCACATATCCTTTTCATACTGGGTTTCGAATTGAAGCTAAACAAGAAGCTGGGAAAGGTTCCTAGACAAAACATCTGACATCAGGATATGTGCAATTAATGAGTTCTTTTTTTTTTTGTTGTTTGTTTGTTTTAATCTTGCGTGGGTGACCCTGCAAATTCTCTGATCTCCAGAAGGCATTCAGCTTTTTAGACAGAAATCAACACAGATTAGATTGTCTGAGTGGCTGTTTCACCAACCCTGCCTTTAACAGCTTTCCACCTCTTTCATCTTTGAAGGACGGCACTCAGACATAACCACAAGAAAACCCAAGTGGCTGTGACTGGTGGCGGCGGAGGGACAGCTCGATGCAGGTTCGCCTCTGGAGAACCACACACTTCTCAGAGAGAGAGGGAATCAGGTTTCCATGCAGTTGGAGATGAGTTCCCTGGTGAGGCCTTACCCTTTGGGATACCTGATAAAGGATCAGTAAAATCAGAAGTGTTTGGGTCATCTTGGACTACAAATTTCCGGGAGCTCGTCAGTTTAGGTCTCCAGGTATCACTCACTTTAGGTGTAATTTCTGGGATACTTGCCATTGTGGTAACAGAAGATGAAAATACCTCCATGTCTGTGATGCAAACAGATTTTTATTAACATGGGTAGTGTCAGAAGGCTTTTCTGGTGGGTCTGTTGCATTTTTAAAGAAAGTTTAGGTGATTTTATGAAAAAACATGTTCTAGGATTTTGTAAAAACAAACCTGAGGAGGCTACCCCAAATCCCTTTTTTGCAAGGGAAGAATAAAAGCTAAAAATTAACTGTAAAGACATTAAGCAAACTGCAACACTACTCCAAACATTCCTACTGAAGCTTCTGTGGTTATTAATGACACATACGGGAAAAGCTAACTTAAATCCCAAAGCCAATAAATGACTCGTATTTCATCCTCTTGTGTGACAGTATCCTTTCTTGCATGTGTGTTTTAAAAAGCTCTTCCACGGATTCTTAGAAACTTTATTTCCTTCACTGGGGAAGCACTACTGTACCCTCATCAGGAAATAACTGGCTAAATCCCTGTCAACCCTTGGGTCTGGAAGTGATAAGCCAGTTCTGCCTCGGAGGTTTACTCAGCTTCAACATGGGCCTCCTGTCCATTTGTAGATGTCTCACTGCTCTGAGGGCCTACCCTCTGCACCGAAGCACTGTAGCATGGGCAGCCATTCTCTGTGACTTCCAGAATGCCCTGGGAGTGTCTCTCAAAGGCGTAGCAGCAACTCATGTGAGAGCAATGACAATCACACCCTGCCCGAGGATGTCTGGATATACAAGGTACGCCATTCTTTTCTCCATACTGAGAAATGGGTCTGCTGGCCAGTTTCAGGAGCAGCAACAGGACCGGGAGGGAGTTAAATTCACCTCTTAGTGTGTCCATTACTGATTTCCATCAAGTTGATTTCCCTCAAAATGTAAGCACATGCTTTTAGGTTAAAACCTTTGAGACCTTAATCCAGACTGGGTAACAGTCTCGGATGGAGGCTCCAAAAGAGATACAGACAGAGGGGCATGGAGAGCCCACGGATCATCTTAACACATCATAACAGCTTCAACTGACTGAAGCTTTCTCTACACTGAGACCACTTCCACACTGAGCCCATGACATTCAGAGATTCCAAGGTTACTGCAAACATTCAAAAAAGACCTCCGAAATTCATAAATACACATTTTTGGGAAATGTGTATTTGTTGACTAGGTCTTAGGAAAGGTGAGGAGAGAAGGGGGAAATAATGAAAACCTGCCATCCATCAAATGCGGATGGCCAGAAGGAACATTCACGATGCAAACGGGCGAGAAAGAGAAAAGCTTGGGTGGGCGTGCGTGCAGCTGGAATGCAGCCTAGGTTAACCCATTTGATTTCTTAAAGGATGTGCCTCGGTCATGATGAGCTGTAAACATGCTACACAGGGGTGAAGGGCTGAGTAAGAAAAAGTCTTTTGGTACCATCAGTGGGATTATGAGTAAAAGCGGAAAAATGGAGGGCTGCCAAACTGCACAAAAGGAGGGGAGAAGGGGCTGAAAATGCTGAACTGAAGGAAAGAAAAGGTTGTTAATTCAAAAAAATTAAAAAAACTAACCAGATGTTGGACCGCCAAATATTTTGTAATCTGGTGTAGTTGAAGTAGGCAAAATTTCTAAAAGAATTAAAGGAACAAGTAATCAGTGAAAAGTAACCAAAAGAAAGTAAAAATTTATGAACTCCAATTAAAAAGCCAAAAGAAAAGACTAGAAACTAAAAGGTTAACCTACTGGTTAGACTACTAGACTACCTCTCTCTAGGTTTCCTACAAAATTGTAAATGGTGAAGGAAAAGAAAAATTAAGATTCTTTTCTAATGTACCCCTAGGATGAAACAGCTCAGCTTTTGCGAAGTTTAAGTTAAAGGCTAGGTGATATGTGTCCCAAGTCGTTAAAAAGGCTGATTGTAAAATAATGTTCACGTGCAAATGTGGTCAAAAAGAAGTGGCGGGAGGGAAGGAAGGCTCTGGCTCACCATGGCAGTCCCCTAGATGGGCTGTGTTGCCGTACTCTGCATCTTGTTCATAGCCTCCAGCGCTGTGGTTATGGAAAGCAAAGAAGTCTTCAGTTAACAGCCTTCATAGGAACACAAGTGACCACCAGAGCAGAACCAAGAACACAAGACTGATTAGTAAAAACAGGCAGAGACAAACATGTACAGTTCAACACAACTTGCTAAAATAGCTGTTTTTGCTAAAGAGTTGTTAATTAGAATATTTAAGAGAATAGAACAGAAGTGTTGCTGTTTCTCATCCCTTTTCCTTAAGTATTATTGTCTATAACCTCACTTCCTTAGCACATCTCCAGTTTGTATGTATTTTTTTTTCTTTCATCCACATCAAAAAAAGAAAAGTACTATCATCAATAGTTTTCCTAAGTTTCTGACTTTACAAATGCTGGAGAAGATAGCTGATGACTAATGTGACAAAGCATACTCACAGCATCCCTGGAGTTACTCTCCCACAGGTTCCCTGGCTCAGCCAGCCACAGTAGGGGTCACGAGATGCAATACAAGACCTGTAGGTAACCAAAGAGAATGTAACTGGGGTTGTCTCGTCATCAAACATTCCCAAGCTGCAAGGCCCAGGGTAAGTAAAGAAACGCTAGCCTACTTTTTGCATGATCCATAACGCTCACAGCGGCTGAGGGGCATGCGGATAACACAGCTGGAGAATGCCACGTACAAGGCATGGTGATCTTTATCCAACTGCAACGAGATGACCCTTTTGTCTTCCTCATTCTCAGCATTACACCTAGGTGGTGGGATACATTTTGAAGCCATAGGTTTAGTCAGTCACAAGCCACACGCATTGTGCAAGGCAAGTATGGTTTGCTTTTGTAATTACAGAGAGCCTGGGAAATCTGAAGGGATGAATTCTTGGTGGCAACCCAGGCAAATAGTTAGTGTGGAGAGCAATAATTATAAAATTCATCTCCTACTTCACTGCATGGTTTGTTAAATTTCAGGCGGAGGGCACGTATTACGGCACGTGGGTTACACCGCTTGTTGGGACACCCATATTGGAGTACTTTTCGAGTCCCAGCTCCAACACCTCCAACCCAGCTTCCTGCTAATGAATCCTAAGAGGCAGCAGATGATGGCTCAGGCTCCTGCCTGCCACCCACCTGGGAGACCCAGATAGAGCTCCTGGCTCTAGGCTTCAGCCTGGCCCATCCCTGGCTGTTGTGACCATCTGAGGAGTGACCCAATGGATGGAAGATCTCTGTCTCTCTCTGTCTGTCTTTCCCTCTCTCCCTGTTACTCTGCTTTTCAAATAAGTCAATAAATCTTTTTTTAAAAATTCGGGCAGGACAAGAGTTTTCATTTTAAGATTGCTTTCCTGTCACAGTGATTCAAGGAAATTGCATTTGTGAAGGCTAGGCTAGACTACAGGGAAGGCGAAGGACAACCTTGTAATGCATGTAAGTTTTACCATACCAGATGTTTCTGGATTTCTTTTTAGTTGCCTTTACTCCATTTCTCTCATTTATTTCATGTGTGTGATAATGGCTCCAAATAATCTCTTATTTATTAATGATTAGAAGAAAATGTCTCACCAGTATTATATTTTCGATGTGTGCATGCTTATAACCCCTGTCTGCTACCTGTAGCATCCTGAAATATATCCGTGAGACAAAAAGGGTGGTGCTAATATGTTCTCATTTTCCACATGTGAAAAACAAGGGCTGAATTATTTTTAAATTCACCAGCGGTTTACCCTCCTTGCCCTAGTGGACCCAGAAAGAAAACAAAACAAAACAAAACAAGAAACCAAAACCAACCAAACAAAAAAACCGCAGGATTTATTTCAGTGAGAAAATAAAATTCTAGTATGCCAACCACCACTAATTCAGAGGGCTGAAAAGAAATGACTGATAAACTTGACATGGGCAATTTCTGAGCAGCACCGGGGAGTGTTCTTGTGAAATACACCTACTTTGCATGGTTGTAAGCTTCAATCTCTTCCAGTAATACGCTGTCATTCAGAGAGAAGGGACTGGTCTTTGCCAAAACTTTCAGTACCACGCCAGCTTCAGAGCCAACAAAGATGACTGTATAGTTCTGGTAGGGGCCAGCAGAGCGGTCAATGGCGATGGCCGTCAATCGGTACCTACCAGAGGAGGCGGGATGGGTCAGGCAGGGTCAGCAATGGGAAAAGGGCCCATTGGGTGGGAGTGGCCCAGCGTTCCCCACACGTCTCACCTGACCCGTGTCTTCGTGAACCAGGGCTCATCGGCAATGGGTGGAACAGCTGAGTCCATCAGAGGGTGGGATTTGATGAATGCCAGCGTCTCATCTGGAAAGTCGATGGAGGTTCTGTAGGCTTCAGCAAGGCCATGCTTTGCACAACAGCCAGGCCTACAAGGAAAACAGTGTTCTTTTATCCATCCACTTCCTCCAAATTGAATGCAAGGAATAAGTGTACATTTTGAAAGAAGGGGTCAAGGAGATGCAGGAGAGTGAGCAAAACCAGAGGAGTGATGCTGTTTTGCTGAATTCTTTGGGGCTGCTACATTCCCCGGCATTGGGTGGCAGCTCACAGGTTAGGGCTGCTGACTGGGTGTGAGATACAGCAGAGGAAGCCCTTCCTGGCATGAGACGCTGGCCCAGCTGCTCTCTTGATGGATGGAAGGATGGATACTTTCAGGAACTAGAGAGTTTGGTTCAAGACAAAACCCTTGTCAGCGTTTTTCCTTTACCTTGGCTTTGGTACTTTGTCTTCAGGGACTGCCGTCCAAACAGAATCTGGAGTTTTCTGTTCTTTAAACCGTCCTTTGAATACTTTCTCTATGTCATCCATGCTAAAGGCACAGACCGCAGAGCCAGGAATGCTGACACAAAGGAGAGAGGCGTCAGGAAGAGGCTGGTGACAATGGGCCTGTGCTTGGCTCCAACAAGCGAGCCCGGAACACTGCTGGGATTGTCAGGCACCCGTCCTCACCTGTTGAGCTGTGTGGTGAACACCCCGACCACAGTAGGGATGCCATTGATTTGTATAATGTCCGTAATGGACTGCAGAACATCAAAGTAGAAAAACGAATCCCCAGGGACAGAGCAGTTAAGCCGAGCCTTCAGAAAGGAAGTCCAGTGTTTCTCCAGGACCCGCTGGGAGCCACCCATGTCATTTTTACATATGCGGGCCACACGGGAATAGACAGCCTGCCCGGGGACAAAAGCAAAGCAATGGGGTTATGAACACAGAAGAGGCACAGAAAGAAAATGCTGATATTTAAGGGAAGAACGAAAATGAGACAGGCATCCTGTTCAAGATCATCTAGCAGCCTTCACTTTAGGGATCAAGAAGATGAAATTGTACACAAGATCTGTCCCAGAGGAGAAGGGGCCATCTTCCTGTTCTGCCAACCGTGCTTCCTGAGATGTGAGCTCTGTGGCTGCCCCGCTGACCAAAGCCTCTCCCGTAGCTTGTCTCCAACTTTGTTTCTCCTATTGTTTATGAAATGTGCTGCTTTAAACTTGGCATGGAAGTGGCTGCAATCACGTGGACTTTTACTGAAGCCCTCAACATTGAACAAGGGCCTCTATTTTCCAACCTGTTTTTACACACCGAGAAAGAGTGGAAGTGGAGTATCCTTGGATTTTTAAGGAATAAATTTAGCCTCCACAGCTCAAGGGTACACAGCTCTATAGTGACAGGAAAAAAAAAAAAAAAAAGAAACTTTCCCAAGGCCCAAGGCCACCCTTCCCACTCTGACCATCGTTCAGGTGTTTTGCAGCAATTATTCTTGTGATAAGCAACCTACTTCCTTGTACACGGCGCACCATGAATTAAATGCTGGGAAACCTGCCAAGGGAGTATCCTTAACTCTACCAAAGTGGTCTCAATTCTACGCCGTAAAAGTGTAAAAGTGCACAATATAAGTCAGCTGCATGTACTTGCCTTGCCTAAATTATTATGTTCCACAGCAATTTCTCGAAAGAAGAAATAGACATAGTTTCCATATTCTATAGCATGAAGAAAGTGTGGCTCTGAAAGAAATAATGAAAACAAACTGGTTCCTAAATGATAATTCAATCAGAAACAGACACAGTCTTCCCACCCCCCACCCCCATTCAACTGACATGGGCATGACTGGCAGATGTCACAGTTACCCTCAAGTTAACAAGAACTTTGATATGCCAACGATTTTGAGGAGTCCAAATATGGGTGTGTTCAAGCTTCGAGGAACCATTGTCTTTAAAGTAAGCTAATGGACTGTAAAGAGGCCTACAGGGAACTGAACTACAGAATAGGTCCTCATTTCAACACATTTATTCATTAACCTATTTAACTAGGGAAGAAAACTTCTTATGCTGAGGTTAGAAACCCTTGGTTTCTAGATGCCAAAGAACGTCAAAATGTCTACAGATACAGATATGGACTCATCAACTCTCACTGTTAACTTTCTTTTTTTTTTTTTTTTTTTTGACAGGCAGAGTGGACAGTGAGAGAGAGAGACACAGAGAGAAAAGTCTTCCTTTGCCATTGGTTCACCCTCCAATGGCCGCCGCAGCCAGCGCACCACGCTGATCTGAAGCCAGGAGCCAGGTACTTCTCCTGGTCTCCCATGGGGCGCAGGGTCCAAGCACTTGGGCCATCCTCCACTGTACTCCTGGGCCACAGCAGAGAGCTGGCCTGGAAGAGGGGCAACCGGGATAGAATCCGGCGCCCCGACTGGGACTAGAACCCGGTGCGCCGGCACTGCAGGCAGAGGATTAGCCTATTGAGCTAACTGTTAACTTTCTAAGCTGGGCAGACGGAAGCAGCCAAGTAGACTGTGTGCATTCAGAGACAGATAAATCCGCACTCAGAGGTGAGCTCCCTCTGTTTTTGAGGTCACCCAGGACAAACACTGACTACCACGTTCCACATTCTCCATCAATGATCCCATTCACAATCAAAGCAGAGTGTACTTGTACTAAAGAAACAATACGAAGGTACTTCAAAAGTTTGCAGAAAATGGAATTAAAAGATAAGTATATTTTGGTACAAAAACTTGAAATCCATTCATACAAGGGGTTTTCAAAAACCTCAGGGAAAACACATATTATGAAACAACTATGCATGGATTTCAAATCATTTTTTTGCACCAAAATAAACTTACCATTTGACTTCAGTTTTCCATGAACTTTTTGAAGAACCCTCATGTCAAGTCATGCACTGAATTTCCTGGTGGCCTTGGCTGCTGTTCCCACTCAGGCCATGCCACTATTCTCAGTGAGCCCATCACACTGCTCTTCAAAGGTACCTTTTATCCACTTGGAATCGTATTTTATTGTGCGGAGGGCAGATCCATCTCCCATGCTCCGATAAATAACAGCATCACTGGCCAAGAAGTCAGCCACTGTGGCAGAATATAGCTTCCCATCTGAAACCAAAATTATAATTTTGGTAACATAATCATAAACATCTCACAGTATATTAGCTTAAGTAGTAGGTTATACCCTTTGTAGTGCCTTCACCTGTGTTAACAATACTGATTTGGTTAAATATATACTTGATGCTCATAATCAACCTGTGACAGGTTGGCCCAAGAAGTCACCCAATTTTTCAGATGGGAGACCCAAGCATCAGATCGTCTAGCATTTTATTCAGGGTCACTGGCTGAGTTAACAAGAGAGGCACATGTCACAACGCCTGTAATAGGCACTGAAACACCCTCACTTCTAATTTCCTCCTTTTAAAACATTTGTTCATAGGCTGTAGCCTTTGAAATACCTATATCAACGAGCCTATTGAAGTTATGAACTTTTTTCCCTTACTTTAAATTCCTTTTTCACCTTCAATGTCATTAATCATTTATATTCATTACAGTAAAGGTTCTTACCAGCAAAAAGGGCAACATTGGTTTGTCTGGCATCAAATGGGCATCTTGCCAGGCCACTAATTTCTTCTCCATCATACTCTAAGGTATTCAACTACAAAAGAAAAATAAATAGCTGGTGTCACATCCGTTCAACGTACCTGTTTGAAGGCAATACTGCTTTATTTGTATTGAAAGTCTACTTGAGGAATTCTGCCTTTATTCTTTTACAGCATTACAGATAAATTACTGGTTTAGAGCAGAAAGGATTCAACTCTAACAGCTACCAGAAGAAGAACAAAAGTTGATCAAAAAAGCATCCCATATAAAAGACACTTACCCTATAGTATCGACACATGGGATTGAATGCATTGGTACCACAAACAAAAACCATCTCGTCATTTCTTGGAACAAATACTTTGATAAAGTTGTGACACTCATCCTAAAAATAAGTAAGAATTACATTAACATTAGACATATCATATGCTGACACTGTAGTATCAATTGCACAGAAAGGTGAAATCTAGCAGGCTCCTGACTTTTTAACTCACTTTATGTTTGCCTTTCATAGCACAGTTTTCTCGATCCTGTTGTCTTGACCGCCATGTCAGCTTCTGAATTAATCAAGCGAAACCAAAGTTTAGTTTTTAACTGGGAACATTTGTGGAGGGCAAGGGGACATCATTCAAGTTCTGAGTGAATGCAAATAAATTTGGCAATCATAGCTGCTCACCTTGCTTGGTATTACTTCTGTTTGGGGGATTTCATTTAAGTTTACTGTATAAACTTGATCCCTGTTGGAAACCAAGCAATAAGTCATATCATGTGAATGCATAAAAATGTTAAGCTGCTTCTTATTTTATTTTTACAGATCTGCGTTTATTGTGTTTTGGAGATCATCTGGACTTTCTGTGTCTCAAACAAAGTCAACAAAGAGTACTTTTTCATTAGTGAGATGCTTTTATATATCGCTGTCATCGGGGAGCAAAGAAAACACTTCTCTGCAGGCATAGGTCAAACTGCTACTTGGTATTAGCATAGACATATTTCTAATGTTTGCTTGAATAATTCTAAGTTAAAGAAGAATAAAGAAATATTTTTTCCCTGCTGCTTTAGGGAAAAAAGAATGGTGTATGATTTCTCGATGGCAGTAAAAAAATAGCACTGCTGAAGGCTTTAGTTTTGCATTTTGTTCTTGGTATACAACACTGACTCTTCTTGGTGAATATTTTTGGCTACTTGCAATTCTTGATCACAATCACATATTAGTTTTTCATGAACTAGACACATTAATGCAAGCACCACAAGAGAAAAGAATTTTAATCTAATAAACCAACGAGAGGAAAATTACCTGCCAGCAATATAAAGTGTGTCTCGAATTTTCAACATCAGCTGAAAGTCCAGCCTGTGCTGAGATTCATTGCCTGAAGGGCGTCCTCTAAAAACCGGATATTGCCTTGAATCTGCAAGTAAAAATGGGCTAAACCATCAGTCAGGATTATGGAGCTGAAGAATCAATATACAGCATTGATTAGCTGTATATACTAGTTGTAGAAGGGTTTTAACTAAATTCTCCTCTTAAGGTCTTGAATATAAATGAATGAAAGATGGTGAATGCCAGCAAATGGTATTTTTCTTTTAACTGAAAATATAGAATCAAAATATAGGTAGCTGTAGGAAAACACCCAACATAGCTGTCCCATGTTCCCCAAACATTAGGTAATGATCATAGATAAGTTAATATGCAAAACAATTTTAAGACATATGAAATTTCACTGTTTTTCTGGAAATGCAAACAAACAGATTCCTTCTTAGAAAAGCAGACAGTCATTTAGACAACTTACAGTGATAATCAACAGTATTAAGAGGTTCGTCATCTTCAGGAAAGCTGACTGCCCTCAGTGGGGACACCATTAGGAGCAACACGTAGGCACAAAGCAAGAAGAACCTCATGGTGGGCCAGATGCAGTCAGAGCAGCCCCTTCTCAGAAATCCCACTCAGCTACCTGAAAAACAGAAGCAGTTTGGAAAGATCTCTATGCTGCGATGAAACTCTTCTCATTTGTAATCAGCCCAATTTTCACCAGCAGCTCGGTCCAAGACCCCCCCACCCCGCCCCCGGAATGCTGGCAGTGGTGGATTACGTATCTCCAAAAACACAGGCAAAAGATGGCCCTGTGCCAGGCCTGGTTAAAGCATCTGGTGAGCATACTGATGGTTGAGGCAAATCTGCAAGAATTTTTGAGGGAACTGTGTATGTCATCACAGCAAAATCACCAGAACCACAAACAGAAAAGCTGGCTGCTGACTTGGCAAGAAGATGGGCAAAGTTGGGACTAGAATTTTAATTAAACTACAATCTGCTTCCCTTCCCCCAGTCCAGAAATAGTTCCAACACAGCTTGTCTGTGCCCCCCACAAAATGCCCAAGCTGTCTCAAAAATATCCAGGCGACTGATGGTCTCTTTACCCCCTCACCAGCTCTTTGCCAAGTTCTCGGTGTTACCCAAGCCCTAGCCCTAAATTCTTAAGTAGAATAATTCCGTTGCTTCAGTAAGATAATATGGAAACGGTGACACAAATGACCTTGAGGCAGGGTGGGAAGGAATCAGAAGAAATGAAATGATTTCATGATAACCAATTGAATAAAGCGGGGTAGAGAAGCAGCAGCACAGCTGACACCTAGCCACTAGGGATGTCTACATTTTTACGTCACACCATTTGGACACAAACCAATACCCTAAGTGTGCCTGTCCTCTTAGCTTTATTGCACTTCAGAGCTAGAGGGCCTTAGGGACCATCTAGTCCAACCCCCTCATTTTTCAGATAAGAAACCTAAGGGCTGGAAAAATTAAGGGACTCACTGAATTTCATGGAGCTAGTTAAGGCAAAATTAGAATCCAGATTCACATCATCTGAGTCCCTGTCCAGGCTGCTTTCAATAAATTAGATACAGAAAATAAAACAATTCAATTTTCCCTTCAAAAATAAAACATTGCATAACATTTTTTGGGGGAAATGGATATATTCATCTATATTAAAGCTTCACAGATGTTAAATTGTACATCAAATATGTATAGTATACCCTATATCAATGCCTAAATAAAGCTAGAAAATGTAACACTGGGGGCATAATAATAACAGTCAGGAAATATAAAAGATCTTTAAATGTTATTAAGATATTAAAAAGTAGAGTAAGATCCTGATGAGCCAATGGGATGCATATTTTTGTGAAGCTGTATCGACTTTCCAAATACTAGCCCCTCCTCAATCAACAATGTCACCCCCAGATACTGTATTGAAGAGTTAACATATCTAGCTTTATACTCAGCCTCACACAACTAAAGACTTTAGGGGAAATCATAAAAACCACTTCAAATGCTGCGGGGCTGCAAACACTCAACCAGGTACTTAGCTGGGCCTCCTTTAAGTTAAACACACGGACGTGCACTCATGCATGCTGTGCAATGCTTTAAGTACTTCTCTCATAAAAGTGAGAACCAAGTAATAGGAGCTTTAGAATCTTAGTTCTGAAGGACAGACTAACACTGTAATTCAATTTTTCTTAATGGATGATTAATGCAGCAGTGTTAACATGTTAAATGCCTTACAAACAGGCATGGTGAAGAACTGGAGACAACATCATTTTAGATTTCAGTTAAAAGAGTACAGACTTTAGAGTCCATCTGATGTGGGCTGGGGTGGCCACCACTTTGTAGCTAATTGACTCAGGAAAGGCTCTTCAATCTCTCTGAACACTAGCTTTTTTAGCTATACAATGTGGATAACAGCATTTCTCCTCCAGTGAATGGAACTAAATGCTGAGCACATAGTAGATTCTGAATAAAATCAGTCTTCCCTACCCATTTCCTCCTGGAGAATCCTGCACATGCCCAGACTGACATTAAGAATCTGAACGGGGCCTGGGAAAAAGATGTCCTAACATAGTAAGGCTACTCAGCCATTTTTGTTGTCTATTGGACAGTTATTTAAAAATACTAGTGGACTACTTTCAGGATGAATTTTACAACTTGTGTCTTTTCATCAAACCTAGAAAATAAAATTAAAAACAATCAGGGTTCCACCATCCTAACCCAACAACCAAGATGATTTGGTTCTAGTCTTGTCCCACATGCACCTGTTTTTAACATCACGACAAGGAGATCTTTTCCCATCTGCCATTTATGAAGCAATATCTTCCTGTCCTGCTTTTCCATAGAGTTTTCTCATTTATACTGACCCCCAAAGTTGAGGCAGTATAAAATTAAAAAATGTTGCCTTAAGAACTAGAGCCCACTATGGCACCAATCCCAAACTTCATCCTTTGAATGGAACGCTGCTGGATTTTTCTGCTGGGCAGCAAGAAGCGCCACGGACACCCAACAATTCTCAGGAAATGTAGAAACATCTGCATGAAAACAATGAGTCAGTCCTGTGTCTCCTTCTCCTGGGGAACTTTTTTTTCTTTTTTTTTGACAGGCAGGGTGGACAGAGAGAGAGACAGAGAGAAAGGTTTTCCTTTGCCGTTGGTTCACCCTCCAATGACCGCCGTGGTAGCGCGCAGCGGCAGGCACACCACGCTGATCCGATGGCAGGAGCCAGGTGCCTATCCTGGTCTCCCATGGGGTGCAGGGCCCAAAGACTTGGGCCATCCTCCACTGCACTCCCTGGCCACAGCAGAGAGCTGGCCTGGAAGAGGGGCAACCGGGACAGGATCAGTGCCCCGACCGGGACTAGAACCCGGTATGCTGGCGCCGCAAGGCGGAGGATTAGCCTAGTGAGCCACGGCGCCGGCCTCTCCTGGGGAACTGCCGAGGCTCCCATCAGGTGGGCAGAACCTCCAGGTCCCAGACAGCAGGGCAAGGAGAGACCCTCCCCAGGAAAAGCGCTTCTCAGCTGTGATGGGAGCATTGAGACTGAAGACAGGAACACTGCTGACTCACCGGCAAGCACGGAGCTGCTGGCTGAGCTATCATTTCCTATAACTCATTCATCTGACACTGCAGAAAGCAATTTCTCCCCACAACACCCCCAATCTAATCCTCCAAAAATAAAGTCCTTCCACTAACTGCTTCCTGTCCCAGTATAAAGCTTTATTAGAAAAAAAAAAAAAACCTATTTTCAGATTTGCCATAGAAGTTATAAATGGAAGTATTTAACATTATACATGATTCAAAGGAAGGATAGACAGGGGAGACAAAAATTTGGAAATACCTGAGAGAAATGTACCAGCAAGGAAGGGGACAGGTTTTCATGCAAAACAGTTAGCTCCCACTTTATTTAAGGAAATGCTTCCCAATTCCAGGGCTCGGTGAAACAGACAAACCAGTTAAGCTGAATGAGGGTAAGCCAAGAGGCAGTAGGTTGGCAAAGAACATGGACTTTGGGGTGAGAAAAATCCAAGTTCCATCTTGCTTTTTCCATTTACTTCCTGGCTCTGGAAACTTGTTGAACTTTACTTAACCTCTTTAAGCCTCAGTTTGTTCAACAGTATAATGGGAATAATCATCTTTATCATTAAAAATAATAATTATCATCAGTTTGCTTTAGAATTAAATGAGATAATCTATATAAAGCATTTAACACAGAATATGGTTCACAGTAAATATTTAGCTAATGTCATTGTAACTACTGTTGCTAAATCTTATTGGTAGAAAAGCCAAGAAGGAAAAGAAAGCAATGTTCATAATTCTGTTTTGCATGACTATTTTCAAAAATGTCTGTGTATACATTTCACAATGATGTAGGGGTTTCCTAGAGGATAAGGCACAACCGCCTAGATGTAGATGGCTCCAAGTAGGAGGAGGGAACCACTTTTGTCATGCGTAAGCTTACAGTAAAGAGCATATCTAAATGAGGTTAGTTCTTTTAGTCAGAGAGCAGGGGCATTACAATCTCCTATATTCTACTGATGTTAAGACCTACATGTAGTGAGGAGAGCTCTTAAAAGGAGTTCAGAGCTGCCAATAGAGTTAGGATTTCAGCAGCAGTATCCTCATTAAGAGGAGGGAGGTGCAAGGAACTGAGCCCATACTCATCACTTGGTTTTACAACGTGGGATTTGCTAATTCTTAAGTGCTCTAAAAATCAAAGTGCAGTTATAAGGAAAAGTCAAGCTTTTGGCAGGCTCAAATGTAGGACACACCAAGGGGTACTACTACTAAACATCCAAGTGGCCTTATTTGGACCTCTATAAAGCTCCACCTGAAAAGAGAGAAAAGGGATGCTGGTGCTGTGGGTTAAAGCCCTGGTCTGTAGTGCCAGCATCCCATATGGATGCCGGTTTGAGTCCTGGCTGCTCCACTTCTGATCCAGCTCTCTGCTATGGCCTGGGGAAGCAGTAGAAGATGGCCCAAGTCTTTGGGCCACTGCGCCCACATGGGAGGCCTGGAAAAGGCTCCTGGCTCCTGACTTCAAATAGACGCAGCTCTGGCCACTGGGGCCAACTGTAACTGAACCAGTGGATAGAAGACCTTTCTCTCTCTCTCTCTCTCTCTCTCTCTCTCTCTCTCTGCCTCGGCCTCTCTATAACTCTGCCTTTCAAATAAATAAATGAATCTTTAAAAAAAAGAGGAAAAACATGAAATAAACCAACCCTTACAAAAACTCCAACAAGTCCCAGATTAGATGGTTATAATCTCCCACTCTGCGTACCAGAAAAGGTAAGGTGAAACCTCTCCAGAGCAAGATAACATCATCAGGAGACTACAATTTTTACATGCATTGCTCAACATTCAAACAGCAATTACTGGACATTCCAAGACTTACGGGAAAAACACGAAGAACTAGGACCATAGCTAACCAAGATATTAGTTATCAATGTGAAGGCACTTCAAAAAGCTTATGGATAAATGGAACTCTTTATTTTGGTGCAAAAGAATTTTGAAATCTATGCATAGATTTTTCATAATGTGTATCATCATAAATGTTTTGAAGACCTCTTGTATGTATGGGTTTCAAAATTTTTGCACCAAAATAAATTTATATTTGGATGACATTTCCCATGAACTTTCCTAAATACCCTCATATGCTTTAAAATAACTATACTTATTTTGTCCAAGAAAACAAGATGGTAAGATGAAGGATTTTAACAGAAAACTGGAATCTATAAAAAATAATGAAATGAAAATTATGCAACAAAAAAGCATAATAAATAAAACTTCCTAATAGATTTTCTTAGGAAAATATTCGTCATAGCTGAAGAAATGACTAGTAAAATGAAAATTGTTTAAAAGATGTCACCAGACAGATTCATGGAGAGAAAAGATTGGAAAAAGGAGAAAAACAGTAGGAGACACGTATGATCTTGATGAAAGATGTGACGTACTACAGTTCCTGAAAGTAAAGAGACAAAAATGAACAAAAGTGATATTTGACAAGATATTGCAGAAGTGACAAAAGACTTGGCCATCCATTCAAGAAATTTAAGAACTTCTAAGCATAAAGAACATCACATTTAGAAACATCATAATGAAGACGCTGAAAACAAACATTTTGAAAATGTTAAAAGCTAAAAGACATGTTGCCTTCAAAAAAGTGTGAATAATCTTGACAGCTGACTTATCAATAGAAACAATGGAAGTTTGTAAACCATAGAATGATATTTTCAAGGTTCTGTAAGAAAATAAATTTCCAGCCTAGAATTCTACAACTAGTAGAGATATTCTTTTAAAATAAAGGTTAAAACAAAGATGCATTAGACAAACAAAAACTCAAGAGATTTGTTATTTGCAAACCCAAACTGGAATACAGTGTTTGTCTCTGAAAGCTACATTAGTTCAAAGTACTCCAAAATGGAGCAGACTTACTTTATTCCTAGTTCAAAGAACCCAGAGATAACACAGCTTTCCCCGACCTCTCTCTTAAAGGTGCCACTTCTTAAAGATGAGCCGTTTAGATCCTCTTCTTCCACCGACCTCAGGATCTGAAAGGGCAGCTGGTTCCTTTTCATTTCCCAGTGACTCTTCCAGACCTTGGGCATCCACAGTATTAGGAAAAAAAGGTCTTTGCATACTTGAGGTTCTGCCCCTCATTCTTTGATAACCTGATAACTTCCTAGACATTTTCTCTAACATTACGAAGACTTCTGTTGCCTCAGACCATGGTTACCTTACTGGAACTTAACTTCAAAATCCATAACGTCAAGCATTTTTTTGCTTTGATCCTAATCTCCTGTCCTTCCAGTTTGCCTGGCTGACCACTTTCCCTATAACAGTTCTTCCTTCTCATCAGGGCCTTTAGTCCACTATCTGCTCCCTTTTCATCTAACCAGGAGCTTTGTCTGATCTGTGGTTTTTTTTTTTTTTAATATTTATTTATTTACCTAAAGGTAGAGTTACGGACAGAGAGAGGGAGAGACACAGAGAAAGATCTTCTATCCATCGGTTCAAACCCCAAATGGCTGCAATGGCCAAAGCTGGGCCAATCCAAAGCCAGGAGCCAGGAGCTTCTTCTGGGTCTCCGATGTGGGTGCAGGGGTCCAAGTACGTAGGCCATCTTCCACTGTTTTCCCAGGACAGAGCAGGGAGCTGGATTGGAAGAGGAGCAGCTGGGACATGAACCAGAGCCCACATGGGATGCTGGCACCACAGGCAGAGGCTTAGCATACTATGCCACAGTGTGGGTCCCTTTGATCTCAACATTAGAGATCACAGTCAGGGAATCAAGCCTTCGGATACTACTTACACCTATGCCCCAACCTCCTTCAGCCTAATAGCATCCTGGGCAGGCTTTCTTGCAAACTTCTCTCCTTGGATAAAATCACCTTCTATACCTACCCGAGGAGAGCTGAACCCAGGAAGCCAACCACATTCTGGGTGATCTGGCAACACTATAACAGAATTCTTTAATAGCAATTACAAGTAGCACCGTGACACTCCATGAGGATTCCACATTCCTCTACTAAGGCTGCCATTTTCCGAATCAGTGCGTTTAAACTCTCATGCTTTCCTTGGAGCCAGATAAGCTGTTTTTCTGCACTCTATTGCATTCTTTGCTTCTGCTCCACAGCTGCTTCATGTAGGAAAGAAAAGCCACCGATGGGAACACCCGCAATCCTCGCTTCTTGCCAGTACCAACCACATCAGCTCCTCCTCATGTGCTCTACACACTACCCCTTCAATCTTTTCTTGAATACAGAGACAATGATTCTACTGCTTTCTTTCTCTGATACATTCTGTAACTTCAACTTACTTAAATACTACATATCAGCATTTAAATGTGCTCATGCCTGTCTCAGGTTAAAAAAAAAAATGAAAAAGCTCCTCCTGTTCCCTACAACCTCTTCCCACCACCACCACCTCTCTGATTCCTCTCAGACATTGGAAGAAAATTTCCTATGCCCACTGTCATCATCTCCTCACCTCCTATTCATTCTTCCTGTGTGTTTTTTTTTAAAGCTTTTATTTAATGAATGCATTTTTCATAGGTGCAACTTTAGGAAGATAGTGGTTCTTTCCTCCATACCCACCCTCCCTTCCCGACTCCCGTTCCACCTCCCGCTCCCTCTCCCATCCCCTTCTTCATTATGGTTCATTTTTAGTTTAATTTTATATACAAGGACCAACTCTATCCTTTCTCAGTAACACCTCTCTGGAAAGACGGGTGATCCCCAGGCACGAAATGCAATGGACGCTTTCTAGTCTTCTTGTGTGTGGCTGCTCAGTAGCTTCACAGACACAGTTGCCTTTCACCGCTTTAAAAGCATGGTGTTTCCAGTTTTCCCTTATACCACATGCTTCTGACCTTTCACTCTCCTCTATCCACTCCTTGATGGTCTCCCAGTCATTTTCTAGAATTATCTTTTTAGAATATAAACCCAGTCATAGTATCTCATAATCTTCCAGTAATATCCTGTTACTCTTAGGTAATGCCAAAGTCTTTTGAATGTGCCCTTCAGGCCTTTCGTGTTCTATTCATGTCTCCCTCACCAGTCTTATCTTGGGTCTCTGTCTTGCTTCCCTGTGCTTAGTCCACTCTGGAATGTGTCAGTCACCTTTGCCACCCAAGACTTGCCCTCAGGTGGCCCCTCTCACCTCCTGTCTTGGCCTAGTTAGTCTTGCTAATTGCTCAAAGCCTAAGGAAGTCTTTTAGTCCCTTGGGACAAGTATGTCTCACGTCATCAGTTCTTGACACAAGTATGAACGAACTGTGAAGTTTCCTGAATCACTCTAGCCTTACTGGATCTCTCAGGGCAAGATCAGCCTTTTGGACTCCTGTGTAATTTAGATTTATACAATACTATTAAATAAACAATAAACAGAGGGCAGCTGACCCAGGCAGGAGGGGCACCCTGATTCGACTGGCCAATAGCCCTGACTGTTCTTGCTAAGAATCATATGAACGACAGGAAGTGGAGGGAATGGGACTAGGACTGCACCATAAGATGCCATTCACTCTGTCATCTGTGAAGTTACAGGGAGTACTGTTCACAATGACGGCAATGAGAATGACAGCCCTGGGAGTTACAGGAATTATGGATTTACCACTTGGCAGCTCCACATGACAAAACAGAAAAGGAGCAGTGGGTTCAGGTAGATTGCAGGGGAGCAAAGAGAAGCAAGTTGGTTGCTATTCCTTGGAGCCCACCAAGACACAGAGGTTGTAACTGCAAGTTAATTGCAAAAGACAGGTTTAGGTCTATAAAGCCTTCACTTGTCTAGATTCTAAGCAATGTGTTCTGGGTAGGGCTTTGGATTTTAATCAGTGATCAGCATCAGGATTTAATCAGAATGGTGCGACAATTAGGCTGACAGTCTAACAGTTGGGACATAAGGTAAAACACACTGACTTCAGGGCCTTTCATCTTCTGTGGGTGGTGAGAACACAGGACTGTAACCATCAGTAAGCATGTGCAGACTCCAAAGGGCCCCTAAGGAGAGCTGGGACAGGGTCCTCCGGGCTGTTCTGCAAAGCATGGGTAGCTACTTGCATCCAGGCTCACTTGCTAAGAGGGTCTTGGAGGACCAACTTTTCATGTAAGGAATCTACTGCTAAGCAAAAAAAAAAAAAAATCCTCCCTCTCTCTGGCCCAGGAAGAGGGGCCGAAAGCTCCTTGACTTAAGAGACCCTTCCTCTCTGTGGGAATTTGGGTGTGCAGGTTGGAGGGAGAGGCTTTCTGCTCTGTTGTGAAAAATAACACTTTATAATTAGCCACCTCAAACTCTGCCCAGTGGCGTGCTGAGGAAATGACAAAGCATCTCTGTGACTCACCTTGCACGCAGCTGCAGCCCTGCTGACACATCAGAAGCCGGCAGGATATGCACTTGAAGGCTCCTCTCTAGGAGCCACTGTGGACAACTGGGGACTCGGTACCCTGAGGAGCAAATCAGGGATTCTTCCGCCCCCATGGACACTGGCAGCTAGGAGAGGAGAGACCTCGTACCAGATCTCCGGTCACACACGAATGACCACAGACAAGTTACTGGGCTGTTTCTTCGTGTGACAAAAGGGAAGTGGTAAATTAAAAGTAGGGGATATCTTTGTCCTCTAAGTGTCTGTGCCCTACCTTCTGGGATGAAAATCTCCGTGAAAGTCCACTGCTCCCTGGTTCCTTCCCCTGAACACACGAGCAATGAGCATCTCCAGAGGTTTCCATCATAAGCAGTTGCACCTCCCCTGGCTGTTATCTTCTTCTCTCCCATTTCTTTCCCAGCCAGACTTGGAACAGAAGTCTGAGACCATTTTCCCATTTTACATCACATTTTTTTTTAACCCAGCCCAGCCTAACTTTAACTCCTGCTCACTGACTACTGCTCATGGCCAAATCCAGGCCAACCCTTATTTTAAGTCTTCCATCAGGTCCTTGAGGCATGTAATCACATTGTCTCTCCATCAGTTCTTGAAAGACCATCTCTGGCTCACCTAGTTCTGCTTACCTCTCCAGTACTCCAGCCACCTGCCCGAGCTCATCCTACTATGGTTCCCTCTCGAGTCTCTGGTGATTCCCTCCTATTACCTACCTTCTTCACTAGCACCAATTAACCGAATCCCAAATCCACAAGTCCAGCACCAACCACATCCCTCACCTCCAGATCCAGCTGTCTAACTCTGCTGTATGTCATTTAAATTGGCGAGACTAAAACTAAACTTACAACACTCTTGCTTTGACTTCTCCTCTTGCTGAATTCCCTGGAGTGCACAGGCTTTGAGCTGAATGTGCCCGGGGTTCACATACATAAACATCACTCCTAGCCATGTGACTTTGGATGTGTTACTTAACCTCTCAAAGTCTCAAGTTCTCCTGTCTACTATTAATAACAACAGCACTTTTATTATGATGATTCAAGGAGATAATCCATGTAAAACAAACCCTATGGACTTTGGAAGCATCCGATAACTAACAACTTTAAATGTTACTTTTATTAGTGATGGTTTTTCAGATCCTATTCATCCACTTGTGTTTTAAACCTAGGAGTCAATCTCTTTTGTACTGTCAGTGCACCCTATTGATTCCATCGAATCATGGTTCTAGAATCCACTCCTAACTGGTTACTTCTAGTTCATCCTTCACAAAGCCAAGAAAATGATCTTTCCAAGACAAACAGTACCATGCTGCCTTGCTATCCAAAGGCACAGTTATGATTCCTGAGGGCTTGTGTGTAAAGCCCTAATTCACTTCCAAGATGTACAAGGCCCTCTACAATCTTATTCCTGCCAACTTCTCTGTTTCATATACTGTGACTCTGTAACCTTGACCCCAAACTAGGGTCTTCTGCACACACTATTCTCTCTAAAACATCCTTCCTATTCATCTGCCCAAGCTTCTACGGCCCACTGTGCATGCCCATTCTTCCCTTTACCCCAAATCCCTCTTCCTCAGGTGCTCTGCTCTGCTCTGGATGGCTAATCACACTATCATACTATGTAGATGCTGGCCTCCAACAGACACTGTGCTGCCCCAAGGTTAAGAGGTCCTTAGAAATATTTAAGGAATACAGGAAGAAACCATCAAGAATGCTTATTAGCACACACGACAGGACTCAGCTGTGGTACACGAGCCACATCCAAATCAGCACCTCTTCACCATTGCCCCAAACTCCTAGTCTTGAGCCTCCCGTCATTTTCCCAGGGCTTTGACACATAATCCTCATGAGCCTCTGGTCCATGAGTTTCAGGCGCTGCGAACCAGGAGGTTCTTTACAAATGGCAACAGATGTCTCTTTTCACACCTGAACGGGGATTAACAAACCTTCTCTTTGATCCACCAGAAATGGGCAACACAGGCCAAAGAACTAAGTGCTTTCTCTCACCACCCGCTGAAATTCCTGCTCATTTTGCAACTTTCCCAGAACAAAGGGCAGGGAAGCAAAGCTATTCCTGAGATTAGAGAGCACGGTATACGGGACTGGCAGATGAGAAGAAGCCTACATGGCTCCCCATCTCCCAAGAAACAGATAGAAAATAAAACCCTACTCACTGGCTGGTGTGTGCCTGAAAGTCTGCAATGGGAAACTCTTTTCTTTGACTGATGGCCTTTTTTTCCAGTTATAAAAGTAAGTAGTAGTAAAGCATAACATAAGCCAGAAATTGCTATGAATACATAAGAACTTTTCTTAGGACTTGATTCTGACAGAAGAGAAAAGAAAGAAAAGTGGCAGTAGGTACCATGGAAGAACAGAGCTGGCTGAGGGCTATGGAATTTCCTTGTTTATGCCTTGCTTTTTTTGTTTCTGTTTGTTTTAAAGGCAGAGTTACAGGGAGAGAGAAGGAGAGAGAGAGAGAGAACATGAAAGGGAGAGAGAGAGCGACCAAATGGTCGCAACTACTGGACTGGACCAGGCCAAAGCCAGGAGCTTCTTCTGGGTCTCCCACATGGGTGCAGAGTCCAAGGACTTGGGCCATCCTCTGCTGCTTTCCCAGGAGCATGAGCAGGGAGATGGATCAGAAGTGGAGTGACTGGGACTTCAACTGGTGCCCATTTGAGATGACAGCACTTCAGGCCATGTCTTTAACCTACTGTGCCATAGCGCCAGGCCCCTTGTGCCTTGCTTTTAAAAAACCAATATCTTCCTAAAAGGTGGGGAGGGATCAGTTTTGTTGGTTTTAATTAGATTTTATGTGCATGAGAAAGCTAGCCACTTAAATGTGTTCTGAAAATTAAAGCAGGTTTAATGCAAGATTTTCACTTTAAGCCTAACTTTTGTTAAAGCAAAGCACACGACCATCTGAATTGTAATGTTTCTGATCACATACTAACAATTCAAAAAGAAATTGAATTTAAAAAGAATTGGGCAGGAAGGGACAGAAAACAGGACCTAACCTGTCCTTGCTAAATTCACAGCAAACCTGAAAAGGATCCTAGAATCTGACCTCTCATCAGAACCTTCGCTCTGGGGAGAATAATTCCAGCGACTTGCCTACAAGTTTTTGCCTGTCTGTCCTAACTCAAATCAGATAACATTTAAAAAGCCACATTCTTCTAGAAACAATCCTCATTTCATGCAAAAATAATGCAAGAAACTCAGGAAAAGAGGAACCTTCTATCAAAGCAAAAAGAATCTTGCATCTAGGAAGAGATCAAACACATCAGTTTCCAGGGGTGGGCATTGTGGCACAATCAGTGAAGACCCTCCCTATTGGTATGCCCACATCTATCCCATAGCAGAGTGCCTGGGATTGATTTCCACCTCTGCTTCAGATGCAGTTGTGCTAACACACACCCTGGGAGGAAGAAGATGATGATGGTTTAAGTACTTGGGTTCCTACATTCCATGTAAGAGGTCCAGGTAGAGTTCCAGACTCCTGGATTTGGCCTGGCCAAGCCCCAGCTGGTTGTAGGCTTTTGGGGAGTGAACCAGCAGATAGAAGATCTCTGACTTTCAAATAAATAAATAAGTCTTCTTAAAAATACAGTAACCTTTCTTTATAAATTTTTAAAAAGATTTTTATTTATTTATTTGAAAGAGCTAGAGACAGGGAGAGACAGACAGAGGGGTCTTCCATCCATTGGTTTATTCCCCCAGATGGCAGCAATGGTCGGAGCTGAGTCAGGCTGGAGTCAGGAGCCTGGAGCTTCCTCCAGGTCTTTCACATATGTAGCAGGGTCAAGCACTTGGGCCATCTTCCCCAGGCCATTAGCAAGGAGCTGGAATTAGAAGTGGAGCAGCTGGGGCCGGCGCTGTGGCTCAATAGGATAATCCTCCACCTTGCGGCGCCGGCACACCGGGTTCTAGTCCTGGTCGGGGCACCGGATTCTGTCCCGGTTGCCCCTCTTCCAGGCCAGCTCTCTGCTGTGGCCGGGAGTGCAGTGGAGGATGGCCCAAGTGTTTGGGCCCTGCACCCCATGGGAGACCAGGATAAGCACCTGGCTCCTGCCATCGGATCAGCGCGGTGCGCCGGCTGCAGCGCGCCAGCCGTGGCGGCCATTGGAGGGTGAACCAACAGCAAAGGAAGACCTTTCTCTCTCTCTCTCTCTCTCTCACTGTCCACTCTGCCTGTCAAAGAAGTAGAGCAGCTGGAACATGAACCAGCACCAGGGATGCTGGCGTTGCAGGCGGCAGCTTTACCCACTATGCTACAATGCCAGAGACATTACTTGAGAGATAGAGACAAACAGCAGGACACACACACACACACACAAAGTGTGCTCCCATCTTCTTATTCACTCTCCAAATGTCCTCAGTGGCCCAAGGGCCCAGGGACTGGTCTGATGCTGGCAGCAGGGAGCTCAATCCAGGTCTAGCTGGGTACAGACCAGGCATTCCTCTATGAGAAGCAGGCGTCTTAGTAGCTAGGCCACACGCCTGCCTCTACATGAACTTCTTAAGAGATCAAGATGAGGACTGGCTTTGTGAGACTATAAAGCACAGGAACCCTCTGCAATTGAAAAAGAAAAAAAAAAAAAAAACAAAAACAAAGCGAGAGATTGTTGTGGCAGAAATGAACAATGCTGTCTCCTTTGTTGGGGGAGGACTGCTGAAGGGTTTTCAAGGCTAACTAGTGACAAGAGAAATGAAAAGCCTTTTCTTTGTTATCTCCTCCATACACACAGTCCCAGCCAGCCCAGGCTGCTCCCCTTCTGCCTCCAGGAAAAGGAGCCATTCTAACAAAGGCAGGACTCAAGGCTCTGAGAGTTGACAGAGATGCCAAAGGACTCAGCCTATCTTTGGAACATCAGCTTTTTCTACCAGATGACCTGCTGGGGCTGCCATATGGCTTGCATGTGACATTCTGTTCAGGATAATAGGGCCTGGGTCTATGCCTGGTTCTGCCCCCTGGGCTGGGATGACAGGAGTAGAGCATGTTTGTTCTGATTCCATTGACTGGTCTGATGCAACCACTATGTGGCCCTAGCTTTCAATGTCCTCCATAATGCTTTCTTCAGGTTTCCAAATACGAACCATACCCAGGCAAGAAGGGCTGAGGGTATGCTGCTGCTTCTATTCCTGTCTGACAAAGGGAAGGAAGACGTAGATGAATTAAGCAACGTATGATCCAAGGATGGTGACGCCAGTGCAGAACCCAGTTGTCAAGAGTCCAGGGATCTGTGTGTGTCATCACTGCCAACAACAACCGGACTCACTATGTTTTAAGGAGCTCATTTCTTTGTGCTTGGTATCCTGCAAACCACCTCACCAGAGGTTCATGCTTTAAAGCAGCTGTTGAAAGGTTTCCTGGATTAAAACTCTAACAACCCAAAGAAAGAAAAATGGTCCCTCTATAAAAAAGCCAAGAATTCCTCATCCAAGTCCTTTGATTTTCTGTTCGCCAAAAATATGGACTTTGAATCTGTCCTCTGAATTTGAAAATACAGTGACAGTTGCTTGTCTATTGCCAGTGTAGACAGGATTGCCAGCTGGTTCACAAGGATCCAAAGTATTACCAACATCAGCATTCCCTAATCAGTTCTGCTGTTTTCTAAAATGTACTTTCTGGGTGAAGGGTGACTCTCTGAACTATTATTGTGACTTCCTATGAGTTGGTATATTTTTTCAAAATGATTATTTTCTTAAATGTATTTTGTCCTCACAATGGAAATGAAGTCTCTGCTGAGTTAGGTTCAGCTGAATGATTCTGGAGTAGGAATGAAGTCGTGACCAAGAGTGAGAAGCAAGTAAATTTTATGACCAGCAAAGCTTTGGGAAAGGCCAGTCTGGACTAGAATCAGAGCCTCTGTGACTCATGTGCTGATCTTTGTCTGGGATCTATATCTGATGGATGATGAACTTTTGGAACCTCTGGGTCCGCAGAGATAAAAAGGGAGTTTAAGTAAACACATACTAGTCCTTACAGTCTCGCTTGCCAGTTTTTATTAGATCAATGCAAGGCAGGCCAAGAGGGCGTGAGCAAAGCTAGATCCTTGCTATTGTTGGGAAGGAAGCTGACTGGAGCTGGGAAGTGGACAGCGGTGAAGGACTGGGCTCTGGAGCTAGACTGCCGGAGCGAGGGCCCCTGGTTTGGCTGTCTAACCAGGCCCTGACTTTGCACAAGCTAGCTAACCACTTTTCATCTCTCTTTACCTTGTAAACTGAAGCCAATACCAGTAGCAACCTGAGTTCCTGTTTTATTTTATTTGTAACTGATATATAAAAATTGCACATATTCATGAGATACCATGAGATGTCTGCATACATGAATACATTGTATTATGTTCAAATCAGGGTAAACAGATCTATCTCCTCAAACACTTAGCATGGAAATCCTTTCTTCTAGCTTTTTTTTTTTAAACAAAACATGCAGCACATTATTGTTGTCTAGAGTCATCCCTGAATGAGTTCTTGCAAGAGCTCCCTCACGGTAAAGAGCTTACCTGGCACATGGCAAGCACAAAATCATGCTTGTTAGGTGGGGTGAGCACTGGGCAGCCTGTTCAAGAGCAAAGATACAACCTTGGGGAAGGGCTGGTGGTTCTTACGCCAGAGGTAATCACGCACCCTTATCTACATTAATTCTCACCTCTCCTTATGAATCACCCCAGGGATGTTAATCTTAGGCCAGACATTAAACACACCTGGAGATAACAGGGAGTTAGGCAACCTGGATTCTACTCCCGCCTTAGCCTCTGAGGAACCAGCCCCTCCTGCAGCTTCAGCGTCCTCACCTGTATAATGAGAGGTGGAGCCAGAATGTAGGAGATCTCAAAGGTCTCTTCCAAAAGTGAGATTTTATGATTTTGAGTTTAGTGCTCGGGTTGTAAAAGGCCATTTACTCAAAGTAAAATGATTCCCAATTCACACTTCTTAATTTTTCATACAGCATTGGGGTTGCCTAGGATACAAAGTGCATGTGCTCCCTCTGAACCCCAGGCAGAGAGCTCTGCAGTCTCTGCCTCTGATCTCTAAGGGCCAGGCACACATGGCTTTGTAGTGCAAGCTGACAGATGTGTTGAACATGGAGTAGCTCTTGCTTGGCACTTACAAATGTGGACTTGGCGTTCTGAGGGTGTCCCAGATGGAATGGCAGAGGGTGTGCTTCTCCCATAACCATGTGGCCTTGGGAAACACAGCTTTGGAGTAATACCTGCAGCTTCCCTGGGCCCAGGGCTAGGGGCTCAGGCCTCTCCTCCCCCCAGTGAACGCATCTTGTCTAACGTCTCCTTTACATAGTATGATATGCTGCACAAGGCGCTTCACATACACTCAGGATCTGTATCTAGTTTTCTCAGCCCCGCTCTGCACCCCCAAACATAGCTGATGGCAATATTTCCATAAACTTACATGAGGGATATCAGGCCCCCAGTCTCAGCCATACGCAAGCTAGACCAGGAAGGAACTTTCAGCTTTGGATGGGTTTTAATGCTTTTCAAAGCAGGTGTCTTAGCTATGCTGTCCTTTAAAGGTTTGGGATAGAATTTCCATCTCCAGTGAAGCCCTTTCATCTGCTTCATCTTCATAACTGTGCACCCTTCCCAGGGTCTGATACCTGTTATTGACTTGGTAAATGCTGAACTAGTCTCCACCTTTCAGGCACGGATTTTAAGGAATTTCTTGAGGCTCTACAGCAAGTGGGAGGCTTCTGGCTCATTCATCTGCAGATCCACTATTCTTCCTGTCACTCCTATGGCAAACCTCAGAGAGACTCCAAATGGAGTTGAGAGACAAAAATAAAAACAAGTTTCCACAGCG
Source organism: Lepus europaeus (assembly GCF_033115175.1). Lineage (NCBI taxonomy): Eukaryota > Metazoa > Chordata > Mammalia > Lagomorpha > Leporidae > Lepus > Lepus europaeus. Next base: position 69,400,132 of record NC_084837.1, on the reverse strand, counting down.
ACATTCAGCAGTGGCCTGACAACTGTAGGGCCCAGGAGAGACCAGGGGACAGCAGTGGGGGGCTCTTCTGTTACCACCCTGTATTCTGGGCGTGCAAGGAGCCCTATCAGTCCAGCATCAGGCCTGGCTTCTCCTGACTTTCTGCTGTTGCATGTTTTGTTCTCAAGGTCTGGAACACCCTCTGCGTTCTTTCCTTTTCCTTCCCATGGCTGAATCCCAATGAGAAATCACTTCTTACCAGGATCCTCCCCCTTGTCCTTCCTCTGCCACCAAAACCTGTGCTTACTTTTATCAGAGCACATTCTACATAGCATTGCATTTCCTTATTTTCCCAATTTCTTCACTCACCCCCATACCAGTGTGACTGCCTTGTGTGCAGGGGCTGTGTCCTCTCAGAAAGACAGGAGGCAGAGTTTCCATCTACTGGTTCACTCCTCAAAAGCCTGGGAGCCAGGAACTCAATGCATGCATCCTACATGAGTTGTAGGAACCCAACTATATCACTGCTGCCTCTGCGCAATGCAGGAAGCTGGGGTCAGGGCCCAGAGCTGGAAACCAAATCCAGGGACTTAGATGTGGGACCTGCACACCATAGCCACTAGCTTAAATTTGTTGAATAAATTGTTGTGTGCAATTCTTGTCAAGAAAACATTTGGAAACTCTCTAAAGAACACTTTGTGTACTGATGATAAACTGCTAATGATAGGTCACCCGTGATCACTGGTAATGAACAGACACACACCAAACCCATTAACCATGCTGTAGTATGAAATGTGCAGGCATTCACATTAGAGCTGCAGATACGACCACAGGAAGATTAAGGCTTCCACTGATTTTTGCGATCACCGAAATCGCCACATAGGACTTAGAATATTCCAATGATATTCCTTTCCTACATTGAGCAGAGCCTTGGACTTGGGGCTCCAAATTCTATCTTAGTCACAGAAAGCATCCTGGGGGTGGTATTAAAAAAAAGTGTTGCTATAGACATGCAAAAAAGTTGAACAATGGTGAAAAGAGAAATTAGCCTAATTATCTTTGGAAGGAAAAGTGATTTGCTTCCTTTCTCCTCCTGCCTTCTCTTCTTCCCCTTACTACACACTTGCATTGCTTGGATAAAAACAAAGGATTAAAAACCAGGTAAGGTGGAAGGTATGAGTTCTTTTTGTACAAAGGATATAGGGACAAGATGGGGTTGCAACAACAAGTTCTAGCAGGACTGGTGGAAAGACAGGATGACCCTGTGGGTTTCTTTCTCAGTGGTCATGTCTGTACCAAGTTGGGTGGAGAGGAAGAACTGCCCCTTCTGTGCTATGCGTGCTGACAGTCCCAGGCATGTTCTGATTAGTAGGGACTCAACAGAAGAGGCAGCCATTAATGCAAATGCAACCCCCAACCCAACAAGGGGTCCTGATTCAAGAGATTCACTAACTACAATTCCCAAGCCCTAACCAGTACCTCACTGAGTGAGTTGGTCACATCTTCTTGCCTCTGTGTCTCTTCACTGCCCCAGGGAGAAGAAATGGAGGCCACTGTAATAACAGGAGGATCCCTGGCAGCAAGGCACCAACTGCACCTGCACCTGCACATGTGGGCTTCTGCAGCCTTCCTGCTCCCTCCTGTCTCACCTCTTGCAGATGAGATAAGGGAGCATCTCTGCTGACTACCTCATCATGTTTTTTTTTTAAGGGACAAGTGAGAAAATTTGAGTAAAAATACTTTGTAAACTGTAAAGGTGCTGTTCAAGTGTGAAGAAGGAGTATTATTATCAGTGCTTTATTTAGTCGAAGTTTGCTTCAACCCAGTAGACTGGCATTGCTTTGTGCCTGTGCTCCAATAATCAGTCACATTCCTATTTCCACTTACGCATCAACTCTGCAAGTTGCCAGCCCTGCTGAGGCTTCCTACCCCTTGCTCTTGCTGCTCTCTGGCTCTGGAATGCCTTCCACAGCTTCTCTGACTGGCAAATTCCCAATTGTTCCTTTGGGCTCACCACCACTTTAAAACCTGTCCCATCCCTCTCCCCAGTCTCCTCCCATGATTCTCCACTCATTTCCATAGAGGAGTTGCCATGGCAGGTAGCACTGTCCAGCCACTTGCCCAGCTTTCTGATTAGACTGAGTTCCTGGAAGGTAGAATCCATGACTTATCCATGGAATTAAGTTCACAGGTCAATGCACGAAATATTCCCAGTGCCAACTCCACTAAGAAAGGGGAGTTTGTCTGGTAACATTCTCATTGTGTTTTCATGCAACACACCTGGAGTTGTGTGTAATATGCAGATATTAGATACTGAAATGTAGCAAAGATAATGATCAGAAGTCAGGGTTCAAAGCCAACGAAGCAGTAGGCATTGTGCTAAGCACCCCTAGGATGTTGGTGATATTTTTCCAAACTTGTAGATGATGTAATCTGCCTTTGGTCACAAAACTCAATAGTGGGGCTTAAGTCGATTTGTCTCTGAAATCTGTGGTCTTGTAATCACGCTCTTAAAAAACTGGGGAAGAAAAGAAAAGGAGATAGAGGCATTTATAATTTGTTAAGATAAGTGCACTATCATATTTTTAGCTTGGTTTCATTACTGTTATTTTAGGATGTGAAAAGCACTATTTCCTCTACATTCATTCTTCTAGTCTAATGATCTAGCAGGTAGTTATCAGAAAAATCAAATAAAATACGTATCTCTATGCAAAAATAGTGAGAGGAGATTCATGCAGAAAGTGAGCCAAGATCTTGCCTCCTTAGGAGTTACTTGGGCACTGGTTTCCACCTCTTCCTCCTATATCCATCTGTGGAGTTGAAGGGTCGCTAGGGCTTGGAGGCCTCTTCACCACTGTCCTTAATCCAACATTCAAGTCTGTGAGTTGTGTACAGTCAAGGAAGACTATATATTGGGTGCCTCCTTGCTCTGGTGCACCTGCTAGCAAACAAGCTGCTCCCTCTGTTCCTAGCCTTCAGATGCAAAGATAGGATGCCTTTGGAACTATTTCCTCTACATGTTTGGTGGTCCAGGCTGAGAGGCTGTGAGGGGGGCAGCACACACTAGTCTCCATCTCTGGACAGTCTGTCTGCTCTTTTTACTTTCTTCTTTCAACAGCCAATAAAAAAATAGTAAAAGGTGAAGTTTTCATCCCCACCTCACCCCAACCCCCATTAAGTGGTTGAAAAAGGAGTGTAAATGCATGAAACCCTGGGAGGGAGGGAGACACTGGATGATGACCCATCTTACCACACCTGCGAATAAACACTCTCATAGAATTCCTCCAGGAAACAGGGCTGACTTCAAGAACATTTTGATTCCACCTCTCATTGGCTGTGTGACCTTGGAAAGACCACTTCAGCTTGCATCTTTGAAAACAGAAAATTTAAACAGCCATCTTAAATAGCTGTTTTGAGGGTGGCAGACTCAATACACAGAAAACATTTAAAACTGTGCAAGTAAGTGCAATAGCGCTTATTGTGATTATTGCTGTTGACTGTATTATTAGCACCATTATGCTTTCCCAGCGTTGTCTCCTACACCGTGGTATTCTAGTCTTTTCTGAAGGCTACCTCTGATGGTTTCAGTATCTTCTTCTATGTGCCCAATTCTCTTTTGGAGTGTTCTTTGGAAAACAGATCCAAGAAACTGCAGTTCAAATAATTTCCCTTTTCCTGGAACCAGTAAGAGAAACACCTAAATCAATCACTCAGTAATCAGGTGGCACTCTCATTAGAAGTCAAGCATTCTGCCAGTATAAATGCACCAAACATACTTAATGCCATTTATTCTTCTCAAGACGCATCAACACACTCACATCTACCTGTAACATCTATCCTAACAGAAAAGAGCAATGGCAATGGCAAAGTCCTGCAACCTGCCTCCCTGGGGTGAGGCAGGATGAGGACAGACCACTGCTAGCTTCTCCATAGTGCCGATATTAGTCCAAGAGAAACAGGGCTGGATTCCTTGATCTGGAAACAGTGGATTAGGTAAGCAGAAAGCCCACCCTGGAGTTCTCTGCAAAGCAGGAGTGGAGGCCAGGCCTATCCTACTTCCCGGTCAATGGTGCTGCAGGTATCTAGGAAAGATCTGGGAATACCAATGGCAGCTTGAAATCATGGTCCTCAAATGTTTATATAAATCCCAACTGGGAGCCTGGGACTGTGGCTGAGTAATAGAATACAGTGGAAGCAATGCTGTGCCAATTTCTGGGCCCAGAACTCCATAAGTGACAGTTTCCACTTCCTGTTTCTTTGGATACTTGTTGTTGGGACCCAGCCACCATGGCATAAGAAAGCCCAAGCTGTTTATAAAGAAGCCTTCATGAAGAGGCCCACCCAGAGAGAACTCACACCACAGCTCCTGGCCCTGATTGAGCTCCTAGCTGATAGGCAGTGTCCACGGCCTCCCATGTGAGTGAGCCACCTCAGAACTGTATCCTGTCTCTGCTACATTCTACTGAAATGACAGCCTCATTTCCTAAATAAATGTAGCCGTTTTAAACACTAGGTTTTGGATTGGTTTCACATGCGGCTAGATCAGTGATATACTCCATGTTTAAGGAACAATCTTCCTGGATCTTCTCAGTATTATCTCTACCCTGAAATATTGCTTCCTTTGCTCCTTCCTCTTGGTCCAGCTGAAGATGGAAATTAGCTGTCAGGGCTGGATATATTGCAGAGACAAGGGAACCTTCAGTCAGAGCACAGATGTTATGACAATTCCCCAGCAAGTCTTCAGATTGTCCTTCTATGTGTCAAACAGTACAAGACTTGTCCCTAATATGTCTAGTCCCAGTCTCTCAAAAAATCGGGTTTCTGGTTAGCATTCACAGAAAATCAGATTGTATAAAGGAAGTACAATTTTGCACTGGCAAAATTAGTTTCTTTGTTTTGAGTTTTTTTTTTTTTTTTCAATACAGTATTACTGAAGTTGAGATGAAATAAATATATTGCACATGGCATGGTAAATTAGTACAATCATTTTACAAAGTAATTTGTCAATGTGTAACATACACATGCACTAACACTACTAACTTTTGACTCAGTAATTTCCCTTATGATAACTTATCCTAAGCAAACAACGTAAAGTAGGAAGGAAAATAGAACTTATTAGAAAAAACAGCTTATTGAAAATGGTGATAAAACTTGAGACAGCTTAAATCTCTAAACACGGAGAAAGAATGAAAAGGGCATTATACCAGGCTCATGGAATATTATGCAACCATTTAAATAATAAGACTAGTAATCTTCAGCTTATGATGTAATAGTGAAGTAGGAGAAAATCAGCAGATAAAATTGTATGTTCTCTTATCATGACTTTATAAAAAGACATTTATATAGACAAATACTAGAAGAGAACAAATAAAAAGAAGCTATTTTCATTTTATCTCCTTTAAAGACAGATCTCTATAATTTTTTAACTTTTAAAAACAGAAGGTGGTTGGCACTGTGGCATAGTGGGTAAAGCTGCCGCCTGCAGTGCCAGCATCTTATATGCGCGCCGGTTCGAATCTCAGCTGTTCAAAATCCTAGATAGCTCTCTGTTCTGGCCTGAGAAAGCAGTACTAGATGGCCCAAGTCCTTGGGCCTCTGCACCCTCCTGGGAAGACTTGGAGAAAGCTCCTGGCTCCTGGCTTCAGCCCAGTTCCGGCAGCTGCAGCCAATTGGGGAGTGAACCAGTGGATAGAATACCTCTCTCTTTCTTTCCCTCTGCCTCTCCTTCTCTCTGTAACTCTGACTTTCAAATAAATAAATAAATCTTAAAAAAAAAAAAAAAACAGAAAAGGAGATGTTCCACTAAGAATATAAAGTCACCTTTCACCCAAAGAAGCTGAGAACGTTCTTGGTAAGGACAATTATTATCTGTGTGCTGAATACAATAATGAACTAATACTTGGAACTTACAGGGTATATGTCTTAAAATATCAAAGTTATTTTAGGTGGTGATTCCCTAGAGAACGAGTCCTCTATCATTTTACATGTCATATTTGAACTGCAGGTGTGCAGTAAGAGAAATGCAGGTTAATTCACAGATCTCAGTTAAATTAGCATAGCATAGTTTAGGTTTTGTTCTTCTCGCCTTCCTACCTCCTACTTTTTCCTTCTGAAACTTCCAAATATAAAGTGCTAAAATAAAACCTGCAACAACAGTTTCTAATTTTAGAATGAACTTTAATATATTTTCATAAAGATTCCTGCCAGTTCAAAATCACTGCTGTTCTCTTGGTACCAGTAATATAGGGATTGTCTTTTGCATTAAAAGCCAGGAATTACAGCCACATAGTAGAAAGAAAACACGGCTTAGATTCTCAGTGCTCAAATCTACAGCCAGCAAAAGCAAACGGAAAACTGTCTGTCAACTTGGATACTGAAAGCCAAAAAAGTTTGTACCCCCATTGTTCAAGCAGGGGCATTACGATCTCTTTTCTTTACTCTAAAATATGCACAGGAAAATGAAGAATGAAGACTTGGCTCACTCAAATCTCAAACTCCCCTTAAAGTTCTGGAAGAGTGGTAGCTGGAAGTCAGGAAGTTTTCTCTGCCAACCTTCTTGTTTCTAGCTGGAGTTTTCAACCCACCTCACTAAGATACAAATAAGTGGCCATCTAAGTGTTAAGTAAACTTCTTTTAAACGCAAAATGTATGTTTGACAAACTGATGTATACAGCTGTACTGTTTACATTTTATGCAGGAGATAAAATGGTTGCTAGAATACAATTATGTCAGAATTTATTCACACTGGGCTATTTTTCTTAGTCATAAAATAAATTCTATAGTGGGTAAGGGTGATGCTGAAAAACTGCCTCGAGTTAGTTGTTACAGCAACAAGAAGTCAGACTTCAACTATCTCTGTGGCCCTTTTCAAACCAGCCCACTCAATGCTAATACAAATGTAAACACATCAGTTAGCCAACCATTAGGGGCAGAAGAAACATCTTGGGAACTAAAATGTAAACTCCCATTTGGTTCCAAGGATTCTAAGTTAGAATCCTATTGCTTCAAACAATAAAAATAGGCAGAGGTCAAGATGTTCTCCATCAAAATAAAATGAAATGAAATAAAGTAAATAAGTAGACATACCCCATAAACTGGATAACATTCTGAAAGTTCAAAGACAAAATGCTTACAACTCTTGAAAGTGGAAAAGATTCCCATTTTCTCCCTCAAAAAGACTGCAGTTTTCTTCCTCTCATACACATGTTCTAAATTATTTGAGTTGTTTAAAAGAATCTACATTAACACCTCTTGATCAGTGTCTAAGTAAAAACTGCTTAATATTTAAGTGATGAAATTTGTAGCACTAAGCATCATAGCTTTGATCTTAATTGGCTCCAGATACTGTGGCTTTCACTGGAGTTGTTTGTGGCTTTAAACATTATAGAAAGGCTCCCATCTCTCCTCTGCTGAAACAAGTGTGTTTACAAAGCAAACAGGCCGGCCCAGACTTAATGATGCAAATGGTTAGGTGGGTGATTAGAGACACTTTGAGCATCCAGTTCTCTTGTGATCTCAAATTTGTTGTGGAGCAAAAGGTGGCTTCAGGCAGAACTGCAGATATATCTAAAAATGAAGATTGCTGAATCTCAGGTTAGAGTTGTTTGTTCCCTTTGAAATGTCTCTTATCATTGCAATTTGCTAGTGACTTCAACTTGAAAAACAGCGTATCTGAAGTCTGTGCCTTCCACTAAACAGCTACACATTAATATGGAATTTGTAAAGTGCTTAGAGACATGGCAGAGTGACAGATCCAGGAGAGACTCCGGTCCTACAAAATGAATGCAGACTCAAAGGTGGTACTTTCTTCTTGTGCCCTGGGTCCAAGAGCATTTTTTTTTTTTTTTTTTGACAGGCAGAGTTAGACAGTGAGAGAGAGAGAGACAGAGAGAAAGGTCTTTCCGTTGGTTCACCCCAAATGGCCTCTGAGCTGATCCGAAGCCAGGAGCCAGGTGCTTCTCCTGGTCTCCCATGCAGATGCAGGGCCCAAGCACTTGGGCCATCCTCCACTGCACTCCCGGGCCACAGCAGAGAGCTGGACTGGAAGAGGAGCAACCAGGACAGAATCCGGCGCCCCGACCGGGACTAGAACCCAGTATGCCGGCGCCGCAGGCGGAGGATTAGCCTGTTGAGCTGCGGCGTCGGCCCAAGAGCACTTTTAAAAAAGTGTAAGACTTCAGGGAGTACACCAATCATGTGGCACTACACCATGGATCTGTTTTGATTGGTTCATGTCCATGCCAGAGACCTGACTAAATATATATTACCTTGCAACACACTAAAGTTCTCTGGCTTAAAATCAGAAAACTCTCAGGGATGCCAATATTCATATATACAAATTTTAAGATCCTGTATATAGATTTTTTTTAAGGTGGCCAAAAGCATAGGAATGACTTCATTATCTTGGGGGAGGGGATTAGCATAAAATCTACAGAGAGAAAAGGGCAGATCCAAATGAAATCAGCAGAATAACGGCAGTGCCCAATCAGTTTGATTTTATTGTAAAACCACCAAACAGCATGTGGGCCTGGGCTAGACGTCAAGTTTCTGCTACTCAGCCCAACTTTCTCAAGAGTCCTAATTTCAGTTTTCTTTTGGTTCCATAATCTCCATGTTCTAGTTCCTAGTTTTCTAAGTACAGTGTTGTAATCCAAATTCCAGCCCAACATCATTTTACTTACGTCTTCCTCTCCTGAGGGCTGGAGATTAACAGCCATGACCCTGGGACCGTGCCTACACTGCTATGCTTTTCAGCTTGAAAATTCAGGCCTGGCAAAGTTAGGTGGCTGCTGGAGTAAGTGACACAGTGGGAGCTCAGACAAGAGTAGGTGACTCTTTGGCCTACTCAGACCAACACAGATCAAATACCGCTGGTGATAAGGGATAGCCAGGCCACACAATGTTCAGGGCTCAGTGCAAAATAAGAAAAATGTCAAGTTCCTTGATTAAAAAGTATTAAGAATTTCACATTTCAAGATGGTCACACCCGAGCATTCCATTCCTGTGGCTAGGTATGACTCTACAGGCCACATAGCTGTGAGAACGACCCTGTGTGCAGTCATCCACTGCTTACTGGACTAGGACTTTGGGAAGGCAAAGAGAAAGAAATGCTCTCTGATCTGTGAAAATGCACAGAAGACATCGACTGCACAACTAAGTGACTGAATGAGTGAAGGATTCAGAAGCATCTAGAGCATCACACCTAAGACTCAGGGTCAGATTGAATTAACATCAGGTGAAAACACCACCCCAACTTTCCAGTGAGAAAAACGAGCCTTTAAGAGGTTAAGTGGCGAAATCAGAATTTGAACTCAGGACCATTTGGATTCAGCAGGACTAACAATTAGAAAGGAAAATCATGGAGGCTGAATATACAGGGGATAGCAAGTAAAGGGCTATTTTCCTTTAAGGAGTAAGATTTTTTTTTTTTTTAATGAAACCCAAGAGAAGTTTCACCTTGGTGAACAAAAATGCAACTATAAAACATTGAAAGTAGAATTTTCAGATATTGAAAATGTAGGCAGTTAATTTTTATGGCTTCATGCAGAGGTAGATCAGCTGAACAAAGAAAAGTAAAGGAGGAGCTTCCTCGCCCATATTTTATGGTGCCTTAGAAGTGATTTATTGTATAGTTGTACCAGGAAAAGAGGTTACACAGTGCAGAGTGAAGGAGGGCTCAGCACCAGGCTAGGATTTCTACTGGGAGGCCTGCAATGTATTTCATTAAATGACAAGAAACAAAGAATTCACAAAGGGGATAGCTTTCCTCTGTAGATATAAGATTTATCATATGTAACAGGAACTCATGAAAGTCTAGAGTTCCAAGGGTTAATGGTTTTTTTTTAAAACAGGAACCATGAGAAAATGTGAATGTCTAATCATGAAATGTCTCACAGAGTTGAAGAGAATGGAGTTAGCATTTCTGTCTCTACCTCTCAAGAGATAAAAGTGTCTTCATAATTATGGTTTATATTTACTATGATATTTCAACATGTTAATCTGGCAGGGAAAATCCTATTGCTTATTTAAAAAATCTACAGGAAAAAAAAAAAAAAACATGGAAGCATAGTGAAAGCTAACTTGGTAGAATTTTCTTCCAGGGTCATAGCTCTTATATTTTTTAAATTGCCCAAATAAATGCAAATTATGTTCCAGTCATGCAAAAGTTTCAAACAATGTCAGAAAAATATCTGTGGCCAAACGTCAAAATTTTATAGTTTGAGTGTACTCACAATGGTTTTAATGTAATGTGTACTGTGTATACATGATATGAATATTTAGTATTATGCAAATACTTGATAACAAAACATGGACTTTGTTTTTGTATCTGTAAGCTAACCTCCCCCAACTAAGTCAACAGTGATGGTCCCATTCCCCTCCCAAGGGTATCAGCTTCCAGCAGGTGACATGATTCTAAGAGGGAAAGTCTATCACTGGGAGAGGTTTCCAAGGACATGCTGGTTTCTTAACCTATTGGATTCTCACCTGGGACATATCTGTTATATTGGGGACAAGAAAAGAGCTGGTTAAGGAGAAGTCTAACAGGCTGAGAAAGGCAGAGAAGTGACACAGAAAGTACTTGACTCTGTGATAACTCTGTTCAGCCAAAGAATTAATCAACCTTGGAACCACCACGTCTCAAGGCATCTTATTATGTGACTTAATGAGGTCTGAACGGTTTAAGCAATTTTGAATTGGGTTTTCTGTTACATGTAGTATGGAGCATTCTAATGATGAAAAGTCCAATATGACTGTATTCTAAATACTGCAATGACCACTTTCTATGCATTATCTCTAATTGATTTCGCATCTCTTTAAGAATATTTTCTTTCTATTACATAAAAGGAAACTAAGAGAAACCAGTGATATATGCAATTTCTCACATCTGTTAAGCAAACAGGATAGGATTCTAACCTATGTATGTCAGACTTGGAAGATTTTCATTCAGATTCTCCATACGGGACATAGACACATATACGATAGTGTTATATATTCAAATACCTATCCATCTACACTACATACATCCAAATATAGCAAAGGGGGTATCTATACTTGCATAATCATTTATAACAGCTTTGAAATTTTGATAATATGTTAAAGATAGTGGGAATAATTGAGGGAATATGCAACAGAATACATCAAATCGCAAAAACTGTGTCATCATTACCAAGGTTCTTTATGCATCTGAAGTTCATATCTTCCTTCCCATGGGTCGGAGAACTCGAGCTCCATGCTTGCGGTGAGCTAAGACATCATTTCAGATATTTGCCTTAAATCCTTACCAACCTGTACAGAGATCATGCTTAATGAGAATGAGTGCTTTGAGAGAGATTTGTACCTCTAAAGCAAATACTGAATCAAAGATGGCCAATTTGCCGTTCTAGGCTACCGTATACCCTCTCCTTGTCACAGAAGACTGTGCGAATCAATCCAGGCATTCTTTTTCTCCTTGACCTTGGATGCAGGCATACACATTTCTGCAACACAAGTGGCAATAGCCACTACCACTAAGTCCTATTTGGCTCTCTACTTTGAAACTCATTTGTCCTCTCAGTTCTACATGATCCATGAGGGATGGCCCTTCAGGGATATAACTGAAAATTACAGAAAAATTGTGTGATAGTAACGTATCAACTCCTGAGAGCGGCATGATGTGCAATTACCGCTAACTGAAAATATTATCTATGCATTTCTGAAAATTGAGTCTAAAAACTATATTAGCAGCAGTGAAGTTTAAGTGATCCCGTAAGAAAAGGGCAAGGTGCTGTAAAAGGTAAATGGCAAGAATAAATTTGCGAAGTTGAACTATCTGTGTGTCTGTCTCTTTACACAGATAGCTATACCCCCATTCAGGAAGCGGATTCATAGTTTTTAGAATCACTCTTCTATCTGATCCTCCTGCCCAGTAATTAACACACATAGATAAATGCAGCATTACGGAGTCCTATGCCTAGAAAGAACTTAGAGGTCAGCTAGACGCTCTCTGTGCCCCTTTCCTCACTTTGCTCTCAAAAGAAAACTAAGGCCAGCAAGGCTGGTGCTTTGACCACAGATTTCTGGTTGGCTAATAGTTGACCTAGGATAGATTCCAGATGCCAAGATCTGTGTTCTTCCTCCTTTTTCAAATTGTTCAGACAGCCTTTTCAGTGATGGGTACACATTTTGAACTTGAGAGTATACTAAACCTCAGATAGGAACTAAGTGTGTGACAAAGGGCAGACAAGTGAGAGATGGGGAAGGATGAGGGAGAGGCCTCTGATAACTTGTTACAGCCTTTTGGAGACCTCGCACAACATAGGCTCTTGATTTTCTAATTGACCTGAGAGTCATAAGCCTCCCAAGCTGGAGGTGGTCTTGGCTTTCAGTGGATGATGTGAGATGGTTTAATCTGAGGAACCTCATCCAAGTGGCCAAGAGAAATTACCAGAGCTAGCAAAGAAAAGTCTGTCCCTGTCGTCTTCATCTTTTTCCCACCATCCTTTGCAAACTTGCAGCTCTACTAAAACCCTTTCCTATCAACCTCCCCAGTGGTCACTTGTTCTCCCAATGGCTCCTTGTTCATTAAGTCACCTAGTGAAAGACAAATGGATTTAGGGATCCTTGTAAATAAAGTCAATCAGATATCCACACTCAGAACAAATCAACGAATGAGTTCACGTCTATTACCAAGTAGGACATGAAGATCAGTAAGGTTAATGTCTGTGTTGTTATTCCTATGCTGACTATGTTTACATTGATTATTTACACTTCAACTGTATGATTTACTGCTTCTTCCACTGATTAAATTGAAGTTTATAGTCAGAGGTTGAGATCTGGGGCTGTGAAGTCAAACTTAGACTTGGGTGTGAATTTTGACTCTGCCACTGTGTAACCCAAGCAAGGTACTTCACTGTGCAGGCAGGATAAAGTCCCCGCCCATGAAAGATGTCCATGCCCCAGTCCCTGGAACCTGTGAATGCATTGACTTATATTGCAAGAGGGATTTTGCATATTGATTAAGTAGAGGATCTTGAAATAGGGAGATTATCCCAGATTATCTGGATGGGTCCAATGTAATCAAAAGGATCCTCAAACAGATGGAACAGAGAGGCAGAAGAGTCAAAGAAGGAGAAGTGACTATGCAAGCGGACATCAGATTCAAGGCTTGCTTACCTTGAAGAAGAGGAACGGGCCCCAGGGAAGAAGTGAAGACACCCTCTGCAAGCTACAAAGTGTGGGGATATGAATTCTCCCCTAGGGTTGATGCCCTTTTAGTCCAGTGAAACTTACTTCCGACTTCTGACCTCAGTAATGGGAAACTGATACCCCTTGAGCATCTGTGTGTCTTCTACAAAATGGGAATGAAAAAGTAGGAAACCCAAAAGGCTAATACAAACATTCAATGGAAGAATGTAAATAATAGACTCATAGCTTGGTACGGATTAAGAACTCACTAGTTGTTCACTGTCATTATGCATACTATATTATCACATAGAGCATGGATTTATATATTGTTGAGGATAACAAATGGTGATTCCATAAAGAATATCTCATTGTATCACAATAATACATGTCTTTGAACAGCAACTATCCAAATTTTATGAAGCACTTTCATCTACAGCCTTACTTGATGATCAAAGGGACAGATGAGGGAACTGTTCTCCGAGGGAATAATGCTTTCCCCAGGTCATGAGAGGTTCAGTCTGTTGGCTACAGCTGGAGTGCAGAGCATCTGCTTCCAAACACAGTACATTTCTAGCCTCCTTGTGTGGCTTTTAGAAGTATACACATACAGTATACAGCATCTTAACATTAAACAAAAATGATAAAGCTAAACGATGATGGGGTTCTTCATCACAAAACAGAACATTTCCCATCTGATCTCAGCCAGTGGAGTTTTTTTCTTGCCAGAGCTTCCGGCCCCTGCTCTTCCAAGCACAGCCTGAATACTCTCTCTAATGCATCTAGTCAATTGTGCAAAGCACAAGGGAAAAAATTCCATCCTGACCACAGCAGGCAATCACCTTATGCCCTGAAGCATGAAGTTTGATTACCCTTATCTCAGTTTATCATTAAATCAAAAACTGTTGATATGAATACTGGCTCAGGACTCCATTTATGAAATGATATAGGCTAGTCAGCAGAAATAAGTGAGTGCCCTTTTCTTTCATAATTTCTGCTCACTATGAAGATCTTTTGCAAACTGGAAAAAAAAAAAAAAGGCCTCTTTAGCTTTGAGCAGATTTGATTAGTTTCTTCACTGTTTCATGAGCTGGCTGGGATGTCTTTGGCTCACAGTCATTCTCCCTATAGTGTAGGGGAACCTGCATTTTAACAAGATGCCAGGCAATACCTGCAGGCACACCGATGTTGCAGCAGCTCTGGCTACTCCAGCACACATTTTCTCAATATTATCACAGGCGCTTGGGCTCCATTCTAGGCCCAGCAAAAGAGACCCATTAGTGTTGGAGCTCCGGGAATCTGATTTTTATTCTTATGTGATTCTGCTGAATCTTAAAGTTTGAAGATTACTGGCAAAGATCAAAGATGCGGGTGGTGACGAGGACGGTTTGGGAGTACGCATGGGTTTTCCTGGTATTATTACAGGTTCCTATCAGCCCAGCAGCCAGCATTCAGGGCATGCCTATTATCTACAATTGTCCTTTGACACAACTGATAGTGGCAGCCAGATTTCTAATGTCATGATACTTAAACAGCTGACAGCTGGGTTAGGGGTCGTCCACTAGGCATCAAGGTCTGGCATAAATCTGTAAACCACCAGACCCCTCAAAACAAATTCCCTCTTCCAGTCTGGCTGGCTGTGTGGCAAGTGTTGTGGGTGGGAGTGGAAGACAGCTATGGTGGGACTGGCTTCAAGGTAGATATCTATCAGTTAAAGAGGTATGATAAAAAGTACACATGGAAAGACAGCACAGTATAAGGGCTAAAAGCACAGTCTCTAGAGCCAGACTACGTTTATTTTTATTTAACAGACAGTGATATATTTATAGCGCACAGTGCATGCCAAGCACTATTTTAAGTGCTGTTCAAATATTTAATTCATTTATGTCTGACAACAATCCTGGGAGGTGGGTACTACCATCATCACCCACTTCTCAAAAGATGAAACTGAGGCTCAGAGAAGTTAAGTCATCTGTCCAAGATCACACAGCATATCAATCATACACCTCCCATCCCCCACCCCTCCATGAGACTGGCTCCGGAATTCATGCTCCCAACCACCACAGTACACTACTGCCTCGAATGGATCCAAGCCCCCTGGTTCCACTATTCACTAGCTGAATAGTGGATCTCTCATGCCTCAGTCTCCTGCTGTGTAAACAAGAATACTATTCATAATCATAGTACCTAGCTCAAAAGGTTGCTGACCAAATGATTTCTGTAGGTATGGAGAAGAGTATGAGGCACACAGTAAGCACTGAATATACGTTAGCTCTCAGTTAGCTATACTCTCAGGGGTGGCATTAAATTAGATAGCACATTTAAAGTGCTCGGCACTGTGCCACGGCACAGGGCAAGCACACTGTAAGTGCCGGCTGTTATTATTAGTCTTGTTGAGCAAGGCCAGTTTATTTTAGAACCTGTCTGGAGGCAACTGTGCTTCATGCAGGGGGAGGCAGCTTGCAACCTTCACTTTAACAGAACTGGGTGGGAGCCAGACCAATTACTAAACAGGTTCTCTGCTTTATGTCACCGGGATATTCCTGAAAAGTTCCCAATACTGCGTCTATTTATGCTTAATCTGTTTTCCCTATTGGCCAATTTTATGATTTTTGATTGATCTCTAATTGGCAGTGATACTTCAAACTTAAGATCCCTCTCTTAGACTGTCTGTCATGTAACCATTAACGTGTAAAAGACTTAAGGATAACATGGAAAACTGAACCACTGGAGCAATTCTTGGCAAAGGAATTGACTTGAACATTCCCTAATGTCACTGTTTTCGTTTTATTTTCCCTTTCTTATGGTTTCTAATAAGCCTACTTACACTACACAGAACTTCTGGCTTAATGATGGTTGGGAAACTCCAGTGCCTTAACAGCTTCACTTGGGGATGGGGATTGGGCATGGTGGGAAGAAGGGAGGGGAAGGAATTGGGAAAGTGGGGGACATGGGGAGTTGCTGATGGCAGAAAGATTTATCCTGACAATTCAGACCCACAAAGGATGTTGAATCCCCAGGGACCCTCAAGGATGAGATTTTCCAAGAGGAAGTACTTAGAGCTTTCCAAGTCATTTCCCTTTCTCTATAAGGATACAATTGTCATAGCTCCAACCCTACTCCTTGCACAGTTTGCCAGCCACAACCGGCTCTCTCTGCAATGTAATACAAAGTCCAACTCAATACACTTATTAAAATATTTGTTAAATACTTACTATGTGTCATTCCCTCTGCTCACCTACAGTGAAGAAGCAATACAGCCTCATGGGGCCTGCAGTATATGGTTATCATGGTTTCAATGTTTCTACTCTTACATCCACATCTCCTTTACTCCCCTCCAGAATCCCCACGTACATATGCAATGTACTCGTTTGTATGTCTAGAGTTTTCAAGTTTTAACTAAACGACGAAGCTGATGAAACAACAACCTCTTCTTTGGTGCTGCTGAACACCTCTGTGAGGAGAGCCATCTTGCTGGATAACTTGAGGCAAAGCCCGTTACCCACTGCGATGCTCACGTGTGCCGCTGAACCAGCTGGCAGCTGATGTGGGGGTTTTAGTTCTGATCACGGAGCCACCTACTGAATTGCCACAAGATAGATCCCATTCATTCTGATGGCTTAAGCTGTGGGGCCACCTGCTGAATGGTTAAGTACAGTAGACCAGAGACACCCAGTAGACATCTGAGGACCGCACGTCAAACTGTCTTTTCACACTTGCAGCGCGAGGCTGTTGGAGGTAAGGACTCAAACATGGAGAAATGATCTAGACTTCTACTCCGCCCCACCCTACCCCAGGGCTTTGGCCCAGGCTGTTCTGTATGCCTGGAATGTCCTCCCTCTCAACACCTCCTCCACCCACCCGCACTGTCCACCTGTCCAAATCCTACCTAGTTCAAGGATCAGCTCAAATACCAGTGGCTCCACAAAGTCTTCCCTGACCACCCTAGCCAGAAATAACCTCTCACTCCACTCAACTGCCATGGGTCTGTGTCTATCTTTTCTGGCACTGAAAACACATGCCACTTTATTTCAGCAATTTGTTTACCTTGTCTCTACAGTGGCACTCCGCGAAAACTTTGGGCTCCAGAACTGTGTCGTGTTCCTCCTTAAGCCTGCTCTTCAATGTCTCCAGCAGTGGCACAAACAGAAGCAACTGCACCCTACATTGTACTTTCTCCTGCCTCCCCTTCTTCTTCTGTAGCTTTAATAATATCTTTATTTGATTCAACTATTACCCAGCGGAGGTCTGGAGATTGGATGACAAATGTAGCAGACAGTAGACTGCAGACCAAGCAAGCTTCCAAAGACCTTTCTCATAACAAGTGAGTTGTAGGCCAAGGTAGGTAAGAGTCTAAGCCCCTGGTTTGCAGATAGCCTATTCCTGGGACATGAAAGAAAGTGTGATTTTTCTCAAAGAGCTTCATCTGCACTAGTTCTTATGTGCCAGTTCCCTGACTGGGTAGAAACTTCTAACTTTATTTTTAAGTACAGACTCCAACAATAGGCTAAGTAATTGTAGATCTTCCTAAGGCTTTATTATATGTACCAACATATTGAACTTTTAAAACCCATATTTCCTTCCCCATAAATATATGTTGAAAACCTTACATCTCAGCATTATGTGTAGTGGGAATGCATACATTTGGGTTTTCCCCTCCCACAGCAATCCTGAATGAAAAGAATAACAAACCAAAAAAAAAAAAAAATGCCGATGCATTGGTGACAACTTCTCAGTGATGGTCTGATTCCTATAGACAAAAGGATTCTCCCACAATCACAACCAAGAAAAAAAGCATGGTTCATGTGATACACAGTCAGCTTTAATAATATAGTTCCCATCCTGGAGCCACTAATGCTGGAACAGCTGCAGCTCTCACTGTCTTTGCTGATGGGGCCCATAAATACTCCTGGGAAATGGGACCAAGATACATAATGGATCTTCACCTGCCAAGATCAGGGAAATGAATATCAACAGCAACCAGACACAGAAGCACTTTTGGGTGGAGAGTGATGGATCTTGCCATTTGTCCTGTGCCACTATAATCCTGGACAGAAAAGTCTCACATGGAAAAAAAATGATAGGAGAAGCTACTGCTCTAGGACACTTGGGAAGAAGAGTATGTCATAATTATTTGGCCAAAGAAATAAAAACGGAAGAGGAATGTAACAACATGATTTAGGGTGAGGGAAAAAAGGTTATGATTTAAGAGCATGCCCATACTGAGCATATTATTTCATTCAGTATAGTTTTTCCCCTAAAGATGACTGTTTTATTGAGAATCAAGTGTAAGAAACATTAAGGAGACAAAAAGTTTCAGGGCGGTCTGTGTTCTTGGAAGCACTTCAGTGCCGTGATGAAAAAGTGGGATGAGATGTTTCAAGACCCGTGTTCAAATCCTAACTCTGTCACGTGACCTAAGGAAATTACTACACTTTCCCAGTCCCTCTGTTTCTTCTTTGATAAAGAAGCAAAATCATAGTGTGCCCACTTCATGCAGTTGTTTGTGGGTTTTTCTTCATGATATAATCAAGATACAAAAATCCTAGAATGGTGTCTGGAATTTAATAAGCACATGAACATTCAGTGTTATATATTGATTGGTACTATTTTCTCCTCTTCCTCCTCCACCATCATCACTCTCCTCATCCTCCCCCACTTCCTCCTCCATCATCACCTCTTCACTCTCCCCTTCATCCCACCATCATCATCATCATCATCATCACCCTCCTCCTCCTCCTCCTCCTTGTTGTTTTCTGGTATGCAGAGGACAGAGACTACCACCTAACTCACACCAAAACACCAGGCCATTTCTGCTGTACACAGCAAACTCTAAAGCCAGAATTAAACAAACAACAAAGCTTGGCCACATCATCTAACGACTGCATGCATCTAATTCATGTTATGATTGCTTAACAAGCAATCACTACTGTAATGGATATCTTATCGGGACAAAAGAAGAAAACAACACAACAAATGGGATAGAAAGCATTGAGGACCATGAGACACAGAACCCACAATTAGGAACAGGTACAATCCATGTCATTTGTGAAAAGATGAAGGAGTAAGAAACTCCGTTCACCCAAGGACTGGGTCTTTTTCTGTCTTCAGTCATTTGTGATCTCAAGCTAAAGGCTGCTTCATTCCTTTCTTTACCTTTTCAAACAGAATACATTCTCAAAATATAGGATGAATGGGGCCTGAATGACAGGCTCCTTCTAATTCTGTAACTCTAGCAGTTTAAACTTACCAAGCATAGCGAGTCTTTCCTGCGGTCACTTAAGGTTGGGGCAAGCCCCCTTTTATCTGGAACACACCACAGCAATTCGGCAGGGTCTTTTGGCAGGTGTGCCCCCAGACCTGGATGAGGGGGCCTGGCGCAGGTTGCAAAACAACGGAAACTTCCTGTTCTGGGTGTTAACTTTAGTTACCACAGCCAGACAATGCTGCCAGTGGTGTGGAAGAAAAAATTGCTGTAGCCAGCTGTGCTGTTCACAGTCGGATGGGTTCTGTGTAGCTCCAAATGGTGATGGAGCCAGCAGCCTGTTGTAGCCAAGGACAGGATGATGGATGATCTACATACTGTGTCCAAGTAGAGAGAATGGCAGGAGTTCACTTCAGGGTTGTTAAAATGCTAATCTGGATGAGTTAACAAAAGCCTAATAGGAAAGAAGTTTGAGAAATAAGTACACCTCATGTGGTATCTGGGTGGACCACTGATTTGATCGCCCTTGGCAATGTAAATGGTTGCTTTTTCAAAGAAAAAGATTAGTAGTTTTCTTGGGAAAAATGGAGACAGCTTCAATTATCAGTCCTCTGTGCAAGTACAGCCACTTCAACAAAAAAGTGCCACGGTATGCTGCCCAGAGCTTTGCGACTTTTGTTCTCTTCATGTGGCATGGGAAGAAATCAAAATACACTTTTTTTTCCCAACTGGAAGTTGGCAGCTGTTCACAAAATAAGCAGCAACCCAAGACACAGGCTTTGGTGGATTTGAACGCTGTCTCCAATCACATAAGTCAGAGAAAGTGAGATCTCCCACTCTAATGACACATTCAGTCCGTGAATTCTCCTGATAGTATACTGCATCATTCATTTGTGTCAAAGGCAAGAAGGCTGAATCTCTGTAAATATTTGGTGTGGACCATATTGTTTTAAAATCTCTATAGGATAAAATAACAGGCTTCAAAAGAAAGGTGCATATTTACATTTCTTATCAAATGATCCCTTTCATTATTCTTTTTTTTTTTTCCTAATTCTTAAATTCTTGCTCAAGTTGGACATATAGAAACATGACTGGCCCACACAGTGTTGGAACACTGGCTAAGACAACTGGCGAAAGGACAGGTAACCAACCAAGACTGACTGGCCTACGCCAATGATATCTTGCTTCCTCAAGAAATGAATCTACAATGTGCAGGCTGAAAGTGTATTAATCGAAATAAAAGATAATATTTTATCCTGTAATATGCTAAGGAAGGAGTTCACCTCCTATGGTTACACTAATAATGGCTAGGCATTCGGCCAGGCTCTTAACTCTGCAGAAAATATATCAGAAGAGTGAAAAATGACCCTATTTCAGATGCATTTTTCACTCTTTGTATCTTAGTGAAACTCACATGCAAGAACAATGACTAAGCTAATTACCATGGGTCATTAGGATGGAGCAACAAGAAGTGAAAACTTCTCCAGTCAATAAGTCCTTAACAATTATGGGCATCTTTGTGAATCACAGTTCTAATTTTTGTTTACTTGTCCATGGCCTCTCACGGGATAGGAGCTATCCCGCATGATTTAGGGAGCCACTTACCCCAGGCACAGTTACTGGACAGAGCCTTCCTGCACATACAGCAAGCAAGTGAACTGAAGTCCTCTGGATTCCCAAGTTGCCCTCACTCTACGGACTAACAGGCTTACGTCACAGCCATCTTTCAAATCCATCAAACCAGGGGAGACATGACCAGATGGTGCTATTAGAGGGCACCAGAAAAAAAAAAAAAAAGGCAGAACGCCCACAAATCTAAATCAAACTCAAGTTAACCAGCTGGCTGTTGATGGGGAAGTCACAATATTCCTGGCATACTTTCCTGTATCATAGAAATGCTTCTCAAAAAAAAAAAAAGTATAGTAACATGCCCAGTAGACACATGAGGTCAGGCAACAATATTCTGTAAGATCCAGTAAGAAGCCATAGCTGGTTGTTAATCTATCTAAATGTGCCAATGGAAGAAAACCACACATTTTGGAAATCTTCAGGTAATCTATTTAACCATCTTTCTGAGAGCATGTTCTAGACATCCAAATAAAAGCTCAGACACTAACTATCAAAAAACAAAACTCAACGATGGCTGAGCTACAGTGTATTTATCTCAAGATGTTTAGGTTCATGGCAATAGAGACCCAAATCTCAGAGCTTATCTGGCAATTTTTATTTATCTAAGCCAGAGTAAATGTTTGTGTAATAACTGCCAGCTTGACAGAATTTGCCTGTCACTCACTACATTAAACATGACTACACACAACTTCATTTCCTGAGTTAGATACCTAAGAGAGCGAGAGGGCTTTTTAAACAGCAGGAATAAACCACCACCAAAACCTATTGTTTTCAACCACCAAAAGGATAGTAAAATCCTCCCCCGCAGCTGTCTGAGATAAGATTTCTCAATACTGCCTGGAAGAAACCTTGAAAATTTGCCTCCAACAACTCTTTCTCCTGCTCTCAGGGACACAGACCCAACCAGTTTAGGAAAAAAAAAAAAATGTGAAACCATCTTCCTAGGACTTCACTCTTGAAATAAACAAAATAGTCCACTTACTAAGCGGTGGGAACAGCCACCTTACAAAGCACCCGTACGCTTTACTGAAGATTCAAAATTTTCCCTAGCCAGAAGTTTTGGGGAGAAACTGTCCCTCCAAGTCATTGGACACAGTGGGGCTATTTTTGGGAAAGCAGGCAATGCAGTGGCAGACACAGATCCAATGTCTGTTTACAAAGCCTATGCGTTTAAAATAAAGATCTACCGTCCTTTCTGTGGGAAAATGTGCCAGCTCCGAGCGGCGAGGGGCTGGGATGCTACTCTCACTGCTCCCCTGAAACCGGCGGTACCGCCTGATTCAAGCCGGTCCTGGAATCCACACACCTAGCTCCCCTGCATTCGGCTTTTTACAAGTTCAGCTCCTAAAAACAATCACCTGACAGCAAGGGTCCCGAGAGCCAACTGAGCAGCGATTTTTCAAACCCAGTCCTCGTGCACACCTCCAAACCCTGGTGCCCTTTGCTTCCAAGCCCAGGGTCCCACACGGAAGAGGGGGCTCTAAGCCCTTCCTGGGGACCCGAGGCGGGCTACGTCGGGGTTTCTGCGCCGCTGTGAAAGTTTCCCTACCTTCCTGCTCGCCATGCCCCCGCCAGCGCAGCCGACGCCTCTCGCCGCCGGAGCAGGGGCTCATGCAAAATTGACTCTTCCTTATTTGTTTCCATCCATAATTGATGGGCAGACGCGAACGCAACCCATCTCTGCGCCGAGCTCTTGCCTCCTGGCGGAGACCCTGACCGAGGCGCTTCCGCCAAGCATTTCCAGCCGAGAACAAAGCACGCAAAGTTGCCGGAGAGAAGTGGCCAGGAGCAGAAGCCCGGGGGCCGGGTGGGCGGTGGGGTGGGCAGCCCCGGACCCCGGAGCCTGCTCGCCTTCCCCGGGCGCGCGCTGGGCCAGCCGCAGGAGAGAGGAGTGGTGGGCAGCGACTCAGCCCTCAGGGCAGGAGCGAGTGCGGGAGCCAGGGGGGCGTGGGTGGGGAGGCGGCCAAGTCGCCGAGCCCCCGCCCCTCGCCAGCGGTCCCACCCCGCAGCTCTCGGACAGGTAGCGGCGCCCGCGGTGGGGCTGCTCCGACCGGACCCAGGCGATCCAGGCGTCCGATCCAGGGGCCGAGCCTGCAGCCGGCGCCTTCGGCCTCGGCCCGGCTCTGAGCCGCGAGCTGGGAGCGCGGGGGCCAGGAACCCGAGGCGGCCCCGACAGCCCCTGACAGTGTGCGAGCGAGCGCCGGGCTGGCCCTGGCTAGCGAGAAACTTTTCCTCGCCGTCCTCACCCCTCGGCGGTTCCACCTCCTTCTTGGAAGGGGGCGCACGATGGGGGAGGTCTTGGGCGTCCGCGGGCCCCTCCCCCAGGCGCTGCCAGTTTTGACGGCTCCGCTAGACCCCCGTGCGCGTCCCTAGCTCTGCTGGCCGGAGGGCGGCTTGGAAAAGCAATCGGCTGCTTAGTGACAACGCACACACGCGCGTGCACACACCCCGGCGGGGGTGGGGGGCTGCGTGCTGACTCTCCGAGGTTCTAGGTCCCACCCCATCACGCTCGCGGAACATCAGCAAATGTGTAAAAGACGGTCTTACCTCATGGGGGGTGGCTGCTGCAAAATAAAAAATAATAATAATAATTAAAAAAATAGAAAGCTTGTCACGCTCCGGGAGGTAAAAGCAAATAAAGGCGAAAATGCAGAAAACAAGATCCCTCGGTCTCCTTAGGTGTCGGCGTCCTCGACAGAATCCTGAAACTCGCCACCACCCGGTCTTGCAGCGGCTGCTGCGGCGGCGGCGGGACGGAGCAGGAGCAAAACAAACCGCTGCACAGCAAATGGTGTAATTCGATCCATCTCCAAGTCAATCCATCAGGCGAGCCGCGCCGGGTTCCCTCCACGCACTCAGCAGCTCCCGGCGCGGGTCCCACCCCCGGGAGCCGACGGCAGGAGGCGCGGGCTGCACGGCGCGCTCGCCCTCGCCCCAGCGCCGCGGCCAGCGCCGCCTGGAGGCCCCCACCCTGGCGCCGCGGCCCCGCTGACCCCTCGGTGGCCTCCGCGTCCCTGCTCTCGCTGTGGCTCCGCTGCGCGCCCTCCCTCCCCACCTCGGAGGAGCTGCTCCTTCCAGCGCCGCGCCGCGCCGCGCCTCAGTCTTCCAGCTCGCGGTGGCGGCTGCAGCCTGCCAAGCAGCCTTAGCGCGTCTCCCCCTCGGTCCTCCTTGCCTCGCTTCTCAGAGCTTCCCTCCAGTCACCAGAGGACGACCATTGCAGCCCGGTGGAGCTGCGGGCGCAGCCGTTCCGGGAAGTTCTGCCTTAGTTTTCTGGTGTGAGATTTATTTATTTATTTTTAAAGCATATCCTTAGCAGCCCGCCCCCGCATTACCTTCCCCCCTCCCCACAATTTCTCTTTATAACCGCTAAGCAAAACAGCTGGGGAGAAGCAATCAAACATTGCTTTATCTTTATAAAATACAGAAATTGCCTCCTAAAAATCCCATTTCTCCGTTGAATGAAAGCCATTCAGTACAGTATAATTTTGCAGGCTAATGAGCCGGTTTTTACAGGCAAGTGTTTCGTGTAATACGTTGTGGGAGAAATGAAAATGTCCTTGAAGTGACATCATTTAAAATTGACTGTCAAAAATGAAAGGGGGGAAAAAAGTCATATATTCCTAAACAAGAAGGATTTAATCCAAAACTTCATTTCCAAGAATGCTTTATTAATTTCCAGGGGAAGTATGAATTCCTGAGGGCTCTAAATGCTGGGATGAACTACGATGCTCCGTTTAAAGAAAAAGAAAGAAAAAATTTTTTTGGTCAAACTTTTAATTTTCAGTTGAGTATGGCTAATCATGGTGAGAGCCGAGAGGACACAGAAAAAGGTCTTCGTTTCCTCCGTGGTCCCTGCTCCCCCCCCCCCCCGCCCCCCAAGTCACATATTGATGTTTAGGGAAAATACCCTGTTCTGTGTTGTTTCTCAAAGTTCCTCCTCCAGCTTTGGAAAGGAACTCAAAAAAGATCACCCCCCAAAAAAACTGCTACCCGACTCATCCACAGAACTGTTTCCTCACTGGTTCACACTTTGTGACCAAAAAGAAGGGGCCTGGGGAGGGGAAGGCTCTTCAAATATAAACCCTCTTCCTGCTGTTCTTCCTCTTAGAAGAAAAGGGTAGGGGGCGGAAAGAACAGTTTTGGCAACACAGCCCCACGATTTCTCTGTTGTTGAGCCTTTTGTTGGCGAGCTGGCTGGTGTTTGCTGGTGGTGCTGGGCTCTGACATCACTGCAAGTTACTTGGCAGTCAGGCTGTTCCCCAGCCAACTTCTGACCCAGAACTGCTGTGCCTGCCTGTTTCCTGGCATCCCTTCTTCCGTGTTTTCTCCATCCAGGGAGCAAGCCCCACCGCAGCCAGAGGGCCCTGTGTCTGGCATGAAGATGCAAGGGAGTGATCGCTGCCTTGATGAGCAATCACATCGCCACCCACCTGGCGACATGTCAGTCACTGGTGAGTTGTCCAGTGTCTGCAGTAACAGCAGAGCGGAGAAAGCGCTCATCTCTCTAGTTTCCTGACTTTTTGCTGAAATTCCGCCATGGCCAACTTTACAGAGGCCATCCAGAGAGTGCGGTTTACCCTACCCTGAGTTCTTAAGTCTAGGAATAAAACACTTTTAAGTGCCGGAAGGATTTGCTGATCGGTCTTTTCAAGCCATGGACTAGATGCATTTTCAGTCTAAATATCCGTCTAGACCCCAGAGTCAATCCCGATGTTTGGTCTGCTGAGCAGGACGGAGGTAGGGAAATAGGCAACCCAGCCACAGAAAGCAGACCTGGTGTTCTTTACAATATTCCTTGTAAGGATTTACCATAGCCCTGGTTCTGAGACTCTCAATAGGAAAATGATACTCTTTTTGTTTGGACTTCGGTAGAAAGAAGCTTAAGGATGGCTCACTCTTCATGCAGCCGCCTCGCTGGGGGTTTTCATCAGTGCTTGGCCCCATCAGTTGATCACACACACTCTTCACCCCTTCCTCATGCCCACCTTCCCTACTCCCTCCCTTTTGCTTTAGGTGCCAGCATTGCTAGGTAGCTGTGGTTCCCCACTGTGCCACACTGATTCTTGGTGCTCCAACTTTCTGGGGGAACTCTTTCTCCATATTGTCTAATGCAGTTTTTTTTTTTTTTTAATTTGATAGGCAGAGTTGAGAGAGAGAGACAGAAAGAAAGGTCTCCCTTCCGTTGGTCCACCCTCCAAATGGCAGCCACAGCAGGCGCGCTGCACCGATTCAAAGCCAGGATCCAGGCGCCTCCTCCTGGTCTCCCATGCGGGTGCAGGAGCCCAAGCACCTGGGCCACAGCAGAGAGCTGGACTAGAAGAGGAGCAACCGGGACCAGAACCCAGTGCCCATATGGGATGCTGGCGCCGCAGGCGGAGGACCAACCATGTGAGCCACGGCGCCGGCCCCATCTAATGCAGTTTAATTTCTGGCTTCTTGTACTTTTAACACAATAATTGGTTGACAATGTCCACAAGTCTGTTATCCTGCCAGCTCTGGGTTGGGTGTAAGTGCCTCTCTCCTATGCTCCTCTAACAAGATCCCTGATATAATGTAGGACAGCAAGGAATCTGCTAAGGATGTCTTCCCACTGGACACTGGCTAGCGGCAGGGGAACCGTTTACCTGGACAGTCCCAGTGCCTAGCTCAGTGCACTCAGCAAACACGAGCACAGGTCTGGTCATAGAACCTACAACTTTCTCACGCTCTCTTTCTACGCTATATCAGACAATGTAGTCATCTCTAGGTTGAACGCCCCTCCAGAGCAGGGATTTATTTACCAAGTGTCCCCTGGGCATAATAATGTTAAATGGGTGAACAAATGAATAAATGGAGATATTGGACTTTTATCATGCCCAGAAAGGAAATCTAGATTATGCTTTAGTGTTATCTAAATATGCTCCCATCAGTGATAAGTAGCAATTAATTTATAATCTAACTTTAAGCATAAAAGTTATCCAAAAATTTTCAAGAATTTCTGCAAGTAATTGTCCATAAAAAAGTATCAATCAATAGAAAGTACAGCTGCTTAACTATTATGAATATTAAATAAAGGGTTAGTACAAAATATGTGCCAAGCTCTTTTCTGAGCATTTTATAAATGTTAACTCACAACAATTCTACAAAGTAAATGCTATTATTATTATCATTTTATAGGTGGCTTATGGATTTTAAGTGACTTGCCCAATGTCACACAGATAGTAACTAAGTAGGATTTGAATCCTACTTCTTACTAAATTGCAATGGTTAATAGCAAGGGCATAGTTAGCAGCAGTAGTTAATAGTGAAGTCATTGGAATATTAGACAGCCGGGATGCGAATACACACTTTCCTCACTAGATTTGTGACCTGGGGTAATTTATTTAACCACACTGTGTTCCAGTCTTCTGACCTGTAAAACAGAGATGATAATAACAATACCTCAAGTGGATGTTATGAAGACTGAATGTGATGTGAAGTGTTTAGCATCTGACATGGAGCACAGCAAGCCCAGAATGAACAGTAGACCAGGTTTTTATGGATGCCTTGAAGGCAGTGGAATCCTGGAATTCTGCAGCACTGGATTAGAAGCTTAATCACTCCAGCCTCACGTTAAATGAGAGACTCAGGACAAAACTGCATGGTACACAATAGGTTTGAAATAAATGTTGTCCCATTCCCTCTCCTCCATTCCCTTATATGTGTGCGTATGTCTATTAATTTAGGCACACACACTACTCGCTATATAGTTGATATGAAATATCACTTTGTGTGAATTTTAATGGATCATATAGTTTAGGATGTAGAAGTCCATGTTTCAAAATAAAAAAAAAAGTTTTGAAATTTCAAAGGTAGCAGCAGCTTCTGTGATTGCTTTAATTTGGAATGTACATATAGTATTCCTTGCATTCGCACATTACAAAAAGTAAGTGCTTTTGTGGCAAGGGATTGCTTTCAAAACTAATCTGAGCTCTCCATGACACGATAAATCATTAATAATATAGACCCAAATCTCAGCATCTGCATAGGCACAGCTGGCCTCCTTGTGTCAACAGTATGCATATGAAAGTGACTCTGCCAAGATATTTCACTTTAATGAAAAATATTTATCATGGTAAATCTTAAACCTCAAGATTTTACTGACATAATTCATTTCTATTATTATGTAGTATGATAGTATACCACCACAGCTAGGCTTATGTTTGGAGTGATAAAAATGTGCTTTTTTAGTAATTTTGATTACTTTACCTTAGTGTGAATAATTTTTGGTTTTCACTCTAAGCAAAGGGAATGCACCACACATTTGCAGAAATAATAAATCAGGTATTTATCTAATTTTGCTAATGACTCTGCAGGTGCCACTGTGTGGAAAGACACTGAATGCTCAAGCGAAATCAAAATCAGGCTTTTACAAAATATATTGTTACTTCTATCAGAAAGATGAAGAGCAAACAACCCCTAATAACATGAGCCCTTTAGAAAATAAACAAGAGATCTGAATGTTATCACCATCTTCTCAAGGATCTTTTGAACAAAAGTGAAATAAACTTTCTGGAAGGAGGGTGGTATAAAAGGACACCAAGTCGGCCAGTATGACTTAACTGTGCTTACATGTACATTTTTTAAAAAGGATTTTATTTTATTTATTTGAGAGGTAGAGTTGCAGACAGTGAGAGGGAAGCACACAGAGAGAGGTCTTCCATCTGCTGGCTCACTCCTCAAATGGCTGAAATGGCTGGAGCTGAGCTGATGGGAAGTCAGGAGCTAGGACCTTCTTCTGGGTCTCCCACTCGGGTGCACAGGCCATAGCAGAGAGCTGGATCGGAGAAGCCGGGACTAGAACCGGCACCCGTGTGGGATGCTGGCACCACAGGCAGAGGATTAGCCTACTGAGCCATGGCAGTGGCCCTCTTACATGTGCTTTAGAAAGGAATACATAGGAGAGAGGAGTGCCAGCTTACATCTCAGTAAAAAGGAAGCTAAGACCCCAAATTCTTGACTGAGTGATCTTCACAAATTTACAGTGACCATGCTTCTGACCTTGAAGAATTGGGGCTGAATAATATGTTGTAATTACTATAATGCCTTAACAAAAGAAAGTAGTAGAGAATTAAAACCTTTCATCTGCTTTCAAAAAATATACTTTAAAATTTGTTTTTAAAAGCAAACCTCGGGGTGGGCACTGTGCCTGCAAGTGCCAGCATCCCATATGGGTACCGGTTTGAGAACTGGTTGCTCCATCTCCAATCCAGCTCTCTGATATGGCCTGGGAAAGTAGTGGAAGATGGCCCAAGTGCTTGGACCCCTGAACCCGCTCAGGAGACCCAGAGGAAGTTCCTAGCTCCTGGCTTTGGACTGGCCCAGAGCTGGCTATTGCAGCCATTTGGGGAGTGAACCAGTAGAATGAAGATCTTTCTCTCTCTCTCCCTCTCTCTAACTCTGCCTTTCATTAAATAAATCAGTCTTTTTTCAAAAACAAACAAACAAAAAAAAGTGCAAGCCTGCCTACCTAATCTTATTTTTGCTTCAAGCAATATTAAAATTCACACCAACAAAGGGAGAAGGAACTTAGCTGGACACCAATTACACCCTAGATACTGCCTAGACACAATAATATCACTTAATGCTCATGATAGGTCTCTGAGTGAGACTCCATCTATGAACAAAGCATCCCAGGCTTGGTTATGTTAGCTATCTTGAAAGGATTTTCAGTCCTAGAGCTGGTAAAGACTAGACTCTAACACAGGTCTGTTGGCTTTCAATCCTAATTTTCTTTCTATTAGTAGTCTATGCCATGAAAAACATAAAGACCACAAGTTTAAGCAAGCATGTCTTGAAGCAAAAATATTGAAAAGCTTCCAATTAGATGCTCAAAGCTAGGCTAAAAATGTCTGCTCCAATTTCTAACTTTTTGATAGTTTTTGTTTATCTTTAAATATAGTGGCAGGATCTCTGAGATGAGATTTACAGCATAGTTTAAACCTCTGTTCATTATTTTTATGTATTCTTTTACCCTTATAACTGAGCAGAATCATTCAGAAACTGTAAGAAAAACAGACTTGTTTAACACCATGCAAATTTATTACAATAAAACTGATTGGTTAAGCTGCAAATATTTCTGTTAATGGTTAAACTATATGATCACCATTTTCCACACTTTCCCAAAAATATTTTTTTTAAAACCTGATTTATTCTTTTTTCCTTTTTTTTTTTTTTTTTTGACAGGCAGAGTGGATAGTGAGAGAGAGAGAGACAGAGAGAAAGGTCTTCCTTTTTGCCGTTGTTTCACCCTCCAATGGCCGCTGCAGCCAGCGCATCTCGCTGATCCGAAGCCAGGAGCTAGGTGCTTCTTCTGGTCTCCCATGCGGGTGCAGGGCCCAAGGACTTGGGCCATCCTCCACTGCCTTCCCGGGCCATAGCAGAGAGCTGGCCTGGAAGAGGGGCAACCGGGATAGAATCCGGCGCCCCAACCTGGACTAGAACCTGGTGTGCCGGCACCGCAAGGCGGAGGATTAGCCTGGTAAGCCACGGCGCCGGCCCTCCCCAAAATATTAATCACTAAGCACTCTACATGCAAATGTTTTGTTCATGAGAAGTAGATTGCTAGGCACCACCAGTGCCACCTACTGGTTACAAAAAAAGAATAGGATTCTGGGTAATTTCTATCTTTCCAAATAAAAGCACTCAAAGGATACATTTTTTTTCTTTCTTCTTTACCTTCTCAGATAGGATGTTTACTATTTTTTTTAAACATTGAATATGTTGTGGTTATACTCATAGAAAATTATATTGCTAATATATAAGGGGAATGAAGGGTAATATGTGTATTGGGACAGCAAGAAGTTGATATTCTGGTGTAAAATCAGTAACAAATACTATTAGTGTTCAGCTGTAATAACAGGAATTGTCTAAAATACCAAATGCCCTATTAAACTGTGGTGCAGTGGCAAGGCCCAGCAAGACACAGAGTGATACATTTGGCTAACAAGTATTAAAATCTCTGGTCTTGGATAGGGTACTACTGAGTCATCAGTGACACAAATAAGGTGACAGCAGATGTGATCTCTGCCAGTCCCAGTTACAAGGGTTTCATTATGTACCAGGAGGCGGCTCGGGAGAGACTTCCAGTTTGTCTAAACTTTGCTTAGTTCCACAAAGTGTTCTGCCCAAGATTTCCTTTCCCCCAAATCCCTCTGACCTTCGAACCTATCGTCAGCTGCCAGACATCAAGCAAAAGCAAGTCAGGCCTCTAAATTTTCATGATCAATTGCTTGCCAGGTTGGCCCCAACCACTAAGGTAGATTTAAACACTGACTGATTCATGATTCCACCATCCATCCAGGATGCCCTTCTTGGTAGCTGTCTTCAGGAAGCTTGAATTGTTGATGTAGGTTGAAAAATCACTTCAGACGTATTCTTTTAAGGAAAGCCTAAAAAAGGAGCCTCATAGAATTTGCCATCGTCTGACTTTGTGCTTCAATTACAAAGTGAAAAGAGCTTTTCTGGAAAAACTAGAAAGGTCCAGAAGAACTAGTTAGAGTTTTTTTTTTTTTTTTTAAACAATATCAGATACTCATTACATTAGAATATTTCTATGTCATAGTTGTATTCAGTTGTTGACTTTTCAAATCTTACTGAGTTTAGATCCATGCACACATTGTGTGTATATGTGTGATTTTTCCTCCAAGAGTCCTGTATGAAGGTTGTATGAGTTGTTTTTGCTATGTTAAAATCTTTGAAATTATACTCACAAACTACCCCAATATGTTTCTGAATTTCTGGACCATAATTACAAAGTAAACAGATTCATTTCTCATCACAATTTTTAATTAAGAATTCCAGTTATGCAATTATTTGCTAATGAATAATACCTACTCAGTACCAAAGCATACTATTAAACATGTTTACTCAAAGGTATGTTTTCTAAAGTCAGTTTCTGTGGGTCAGTTTCTCATTTGTAAGCCATCAAGCTCAGTAACTGAAATATAAAAATAAGAGGAAAATGCCTATCCTATTGTTGAGGTAGATGGGGATTCAACAAACAAGGAGAGTTTATAATGGCTGGAAATAAATTAATAATAAAATCTAACCAGTCATGATTTCAACTCTCATAGACATCAAACTATTGAGTCCTACAATTTATTTTTTGTATACATGATTTGGGTAGGCTGTTCTATTGTCCAATTGTCAAATAAAAGGGAGTAGTAGAGAAACTTATCTGCCCCCTGTTCGTTATTTATGCTCTGAAAAAACTACTTTACTCTGGCTCTTAATACCTTAAAGATTCTCTTTGGAGGTTGGTGTTTGGTTCAGCCATTAAACTGCGACAAGGGATGTCTGAGTCCCATATCATAGTGCCTGGATTCCAGTGCTGGCTCCACACTCCATTCCAGTTTCCCGCTCATATACACCCTGGGAGCTAACAGGTAATGATGGCTCAATTACTTGCATCTCTGATAACCATGTGGATGACCTATTTTGAATTCCTGGCTGCTGGCTTCTGCCAGGCTCCACCTTGGTTGTTGGTGGCATTTGGGGAATGAACCATGGTATAGGAGATTTGTCTGTAACTCTGTCTCTCCGCTTAACAAATAAATAAACATAATTTTTAAAAGAATTATTAAAAGTGTGCTCTTGGATTCAATGTACTAGGAAAAAATGTTTGCTTTTGACTTAGTTGTTAGCTTTTCATTAACGTACAAAAACTATAAAAAAGCAATCCAATAGAGAATCCATTCTGATATTAGGTAAATGTGAAGCCTGCAGAATGGGGACATAGTATTTCTAGAATTTGGAAACAAAGTTAACCATTTCAAGTTAAATTGCTTAAAAACATCCAAAAGCAGATCTTTCTGCAGTGAATCTGAGACAGTGAACTCCAAGGGAATGGGGACCTCCCCAATCAAATCAGAGCATGATAAAATCCCATCAAGGTGACAAGGATATATCCCCAGCACAAGAATGTAACTAAAGTGGAAGGGGGCAGGATTATTCACTCATTCGTTCTTGCATACATTCATTTCACCTTTTGTTATTAATAGCAGCAATCTGCTTTGTGTAAAGCACTGTGCAGAGATAAATGAGAAATACCTTGCAGGTAGACAGCAACTTAAAATTTGAAAAGCAGTTTTATCATTCAGAGGCCTGGCAGGGAACAGATGGCACACTAGACTTGGGTCATTTGAAGAGCCTTTCATAAAGGCACTGTTTGTAAAGAAGGGAAAGGCCATAGGGTCCAGTCACCCTGGCGCCTTACCACCTTAGAAAAAGGAGCGATTAGTGGAACCTGAAGATATAAAGACAATGTTGGAGACCACCCCATTGTTGTAGGAGCTGTAATCTATAGGGATCTCAGCCTGGGTGATCCACAGGGCGTGGGCTAAGGAAATAAACATCACAAGCTACTCTCTTCCCTATTTCTGATCTCCTGCTGGTTTTCCTCATGGGTTTAACCTCACTGGGAGCCAAAGTGTAAGGTAGGTAGTCTATAGGTGCAGTCCTTCAAGGTCAGCCTCTGGGGGAACACAGTGGGGAGAAAGGGATTGAGAGTGGATCTGCTAGACCACCTGGGAATCCACTACTTTTATTTTGGTTCTTATAGAACATTCTGTAGTAGGAATCTTCCTTTTGCAAGTGAGATTTGTTAATGACAGCCTAGTTACATAGCAGAGCCAGACCTTGAAGCTGTGCCTTAGGGAACTATGTCTGGTGCTTATCACACTATCTCCTCATTCTATGCTGTTTGAACTTCCTTATTGCATTTATCTCATCACGTGGCTTTACTAACATACTTTGTCACGTACCAGTCTGAGCTCCTTCAGAGAGTAAACTAGGCCTTTGTATCATTGCTGTCTAGAATAGTAGCTGGGACAGGAACCCTGGAGACTTCTGATGGATGGAATAATGAGTGAGAGAGCGTGCACCCTAACTGGAGAGACAGATGTGCAAGGAGCTAACCCCACACATGGCAGAATGCTGCAAACACTAAATCCAGAGGCAGAAGAAAAGTGCTGTGGAGGACTAGGACCTGCAACAATGGATAATAGAGAGGACTGTAAATGACTTCATGACATGGGGTCCTAGGAGCTCGATCAGGGACATTGAAAAGGAATGTATCCAAAGGTAGGGACTGCATTGAAGACATTGTTAAAGTGGACAGCACAGGCACGGCTTATTTGGGGGATGACTTCCTGGAGACAAGTAGTGGGAGATGTGACAAAAACAGGATGCGATCATTGTATGGAGTTTCTGACTTGGCATGAGTTGGCCTCTGAATGTTTTTTCAGGTGCCTGGAAGAGACAGATCTTTGAGGAAAATGTTATAATCTCGGCTGTGCTTTGAGATAGCTCTCAAAGCAGAGGGAAGAACAGCTTACAGAACCAAGAGGCCTCAACAGTCCGGATGCTAGTGCAGGGGTCAAAAACCAAAGATGGATCTACTAGGAGTGGAAACAATAGAAAAGAAAGCACATGCCCAAGAAGACACAGCAGAGCTCTTGGGTGCTTGGGTGTCAGACAAGACGAGGCCCAGGGTTTTCCCAGCTTCTTAGGCAGAATTTTAGAAACACTGACTTATCATACAAGATGAAGACACAGGCGGTGGAACAGATTTGCATGAGGGGATAATTGAGTTTGGTTTTGAGTAAGTGGAGTTTCAAGTGTTGGCATGGTGTTCATGAGAAGATGCCCAGAAGAAAATGAGAAATTATTGTTATAATTATAGCTAGTAGACAGGGAAAACGTAAATCTTAGAGAGAAGCAGAGTAAAATCTCAATGAGCCAAATATCCACCAGGAAGTGAGAGGAAAGCTCGTTTTCCTCTTGTTAGGCAGGTGAATCCTGCCTTGTGCAGTCGATGGGCTCAGGAGCGCCAGGGAGAGAACCTTTCATCCTTCACACTGCCGGCCGCTGACCTCCAACACCGAAACCACATGGCAGGGGAATGAAGAAGTTAGTCCCACTCCCTAGTCAAGGCTTACAAACACAGGAAAACGGACTGCAGATTCCTCTTGTCTTACTAATATCTTTTTGAGTTGACTGTTCAGTCATATACTTTCAGTTCACCACTGGTTCAGAAAATGCTGATGGCTGCCCTCAAAACTTGGGAAACTATCCAAAATCATTATTTTAAAATGCTCTTTGGTTTTTCTTAGGGTAGTGTAGATCAGGAAAAAAAATTCAAAATTACTTTAACCATTTTCTCCCATGTAAAATCAGGTATCCTAAGGCTCTGATCATCAATATTTGCTTTTAAAGACCAAGTGAATTTGAGGAAATTCAGTTCAATGGTTTCTTCTCTTACTTATCTCATACAATATGAACATCGTCTTTTTACTTGATTTGAAATGTTAACATGAAATACAATAGAGAGTGGATCATTTCAGTGAAAGAAATCACATTTTGACAGCTAGATGATAAAATACTGTAAAAAAAAATTGTTAGGTCACTTCCAATTCTCTTTACAAAAAAATCTGGAAAACTAAAACGTGATTTTATCTCTTTAAGTAGTCACCTTTTTTTTTTTTAAAAGGTTTGCATGTCCTTTCTTAGATTTACCTCCTTCTTTGCTTTTTAAATTTATTTATTTATTTGAAAGAGAGAGGAAGAGAGAGAGAAAGAGAGAGAAAGTGTCTTGCTGTTTCACTCTTCAAGTGCCTGCAACAGCCCGGGCAGGGTCAGGCGGAGGCCAGGAGCCAGGAGCTCCATCTGTGGGTCTCCTATGTGAGTGGTAGAGACCCAAGTACTTAAGCCATCACCTGCTGCCTCCCAAAGTGCACGTTAACAGGAAGCTGATTCAGAGGGAGAACCAGGACTGGATTCCAGGAACTCTGATAATGGGATCTGGGTGTCCCAAGCTGCGGCTTAACCCACTGCACAGCAACGTCTGCCTCTGAGTTTTCCTTTTTATTTACTGATAGAAAGGTCATGAAAAGTGGGTATGGGTAATATCAGAATTAGGATATTATTCAATAGTTAGCATAATTTTGAAGTCACAAGACTTTCAAGAATGTTTATAATATAATAATTATAGCACTATAAAAATAACCACTTTTTTTCTTATTATGGTTAGTCTTTTTCAGTTATATAAAGTAGGCCATTTTAAAACAACTCGTAAATTTTCTAATGTCTAGGGGAGAGAGACAGAGATTGAGAGAAAAGCACAGAAGGAGAGAGAGAAGAGAAGTCAAATGAGAAATCTAATTAAATTTAATGGCACATTTCCAAGAAAAAGATAAAGTCTTTAGCATCGTCTGCAGTTTCGATTTCTGAATTGTAGGTTCTTGAGTTGGCAGGAACTTCATTTTTTTCTTTTCCTTTATTATTTGTCATTAATGCAGGGAGAAATAAAATAGATATAAGTATCTGTTAATTTCATGCAAACTATTTCAAATTACAGAGTGTCATAGAGTGTATGCTTAATTACATAAGCAACCTTTGTATTAAAAACATCACTTTATTACCCTCTATAAACATTTTATGAATCCGTTTAGTTTATGGTTAAGTTAAGAGGAAATGAAAAGCAGGGGAAACTACAAAGGATCCTTTCCTCATCTATCAAGCTGACTCCATTAGAACTGTAACTTAGTGTATATATAACTGAGCCAGCCGAGATAGGGATGGGACACATCTATACTTTTATTATTTAGTCAAATGTTGAAAAAGCGGTGTTTAGCTTTTGATGAATATTTAACACACCAGCCAGCTCTCAGGATTCCACGTCAGCTGTCGGGTCTGGGGCAGTTTTCAGCTGAGATTGAATTGCCCTTCTGGCCTCCTGAGTTTCCTCTACTACTTTCCTTTCTCTGATATTCTGTAAGTTACAGAGAGACAGGCAGAAAACCTCATCTTTTTCCTAGTCTCTTACAAATGCTTGGTAGCTGGAAAAAGACCCTGGCATGCAGGCAGTCCCCAGCTGTGGAAGGGATAGGTTGCTCTTGGTTTAAGGCCACAGGATTGTGGCTATCCAGTGAAGGTTTCTGACTGTCCATAATAGCCGTAAGCCTTGAGGGCTTAATAGAAAGCCAACATGTTTCATACTGCAGCACGGACTCTGGCCTTGAATTAGCACTTCCTCCCTTTGCTTTCCCGGAGGACTGGTCTCTGGTAAGCCTGTACCTGTGAGGGACTGTGAAAGTCACTGGTTGGGAAGGCCTGCTCTGATTAGAAGATCATTCTCTGGTTGAAACAGGAAATGGAAGGAATAGTAAAAAGAAAAAATCAGGAGAACATGAATTCTAGATCTCCTTTCCAAAAATTATTAATTGCATACCATCTATTTAATGATTTTATCAGCTAAGTGCAAACAGCACAGGTGGTGATACTCTGCCTAGCTTTGCGATCCCAAGCATTTTCAGTTTCCTCTCTCTTAATGTTGAGATAATCTTTAACTTCGTTATTGTTAGCAATAAAGTAAATGATGTTTGTGAAAACACGAGGTAAGTTTTATAGGTTAAAACTGTGAAGACCTCTATTGAGGGTACACATTACTGAAGGCCACG
Source organism: Lepus europaeus (assembly GCF_033115175.1). Taxonomy (NCBI): domain Eukaryota; kingdom Metazoa; phylum Chordata; class Mammalia; order Lagomorpha; family Leporidae; genus Lepus; species Lepus europaeus. The sequence continues at coordinate 69,362,680 of NC_084837.1, read as the reverse complement.
GTGCAACCTGATGGCCACGTCAGAATCACCTGGAAGTGCTTTGTTAAACTGTGTGTGCTACACTTGCCTCTCTGGTTATCTTCCTAGAATTGTACCTACGAAATACATGAAATCTGTTGTCTTCGTAGTAATAAAAATCTTTAAAAATTAAAAAAATACATCTTGATTACAGCTGTGAAAAAACTAGAATAGCCTAATTCTTACATATGATCAAAATGTAAACCTCTAATATAGTTCTTTTTAAAGTTTTATTTATTTGTTTTCATTTTATTTGAAAGGCAAAGAGACACACAAAGAAACAGAGTGGACTTCTGTCTACTGGCTCACTCCCCAAATGTTCGCAACGGCCACGGCTGGGCTGGGCCAAAGCCAGGCATATGGAACTCAATCTCAGTCTCCCAGGTAGGCGGCAGGGACACAAGAGAACGGAGCCGTCATTTGCCTCCTCCCCAGAGTGCACACTAGCAGGAGGCGAGATCCTAAGTAGAGGAGCTGGGACTTGAATGAGGCTCTCTGATATGGGACGCAGGTGTCCAAGCAGCAGTTTAACTGCTGCACCAAATGCACCTCCCCCAATATAGTTCTTACTTGCAAAATATGAGAATTTATTTAAGGGAAAATTATGAATATTAATGGTCAACTGGTACTATAATTTACTATGATTTTAAAGGTGTTAGCTAATGCAACAAGACAAGAAAGTGAAATAGGGTCGTCAGTATTAGAAAGGGGAAGAACACTGTAAAATTATTTGAAAGAAGAAGAACTTTAGCAAGGTTAGGAGTTTACAACATAATACAAGAATCATTATCTTTCCTACATGACAAACACACACAAATGCTATTTTGTAACAATGGGAAAAATACCCAATTCATGAGAGTAAATTAAATATAGATTAAGACAAATTCGGGAAGAAATGTGCTGAATATATATGAAGAAAACTATACTGTTCTTTGGAGGAATATAAGATTTGAATAAACGGTCAAATTTTATTCTTATATATAATGTCTCAATGTAATAAATATATTTATCACTGCTAAGTTAATTTCTAAATTCAGTGAAATTATGATGAAATTCCCAGTGCTTTTTTGTGGGGATACACAAGATTGCCATAAGACTAGCATTAAAGATTATGTCCAAAAAATGTAAATTTTGTCTATTCACATAATTGTTTATATTTTAAAGCTATAACAATTAAAATAGTGTACAATGATGTGGGAAGAAGCATCACCCAAGTCAGTGGGCCAGAATCAAATACAGATATAGAAATAAGAACAAATGTAAATTATATCAGCATTTCAAACAACAGAGAGAGAATAAATTAATGAATTCCCAAATTTAGATAACTAATCATTTTAGGGGAAAAAACCGGAATCATGATTAACACATCATTGTTCATAAAAAAATATGAACGGATCAAATATCTAAATTTAAAAGACAGATTGTAAGAAAATTTAAGTAAATATTTCCAAAAACCTCAAGTAGGGAAGGTCTTTCTAAAGAGGACACAGAACTAACTATCATAAAAAAGGTTGATATTTTTATTATAAAAATTTATATTTTATGAAGAACACAACAAATTTTAAAATACCAACTAGAAATTATTTGCGATGTAGGAATAAAATGAAGTAATATTCTTTTTAAAATAACAGGTATACTGAGATGTAAGTCACATAAAATGTTCACAATTTTAAAGTATATAATTTAATGTTTTTTCATATCTATGGTGCTATGCATTCATCATTACAATCTAATTTCAGCACATTTTTATTAGCCCAGAAGGAAACCCCATATCCATTAGCAATCACTCCCCGACCCCCCACCTTCTCCCAGCTCCTTGCAACCACTAATTTGTTTCATGTTGCTACCGATTTGTTCAATTTGGACATTTCATGTGAACAGAATTGTGCAATATGTGGCTTTTTGTGTATGGCTCTTTTCATTTAGTATAAAGTTTTCAAGGTTTATCCATGTTGTATCAAGTATAGGTGCTTTGTTTATTTTATAAATGAACTATTTTCCTTAGAATGGATATATCATATTTTGTTTATCTGTTCATCAATTGGTGGGCATCTGAGTTGTGACTACTTTTTGGCTGTTAGAAATAATGTTGCTATAAATATTTGGGTGAAAGTATTTTTAAGGGTATACATTTTCGTTATTCTTGAAAGTATACTTAATAATGGGATTTTTATAAAACCTTATGTTTAACTTTTTTGAGAAACCGCCAAATGTATGAGGAGCTTAAGTTCTCCAAATCCTTACTAATCTTACTGATCTCAGTCTGCTTGGTTAGAGTGATCCTGTTGGGTCTGAAGTGGTATCACATTGTGGTATTGCCTTGTGTTCCCCTATTGAGTATGAAGATTTTGAACATCTTTTCATGTGCTTGTTGGTCTTAGGTATATCTTCTTTGGAGAAATGTCTAGTAAAGTTCCTTGGCTATTTTACAATTGAGTTATGTGTCTTTTTATTGCTGAACGTTAAGTCACCTTTATTTCTGAGTGTTCTGTATACAGGTGCCTCAGCAGATACATATTTGCAAATGTTCTTTCTCTGCTAGGGGATGCTGGCACCACTGCTGTGCCAATCGCCTGCCCTTGGTAGTTTTCTTCCTTCTATACCCTCATCTGCTGTGAGAAAGTTTTCTTTCATTGAGTAGCAATTAGTTTTATCAGCAAAAATTCTTAATCCTTATTAAGAAAAATCTACAATTTTGTAAACTTTTCAAAATGCTTCAAGGTGGTATGCACAATCACAAGCTTTCTCTCTTCACTTGCCTTGAGAGAGAGAATTTTGCCATTCCTTAGCATTAGATCCAACTATGTTTTTATCTCCACTATTGATCTCACTATTTCAGGGAGATTTTTGTGGTTTCTTTTGCCAGAATTACATAGATAATTGTATTACTTTTCTAATTTCCTTTAGTAAATGCAAATTCATCTTTCACAGGCTTCAGTTTTCCCTGTAGGAGTTTCTGGAACTTGTGGGTTGCTATAAGGTGAGTTCTTTTCCCTTCTTCCACAGGGACAGTGATATACATGAAAGGTTGCATGTCTGACCAAAATGTGTGATGTTATTGATATTAGGACACAAATCACAGTTAGAACTTATGTTATAAATTCAAATATGCAAATGTGCATCTTTGTATTTACTTTAAATAGCAAAATTATATTTCATGTCCTATAAAAAGCATGAAAATATTTTTATAGGTTATATAAAAGGCCCCAAAGTACTATAAAATGAATGTATAGCCTATAAAAATACAATTCCACCATGCCATAAATTACAGTTATCTAAAGTTAATGGGCTAGCTAGAGTAAACATTAAACACTTGCTAACAATATAATATTTTCTTTAGAATTCAGAAATTTTGGGGGGAGCAGTGTTTCAATAGAATACATTTTAAGAAAGACATTGTATGTGAAAATTTGAAATATATTTCTTCTTTTAATAATAAATTCATTTACACATGGAGCTATATTCAAAATCATTTCTCTCCAAATTTTGAATTTTTGATGTTATATTTTTATCTCTTTCTACATTGCATGCCTCTTAAAATTTTTAGGTAGTAATTATAATTTTTAGTCTTCACACTAAAGATATAAATGGTTTACATACCATATTTACACTATGAGAGCACCCTGAATTTGCTTGTATAGTAAGTCTTATCAGTGAGTGTTCTACCTTCTGCTGTTTTCTTCTTATGCATTCGCATCTCTTTGTCAGTTTAAAGAACTCCCTTTAGCATTTCTTGTGAGACAGATCAGGTAGTGATAAATTCTCTTAGTGTTTGTTTGTCTGGGATTCTTTTTATCTCTTCCTCATATCTGATTAAAGCTTTGTTGGCTGCAGTATTCTTGGCTGGCAATTTTTTTCTATTTATCTTCTCTTTAAAAACACAATTACATTTATATTAGAGCTCACTATTGGTTTTGCATGTTCCATGGGTATGGACAAACTTGTCATGACTAGAATGTTATGGTATCAAACAGAACAGTTTCACTGCCCTAAAACAATTCTCTGTGCTCCACTTATACACGCTTCCCTCTCTCCTCCTATCCCCAGCAACCACTGAGCATTTTGTCTTCATAGTTGTACCCTAATAACATGGCAATCATGCAATATGCAGCCTTTTCAAATTGCATTATTTTATTTAGTAGTATGCATTTAATTTTCCTCCATGTCAATTCATGACCTGATAGCTCATTTCAATGTAGTGCTAAGTAATACTCCAGTGTCTGGATGTATCATAGTTTACTTATTCATTCATCTACTGAAGAACGACTTGGTCACTTCCAAGTTTTGGCAATAATGAACAAGGCTGTATAAACACTGATGCACGTTGGCATCGGTTTTCAGCTCCTTTGAGTAAATACCAAATACCAATCACTTGATCAAATGGACAGATTACGTTTAGTACAAACAACCAAACTGCTTTCCAAAATGACTGTACATTTTGCATAACCACTATCAATGATTGAAAGTTACTGTTGCTTCATATCCTTGTAGCATTTTTGTTCATGTTTTAGACTTTGACTATTCTAATAGGTGTGTATTAGTATCTTTTTATTTTCATTTGAAATTCTCTGATAAAATATGATGTGGAGCCCTTCTTTTAAAGATTTATTCATTTTTTGAGAGAAAGAGAAGGTGACAGAAATATCTTCCATCTGCTGGTTCACTCTCCAAGTGCTTGCAACAGTCAGATATAGGCCAGGCCAAAACCAGGAGCCAGGAACTCCACTGAGGTCCAGGAACTCAAGTACTTGTGCCATCATCTGCTACCTCCCAGGTGCTCTGTCAGGAGGCTTGAATGGAAGCTTGCAGTACTATGAACTCTGATAAGGGATGTAGGCATTCCAAGCTGCAGATTAATCCACCGTGCCACAGTGCTCACCACTGGAACTCTTATACTCCTACTCGCCACCTATATTAATTTCTTTGTGAGGTATCTGTTAAGGTCTTTGGTAATTTTCTAATTAGGTTGTTTTTTTCCCTATAATTGAGTTTTCACAGTTTTTTTAAAAATCTATTTTGGATAGATAAAGACCTTATCAGATATATCAGATATATCTTTTGCAATTTTTTCTCCAGTCTGTGGCTTATCTTTTTATTCTTTTGAGATTGTCTTTCATAGAGCAAAAACATTTTAGTCATAATGAAGTCCCTGCAAAAATGCTTTCTTTCATGGACTGTGCCTGTGCCAAATCCAAAGTCACCTAGATTTCCTCCAGTCTTGTATTCAATATTTAGGTCAGTGAACCCTTTTTAGATAATTTTCCTGAAAAGTATATGGTCTGTGCTTAGGTTCATTTTTGTGTATGAGGCTCTCCAGCTGCTCCAGCACCACTTGTTGACAAGGCTACCTTTTCTCCATTCTATTCCTTTTTGCTTCCTTGCTAAAGGTTAGTTGAATATAATTATGGAATGTATTTCTATACTCTCTATATTGTCCAATGATCTATTTGTCTATTAATCTGCCTATAACACATTGTCTCACTTGCTATAAATGTATAGTAAATTTTGATGTCAAGTAATGTCAATCTTTCAACTTTGTTTTTTATTTTCAATATAATGTTGGCTATTCCGAGTCTTTCGACTCACCATATAAACTTTGTGATCAATTTGTCAAAACCCACAAAATAGCATGCTGAGATTTTGACTGAGATTGTGCTGAATCTATAAATAAATTTGGCAATAACTGACAGGTTGACAATATTGAGTCTTCCTATGCATGAGCATGGACTACCCTTTTATTATTTAATACTTTTTGATAACAGTTTTTTAGTTTTCTTCATGCAATTCTTGAACGTATGTTGTATATCTATACCTAAGTATTTTGTTTTTAAGTGTTACTGTAAATGGTATTGTTTTTCATTTTATATTCCACTTGTTCTTTGTGGTATACAGGAAAGCAATCAATTTTCGTATATTATTCTTGTGTCCTACAACTTTGCTATACATGCTTACTAGTCCTAGATTTATTTTGTCAGTTCTTTCAGATTTTCTTCATATACAATCATATCGTCTTTAAACAAAGACAATTGAATCTTTTATTTTTTATTGTATTAGCTAGAACTTATATATCAAAAACTTGTAGCAAGAGGAAACTTCCTTGCCTTGTTTGTGATCTTAGTGGGGAAAGTAGATTATTTTGAATTGAGTTTTCTTTTATTTTTCAAGTACTGACCTTCCTTTGCTACTGAATTAATGCTAAATGCAAGAGAGCAATTTTAAGGTATATTCCCAGGCACGACAGGGCAGGAAATCCACTAATCTCTGCTTGTTGCTGGTAGCTTTTCTTAGCAGGATTCAGTTTGCCATGTTAATTAAACAGAGTGCAAAATGTCTGAGGACTTTTTTGAGGTGATTTGGTAATGGAGAGAATACTGCATAGAAATAAATCTTGGTTTATATCTCAACTACACTGCTTTAATAGCTGTTTGACCCTGTAAAGATTATTTAGTTTGATGAATTTTAATTTCTTCATCTATGAAACGAGGATAATAATGATTTTCATGGGATTGTTTAAGAATGAAATGAGACAGTACAGCAAAACACTTAGCCAGTGCTTAATGCATAGTAGGCTTGCAATAAATATTGGTTCTCTTGCTCTTTTACCTAGATCCTCTCATTAAATGTAGGTTAGTTTCATAGGTGAAATAACCTATGGCTGTTTTTGGTTCTTTGTTTTAAAAGGCTTATTTAATTTATTTGAAAGGCAGAGGGAGAGAGACAGAGAGAGAGAGAGAGAGTCTTCTATCTGCTGGTTCACTTCTCAAATGGCCACCATAGCCAGGGCTGGACCAGGCTGAATCCAGGAACCAGGAGCTTCATCTGGGTCTCCCACGTGGCCGCAGGGTCCTAAGGACTCGGGCCATCTTCTGAGGCTTTACCCTGTGCATCAGTAGGGAGCTGGATTGGAAGTGGAGTAGCCAAGACTTGAACTGGTGCCCATATGGGACACTGGCATTACAGGCCACAGCTTAACAGTTATGCCACAATGCCGGCCCCCCTCCATGGGGTTTATTAAACAATACTGAATAAGAGGAGAAGGCCTTGGAGAAGGCCTTGCCATAGGCTTGCCTTTCTCATCTTACCTCAATCAGGTACACAGTAGATGCTCAATAAGTTGTAGAGATAGTAAGGAGAGAAAAGCTACATAGGCATTACTCTTTTCTTCTTCTTCTCCATTTTTTATAATCGTGTTCACTTCTCTTGTGTCTCCCTTTCTTTGCTTTCACAGCCATTTAAAATTTAAGTTTATTGAATGATATAATGGAGAATGGTAGGGTTACTACTGAGGTCATGATAATAGATCATGAATTGCCTGAAAAACATACCAGTTAGGGACCTAGTTCATCCCTAGTTCATGGAAGGCAAATAAGTATATTATATGTGCCAATTCAGATAATGACAGCCTGTGATGCTGTATTGACAGAGATGCTATGGTTGCAGCCAGACTCATTGAGAAAGAGTACTAAGATTGATTATTTATGCCTGCCATGGGTACGGTAAGGATTGAATCCCTGTGTGCCATGCATTTCCATTTCATATATGTGAATTAGCTACAGTAGAGAAAAAAAATGGAAGAACGGAAAAGTAACAGGTGATTTTCAGACAGAAAAGGAATAATCAAGTTTATAAATATTTCTCATTTAGTAAATTGACCTTTCTTAGATACCACATATGTATGTAAATTTTTTCTTTTCCCTATTGAGCAGCTTTACGTGATAGATTTTAATAGCAATGCCTTGAAGAACGCTGAAGAGAGTTTTATTTTTATTGTCAGAAGTTTTTGAAGTAGCAGAAAAAAAGTATCTCTAAAATTTTGTTTAGGGGGCCAGTGTTGTGGCGTAGTGCATAAAGTCTCCTCCTGCAGCGCTGGCATTCTTTCTGGGCGCCAGTTCATGTCCTGACTGCTCCATTTCCAATCCAGTTCCCTGCTAAGGCTCTTGGGAAAGCAACGGAGGATGGCCCAGGTGCTTGGACCCCTGTTACCCATGTGGGAGACCTGGAGGAAGCTCTTGGCTTTGGCCTGGCCCAGCCTGAGGCATTGTGGTCATCTGGGAAGTGAACCAGCAGATGGAAAATCTCTCTCTCTCCCTGTATCTCCCTCTCTCTCTGTAACTCTTTCAAATAAATTTATAAATAAATATTTAAGAAAATTTCATTTTTGCTATTGGGAAGTTTGATCATTTTGTTAAATAATATGTAAGCTTACAATAGGTTTGCTTTCTCATTTTGTCACCTCTTCTATCAAGAAAAGTAAAAAGTGAGTGGCAGCACATGCAAAATAATGTGCATTTCACTACTGACGATGATTCCCCACATCACCATGAACACTGCTAAGTATTAAATTTCATGGATCATGTAAGAAAATATGTCATCCCAATGTTCATATTTTAGCAATATATTACTAATCTAATACTAGTATGAAATATTTCAGCTATTCTTGAGGAGAAAGAAAGAGTGACTAATATAGCAAGCTTATTTCCTATAAGTTTATGTTAAAGATCGAGTGATTTCTGGTAGAATAAACTTAAATAGAATGGATGCTAAAAATAATTTATGGCCAAGTTTTCTATGTGACTGCTGGGAAACTAAAACTCAGAGAAGCTAAAAATCCTTTGGCATTAGGGAGTCAGTAATCGCCATGCTGGAATGAAATCCAAGACTCTTAATACTTGTAATATTTTCTATTAAGTGCTACCGCACTACAAAAAAACTGTGTCAGAAATGGAATCATGGTACATGTGTTGAGGATTCTGTAAGGCTTGCCTACAGGGCTGAGCGATGGAAAAACCAGAGAACTTTAATCAGTGATGGGATTACATTAATTAGTATTAAGTTTAAATCATCAGATCTTCTTCTTATAAGAATAGGGATTTCGAAAGGAACTAAAAAATAACTGAAAATCAAACACTGTGCTAAAGAGATTTTAGTATCCGAAAGAAAACAAATTAATTTATTGGATTATTATGTGAAGATAATTTGGAGTTAGAAGTGAAATCAGAGTAAATTTTGGAATTCAATGAATTAATCAGCAGTCAACTATGGGAAAAAACTTTGCTAATGGAAGAGGCAAGAGATACGGTAGGGCAATGAACCATCATTGTGAGTACTCTGTGTGTACTGAGAAGCTCTTGTGGGAATTAAGAGAGGAAAGTAAGATATAGTCACTCTTCTTAGAAGAGTAAGATAATTGCGATAATTGCAAAACCTCAGAATGCATATCCTATGAATACACATGACCTTCCTATGGTTCTCTTCTCTGGCAGTGAGGAGCCATATTCAGGTCTCTGGGTCCTGTGCCTTCATTTCCTTCAGGTTCACAGATACGCATTACCTTTGCCCTTACTAAACAAGAGATGCACAGCTAACATGTCGTAGTATGTTCTTTAAAACCTGGCTTCTAGAGGGAGGGTGAGAAGGGCAGTGAATAATCTTTTCCCCCATTCAATAATTTTATAAAGTTACTGGACTCCTGTGAAGTGCCAAGCATCTCATAGTTGTAGTGACCTGGGAAGGACTTACAAAATGATGATGAAGAAAATAAAGACAATGACAATGATGATAATAATTTCAATCTCTGTGTATTGAGTTCCTATTGTGCCAAGTACTCAATTAGGCCCCTTATAACAAATCTAAGAGGCACATATTATTATCATCAGTATTGTATCTATTGGCCAATGACATGTGCAGCTAACCCTCACGATACAGGTTCAAATGCCAGCTCTATCACTACCCATGTGTGACTTCACGCGAAGAACTAAACTCTTCAAGTCTTGGGTTCTTGTCTCAAAAATGGGAATAATAACTTCCACATGGCAGGGTTGCTGATGAAGGGCCTTTCACAGTGCTTGACTGCCAAGAAGCTGCAGAGCAGATGTTGGTCCTCACCACCCCTTCCATCCTCTCTCTTCATCTTTGGCAGCAAGAGAAGTGACTGGGCACCTTTGCCAAGTAGAGATTATGACAGAGAAACTTCCCACCCCTACTCTAACCTTTACTTCCAAAAATAGCTGCTGGGAGCTGCAACCCTTGACAGCAATGTCTATACGTGTGCTGTTCAGGCTGAGAGAAACCCCAGAAGTCCCTTGTTCTGCTTGAACTTAGCAGGAGACCCCACTTCTTAGTACACTTTTAGAATGTCAATGTGAGACAACTTTGCCTTTTGGGATGGGTGGTGACTGCAGAACTTCCAACCAACATGTGAAATGGATAATATGATCTGAAGGATTTGAAAGCTGGGTCATCTAAAGAAACTCTGGGTTGCAAACAAGTTTCTAAGTCCCTAATAAAAGCCAGAGGAAAATAGAGTTTAGTCAAGGAAGCAAACTGGATATGAGTGAAGAGGACACTTCCATTTGTGTTAAGGAAAAATCTATTTTCTAATGGTTGGAAGAGGAAATTCAACAGTGCATGTTTGCATGCATATTTGTACATGTGTATATGTTCCTCTCCACAAGTGTCTACAAATTTTCAATAAAACTACACACCTGACTCCAGGAATACATTACTGAAACCCATGCTTACTGGATATACTGATGGTTTACTGGTTACAAAAATGTCAGCTTAGTTTATTGCAGATCAATAACTCATTACATGCTCCAGAATATACAAAATTCAATATGAATCAACTTGCTGTCACATTCAGCCATTCAAATCTCACACCAATATGGACTTTCAGTCACATGACTCTTCGTTTTTTCTTCCAAGACTACCTTTGGGATTAAAATACATTTTATATTTTGTTTTATAGAAAAATAACAAACATTGTGTTTCTATTTCATCTGGAAATTTTGACAGTCAAAGGAAAAGCATCAAACGACAAACATAAAGAGCTTTGTATAACCAATTCTATAAATTTGTGTGTTCATGCATGTGTGTGTTCATACCTGTGCATGCATGTAATGCTTCCATCTTTTCCAGGTAGAAGTATCATAATCCAAATTAGCAAGGGTCAATCAGAAACACCAAATTTCTTCCAGTTGATTTTAGCTGAGAATAGTTTTGGCACTTTCCAAGGGAACAAAAGTGCCTAAATTGTCCCCCCATTGCATATCCCCACAACCGATTAGGGCCTGAAACATTGAGAGGAACATAATTTACATGGCTATTCTAGCAAGATTCCTAAAGGTGAACAGGAATTCATTACTTTTTTTTTTCTTTTCTGCATCAGTGAAACAAATCAGCTTGAGTCCACAAACGTTTGATTTACATTTGGGCGTAGATGAGGAATCTTATTAAGTATGCCCACTAAATAAGCTCTGACCACCTAGTGGCTAGACAATCTGCCTGTCTGTGTAACTTAGGTCTTAAGCCCTGGAGGTATATGCCAGGCACAGTGTTGCCATTCAATGAATAAATAATCTCTGTCAATATTGACTTTAATTTTTGCCTAAGGCAATGCCCTACCCAAGAGTCTATCATTTTTAGGACTCTGGATCCTCTTGCTGGTATTGGCATACATCACTACAATTTCAGTAATTGTGACATGTACTCTAATTGGGCACAGATGTATTTTAATTACTGACCTTCTCTGCCATGACTTTCCATCTCTGTCACTTTTATAGAAAAAGGATTCTGATTTGAGAAAAGCTGCCATAGTCTTCCTGTGCCCTGCTGCAAAACATAACTTGCACTCGAATGACAACAGACACATGAGCTGATTCTTTCACAGTTGGGTTGTTTGTGTTCATACGAGCCTAAGAAAAATATTGCCATTTGTGTCAGGTGAGTGAATCCAGAGCTCAGCCACAGGCCTACAAACTTCAGCATAGAGACAGATGACCATGAGCAAGAAGCATAGATTTCACCCAAGCAGCCCCTGAATTAGCTGGAGAGGAGCATAGCATGGGGGCAGGTAAGAAGACTTTTCTTTAGAAATGTGTTTTGTAATTAAAGAATGGCAAGAAGCCATCTTCTGTATGTATGGTTTGGTGGGTTGGCAGGACAGGGGAGGAGTCTCTTCATCTGGGGTCTTAGACCCTGAGATGCCCATGGTCAAACTGAAGCAGACTACTGAACTTTCTGATAGTAAACACAGCTGTGTGTGTGTATGTGTGTGTGTAGGTGTGTTGGGGGAGGTGTATGTAAAAGAGCCACGATTTTTCAGATTCTCTTGACATGTAAGTCATCTTCCAGCACGTAATTCATCCATACAGTAGACCAATGCTTCTCAAATGTGAACAAAAATCCACATCACCCTAGGAGGCTTGTTGAAACACTGATCGTTAGACCTCATCTCAAGAGTTTCTGATTCTGTAGCTCTTCTGTAGAGTGTCAATTTGGGGAGTGAACCAGTGGATGGAAGGCTTCTCTCTCTCTCTCTGCCTCTCTGTAACTGCCTTTCAAATAAATAAATAAATAAATCTTATTTTAAAAAAAGAATATGCACTTCTAACAAGTTCCCAGGTAACACTTGTGTCTGGGAGATACACTTTGAGGACCACTGCATTAAACTAATGCATGGGTGTCCAAACATATTAGCACATTAGAATCTTATGACAAGATCTGAAAAAATATCAGATACAAGGCTCTGCTCCCAGAAATTCTAGTTTACTTGATGGGGTATACCGAGACATGCAAAATTTTTAAAAGCTTTCCAAGTGATTATAATAATGTGCAAGCAGGACTTGGAATCATTATCTTGGAACTTAGGGCGTTTCATAGTAAAAGGGAGCAGGGGAATAGATTGGGACAGGTGATCCCTTTCGCCTTCAATTGGTGTTTCATTGTAGCTCAACTGTGCTAGTTTGCTAGAGCTGATGTAATAAAGCACCACATGTTGGGTGGCTTATACAACAAAAATTTGGTGTCTCACAATTCTGGAGGCCAGAAGTTCAAAATCAAAGTGTCCACAGAGCTTTTGGCTTTTTCTGAGGGCTATGAAGGAAATATCTGTTCCTGGTTTCTCTCTCTGGGTTGTAGATAGTGGTTTCTTCCTGCTTCGGTTCACCTTGTCTCCCCTGTAGGTGTGTCTCTGTGTCCAAATTTCCTTCTCTTATGTGGGCAGCAGTTGTATTGGATTAGAAACAATCCCAAGGACTTCTCTTTAATTTGATTAACTCTGTGAAGACCCTATCTTCAAATAAGGTCAGCTTCTGAGGTCTTGGGAATTAGGAGTTGAGTATATTAATTTGGGGTGGGAGACCAGGCAGAGACACATTTCAACTTCTGACACTAGTACTGCTCTTTCTAAAACTGAAATTACCTGGAAGTGGAAGGGTAATATACTCCACTGCTGTTTGCAGATTTCTCATTCAAACCCAAACCTTTTCTAATCATAGACAGTAAGTCTTTTGCAACCATCATCTTTTCAGCCTTACAGTAGACTGCAAAATTTTTATATGATGTTTCTAGGCAGAGCAGATAGAGACCAGAATAAGGCCCCAGCAGCAGTACCACAGAACCAGAAAATAGATGGTCATTTATATATGCTGCAATAGACCTGTCTAGGTGACAACCTAAGTCACATCTACACACAGACCCCAAGCAAACCTGGAAATCCAAATCCTTTCAAAGAATCCTCCAAGAGGTACACTCCTCCAACAGGCTTATATGAGTCTGCTTTGCTCTGAGCATTGGAGAATCAGGTATAATGTGTTTTTAATGTAACGTGACAATATTTAAGGTGCTAGACAACCTTGTTTTCACAGCTTAACTTTCCGTGTTGAAGGAATGCTATGTTTGCAGCATGCTTGGGGACTTTTCAAGGCAGAGAAAATTGTGTACTTAGCAAGTGGACCTTAGCAAGATCATTACCACCTCAGGAGAACATAGTTGGCATGGAAGATGTGGGACAGTAAAGACAGTAAATGGATGCACATTCAGCCTTCTTATATGTTCACAGTGGAGAAGGGAAAACTGTGGAACACATAACACTTTCAGCTATGAGCAGAATTAAGGTAAATGTATCCTTTTTCCTACAATCCCCAACCCTAAGGTGGGGAGATGAATTTCTAATGCCACCAATGACAAATTGAAATGTCTAAAACTGAGCAGAAGTCTAGATGGTCCTTAGCTAAGAGAAAAAAATATATAAATAAGCCTTCCCCATAGTTTGTCTTATAAAGTATAGGTAGTTCTTAAACTATTCTCGGAGCCGGTCACTCTGGCTACCTCCCATTTTCTCGAACATCCGACACCCTTTCCTACTTTAAGACTTTGCCTTTACTGTTGCCAGTGCTAGAGGTGCTATTTCTCTGCTTCTTTGTGTAGAACAATCTTCCCATTCTTTAGGAGTCATTGTAAATGTTTCCTCTCAAGTATTTCACATTCTATTTATTTTCCATTTGTTTACTGGCTTTTCTTCTACTACACAGTGTGTTCCATGAAGGCAGCGATTATCCAGCCAGCACCTGGCAGATGGTAGGCACTTGATATAAACTTTTGGAATGAATACACCAGACTAACAAAGAGTTCACAAATACGGATGACTGACCAATGTTACACTGGAATGGAGACATCTATTCTATCTTCCATGAGGCATGCTTAATACTTTCTGTTAAGTGACTCCTGTGGGCCTGGCCTTACACAAGAACCATATACTTAAATCTTTAATACTCAAATGAATCTTGCAAGGTAGAAACTACTATCATATTCTGTTGAAGAGAAGGTGAATATTTGTCCAAGACCTGAGACTCATGATTCAAACCTAAAATGAGCTGATCAATATTATTTTCATTTTATCATACAATAAACAATTGTCCCTTGAGTCACTGTATTCTTCTGTGACCATGGACTAAAACAGTCAACAACAGTGGCAAAGATGGGAAAAGCACTCACATTGCCTACTTCCTTCAGTGTACATAGGCGCAGAGGATGGTGGTGGCGGGTGGGAGTGAGAGCACATATTTTGACTTCCCTGCTTTCACCTAATTTAAAGCTCTCAGAGGTGCATGCTGATGACTATGATGGGCTAGACAAGCATCATCCTGGATTCTTAACTTTTAAAAGTCATGGTTTCAAAGAGAAAATCAGTGGCTTTACAGGAGAAAGCTGGGAAAAAACATGTTATCCAAGTAATAAAAGTTACAATAAGACATATTGATATCAGGATACTTTGAAGTGAGCTCAATACTGCTTCCTTGGTATTCTGAGAAAATGCATAACCTCACTTGAATCATGAGGCATCACAGACAACCCCCAAACTCAAAAAATACTCCAAAAAATATCCAGTACTCTTCAAAAGTGTGATGGTCACACGAATAGTCCTGGATGATAGGAGACTAAAGAGACATCAAAATTCAAGGTGGAGTCTGCCTTAGATCCTGACCCAGAAGAAGGGTATTAGGGGACAATTGGTGAAATTCATTTGAGTTTTGAGATTACTTCATAATTAATTTTTAGGTTTGGATAATTGTTCTATGATTGTATAAAATTTTAACATGGATGATACATTGGGCAAAGGGCATAATGGAATTTGGTATAATTTTTATAACTGTTAACATTTAAAATTATTACAAAATGAAATGTCAAAAGTAGCATAAGATTCAAATTTCTAAAACCTAAAAACAAAAGCTTTCCAAAGAGACCCTAGAACAAAGTCCATTTGTAAGTTGAGAACACTGTGTAAATTTGGGGTTGCTAGGAACTACTGTGGTGCCAAATGTTGTTTGGTGGATTCTGAAGATGTAACATGGTGACACTTGACCATTAGTTGTTCCCTTAGAGAAGGAACAAAAGAAAATGCGTGTGAATTCTAGAGGATCTCTTTTCACTTGGTAGAAATGGATAATCTTTGATCCCCTTCCATTTTGAAACATATTCCTGGATAAATATGGAATTTCTTGTGAAGAATAGTCAGCAAAGTCTGAAATTAAGAAAACAAGTGGGGAGGCTGGCACTGTGGCATAGCAGGTATAGCTGCTGCCTGCAGTACCACATCCAATATGAGCACTGGTCCAAGTCCCAGCTTCTCCACTTCTGATTCAGCTCCCTGCTAATGTGTCTGGGAAAAATGGCCCAAGTGCTTGGGCCCCTGCACCCAAGTAGGAGACCCAGATTAAGCTCCTGGCTCCTGGCTTCAGATTGGCCCAGTATTAGTCATAGTAGCCTTTTGAGGAGTGAACCAGCAGATGGAAGATCTTTCTGTGTTTCTCCCTCTCTCTCTCTCTGTAACTATGCCTTTCAAATAAATAAATAAATCTTAAACAAAAAGAAAAGGCGTAGACGGGGGCTGGCATTGTGATGCAGTAGGTTAAGCTGCCACCTATAATGACAATATACCATATGAGATATGTCTTGGCTGCTCTACTTCTGAGCCAGCTCCCCAATAATGCACCTATGAAGGCAGTGGGGCCTCTGTCACCAAGTGGGAGAAATAAATAAATACATCTTAAATAAAAAAGAAAGGAAATGAACAGAGTAGTTTCCCTTTATCTGTAGTTTCATTTTCTGTGGTTTCAATTATCTAGCCAACAAGAAGAATATGGTGAGTACAATGTAGTAAGATATTCTGAGAATGACTGATCATATTCATGTAACAATTATAGAAGTATAGAGTCATCATTGTTCTATTTTATTATGAGCTGTTAATCTTTAGTATGCCTAGCTCATAAATGAAACTTATCATAGGTATGTGTGTATAGGAAAATTGTAGTATATATATACATATATATGTAGTATATATGCATATATAGTGTTTAGTATATATGTATATTCCTAGAATATGTTCCTAGTGCAAAGAAGGATGACTGTACTAACTGCCTATCTAACAACTATAATATCTTTTTTTTAAAGATTTATTTATTTATTTAAAGTCAGAGTTACACAGAGAGAGGAGAGGCAGAGAGAGAAAAGAGAGAGAGAGAGGTCTTCCATCTGCTGGTTCACTCCTCCAGCTGGCCAAAATGGCCAGAGCTGCGCCGATCTGAAGCCAGGAGCCAGGAGTTTCCTCCAGGTCTCCCATGTGAGTGCAGGGGTCCAAGAACTTGGGCCATCTTCTACTGCTTTTCCAGGCCATAGCAGAGAGCTGGATCAGAAGAGGAGCAGCTGGGCTAGAACCGGTGCCCATATGGGATGCCGGTGCTTCAGGCCAGGGCATTAACCTCCTGCACCACAGCACTGGCCCCTATAATATCTCTTAAGATGTGTTTCCTTTTTCTCTATCATGGGAAATGAAACTAATCATTTTCTTGTCTTTAACACAGACATGAAATAAACCAGGAAAATGTTCAAATAATTTACTCATGAGCAGCCTCTGATTACAATGACTTCTCAGAGCTCTAGGAGATAATATGTTTGAAGGCTTCTAAACTCTTCAGTGGATGCAGCTTGTTTCCTATTGCAGCTGGCCTATAACTTCATAATTGGGCAAAACGCAATGTCTGCAGATGGGCAGCACAGGGTACAATGGAGGAGGGAGCCAGAGCCTCTGTCTGTGTTCAGTAACATTCCCCTTAATAGAGAAATGGAGGTATATGGCCATGGAGGTGTTTTTGAATAGTAGAACAAGCCTGCCCAGACACTGTGTTGTAGGGAAACATTTTGTTCCAAATCCATGATTTTTCTGCCCCATAGCAGATCTCTTGCTGCCCAGGAAACCCCTGAGGAGCTCTGAACAGGAAAAGGATGAGAATGAGCAAATTCATGCATACCAAAAAGCTGTGTGCCCCAGCAAGCTCACTTCATCAGATGATTGTGGAAGCCAGTGCTCTGAGGAGAGGCCTGCCAAGGGGAAGGGGCAGGACTGGAGGAAAGACTTTACTCTGAAACATGCAGTCAGTCCCACTCCCGGTGAGTTGGCAGTGCACCAGCAGGTGATGGCAAAGCTGGAGAAAAATTGGCATTCTTAGAGGCCATGTCTCATCCCCATTGCTAGACTCTTTAGGCTTATTGGAGATCTTTGTTCAAGGCTCTGAAGAGAGAGGAGGCACTTCTTTTTACCCAATGTACAATTGAGATGTTACATTGTGATGTTAGAGAAGAGATACTGGGGAAAGGATTGCAGGTACCTGCTTATATTCTAATACTCTTTCCTGTCACCCCGTTGAGCAAGGCAGGGATGGGGAATCTTTCTTCTGTGAAGTGCTATCTGGATATTTATAACATTATTCATAGGCTATGCAAAATCATCCACTTAAAAATTAGCCTGCTATGGGCTATGGATTTATTTTATTTCCAGTCCCACCTGCAGTTGCCTTGGCAGGGCAGACCAAATGATTTCATAAGTCTTATATGGTGCATAGGTTGGATGTCTCCCACCCTTGAGCTAGAAGCTGACTTTATTTTTTTACAATTTTATTTATTTATTTGAGAGGTAGAGTTATTGGGGGGGGGGCGAGAGAGAGAGAGAGAGAATGTCTTCCATCCTTCCATCTTCTGGTTCACTCCCCAAATGGCTGCAATGGCTGGAGCTAGGCCAATTTGAAGTCAGGATCCAGAAGCTTCCTTCAGTTATCTCACATGGGTGCAGGGGGCCCAAGCACTTGGACCATCTTCCACTGATTTCTCAGGCCATAGCAGAGAGCTGAATTGAAGAGGAGCAGCCAAGACACGAATCAGCACCCATATGGGATGCCAACTCTGCAAGCAGAGGATTAGCCACAGTGCCGGCCCCCGGAAGCTGACTTTTGACTGTTATTTATTTATTTGAAAGGCAAGGTGATAGGGATGATAGGGAGAATGGGAAAGATATGAGAGAGAGAGAGAGAGAGAGAGAGAGAGAGAGAGAGAGAGAGAGATGTCTTCCACCTGGTGGTTCACTTTGCCAAATGCTTGTGACAGCTGGTGCTGGGCCAGGCTGAAGCCAGGGACCAGGAACTCTGCCTGGGGTGCCATAGGATGAAAGAACCAAACTATCTGGACCATCATTTGCGCCCTCTCAGGCACATTAGCAGGAGATTGGATGGGAAGCAGTGATGGGACTCAATCCCAGCACTTTGAGATGGAACATGGGTGTTCCAAAGCAGTAGCTTACCACACTGTGCCACAAGATCTACGTCTAGAAGCTGACTTTCTAAGGAAACAAAGGGTCTTTACTGTAAGAGACAGACAATTGGCTAAGCATGACAGAATTCTCTGGAAACTACCATCTGATTGGTGTAATTTTGTATGTTCTCATTCTTGAAGGAACCAAACCAACTTTTACTATAGAATTCAGTAACCTCCCACCCAATGCTACTTTCCTAGAGTATCCTCTGAATTTTCTGAACAACTCATCAAAACCCAGAGATACTCTAATTATCCACATACAAATAGAATTCAGAAGAATAAAACCAGTAGGGTAAATTTTTAAAACCAGTATATATATATATACAAGTAAACATATAGTTGAGCATGATGAATGCAAATAGGTATCAATGATAAATGACAAATTCTGCAGTGTCAAGTCTAAGCTTTGAGGTATGGGCAAGACATAATTGCAATCCATACCCTACCAGTCCAGACCCTCCTTTTCCTGGGTGGGTATTTGAGGAATATTAAGCCCATTATACTGAAATGATTCAAAATGGCTGATCTGTGATTCAGGATTGGTTTACACTGTCTTTGCCAACTTGCACAAGGAGCCATGACTCATTTCCTTTGCTTCCCCAGAAGCCCTGGGGTTTTGAAAAATGTGTCTTTTCATTCAACCAAAATACGCATGTAACAAATTTGCCTAATCGAGGTGCTTTTATTATATGCCTAGAACCCTCATTAGGAACATTAATTATAGAATATGAGCATTCACAGAGTTTAGGGACTTTAGCAAATATCTTGCTAATCCCTCATCTTTAGTGAGGAAACTGAAGCGTACAGTCTGGTGAGGCTGTCGGGTTTCCCTGTGACACGGTAGACTCAAAACCAACAACAGCTTCTTCCAGGTAGCTCATTGCATTTATGTTGTTTTGTAGACGTCCCTGTCTCAGTCCCAGTCTGTGGGAACCATGGAGTCTCAAAGTTGGAAAATATTTAAATGCTTGTTATCCCCCCTACCCATCCAATCTTTTCATTCCCTCTGTAAAATCCTTTCCCGACCCTCTTACAGCCTGTGCTTCAATGCCCCGTTGTTAAGGAACATAGTACCTGCATACCTTTAATAATCATTGTTGAATAAATAAAGGATTCTGAATGACACTAATGCAGTTTTTTATGGTTGCCTTTCTAATATTGGAGATCATCTTTTATTTATCTCTTCAGTAGTTCTTGGGTTTTACCTTGGTTTTCAGGGTTGTCATCACCTGGATTCTCTTCTGAACCTGCTTCTAGGTAAGGGAGCATGGCACTTAGTACAGTCTGATCAAGAGATGTTCAGTGTGGTTTGAACAACTTCAAGGAGAACAGTACCATGCATGATTTTACAGCCAGAAGTGTATTTTGTTCTTACTCTATCTCTTTATTAATCACATAACATTGTTGATTCTATGAACTTTGTATATATTTCCAGTTTTCCATCTCTAATTTTCTGGTCTCATTAACTTTCATGGCTTTAATTATTACATATACTCAACTGTTGACTCTCAGATAGATACATCACTCAATGAACTTTTAGATCATATCTATGAGCTTCAGATTCTTATGTCTAACTGAATCTTTGTCATATGTACTTGGATAGACTGTAGGATCATCAAATTCTACATGCCCTAAATTTTTATTATTGTTTTCTTTCCTTAAACTACTGTTCTCCCAATATTCTCATCTCACTGAACACTACCATCATATAATAAAGTACTCAAAGTGGAAAATTTCAGTGCCATCCATCAGTCTTCCCTATCCCTTCACATCTTATATCCAGTAGCATGCTACATTCAGCTGCTTCTAGCATACAGACCATTGTCTTCTACCCTCTTATCTTAGTGTGACTGATTCTCAGCCTCTGTTGCCTGGATTCCTCCTGCATATGCTTCCACATGCTTCCTGACTGGCACTTCTGGGACTCACATCTGATAACGTTATGTTGCTGGCTGAAATTGTTCAGTGGGTTCCCATTACTTTTATAATAAAATCTAATCACTTAACATGGCTTTAGAGTCCTCTCATGATCTGTCTTCTGCTACATTTTCCAATTACTTGACTAAACCATACCACTTGCTGCTGCTTCTGTCTGTATTAAGAATTCTACCTTTCTGCCTTGCGTAGGTAATTCCAAATCTTTTTTCCTTATAGATTCCAACCTAAATATCACTTTGGGGTATGGAAGGCATCCCCAAGATAAGTTAGGTGGTTTAACACTATTTTCACTGTCATCACACTTGGCCATACATTGTAATTCTTCTAGTATAATAACCTGCTTTCCTGGCTGGACTCTGAGCCCTTTGAGGGCAGGATGTATGCATCACTGTACCCCCTGGGTGTGACAAGTGACAGGCATACAAGAGGTGCTCAGAATTATTCATGGAAGGAAGCAAGTACAGGAATTTCCATTTGATCTCTTTAAAGACTTCATATTTCTAGGTATCTTCCATTGCTTAAGTCTTTCAAACTGTTTCCGCATAATATGTTGTAATTAAAAATTACCTACAATTTTGATAACACTATCTTGTGTGTGTCCATTCAGGGAATTTGACACGCATGTTGAAATGGGGACAAGGTCATATGCTGAGAGATACCTATGATCGGAAAGTTGGAAGGGCTGGACGGGTGGCTAACCAGGAAGATGGGAGAAAAAGGAAACTGAAGGTACCTGAGTGCCTCATCAAGTATATTAACAGTGAATTGTGTGGTATCTTCTCTTTATCCACCATGTTAGCACCTTGGCCAAATAAACAATTATTGAAAACTTCCAAACTTCTTTAAATGAGTTTTCTTGCAGAATCTTATACCACATTTTCATGGGTCTTTTTCTTCTATACATTTTTTGGAGATTAGATGCCCATCTCTTCATGTTTAGAAATGAATCTGTCATTGTAATACTTTAAGGAAGGTTCAGAGGTTAGAATTAAGTTAATAACCCTTCTAAGACATCTAAACACTTATATTTTTCTTTCTGACCTCAATTTGTGACTTTTAATTTGACTTGTGAACCACTGCAAATGACTGACTCATACTACAAAGTAGATATAAATAAATATGAGCAAGTGGCTTAAAGTCTTCTTAATAATATATCTTGCCACTGTGCAGTAATGCATCATCTGTTTCTTACATCTGGATAGCAGTGAGAGTAAATGTCCATAGTATTTTAATGTCAATTCCTCTTTACAAATATAGTCCCACCTCTTCTCCAATCAGCCAGTCATCACACTCATCTCCAACATCATATCTCAGACATACTTCTTTCATCAGGCCACAATTCTCTTGGCTTAAAGTTCTCTTGGAGGTATTGTGGGGGGGTCTAAAGGACGTGCAAAGCCATAACAGGAACACTGCACATCTTTCTGAAAGTTTTGCTCACGGTTTTATTAGATTCCTTGTATGGTCAACTCCAGATCTTTGGACCTCACCTGTCTAGAGATTCTTGGGCATATGTTCTACCACATGTGTTTTGATTTGGGGCTCACATTATGGGCTCAGGAACCTCTTAGCACTCTGGAATCAGACAAAGACCTGTGTCACCCATAGGTCATATGGTTTGCTCCATGGTTTGCTCTGTAGGGGAGTTAATTCCCCGTGGGGGCAAATTCTGAAACATATGGAAGGGAACCAGCAGGAAAATTTGCTCCGACCTCCTGTCTCACCCCTTGGATGGACTGTTCAGCACCACGGCAGTCCTCAGATGGCCTTGTAACAGACTTCCTGCCAGCCGGTGCAGTCAGTTGTGTCTGCTGAGCTACGTCCATCACACTTGCTTTTCCTCCTTTTCTGCCTCCTTCCCTTTTTTTCCCTCCTGCCTCCCTGGGACTGTACATGTAAGTGTTGGTGTGAAAGCATTTGCCACACGCCCTGTTTTCTAGGGATTCTGGGAAAACTTAGTGGGTGGTATTGCACACAAATTTCATGAATGTTATGATAAATCATAGCTCTTCAATGACACTTACCATTTACAATCCAGGGGTTGGTGTGGCACAATTGGTCAAGCGGACACTTGCAAAATCAGCATCCTATGTCAGAGTGCCAGTTTGACTTCTGGCTGCTCTGCTTCCAATCCAACTTCCTGATAATGTACCTGGGAAGTTGTGCAAGATGGCCCAAGTACTTGGGCCCCTGCCTCCCATGTGGGAGATGAAGCCGGAGTTTCTGGTTCCAGGCTTTGGCCTGGACCAGCCCTGGCTATTGCAGCCATTTGGGGTGTGAAGTAGCAGATGGAAGCTTTCTCTCTCTCTCTCTCTCTCCCCTCTCTCTCTGTCACTCTGCATAAATACATAAATAAATAATTTCTTTAGAAGATATGAAACTAGACCATTTGGAAGGACAGGTTTGCTCTCATCTGCTCTATGGAGCATTCAGTAAAATGTTTGAGGAGGCCTAGACAATGATTTGTGTTTTTCAATACCATATTTAATCTTGAACTTCAGTTCACTCTTTCTTCCTCCTCTTCCCTCTTCTTTTAAAATATAATGATATTGCCTTATTTATCATTTATGTTCTCTGCCCTGGGTTTAATAGTACATTTTCTTATGTCTCATTAGTCTGGAATATAGAATCCATCTGGTGAGTATTTTTAAACCAATGCGTTCATTCACTCAATCATGAATGGAGTAGCTCTAATTTTTTCTTTCAAAACTAATAGATGTTGAATAATTGAAACTGATGATAGTTGTAATATATCTGCCAATTCATACAAATTTTTAAAAGGCGGGATTGCCATATTAAAAATTTTTTTTCAGTTTGCAAAATATTTAACTTTCAAATGTTATTGGATAACTGCTAGTATAGTGGCCTTAAACAAACTATGCTCATTTATTAATTTATTCAACAAATAATTCTTGAATCTCCAGTGTATGCCAGACACGATAGAAAACACGACAGTGAACTACACGGACGCTCCTGCTTTTATAGAGCTTATATTCAATGACACGCCTCTGGGCTTCAGTTCTAATTGTAAAATGAGTATAGCCCCTATCTCAACCTATTTTTTAAAAGATTTACTTTATTTTATTTATTTGAAAGACAGAGTTACAGAGAGAGGTAGAGACAGAGAGAGGTCTTCTCTCCGCTGGTTCACTCCCCAGATGGCTGCAATGGCTGGAGCTGCGCCGATCCGAAGCACAGCTGGGTGTCCCCTGGGTCTGGGTTTCCCACGTGGGTGCAGGCACTTGGGCCATCTTCTACTGCTTTCCCAGGCCATAGCAGAGAGCTGGATTGGAAGAGGAGCAGCAGGGACTAGAACCGGTGCCCATATGGGATGCTGGCGCCTCAGGCCAGGGCATTAGCCCACTCTGCCACAGTGCCGGCCCCTATCTCAACCTGTTTTAAGGAAAATATGATACTACATGATATGGTCATATATATAATATATATGTTTATCTGAAGGTACTTCAGAAGTTCATGGAAAAACAGAACTGCAAGTATGAGTCTATTTTGATACTTTTTTGGTAATACATGCAAAATGCAAATTATGGAAAATTATGCACAGAGTTAATTTTTTGCACCAAAATAGTCATTTTTTGGTCAGATTAAAAAAATTATTTTTCTCATTTTTTTTTCTTCAGGTGAATTTTTTTGTTGTGACACTTTTTGCTTTTTCAATAAATGTGGTTCCCAAGCCAATGGTGGTGGACTGATGACTGGCCCACCGCTGTCCCTGCTGCCACCCAGAGCCGTGGCCATCCCCTGGAGCTGTGCTGAGTCAGATTTTTTTTTTTAAAGATTGAAAGGGAGAGAGAGAGAAAGTTAGAGAGAGAGGAATCTTCCATCATGGGTTCACTCTCCAAATGACTGCAATAGGCATGGTTAGGCCAGGCAGAAGCCAGGAGCCAGAAGTGCCATCCGGGTTTTCTATCTGGGAAGCAGGAATCCAAGTACTTGGCCGTGATCTGAGGTTCAGTAGCAGGAAGCTGGATTGGAAGTGTGGAGCAGTCTGCTTCTGAACTCGTGTTTTTTAATTCCATTTTCATGAACTTTTTGCAATACCCTAATATATGTGTGTGTGCATGTGTATATTGTATATGTATATACAAATTTATTTTCATAGCTTTAAGACTGTATGAAGCATGTAATCAGTATTCAATAATTGTTATTGTTTTGATTGTTATTGTTGATTTTTTAAATTATTGTCATCAGTAACAAAATAGACTGGAAAACATTTCATAAATCCATAGTCCTGCTGAGGGTAATGCAAGCACGACCAGTCCATTTCCTGTAAGCAGTGTTTGATGTGACTTATGCAATGCATCCGCATCTTTCTGGGAAAGGGAAGTGGGACCTGTGACACTCTTCATTCTGCTCAAACTGGTTAGGTGTGGAGACCACTGAGTGTGCCATGCTGAAGCTAAGTTCCTATCAGTTGATACAAAACAACCAACCTGAAAGATCCCTGCCTCTGTAGTGCTTGTCTTCAGCAGCCCTTGGATCTTGCCATCATTAAATACTAAGCATTAGGGGGGTCACTAAATGCACAGTGAGAGAAAGCAGCGTGCTTAGTTACACAGGACCAGATCTGAACTCAATGAAGACAGTATACTTCCTCTGTGTAGTCAATATTTCACTCAGCCGTGGCGTCAAAGCCTGGACTCCCAGGGAAAAATGAATCATTCATGTGCAAGTGCAGTCATACTCACAATAGCAACACGTAACCTTCCTGTGTATGTGATTTATGATGCCTCTATAAAAATGAGAAATGTCAATACAAATTAAATAAAATATGCAAAATTGATCCTTATCTGTAAAGAATGCAGACAAGACCTGTAACTAAAGATATCATATTCAGGTAAAATAGTAAATAGGGAACACAGAAAAAGTGCTGTGTTTCCTATTTAGGAGGTGATCATATGATGCAAATTTCAGGATTTTGAGACTTTCATAAATACTAACTTTTCTACCTTCAGAAGTTGGATGTCACCACTTTTAGAAGGAAACCTTGACACAGAAATATGCTCAAAGACTAATCATTTCTCTTCACAGTCTGCTCCCCCGAGTCTTAATGCAGCCATGGGAATTAAACCTGAGCGTGTTCACTGCACTCAGGAAATCAATCAACAGAATTTACATGCCCAGCATCAGTGTCCAGCAAGCTCTTTTGCTTGGGAAATCTGTATGTCTTTTCTCAAACGGTGGGTGTGTGATGCGTGGGGTTTCCATCTACGTCTTTATCAGTGGACGCTTCCCGAGCAGAGTTTCATGTACTTCTCAAGACGAATGAACGTGAGTTAACTGTCAGCCTAGCTAAAGTGTTTGGCAGAGTTGTGTTATTCCGAGTAAAGTATCAAAAAGATTTGCAATGGTTTTGTTGGTCTTTAACTTGCATGAGATGATGTGGAAAAGTCATTCTGCTACAGAACCATCCAAGACTTGGTATGTAGGGTGGGTAAACCAAGTCCTGGAATTGAGGGAATAAAGAGGGAAGTCAGCCACTGAGTTCACTATTTTTTTTTTTTTTTACATATTTCTCTTTGTGTTCCAAAGATGTGATCTTAGCATAAAGCCAGCATCAAGACAAAACTGATGCAAAAGTACACTGTTTGGGCCAGGCTGTGGTAACTTTCTCTCCTCCTGACATGTGAAGTGATTATGAAGGGACCCCAGGGCTGAATTTGTGCTTAGGGGTTTATATATGTCCCTGAAATCATGCCTTACTCTGTGACATTTAGTAAGATCAATGTTATGGAGCTGAAACTTGGCTTTTATAAAAACTGAATATCATTCGAGACAACTAAGCTAGTGGACCTAGTAATTTTTATGATCAAAGTACTTTTATTATTGATTACATTTGAGAAATTTTGTCAACATCAACCACAATTTCTGTAATCTCTCCTTTGGATGGAGAAATACTAACACAATATATGATAACCATAATAAACCCACTTCTCATCTTATTATGTTTTACAATTAGTGATCATTTCATTTCAACCTCGCTTCACTACCATATAGAAGATATTACTATTTAGTAGTATCACGTCCCTGTTATACAATGATTAAGTGACCAAAGTTGGTCTAAACCAGATGTTTATTCATTCCATTTATTTTCTTTTTAAAATTGTGGTAAAGAACATATAACATGAGATCTACTATCTTAACAAAATAGTCTTCTTAATTGTAAGTACAATGTTGTATAAAATATCTTGAGAACTTTTTCATCTTGCATTAATAAATTTTTCTTCTTGTGTTTAATGAAACAATACCCATTACACAACAACTGTGTTTTTTCTCCCTCCTCCTAGCCCCCAGTGACCACCATTCTGCTCTCTGCTTCTGTGAGACCGTCTACTTTAGATACCTGCTGTAAGAAGAATTATACAGTATTTATCCTTTCTTGACTGGCTTATTTCACCTAGCTTAATCCCTTCAAGGTTCATGCATGTTGTAAGATATGACAGAATTTCCTTCTTTTATGGGGCTGAATAATATTCTGTTGTATGTATAAGCTACTTTTAAAAAGTTTCTTTATTTAGTTTTATTTATTTTAAAGAAAGGGAGAGGGAGAGGGAGGGAGAGAGAGAGAAGAAGGGGTGGAGAGAGAGAGAAGCAGAGGTGGAGAGAGAGAGAGAGGGAGGGGAAGAGAGAGAGAGAAAGAGAGAGTGCAAGAGAGAGGCCAGCACTGTGGCTCACTTGGTTAATCCTGCCTGCGGTGCTGGCATCCCATATGGGCGCCAGGTTCTAGTCTCGGTTACTCCTCTTCCAGTCCAGCTGTCTGCTGTGGCCCAGGAAGGCAGGGGAGGATGGCCCAGGTGCTTGGGCCCCTGCACCTGCATGGGAGACCAGGAAGAGGCACCTAGCTCCTGGCTTCTGATCAGCATAGCTCTGGCCGTAGTGGCCATTTGGGGAGTGAACCAATGGAAGGAAGACCTTTCTCTCTGTCTCTCTCTCTCTCTCACTGTCTGTCTGTCAAATAAATTAAAAAAAAATGAGAGAGAGAGAGAGAGAGAGAGAGAGAGAGAGAGAATCTCTTCCATTCACTGGTTCACTTTCAAAATTCCCACAATAGGGGTTGGGCCAGGCCAAAGTTATGAGCCAGCAACTCTATTTGGGTCTCCCACATGGGTGGCAAAGACCCACGTACTTGAGCCATCATTACTGCCACTCACAATGCACAAGAATTGGAAGCTGGATCAGAAGTAGAGAAGCCAGGTATCCCATGTGGGATGTGGGTATCCCAAGCAGAAGCTTAACCTGCTGTACCCCAATGCCTACCACTACTTTCTTTATCTATTAATTTATCAATGGACATGTAGATTGTTTCCATTTCTTGTCTAATGTGACTAATACTGCAATGAAATGTTTCTTCAATAAAATGATTTCAATTCCTTTGGACAAATATTCAGAAGTGGGTTTGCTGAATTATATAGTAGTTCTAATTTTGAGAAATCTCCATACTGTTTTGCACAGCAGCTGCACAGTTTCACATTCCCAGCAGTAAACAAGGGTTACAATTTCTCCAAACCCTCAAAATACGAATTTTCTGTTGTTTTGATAATGGCTATTTTAACAGGTGTGAGGTGATACTTCACTGTGGTTTTGATTAGCACTTCCTTAATGATTAATGATATTGAGCATCTTTCCATATATTCATTGGCCTTTGTTGTGTTTTATTTGAAGAAATAAATGTATGTTTCAGGTCCTCTGCACATTTTAAATCAGATTTTTTTTTTTTTTTTTACTATTGAGCTGCATGAATTCCTTAAGTGAACTCCTTATCAGATATATTATTTGCAACCTTTTTTGTTTCTATCATGCCATCTAAGTCCTGTTCACACTGCGTCATTTGAGCAGCAGGCAAGGCTCTTCCTTGTCAAGAGATGTCTGACTTTCCGATGTGTCCAGATCTCTACATTTATGTCATTAGCCTCGGTTTTTTGAGGATAAAGGCAGAAAGTCTTGTCAAGGTGTACATGTTATCTGGAAAGGGAAACACATTAGTCAGCTAGGAACTTCGCTCTTGTATCAAGGTAAATTTATTGAGGTGGGTATTATGGCACAGCTGGTTAAGTTGCCACTTATTCCACTCTCATACTGGAGTGCTGGTTACTTGTTTCCAGGTTACAAGCCTTGGCTACTCATTTTTGAATCCAGAGTCCTGCTAATAGGCCTGGGAAGGCAGTGGATAATAACCCAGGTGCTTGAGTCCCTGCCACCCACATGGGAGACCAGGAATGTGTTCCAGGCTCCCAGTTCTGGCCTGGTTCAGCTTAGGCTGTTGCAGGCATTTGGGGAAATGAACCAGTGGATGAAATATCTGTTTTTCTCTCTGTCTCTTCCTCTTTCTGGCACTCTGCCTTTCGAATAAATGAATAATAATAAATATAAAAACATTATTTGTCAAATTTCCATCCAGTTCTTTGGTTAGAAGCAGGATTTGGAAATGATATGACATAAAACAAGAAGACTCTGCACAAGGAAGTATGGCAAACTGGTTAAACAGCATAAAGTTCATCTGGGAAGACATGTTTTGGGGTTTGGGTATGCGTTTCAGGGAGGGCCTCTGAACTATAACCAATAGTATGAAGACCTTGGATGTAAGCTGGCAGGTGCTGTGTGTAACACAGGTAAAGTTCTGACAAGTATAAAGCCAGTCCTTATCATATGATCTCATTCTGGAAAGGACAGAGGCCAGTTTTCAATCTGGGGTGGAGAGGTTACATCTGTGTCCAGCCACTTCATGCTGGGCCTGCATCTCCAGGGTCCTCATGTAGATGAGTGGGACACTTTTGTAGTAGGGAATATCTGGTGATTCTAAGCCCCTTGAAGCTTGGCATGGAGACCCCGTGATGATTGCAGCCCGTTTCTGCTATTTCACAGCTTGGAGATGTAGTACAGTCTA
Source organism: Lepus europaeus (assembly GCF_033115175.1). NCBI lineage: Eukaryota > Metazoa > Chordata > Mammalia > Lagomorpha > Leporidae > Lepus > Lepus europaeus. The sequence goes on along the minus strand of NC_084837.1, from coordinate 69,332,898 downwards.
AATGACCACTCAGAAAAATAACTTACACCACCTCAATCCCCAGTTCTCCCTCTGTGGGAACTAGAACTGGCATGAGAATCAAGCTAGCTGTGATTTGGGAAAACACCTTGATACCTACAGAATGTTAAAGACACATTATTTGTGATTATTACAATTATTTTTCCTTTGCCTCAGCATTTTAAAATTTCTCATGAAGAGACTTGTTTCAATTTTTGTTAATTTAAATAATATGAGGGCACTTCAGAATACTCATGGAGTGGAATTCAAAGGTAAGTTTGAGTGCAAAATTTTTTGAAATCTGTGCACATGAAGGGTCTTCAAAAAGTTCATGAAAATGCATGTCATGAAAAAGCTTTGCCTGCATTTCAAATTACTTTTTGCACTCAAGTAAACATCTTTTAATTTCATTTTTCCCATGAACTTTTGGCTGTCCCCTTTTAAATATGCTTTATGATGCTGTCTTGGGAGCAGACAGGGAAGTTGTGCAGCCAAAACGTTAACAGGGTGTAGCCTCTCTGGCAAGGTTAAAAATCAGCAGGAGAAGGAACTGAGGGCGGCTGTGAAGCCAGAGTGCAGCTGCTTGCTGTGAAACCAGGCTCATCTATCTTTTCTCCCAGTGAGACTGTGAGATCCACTTAAAAGAATAAAAGAAATGAGGCTAAAGAAGTATTTTTTTTTCTCAGCCAGAAAAATACGAATGGATGCCATGGTTTTGGACTTCCGAGTCTTCTTCATCACTACTTAACCCGATGCCTTTATTTCATATATAAAGCAATGTCCTAACTGTTCTCTGAGGACAGTTAACTCCCCGACAGTCACACAGCCCTTAAGTGCCACGGCTTAGTCCCAGATATGGGTCTTTCAATCCTCCATTCAATGTTTTCATTTCACATTAATTGGACTTACAGTAAAATGAAAAACTCTTCGCAGCAAACAGCTGGCCTCACCACCTAATTGCAGCAGTAGCAAATGCAAGTTAATTCTGCACACATGAATATATACAGTCTATGACATGACAGAATTCTAATACAAAAGTCTCATTTTTTCAAGAGTCTGGAGATGTACAAGTGTAATCTTTCCAGATGATCAGATTTCATGATGATTAGAAAATTTTCTTATGAAAAGCTGGAATTTGGAGTCAGATACCCTTTTATTCCTTTTACCACTAAATAAGCTCAGGAACCTGGAAACTCAAACTATCTCTACCTCAGTTTAGAAATAAAGCTAATAATAGCAGCAGCTGGGCATTTTGTGCAGCATTAAGACACTATCTGGAATTTGGGGTCGCATGGCAAAGTTTTAGCTTTACCTTTAGGTGTGTGTCCGTGTGAATCTTAATGAAGAATGGGATGGGAGAGGGAGTAGGAGGTAGGATGGTTTGGGAGTGGGAGGGTGGGTATAAGGGGAAGAACCACTATATTCCGAAAGCTTTACCTATAAAATTTATGTTTATTAAATATAAGCCTTCTAAAAAAACCAGACACCATCTGGGGTGCCTTGTCTCATATTGGAGTGCCTGGGTTTGAGTCCAGGTTCCGCTCCTGACTGCAGCTTCCTGCTAATGCACACCATACGAGGAAGTACTGGAGTCCCTGCCACTCACCTATGAGACTCAGTTTGAGTTCTCGGCTCCTTGTTTTGGCCTGGCCCAGCCTTGGCTACTGCAGGCATTTGGGGAGTAAGTGAACCAGTTTAAGGAAGAGACCTTTTTGTCTGTTTCTCTCTGCCTTGCAAATAAACTAAATAGATAAATTGATTTAAAATAATAGCAACTGCCCCATACAACTATTATGAAAATAAAATAAATGATAGAGATATTAAATAGCATAATGTAAATAAATACATATATACAAAGTATTACAAATAAAGTACCTAACATACAATCCAACACATTGAAAGAACTCAATAAATCTTAACTATTAGAATAATAATTATGAGCAAAGGAAAAGAGAAGGTGTGCTGAAAAGAAAAAGGTTAGAACTACAAAACAGTATAGTGCTTTGCATCTTGCATCTATAACACTTGGCTGCTTTCTAGACACATGGTCTTTGGTAAGTATCTTACTTTACAAGGATTTCATTGACCTCAGTTGTAAAATATAGAAAAAAGCATTTAGAAGTAACTCAGGGCTGATGTAAGGATCAATGAAACAGTGTTTTCTGGTATGTATTATATCTACAAAATGTATTGCAGGAAGGAAGGAAGGAAGGAAGGAAGAAGTAAGGAAGGAAGGAAAGAAGGAAGGAAGGAAGGAGGCAGCTATGGGTATGAAAATGTTTGAAAATCATAAAGCGTTTTCAGACTGTCAGGGTCTGGGGACCTCTGCTAGCCTGTGGCTGAAAAGTCAAGAAGTTTCCCTTTTTACCAGAGCTCAGTCACTGGCTTGTGTTTGAAGCTGGTGAAATCATTTAATCCCTAGGTGACTATCTCAGTGGGCGTATATAATTTGCTCTCTTTTGCCCAGTGTCACTGTATTGGATAAAATGACCTTGAGGTCACCTTTAGCTCTAATTTTCTAAGATAAAATTATGTTCTCTGTGCCAATGATGCCTCTCCAATAAAAAGAAAATAGTAAAACCTTAGGCTATTGAATGTGTCACATGCTCTGAGATTTGCAGGAGAAAATTAATGCTCACAGGGTGGTTGAGAAAAGGTACTCCCCGTTTTCATATTCCTTCTTCTTCTTTTTTTTTTTTTTGACAGGCGGAGTTAGACAGTGAGAGAGAGAGACAGAGAGAAAGGTCTTCCTTTTCTGTTGGTTCACCCCCAAATGGCCTCTGCGGCTGGTGCACTGCGCCAATCCGAAGCCAGGAGTCAGGTGCTTCTCCTGGTCTCCCATGTGGGTGCAGGGCCCAAGCACTTGGGCCATCCTCCACTGCCTTCCCGGGCCACAGCAGAGAGCTGGACTGGAAGATGAGCAACCAGGACAGAACCGGTGCCCCAACCGGGACTAGAACCCGGTGTGCCAGTGCCGCAGGCGGAGGATTAGCCTAGTGAGCCGCGGCGCCAACCATATTCCCTTTTTCTACTGTGCTTTTTAATTTAGTGGAATTATAATGCTTCTTTGCTGTTCTCCAGCTTTCAAACACGGGTGTGCTTTTGTGAAAAGTCTTGAATCATGTAATTTCTTACATTTTCTGTCTGAAAGCTGTATCATAAGAATTGCTAGCAACTGAAGCATTTCCTTTGATATGATGTCTTGGATTTTAGGACCCATAACTAGACAGATACAGATATCATACACAAGGAGCCAGATACTGAGTATTTTTAGTGTGAATCAACTGTTAAAAAAGTATCTTGTTCAATTATCTCATTTAACACCAGGAGAACTTGGGATTCCAGAAGAGAAAGCAGCTAAAACAAGATCCCACAGGGATGGACTGGCGACTTGCTGGTTCTTCGTAGTGATGGATAATTGTATTCAAGTATGTTTGTTACACCATCTCACATTCTACCTGTTTGTCTGGAATGTGATATCACCACCCTCACATTTACAGATAGAAGCTAATTCCTATTTCCTTGGATCTGCTTGAATACCAAGTGGCTAAAGTGACATTAGAAAATTGGAAGGCTAGGCAATGAGAGGTCTTAGCAACTTCTGCTTGGATCACTTGGAATGCTGTCTCTCGGAACCCAAGCCCATGGGGAAAACGTGAGCCACACTGAGAGGCCACGTACAGGCAATAAAATAAGCAGCCCCCTCTGAGCACTTAGCCCCAAACTAGCATCTATTCCCAGAGTGGGTATTTTCTTGGATGTTGATTTGAGGGAGTGCTCCAAAATTCATGTGTTGGAACCTTGATTCCTGGGTGCAGTACTGGTGGGAGGTGGGGCCTAGTGGGAACTGTGTGGGTCATGGGGGCAGAGACCACATGAATTGAATAATGCATTTTTTGTGGGAAGGGATAGCTAGTGGACTTTGGCCCCCTTTTCTCACTTTCACAGGCATTCACCTACCCTTCTGCTTTTCTGTCATGCTAGGATGCAATACAATACCCTCCCCTGATGTTGCTGTCTAAACTTGGACTTCCTAGCCTCTAGAACTGTGACCAGTGAGAACCTAAATAAATTTCCTTCTTTATAAATTACCATGTCTCAGGCACTCTCATAGCAACAGAAGGAAGCCCAGTCATCCAGTTCATCTTGGCTTTCAGAGGAGTTAAGCCTCAGCAACTATCTATGACCCATGAGACATCCCAGGGGAGAATTCCTCTTCTCAGTGCAGCCCACTCACAGGACTGGGAGAGATGAAGATTATTTATTTCAAGGTATGCATGGGGACAGTTTGTTTTGTAGCAATCTGTAACCTGAGCAGTACACCGGCTCTCAGATTCCATGCTATTATGTTTTTGAATAAGCTATTTACTCAGAAAGGGAGTAGCAAGGTGTTCTTATTAGTATTCTGTCATCCATTGTTGCACAAATTTGAAAGTGAGTCATAACTTGATCTTGATTGGGAGCCAGAATTCCTAAAATTGTATTAAATTGTAACTTCCCACTTCTTGCCTTTATGGGAAACTTGAATCTTCTGCTGTTATGAGTAGGCTTGTGACTAAATGTTGGCCAATGAAGTGAACGCAAAAATGTGTATGGTTTCCTGAAAGGTTGTTAAAAGAAACTGAGTTAGCCAAGAGGCATGGCCTTTTATTTCAACTTCACTTTCCTTCTTCTTTCCAAGAAGTAGACATGATGGGAGGAGCTCCAGCAGCTAGCATGGGCAATGAGGGGACCACTAGGAGAGTTCTATCGGGAAGTAGGTGTTTTGCATACCAGTTAAGATGTCCCTTGGGATACCCACAGCCCATATTGGAGTGCTTGGGTTCAAGTCCCTGCTTTGCTTCCAATTGCAGCTTCCAGCTAACATGTGCCCTCAAGGGCATCGGTAATGACTCAGGCAGTTGGGTTCTTGCCACATATGTGGGAAATCCAGATTCAGCTCCCGATTCCTTGCGTTGACTTGGCTTAGCCTTAGCTGTTGCTGGAAACTGGGAAGTGAACCAGTAGATGGAAGCTCTCTCTATCCACCAGTCTCTCTGCTTCTCAATAAGTTTAAAATGCCTCTTTTTTCTTTCTTTTTTTTTCAAAGACTTATTTGTTTATTTGAAAGGCAGAGATACAAATAGGCAGAGGCAGAGAGACATAGAGACAGAGATCTTTCATCTGTTGGTTCACTCCCCAACTGGCCACAATGACTTGGGTTGGGCCAGGCTGAAACCAGGAGCCAGGAGTTTATTCTGGGTCTCCCATGAGGGTGCAGGGACCCAAGGACTTGGTCCATCTTCCACTTTCCCAGGCTACAGCAGAGAGCTAGATCAGACATGGAGCAGTTGGGATGTGAACCTGTGCCCATATGGGATGCCAGCACTGCAGGTGCCACAGTGCTGGCCCCTGAAATAAATTTAAAAAATAGAATTTGCATCAGACCATGTCTACCCAGGAATTGTATTTAATACCAGTTGAACTTAGAGCAGGAAACTCATTACATAGGTATTAGAAGAGTTCAAGAGGCCTATCAGAAAGAGGAGGAAACCCAGACATCAGCAATAGTAGGTAGCCATGACCAGTGGCAAGAAGGAAGGCAAAAGAAAGAAGCACTGTTGAACTCCTCCTAGTGCAGTCACCATAGAGAAAATGTTAACACGGGAGGCCTGTGCTGCTGGAGCTAGAGCCTCAGAGAGACAGTTGCAGCCAGGGAGCCGACCAAGGCAGCAAGGCTTCTTCTCCCTTTTTCCCGTCCTCCAAGCTCTCAGTAACTTGACTACACTCAGTGGTAAGTCAGTGATCTCAGAAGCCAGGAAAATACAAGCAACAGAGGCCAGCCTTCTTGCAGTGCAAGGTAGATCAGGAACGGCTCAAGAATGGCTTGAGAGCTAATAAGCCCAGGACCATCACAGAAGCCAATGCTGGGATGAAACAGAACTGGACAGGCTGAGCCCTGATGGTCATGGAACTTCCACGCAACATACATGTCAATCTTCTGAAGCAGTCATTCTATTTGGTTATTTCCATTACAAACAGTAAAATGTAGTACTAACTGATATCAATGCCTCTTAAGAAGGGGGAATATATTAGTTTACTAAGGCTACCATAAAAATACTACAGTCTGAGTGGCTTAAACAGAAATTTCTATCCTCACAGTTTTGGAGGCTGAAGTCCAAGAGCAAGGTGTCGGCAGGTTGCTTTCTTTGATGGTCTCCCCGCCTCTTGTCCAGCAGATGGTCACCTACTCTATGGGGCCTCACATGGTCTTTCCTATGTTGATGAGCATTCCTGGTGTCTTCTCATGCATCCAGATTTCCTGTTCTTGTAAGGGCATACGTCAGAGTGGACTGGGGCCCACCCTAACTGCCTCATTTAACTTAACTATCTCTCTAAAAGCTTTATCTCCAAGTATGGTCACATTCTGAGTTACTGTGGGTTAAGGTTTCAGTATATGAATTCCACCTGTGACAATGGAAAGGAAAAGCACCAGAAAATTAAGGAATTAAATCAACTGAAGTTATACATGCTAATAAGGAACCAGTACTATTGGTAGTAGCAGTCTGTAATCCAAGAAACTTTATTTTTAAGACTTATTTATTGATTTGAAAGGCAGAATTACAGAGAGAGAGGGAGAGATCTTCTGTCTACTAATTCGCTCCCCAAGTGGCCATAGCAACCAGGGCTGGGCCAGGCTGAAGCCAGGAGCCAAGAGCCAGGAGCTTTATCCAGGTCTCCCCCTTGGGTGGCAGGGTCCCAGGGACATGGGCCATCTTCCATTACTTTCCCAGGCACACTAGCAGAGAACTGGATGGGAAGTGGAGCATCAAAGCCTTAAACTGGTACCCATATGGGATGTCAGCACTGCAGGTGGTGGTTTAACCCACTGCACCATAGCACCGGCCCCTCTAAGAAACATTTTTATGTGGCTTTATAAAACCATGGTCACTCTTTGATTAGACACCTCTTAGTCCTGCTCTGAATCTTGCCTTGTGGTTGTGCTGTCATGCAACTTAAGTCTGCTTTATCTGCTCACATGGAGGGTCACCACTAGTTTTCACTTGGGTCAATGAGCCAGGAGGTCTTCCCAGAGACCTAGAATTTGGCAGGCGCTAATTATTCACTAACCCCTCCATTAGCAGGAATTCCTGCTTCTGCTGGGGAAGCTATTCAGAAGCACCCTGAAGCCTCATCAGAGGGGCCGCTGCAAAACAGTGCCTCTGCCACAGTTTGCTCCTATAATTAGCTCCACCTTAATCCTTACGCACAAGATTCCTTCTGAGACTGCGAAAGCCTCAGCCTTATCCTGCTGCCATCCCTCCTCCCTGAGCTTGCTTCTGGCTAAATGATGCTGCTCCTGAAGATGTACTTTAGCATTCTGGTCTAAAAGGCAAAGCCAACAATAAGTGATCCTGAGCAGTGATGAGCAGAACCCTCACCCTTCCAACCACAACGGCTGCAAACAGAGGAAGAGAAAACAAAGGCAGTCCAGGTGTTGGCAAAGGGGAAAAAGTGATTTACTACGTGGAAATTTCAGGTTGTCCTGTTAATCAAACAATAGCTTGTTGATGATGTTTTCAAAATGAATCAAGGTTTCTGAAGACTGTGCTTTATTCAAGATCAATTACAATGGCTCAACATGGCCTCAGTGACTTCTGATGACAAATATTATGGTGGCTGAGGAAACAGGTGCTTTTTCCACAATGTACTTTATTCCTTCCAATCTGCCTTGCTGCAGAAAGCCAGGCTTGAGGACGTGTCAAAGATGTGAACATTATCCTAAAACAGATTTTTGAGCTAGACAATTCTTGTTTGGAAATGATTCTATTAGCAATAGCATATTTTCCGTATTTCACTTTGCATGCGCTCAAACCAATGGGTGTCTGGAGCACTTGACCCAGGATGGGGTTCCAGCAGTGTTAAGACAGAGCTGTCCCATTGGCTGCACAGGGTGAAGGGAGATCTACAAAGTGGAGACAAAGTTAGAAGAAACTGCCCCAAAACATAGGATGCAAAGGCTGAATCAGATTTGAGTCAATGAGATGAGAAGCAGAGGAGTCAAGAGAAAGGAAAAGTAAGCTTGAGAAAGCACTGTACGGAAGGCACAGCTCGAGGGCATGTCCTACGGAATGGAAGCAAAGCTCAGAGGTCTTTGTACCGAATGCCTGCAAGCTTTCCTACCGGCAGAAAGCCCCCTCTGTAGGCAGGAGGCTAGTTTGGGAGCATAACTCCTTTACCTCTTTGCATTATCTTCTCCTAATTATGCTGGTGCTAATTCTCGCCCTATTTCCATCCGCAGCTGACAGTTCACTCCCTCATCTTTTTCCTTCCTGCTGCAGGTTCCGGCGCACAGCAGGCCTTGCCCCATAGACTGGGCGGCTTTTATTTGATTACGAAGCTGACAGTGTTCCTACCACATCAAAACAACGAGCTTCCCCTGCGAACCTGATTCCTGGAGTGAACGTGACATCTCTCACAAAGTGCTTTCTGGAGTGGCCCCGTGGTCCTGTGACAGCATCCCTAGGCGTGGATTCGGGCGGACAGCCATTTGAAGGCAGGGGTCAAGTTGGAGAGGGAAAAGGGGAGCAAGGAGAGTGTTCTCAGCTCATGTTGATTTCTGTCAGATTTCAGCTGAGGTTTGTGAAGACATAATTGTGCTATATTTTCTCATCCTTCACAGCCTGGTGGTTCCTGTATAATTATATATGTTTGAGCTTCATATTATTTCAGAAAGAAGAAAAGCATACAACAGATTTTTAGCCTCAGGTCTCTTGTGAGTGGGTACAGCTTTTACTCATGCAAATAATTTACTCTCCTCCTGCTCCCCACTGCTTCTGTAAAGAGGAAGTGTACACATGTGGCTCAGGTGGGTAGCTGGACAGTGGGGACTTCTCTGGGGGTGGGAGATGAGTTGCCAGGATGAGGCATACGCCATTCAGGTCCCGAAGAGACTCACAGAAGCGGTTCCCTTGTGTTTCAGACAGCTACCAGGAAAATGACGGATCTGTCTGCCTCTGGCATCAGAAGCTGAAGGGGTCAGCTTGCAAGAAAAGTCTCATCTGAAAGAATTCCTTGCCTTTTCGATAAATCAACCAATCAGTTAAAATTTTTTTTTTTTTTTTTTTTTTTGACAGGAGGAGTGGATAGTGAGAGAGAGAGAGAGAGACAGAGAGAAAGGTCTTCCTTTTTGCCACTGGTTCACCCTCCAATGGCCGCTGCGGCCGGCGCATCTTGCTGATCCGAAGCCAGGAGCCAGGTGCTTTTCCTGGTCTCCCATGCGGGTGCAGGGCCCAAGGACTTGGGCCATCCTCCACTGCCTTCCCGGCAGTGAGCTGGCCTGGAAGAGGGGCAACCGGGATAGAATCCGGCACCCCGACAGGGACTAGAACCCAGCGTGCCGGCACCGCAAGGTGGAGGATTAGCCTGTTAAGCCACGGCGCCGGCCCCAATCAGTTAAATTTTAACAACATTTCTGAATATCGTTTACTTGTGGCCACTTACATTATTAATATGATTAAGTATTATTAGGACATATTTATTATGTCACACTGAATTATTATGATAATAATTAATACGTTGCCTTGAGTAGAAAATAGAAGAGAGAACTTCAAGCTGAAGGAAATTTTCATATTGATGTTATATAATTATCATTATTGAACCAGAAAGAGAAGCTGAATGTGATTAGGAAAACAAAAACCCAGTCCAAATGTTTTCATTGATGTCATTAATACCTGTACTCGGGATTGCCAATAAGAGTTTTAATACCACCTGGTAATAGAATAAATCACATCAATAATATAATCATTTCAAGTTAATTAAAATATTATTGACATATTTTTCCTAAAACTCAAGATTTAGCACTGCGTTACTCACTCTCCGCACTGTCTTCGGGGTTTTTGTCTCCATGTGATCGATTCTTTTGTGTAACTTCGGCTTTCCCTTGTTTCACAAGTTTTTGTGGCCTATGGTCAGCAGAGCACGGAGCATTCCCACCGCTACTTCACTTTCCATGGCTCCATTCCTGACATGTAAAATGGGGATAGTCAGGCAGTCCCTATCTCAGTGTCGGGCTTTGCTGTCGTGAGATGTCCTAAGGCACGTCCAAAGCTCAGTAGTACAGTGCAGCCGTTACGGGTTCAGACGCTGTAGCCAGGCTGCCTGGCTTCGATTTCTGGCCTTCTTTGTGACCTTTGGCAAGTAACGTAACTTTGTGCCTTTATTTCTGCATATGTAAAATGATGAGGAGCACATCATGCAGGGATATTATCAGCACCAGGGGTGACAATAATGTCACACAGGGATGTTAGAAATCTATGAATTCACGCGGGTAAGGTTTTCAGGATGGTGTTTGGCACGTGGTCCCAACAAGGTAAATATTTGCTATTATTATTAACAGATTATTTGGCACACAGTGAACGCTCAACAGTAGTAGTTATTTTTACAAACAGAGGCACCTGTGTATGTCCACAAAGCAGAGTGCCCTTACTTCCCATCCCACTGTAAACATTAGTACTATATTCCTCTCTGTCATTCAAGTTCCTTCTTGTTTGCCCTTTTATTGATCCAGCTTCCCAGTCTTACAGCTGCTTTCTCACATCTCTTCGATTCCATTTTATTGCTACCACTACCGGGTTTTTGAACTTAAAATATCGTAATAGCCTGTGAACTGCTATTCCTGACTCCAGTGTTTTCCCATTCCAATCCATCCTTTGTGATATTAAAAGGCATGTTTTTATTTGCTCACCGACTACTTGGATCTCCAATGCCCATATCCCTTACTTTCCCAACCTAAGCTTTCCATCTCTGGGCCCCAAATATGTTCCATTCCCTCGTACTCACACCAGGCTGATTTATTCCCAGTGCTTCCAAAAAGCTGGAGTCATGATCACTTTTCCTTTGCCCAAAGTTCTCCTAAGTATTCAAATTTCCACCTGCTTTCCTACTTAAGTTTCCCTTCCCAGCCCCTAGATGTTTCTCATTATGCTGTTTCTTAAAGGTCTCATCTATACCCTTTATATACTTGGCAATAGGAGCAAACACTGTAGCACATTATTTTATAATTTAACCTGTATTTACATTTGATATATACCTTTGAGGACATGGGCTCCTGCTGATTGCTAACAGTTCTCTTATACACCTTGTGCTGCCTAGCACAGTGACAAGCAAATTGGTAGGTATTTCAACAATTCTTAGAGCAACTATCATATCTACCTAAACTACTCTGTTTCATTTTTCAAATCAATTCAGCATCATTTTCTGGTTCTTATGTACTATGTATAATGAGATTTTCTTTGAGTTATCAACACTGCAGGGAAATGTTTAAATTAGAAGGGAAAAAAACCCACCACCAATTTCTTTGAAAATGGAATAACAACACACAGATACTTTTCTATATTCTGTTATCAAAATATAATCTAAATTCAAAGCTATCATCTTGACAACACTATTGTTTTCTCAAGAATGTAAACATGGTTTAGGAAATGTGCTTATTGAAAGTAATTAAATGGAAACAAAAGTCCTTATAAAATACAACTACAAAAAATATTTCTTGCAACAAAAAAATAGGGTTGGCTAATGCCTAGTAACTACCAGAACAGAAGGAAAGAGCAGGTACCCATCAGAAACCTGGACTTGGAGTTTAAGAGCAGCCTTTTTAAAATGGGGACTGAGGAAAGAGGGAGGCGAGTAGATTTAAAAGAGCTGAAGTATGTGTGCAGGAAAGGAGGCCCTGGAGATTCCTTGTGCTTCCTAACCTTCAATTCCTTAACAGTTATCCTTTAAAAGACTGTTCTTGTACCCATCACAGGGCAGAACACTATCTAAGACTTATTTTAATGACGCTTACCCTGCGAGGAAGGAGTCACCAATTCAGCGCTCTCACTGAATGCTGTTTTCCTTGCCTCCTGCTTTGCCTGCCTTGTGCTCCTTATTTCTCAGGGCTCCCTGGGAACCTTCACCTTGGTTCTTCAGTTAGTCACACCAGTAAACAGGCAAGGACGGACATCCCGAAACCATGCCCTTCTTACTTTTAATTATTTCTCAGATACTGTTCCACATTCTTGGTAGCTAAGTTAGGATATGTAAAACACAAGTGAAGACGATACCATAACTCACAGTGTGGAGCACTTAACAAATGTGTACAAGGACATAATAATGAACATTTTCTAATGGTATTTATGGAAGGTTAAGGGAGTATGGAGAAGGGATAGATGTCTTTGGATGTCCAAGAGGACCAGTGATTCTACAGAAATGCTTCACAGTGAACACACCATTTGAACAAGCTCATGAAGAAGGTGCAGAATTTCGCCAGCTCCAGGAGTACAAAGCACATCTGGGCAGGGGACAACATGCCCACCGGTGCAGAATGATTGAAAGAACTCAATGTGCTCTGGGGGACTCAACAAGTAAGGGTACTAATATAAGCTATCTGGTTATTGTATGACAGGAGTTATTTCACAAAAGCTATTGAAAACTAATGGGACAGGTATTTGGTCTAGCACTAAACGCCAGTTAAGATGCCTGTATATCACATTGGAGTGCCTGGGTCTGGGTCCTAGCTCTAGCTCCTGATTCTGTGTTCCTGCTAATGTACCCTGGCAGGCAGCAAGTGGGAGCTCAAGTAGTTGAATTCTTGCCACCAACATGGGAAACCTGGATAGAAGTCTCAGCTCCCAGATTTGGTCTAGTTTAGCCCCTGCAGTTGTGGGCAACTGGATGTGAACCAGCAGGTAGCATCTCTCTTGTTCTCTCTCTGAAAGAAAGAAAGAAAGAAAAAGAAAGACATAAAGAAATAGAGAGTAAAGGAAGGAAGGAAGGAAGGAAGGAAGGAAGGAAGGAAGGATGGAAGGAAGGAAGGAAGGAAAGAAGGAAAAATAATCATATAATATTCTAGAACAATATAATCTGCATTTTCTGGAAGTGTCAGAGTTAGGGTTCAAGTCCAGGTTAGACTTCAAGGCTATTTGTGCTACATGGACCAAGATGTGATCAAGTAGAGATGTAAGTGTTGATCAGCAAAGGAAAAAGGTTCTTGCTTTCTTTGCAAGAGCTAAAAACAAAAGGGTAGGTGTAGGTGTGGAGAAGGACATTGACAGAATAATTGGTCTGTGAGTGTATGTATGTGAGAAGAGTCAAGCAGGTGGTGGGGGCAGGGCTGGGCTAAGAGAGTGATACTAGTGTTGCTTAGCAGCCATGAAGAATGATAAAGGGAGCCAATGGACTGTCAAAACACATACAACAGATGACGAAGGGACTGAGGGGCTTGGGGGTTCTGGGATGGAAAACCAGAGGACAAACCTCCTTCCACCACTCATTTGTTTGTTAAGTTAATCAGCATGTGCCACATGCCAGATACTGATGATACAGAGAAAAAGAAAAGAAAACCCTGTCCTTAGGAGTTTATAGCTGATAAAGAAGACACAGATATATAAACAACTCCATAGGAGTAAGAGTTACAGGTGCTAAGATAAAAATGCATATGTGAGAAACGTAGAGGAGGAGGCTCAAAAGAAGAGGTGAGGATTTTTGTAAAATAAATTTCTACTTAAAATTTTTTTTCAATTTCAGAGACCAAGAGACAGAGAGAAAGAGACAGATAAAGCTCCCATATACTGGTTCATTCTCCAAATGTCAACAATGGCTGGGGTTGCCCTGGGGCTGAAGCTGAGAGTAGGGAACTCAAGACAGGTCTATTACGTAGGTGGCAGGAACCCATCAAGCTGAGGCATCACCTGCTGCTTCCCAGGGTGCAGGATAGTGAGAAGCTGGAGTCAGGTGCACAGCGGGGAGCTGCACCCAGGCACTCTGATGTGGGACCAGTGTCCTAACTGGCATGTAATCTGCTAGGCTCAATGCCTGCCCTGAAAGAAGGATTTATTTTGTGTGGAAGGAAAGGGTTCCAGGGAGGCCTTCAAAAGGTAGAAGCTGTTTGCCATCCACATGGGAGATCCAGATGGAGTTCTGGGCTCTTGGCTTCAACCTGGCCCAGCTCTGGCTATTGGTGGCATTTGGGAAGTCTGTCTCTTTATTTCTCTGTCACTCTGCCTTTTAAACCAATGAATAAATACTTAAAAAAAGATGATAGTTAAAAATATCATTTTATAAGCAGTTACTTGTCCAAATGGGGTGAGAGGCCCCATGGCTTTGCCCAAATTACTAGCAACTTGGCAAAAAAAAAAAAAAAAAAAAAAAAAAAAAAAGAAAAAGAAAAAGAAAAAAGAAAAAGAAAAAAGAGAGACAGACAGACAGACAGAGATAATAGCAAATGTAGCAAAAAAAAATTGGCAAATCTATATGTGTGTTTGGTGAAATTTTTTCAACTTTTCTATAAGTCAGGATTTTTCAAAAATAAAAAATGGTGGGGAACAAAACATGAAAACAGCATTGTGATTTATTTGCTGCTTGGAGACAGGGACTGAGAGTGCAGGCAGGGCTGGGAGATGGGAACGTCCCCCAGCAGGAGAAGTGATGAGAACATCCACGCAAGAACCAGCTTGGGTCAGAACTCAAACCACAAAAGCCAGGATGATTATAGCCTGGACAAGGGGGGTGTTGCAGAGTTGGAGTGGAAGCGGCAGAGAGGCTGCGCATGGGTGGGAAGAGGAAGTGACTCAGGAGGCTAAGGAACTATGATAGTAACGTTCTGAAGGAAATGCTTCCTTTCCAATCGTCACAGCATCTCACTCTATAAGCTCAAGTGTGCTGTAGGAGTCATGCAGAGAGAGGGGGATGGGCAGCAGGGTAGCATTTATCTCATTGATTTTGCAATTTCTGAGATGTATGAAGCTGGAGCAAGCAGCTCAGAGCCGAATAGTACCCATATATTACCCAGCTCTTTATACCCAGGATGTTGGAATAGTGTATACGTTATAAAATTCATTGTCTAAGATCAAGCTGGAATAGGTCAGATTTTTTTTTAAGTCTGAATATTTTCCTGCCTTAGATCTACTGGCTATTTATAATATAGCAAAGAACAAACGGAGCCAAATTATCTGAAAGTCGTTAATACTGTACACTATTTTAGATTATGCTTTTAGCAGAGTTAATTCCACACCATGTTGTTATAAAAGGAGAAATAACAGGAGCAGAGTTCAGCGTAGGTGATACTTTTAAATAATCACAGAAATGAAGAAATACCCCCACAGCTGTATTATGCCACTAAGGAGTTTGATTCTACAAAACAACTTTGCTGAAATTTCTAATGAATTGTATTTGTTTTCAAAAACTTTAAAGAAGTAAAATGCTTTTATGGAAGAATAGGTGGGCACAGAAAATCAGCATGTGGATACATAGAGAAAGAAAATCTGTCCTGTTCTTGGAGCCTACTGATGTTTCCAGAAACCTCCCTCAGTGCTGCAGGTTATGGAGGTGTTGGCCTATCAGGAATCACTGCAAATGTTTATGACCCCTCAAGACTTATGTTGACCCCTAGTCCCCAGTGAGATGATATTTGGAGGTGGGACTTTGGAAGGTGAACATGTATCATGAGGGCTCTGTTCTGGTGGGATTAAGGTCCTCATAAAAGAGTCTCCAGAGAGAACATACTCTCAGCCCTTTCAGCATGTAAGGACATAGTGGAAGCCCCACCTGGAAGCAGCAAGTGAGCCCCCACCAGTCCCTGAATCTTTGTGCACCTTGATTCTGGACTGCCCAGCCTTCAGAGCTCCAAGAAATACATTTCTGCTGTTTATGAGCTTCCCTGCTCATGGGGCCCTACTGTTAACAGCCCAAGTGGACTAAGACACGGCCTGCAGGCTCAAGCTTCTCCATGCAGCCCCGGGAAGCGTAGAATCTGACCTGCTCCAGAAAATTACATAAAACCAGACTACTCAGTGTTTGAATCATGGGTTTTCAAACTAATTTGAAAGGCAGAGACAGCGATACCTCAAATGCCCACAGTAGCCTTGACTGGGCCAGGCTGAAGCCAAGAGCGGGGAACTCAATCGAAGTCTCTTAGATGGATAGCAGGAGCCCAATTACTTGAACTCTCATCTCTGCCTCCCAGAGAGTCTGCAGTAGCAGGAAGCCAGAGACAGGTGTGAAGCCAGATATCACATGCAGGTGCTCCAATACAGGACACAGTTCTCCTATCTGGTGTCTTAACTGCCAGGCTAACCTTGCATCCTTGAATAGTGTTTTTAAATTGTTCTCATGTATGAGGGGCCTTTAAAAATTCACAGAAAATATGTATTATAAAAAACTTTTGGGGCTGGCACTGTGATGAAGCAAGTTAAAGCCCTGGCCTGAGATGCCAGCATCCTATATGGATACCGGCTGTTGCACTTCTGATCCAACTCTCTGCTATGGCCTGGGAAAGCAGAAGATGGCCAAGTGCTTGGGCCCCTGCATGCATGTGGGAGACCTGGAAGAAGCTCCTGGCTTTGGATCAGCTCAGCTCTGGCCATTGTGGCCATCTGGGGAGTGAACCAGTGGAAGCAAGAGCTCTCTTTCTCTCTCTCTGGCTCTACCTCTCTCTGTAACTCTGTTTTTCAAATAAATAAAATAAATCTTTGAAAAAAAAAAACCTGTGCATGGATTTGAACTTTTTTGATCCAAAATAAACTTATTTCTTAACTTCATTTTTCATGAAATTTTTAACTACTCTCACAATATTTCAGAATTTCAAAGCTTGATGATGAGGGCGAGCATTTGGCTCAGTGGTTGGGATGCCTTCACTGCATATCAGAATGCCTGATTTGAGTTCTAAATCCACTTCTGACCTTTCTTTCTGTTAATGTGCATTCTAGGAGACAGCAAGTGATGGCTCAAGTAATTAGGTCCCTGCCAGCCACATGGAAGACTTGAATTGGGTTCCTGGTATGAGGTTTCAACCTGGCCCAGCCCTGGCTATTGTGAGCATTTGGGGAGGGAACCAGTGGATGGATGGCATCTCTCTCTCTCTCTTTCTCCCTCCCTCTCTAATAGTGAAAATAAATAAATAAAAATTTAAGAAAAAGAACATAGCTTCATGATGATAGTGATTCTTATTCTTGCTTTGCAACAAATTATCCCAAAATTCAATGGTGTAAAATATTTATTTTTATTAGGCTCACAGATTCTGCAGGTCAGGCCAATCTAAGGATGGCTTGATTTTGCTCAACAAATTCTGGTGCTTCATCGGCAGGACGTGAAGGCTGGAAGTGACTGGACAGTTAGGTGCTGGGGTCATCCGGAGTCTTCTTTGTTCTTATGTTGTGTGGCTGGGCTGGGAAGACTCCAAGGCTGAGCTCAGTCAGACTGATGATTGGATTGTAAAGAATTGAGAGAAACAGCAAAAGGCATGGGGAATTCTCACAAGTGGGTCATGATTTAGCTGTATTTTGATGACTCTAAAAAACAGTCTGTAAGAACAGAGGCGATTCAGCATTGCACTCTGCACACTTAATAATGTACATCCTTATGGTTATTATTTCTATCTTGCTCCCCTCACAGTTTTGCTTTCAGAAATATGCCATCAAACAATGGAATTTTCCTTATTTGAAACTTGTCTCTTATTTGCAGCTTTCCCAACTCTCTTCCTAAATGAAACTAAAGGAGTTTGTGACTAACTGTGGGATTATCCTTTAAATGTCACAATTATGCCCTCAGCCAGGCTGGCCCTAAATCTAATTCCTGGTACAATTACTCAACAGGGGTTTTCTTAACACACTGGCCTTGCCATTACCCTGAGACAAGTCTGGGCCCAACTTCCTGACGCAGGAAGGCAGTTCTGTTTCTTTTTTCTTCTCACAGAATCTTATGAGACAGTGAGGATGCAAACACAGTTGGAGCAGGAAATTTGAGTAGGAATTTGAAGACAAAAGCATTTTTGTAGGTTCAGAAGAAGATGTCACACAAGATTTCCTTTAACAGCTGACTAAAAACTTCACCAGGAGTGCTCTGGGAATCTGAATTCTCATGCTTCTGGGAAGATGCATATATTATTGGTACGTGCTTGATTTTAGAATAGTAACAAACATTTCGCCATCTAAGACTGGGATGCATGCTCTAACAACGGGGAAAAAAATCCTGGAATTCCAAGTTTATTCTCTATACTCTAGGCTGTATTGCTGTCAAACTAGCCTCCCTAAGATTGTTTGTTTGTGTAAATGGAGTGCTATCACGATTTAATGCTGATCAGTTCTTCTAGACTAAATACTACAGGGAGAAATTTCTTACAAAGGGACCGAATGTATTTTCCCCAGCCAAAGTCTGTCCATGGTCTTTACCACATTCCCCTTTGCCCACCTGCTGTTCTGGCTTTCTGAAATGCTTAGAGGGCAGAAAAAGAATGGAAAGGAAATGTAGAAAGTAAAAAAAGAAATCTATGAATAAGGATAGGAAAGAAATAAAAACCAAGAACAATGGGAAGGAAGAGGAAATACAGTAGGTTAGAAGACTTCAGAGTAGAGGAGAGGGAGGGATGATTCAAGAACAGGTTGTTCCACTTCAAATCCAGCTCCCTCCTCATGTGCCTGGGAAGGCAATAGAAGATGGCTCCAATGCTTGGGAGACGATTCAGCATTGCAATCTGCATGCTTAATAATGTACATGCCACCCATGTAGGAGGCCCAGGTAGAGTTCCTGCTCCTGGCTTTAGTTTGGTCCAGCCCTGTCTGTTGAAGGCATTTGGGGACTGAACCAGTGGATGGAAGGTCTTTCCCTCCTCTGTCACTTATCAAATAAACATTTTTTTTTAAAAGAGTGGATGAGGTCATTTAAAAATGTGTGAAGTATGGAGATATTCTTTTTTGACTCTCCTTTCTTCCCACTCAAGGGCTGAGATACCAAGAAGAATCATTCATAGCATGACTTACAATAGTTTAACAACAAACTCCACCAAGTCAACAGGCACATGCTGCAGATAGAAGTATGTCTGACAGAGGAAGCCGTCACCATTAGGAAGCAGAAAGCATTTGCAAGAGGGAAGAGAGGATCTCCTAAGTGATATTCAGTTTTGGATTGGTCTCCTGTTCCCCAAGCCCCATTAAAGCCAGGCAGAGAAATAAATCCATCTATGGGCAATTGCAGTAGGCATTTTGTCAGAGCCCTGCTTGTGAGGCTAAGTTACCTAGGACAGTGCCTGCACAAGCCTAGTTAAGTTTCTTTCTCTACCCTCGTGTTGTTTCTCTTTGAAAACAGGAGGGTTCATGGGCACAATTCCTACCTAGGCCAACAGATTTGAATGGGTGACACACAAAGATGCCTGCCTATGTGAACCCAAGCAGACTTCAAGCCTCTTTATAATATCATATCCATGCTAAAAAGGACACGCACCAGCTACCTGACAATTGACAGTCAGCATGACAACCAGCAGAGGAGACCATGAAAGGACATGAAGAAGGTGGCTCCCTGATTCTAAGAACCACACTGTCGCTTTCCCAGCAATGCTTGGATATTCCTCCCCTTACTAGCATATTCCTCCCCCATCTTTCCTGTGGCTATCTCTATCTGTGGACCCTGTGCTCCGAGCAGATTGAGATGTGGCTTGGCAAACTAGGTGTCTGCTTCTCCATTCTTAGACCAGTGAATAACCCTTGTACTGCTGCTGCTCTGCTTTGGTTTTGTCCTTGGTTTCATGACACAAAATGGGCAAAAGACCTCATTTTAGGACCCCTAGCCCTTTACAAGGAAGTGAATAACAGTTATGCACTAAAGTGTACTGGGATTTACATCTCTCTGTCCAATGAATGCAAATATCATGAACAGAATACAGTTGGCGGTTAGAAATCAAGATGAGCTTTGTACCACTGCTAAGTAAAAGCTTGACAGCTCTACAATGAGCCGCCCAGTTCTGATCTTAGGAAATGACTCATTACCACAGAGCAACAATGGATAAGTAATGACAACTGGGGTGGGATGGGGTGCTGTGGCATAGTGGGTAAAGCAGTGGAAGATGACCCAAGTCCTTGGCCCCAGAACCCATGTTGGGAGACCCAGAAGAAGATCCTGGCTCCTGGTTTCGGATCGGCACAGCTCTGGCTATGGGGAGTGAACCAGTGGATAGAAGACCTCTCTCTCTGCCTCTGCTCTCTGTAACTCTACCTTTCAAATAAATAAATAAATAAATAAATAAATAAATATTAAAAAAAAGACAGCTGGGGAGATGACTGGGGGCACAAAGGAAAAGGGGAGTGGAAAGCAGCACCCAGGGGAGGTTTCATCCTGACTGCAGAAGCTCCTTCACAGGAAGGCTAAATGATCCAGCAAACTTCCATCCTGGTGAGGAGCAATTGCCCCTGTATCCCCCTTGTTTTCAAACATCTACAAGTATGATACACAATAAATGGTTCCATATATACCACAGTAGAGTTTTGGGTCTAAATAAGTATTTTATTTCCTTTTAAGTTAGGAATTCCTAAATGCAGTCATCCCTAGCTAGAGTATCTTCTGGTGCATGTAGGAGATCACTAAATACTCTATAAAAAGAGCCCAGTTATTATGTAGATGAGGACTCTCCAAAACAACCCAGAGCGCATTCCTCTGTGGCTGTTCTTGTATTTGTAAAGCATAAGGTAGGCAGCTTGTAAATGCATGTTGGTTGAGCAGAAGTAACTATAAATAAATAATGATATCTGCTGGAGATAAAAATACCATGAGGTTAAAATCTGGAATAAGTCTAGTATCATTTATCTTTTGATTTGTCCTAATATTGATTAATGGATTTGCTAATTTATAAGAAAATACCCAGTCGAAATGAAGTCTAACATAGTAAAACAAGAACAGGTGCAGCAGGAAGGCTCAAGTCCTAGTCTCATGAGCGCTCCTCATAGTCTGCTGTCCATGGACAACCCCTTCACATCCCCAGGGCTGCCCTAACAAGAGAGCTGAGTGTCACATCCTTTGGCCTGCAGTTTCTGAAGGACAGTGGCATTTTCCTTCTCCTTTCCCATACAAACCCCGGTAAGAATATGTTGGAAATTTCAGCAATTCAATTTTCAGATTACAGATGCAAGTTGCCTCAAATATAACAGAGTACTGAGATATTTCTACCGATTTTGTTCTATGAATTTTTGTGAAGAACCATAATTACCACATTCTTGGTGCTTCCAGTTCTTTCATGGGATGCTAAGTTTCACACATTTTTATTTCTAGATACCATTAAGTCTAGCATCAGTTGCAAATAAACATCTGTTTTCAAACTCCCAACCCCAACAAAACAAAGCAAAATCCTCAATCTGTCACTTCAGAGATTAATCCAAGATTTATTTAGGGTCAGGAAATAGGTAATTCAGTTCTAGTGACACTGAATTGAGTTAAAAAACAGTTTACTATCCAGAAGGAGTTCCAGATTTCAAATATCTTAGTAGCTGTAACAAAGTAATTTTCTATTACTAAGCGTGATTAGCCTTTTTCACAATGAGCAATGTTTTGAGAATATTCTTTCTGGAAATTGTTAGTGTCTGTTTAATCATCAAAGGCTCTTACTGCCACTAAATTGTAGGAGCTGATGTTTTTTGGGTTCCTACACTATATCCCTTCTATTGAATGCCTTGGGCATATTATATCATTTCATTATTAAAATTGCTTGAAAATAAATGATGAGTATTTTACTCTGATCTTCAATGCTTTCTGTAGTGTGGTTTCAATTTATCTTTTTGAGCTTGCTTCTTACCAACATGTAGCATAGGGCTGCTTTGTCCCACTCGAACTATTTGCTACACTCAAACTATGCATCCTTGAGTTGCCATATCTTTAACTTTTATCATTCCATATGATTCATTTTTGTGAACAATGACTGCTTACTGTAATCTCTTTCTTTCTCCCACAACCTACCCCCTCAATCTAGGTAAAATGCCATCTGCTTAAAAAATCTATTGTGCTCAACTCAACTCATAGTTGGCATATAGAGATACCCAAAAATACATACATTGAGTTGAACAAAATTCATATATTCTTTGTTTAAAGTTTAAGTTTGAAATAAATTAACTTTTTAAAAAATTTTACTTAGTAAATATAATTTTCCAAAGTACAGTTAATGGTTTACAATGGCTTTTCCCCCCCATAACTTCCCTCCCACCAGCACCCCTCCCTTCTCCTGCTCCCTCTCCCATTCCATTCACATCAAGATTCATTTTCAATTATCTTTATATACAGATCGATTTAGTATATATTAAGTAAGATTTCATCAGTTTGCACCCACACAGAACATAAAGTGTAAAATACTGAGTACTAGTTAGTTATAGTAATAAATTAACTTCTAAGATGTGATATAAATATGTAATCATGAAACATGCCTAATGGGGCAGGTATTTGCTAAAATATATGTGGACATGTGTAGGGCTCACAATGGAGATGGAGGAAGAGAAATTTTAAGAAAGATGGGTGAAGAGTGGTGAACAAACAAAAGAATTTTCCATCCTTTCTGATTTTACAACATTGTTATTGGACTTAAAAGAATGCTATGTCATAAAGACTTGGCTAATCTTAGGTCTCAGTGGAGCACTCAGAAAGGATGGCAAGATCACAGAAATGGATTTGTCATCATTGTTTTGCTGCTCCTTCTTCTGCACTCAGAGGTGTCACTAAAAGACCATGAGGACACAACACAGCCATATGCACATTACCCTTCCTGCCAGTGTGTGTGTGTGCATGTGTGTGTGTGTGTCGGGGTGGGGGAACGATGGGAGCTGTGGTGGCGAATGTGGTGGGCCAATAACTCTGCCCAACACTGCATCTCTTTTGTATGCATAGCCTACTGGAAATAGCACAACCTGCTACTCTCCATGCCTGCCTTCCTAAACATGGCAGACACAGCTGATACATTCTAACATAGGATCCCACTAGCTTTATTTCCACTTCCAGGGAGGCAAGTCAGACATAGACCGCACATGTGAAGTTGGTAGTGACCATCTGGGAAGGAATCTTAATTCATTGCTGCTCTTAGCAGTACTAGAAACGAAATGAAATGACTGAGCAGTTAACTGTCATTTGTACAAGACACCTGGGCTGACTGTCTGATTGGGACAAGAAGAATGTTAGAGTAACACTAAGTTCTGTGTTAGTATCAAGTTTTAAAAACTTGCTTTATTTAGGGACATGAGTTCTAATTCTATTTCCTGACTGCCCTTTTGACATTTAGAGCAAAATCTCTCTGTAACTAGGCAACATGGCTTTGCTTTGAACAAAAGGACTCCCGCATCACCTTCTCAGGACACAAGCTGATCATTATTCTTCTTGGACGCACAAACATTATTACCTTCAAAGTCTCCATTTTCCCACAGAGCCAAAGCTTCAGTTCTTCTGTTCACTTCCTGGAACGAGCTTTTCACTAATACTATTTTTCTCTCTGAGTTCCTCCCTTCAGGAGAGAATGTGAGAAGCCAGTTCTTCATGCAGTTTCCATAGCTTCACCCCTCACCCAGAAAATATCAAGGACTGTAGATTCAGTGGGGCAGTGCCAAGGTGTTGAGGCCAAATGGATTTAAAAAATTGTAATTCAGAGGAGGCGGCAAGATGGCGGAATAGGCAGGAAGCACACTTAGTCCGGGGGGAGAGAAAGTTTAATATAAGTGGAGATACTGCAGGCTCAAGGAAGAGTAGGGGATGAAACAGCAGAGGAAACTCTTCCGGAACTAGTGATTCACAGTGGACCTGCGTGGAGAGCGTGGGAGCCCAAGTTCGGGACACCAGCGGCAGACTCAACGCACCAGCGCTGGAACGCGAGGTGAGCCGAACCTCCATAGCCCGAGATACCAGCGGGCAAGCGGAAAGAGGAGGCTAGAGGGAACGAGGCTTGAAACTCCGTGGGGAAAAGTTCACCAGGCTAACTAGAAGAGAGAGAAAATAAAAAATAAAAAAAGTGACTGATACGGACACAAGTTTCTCTCTCTCCGCTCACCTCTCACAGGCGAGCAAGACAGAGCAGGCGCCATTTTGGACATACGTCATAAGCAGGGCGACCTCAGGTCTGCACCAGCCCTGAGCCTAGCAGAAAAACCTGACTCTGTGGGGAGGGGTGAAATAACAGGAGATTAGCATCTAAGTTGGCAACCCAGTGGGAGACTGCAGGAGAATTGGAGCCCACACTGAGGACAGCAGAGATTCCCTGTGTGGTCCTTGGGAAAGAGCTTCCGATCTCTGGCTCCTGTGGGTATATCATTTGCCTGCTAACTACCTCCAATTACGTTCAGCTGTGCGGAATTACTTCCCTTTTAAATCAAAAAAAGAAAGAGAGATTTACCACACCTAACCTGGGAGTGTCATCCTTGACACACCCTCAACCCTGAGGAACCAAACACAGCTCTCAGTCCACACTCATCTCAAGCCTCTAAGGCTCCACTGAAAGCAGACAGTCCACTTAATATAGAGCCATAGTGTAACAAGAAAAAACACCACAGTGAAGAAACCAAATATCTCCAACATGCCAAACAACAAACGCAAAAACCAAGCTAACAAGAAAAAGGAAGAAACTATGACGCCCCCAAATGAAAAAGACACCCCAATTCAAGATTATGAAGATGATGAGATCGAAGAAATGCAAGAAGCGGATCTCAAAAAATTGATAAGAACATTAAGAAGTTCTCAAAAACAAATTCTTGAACTACAGAAATCCTTCATGGACAAGATAGAAAATCTCTCTCGTGAAAGTGAAATATTAAGGAGGAATCAAAATGAAATGAAACAACTAGTGGAACAAGAAACTCTGATAGTGACTAGAAATCATAATGAAATGAAGAGTTCAATAGATCAAATGACAAACACATTAGAGAGCCTTAAAAACAGAATGGGCGAAGCAGAAGAGAGAATATCAGACTTAGAAGACAGAGAACAGGAAAGGAAACAGGCAAACCAAAGAAAAGAAGAAGAAATTAGAAATCTAAAAAATATTGTCAGGAATTTACAGGATACTATTAAAAAACCCAACATTCGGGTTCTAGGAGTTCCTGAAGGCATGGAGAGGGAGAAAGGATTAGAAGGCATTTTCAGTGAGATACTAGCAGAAAATTTCCCAGGTTTGGAGAAGGACAGAGGCATCTTAGTACAGGAAGCTTATAGAACCCCTAATAAACATGACCAAAAGAGATCCTCACCACGACATGTTGTAATCAAACTCACCACAGTGAAACATAAAGAAAAGATCCTAAAAGGTGCAAGAGAGAAACGTCGGATCACTCTTAGAGGATCTCCAATTAGACTCACAGCAGACTTCTCATCAGAAACCCTACAAGCTAGAAGGGAATGGCGAGACATAGCCCAGGTAATAAGAGAGAAAAACTGCCAGCCCAGAATACTATATCCTGCAAAGCTCTCATTTGTGAATGAAGGTGAAATTAAGACTTTTCACAGCAAACAGAAACTGAAAGAATTTGTTGCCACTCATCCTGCCCTGCAAAAGATGCTTAAAGATGTCTTACACACAGAAACACAGAAACATGGTCACCAATATGAAAGAAGGTAAAGGAAGGAAACCTCACAGCAAAAGATCACAGGAAGCTCAATTTCTCTTTGACATAGAATTAAACTCTGATGCTCTGTTAAAGCAATGTGTTAAAGTAATCTATTATGTTCTCTTGATGTCTGTTAAATTCTAATTGTTCAAAAACAGCTGAATTTTTATTAAGAGCTATGGGTTATTTAAATATGTGCTTTTTTCAAAAATTTGAATATCTGCTGCTCATAAAACTAAAGCGTTGTTGGTTCTGTGTTTAGCTGTCCTCCTATAGGTTCCTATGGACTTTTTCCAGCCACTTTTATTGTATTCAGTACTTTGGGATGGCTCTGTAAACAGATGAAGCCAATAATGTATTAACAGTACCAACTGAGAGAAAGTATGGTTAACTGAGGTTACTAAAAAGAAAAAGCAATTCAAATCAATTGGCAATCTACAAAAAGAGTTAAAGATTTTAAAAGCTATTATTAAAATTGATATATTGGTCTATTATGCTATATTATATGTGTGTACATATTGTATGTCCACATGGGGAAATTTTATTAAGAGTTTTATTTTAAATGGCTTATAGATAAGATTGTCCATAAATTTAAGCTGCTAAAATCAATCAAAGATACATTTTAATTTGTGGGACCTGAATCTGTGTATCATATGTTTTAAACTTGTTGGTAGAAAGAAACTAAAAACATTTTAGATGGTTGTGCTTAAGTTTACTGGCTAAACAAACTACACCATGTTAGATATTTAAGAGGTGTTTTCAAATACATGATTCTTAAAATTTATAGAAGGCATTGGACCTTCTGGTAAATGTTTTCTTAAGTTGTTATCTAATGGTTGAAACGGTTTGCTAAGTATTCATGTGATATTGCTATTGTCAGCAAGCGATCTAGGACTTGCTCCCTCATTTCTCTATTCTAAGCCCAACTTGTTCTTTCATTTCTCTATTCTCTTCAAGGTAGGAAACTAATTCTATTATGAAGGAATCTGTAGGATGCACAATTTAATCTTTAGACCTTATAAAAGAGATGGCTAACATTTTTCTGCAATAGCATAGCCAAAATAAGAACTCAAATAATAATCTCATAGCTAGATTCACTTCGCCATCAGCGAAGTATACAGTAAGTAGAAAAAACCTCCCTTTCAGACCAAAGGGAAAGAAAGTTTTAAAGTGAGAATATAATTTTCCTCATGGGCATTGTCTACCTTAGAAAAACTACTACAGAACATGCCTGTGACTATAGACTTGTAGTTCAGGCCACCGAAGATTAGAGATGGGAAACGGGCACTCCCTTGACTTGCATCCTCTGGTCTGCTTTAACACAAACCAGGAGGAAAAGAAAGCTCGGCATCAGAAGCAATGGGTGGCAGGCCTATTAATGGCTGATCTGTACAGTGATCTGCCCTCAAGGAGACCCAACAGGCCAGTCCACTGCAGTGGCTTTCAATGTGGTAAGCCTGGGCTTCAGCAGAAGTCAGCTTGTGAAGAGCCCTGGCAGCTCTGCCAAGAGTTGGATCACTGGAAATGGACCTGCCCTGGAGTCGAAGGATGCCCAGGTCAGAGCCACAGATCTTATTGGCTCTAAGCTGAAAAGCCCTTCACTCAGCCCAACTTCCAAAGTGACCACTGCAGCTGAGGGGATGGTCAAGTAGGGTCAGCAACATTGCAGGCAGAACTGTAAATTTCTTGTTAGAGATGCCACCTGCCTTTACCTGGCCAGCACTCCTCCCAGGCCAGCCAAGTAATGAAAGTCAACAGAGTGCCTTCCCCTAGGAGGTTCACACCTCCCTTAGGATATACCCCATGTGAAGAGATAGATAGGTCTGGGCCTCTGAATTTACAAGGCCTAAAGCCCACCAGATTATTATCAAGCCCCTTCTATCAGGTTCTATTTGCCTCTCAATCAGAAAACTTACTTGTAGCTTAGACAGCACCTTTCTTAGCTCCTCTAATCTGTCCTTTGTTCTAGGCCCTGTCCTTTGTGTCTAGGCTCTGTCCTTTGTTCTAGGCCCTGTCTAGTGCACTTGGGCCTCATTCCTTTGTAATCATAACCTCTACTCTACCACCAATGGCTCTACTCCCAACCTGTGTGTACTGATGGTCCTCTTCCCCACTTAATGCTGTATAATTGTTCAAACCTGGTAAATGCCACTCTTAGGATCATTGGTTACTATCCTCACTCTGTCTTTTATGACCTTGTCTAAATATGATCAGAGTCAGTGAACTTGGAAGGCTTCCATAGCCTTGGCAACTCATGACGACAGCCTACGATGGTTGCTGGCGCCATAAACTAGAGTGTCAATTTGTTGGGTCAACAACAGGAGCCACTGTGCACTTGCTCCTCATGTGGGATCTCTGTCCTTAATGTGCTGTACATTGTGATTTAATGCTGTAACTAGTACTCAAACAGTATGTTTCACTTTGTGTTTCTATGTGGGTGCAAACTGTTGAAATCTTTATACTAAATTGATCTTCTGTATATAAAGAGAATTGAAAATGAATCTTGATGCAAATGGAGGGGGAGAGGGAGCGGGAGGGGGGAGGGTTGTGGGTGGCAGGGAAGTTATTGGGGGGGGGGAAGCCATTGTAATCCATAAGCTGTACACTGGAAATTTATATTCATTAAATAAAAGTTAAAAAAAAAAAAAATTGTAATTCAGCCTGGAAGGCAGAGATTACCTCACTGGTGGTTTCACTGCCATCATCATCATCAATTTTTATTTCATTTTTGTTCAAGTTGAAAAACTAAGAAAGATGTAAAAGTATATATGAAGAAGGCATTTACAACAGGCTACCTTAAACACAGATAGTGTCAAGGTCAATCTTTGTGCACATTTCTTGTGAAAGTTTCCTTGGAGAAGTGCATACTGGAGATTTCAAGGAGTAGGGAAAGAGGAAAGAGATCAGGTAAATCTTCCTTAAAGCAACAGGCAAGAACACAAGTAATAACTATAACTGATTTCAAAAGGGCTACTGCTCCTTTAGTTGGCTTCCTAAGGAAATCGAGTGAATATGGAAAAGAATTCCCATCTGTGCTTGAGCGTTCACAACTGACCAACTCTTTTGCTCAAAGAAGGCATTTGGCAAAGGATACTGTGTTTCTTTATCCAAAACCTAATTTTATTAAGAGAATGAGGCAGTACACTTTGCTTGCTTTCCAAATTATTTAAATCTGCATTTGAAATCATAAGTTCTCTTAAACTGTCCAAACAAGTATAAAGAAATATAGTGAAAAAATCAATAGCTCTAAATCTCCTGTAATTTTGCAGAATACCCTGGATACAGAAATATATCACTTTAATGTCAGTACTAATTTTAAAATAAATTCAGTATTTTAAATAATAAAGCTATACACACAAATGGCAAATATTCAAATACTGCCAAAAACTATTCAACAAAAACTAAGTATTCTTAAGACCTTAGTCCATTTCTTCAGGGAAAATCCTGAATTAGTTACCTGTTGATCCTTCTAGATTCAGGCAAGTAGATCCTAAGGAAGCCTATGAGTCTTCATGTCTGCTCCCATCACACACACATTTTTTCTGTATTTGGCCGCTCCTAATTTTTAACCCTAGGTACCTGCTATCGGTCTTTCTATGTAGTTATATATAGATCTGCCCCATTAAAAAAATAACTACAAGTTATCACATTGTTTTGATGTCCATGACTGATCAATGTGTCCTCTATTCATACACAGTTAGGTTATTTCTAGGCATTCATGACAACTTATCTTAAGCCCCTTTTAAAAAGTCTGGCCACAGACAAGTTATGTAACCTATTTCTCAGTTTCCTTCTTTGTTCACTGGGGATAACAATGATCTATGACACTTTTTAATGACAGAAATTTTTGATGACCTACCCAGCCACTACTTGCTCCTTATTTTTAAGTTTTAGTATCCAGACTTTGTCTTGCTGACTAAACAACATGCTCAGGTGAGTTGAGTTCCTCCTCTAGTCGTGTAAGATAAAAATGATTAGTTTTAGCAAGAGTGGCAATGACCTTTTCCTTTGGTAGTGACCCGTCTACGCCATGGCACAGGATCTGGCACTCTACAGTTATGTTGTCTGGTTAAGAATCTTGGACCCAGGATTTTTAGTTATGCATACCTGAGCAAGTTACTTAAACTGTGCCCCAGAGAAAATAAGAATACCTGCTGCAAGAAGGATGTTAATAATAGCACCTCCTGCAAGCCGGTTCAAAGAGTGAAAGAACATAAAGAACTTAAAGCATTGCCTGGTACTTATTAGTGCCTTATAAATGTTGCTCTTAGTAGCATCTGCCCCAAGGAAACATCAGAAGTTTATCTGGACTGCAGCTTCTGGAGAGACTTTTGCTTCTGATCAAAAAGATGTACTTAGGAGGCACTGGTTTTCTTTTTGCCTCTGATGCTACTATGCGACATTGCGTGAGTGATGGCTGCAGATGCTGCAGTCATCTTGCCACCATGAGGGGGAGACCAAGAAAACTGCAGAGACATCAGCCCAGAGCTCTGAATTTTACTAAACTACCACACCACAGGCATGTATGTAGGATCACTTACCTCCAAATTTCCAGTTTAATGAGATAACACATTTTTCAATTGTTTACAACCTGAATTTTAGTGCTTATTCACTTATTTGCAGCTAGTGGCACTCCTAAATGATAGTTTATGGAATGATTATGCAGACTGAATAAATTTAGATTGTATATTGAGATTAGGCTTAGAACAGAGCCTTATAACAGAGCCTTATAACAGCCTTAGAACAGAGTATAATGAATGTTCAATAAGAGAAAGTATTGTTACTGTTAGTAGTAAATCTGCATAAGTATGTAATTGCCTATTTTATGTAAATTCCTAAAAGAACAACTTATAGTCATAAAGAATGTGAATTTCAAATTTTTATATGTGTCAAAAGTTATCCTTCAAGGAAGGCACAACAAATTAAAAGGAGAGTATGTGTTTCCAAATACCCTTACCAATACAAATTGTCAAACTTTCCTGTTTTATGTAAAAAGTTATTATTATTTTTAGTTGGGAGGTTAAGCATCATTCATATATTTAAGAACCACTTGTCTGTCTTTTCTCTGTGACCTGTGTATTGATGACCTTTGCTTTTTTCTTTACTGAATATTAGTTAACTTGTGTATTTAAGGAAGTTTGCCCTTTGTCATGGACTGGAAAAATAAATTTTTCATTGGTATGGTTTTCAACATTTTAGTTAGAGAAAGTCTTTAATTTTTATAATTAAATCTATCAGTTGCATTTTATTATTTACAAAGATTTTTCTCCACTCCAAATTTGTAAATAACAAAACTGAAACCAACTACTACTGTATTATGAATGTATGTATCATAATACTTTCATTTTTAAGAATTTTTGATTCATAGATCTATCTGTATTTAGTATGAGACATATCATTTTTTTCAGATGGCTGACAGTTTTCTCAGTACAACTGAGTAATTCCTATTTTTCTATTGACTTTAATATCATATTTATCATGTACTAAATGTTCTGAATATATTTGGATTTATTACTGGACTATCATATTTTACTGATCCATTTATATATAATGTGCTAATATAAAACTGCTTAATACAGAAATGTATTTTTTAGATTTATTTATTTATTTGAAAGGCAGAGTTAGAGAGAGGAAGAAACAGAGATCGTCCACCAGCTAGTTAACACCCTAAAATGGCCACAGTAGCTGGGACTGGGCCAGGTCAATGACAGGAGCCAGGAGCTTCATCTGGGTATCCCACGTGGGTGCAGGGGCCCAGGCACTTGGTCTATCTTCTGCTGCCTTCCCAGGTACACTAACAGGGATAGGATAGGAAGTGGAGCAGCTGGGACATGAACCAGTGCTGATATGGGATATCAGCATTGCAGGCTACACCAGAACACTAACCCCAGAAATGCATTTTTATAATAAATGGTCATACATCATTTATCATTTTTATTTTTCTGAACTTTCCTGACTATTCTTTCTTTTCTTTTTTTAAATTTTTTAAAAGAATTATTTATTTTATTTGAAAGTCAGAGTTACACAGATAGAGGAGAGGCAGAGAGACAGAGAGAGGTTGTCCATCCGCTGGTTCACTCCTCAATTGGCTGCAACAGCCGGAGATGTGCCAATCCGAAGCCAGGAGCCAGCAGCTTCTTCTGGGTCTCCCACGCAGGTGCAGGGGCCCAAGGACTTGGGCCATCTTCCACTGCTTTCCCAGGCCATGGCAGAGAGCTGGATTGGAAATGGAGCATCCGGGACAGGAACCAACACCCATATGGGATGCAGCACTGTAGGGGGCTGGCCCCTATGCCTTTCTTTTTTCCATGATGACTTTAGAATTTCTTTCTATAATTAGAAATATCCAATCGGTATTGTAATCTGGATTTCATTGAATTCATTAATTTGAAAACTGACCTCTTGGGGCATAGCAGATAAAGCCTCCGCCTGCGGTGCCAGCATCCCATATGAGTACCAGTTCGAGTCCCGGCTGCTCCACTTCCAATCCAGCTCTCTGCTATGGCCTCCAAAAGTAGTAGAGGATGGCCCAAGTCCTTGGACCCCTGTACCCATGTGGGAGATTGCAAGAAGCTCCTGGCTCCTGGTTTTGGATGAGCGCAGCTGGCCCATTGCGGCCAATTGGGGAGTGAATCAGTGGATGGAAGAACTCTCTCTGTGTCTACCTCTCCTTCTCTCTCTGTATAACTCTGATTTTCAAATAAACAAATCTTTACTAAAAACACCTGACCTCTTCATAATACCTATGTCTTCCTGTTGAGGATAAAATGTAACCTTTTCATCCTCAATAGAGATTTAAAGTTTTCTTCTTAAAATCACACAAATTTCTTGTTAACCTTGTTTCTGTTTCTTTTCTGTTGTTGCTTAAGGCGATATATTTTCTTTTATTATATTTTTCTTCCCTGAGGGGTGTGTGTGTGTGTGCCTGTGTGTGTGTATGTATATGTGCTTATATATTTAGGAAAGTTGAATGATTGTTTCCTATTCCTTATTTTTTTATTTTTGTTAAAGATTTATTTGAAGATAGAGTTACAGAGAGAGGTGGGGTAGGGGGGGAGAGAGAGAGAGAGAGAGAGACAGAGAGAGAGAGGAGAAAGAAAGAGAGGTCTTCCATCTGCTGGTTCACTCCCTAAATGGCTGCAAGGGCCGGAGCTGAGCAGAACCAGTCAGAGCCAGGAGCTTCTTCTGGGTCTCCCACGTCGGTGCAGGGGCCCAGGCACGTGGGCCATCCTTCCCTTCTTTCCCAGGCACATTAGCAGGGAGCTGGATTAGAAGAGGAGCAGCCGGGACTTGATGCCAGTGCTGTAGGCTGGGGCTTTAACATGCTGTGCCTAGGGCCGGCCCCCTCCTATTCCTTGTTAAAGAGAGTATGTTTAATATAATTTAATCTTTTAACACAAATTGCTACTATTGTGTAGATTATTGTAACTAATGTGATAAACTACAGCTAAGTGAGTTATCATAATAGATGCCAGATGATGATGAACGAAATCATTAGAAATGTGTAGTGAGGGAGTAAAGATTGCATATTGCAACATCAAAATTGGACCAAAATATTTTCTCACAGACTCATTTATGAATATTGTCGTTAAGATAAAAAATACATGCTTAAAATTTAAAATCAAGGGTCTTCTAACTTATTTCTTTAATTTTAAATTATACTTTTTCACATTTTAATGTTGAAATTGAGAAGCATCTGATAATACATATGTATATCTTATGTAATAATGTTTCCTTTTCCTGTTGAAGAGTTCTTTCCTATAATAATTGTTGGTATCTAAAAATTGAGAAAATATTATACATAATAACTATAATAACACAATACAGATTATAACTGTGTAGGTTCCCACTTCCCACCTTGGGAAAGCAAGGATGGTTTTTAAGTATATTTATCAATATTATTAATTTTACTGTTTTCGAAGGAAGCACAGCATAAAATTATTGAGAGCTGCTGATAAATGTGGACAAAATTTTAAATTTTTTAATTTAAAAATTGTTTTTATTTAGTAAATATAAATTTCCAAAGTACAGTTTATGGATTACAATGGTTCCCCCCCCCCCCATAATTTCCTTCCCACCCACATCCCTCCCATCTCCCTCTCCTTCTCCCATTCTATTCACATCAAGATTCATTTTCAATTATCTTTATATACAGAAGATCGATTCAGTATATATTAAGTAAAGATTTCATCAGTTTGCACCCACACAGAAACACAAAGTGTAAAATACTGTTTCAGTACTAGTTATAGCATTACTTCACATTGGACAACACATTAAGGACAGATCCCACATGAGAAGTAAGTACACAGTGACTCCTGTTGTTGACTTAACAATTTGACATTCTTGTTTATGGCGTCAGTAATCTCCCTAGGCTCTAGTCATGAGTTGCCAAGGCTATGGAAGCCTTTTGAGTTTGCCGACTTCGATCTTATTCCCACAGGGTCATAGTCAAAGTGGAAGTTCTCTCCTCTCTTCAGAGAAAGGTACCTCCTTCTTTGATGGCCCCGTTCTTTCCACTGGGATCTCACTCGCAGAGATCTTTCATTTAGGTTTTTTTTTTTTTTTTTCCCAGAGTGTTTTGGCTTTCCATGCCTAAAATACTATCATGGGCTCTTGAGCCAGATCTACTGTGACTCCCGCTTCCCATGTTGGATCTTTCTCTCCCTTTTTGATTCTATCAGTTAGTATTAGCAGACACTTGTCTTGTTTGTGTGATCCCTTTGACTCTTAGACCTATCAGAGTCATCAGTTGTGAACTGAAATTGATCACTTGGGCTAGTGAGATGGCATTGGTACATGCAACCTTGATGGGATTGTATTAGAATCCCCTGGCACGTTTCTAACTCCACCATTTGGGGGCAAGTCCGATTGAGCATGTCCCAAATTGTACATCTCCTCCCTCTCTTATTCCCACTTTTATATTTAACAGGGATCACTTTTCAGTTAAAATTTAAACACCTAACAATAATTGTGTGTTAATTACAGAGTTCAACCAATAGTACTAGAACAAAAAGTACTAAAATGGATAAAGTATTACATTGTACATCAACAGTCAGGACAAGGGCTAATCAAGTCACTGTTTCTCATAGTGTCCATTTCACTTCAACAGGTTTTCCCTTTGGTGCTCAGTTAGTTGTCGCTGATCAGGGAGAACATATGATATTTGTCCCTTTGGGACTGGTTTAATTCACTCAGCATAATGTTTTCCACATTCCTCCATCTTGTTGCAAATGACTGGGTTTCATTGTTTTTGACTGCTGTATAGTATTCTATAGAGTACATGTCCCATAATTTCTTTATCCAGTCTACTGTTGATGGGCATTTGGGTTGGTTCCAGGTCTTAGCTATTGTGAATTGAGCTGCAATAAACATTAATGTGCAGACAGCTTTTTTGTTTGCCAGTTTAATTTCCTTTGGGTAAATTCCAAGGAGTGGGATGGCTGGGTTGTATTTTAGGGTTATATTCAGGTTTCTGAGGAAACTCCAGACAGACTTCCATAGTGGCTTAACCAGTTTGCATTCCCACCAACAGTGGATTAGTGTCCCTTTTTCCCTACATCCTCTCCAGCATCTACTATTGGTAGATTTCTGAATGTGAGCCATTCTAACCAGGGTGAGGTGAAACCTCATTGTGGTTTTGATTTTCATTTCCCTGATTGCTAGTGATCTTGAACATTTTTTCATGTGTCTGTTGGCCATTTGGATTTCCTCTTTTGAAAAATGTCTATTGAGGTCCTTGGCCCATCTCTTAAGTGGGTTGTTTGTTTTGATGTTGTGGAGTTTCTTGATTTCTCTGTAGATTCTGGTTATCAACCCTTTATCTGTAACATAGTTTGCAAATATTTTTTCCCATTCTGTCGGTTGCCTCTTCACTCATCTGACTGTTTCTTTTGCAGTACAGAAACTTCTCAATCTGATGCAATCCCAAATGTTAATTTTGGCTTTGACTGCCTGCGCCTCCAGGGTCTTTTCTAGGAAGTCTTTCTGGTACCTATATCTTGCAGGGTTTCTCCAACACTCTCTAATAATTTGATGGTGTCAAGTCGTAGATTTAAGTTTTTAATCCATGTTGAGTGAATTTTTGGGTAAGGTGAAAGGTAGGGGTCTTGCTTCATGATTCTGCACGTGGAAATTCAATTTTCCCAGCACCATTTATTGAATAGACTGTCCTTACTCCAGGGATTGGTTTTGGATCCTTGATCAAATATAAGTTGGCTGTAGATGTTTGGTTTGATTTCTGGTGTTTCTATTCTGTTTCATTGGTCTATCCATCTGTTTCTGTACCAGTACCATGCTGTTTTTATAACAACTGCCCTGTAGTATGTCCTGAAATTTGGTATTGTGATGCCTCCAGCTTTGTTTTTGTTGTACAAGATTGCTTTAGCTATTCGAGGTCTCCTGTATCTCCATATGAATTTCAGCATCATTTTTTCCAGATCTGAGAAGAATGTCTTTGGTATTTTGATTGGTATTTCATTGAATCTGTAAATTGCTTTTGGGAGAATGGACATTTTGATGATGTTGATTCTTCCAATCCATGAGCATGGAAGATTTTTCCATTTTTTGGTATCCTCTTCTATTTCTTTCTTTAAGGTTTTGTAATTTTCATTGTAGAGATCTTTAATGTCCTTGGTTAAGTTTATTCCAAGGTATTTGATTGTTTTTGTAGCTATTGTGAATGGGATTGATCTTAGAAGTTCTTCCTCAGGGAGAGGGAGTGGGAGATGGGAGGGTTGCTGGTGGGAGGGAAGTTATGGGAGGGGGAAGCCATTGTAATCCATAAGCTGTACATTGGAAATTTATATTCATTAAATAAAAGTTAAAAAAAAGAAGTTCTTCCTCAGCCATGGCATTGCCTGTGTATAGAAAGGCTGTTGATTTTTGTGCATTGATTTTATATCCTGCTACTTTGCCAAACTCTTCTATGAGTTCCAATAGTCTCTTAGTAGAGTTCTTTGGATCCCCTAAAAAAAGAAGCATATCATCTGCAAAGAGGGATAGTTTGAGTTCTTCCTTCCCAATTTGTATCCCTTTAATTTCTTTTTCTTGCCTAATAGCTCTGACTAAAACTTCGAGAACTATATTGAATAGCAGTGGTGAGAGTGGGCATCCCTGTCTGGTACCAGATCTCAGTGGAAATGCTTCCAACTTGTCCCCATTCAATAGGATGTTGGCTGTGGGTTTTTCATAAATTGCTTTGATTGTATTAAAGAATGTTCCTTCCATACCCAGTTTGCTTAGAGTTTTCATCATGAAAGGGTGTTGTATTTTATCAAATGCTTTCTCTGCATCTATTAAGATAATCATATGGTTTTTCTTCTGCAGTCTGTCAATGTGGTGTATCACGTTGATTGTTCTGCGAACATTGAACCATCCCTGCATACTAGGGATAAATCCCATTTGGTCTGGGTGGATGATCTTTCTGATGTGTTGTTGCATTCTATTGGCCAGAATTTTATTGAGGATTTTTGCATCTATGTTCATCAGGGATATTGGTCTGTAATTCTCTTTCAATGCTGCATCTTTTTACGGCTTAGGAATTAAGGTGATGCTGGCTTCATAGAAAGAATTTGGGAGGATTCCCTCTTTTTCGATTGTTCTGAATAGTTTGAGAAGAATTGGAGTTAGTTCTTCTTTAAATGTCTGGTAGAACTCAGCAGTGAATCCATCTGGTCCTGGGCTTTTCTTTGTTGGGAGGGCCTTTATTACTGTTTCAATTTCTGTCTCAGTTATGGGTCTGTTTAGGTTTTGTATGTCTTCCTGGTTCAATTTAGGTAGGTTGCATGTGTCCAGGAATCTATCCATTTCTGATAGATTTCCCTGTTTGCTGGCATACAAGTCCTTGCAGTAATTTCTGATGATTCTTTTTATTTCTGTGGTGTCTGTTGTTACGTTTATTTTTTCATCTCTGATTTTATTGATTTGGGTCTGTTCTCTTCTTTTTTTAGTTAGTTGGGCCAATGGGGTGTCAATTTTGTTTATTTTTTCAAAAAACCAGCTCCTCATTTGGCTGATTTTTTGTAATGTTTTTTTGGATTCAATCCTGTTGATTTCTTCTCTGAGAGAATATCGGACTTAGAAGACAGAGCATAGGAAAGTATACAGTCAAACCAAAGAAAAGAAGAGGAAATTAGAAATCTAAAAAATATTGTTGGGAATCTACAGGATACTATTAAAAAACCCAACATTTGGGTTCTAGGAGTTCCTGAAGGTATGTAGAGGGAGAAAGGATTAGAAGGCCTTTTTAGTGAGATACTTGCAGAGAACTTCCCGGGTTTGGAGGACAGAGACATCCTAGTACAGGAAGCTCGTAGAACCCCTAGTAAACATGACCAAAAGAGATCCTCACCACGACACATTGTAATCAAACTCACCACAGTGAAACATAAAGAAAATATTCTAAAATGTGCAAGAGAGAAATGTCAGATTACTCTCAGAGGATCTCCAATTAGACTCACAGCTGACTTCTCTTCAGAAACCCTACAAGCTAGAAGGGAATGGCGAGACATAGCCCAGGTACTAAGAGAGAAAAACTGCCAGCCCAGAATATTATATCCTGCAAAGCTCTCATTTGTGAATGAAGGTGAAATAAAGACCTTTCATAGCAAACAGAAATTGAAAGAATTTGTTGCCACTCGTCCAGCCCTGCAAAAGATGCTTGAAGATGTGTTACATACAGAAACACAGAAACACGGTCACCAATATGAAAGAAGGTAAAGGAAGGAAACCTCATAGCAAAAGATCACAGGGAATTCAAAGCATATATTAGAAAATAGCTTTGGCAAATGGCAGGGCAAACTTACTACTTATCAATAGTCACATTGAACATTAATGGCCTGAACTGTTCAGTTAAAAGACACAGATTGGCTGATTGGGTTAAGGAACAAAACCCATCTATTTGCTATTTACAAGATACACATCTTTCCAACAAAGATGCATACAGACTGAAAGTGAAAGGCTGGAAAAAGGTATACCATGCCAACAGAAATGAAAAAAGAGCAGGCGTAGCCATCTTAATATAGGACAACATAAACTTTAACACAAAAACTGTTAAGAGAGACAAAGAGGGGCACTATATAATGATTAAGGGATCAATTCAACAGGAAGATATAACGATTATCAATGTATATGCACCTAATTACAGGGCACCAGTTTACTTAAAAGATTTGTTAAGGGACTTAAAGGGAGACTTAGACTCCAATACAATAGTACTGGGGGACTTCAACTGCACTCTCAGAAACAGACAGATCAACAGGACAGAAGATCAACAAGGAGATAGTAGATTTAAACGACACTATAGCCCAAATGGATCTAACAGACATCTACAGAACATTTCATCCTACATCTAAGGACTTTACATTCTTCTCAGCAGTACATGGATCCTTCTCTAGGATTGACCACATACTAGGCCATAAAGCAAGTCTCATCAAATTCAAAAGAATTAGAATCATACAATGCAGTTTCTCAGACCATAAAGGAATGAAGTTGGAAATTAGCAACTCAGGAATCCCTAGAGCATATGCAAACACATGGAGATTGAACAACATGCTCCTGAATGAACAATGGGTCATAGAAGAAATCAAAAGAGAAATCAAAAACTTTCTGGAAGTAAATGAGGATAACAGCACAACATACCAAAACTTACGAGATACAGCAACAGCAGTGTTAAGAGGAAAGTTTATATCAATAGGTGCCTACATCAAGAAATTGGAAAGGCACCAAATAAATGAGCTTTCAGTGCATCTCAAGGATCTAGAAAATCTGCAGCAAACCAGACCCAAATCTAGTAGGAGAAGAGAAATAATTAAATTTTTTAATATTTGTTTTTTAAGAAGTCAATAAAATAAGAAATAAAGAATGATACTTCATTCATGTCATAAAATATCTACATCTAGCTAACCATTGTAATCATTCTTATTAGACTACACATACTACATTAGACTTAGGATAAAGCAATGAAGTCCCTCTGTCAATGCACTGTTTATATTTTTCTATCAATTCTAGCCTATGTTTAATTGGATCAAAAGAGTTATAAATATTGAGAAGGAACAGAACATGCATTATGAATTAATTCATTTCTGAATTAAGATTTAAAATAAATTTAATGAGATAATTAGGAAATGCAAAAATCCGTAACTTTCTTACATATTTATAATTCCTAGCTCAACATGAAAGTAGAAAAAAATTTATTTACCATAATATTAATAATACTAAAAACCTATGGAAAAAAAATAAGAAAGGGTAGGACTGAAGAAAGCCATAAAACTGCTAAATGACCTAAAAGTATAAACACATGTAGAATCATATTGTTTCTTCACAGAAATTCCAAGTATTAAGACACTCAAAACCTATCAGTATTTAATACTTTCCTTTCTTCATTGTAATATTAGGGCTTAAAAACTTAGTATTCAGTTGACTCATTATCATTTTTCTGTGTTCACCTATTTTTCTCTCTCAACATTAATATAACTTTTTCATTTCTGCTTTTCTGCTTTTTCCCCCTCTCTCTACAGGAAGACAATTCAAGGGGTGTGATTTTCTAATGCTGCCTTGCACTGCAGAGGTTGTGGACATTCTGCTGTACAAAGTGGCATATTTACAGCAGCTCTGGCATCTGGTCTAATTTCAGCATGCCACTGGGATGCCTTCCACGGTTAAGGGCATTATACGGAGCATTCTTTGCTCCCGAATAGTGCTAGCTGTTACCTTTTTCTCCTTCCTCACTCATTATTTTCCAGCATCAGAGTGCGTACTGGTTCGCAATTGTGTCTCTGCTTCTAACTGATGCCACCATGATGATCAGCAATCCCTCTGCTCTGTGAGTTTTACAGCGGTTTGCAAAAGGCAGAAGCAGTACCTCTCCTCTAGGGGCACTCCCCATTCCCAGGGCGACAAGGTCAGGTGTAGCGTGCAGGTTCTAGTACTTGCATTTGGTTTTGGACTGTTAAACTGATGATAAAGACTTTCTAGCTATTTTTCTAGCTTTTTATGAGTTCAAAGGCTTTATGGAAGCCTGGCTATTTCAGTAGCCTCAATTCTGGACATAGAGACTCAGTCAAGGAATCATCCTTACAGATGGAGAGGCCATGCAATTTTTAATCCAAATAGAATCAGTGTGTCCATTCATATATAGACTTATATTAGAAAAATAACTCTAAGGTAGACAAGCTCTACTAACACATGAGAAGGACATAGAAATCAATAATTTCTAGCAAGCACTATATGCCAGGCAATTTGTGGATACTTTATACAACTGATTCTTCTTATTCAAAGATAATTATGTTGTATCAAGTCATTGAGAACACTGAGTTAGTAAAAACTGAACCACTACTCTCCTGCAGAATGTAACATAACATAACATTCTGTTAGGTTCCTGCAATTCTCACATTTTTGTCAACAAATCAATACATAGCTAGTTTTACGTGGGTTTCCACTTAAAGCCACCTTATATAATACACATTGCTGAGTCATTACATTGCATGAAGTCAACAACAGTGTAACTCATGCCTGAATGACGCTGATCTAACACAAGTGTTTTCTCTATAAGGCACAACGCAGTCTTCTTGAGCTTAGAAACATCAGATAGTATGTCAACACTATGCTTAGTGACCATTTAAACAGTGAAATCACCAACAAAGAGTCAAAACAGTGAAAAGGCAGTTCCGATGTAAAGCACAGTTGTCTACAGCATGGGAGCTTAAACAGGAAGGCAGAGCATCACTTAGTTCAAACTCAGCTGGAAAGGTTTGCGTGAGGCAATGCAAATTTTTCACCCGTCTGCACATATCCACAAATGACTGCAAAGATGCCAGGAGTATTGGTTTCAGAGTCACACATTTTTGGCAGGCAGGTGAATTCACAATTACCGAATCCATGAATAATGAGGATCGAATGTATTTGAGCATCCCCAGATTACAGATGAAAAAGCCAGTGTACAGAGGAACTTTTTAACAGAGCTTCAGAAATGCATTAGTAATTTCCAAGGCCTTGTGTGTTTAATTCTAAGACTTCTGTTCTCCCAGAAGATGTTCCAAATATTAATAATGAACTTATATCTCATCTACTTTGAGAGAATTAAATATAAATATATAATATTTAATATATCATGCTCACTCACTTAAAATGTTGAACCATGGAATTTTTTGGACTTCTTGTAATCTTGTTTAAGACAGTTGTTGAGTATTTATAATAATAATACAGATACACATATTATTCCCTCATAGCATTTTTACATTCCATTCATAAAGATTTACGAATATAATTATGGATAGGCAGGAAGTATGACTGTTGTTCTCAACCCTGGCTTCACATCAGGAGCACCTGGCAAGTTAAAAGAGAAAACACAAATGCCAAATTTCGACTTGGACCAATTAATCAGAATGTGGGCAAGACCCAGGCACTTGTGATGTAGTTTAAAGCATTTCTGTTTATTTGGATGAGAAGCTAGATTGAGATTAATTGAATTTCAGGATGTAGAAATTGTCCAAGACAATGCACTCCATCTTCTTCAACAAAAGTTCATGAAAAGTAAGGAGAGAAGGATAAAGATCCAACAAAGAGCTGCAAAACAGGCTGAGGAGTGGTGTGAATGATAATCCAGCAATGTTGAATCCAACTGAAAGAAGAAAGACCTTGCGATTTGGGGTGGAAAAATTATCATTATCCCTTCTTTCCTCCTCGTCTGAGAAGACAACACTCACCTTGTGGAACTCTGGCAGGAGATTTACAGTCACACTCTGGGAGGCAAGATTTCACATCACTGCAAATCTTCAAAGCCAGGGACTATCCCTATGTTGCTCGGCACTGAATTCCCAGAGCCCAGCACAAGGCCTGGAACAATGTGAGTATCATTAGATATGCGTTGAATATATTAATGAAGCACTGCACTGATTCTGGAATGGGTGATGGCAGGGGCCTTTGATCCATGATTAATTCTCCATTCATCTTATCCTTAGACATGACAAGCATGCCTTCTGTGGATACGCATGCCTTCTGGGTGGCTCTTTACTATGCAGCATACGAGAGAAATGTAAGACATGTTTTCACCAAGAACCTTATAATATTGTTGCCTGCATAAGGCATAAGGCATATTAGTAATTCATATTAAATAATTATTTCAAGACTCCCTCGTTGAAACACAAAGATGATAAGTATTGCTGTTGGGCAAATATTCAGGCAAAGCTTTGCAAGGGTATTGGGTCCCTAAGTGGAGAACCATCAGGCTCTGTCTATACAGAAAGGTGCAAGCCAGTCACAAGGACATTCAACACATGAAGGAAGCATTAGCGGCATCATCTATGTTTCTATAGGTCTCACTTCAAAGGTGTAGGCATTTTCTCTCAGTTTGGGAAGAATGCATAGGTATCTTATGTATCCTGCTAGGGAATGAGCTCTGACAGTCGATTTTCTCTGCTTTTTTGTGGTTTTTATTTTTATTGGGTATTTGAAGAGTCTCTATTATTTCCTGCGGAGTCAAGTTTCTTTTTATGTGCAGATTTTGCTGCACATTAAGCATGCTTACATGTGAACAGCTTCAGGTTACAGTTCTAGTTGAGGTTTTTCTATGTAAAGAGTGATTCAGGCTTCATTTAAGAAAATTTCTCATTATCTTGCATTTTCCTTGTAAACTGATCTTCCCTCAACTATATCTTGCCAGGTGTGCAGGCATGTCTATCTGCTAAGAAGACAGAAGTATTTTTATCATATCCTTTCCTAGCCAAGGAGAATTGGGAGTAATAAGTACACAAGGAGAATACATCTATCAGCATTCTTAACTTTGAAGGACCAACACTCCATATACAAGGAATATTATTTTAATATTTAAATCATGTTGGTTGCTGTCACTGAACAATAACTTGATTTAAACCCAGTTTTATTATAGCTGGGCTGGAAGCTCCTCAGAAATATTTCTACTGACTGATGGAGAACAGCTTTATGAGGATCTAATTTTGAGGCAAGACAGAGACAAAAAGATCACTTTTTAATATAAGAGAGACCCAATGAACAAATTACAGGACTAAACCAGCCCCTGAATCTTCACCTGGCACTTGCTTTCTTCTGAGATGCGCTGGATACAAGCAACAACACAAAGTCTTCAAGTCTTACCAGGAAATGATGAGTGTCACAAGGGCATAGTCTACACTTGAGCTAGACCAAAGAATACCCAGCAAGGAACTCTGTTTGCACATGCCTCAAAAGCACACAGTATGATCTAGCTACATAATCCCACAGTTGCATTAGTAACACTCTCTGGAAAGGAGAGAGGGGGTGAGGTGTTGAAGAAGGGGAGGGAGTAACAGGGGTGAGGAGGGGGACTGGGGAATTCCAGAGACTAGCACAGACTTCAAAGTCCTTTTCCTGCTAATCCCATAATGTCCCTGAGCTCCTCCATAAACAAGCTGAAGTTAGTAAAATTCATCTTAACCCTTAAGGTACTAGTCCTCTGCCAACTCAGAAAGCCACATAAAGAGCAGGTGGGACTATCTCTCGAAATAAATGGGTTTTATCTTTTTTCCTCTTTCTGCCCCCCCTTTCTATATCTTAGAAATACTCATTCAGTACTGCATGAAGCTTTTATATGCAATGCACTATATAAAGAGAGTGGGGAATTCATGTCTATAAGAAATTCCTTGTCTATAAGAAATATTCCTTGACCCTAGGAGTTCTAATTCCCCAATGAATGGATTGCAAAAAAGATTTAGAAAACAAGGTTATGAATATTAAGAATAGGATAAAATCACCACCAATGTGGCCATTTAAGTATTCACCTATTTTAAGCAGGCTATTCTTGAAGG
The DNA here is from genome assembly GCF_033115175.1 of Lepus europaeus. Taxonomy (NCBI): domain Eukaryota; kingdom Metazoa; phylum Chordata; class Mammalia; order Lagomorpha; family Leporidae; genus Lepus; species Lepus europaeus. Next base: position 69,288,758 of record NC_084837.1, on the reverse strand, counting down.
ACATGTAGATTTCTGATCATCAAGCCATTTTCGGGCAGGAGAGAAATGGAGAATGTGCAAAGCATAGAGAATAAGCGGTCCAGCTGGGCTGCAGGAAGGTTCACATAGGACAATGGTGACTGACAATGTTGAGGAGGGAGGTTGGCGTCCAATTGTGTAGAATGATGAAGTCTTTTTCACTAAGAAGTACATACTCAAGGGATTGCTTTAGGAAAATCACTGACACATCAGTGTGCACTATTGTTGGGTACATGGTTTGGTTAGGAATGGGAAAAGATGGGGCACACAGTTTGGGGGAACACAATGACAGTTATCTATTTCTATAGAATTTTAATTTTTATGAAGTGCTTTCTTTTATCTTATTAAATATAGCAAGAGGGTGATGCTAGGGCTAGGGAAATTTCATGACGCCCTAAGTAAAATAGGAACTCAAATACCCAAGTCAGGCCCCAGGGATTGTCCCAAATCACTACAGTCCTGACTATGCTATTAGAGGTTCAAATTCATGCACTGAGATGGTAGCCATGGGAAAAAGAAGAATGGGTGGGTGCAAAAGAGATGATGAGAAAAGAACTTTAGGCCCAGGACTTAGTGATGGATCTGTAGGCCATGGTAAGAGAATAATCTAGACTCAATTCAACTCATGATTCTTTCATTTTCTGAATTCCTGGGACACACTGTTCAAAGGATATTGTCCAGTAACTTTGTTCGTTCCAATATGTCCTCTAATTATTATTTTTATTTATTTGAGAAGAGAAAGAAATGGAGGGAAAGAGGGAAAGGGGAAGGGAGGGAGAGGAAAGGAGGGAGGGAAGGAGTGTTCTCATCTGGTTCACTCTCCAAATGTCCATAATGGCTGGAAACTCAATACAGGTCTCTCATGTGGTTTGTAAAGATCCAATTATTTGAGCCATCACCTGCTGCCTCCCAGGGTCTGCATTAGCAGGATGCAGGAGTCAGGAGCTGGAGCCAGGTATTGAACCGAGGTACTTCAATATGGACTACATGGTTCCTAACTGTTGGCTTAATTGTTAGGCTAAATGTCCACGCCTTCAATTATTTCATGAGTATTAGTCTTTTATTGTCAATTCTCCAAATACCTGAAGATGGCACATTAGCTGGTAGATACTCATAGTATCCCTCCTATCAAATGAACCAATACTGGGAAACTATAAGTTGGTTTATCAGGTGATGCTCTATCATACACTTGAAAATAACTTATTTGGTGGGGTCAGCACTGTGGCGTAGTGGGTAAAGCCGCCACCTGCAGAGTCAGCATCCCATATGGGTGCCGGTTTGAGTCCCAGTGGCTCCACTCCCGATCCAGCTCTCTGTTATGGCCTGGGAAAGCAGTAGAAGATGGCCCAAGTCCTTGGGCCCCTGAACCTGCGTAGAAAGACCCATAGAAGCTCCTGGCTCCTGGCTCCTGGCTTCAGGCTTCAGATTGGCACAGCTCTGGCTATTGCGGCCAATTGGGTAGTGAACTAGTAGATGGAAGACCTCTCCCTTTCTCTCTCTCTCTCTCTCCTTGCCTCTTCTTCTCTCTCTATGTAACTCTGAGTTTCAAATAAATAAATAAATAAATAAATCTTTAAAAAATAACTTATTTGGGTAACAGTTTAGGAAAACATGTATATATTGAGAGAAAGGAGTATATGGAGTACCTAAGCTTGTTAATACGGATAGAATGGTAAAATGTTGACACATCGTGATTTTCTGCAACATCAGCATCCTGTATTGGAGTCCTGATTTCAGTCCCCGCTTCCTGCTAATGCACCTGGGATGGTAGAGGAAGATGGCCCAGATGCTTGGCCCCCTGCCTCCCATGTGGGAGACCAAGATGGAGTTCCTGGGTCCTGGCTTTGACCTGGCTTCCACCAGGCTGCTGAAGCCCTTTGAGGAGTAAAACATCGTGTGGAAGATCTCTCTTTTTCTCTCTGTCACTCTGCCTTTCAAATAAATAAATAAATAAGTACATCTTTTTTAAAAAAGAAAATAATATTTGGATACTACTCATCCATCTGTTAGTATCTCACAGTTTCATTTCCTGGTAGTTTATGTTAGCTTTTTTGGTTATAGAAGGCTTGTGTTGACATATATTTGGATTACATTAACTTATTCATTCAGGAAACACTAATGGGCATCTACCATGAGATGGGACCATGCGAAGTACTGGCAAGAAGACTTTTTATGTGAAAATGAGCCAGTACTCTGAAACTCAAGGCCTTCATGTGAGTCCAGCTATCAAGCAGGGAGTCCTAAATTGGAACAATTTGAAATGCTATTCTCAATAGCATTTAAGAAAATATGTTGTATAGATTTCTGATGAGATGAACATCAGAAAGTGTGCTAAATCCAAAATAAAATATGAACAGAATATCAGATACACTAGAATTGTAAAGTCTGGCTTAGAACATCTACAGGGTTAAAAATAAATAGGGGCAGGTGCTGGCATTGTGGCATAAAGGGTAGGGCCACCACTTGTGATGCCAGTATTACATATTGGAGTGCCAGTTCGAGTCCAGCTGCTCCACTTCTTATCCAGTTCCCTGCTGATTTACCTGGGGGGCAGCAGAGGATGACCCAGGTATTTGGACCCCTGCTGGCCACATGGGAGACTGAGATGGTGTTCCAGGCTCCTGGTTTCAACCTGGCCCAGACCTGGCAGTTGTTGCCATTTGTATGATGAACCAGCAGATGGAAACTCTCTTTCTTTGTTTCTCTCTTTCTCTGTGTTGCTATACCTTTCAAGTGAGTAAATAAGTCTTTTTAAAAAAATAGGGACAGGGTAAGGGAAGATCCTGAGTGCTTAGACCACTCCACAACATTCTTTAAACATCACAATTTACAGTGAGAGAGTGTATTAGCTCTGATATAAAGTCCTCAAGTAGATCATTGTTGAAAGGACTGTTGTCCACTGGTTGAAGCGCTATGATTTATGTTTATTGCACCTTGGTGACCTACAAACTGGAGCTTAGTAATTGTTTATGTAGGTTACAGTAAAGGGAAAGGACAAGGGACCTTTGCCCCTCCTGTAATTAAGGTAAGCTTTGTCTGGAAATGGTGAGTAAGACAAGAAACAAGGAAGCCTCACTTGATCAAAAACACATTGACCTGCCATGAGTGACTTCTTGGACAAGGATGTTCCCGTGCTTTATGGCCCACTGCCCAGGTAATGATGAAATCTTCACCCACGGCCTGGAATACGGACTTGTTGGATGAAGTAGTGCAGTTCAGTTCTTATGGGCTGGAGCCCTGGAGCAAGACAGACGTGGGTCTACTCCTGAATCTTGCACTTTACTAGCAAGGGAACCTCGCACTGCTCAGTCAACCCATACTACAACCTTCTGAGGATGCCGGGAGGATAAAACAAGTGCTCAGCACATGACTTGCATGTCCGAGTGCTCAGTAAATGCCACCTGTGGTGGTGGTGGTGGTGGTACTCAAGAAGAGGGCAAAAAGGGCCAATAAGCTGGCTTCCAAACTCATTACCTTGGGAGAGGAAGCAGCTACATCTAAGAAGTACTTGCCTTATAGCTTATACATTTTCATGTAACATTTTCTTTTCTTTTCTTTTCTTTTTTTTTACAGGCAGAGTTAGACAGTGAGAGAGAGAGAGAGACAAAGAGAAAGGTCTTCTTTCTGTTGGTTCACCCCCAAATGGCTGCTACGGCCTGTGTGCTGCGCTGATCCGAAGCCAGGAGCCAGGTGCTTCCTCCTGGTCTCCCATGCGGGTGCAGGGCCCAAGCACTTGGGCCATCCTCCACTGCCTTCCAGGGCCACAGCAGAGAGCTGGATTGGAAGAGGAGCAACTGGGACAGAATCCTGCACCCCGATTGGGACTAGAACCCAGAGTACTGGTGCCGCAGGAGGAGGATTAGCCTAGTGAGCTGTGGCGCCGGCCTCATGTAACATTTTCAAGATTCCAAATGGGTCAGGGAAGACGTTTTAAGAGTTTACTATCAGCCTTGATTATTTCCTTATGGAAAATACCTACAGGTGCTATTTTGTAGCAGTATCTTTGAGAACTGGTAGGAATTTGCCTTTTGCCATGGATGTGAAGGGCCATCTGTTTGTCCTGTAGGCATTTACACAAGAAAGATGTGTCACCCTTTCTTTTGATGACTTGTGGCTGGTGCTATTTTTTTTTTCTTTCTGTGTTTGTGAAAGTCTCCGAGGGAAGCCCCCTTGCGCAGGCCACTTTGACTGGTGTTGGAAAGCGGTTCTCCTGTCAGCTGATAATGTTGCGATGGCGTGTGCAGTTCAGTTTTGAATGACTCAGTGACATCTGTGTCAGGCATTTATTTTTAGTGCATTTTGCCCCACAGATTTGTCTCTGAGATGTGTCCTTCCATCTGTCTATCTGGCACAATGCTTCTGTTTAAGTGACATATAAAGCTTTGTACCCAATTCTTCATACAGAAACCTTTCTGTTGCCTTTGTCTCCCTTGTGCCAGTACAGCAGCCACACAGAGCTATGTAAGAATGCCCATCTTATTCATATTATTAAATGAGTTTCTCCTGATAATGATTTCAATACCTTATGGTAACATAGGACCACTGATAGTATACATGCACACACTTACCGACAGATATTTACATGGATTCCTATGCACACATATCATGTGGATGTGCTATGTCTATTTTTATCATGAACATTACACTGACATTCTAAGGAGACACATAAAATATCTATCTGTTTATTCATGTACACATATATAGGTGGGTCTATATTACATATTATGTTTTGTATCATCAGGTAGGTTTACATTCTTTCACTTTTGTTTTGGGTTTTGTGTCTCCCTAACCGCCCAGAGAACTGAGCCACCATCCCCTTTCCCCTGCTATGGGTTGGAATATTAAGCCTCCTTCTCACTGTTAAGGAGTGTTCCACAGTTTTTCTTGTGAACTGTGCTGTATAACAAGCTATCACCACCTTACAATCTGTAGAATATTTCAGGCTGCTTGGATCCACTACATAATTTGCCTCCATGAAGGCTGTCAGTGCTGATTTCCTTTGCCTACAATTGAACTGGGCACACTCACTGGAACTTGGAGCTAAGGAAACACTATTCAGTAGAACTTTAATGTGTGAACTCAGTTTAATCTGCAGTTAACTAGGCTGATTTAAGATTAAACACGTTTCTGTTTTCTTTTTTCTGTACATATGCTTTGCCACCAACCTATCGATATGTCTGTGTTAAGTGTGGAAATGTACGTGAATAAACACATTTCCATGTGCACAAAACACTCAATGCTTCTTGAGTGTACCACCCCTCCCACCTCCATAACTTGTCAGGCATTTCATCTCTCTGCCTGAAGAATAAAGGCTTTTGATGAATACAGGTCCAATCAGGGACTCCTGTTAGTACAAAATGAGACAGATCCTAGCAAAACTGGCTCACTCAGTAAAAACAAAACATATTATTCTGTTTTTATGTACATATCGGTACTTGTCAACGTACTATTAAGTTGTTTTAATAGGGCCTACTTAGAAAGGTGCATATCTTGGTAGTTAAATCTTACTACAATGTAAAGGACACTTTATATCCAAAATACCACTCTCATAGGAAAATTTTAATTATGATATTTAAACTACGAACCAAACAATGGTGCTTGGTCTTGTCTTTGAAAAACACACACTAAGCTAAAATTGTACCTGTCATTGAATCATCAGTGATGAGAAGTAGAAAAAAATAAGCATCACCTGGGGCTTTAGCACAACATGGAGAGTGGAGGTCGCTGCACAATTAACCACAGTTCCGCTTGATTATTTTTGGTCACAGCTGCAATGTGGATGGAACCTAAATGCTGACTTTTCTAGTCTGAAAATCCTGTTCTTTCATGAAATGTGTTTACCACAGTTTTCTCCAGAGAAGATGGTGGCTAGTGATACATTTTTCAGCTCGTGACATATTTTGCCAAAGGGGATTCATTTGTCTAGTGAATAGGCAAATCCAGTCCTATACGCACATGCAGTTATTTCCTTTTGCTTTTCCTGGAACTTGAACCCCTGGCTGCTTTTGTCAAATTCCAAGAAAGTGAATGCATGGCCCTACGTAAGACTATGGTTCACTATATATTCAGTCCTTAGGAATTTAAAACACACTGGCTCAGAATCACACTGTCCACAGAATAGTTCCAGCTTTGCTGCAGAATTTGATTGTAAAAATCCTGAAAATACAATCAGATTTTCCCCTAAATTATTCTGCTCATGTTTCCTTATTCTCCCTGATCGGTGACAACTAACTGAGCACCAAAGGGAAAACCTGTTGAAGTGAAATGGACACTATGAGAAACAGTGACTTGATCAGCTCTTGTCCTGACTGTTGATGCACAATGTAATACTTTATCCATTTTAGTATTTTTTTTTGTTCTAGTACTATTGGTTGAACTCTGTAATTAACACACAATTATTCTTAGGTGTTTAAATTTTAACTGAAAAGTGATCCCTGTTAAATATAAGAGTGGGAATAAGAGAGGGAGGAGATGTACAATTTGGGACATGCTCAATCGGACTTGCCCCCAAATGGTGGAGTTAGAAACGTGCCAGGGGATTCCAATACAATCCTATCAAGGTGGCATGTACCAATGCCATCTCACTACTCCAAGTGATCAATTTCAGTTCACAATTGATGACTCTGATAGGTCTAAGAGTCAAAGGGATCACACAAACAAGACTAGTGTCTGCTAATACTAACTCAGAGAATCAAAAAGGGAGAGAACAATCCAACATGGGAAGCAGGAGACACAGTAGATCTGGCTCAAGAGCCCATGAGAGTATTTTAGGCATGGAAAGCCAAGACACTCTGAAAAAAAAAAAAAAAGAAGACCTAAATGAAAGATGTCTGCGAGTGAGACCCCAGTGGAAAGAACAGGGCCATCAAAGAAGGAGGTACCTTTCTCTGAAGGGAGGAGAGAACTTCCACTTTGACTAAGACCCTGTCGGAATAAGATCGAAGTCGGCGAACTCAAAAGGCTTCCATAGCCTTGGCAACTCATGACTAGAGCCTAGGGAGATTACTGATGCCATAAACAAGAGTGTCAAATTGTTAAGTCAACAACAGGAGTCACTGTGTACTTACTTCTCATGTGGGATCTGTCCTTAATGTGTTGTCCAATGTGAAGTAATGCTATAACTAGTACTGAAACAGTATTTTACCCTTTGTGTTTCTGTGTGGGTGCAAACTGATGAAATCTTTACTTAATATATACTAAATCGATCTTCTGTATATAAAGATAATTGAAAATGAATCTTGATGTGAATGGAATGGGAGAGGGAGCAGGAGATGGGAGGGGTGTGAGTGGGAGGGAAGTTATGGGGGGGATCCATTGTAATCTATAAACTGTACTTTGGAAATTTATATTTACTAAATAAAAGTTTTAAAAAATGCTGTAAAAAACATTTTTCTCATTTAAAAATGCAGAAATTTTAGGGTCAGAATTTTGGCATAATTGGTTAAGCCACTGCCTATGTTGCCAGTATCCAATATGGGTGTGGGTTTGAGTCCAGGCTGCTCCACTTCCAATCTAGCTACCTGCTAATGTGCCTAGGAAAGCAGCGGTCATTGGGCTCCTGCAACCACATGGGAGACCCAGATGATACTCTTGGCTCCTGGCTTTGGCTTGGCACAGTGGATATCTAGGCAATGAATGAGCAGATGAAAGATCTCTTTCTCTCTCTCTGTCTCTCCTCCTCTCTATAACTGTGCATTTCAAAAAAATAAACAAATCTTTTTTAAAAAAATGCAAATATTTCTAAGCAAATATTTCTAATGTTCAGGTCATTCTCATGTCTACATAGGCACCATGACATGTCTACTTCTTTGGACTGCCTGATGCACTTGTGGAATGTGTGTGTGTGTAAATATATTTGATGTTCATCTCTTTCCTGGCATAAGCTCCTAAAACTCATGGAAAGTCTGGACTCTTTTTATGCCAATGAGATGAATGGTAGATGGAAGACTCCTGGTGGCTTCAGAATGAGGGCTGGATATCAGAAGGTTAAAAGTTAAAGGTTTGGGACTTTCCACTCTACTACCCTCCCCCATTCCCACCACCTCCCAAGGAGGGGAGACGGTTTAAGATTGAGTTGATCATCAATAGGCAATGATAGACTCTACTCAATCATGCCTATATAGTGGAATGTCTATGGAGAGCAAAAAGGACAAGGTTTAGAGGGCTTCTGAATAGCAGAACATGTGGACGTTCCTAGAAGGTGGCAAAACCAGAGAGGGAATGGATGCTCTGTGCCCTTCCCACACAGTGGCCAGTGGATCTCTCCCATCTGATGTCATTTGTGTCTTTTTAAAGGTCCTTTACAATAAATCAGTAAAGGTAGGTACGGCATTTCGCTGTGTTCTGTGAGCTACTCTAGCAATTAAATTGAACTCGAGGAGGGGGTTGTGGAAACCCCACTTTGTAACCCATTGGTCAGAAGCACAGGTCACAACCTGGGGCCTATGGTTGGCACCTAAAGTGGGGGACAGTCTTGCCAGGCCATGGGATCTGATACTATCCACAGGTAGATAGTGTCAGAATTGAATTATAGAACATACAGGGGAATTATTTGATGATTGGAGAAATACTCCCACACATCTGATATCACAACTGTGTGTCAAGTGGTGTGAATGAGAATAGGAAAAAAAAGCCCCAAAGTGTTTCTAAAAGAACATCCCATACTTACTCTGCCAGTACCTTGGAGCCAAGCCCCAAGTAATTATGGGAGGTTTCATTATTTCCTGAATGTTTTTTAATAAAATGAACAGGACAGCCTAGGCTCACTCTGATGCCTTCAGAGAGGGAGAAGCAAACGGTTACAGTGATGACCACAACAATAACACAATAAGTGAACAGAGGACGAAGATGACAAAGAGGATCAAAAGTTGCTCATTTCCTACAACTTGGTTATTTTCTTGAAAATGTTTCCAAAAGAGGTTAAAGCATGCCATAATTTGGCCAAGTCTCCTTCATACCTTTTCTTTGGATTATCAAAGCACCAGCAGTGAAACAGATTTGGAACCCAATTATTTCTCAGAGTCCCAGCACCCACATGCTTTGTTCACTGTCAACAGGCTGAAATCAACATGTTCGCCGGAGTGGATGTCCTTTTGTTGTCTTGGAAACAGATGTGCTTGCCCTTTGAGAGACACGCAGATCAGCACTTTGTGTCTTTGAACGTCTCCAATGTTAGTCCTGTCTCAATATTACTGAGTCCTCTGAGACTCAATCAGGCCTCCTAAGCAGATACCTATATTTGATAAAGATGGAGAGGCCCCCAAACACGCTTCAGTTGCTTCCCTGACCCACAGAATAAAATATTTCTTTTTTTTAAAAAGATTTATATATTGAAAGTCAGAATTAGGGGGCTAGCATTGTGGCATAGCAGGTTAAGCCTCTGCCTGTGACTCCAGCATCCCACATGGGTGCCAGCTCGGCTGTTCCACTTCTGATCCAGCTCCCTATTAATACTATTTGGAAAGCAGTGGAAGATGGCCCAAGTGCTTGGGCCCCTGCACCCATGTGGGGAACTTGGAAGAACCTCCTGGCTTTAGGCTGACAGAGCCCTGGCCATTGCAGCCATTTGGGGAGTGAACCAGGGGATGGGAGATTGATCTCTTTCGGTCTCTTCATATTAACTCTTCCTTTGAAGTAAATAAAAAAAAATCTTTTTAAAAAGTGAAAGAGAAGAGAAGAGGAGAGGAGAATCTACCATTGCTGGTTCATTTCCTAAATGACCACAATGGCCAGGGCTCTGCCAGCCCAAAGCTGGAAGCCAGGAGCTTCTTCTGGGTCTCCCACATGAGTGCAGGGGCCCAAGGACGTGGGCCATCTTCTGTTGCTTTCTCAGGCATATTAGCAGGGAGTTGGATTGGAAGTGGGGCAGCCAGGACTCAAACTGGAGCCCATATGGAATGCCAGCAATGCTGTTGGAGGCTTTACTTGCAACACCAGCATGCTGGCCCCTAGAATAAACTATTTAATGTGGAAAAGTCCTCCACTTTAGTCTATTTTGTACTGCCATACAGAATATCTGATATGAGGTACTTTTTACAGAATAAAAACTTTCTTACAGCTCTGGAGTCCTGGAAGTCCAAGATCAACAGAGTGGCATTTGGTGTCTGGGAGGGTCTTCTTGCTGGGCCTTTCAGGGCAGAGAGCAGAGGGCAAGGGAGCAAGTCACTCTCTCCAGTAAGTACTTCTGGGGTCCCATGGCCTCACTACCTCTTAAAGACCCCATGGGTTAATGCTACCAGATTGCCAACCGTTGAATTTTGAAAGTGACACATTGAAGTCATAGCACCTTATTACTGTGAGTAGATAACTAGAATTGATTCCAAAGTGTATAAGTATGAGTCACCCTCCATTGCTATAAGGAAATACCTGAGGATGGGACTTCACAAAGGAAAGAGGTTTATTTAGCTCACAGTTTTGGAAGCTGAGAGTCTGAGACCAGGTGACCCCATCAAAGACCACAACACTCTCCGCAAGCTCCACCTGTCAAGGCCCTGATGCTCCCAGCACCACCACACCAGAGGGCCAGGCCTCTGACAGCGAACCTTTAGGAGACAGATCACACCCAAACCAGAACAGTATAACCCATTTTTATCAAAATTAAACAATTTTACCTAAATGAACATGGCTTGATCCGATGCACAATGACCTTTAATGCTGTGTAACTGTGTATGCATTAACAGCTGCAGGCCATTTTCACTCATTTATCAACCGTGCATTGTGGGCCCACAATATGCCAGAAACGGATGCACTTTTTTTCAAAATACATGATATCTCAAGGAGTAAATAGTAAGTGGGAGAAAAGAGAACGGGGCGCATATTTTGATCTTTGAGTTTTCTTCTTACAACATCACAGCAAATAAAGCAGAAACACTGGGGCCAAGACCTGGCATAGACAGTTTGTTAAAAGCTCCTCAGGTGCATTCCAGGATGCAGCTCACTAGCCCAAACAATAGGGAGCTCATTGGCTGTCCTTGAAAACAAGCTCCACAACTTTGCTTACAACTAACACCAGCCTCCCTTGGAAGTTTGTTAGGAATGCAGAACCTCAGGCCCCACAGTGGAACACGCCTCACTCTGCATTCCAATAAGAACCCTAGGAGGGCCAGCACTGAGGCTCAATAGGCTAATCCTCTGCCTTTGGTGCCGGTTGTCCCGGTTGCTCCTCTTCCAGGCTAGCTCTCTGCTGTGGCCCGGGAGTGCAGTGGAGGATGGCCCAGGTCCTTGGGCCCTGCACCCCATGGGAGACCAGGATAAGCACCTGGCTCCTGGCTTCGGATCAGCGCGGTGCTGCAGCGGCCATTGGGGAATGAACCAATGGCAAAGGAAGACCTTTCTCTCTGTCTGTCTCTCTCACTGTCCATTCTGCCTGTCAAAACAAAAACAAAAACAAAAACAAAAACAAAAACAAAAAACAAAAAACAAAAAAACAAAACCAAAAAACAAAAACAACCAGGTAATCTGGAGGGCATCAAGATCAAGTCTGAGAAGAGCTGCTCTGTCATGGCACACACCACACCTGGGTTACTCCTCTGAAGCTTTGAGCTAAGCCTCACTCCTCCCTCTTGTGGCCTGGGCCATAAGCTTTGCTGAAGACAATGAGAGGCTGCTCTGTACAACAACACTCATTTTCCTCTATTTTTCAGATCTTCCAAAGCAGAGGCAATGCTGGCCCTGGATACTTCACGTAGCAGAGAGGGCAAAGCCCATTCACAGTAATTAGTCCAAAATATGCTCTCCATAGAGAAGCAGAGGTCACATCTGCAGAATAATGGACATGAGCCTCTGCACTTAGTGTGTGTGATGTATCCACCATGAGCTCTTCTTAACACAAGGGTGGGGACCACAGAAACGGTGTCTCACATACAGGACACAGAAGAGACTTACCCAACCCTATCTCCAACCTTAGTGTCCCTGGGGAATCCTTTCTGGCAACTGAACTGTGGAATAATCCCCATTCCTGCCTCTGTTCTGCCTCTCTCCCTCTCCCTAGCTCCATCTCACTACCATCTGTATCTCACCTTCCTGCTACAACACTTCCTCCCTCCATGTCTTTCTCCACTGCTGATCCTAACTGTGGACCCATCTCTCCCAGTAAATCCACCTGCCTCACCATTTGCCAAAGCATTAAGTGGATCACAGTAAAAGTGCGGATAAACCACACCTCATCCCGATCCCTCCTGTCTATTCTGCCTATCCTGTCTATTCTGTCTACCACCATGGGATTCTCAGCACCACAGCCCTGCAGGTCATGGTCCACTCTCCTTGTGCTCCACTGCTTTGCCCCCTTTGTGTTCTCTCTAAGAGTCTCCTGGCTGGACCACTCCAGGCCTCTCTCAGTTTGCTTTGCTGCTTTTATCTAGTTGTGTGTACGCCTTGCTTCTCCAGCTTGACAGAGAAGTGTTTGACGGCACGGCCTCTGGCTTCAGGAGTCTGCAAAGCCATGTACACTGCTGTACTCACAGTGGGTGCTCAGCAGCTGCTTATTGAGCACGTGTGAGCTTAGCCCTGTTTCTATCACATGGTGCAGGAAAGTAGAAAAAGCACTGGGCACTCAGTCAAAAACTCACAGTGGACTCTGTGACCTTCACCAAGCAACTTAAACTCTACCCCCCAGTTTTCTCATCTCTAAAAGCAGGGGTTAGAACTAGTGATCTCTATGTTTCTTTCCAGCCCAGACTTGCTCTATTTCTGTTCATGTCCACAGCAAATGCCTACGAGCAGTGACTGCTTCAGAATCCGCATTAATAGGCATGGGACATAGCTCTACGTTGAATAATAATGTCCATCATTTTGTCTCTAAGTTACAGAAATCTCTGATGCTGTCACTATCACTAAGATAAGTGGGCTGCCTCCATGAGGCACACTGCAGAGAGGAATCATGGTTCCCTCAGCAAACATTTGGTGAGTAGTACCTTGTGCTGGACACTACACTGAGCCCTCGCCATACATGCTTCAGAGTAAGTGGGGGGACAACACAGCACACCCAGGACACTCTAGGGACACATTAAGGCATGGGATTCTCAAAGAGGCGATGTGTCAGGAGAGTTTTTAGAGGGAGCAAAACCAACCAGCAGCGTGGGCAGCACCATGTTTCATGGCATAGGAATTGTGGGTACAAAACATGACAGTACAATGTGGCTGAAGGGCAAGAAGATGTGAGGGCAGGTGTGACTTACAAGGAGGAAGAGGGCAGCTCACAAGGGTCCAGATCTCTTGCAACCCAGAATGAGAATTCAGGTGGAACAAGCAAGAGGGGAGATTCCTGCATTTCTCTGAACTCCTGGATGCTTTGGAAATGGCCAGCCAGCGTGAATCCAAGCCTCACTAGGATGCAGATACACTGAGAACTCCAACCACTATCTCAGAGACTTCTATAAAAAATTTGTTGACTTATTTTTATTTACTTGAAAGGCAGAGTGACAAAGAGAGGAAGAAAGACATAGGTATAGAGATCTTCTATCTGCTGGTTCATTTTCCAGATGCCCATACCAGCCAGTGCTCTGCCAGGCTGAGGCCAAGAAACCAGGAACTGCATCCAGGTATGCCATGTTGGTGGTAGGGACCCACGTACTTGAGCCATACTGCTACCTTTCAGGGTGCGCATTAGCAGAGAGCTGGATCAGGAGTGGAGTGGGGACTTGAACCCAAGCACTCTGATGTAGGATGCAGGAACCCCAAGTGGTGTCTTGCCTTTTCTTTCTTCCCCTTCTACCCCCTTCCCTTTCTCCTTCTTAAGATTTAGCTTTGATTTGTTTGAGAGAGAGGGAGAGACAGACAGAAAGGGATCTTCCATCCACTGGCCAGACTGCAGCCAGAAGCCAGAAACTCCATCTGCTCTTCCATGTGAGTGGCAGGAGCCCAAATATTTGGGCCATCCTCCACTGCTTTACCAGGTGCATTAGCTGGGAGTGGATTAGACTCAAACTGGTGCTCCAGTTTGGAATGCTGGTTGTCAGAGGCTGTGAGCCAACCCACTGTGGCACAACACCTCCCCACACTCCCAAGAAGTGTCTTAACCGCTGCATTACAATGCTCACCCCAGCCCCCGGTACTTTCATAAGCTTGAGGCAGGAATAAGGAATTTTAGAAATTTCAGAGAGCAAGTGAGTGAGTGAGAGAGAGATAAAGAGAGAGAGAGAGAGAGAGAGAGAGGTATTTCTCAGGTCACAGACAATAACAACAAATCACAGACCCAGGATTCATGAAGAGATCCCTTGCAAACAAATTCAATCTTTACTGCCTCTCAGTTTTGCATCTCAAAGAGTTTCTGTGTGTGTGTGTGTGTGTGTATTTAAAGAAAGAAACCCAGGAACTTCTATATGGGATGCAGGTCTCTCTCTCTCTCTGTCTCTCTCTCTCTGTCTCTATTTCTAAAAGATTTATTTAGTTGAAAGACAGAGTTACAAAGAGAGGCAGAGACAGAGAGAGGTCTTTCATCTGCTAGTTCACTCTCCAGATGGCTGCAATGGCCAGAGCTGCGCCAACCCGAAGCCAGGAGCTTCTTCCAGGTTTCCCACATGAGGGCAGGGGCCCAAGGACTTGGGTCACCTTCTACTGCTTTGTAGGCCATAGCAGAGAGCTGAATCAGAAGTGGAGCACCCGAGACTTATAGCTTTACCCAGTACGCCATAGTGCTGGTCCCTCCATATGTGTTCAAAATCTACTTAAGCCAGGATTTCTAGAAGTTGTCCTTATTTCCCACTGTCACTTCTGCTTGCTGTGTCCGCTCTTTATTTCCTCCTGATCCTCAAGCTATGTAACTACACGAGGCGGGAATAAAGCAGGAATGGAGGGTGTTGTGGTCCCTGGGGCCAGAGAAGCTGTGGGGGAAGTGAAGCAGCCCCTCCCCCCTCCCACTCTTCTCTATTTAACTTGGCTTTGAAAGGGCCAACCATTGGGGATGAAGTTTTATCACTACTGACTTCCTTTCCCAAGAACTAGGAGTCCTGTGGATCTGTAGGATAATTGGTAAAGTACTTTGAGGTTTTTGAATACAAAGGACTGAGTAGGTGTGTAATATTATTATTCCCACTTTCTGTTCAGGAAGTGATTTTTTTTCTAAATGGTACATAATTTCCAGCTTTCCTCCTAGACTGGCCCATGGCAATATTTAACACTAACATCATATTTCTCTGGGCGCGCGTAATTAGGATGTTTTTTGTGGCTAGTTAACTCCAACTTGAGAAGTATATTATATAACAATAGTTTTGCACAGTACTTCATAAAGAGGCGTCAGAAAGTGAACTTTGATGACCCTCAGTATTAAAGAGAAAGGCAAGGGGTAGGGGGAGGAGATCTCCATCACATGAAATAAGCTTCAGGGATGTATGTCATCATGAGAGAGAGAGAGAGAGAGAGAGAGAGAGAGAGAGGTCTACTACATTGATTCAGGCTTTGAGACATATGACACTACATAAGAGGAAAGGTCAAATCTCCACTACATGAACTAAGGCTCAGGGATGTATGGCAATACGTAACAGAGAAACATATCTCCAGCACACTGGCCGATGCTTAGAGATATGTGACACTGTGTGTGTGTGTGTGTGTGTGTAAGAGAGAGAGAGAGAGAGAGCGAGCTACAGCACATTCAATAAGGTTCAGAGACATATGACATTACTTGAGGGACAGAGACATCTCTCTATCACGTGAACTACGACCCATAACATTCATTTTGATAAAATGTTAAGCACCTTTCCTTTTGATGATCCCTGAATTGCACTGGAAGGTCTTTAAGGGATACCCATATCCTCCTTTTGGGAGAATTCCCAAATTCACTAGAGTATGGGACCAATTTTTGAGCTCCACCCAGGCTCAGACAATTTCACAAGTTTACTCTAAGGTGAAGACAGGCAGAATTTCAAGGATTGCTCTAACCACAGCAAGCTTTTGAAGATAACAGACTGGTATATTTGTGTCTTAAAAGACAGGCCAATTCTTTATATGTTCTCTTTCTGACAGATCTTGGCTTGTCCCATCTGCAGGGCTTTTCCTGCAGATGGTGTAAGGGTTCATATGCAGGAATCTTGCCTTAGCCCCAGCCTGTGTTTCCTCATTCTTTGAATTAGCCTTGCATTTGCTTTCTAAGAAGTGAGTTTTATTTTGTATAATAGTTTCAGAAATGCCAAAAAATTTATTTTTTAAAGATTTATGTATTTGAAAGGCAGAAAGAGAGAGAGACAGAGAGACAGAGAGAATCTTCCAACTGCTAGTTCACTCCCCAAATGGTGGCAACAGTCAGGTCTGAGCCAGGGTAAATCCAGGAGACAGGATTATCTGGGTCTCCCATGTGGATGGAAGGGGCCCAAGCACTTGGACCATCTTCCATTGCTTTCCCAGGCACACTAGCAGGGAGCTGGACGGGATGCAGAGCTATCCAAAGACTTGAACCAGAACTCTGATATAGGATGCTAGCATCACAGGCAGTGGTTTAACCAGCTGCATCAGAATGCCAACCCTCATATGCAAGGAAACTTAAAAGATAGTTACAAAGACTTGCCATATACCCCTGAACTCAGTTTCCTCTATTATTAATATCTTGTTAGTATGATCCATTTGTTATTATCAATGAATCAATATTAATACATTATCCCATTAACCTACTTACACAGTTTGTGTGGATATCCACAGCTTTTACCCAATGTTCTTCTTCTATTTCAGGATTCCACCCAAGATACCATGTAATATGACATTTTTACGTTTCTTTAGGTTCACCTAGGCCCTGGGCTGTGTCATTAACTCAGAATTTCCTTGTTTTTGATGACATTCAGATTTTGAGGAGTATTAGGAACAACAGGTGTTAGGAACAATGTCCAAGTATTGGAATTTATATGAGATTTTTCTCATGATAAGACCAGAAACATGGGCTATTGGGATAAAGACCACACAGGTAAAGTACTTTCTTTCATGACCTCATATCAAAGTTACAGGATACATCACTTAGGACTGCTGATGTTGACCCTGACTGCCTGCCTAAGGTAGTGTTTGCCAGCTTTCCTCATGGTAATGCTACATTTTTCCTTGCCTTTCCATACTGTATTCTCTGGGAAGGAGTCATTGTGTGCAGCCCATACTCACAGAGGAGGCCCTCATCCTCTTCTTCTTTGAGGGTGCTGAACCTACATAAAAGATTTGGAATTCTTCTGTACAGGAGATATAACTTATTTACCATTGTTAATGTAATCAATCATTTATTGACAATAGTATGGATTCATGGGTATTTACTTAATATTTTGGGTCTTAATCCAATACTATTTTACCTAGTTCTTAAATTGCTCTTTCATTTGGATTTTTTGAAGTATTTTTTTGAGCACTTCCTTACTTCCTGGCTCTTTCAGGTGCACTGGGCTCATCTTGTGCATGTCTTTCATTTGTAGAAAACGTCTGCTTGCAGGTGGTTTTCCCTTTGCAGAGATTTGCCTGCTGTCTTGAACGAGGCTTAGAGTGGGTATGGTTCCAACACCCGCACAAAGTAGCACTGTATGCAAGCGAGTCTGTGTTCTCCCTGCTGGGAGAGTGGCCCAGGCTGCAGGGGGCATTGTGCATGCATTTGGGGGAGACTACCACAGACAGCGGGGAGCTGGACAGGAAAATATCAGAAGACGGTGGAAGCCGATGGGCAGCCTTCTTCCCGAGACCAAACACTACTTTTTCAGGCCCAGAGGACTGATCATTCGCAGCTGAGAGCAACGAGTCAGCCAGCCTGATCCATATGCTGACAGAACGACTCAGCTGAGACAGCCAGTTTTTAAAGACATTTGGGGGAATCTCTGGTTCAGACAAGAGTGAGAAAAAGGGAGGGAGAACAGAGAGGAAGCATCTCCTTGGTGTCAGGTGCCAACTCATATTAACAACTAATGAAAGCAGATTGTATTTAGCAGATTTTAATATAAATTAGGCTAATGGTGACACATTTGAAATAGTACACTGAAAAATCAGTCTGTAATAACAAGCTAACAGATGTTGGCATTTTTATTATTAATTATACATTTCATTATCATCTGATTATTGTTAAACATCATTTGACAGAAAAATTGTATAAATGATTCATACACATTTGTTACACTGTTAAAAGGTGCTAGGGCCTGTTTTATTAATGTAGTGACTTGAGTAGTCTGGTATCATTCTAAAAATCTCATCTTTAATCAAATCTATTGAGTCATATACAATATGTTAAAAACCCTTAATTTAACTATGCTTGTCATTGGAAGATTTCAAAGAGCTTTGCATCCTGATTCATCTTACTTATTCACCCTTCTTTCCTCTTTTGGCCAAGGCCTACAGAGAGGAGGTTCAGTTTCCAGAGAATATTGCTAAACACATGGGGCAGCATCATCACATGTCATATGGTCACTTCTCAGAAAGATCCTAGTGAAAAGCTGTTACGAAATTGCTGTCCTGGAATTTTGGAAACTGAGAAGCTGAGCTTTTGTCTAATATATACAAATATGAAATTAAGAAACAAGCAAGCAGCCTAGATACTCAACAGACCAATGAAACTTAAAATAAGCCTTCCCCTCATATTCATGGTCATATCTGCTTATATAATATGTACCCTACAGAGGATCTGCTTGTTCCAGACATATAAAACATTTCTACTTGAGTATTATTCTGGTTATGGTTTGCTGAATACTTTAGACAGTAAGAAAGTCTTATGATTTGCATATTGTCTGGGACTTTGCACAAGTGGCTGATTAACTGTGTTGGAGAGTGTGTGTGTGTGTGTGTGTGTGTCACTGATGGAGACCATCAAAGTTGGTGCAGAAACATTGGATATTTGTACCCTGAAAAGTTGGTAGTGAAGTTGGACATATTAATTGAAACAACAGCCTATATTGAGTTACTGCTTGTACTTGCATTGGGCAACTATTTTATTTACATGATTTTAAAGAGCTCAAATGACTTTCTAAAGATATCTACTCCCAAACAATCTTGTGGCATCACATCTGTTTACCACCTCTGCAATTCCAAGTATGAAAATCATTCCCTTGGATAACTGGTAAGAAGCTGTGACAAAAGATTACTGGGAGATATTCACATTTCCTGAACATTGAGGAAGGCCATGAGCTCTCTGCCACTGATCCATACACTAGCAAAAAAAAGTAAATCCACTAGGAGTCAAGTGACTTACCGTAACAATATTAACACTGATCAAAGGGCAGAGTCAGATTAGTGGATGGATCTGACAAGCACCTGTCTGATTTCCAGTCCGGAAGGGGTGATAAGTAGAAATATAAAAAAGATTTGTAAATCACACTCCCATCAGAGCTTTGCTCAAGGAGAATGCTGTGTGGGTTGAAAACGGAAGGCCGGCGCCATGGCTTAACAGGCTAATCCTCCGCCTTGCGGTGCCGGCACACCGGGTTCTAGTCCCAGTCAGGGCGCCGGATTCTATCCCGGTTGCCCCTCTTCCAGGCCAGCTCTCTGCTATGGCCCGGGAAGGCAGTGGAGGATGGCCTAAGTCCTTGGGCCCTGCACCCGCATGGGAGACCAGGAGAAGCACCTGGCTACTGGCTTCGGATCAGTGAGATGCGCTGGCTGTGGTGGCCATTGGAGGGTGAACCAACGGCAAAAAGGAAGATCTTTCTCTCTGTCTCTCTGTCTCTCTCTCTCACTGTCCACTCTGCTTGTCAAAAAAAAAAAAAAAAAGGTAATGGGACTTGTCCCAGTATCCTGCTTTAAAAAAAAAAAAAAAAAAAAAAACAAACAAAAAAAACGAATACTTACCAGCTCTTAGAGAATAAGGTAAGGTTGCTTGGAGAGTATACCAAGAGTATTAAGTGGTAGATACGCTGGCTTTGCAGATGTGTTCAGATCTAGGCAGACCTCCTATTTTGCTGAGAATATGACCAAAATTCATGTCCAGAGTTGAGTTGTTCACAAACATAAATGAGGCCTGCGTCTGTCACTCTTGGGCTCCTTTTCTGCCCTGCTCTTCCCAGCATCACTACAGAATCTATACGCAAATGGTCAATCTCTATTTATAAAACACTGATTTAATCAGGTATCAAATATTTACCTGCCAAGTATTTCCAAATATCTGAGCCGGATTTGGGTAGGTATAATCAGGTTTGGGCCTGGTGGAAAAATCACTGGGAACCCTTTAATAAGGAGAGACCAGACGCAGACATTGAAATGAGATTCTTATATCTATGCGCCAGACCTTGTGCTACAGTCAGGCCAGCCACTGTTGTACAGCTTGCTCTTTGATCTTGGTACAGTACTGATTGAGGGAAGCTGTGAACCTGCATTGGCATAAATGAGTGTATCTTGCCTTGGCTCTAAGATATTCTTGATGATAGGAGATGTGGGATCACGAGAGGAAGTGACAGAAGAGGACTGGCCAGAAAATGATGCCTTGGATTGGGTCCTACTAGCAGGGGTGGGAAGTCCTGAGAGTGTTACTCTTGCCGTGGAGCACAAATCCAGCTTGATGAGAAATTTGGATTAAGAAAATTCTCGAGATGGCCATAATCTGTATTAGGAAGTGGAGAGAGAGAGCCCTACAAACATTCTGCCTCTCTATAGCATTTTGTGCACGGTTATGTGTCATGGCTTCACCAGGGAAAAGGGCTGTCCTCCCCTCACCTGGGGCTTTCATGCATCAGCCACAATCAGCTATTTCTCAAGGATATAACCCAAGTTTGAAAAGCTACTCTTCGTTCAGAAATGGGTTGATTTAAATTTATTTAATTATTCTTTTACTTTTTAATAAACCAGTGATTTTTAGCAAATTTATAAAGTTGGGCCATCATCGCCATAATCCAGTTTGAGAACAGTTCCATCATCCCTAAAAGATTTTTTTGTGGGGGTCAGAATTGTGGTGCAGTGGGTCAAGTCACTGCTTGTGACACTGGCATCCAGTGAGCACTGGTTCAAGTTTCAGCTGCTCCACTTCCAATATAGCTCCCTGCTAATGTGCCTGAGAAAGCAGCAGATAGTGGTCCAAATAATTGTGCCCCTGCACTCACATGGGAGACCCAGATGGAGTTCCGTTCTGGCTTCAGTCTGGCCCCAGCTATTTTGGCCATTTTGGGAGTGAATCAGTGGATAAAAGATTTCTCTCTCTCTCTCTCTCTCTCTCTCTTTCTCTCTGTTTTCATAAAAATAAATATGACTTTTAGTTGATTCTGCTCCCCATCTGTGTCAATTTGAGAGCAAAAGCAATATATGCATGTTGAATATTCAAGATTGCCTCCGTAAAAACAATTGTATACTTGAGGTTCATAAATAGAACGATCCTCTTCAGTAACAGAATATTTTAGCATTTACATTCTATAAAGTTTTAGATTTTGGTCAACTGCAGTCTATGTTGATAATGACAACCAGGATGGAATTTGTGACTCTTACTCTGCATTTGATCACACCATGTATCACATCTTTCGGGTGTACCTGCTGATACTGCTGCCTGCTGCCTAAGCTTAGATTCTCATCTTTGTCCATGTCATTTGACATGCTGGTGTGGGCAGGCAACCAGTTCTCTGATTCTCCAGGTATCAACTTCATGTTCAACAATTCAAGTTAATTCAGATACTCCCTGGACTACCTATAGTTGACACAGACCCCATAGACTAAAGGCTCAATTTCATAAGACGGCCTCTAACTTCAGACACAAGTCACAAATCTTGGGTTTCTGGTACTTTTCAATGGCAATGCATTGTAAATTTCTTAAACTTTCTACATATCATGATGTTTTGGTACCTTAAAATCCTTCTGACTGGGGAGAGTGTCCTTTCCTGGGCTAGCAAATTTGTAGAGATAATTAAGGGCCTGATATGCAAACTACCCAAACCAAAGCACTCTCTCCTCTATCTGGCTAGTATGGCTAAGAAGACAAGATTCTTTCACCTTGATCATCCCAGGGCCTGGTTCCAGGCAGATAGAAACCACCTTTAGAGCCCTAAGCCTGCCATAATTTTTCAGGTTGGCCAACTCCAAACTGCTCACAATGCACTTTCTTGCGTTTCGCTCAGAAACCCCAATGGAGGTATTATCCTGGACATTCCTCTTGTTCTTGTCTTCTGCCTCATGAGCATCCTGGTGACTTTCCTCTATGACCCCAAAAGGTAAATGGAAGAAGGCGGACTGTACAGGGACATCAGGACATGAGAAGTGATGAGATGGTGAGTTCCCTGGATTATTTACCGCCTCCCATATTCATATATCTTTTGGAGAGAGTTGGAGAAGACTCCAATTTGGAACTACAAAGAGGAACTGACTTAAAAGTCTCCCCCAAAACACTGTTCCCCTAGTCAAGAAACCAGGAAGGGGGTTTTGTAAAAGCAGAAGAACTCTTCGGCAATACATTCCATACAGCTGTCAAGCAACAGTGGGAAAAACTTGCTCCATAATCTCTATGAGATTTCTTCCACTCCATTTTCAATCTCTGAAGAAGCAAGTATTGCCCTGAGTGCTCCCTATGATGGTGTTGGTGGACATGAAACTGATCTTCTATTCCCTCTCTGGCAAACACAGGCAGTGTTCCAATTTATGCTACCAGTGTGAGGTCAGAAGGGTCTAGTGGCAAGCTGAGGCTCCATATCCACCCAGTAACAAGAAGACTGAATATACTCAGTTGATAGTTCTGTTCCCCCGTCCTCCTACCTCTGGCATCTCAATGGTGTGTGATAGGGAGCTCAGGGTCCATCCCACCCTCATTTGATGAGGTGAATCAGGTGGTTTGAAGAAGTGATAAGAGCACCGGGCTTCCTCCTCTCCCTGCAGGGATCTGAACTTCTCCCCCAATCACACAGTAACAAAGTGATCTGAATGGCCCTCCTTTTTCTCCTCTGTGGTGTGGAGACCAACAGGGAGGTGATCTGCTATCTCAATTCAAGACAATGAGGGAGTACATTTTGGTGCCCACTTTTGCTAGGAAGGTGATAGCATCACCAAGGGAAGAGATGAATACCTCCCCCCCACACCATCTGCAACAGATTGAGTAAATGCCTCACTTTTTCTGGTGTTGTATTGGTGGGGCCCAGGAGGACGCCAACCATACATACTCATCTGATCATCATGATATGCTCTAACAAGGGGATTGCCTGATGAACATGATTAGATAGGATGTAGTGTCCCATGATGTAATAGCCAAAACTTTTTAGATGCAATCATACCAAGAACCAGAAGAAAAGTTACACAAATAAGAAATTATATTCAAAAGACACTACAATTAAGAAGAATGACATGCTGAAAATATTTGACAAGGATTTTAAAGCACCTGCCATGAAAATTATTATCCAAGTTATTTGTATCCTATATTTACTGCAGCTTAATTCACAATAGCGAAGATTTGGAATTAACCCAGATGTCCATCATCTGATTACAGGATAAAGAAAATTATATATATATATATATATATATATATATATATATATTCTATTGACTACTACTCAGCTGTAAAAAAGAATGAAATCCTGTCTTTTGCAACAAAATGGATACAACTGGAAACCATTATACTCGGTGAAATAAGCCAGTCCCAAAAAGACAAATACGTTTTCCCTGATCTGTGGTAACTAAAAGAGTTCAAAAAATGTAATGTATATGAGTGAAACTGACATTTTGAGATTTGATTATTGCTTAGAGCCCCTGTCTCTACTTTGAAGAATAGTATCTTTTTCTTCTTACTATTTCCTGAATTCTTTACTTAGTGGAGGGTTAATCTTATGATTATAAAATAAACTGAAAGTATGCCACTGTAAAAATTAAAAGAATAAGGCCGGCACCGTGGCTTAATAGGCTAATCCTCCGCCTTGCGGCACTGGCACACCGGGTTCTAGTCCCGGTTGGGGCGCCGGATTCTATCCCGGTTGCCCCTCTTCCAGGCCAGCTCCCTGCTATGGCCCAGGAAGGCAGTGGAGGATGGCCCAAGTGCTTGGACCCTGTACCCGCATGGGAGACCAGGAGAAGAACCTGGCTCCTGGCTTCGGATCAGCAAGATGGACCGGCCGCAGCGGCCATTGGAGAGTGAACCAACGGCAAGAGGAAGACCTTTCTCTCTGTGTCTCTCTCTCACTATCCATTCTGCCTGTCAAAAAGAAAAAAAAAAATTAAAAGAATAAGAAAGGAAGGAAGAGGGAGGGTGGGAACATGGGCAGGAGGGAGAGTAGGGTGGGGAGTATCACTATGTTCCTAAATCTGTACATATGAAATACATGAAATTTGTTCACCTTACATAAATACAAAATTATAAAAAATTAAAATTAAAAATGCTTCAACAAGTAATAACACAATCTCTTGAAATGAAAAGGAGAAAAGCTCAACAAAGTAACTGAGTCTATAAAAATTAACCAAATGTAATAATAAAATCAAAACTTGTGATACGGGCTCAATAGAAGAGTGGAGATGACAGAGTATAGAGTCAATGAACCTGAGAACAATTTAACAAAATTCATCTAATCTGAATGACAGAGAAAACAGACTGGAAAAATTAACCATGCCTTGGATACCTGTAGAAAAATAAACAGAATTAGAATTTGTATCCTCAGATCTTAGAAGGAAGGAAGAGATAGTATGCTACTTGAAACACATTCAATTGAAAAAGCTGAAAATTTTCCATATTTTACAAATGATAAAATCAACAAGAATCTGAGTGAATCCCTAGACAGAATAAAACTAATGAAATCCATGCCAAGATACATTATAAGTCAATCTCAAAACTGAAGACAAAGAAGAAATGGTAAAAGTAACTAGAAAAATGACTTATAACTTATAGAGAACACAAACTAACAGCACAAAGGATTTCTTATCTGAAACCAAGGAATTTCCAGAAATGGCACGTCATTTTTCAAGTACTCAAAAAACTATTGTGTGTGATTTTAATTTCCAGTGAACTATTCTTTATTGAGTAAACAGGGAAATAAAGACAGACAATTAAGACAGAAAATTAAGAAGTTATGTTGCTAGAAAACCTATCCTTAAAGGAGCCATAAAAAGCAAATAATAACTAAAGAAAGACAATAATGACAGAAGAAGGATTGGCACTCAGAAGGAAAAGAACATTGGAATGGGTAAACATAGGAGTAAATAAAATTGACTACAGTTTTCATGAGTTTCTTAAATCATGTTTGGTGGCTGAAGCAAAAACTATAATACTATCCAATGTGGTACTCAATTCATGTAGAAGATATACTGAAAATATATTTTAAAAGTGCTGAGTATACAGCAAATTATCTGTGAGATCACTATACTTCATCTGAAGGGGTGAATGTTGATACTAGCAGATTATAAGTTACATTGTATAGTGTACAGTGTAAAACCCAATACAATCCTTATGAAAACTGTAGGTAGTGCAATTCCCATGAGCATTGCAAATAAATCCTGATGAAATCCTAAAATTATTTAAATAACACACAAGATGAAAAAGAGAGAAAAACGAAAAACAGAGTAAGCAGAAATAACACATTTATATCAATTCATTAAACATAAATAATATAAATATGAAAATCAAAACATAAAAATTGGCAGAGTGCAAAAAGTGAAACAAAAATCCACAGGCTGTATTCTGATTACAGGAATCTCATTTCAAATTCAATGACATAGAATACTGAAACTAAAAGGAAGGAAAAGGACACTCCATTAACAGCACTAAAACAATAACAAGTGCAGAAAGGATACATCAATATCAGATGAAACAGAATTCACAGCAAACACAGTTACTGGAGACAAAGAGTGATTAATCCATCAGGAAGACCTCATGATCATAAATGGGTGTGTATCAAAAACAGTCTCCAATTACATGAACCAAAAGCTAACGGAGTTGAAAAAAAGACAAACGCATTATTATAACTGAAGACTTCGACTTCCTCTTCTCAGCAGCTAACAATATTGATAGAAAATCAGCAGGACTGCGCCAGATCTAAACAAGACAATCAACCTGGGACTGGCGTTGTGGTGTAGTGGGTAAAGCCATTGCCAGCAACACCAGCATTCCATATGGGCATGGGTTTGAGTCTTGGCTGCTCCATTTCTGATCCATCTTCCTGTTAATTGCTTGAAAAAAGAAGTGGAAGATGGCCCAAGATTTGGGACCCTGCTACTCACGTGGGAGACCCAGATGAAGCTCCTGGTTCCTGGCTTCAGCCTGGTCCAGTGCTGGCTGTTGCAGCCATCTGGAGTGTGAACTAGCAGAAAGAAGATCTCTCTCTGTCTTTCTCTGTATCTCTGTAACACTGACTTTCAAAATATATTTAAAAAAACTCTTAAAAAAAGATAATTAACTAATATGATCTAATAAACATAGATAGAACACACTATCCCAGAGGAGCAGACTACACACTGAAAAATGCCCAGGGAATACTCTCCAACATAGACCATATCCTGTGCCATAAAGCAACTTTTAACAAATTTAAAGGGATAGAAATCATAGAATGTTTTGTTAAACTACAGTGAAATCAAACTAGAAGTCATTAGCAGAAAAACCACAGGAAAATCTCCAAATATTTGAAAACCAAACCACACACTTCCAGTTATTCTCCAGACACAGAGGAAGTCTCAAAGGAAATGAAAACTTAGAATTGGAAAAATGGAAAAACAACATATTTGGCATACACTTATATACATATATGATGCCGTTAAGAACAATGGTCACAGAAATTTATGGCACTAAAACTAAAAAGCTAAAACTAAAAATTAATTTGAAATGGCTAAATAAAAAAATGCACAAAATCAATTATGCTCATTCTTACCTCAAAAAACCAGAGAAAGAAAAGCAAAGTAAGTCCCAACAAGCAAGAAGAAATGAAGTCCTAAGCATAAGAGCAGATGTCAATGAAAATGAAAATAGGAAATTATAGAGAAAATCAGTGAAACTGAAGTAGGCAGGTGTACCGTAGTAGGCCAGACCTACGAGATGGGACCCTGGAAAATCCAGATGCCGAATGGTTTACTGATGGCAGCAGCTATATGAAGGAAGGAGTTAGAAAGGCAGACAACAGAAGCCCAAGCACTACCACACAATACTTTAGCCCAAAAAGGCGGAGCTTATTGCATTGACTAAGACTTTACAACTGGGAAAAGGTCAGCGAGTTAATATAGATAGATAGATAGATCGATAGATAAATAGATAGATCGATAGATAGATAGATGGATTCCAGATATGCTTTCCTTGTGTTACATGCACACGCAGCAATCTGGAAAGAGAGGGGCTTACTGACCCCTGTTAAATGTGGAAAAGAGATACTGGCTCTACTTCAGGCAGTACTGGAGCCTTTAGAGGTGGCTGTCATCCACTGCAAGGGACATCAGAAGGGAGATAATTATGTTAACCGGAGAAATGCATTAGCAGATAGAACAGCTACGCAGGAAAGTTTGGAAAGGGCCCTTATACCTCAATCTGTGGAAGTCGTTAAGGAACTGCACTATACGGAGCCTGAGTTGAATGGGCCCAACAGCGAGGCTATACTAAAAATGCAAATGGATGGTGGATGCTAAATCATAATTATGCTACCAATGGCCACTCAATGGAAAATTATAAAGGAGATACACAACTCTACCCACTTGGGAAGAGATACCTTAGTACAATTGGTCTCCCGAGCTTTTGGAGGAAAGGGACTAAATACAGTCATAAAGGAAATGACTCGCTCTTGGCCACTGTGTTTACAGAATAACCCTCCCCATGTAAGGCCACCTCCCCTGTTGACTCCTGTGCAGAGGAGGGGAACAGACAGGTGTAGATTGGCAGGTTGATTTTACCAATATGCTCCCAATTAGTAATTATAGGTACCTCCTAGTCTTTATTGTTACTCTTACAGGATGGATGGAGGCCTTTTCAACCCGAACGGAGAAAGCACACAAGGTGCTTAAAGCCATGTTAAAAGACATCGTGCCACGCTCTGGACTCCCACGGTCACTCCAGAGTTACAATGGACCTTCATTTATATCTAAAATAACCCAGCAAAACCCGGCAACTTCTGAAAATAATGATGACCATGCAGGAGACAGTGAGGATGGCAGTGACTGAAAGAGATCCAGCTCGTGAAGTGAACTCATTAGATGAGATAGGCAGAGACTCCCAGACCGAGAACAGGCAGGGTCTGCACGCCCCTAATCAGCAGGAAGTAGCTACAGAAGATGGAGACTCAACGCCCATCAACATCCCCTTAAGATTAAGGTCTGGAGTCTCTGAGGGGGGAATGAAGTAGGCAGGCATACAGGTTGGAGTTGATCGGATTTGTGAACTGGAAGACCACGCCCCTATGTGACCTCATGCTCCTACCTGATGCCTTTGCCATGCCCTTGTGTGGCCTCATTCCCCTACCTGGCCGTACCGGGGTACCCACCAGCCAATCAGGTTAACTGACCACTCCCCTTTGGAGTGGGTTAAAAGCCTGGGGCACAGTGTGCCCAGCCTGCTCTTTTTCCCTGGCCTCTTGCTAGGAAGGGGCTTGCTGTAGCCCCACGCCTCCAGGGCGCATGGCCTTCGGGCCATGTGCTCTAGGCTTCCTGGCTTAGATGCTCATCTACGTGGCTGGTTCCTGGTGCTCGGTATGAACCCCCCATTCGCTTCTCTCTCCTAAATAAAGCTCTCACTCTCCTATGCACCTTTCTTACTAAATAAAAGCTTAAAACGTACCATGCTGCCTCGTTTATCTGTGCCGGTATTTAGAATTCTTCTTTAAATATTAGGCAAGAACCCTCTTGGGCTTATTAATATCGGGGATTTAGTAACAAGCCCGTGGCGAAATCGTAAGGCACCCCAAATTCTGGTAGTACATGTGGCACCCCGGCTAGCATTTCTATGGAACTTTAAGGGGCCACATTTTAGTGTGAATTTTAGGGGGTCTTGTCCGATATCAAAACAACAAGTTGATTTTTAGTTGACTTGTAATACTTGTACATATTTAGGGGGTACAGTGTGATAATTTTATATATATATATATATGTATATATATAAAATGCACAATGATTGTATTAGGAAAATTTGCATTCATATTTCCTTAAGTAATTATCATTCTTGGTGTTGAAAACCTTCAAATGCCACAATTCTAGTTCTATAATAGATTACTGTGAACTATAGTTATACTACTATGCTATTAGAGTACATTCCTGCTATGTAACTGTATTTTGGAAGTTGTTGTTTTTTTTTTTTAAATAAAGAAACTTGATAAATCTTTAGAAAGACTGACAAAGATAAAAGCAGAGAAGACTCAAATCATCAATAGCAGTAAAAATATAAATGTCTTGTTGCTAGAAAGAAACTAAAAACATTTTATATGTTTGTGCTTAAGTTTACTGGTTAAACAAACTACACCATGTTAGATATTTAAGAGGTATTTCCAAATACACAATTCTTAAAATTTATAGAAGGCATTGGACCTTCTGGTAAATGTTTTCTTAAGTTGTTATCTAATGGTTGAAACTGTTTGCTAAGTTTTCATGTGATATTGCTATTGTCAGCAAGTGATCTAGGACTTGCTCCCTCATTTCTCTATTCTAAGCCCAACTTGTTCTTTCATCTCTCTATTCTCTTCAAGGTAGGAAACTAATTCTATTATGAAGGAATCTGTAGGATGCACAATTTAATCTTTAGACCTTATAAAAGAGATGGCTAACATTTTTCTGTAATAGCATAGCCAAAATAAGAGCTTAAATTATAATCTCATAGCTAGATTTACTTCGCCATCAGCGAAGTAAACAGTAAGTAGAAAAAACCTCCCTTTCAGACCAAAGGGAAAGAAAGTTTTAAAGTGAGAATATAATTTTCCTCATGGGCATTGTCTACCTTAGACAAATTACTATAGAACATGCCTGTGACTATAGACTTGTAGTTCAGGCCACTGAAGATTAGAGATGGGACTTGGGCACTCCCTTGACTTGCATCCTCTGGTCTGCTTTAACACAAACCAGGAGGAAAAGAAAGCTAGGCATCAGAAGCAATGGGTGGCAGGCCTATTAATGGCTGTTCTGTACAGTGATCTGCCCTCAAGGAGACCCAACAGGCCAGTCCACCGCAGTGGCTTTCAATGTGGTAAGGCTGGGCTTCAGCAGAAGTCAGCTTGTGAAGAGCCCTGGCAGCTCTGCCAAGAGTTGGATCACTGGAAATGGACCTGCCCTGGAGTCGAAGGATGCCCAGGTCAGAGCCACAGATCTTATTGGCTCTAAGCTGAAAAGCCCTTCACTCAGCCCAGCTTCCAAAGTGACCACCGCAGCTGAGGGGATGGCCAAGTAGGGTCAGCAACATTGCAGGCAGAACTGTAAATTTCTTGTTAGAGATGCCACCTGCCTTTACCTGGCCAGCTCTCCTCCCAGCCCAGCCAAGTAATGAAAGTCAACAGGGTGCCTTCCCCCCGGAGGTTCACACCTCCCTTAGGATGTACCCATGTGAAGAGATAGATAGGTCTGGGCCTCTTAACTTACAAGGCCTAAAGCCCAACAGATTATTATCAAGCCCCTTCTGTCAGGTTCTATTTGCCTCTCAATCAGAAAACTTAATTGTAGCTTAGGCAGCACCTTTCTTAGCTCCTCTAATAATGACTCTGTCCTTTGTTCTAGACCCTGTCTAGTGCACTTAGGCCTCATTCCTTTGTAATCATAACCTCTGCTCTACCACCAATGGCTCTACTCCCAACCTGTGTGTACTGATGGTCCTCTTCCCCACTTAATGCTGTATAATTGTTCAGAATTTCTCTACAGACAAACCCCTCTAGCTACAAAAGATGAGTGACTTTTCTCCCAGTCTTGGCTGGAATCAGCTTTAAGCCACATCCATCAAACTGTCCCCACAAGGGTCCAGAGACCCCTCCCCCCATTTCCTCTCCTCTATGAAATCCTCTCATTACCTGGTTAATGCCACTCTTAGGATCATTGGTTCTATTCTCACCCTGTCTTTTATACTACAGTGTCTAAGTGTTTACAGCAGGTTATAAGGGAACAAACAAAGGCCTTCAACAACCAGGTGGTCAACCAAATGCTGCTACAAGGATATACTCGGCTCCCCACCCAGGAGACAGCGGCCTGAGACATCATCCCATGCCAGCGAAGAGTATCTCGTCGCCCCATGTCAGCAGGAAGTAGCTCTAAAGACAGACCATCGTCCCTCTACCCCTCCTGGACTTTTGGGGCTAATGTAACCCCATACAAATCCTGCTTTATAAAAAACAAAAGGGGGGAATGTTAGGAAACTGGGGCAGTTTTAGTCAGGTGGCCACATGGCCCAGCTACCTGAGCCAGGCTCCACCCCCATCCTAATGGGATTCGCTGCTCCTGCTTCCCTGCCTGCCCTCAGGCAAAGTTTTAAAAGGGCCTGTTCCTGAACATGTGCTCTCTCAGCTCTTCCCTCCTGCTCTCTTGGTTCTTCTCTCTTGGCCCTTCTCTCCTGCGCTCTCTTGGCCTCTCTTGGCTCCTCTTGTCTCTCTTCTCTCTCCTCTCTCTTAGCTCCTCTCCTCTCTGTTTCTCTCTTATACTCTCTTTCTCTCTCTTTCCCTTCGCCACCCTTTCACTCCAGTCTGTTGGGTGTTCCCCAATAAACCCTTTCCCTTAAAAAAAAAAAAAAGAGGGAGGTGCCTTTCTCTGAAGGGAGGAGAGAACTTCCACTTTGACTATAACCTTGTCTAAATATGATCAGAGTCGGCGAACTCGGAAGGCTTCCATAGCCTTGGCAACTCAGGATGGGAGCCTAGGGTGGTTACTGGCGCCATAAACTAGAGTCAATTTGTTGGGTTAACAACAGGAGTCACTGTGCACTTGCTCCTCATGTAGGATCTCTGTCCTTAACGTGCTATACATTGTGATTTAATGCTATAACTAGTACTCAAACAGTATGTTTCACTTTGTGTTTCTGTGTGGGTGCAAACTGATGACATCTTTACTTAATATATACTAAATTGATCTTCTGTATATAAAGAGAATTGAAAATGAATCTTGATATGAAAGGAAGGGGAAAGGGAGTGGGAGAGGGGAGGGTTGCAGGTGGGAGGGAAGTTATGGGGGGGAAGCCATTGTAATCTATAAGCTGTATTTTGGAAATTTATATTCATTAAATAAAAGTTTAAAAATATATAAATGTCTTATTGTCACTGAAAGAAATCCATACCAAGACACACTATAATAAAGGAGAATGCAATAGTTTCCAATGGCTCCTATAACAAATTACCACAAACTTGATTATTATAGACAAACACTGGCTTTCTTTTTCCTTCCTTCCTTCTTTCCTTCCTTCCTTCCTCCCTCCCTCCCTCCCTCCCTCCCTCCCTTCCTTTTTAAAGATCTATTCATTTATTTGAAAGGCAGAGTTACAGAAAGAGAGAAGGAGAGACAGAGGGAGAGGTCTTCCATCCCCTGGTTCACTCTCCAAATGACAGCAATGGGCAAAGCTGGCCTGACCCGAAGCCAGAGCCAGGAGCTTCTTCCAGATCTCCCACACAGGTGCAAGGACCCAAGCACATGGGTCATTTCCACTGCTTTCCCAGGCCATTAGTAGGGAGCTGGATCAGAAGTGGAGCAGCCAGGACTGGAACTGGCACCCATTTGGGATACCAAGGCTACAGGCAAAGGTTTAACCTACTTAAGCCACAGAGCCAGCCCCAACACTGGTTTTCTTATAACTTGAGAGGTGGAATGTCTGGAATCAGTTTTTCTGGGCTCTTCCTTTGAGGTTCTAGGGAGGGATCTATTTCCTGATCCTTTTTGGTTTCTAGAACTTTGTTCCTTGCCTTCTTTTGTCCAGGGACTCTTACTCCCTCTTAAAATCTATCAGCTTGGCATCTTGCTTCTGCTGTCAAATGTGCTCCTTCTCCTTTATTTGGTAAAATCTCTGTGGTTTGGATATAGTTTGAATGTTGTCCAAAGCTTTATGTGCTGGATTTAATATCCATTGTGAGGTATTAGAGCAGATGGAAACTTAATGCCACCATGATATGTAGAGATGGAACCTTTAGAACGTGATGGGATTTATAAACAGTCATTACAGCAGTGCTCCCAGGGTTGAATTCTGGTGGCTTTGCAAGAGGAGGGGGACAGAGACCACACATACACATATGTACTCTCTGTCTTCTGCCAAGTGATACTTTGTGGCTTCTCTGGACTCTGCTAGCAAAATGCCATGAACCTCCAGGACCATGAGCCGAAATGATCCTCTTCTCTTTGTAAATCAGCCTGCCTCGGGTATTTCATTACGGTAACAAAGTCAGACCAATACCGCTTGTTAAAAGGGCACCTGTGATTACATTTCTCGTGCACCTGAATAATCCAGGATAATCTCTGCATGTCAAGACCTTTAACTCACTCACTACAGCAAAGCCTCTTTTTCCAGGTAACATTTACACATTTCAGGGATTGGGTAACTTTGCAGGATATTATTTAGCTCACCACAGAATATAACAAACAACTTTATAATAAATCCTACAATTTAGATGAAATGAATTCTGAAAACTACAAACTATCAAAGTGAAATAAAAATGAAACATCCAGCCCCGAACAGTCTTGTAATCACTAGAAATTGGATATTTCCTGAAACAAATTTTCAGATGTAGAAGTTTTCACTGAAGAATCACACCAAGCATTTACAGAAGAATTAACACCATTTTTACATAATCACTTTTATAAGGCCAGTATTACCTTGACACCAAACCAAAGATAATTAAAAAAAAAAGTTCAGGCTAGTATCTATCATGGACCTATATGAAAGATCCTCAAAAACTCTCAGCAAATCAAGTCCAGCAATACATAAAAAGAGTTATGCATCATCATCAAGAGGGGTTTACTGTAAGTATACAAGCCTGGTTAAACAGTAAAAACAAATCAGTATAATACACTATAAGAGGGCACTTCAAAATGTTCATGGAAAACTGAAATTAAAGGAAAGTTTAAGGGGAGGCATCTGGTGCAGCAGTCAAGACGGTGCCTGGGTACACCTGCACCCCATACTGGAGTGCATGCATGTGAGTCTTGGCTCTGCTTCCAGTTCCAGCTTCCTGCTAATGTGCACAGGGAAGCAGCAGCGATGGCTTAAATAACTGGCTCCTTGACACCTTGAATGAGAGACCTGGATTAACTTCACAATTCCTTGTTTTGGCCTAGCCCCGTCTTGGTTTTTGTGGGCTTCTGGGGTGTGAACCTACAGGAAGGACCTCTGTCTCTGTTTTTCTCTCTGCCTTTCAAATCAATAATAAATAACAATAAATATTTTTCATTTAAAATATGTTTATCTTGGTGTAAAAAATTGAAATTCATGCATAGTTTTTTTTTTCACAATCTGCCTTTTCCATGAGCATTTTGGAGACACCTTTATATGCGTGGATTTCAAAATTATTTTTCACCAAAGTAAACTTACCTTTCAATTATATTTTTCCCTGAACTTTTTGAAGTACCCTTGTATGAACAAGCTAAAGAAGAGAAAATATCATGTGATCATACACATTAATGTAGAAAAAGCATTTAAGAAAGTCTAACACTAATTTGTAATTTTAAATAGTCAACAAAGGATGAACACAGGGAAACATCCTCAAGAGTATCTACAAAAAGATAAATGGCTAATATAATAATAGAAATTGTATGTCCTTCTGAGAGTGGAAAGAAAGTAAGGATTTCCCTTCTTATTATGCTTGGTCAACATAGGGCTGGGAGTCCTAGTCACTTCGGTAAGGCAAGAAAAAGAAACAAATGATGTAACTGGAAAGGCAGAATAAAATTGTCCCTTTTTGCAGATGACATAATTGTCTATGTAGAAAAATCTCAAAGAACTGACAGAAATGCCAACAATTTATAAGTGAGTACACAAGGTCACAGAGTGTGAGATCATTATCCCAAACTCAGTCTCCTTTTTACTTACCTAATAATGAACAAATAGAAACTGAAAATGAAAACAGTAGCATTTGTAATTACTTATAAAAACTAAAATACTCAAATGAACTTAAAAAATATGAAATACGATCTATATATGAAAAATAGAAAGCACTGATAAAAGAAACCCTAAATGAACCACAATACATACCATGTTCATGAATTGGGAAACCAGGGTAGTACAAATTCCAATTCTTTTTAACCTGATCTATTGGTTTAATGCAATTTGTATCTAGCTCCAGATAGATAATGAGTCATAGGCAAGCTTAAAATTTGTATGGAAAAGCACATTCCTCAGACTAGTTAAACCAATTTTGAGGAAGAATAGTAAAGTGAGAGAAATCACTCTGACACTATGGCCTGGTATATAGTATAGAAAGATTTAGTCCCAATTTCATGAGGTAGACATGGATCAATGAGATAGATCAGAGTACCCAAAAGAGATCTATATGAATATGTCCAATTGATTTTTGAAAAACGTGCTTCTAAATAGAGAAAGGACAAACTTTCCTTTTCAAATATATTTTAATTTATACATAAAATCATACATAATAATGATATTTAATACATGTATATATTGCATAATGTTCAAATCAGAGCAAGTACATCTACCTCCTCAAGCATTTAGTTCTCTGGTGAAAAAAATTCAAAATCCTTTTTTATGGACTTTTGGAAATATACAGTACCTTATCATTATCTATTGTCACCCTACTGAGCAACAGAACACCAGAATTTCTTTCTCCTGTTGAACCATAATTTAATACCTGCTGATCAAACCATACCTATTCTTCCCTCTCCTCTACTCTCCCCAGCCTATGGTAACCCCTATTTTACTATAACTGTATGAGATCTGCATATGAGGGAAATCATGCAGCATTTGTCTCTATGTGGTTGGTGTACTTCTCTTAACATCATGACCTCAAATGGTGCTGGAGCAACTGAACGCCCCTGGCAAAACACAGAAGCAAGCAAGCAAACAAAAAGAATTTGGATCTACACTTCACAACTTATACAAAAAATAGCTCAAAATAAAACACAGACAAATGTAAAATGAAAAAGTATAAACTTTTTTTTAAAGATTCATTTATTTTATTTGAAAGGCAGAGTTACAGAGAGGCAGAGGGAGGGAGGGGGAGAGAGAGAGAGAGAGAGAGAGAGAGGTCTTCTATCTGCTGGTTCACTCCCCAAATGGCTGCAATGGCCAGAAGCCAGGAGCTTTTTCCAGGTCTCTCACATGGGTGCAGGGGCCCAAGGACTTGGGCCATCTTCCACTGCTTTCCCAAGTCATAACAGAGAGCTGGATCAGAAGTGGAGCAGCCAGGACTCAAACCAGCATCCATATGGGATGCCAGTGCTGCAGGCAGCAGCCTTACCTGCTATGCCACAGAGCTGGCTGCGAAAGTATAAATATTTTTTAAAATGGGAAAAAATCTTAAGGGTCTAGGATTAACTATGAAAGAACTCATACGGCACTAGTGGTGTGGCCCAGTGGGTTGAGTCACCTTCTGCAGTGTTGGCATCCAATAGGGGAACTGGTTTGAGTCCCAGCTGCTCCACTTTTCATCCAGCTCCCTTCTGCTGTGCCTAGGAAAGCAGCTTAAGATGGCCCAAGTTCTTGGGCACCTCTGCATCCATGTGGAAGACCTGGAAGAAGCTCCTGGCTCTCTGCTTTGGGCTGGCCCAGCCCCGGGCCCTTGAGGTCATCTGGGAGTGAATCCTCTGCCATTGTAATTCTGACATATAAATACATAAAATAGAAAGAATTCATAGACTTGGCACCAGAAGTATAATCCATAGGGAACAAAAAAATGATAGATCAGATCTCCCCAAAATTCAAACTTTTGTCTTGTACAATTGGGAAGACTGGGGCTGGCATTCTTGTGCAGTGGGTTAAGCCCCAGCTTGAAATGTTGGTATCCCATGGGGCCAGCGCTGTGGCACAGTGGGTTAGCACCCTGGCCTGAAGAGCCGGCATCCCATATGGGCGCTGGTTCAAGACCCGGGTGCTCCACTTCTGATCCAGCTCTGCTATGGCCTGGGAAAGCAGTAGAAGATGGCCCAAGTCCTTGGGCCCCTGCACCCACATGGGAGACCAGGAAGAAGCTCCTGGCTTCTGGCTTCAGATTGGCGCAGCTCTGGCCATTCCAGCCAGTGGAAAACCTCTCTCTCTCTGCCTTTCCTTTGTCTGTATAACTCTGACTTTCAGATAAATAAATGGATGTTAAAAAAAAAATGCTGGCATCCCATATGAAAGTCCTGGTTCAAGTCTCAGATCCAGCTCTACTTCTGACCTAACTTCCCACTAATGTGCCTGAGAAGGCAGTGGAGGATGACCCAAGTACTTGGGTCCCTGCTACCCATATTGGATGCCAGAATTCTATTCCTGGCTACTGGCTTCTGGCTGAGCCAAACCTGGACTTGTGGCCATTTGGGGAGTAAACCAGCAGATGGAAGATCTCTCTCTGTCTCTCTTTCTCTTTGTCTCTCCCTCCTCTCTCTGCCACTCTGATTTTCAAATAAATAAATGAATGAATCTTTAAAAAATAAAGACACATTACAAACAGAGAAAAAAACATTTACAGCATACATATTTGGCAAAGAACTAAAATCCAGAATACAACAAAAAACTGTTATAACAATTAGAAACTCAGAAAACATATGATCAAATTAGAAAATGAAGAAAATTCACAGAATAAGTCCATGAATAGATGTTCAATGTTATTAGTCATTAGGGAAATGCAAATTAAAACTACAATGAAATATCACTAAATGACTAAAATCAGAATGACTAAAATAATAGATAGTGATAATGTTAAATGTCGGTGAGGATGCTGAGAAAACTGTATCACATACATTACTGATGGGAATGCAGAAATGGCAAAGCCATTCCAGAGAGCAGTTTGACAAGTTCTTTTAAAAAACTAAATATGCAGTTGCCATACTCACACAATATAGCACCTGTGCTTCGAGACATTTATCTCAGAGAAATGGAAACTGATGCTCAGAAACAAATTTATATACAGATGTTCATAATAATTTGCTTTAAAAGTAATAGTTTCATAAAAGTTTAATTCCTAGCAAACCCAAACTGGGGACAACCTAGATGTCTGTTAGTGGGGAGTGGCTAAAAAACCTGTGGTGCATACATAGCATGAAATCAAGAATGTGTGGTATTACTGAAGAGGTAGACAAGTAAGAGATGACAACATGCAATGCCACTCAGCAATAAGAAAGGAACAAACTGTTGATGCATTGCAACAACATGGATGAATAGTCACATGATTTTTCTGAGTAAAAACACCTAATCCTAAGAAGTATCATACTGTGTAATTCTGGAAATGACACAATTATGAAATTATAAATTATAAAATTTTTCATTCATTTGAAAGTCAGAGAGAGACACGAATCTTCCATTTGCTGCTTTAACTCCCCCAAATATCTGCAACATCTAGGGTTGGACTATGTTGAAACTGGGAGCTGGGAACTTAGTCTGGGTCTTCTATGTGGGGCAGGGACCAAAGTGCTTGAATCATCATGTGCTGCCTCCCAGGGTGCACATCATCAGGACTCTATGGATTAGAAGTAGACCTGATATGGGATACACACATCCCAAGAGGTGTCTTGACCACTGCAAAAGACACTTGCCCCAGATCACCTGTCTACTGGAGAGAGGGGGAGAGGATTAGGGATGGCTATAAAAGGCCATCAGTAGAGCTCCCTATAGTGGTAGAACTGTCTCTGTCTTGACTATGTTCAAATTGACAACCTGATCATGATGTTGTACCACAGTTTTGTAAGATATTCCAATCAAAGGAATCTGGGTGAAGTGTACAGGGACTCTGTTTTTTCTTACAACTACATGTAAACTTACATGAAAAATTTGACTACAAACTGTCAAATGGAGCTAAGAAGAAAGCTAGCATTTACTGAGCACTTACTATACCTTTAACACAGCTAAATACTTGTCACATAATAGAGCACTTATCCTTACAATATCTGTAAGTTATGCATTATCATCATTTTTACAGATGGGCAACAGTAATGGTTCTTTGATGGGAATTAAATTTGATTTAGGAAACATGATTGAGACAAACCTAGAATTTTAACCCTGGCTAAATTAAAAAATGTTTCAACACAAATCAGTGTGGTCAGTTAATTAATTCATTTACTTAGTTCCACATCACCATGGTTTTTGCTTATTGTGTGCTTTGTATTAAATACAGAAGTGTTTCTGCAGGATTTAAACAGATTTCAAAACAGCATTTGTATGAATGGGTCTCAGAATAATCATGTCAAAGTCAAAGATAAGCTAATCTTTGTTTCCTTATTTTTCCTCTCCTTCCCTTTAACCCCAACTCACATCACTAGGTTGGGAGGAAGGCTATCCCATTGACTTTCCTCTTGGACCAAAGGAGGAAATCTTGGCTCTGGAGATGAGTGGCTTTCTTTCTCTTCCACCAGCTCACTTTTACAAGATTAAACTTTTCTGCTGAGACATTCTGTGTCTTTCTTGTTGTATCTGCTGTCCCTACTGTTAGTGTTTCTTCATGCCTTTTGCTCTTGGTCAAATCACTTTAAGTATCAGGAAATTAAATTCTGACTATCCCTTATACATAGAATTGCATGCATTTTGAAACATCTCCACTAACCAATGCATTGATTTTTTCTGGTAGATAATTCAAAGCCAACTCCCTTTCACATCCCACACCCTTGAACAACGAGACTTGTTTGACATTTTTAACAGAGTACAGAATAGGCAAGGAAAAGGCCAGAAAGCAAAGGTGTTATATCCAAACACAATTCAGGAAAACACAACAACATAGTGGCAGACCTGCTGCCTCAGAGCCCTTCTTTAATTCATTGTTCTTGGATTAGGTCAAATGAAGAGATTGAATATTTTATTTTTTTCAGGATGACAAATGTAGGTCTCAATTTTGCCAAGGGTCTTTTTAACTTTTTATTTGTATATATTTCATAAATACAACATAAGAAACATGGTAATTCTTCCCACCATACCTGTCCTCCCACCCATTCTCCTGCCCTCTTCTGCCTCCCTTTCCTGTTTAGTCCAATAAAGAAAACGAAAGAAAAAAATTTTAAATAAAAAAAAAAAACTAAGAAAACTGTTCCTGAACAGTGTAGACAAGGGCTGTTCAAAGCTGTTGCTTCTCAAAGGTGATTTCACTTTTCCCTCACTTCCTCTTTTCTCTTCCATCCTCCCCCTTCTTTCCTTTTAGAAACTTAATTATCTTTAAAGAAGAACCCAAGAATGATACATCTTTTGTGAGCACTTAGACATGACTATAACTTCTATGATGTAATAATATCCTCCATTTAAAACACTAAAAGGAAGTGATTCTTGAGGACAACTTTTACTATTAAGTCTCATGATACAATTCTTTGTGGACAGAGGTCCTGGATGGGAAGTTAGTGCACAGCGACTCTTGTTTATTCTTTAACAAATAACACTCTCATGTATGATATCAGTGGTCACCCAAGGCTCTGGACATGAGCTGCCTCAGCTATGGAAGCCTTTTGGATCCATTAGCTCGACAAGGCCATAAGCAAAGTGAAGTTCTCTCCTCCCTTCAGAAAAAAGTACATCCTTCTTTGGTGGCCACTACTTTCCATTGGGGTCTCACCCACAGAGGTCCTTTATGTAGAATTTTTTTTTTTTTTGCCAGAGTGTCTTGGTTTTCCACACCTGAAATGCTCCCCTGGGCTTTTCAGCCAGACCAGAATACCGTAAGGGCTGATTCTAAGGTTGGAGTGCTACTTAAAGCAATTGTCCTTCTACGAGTCTGCTGAATGGACTTCTTCTGGCTTGTGTGTCTGGAAAGTTGATGAATTAGGCACAAGTTATAAATACACACACACACACACACAGGTTATCTACTTTCTCTCTCTTCCTCTCTTGTGGCTTTTCATAATCTTTTTTCCCTTTTAAGTTCTGAGAAATCTTCAGCTGCCAGATGTCTTAACTAGTGATCTTCAGAGTAACAAGTAGTTATCAGGGTGGCTATGAAAATCATTATATTGAGTTTGGGAGAAGAAAACATAAAATTATATTTATTTACATTTTATTATATCTTTAAGTTTTTTGTAAATATTATATAAAGTTTAATAGCACATAATTGCATATGTCATTTATAAATAAGATCCATCTTTCCATGCATATATTCTCAGTAGACATTTTACTAAAAAAGATATAAAAATCACAAATGTAGTGCCTGCCCATCTAACCCATTCAAGCACTGATTGCATGTTTTCTTCATAAGGAGGGATTTTACAACCTTCAGTAATAACTCATCCAAATATTTTGCTGCTTGTGTTTATGCATTTATTCACTGGAATCACTTACCAATTATGGTAGCCTTCAACAAGTAAGCCAAAAATTAGGTATTGGTCCTTGACTAGGAATTATTTTTCCTCTCCATGAACAAGATTTTTCCCTAAACAAAGTCTTTGAGGGAACACTGATTTGTCAGCCAGAACCAGAAGCCCATGTAACCTCATCTTAACATAAAAGAATAAAAGGATAATATTCAGCCTTTTCATAAAAATTGTAAAATGGTGATTATTATATTTAACCCATAATGATATTGTAAGAATTGATTGAGCTAATGTTCATTATTGCAACCTATTGTTAATTGGAACACAGTTTAAAAATATAATGCTGGGGCTGGTGTTGTGGTGTAGAAAGTAAAGCTGCTACCTGCAGCACTGGCATCCCATATGGGCACCAGTTCGAGACCTGGCTGCTCTACTTCTGATCTAGCCCCTTGCTAATGCACTTGGGAAAGCAGTGGAAGATGGCATAAGTGCTTGGGCCTCTGCACCCACGTAGGGTATCTGGATGAAGCTTCTGGCTTTGGTCTGGCCCAGCCCTGGCCATTGTGGTCATTTGGGGAGTGAGCCAGAGGATAGAAGATCGATCTCTCTCTCTCTCTCCCTCTCTCTCTCTCTCTCTCTCTCTCTGTAATTCTGCCTTTCAAATAAATAAAATAAATCTTTAAAAAAATAATGCTGCAGCATTGTGTGATTTTCAGAAAGAGTAATTCCCCTCTCCAGTCTATGCAAAATAACCTCATTTTATCTAATGCTCCTCCAAAATATATTTCATTCGTTTAGGACTTGGTGACTGAGAGTAGATGCTCTATGCTGCTGAAGCCATTGTGGAGGTAAAAATCCCTCTCCAGCTGAATTTGTCAAACCTCATTTAGTGCCTCGGGGAAATATGAATTTGTCCTGCATTTTTTCCTGTAATGGCACTTCATTGCTGACTCATTTTTATCTCATGGTTAGTTATGTGTACTAAGTGTTTTTGTACTATATTTCTGCTTAGCCATCTTCTATCTGTGTTACTGGATTTGTGTTCTTTGGAGGATGACCTGACATTTGCCATATTACATTTCAGCTTTCTAGATGAAATCACTTCCTAATCTTTCAGGAACCCTTTCGATTTCTCTCCATATCGAGAATTCTGGTAATCTCATCTAATTTAATTTAATGTACACATTTGACAACTCTATTTGTAAGTTTTTCACAAAGGTGATATAAAACGACACAGTCCCTACCAGAAAATGTTTGATGGTGCTCCCAGGTCAATGTCATTAATAGCACTTTTAATTTTTGTCTTTTAAGCTAAAAGAAACATGCAAGGCAGAGGCAGGC
Source organism: Lepus europaeus (assembly GCF_033115175.1). Classification (NCBI taxonomy): domain Eukaryota; kingdom Metazoa; phylum Chordata; class Mammalia; order Lagomorpha; family Leporidae; genus Lepus; species Lepus europaeus. The sequence continues at coordinate 69,246,293 of NC_084837.1, read as the reverse complement.
TTTTGGCACAGTAGCTAAGATGCCATGTGGGACACTGGCATCCCATACTGGAGTGTCTGGGTTAGTTTTAGCTTTGCTTTTAATTCCAGCTCCCTGCTAATTAGTACTCTGGGAGGCAGCAAGTGACAGCTGAAGAAACTGGGTGACCTGGAAGGAGTTCCAGGCTCATGACTGTGCTCAGTCCAGCCCAAGCTATTGAGGGCATTTGGGGAGTGAACCAGCAGATGAAAGTTTTATGAAAACTGGCAAATTACTGGTCTTCCAGCAGGACACTTTGACCTTGCTCCTAACATCCAGGGACTGTGAGAGCTGTTTTCTCTTTGGTGCATGGGCTAAGGACCTTAAGGATTCTGATAATAAGAAGGAACGCCCCAGTGGCACAACCAAGAGGGCTGATTCAGTAGGACCAAATGCTCACTTAGAAATCATCAGGGTAGTCTTTCAAAAATAAATAAATAATCAAATAAATAATAACTTTTACAAAAGTAATGTGCAAGGCACAATATGGGTAAATATTTTCAGCTAGGGAAGCATGTGGTATGTGGGCTCCAACATAGTCTTGGGGAATCAAAGAAATCTTCTAGGACATTTATGCTGAGATGTGAAGGATAAGTAGGGGTAAATCAGGAAAGAAAAAACATGCAGAGCATTCCATACAATCAATGCACAGATCTGAAGGTGAAAGAAAGAGATCATATTTCTTCTGGATACTGAATGCAGCTCTGTATGACAGAGGGGGACCAGGACAGGTGATGTTGATATTGAAGACACTGGTTAGAGTAGTTACTTCAGGAGAGGATTTGTCAATCAGGGTAGGAGCTTGGACCTGGATGCTACTGTAGGTACACTAAAGGCTTTTGAAACAAGATCCTGACACCCTCAGATTGTCTTGGAGAAAAATTAAAACTAACTCTCCCTTCAATGTAAAGAATGGATTATAAAGAAGGCAAGATTTGAAGCAGAGGTGTATCAAAGCTATATCACAGTCCTCTATAGATATGTCTTATTTTCCTTTCTGGGCCACAAGTGTGCAGGTCTGGTTCTTGTTTGTTTTTTAGTACCGAACACAGCCCTTAAAAACATTTTATTGAGTACATGAAAGAAGATATGTCACACCGGTACCTTTCCCTTGTCTATCGTGACCACTCTTCTATATAGAAGGAAATTAAACTGAGCGAACATGCTCCATATGTACAGCTGGTAGTATCAACACAGCCTTCTTCTCTAAGCAACTGCTAGATATTTGCTTGAAGATGCATCTTAGTATATTCCTAAGAATGACTGTTCTATTGGATGACATATGAGTATGTATTTGGCTATCAGAAAACAAACAATTATTTCGCTTCAATTGCTTTACCAATAAAGCAAGGATGATAATTTCGTATGTATGAAGTTATTGTGAGGATTAAAAGAGTTAATATAAGTACTTAAACTAGTACAGGAATAATCACTCAGTAAATGTTAGTTCTTGTATTGTGATTATGATAATTATTTTATCTATAGATAACAGAAGACCCAGCTAACACATGGGGTTGTAACTGGGCAGGGCAACAGATGGGCCTTGGAAGCAGGCCTGGCTAGGTCAGGGAGGGCTCCTGTATTATGCTAAGGACAAACTCTACACATAAAGTTCCTAAAGCCCATTCGAGCAGATAGAAACATGACTTGACAACTGTCCTTTTTGACTTGAAAGCAGAACTGTCAGAGAGGGAGGAGGGAAAAGAAGACTAGTTGGGTTGGCCCTAGAGTAGGTAGTAGACTCTGAGCTCCATTCAGATCTCCTTGGATTCTTCCTACAGGCTCCATGTGCTTCCCTCCTACTTTCTATGTTCTTTTGTCCCTCAGGGTCATACCTAAAAGTCCCTCCACAGGCATATCTGAGGGTTATTGGGCCTGCATTTGCAGAATGCAAGTTTCTGAGAGCCCACATGGATGGAATCACCAATGATTCCATGACTGTTACAAGCCTAGGAAAGCCAAGCTTCCAAGCTCTCAGTGAACAAACCCTAAGGTGTAATTTATGATCAAGAGCTCTCACATGAGGTCATGTTGGGGCTGGGATGTTGCTTGAAATCATGTACTTGCTTGACTTCCTTCCTGTTCTGGTTTCCCTACTCCCTTACTGGTGTCTCCTAAGAGCACTTCCTTAGCCAATCTCTCATATGCAAATTTTTGTATCAGTCTTGCTTCTGTGGAATTCCTGAGAAAGGTTCTGGGAGCCAGGACATGGAAAGTTGGGGAGCAACATTATAAGGTCAAAGGTGTTAACAATAAATACAGCTCCTGCAAATTAGGGCTAATTCTATAGTGATTCTTGTGCTGCTTTTTTGGGACAGGCCGAATTTCCTGGAGATAGCACATTCCTGCTTCATGTTCAGGACAGCAGCAATGTTAGAAGGAACCTCATGCAGGGGCTGGCACTGTGGCTCAGCGGGTTAAAGCCCTGGCTTGAAGTGCTGGCATCCCATATGGGCACCAGTTCTAGTCCTGGCTGCTCCTCTTCCGATCCAGCTCTCTGCTGTGGCCTGGGAAAACAGTAAAAGATGGCCCACGTCCTTGGGCCACTGCACCCGCGTGGTACACCCGGAGGAGGCTCCTGGCTTCAGATCGGCCCGTTGTGGCCAACTGGGGAGTGAACCAGTGGATGGAAGACCTCTCTCTGTCTCTCCTCTCTGTGTAACTCTGACTTTCAAATAAATAAATAAATCATAAAAAAAAAGGAGGAACCTCATGGAAATGAAACAGAACTTCAGCCTCATTTGGAGGCAAGGAAATTCAATTTCAGTTACTCTCATTCCCAAGGTTTGACACTCCCTGTGAATGGAAGTAGTTGAATCAGCAATCCCACCCATGTTCTCATTGACTGGTTTTGACCTGCATAGATTCACAAGGCTCTCTGATTTAAAGCTACCACAAACGGTTTTGGTCAGGAAGTTGTTTACAATCCAACCACCAACAATCTACCCTGATGATTTCTAGGTGAGTATTTCATCCTATTGAATCAGCCCTCTTGGTGGTAGTGCCATTAGGAAGTTCCTTTTCACTAGCAGGATTCTCAGGGTCATTACCCCATGCACCAAAGAGAAAACAGCCAGCAGCTCCCATAGTCCCTGGATGTTAGAAACAAGGTCAAAGTGTCCTGCTGGAAGACCAGTAATTTCTTACTTTTCATGCTTTCAAGTACTTTTATATGTACCGCCTCAGTAACACTTCATAAAAGTCGAGCGTACCTAATCCAAAAATATACAATCTGAAGAACTGCTAAATCTGAATTTTTTTTTTTTATGTTGGTGCTCAAAAGTCTCAGATTTTGGAGTATTTTGATTTTCAAATTAGGGATGCCTAACTGGTAAAGTTTATGCAAATATTCCAAAATCTGAAAAACTCTGAAATCGGAAGCACTTCTAGTCCTAAGCTTTAAGAACGAGCCTACAACAATACTGTGAAGGAGGCAGGCCAGAATGGATTGTGTCATTCGGTAGGTGAGAAAGCACAGGCAAACACATTACAACTGAGGTCCTACTTTGCTTTGGATGTGGCTTTTTCCCATCAAAATTCAAACGGAAATCTGGTTGCTAACACACTGTTGTTGAAAGGGACAACCTTGAAGAGAGACTGATGTCTTTCTCACAAGACTGGATTAGTTCTCGTAAGAATGGATTGGATCTCATGAGAGCATGTTGTCACAAAATGATTACGTTCCTTTTTCCCTCTCCCTCTTTTCTTCACGTACTGCTTCCAATTCTGCTTTCTGCCGTGCATGAAGAAGCAAGAGGTCCTCACCAGCAGCTGAACAGATATCAGTGCCACGAGCTTCTAGAATCATGGACCAAAGTAGAACTCTTTTCTTCATAAACTCCCCAGTGTTAGGTGTTCTGTTATAGGAACAGAAAACAGACTAACAAAGGTCCTTAGAGCTGCAAAAAAAAGGACCTGAGAGTTGAGTCAGGATCTCCTGATTGTGTGCAGAAGGGGTGAGGGTGGGGAGTGTGGGATGAGACCTTTACCACTTGTCATTCTCCAGGACCCGGAAACATCCAGTAGTTTCCAAGAGCAGTAGGTGGAAGTGAGATAAACTGTGGCTAAGAACTCAGGTATTCTTGGGCTCTCAGATTTATCACAGTTCAAAACTAGTAATATCAGATGCAGCTGCTCTCTTTGTACAGGTTTAGACTTCCCTGCCAAGAGATATTGAAAGTGAGTCATCACTGTTGATTCACTGGGCTTATGTATTTAGGTAATTCAGCCAAAAAAAAAAAAAAAAATCTGTCCTGGGGGAAGAGTTTGGACATGTAGAGCTTATAACTCCTACATTAACCTATTTTTGATTGTGACTGTGGTTTATGACATATGATGATCCTTTTGTTCTATTTAGCTAAAGTCAGAGATAAGTACCTATGATGCAAGTGCACACAGCAGATTTTACCTCACCTGCTGTTTTAGGGGGTACATGAGCATGCACACACATGTGTTTATACAGGGAGACAAAAGAAAATGTCACCATCTAGAACTGGAATAGGTGAGGTCAGTTCTGGATTATTTTTTCACCACTGATTGTGAACTAACAGGGAGGTAAGACTCCATTACTATAGTCTATTTGCCCATTGTGTGTCCCACACAAATGTCATTTCATATCATCCTGTGTGCCCCTCCCCTTCCATTTAGGTACCTCCTATGATACACATTCAGGGTCCATGCTGTCAAGAGCTGGGTTACAGGAAAGCATGAACCAGGGCACTCAACTTGGGTCCCTTGTCACCTAGCCTGAGGTCAGAATAGAGCTTGGCCTGCCTCAGCTTCTCCTTGCCACATTGGCAAGATGAGTGGCTAAGAGGTGTTCTTCAAAACCTCTCTAATCTCAAGGTAAAAATAAAGTGTGCACAGAATAATATTTGCACAAATAAAGGATAATTTTTTAAAAAGCGAGCACAACCACTCAGCCACAACCACCACCCCCTAATTTATTACCTTTAGTACCCACTATATCATGGTGTGCTGACAGCATGATGAAGTGGGCAAGACGAATACACTGAGTGTCAGCACAGCTGGCTGGTTTGCTTTTTAAAAATAAGCCAGGGTTGGATCAATAAGTAACCAGAGGCTGCATGTTCATCTTAATTTTTAAACTTTAAATATTAGTTATTCTTTCTCCTGTGCCCTGAAAGATAAGAAGTCCACAACTGCCTTGATACTGGGAATAAAGTGTGCTGAGATGAAGCCGATGTTCCCAACCCCCTGCCTCCACAGGGTGTGATCAGCTTAGATTAACCTCCCCCACTCAGACCTTCCCTGCTGCACACACCCAGCTGCTAGAACCTTGGCAAAAAAAATCCTTCTCATTTAAAGACTTCAAACACATCCATTGCACATACTCAGGATGGGTATGCACTAGGCACTGACCTTGGGAGACTGGTCTTTACAGGTTAGTGCAGTCTCAATTACAGTCCCCATCTCAACTGTTGAGGAACAGTTTTTTTTTTTTTTAAAAGATTTATTTATTTATTTGAAAGGCAGTTACAGAGAGGCAGAGGCAGAGAGAGAGAGAGAGAGGTCTTCCATCTGCTGGTTCACTCCCCAGATGGCTGCAATGGTTGGAGCTGTGCTTATCTGAAACTAGGAGCCAGGAGCAGCTTTCTGGTCTCCCCCATGGATGCAGGGGCCCAAGGACTTGGGCCATCCTCCACTTTGTCAGGCCATACCAAAGAGCTGGATGGGAAGTGGAGCAGCCGGAACTCAAACCAGCACCCATATGGGAAGCTGGCACTGGGGGTGGCAGCTTTACCTGCTACACCACAGTGCCGGTCCCCTTTTTCGTTCTTTATACTATTTGGTGAACTCTTTACTTAGTGTAGAGTTAATCTTATGAGTAAAAAGTTAACTGAAAACATATCTTTGTAAAAAATAAGAATGAGAATAGGAGATTGAGGAGGAAGAAGGATAGGAGTGTGGGTGGGAGGGAGGTAGGGTAGGGTAGAGTAGGAAAGTATCACTATGTTCCTGAATCTGTATATATGAAATACATGAAATCTATATACTTTAAATAAAATTTAAAAAAATACAGGCTAGGTGTCTGGACAAAGTATGAGAGTGACACTGTGTTGTAACTTGTTAGAACCGTGTCTCCAATGTTAAGTTCAGTTTTGGCTGTCATGCTGTAACACCCTAGTTTTACTGTCACTGCCACCTCTGTTCTCACATGTGCTGTTTCCTCACTTGCACACATCCTGTATTGATCAGCAGATGGAATGTGGATGGGAAGACACAATAAATTAAACAATAAAATCTAGGCTTTGTAAGGTTTTTAAAATAAAATTTCCCTTGATTTCCCAGGCCAATAAACGTGGCAACAGTTTGCTAATCTTGTATTTTTATAAGTCATGGTATTATCATGAATGCAGACAAAAATTCCATTTTTTCCATCATCATTCCATTTTTAAAAAGGCATGTTAATGCCCCAAATTTATACTAAACGGAAGTCTTGGAAGGTGATAGAGTTTCTCAACCTTTAGCAATTGCCAGGGCAGTTTGTTAAAAACAGATTCCTGGGTTTCTTCCCCAAGATGCTGATTCACTCTAAGGCCCTGAATTCGTTCTCATTTTCTTACAAGTTTCCAGTGATACTCAAGCTCCTGGTCTTGGGACCACACTTTAAGAAACAGTACTGTAAAGAAAAGAAAGTTATCTTGATGAAAGGTCACTGTTCTGTGCTTATCATACTCATTTTGCCCAGAACCAGAGAACACTTCCTCATACCTGAACCCTGGCCTGCGGATGCACTGACCACCTGAGGCCACAATTCCTTCCACCACACAACAAAGCAGGCATCACCCACGGGAGTGAACAATCCTACCCTCTGTCTCACAGATTACAATTTGGAAGCAGAATGCAATGCTCTCTTCCACTTCCCCAATACACGTCACGGCAGTAGCTTAATTCTCTGCAAAGGGAAGAAGAGGAAATAACCAAGAGGGGAAACACCAGAGACAGGGAAGGAGCTCTGTCTGGTCTACGTGGTGATTGAGACACATTTTCCCTCAAGGGTTTGGCTCTTACAGCCAGGATGTCACTGCTTTGGAAACCACCTGGCCTGCAGTCTTGCAGCATCAGCTGAGTTCTTCTCAACCCACCTCCACCCAAAAGGACACTGCCTCACAGCTCTTCTGGCTCCTAGGCCCATCTCCAGAATGCCAGATTTTCCTGCAATGGGAAAGTGACCCAGATGGACAGAGAGTGGTTCCTTACAGCACACTGCTTATAAATCATGCTCAACACTTACCATCTCTTTGGTCTTCAAAACAGTCCTAAGAAGTTAGTCTGATTGTATAGATGAAGAAACTGATACTCACACTAACTAACCTCATTCCAAGTCACCTCAAAAGTCCTTATCATCACAAGGGTCATTCAACTCTGGATGTGCCATACACTTGTTAATTATTTGCATTCAGTTACATTCCTCCTTCTGCACTTTCCAACACAGAGAAGTTACAGAGGTCAAACGTGAAGCTAAATACAGACTGGATATTAACTCTCCTATTTCTATAATAGGGGAAACACACAAAATCCCTATAGTTACATTACAGGAAAGCAACCCAATTAATTCAGTGAGGCGATCAGTCACATTGATCTGTTGAAGCGTCCAGTGGACAATGCAACTCATTGATTGAATGTTTTACTTCTCAGTGGCTTGTGTAGACATAGCCGCAGGCAAGTCTCTTCTGAAAGTGTTGCCATGGCATCAGCCAATTGCTTTGCTCTTCCAGCCTCCTCTGCTCCCAGGGTCATCTTTTTAGAGATTCTGTTTGCCTAGGTCAGGATCTGAGTTTCTCTCCTTGGATTGGATCCTTTTTAAACAAATGAGCTTGTCTTTTAGAACAGTCTGATTTCAATTACATAGCACCCACTGACTCTCTACATTTACAAAATACTATGTTCTTTTTCATTAGCAATCCAAACACTGAATGAGGTACACCAGGGTCCTTCAGAAAGTGCATGGGGAAATTGAATTAAAAAGATGAGTTTATTTTGGTGCCAAAAAGTAGAAACTCATGCATAGGTTTTTTTTTTTTTTCATATATACACCTTTTCTGTGAAATTTTTTGAAGACTTAACATATGCATATATTTCAAAATTTTCAGGACCAAAATAAACTTACTTTTAATTACATTTTCTGCAAACTTTTTGAAGTATCTTCCTGCAATATTATCCCCATTTTACAGACACAGTATTAAAACCCAGTAGGGGTTAGGTCACACAGCAGGCAAGATGAGGGCCAAAATTGTTTCTCCCAGCTTGAGAATTCTCTGAACTGTTTTCTGCCTTCAGGAGGACAAATCAATGAGGATGCATTAACCTTGAGAATCAACTCAATTAAGGAAGAATAGACAGGAATTAGAACAGACATCTTCTCAGAACCATATCAAAGGGATGCCCAGTGAAACCTCAGTTGGAAGAAATAAACTCAAATGAGAGGAAGATATTAATGGACCTAAAAGGTATACAGTATCTAGCCCCTCCTTTGTGCCAGGTAATGTTCTGAGTGTTTACACAGATAAACTCAGTTGGTCTTTAGTCAGCCCTAAGAGGTGGGGGCACCCATTCTACAGGTGAAAAGCTGGCTTTGCCTAAGTTTTGTTCTGTGTCAACAGATACGAGATCTAAATCAAGTAATTTAACTCCACAAGAAATGCTTGGGCACTATAGTAAATGGTTCCCCAAGACAGAATGGTTTACACTCTTTATGTTTAAGTGGAAAAATACAGAGAAATAAATCCAAATATAAAAAAAAAATCATGGCCATTTCCCACTTTCTTAAAACCTAGGTCTCCTACAGTGAGTGTAAAGTACCTCTGAATAATCTGTGTATAACAGCTCTGAAAAATAATGCTAGAAGTTTCTACCTACCTCTCTTAACCCCTCTGCCACAAAGAGGGTGAGTCTCATCATACAATACAAAGCAAAGCATTGTCACATTAGAAGCCTTCTTTTTTTTTTTTTTTTTTTTTGACAGGCAGAGTGGACAGTGAGAGAGAGAGACAGAGAGAAAGGTCTTCCTCTTGCTGTTGGTTCACCCTCCAATGGCCGCTGCGGCCGGCGCACTGCGCTGATCTGAAGGCAGGAGCCAGGTGCTTCTCCTGGTCTCCCATGGAGTGCAGGGCCCAAGCACTTGGGCCATCCGCCACTGCCTTCCCGGGCCATAGCAGAGAGCTTGCCTGGAAGAGGGGCAACCGGGACAGAATCCAGCGCCCCGACTGGGACTAGAACCCGGGGTGCCGGCGCCGCAAGGCAGAGGATTAGCCTGTTGAGCCACGGCGCCAGCCCAGAAACCGTTTTTTTTAAAGGTCTATTTATTTTTTTGAAAGGCAGAGTTACAGAGAGGCAGAGGTAGGGAGAGAGGCACAGAGAGAGATCTTCCATCTGCTGGTTCATTCCCCAAAGGGCCACAAGAGCCAGAGCTGTGACGATCCAAAGCCAGGAGCCAGGAGCTTCCTCCAGGTATCCCATGTGGGTGAAGGGGCCCAAGGACTTGAGCCATCTTCTACTGCTTTTCCAGGCCATTGCAGAGAGCTGGATGGGAAGTGGAGCAGCAGGGACTCGAACCGGTATCCATATGGGATAGCCGCTGCCCGTAGTGCAGGCCCCTAGAAACCAGTTTTCATGGTCCCTTTCAGTCTCAATAGTTTTAATGGAACTTTCATCAGCCACTGTGATTCTCTCTGCCAGTTCTCTCCATGCATCCAAGCAGCAGATGATGAACTCTCCCTTATCCACTACCATGAGCCGCAGGTACCCTTGCAAGAGACTTTGAGTGACAGTGAAGAGCTCCAGCTTTTGAGGGAAGTCTTGACTGAGCGTGACTCGCCCTGGGATGGAGGCAGGGCAGTGGTTTTGGCACGCACACTCACTGTGGAGGGCAGCAGCAGCTCCCTCCTGCTCACGTTTGAGCCTGGGAGCCAGGTGTGCTGCTGCAAGTCTTGGCCCTGGGCTGAGACAGAACTAGAAATGCATGTGCCAGAAACTACGGATGCTCACATCAGCTGTTGCTTCGCAATTTAACGGCAGCAGCGGAGGAGCTCTAAAATGCCCCTCAGCACAGGAGTTTGTGTAGTGCTGTCTAAAGGTCAGGGAACTGCTGGGAGAAGGTGGAGGGCTGGAGTTTGGATCCTATAAAGGGGAAGGGAGTGAGGAGTTAAGAAAACATATGTGCAGTCATTATGAGGCTGGACGCACAGCTTTCTTTTTTGACATCTACTTATTCATCCTTGGTACCAGGAGTTCCAGCAGGCAGAAAGAGCACACCAACTCTGTCTCTGCTAAAGCTCTTATGCGAACGGCACTTAGCCACATAAACATCTACACAATAAACAATGCCTTATTGGGGCTCATCTATGGTTTTTCCCTCTTTGGAAAGCAATGGCCAGCAGTGAGTCATCCTCAGACTTTTAAAAAGCACCTCCCATTGTGCCATAGCCATGAAAAGCCCTGGCAATAGGGATTTTGATGGCAATGCCCAGATACCTGAGATCACGGGGGAGGAGGTGAGGCATCAGTAAATAATTAACCCAAGTCTGATGCAATCCTGCTCAAGAGTGCTCAGAGGGCTGAAGACACCCCAGAGTGAAGGGAGCTAATCTCCTGGAAGGCTTCAGGGAGGAGATGATGTTTGGATATCTGAAATGGACCTTAACATTTACTAGGAGTTGTCTAGACAGTCAGAGGGAAAATGTTCTCGTCAGTAATTGGATATTTCATGACACTGTATGCACTTTTATTTCAAATTCAAAGATCATGTCCATTTTATATTTTGTATAATCCATCCAAAATATCTTTCAAATGTTTGTTATATTGATGCAGATGCTTTCCCAAAGAGAACGTTTCTATACAGGATTTGCATGAGTATCAAATAATATCAAACTTCCTTCTCATTCTGGCACAATTTCCTTTCCTTTTATTGTCTTCATTTAGACTCAGGTGAAAAAGAGACCATGAAGCCAGCCAGTCCAATACAGTAGAATGCATGACTTCTGAGGAAGTCCTTACTAATTCTCCTTGACAAAGATTTTTTTAAATAAGTGAAAAAACCCTAAAATTTCCTCATTTTTGCAAAAATAAACACAATAAGGTAGTTTTTAAAAAAATAGTATTTTGTGTATAAATGTCTTAGTTTTTACAGTTCTAAAATAACCATGAGGAAGTTGTCAGATGGTAAAGCTGTGGAAATTAGAACACATTTGATTGAAAGAAAGTTTCCTAAAATGTTCCTGGGATTCACCCTGAGTTCCAGTTATTTTAGGTTTATTTCCTAATCAGTTGTAGTTAGCACATCCTAGGGACTTGAAAAAAAAAATCTGTTGAATGTATTGGACAAATATTTGTCAAAATAATGGCTACATACTGGCAAAAAGTCACATACTAAGTAAAATACTAATAATTACATTAAACCTATAAGATAGATGCTGTTATTAACCCCATTTTATAGATAGGGTCACTGAGGCAGCAAAGAACAAGTTGTCAAGGTCATACTCCAGAGTCCATTCAGTCTTGAGTGATCCGACTACTAAGCCATGTATTTCAGTGGTTGTGCATCCTGCACCATGTTAGGTCCTGGTCTACGGACATTGTAGGGTGGGAACTCTTGAAGATCTTGCATTGTACTGGGGAGCTGATGTGCACACAAATACCTAGCAAGGCCAGGAAGGCTATGTAGATCCATGTGTCAAAGACCTGTTGGCTGACTGCTTTGGTCTAATGGCTTGGGCCAGAATCCAAATAACTTCAGACAGGAAGCTCTGCTCTCAGAGGAGAAATACAAGGCTGGAGATAAAGAGAAACTTGAAATACAAAAAATTAAATCAGGGCTGTTTACTAAAGGAAGGAGTTTGGCTCTAGGTATAAGAAACTTCAGAGATGCTGATCCATTTAAATGTTATGCAAGTCCTGCCTCGATTGGAGGGAGGTGAAACAGCTCACAGATTTGCTGCATGGGGATGGGGTGCTTGCACACAGAGGCCCCGGAAGTGGTGTAGGAACACTCTTTGTAACCGCTGTGAAGCAGGGGGTGTGTGTGAGATTTTCATCTGGCCACTCCCATCCCCTCAGTCTTTGTTTTTATTGTTTGTTTTGTTTAATTTTGTTTAGATTTCTGTAAAGGGATCTTGCAGGCCTCTACCCACGAATTAGTGGCCATTTTTATTTCACTTCAATTGGACATGAAAAGGTTTAGCTGTCATTTAGTACTAATAGCACTAGGTTACAGTAATCATAATAAGTTCAAATATTTCCCCAAATCATAAATTCATTTAAAAAGAAGATGATAGAGACTTTTAATGGTCCATACACACTGCATTTGTAAACAACTTCATTTACAATTTGTCTAGAAATACCAAGACAACAAAGGCCAAGTGTTACTTAGCTTATGTCTCATCCCAAGCTAAACACTAAGCACTATTTGCATTATTAATATTTTTTTATTACTGACTTCCCCCAACTGTAAAAGTTGAAGCTTTCTGAGTAAGAGATCTGATCCGCCTTGTTCGCTGTTGTCAAACCTGAGTATATGGGGGGAGTGCCTGATGCATGGAGAAGCCCAATAATTATTCAATGAGGAATGAATAACATATTCATTAAAATATTCCTAGAAATGAGGTAGTAATGTAAAATGTTACTTAATGAGTAAATAAATAAGGCTCAAATCTAGCCTCCCACCAACTGAATGAACGTAAGTGATAAAGTGAGTTGAGATAAAATTTGCTGACTCCTCCAAAGTATCTGTATGGGAGTGGTGTTGGGGGGGGGGAGGTTATTTCCATGCTGTGCTGGTAACCAGCTGCTTAGCTCCATATTGTGTACTTCTACATTTTTTAAAGTTCCTAAGATTTTCAAACAACAGTGGTATTCTTTGTCGCAATAATAATGGAAAGAGATATAATGTGGAATTGTATCCTCCATAAAGTTTAAAATTCATTACCATGAAACAACACTATGTTTTTCATAAATACATTTACATTGGGTCTAAAGTGCGCTTTACATCATAAATTCTATGTGTGCATTCCGAGGATTTTGTGACTCCAAGATTTAGAAAAGAAGTTGTAAAAGTTGTAGAGTTATAGTAAATTCCCAAGAGAACAACGGTTTGATATTTACTCATTGATAAGAATTTACCTTTTGGATATCAATAATGCAAAATAAAATTTTTTTAAAAAGTAACTAAAACACCTTTGAGTAGTCAACACAGTCTTCATAAAGTTTGAGTACTAAAAACTCATGCCATTCCTTCACAGGAAAGTTCCTTGGGCCCTTTCTCTTGGACACAGTGCTAACTTTCCAAGCCCATACACAATCCAAGAGGCAAACTAAAAGGGCTTGGAGACTGCTGGAGACAGTGAGAAACCATAGCATAGATCTAGGAAATTAGACAAGAAGTAGTATCTATGAAAAGAAGCATAAGGTGTCCACAAGCTTAGTCCTCTCGGAATCATTTTGGATAAGAACTTTCTAGACAATACTACCCTTTAAGGATATTATCCTCCAATGCAATAATTTACTGTGCTAACATTGCCCAAAGGGAGATATACATTGAATTTCTTCTGTTCAGGTAGTCAAGGGACTGATGATTGCATTGGATATGTATTTTATTCTCAGAATTGCTTATTTTTTCCTTTTTTAAAAGAGGATTTATTTTATTTATTTGAAAGACAGAGTTACAGAGAGGTAGAGACAGAGAGAGAGGTCCTCCATCTGCTGGTTTTACTCCCCAGATGGCCGCAATGGCCGGAGCTGCGCCGATCTGAAGCCAGAAGCCAGGAGCTTCTTCTGGTCTCCCACGTGGGTGCAGGGGCCTAAGGACTTGGGCCATCCTCTACTGCTATCCCAGGCCATAGCAGAGAGCTGGATCAGAAGAGGAGCAGCCAGGACTAGAATCGGCATCCATATGGGATGCTGGTGCTTCAGGCCAGGGCCTCAACCCACTGTGCCACAGTGCCGGCCCCAGAACTGCTTATTTTCTCAATATAATTCTTAGTCACTATGAGCCTTGAGGTTTGGTCACTATAACTGCAGGCTCAATTCTCTTTAGGGGCCAATTACACCCTAAACATGCAAAGGAACAATGGTACAGTCCCCGGACAGCATATAGGGCAGCGTTTTGATATAAAATTTGTACTTGGTATTCTCTCAAGGACATTCCATTTAAAGCCCAACAAGCTTCAACTCCAAGCCAACTAATTCAACTTCCAAAGACATGATCAGGAGAAAGCCAAGGGAGAGAAGCTCACATTTCTCCCTTCCATCCCCTTTCGTTTCCTGTTTGTCTTATCACACTCCATTTTCATAGTTCATCTTTATTCCTGACCACTTTTCTCAATGACACTGCTTAGCAACTCTTACCTGAGTCCTCCACACAAATGTGGCTACTTTGCCTCAGCTTAATCAAAGTCAGATTCTTCTCTTTTACAGTTTCAAGACATTTGACATAGTTGTATGTCTTATCTAAATAACTTTCCAGCGTTTACTTTCCTGGTGTGGGTGTTGTGGCACAGTGGTTTAAGTTGCCACTTGGAATGCCTGCATACCATAGTGGAATGTCTGGAATCAGGTTCTACCTCTGCTTTCAATGCAGCTTCCCACTAATGCACTCGGGAAGACAGCTGATGCAGGCCCTAGTACTTGGGTCCCTGCCATCCCACCCTTGTGGGAGACCTGGATGGAGTTCTTGGCTTCTTGCTTCAGCCTGGTCCAGCTCTGGCTGTTGCTGATATTGCAGAGTGAACCAGGAGATGGATGATCCTCCCCTTGCTCCCCTCCCCCCCAAATACATACCTGTCATTTTGTCTTTTTTTTTTTTTTTTGACAGGCAGAGTTAGACAGTGAGAGAGAGAGAGACAGAGAGAAAGGTCTTCCTTTTTCTGTTGGTTCACCCCTCAAGTGGCCGCTACAGCTGGCACGTTGCGGCCGGCACGCTGCACCGATCTGAAGCCAGGAGCCAGGTGCTTCTCCTGGTCTCCCATGCGGGTGCAGGGCCCAAGCACTTGGGCCATCCTCCACTGCCCTCCCGGGCCACAGCAAAAGCTGGACTGGAAGAGGAGCAACCAGGACAGAATCTGGCGCCCCAACCAGGACTAGAACCCAGGGTGCCAGCGCCACAGGCGGAGGATTTGTCTAGTGAGCCGCAGTGCCGGCCAATGTCTTTTTTTTTAAAGATTTATTTTATTTATTTGAAAGACAGAGTTACAGAGAGAGGTAGAGACAGAGAGAGAGGTCTTCCATCCACTGGTTCACTCCCCAGATGGCTGCAACAGCCGGAGCTGAACTGATCCAAAGCCAGGAGCCAGGAGCTTCTTCTGGGCCTCCCACGTGGGTGCAGGAACCCAAGCACTTGGGCCATCTTCTAACTGCTTTCCCAGGCCATAGCAGAGAGCTGGACTGGAAGTGGAGCAGCCAAGACTCAAACTGGTGCCTATATGGATGCCGACGCTTCAGGCCAGGGCTTTAACCTGCTGCACCACAACACCGGCTCCCACTTATCTTACAAATGAAGTTAAAAAATTTACTCTCCTGTCAATTGTTAAATCAACAACAGGAGTCACTGTGCACTTGATCCCCATATAGGACCTCTGTCCTTAACGTGTTGTACTATGAGAATTAATAGTAAAACTAATCTTCAAACAATACTTTTTACTTTGTCTGTGTGGGTGCAAACTGTTGAAATCTTTACTCAGTATAGAGTTGATCTTCTGTATATACAGATAATTAAAAATGAATCTTAATGAAGAATGGGATGGGAGAGAGAGATGGGATGGTTTACGGGTGGGAGGGTGGTTATGGAGGGAAGAACCACTATAATCCAAAAGTTGTATTTTTGAAGTTTATATTTATTAAGTAAAAGTTTTCTATTAAAAATTTTATTCTCCTATATAATGTCTCATTTTTCTTTTATTAAATTTAGATGTTGTGGCAGGCATCTGGCATAACTATTGGGATGATATGTGGGATACCTAAGTCCCATCATCTCACATCAGACTACTTGGGTTCAAGTTCTGGCTCCACTCTTGATTCTAATTTCCTGCTCCTGTGCACGCTGGGAGGCAGCAGATGATGGCTCAAGTCCTTGGTCCTTGTCACCAATGTGGAAAACCAGGACTAAATTCCCAACTCCTGGGCTTGGGCCCAAAAGCGTTCTTGAGAGCATTTGAGAGATGAGAAAGGGGATGGAGGTTCTCTCTCTCTCTCTCCCAGTCTTTCTTTTCTCTGTTTCTCTACCTTTCAAAATAACAAATATTTCTTAAAAATTATATATGCTTATTATAGAAAATGAGTCCTATAGAAAATTACACAAACAACAAACATCCCCTACAATTATATCAGCCTTATAATAAGCATGTTTTATGTATTTCATATATACAAATATATATATGCAAATTGATTATGCTTTATAAAAAGTTTTGTAATCTGTTCTTTCACTTAATGTTTTAGCATAGGTATTTCCAATTTCATTAAAAATTTGTTTAAAAATATTTTTTCATGAAAATAAGGTATCATCATTATTGAATCATGCCTTTATTATTATACATTTAGGATACAAAAAGTGCAAGACATCTTGCAGATGAAATAGAAATCTGAATATAGACCTAACATACAAACCAGTCATTCCACCCATCGGAATTTATTCAAAGGAAATGAAATCAGCATATGAAACAGTTATCTGTACCCCCATGTTTATTGCAGCTCAATTCACAATAGCTAAGATATGGAATCAACACAAATGCCTGTCAATTGAAGACTGGATAAAGAAATTATGAGACATGTATACCATGGAATACTACACAGCAATAAAAAAAATTGAAATCCTGTCATTTGCAACAAAATGGATGCAACTGGAAAGCATAATACTTAGTGATAAGAAGCCAGTCCCAAAAGGACAAGTATCATATGTTCTCCTTGATCTGTGGTAACTAATAGAGCACCTAAAAGGCAATCTATAGAAGTGACATTGACACTTTGAGATGCAATGACTTTGAACAGCACTTGTCTCAACTGTTGAGGAACAATTTTTGTTTTTTATACTATTTGTTGAACTCTTTACTAAGTATAGAGTTAATCTTATGTGTATAAAGTTAAATTAAAATTGATCCTAGTAAAAAATAAGAATGAGAATGGGGAGGGAGGAGGAAGAAGGGTAGGAGTGTGGGTGGGAGGGCGCATAGGGTGGGAAGAATCACTATGTTCCTAAAGTTGTATTTATGAAATGCATGCAGTTTATGTACCTTAAATAAAAGGTGTCTGGAGAAAATAGAAGAAACAGTATCAAAACCAGCTCCAAAAAAGAAAAAATAAATGTAGAGAAGTAAAAAAACTATGATATCTTTTAAATTCTGAAACAAAGTCCTAGACTGGTGTGTGTGTATGTGTGTGTGTGTATGTGTTTGTGCAGGAAGGTGGGGTTGGCCGAGCTATCAATTACATGCAACTTTGACACAGGTACCTTTGCTGTTGCTTCCATTATGATAAAATTCCATGTGCTTTAGCTCATGGGTGCTGCATGCATTAGGAATGACCATTGAGCCTCAGTTACCTCTGTGTTATTGCCCACACAAACCTGTGCTCTAAACATACCTAGTTATTTTAAAATCTCTTTTTTTGCAAATGTATAGGGGAACTTTTTAGTGTTTATTTTTTAACTTTTATTTAATAAATATAAATTTCCAAATTACAACTTTTGAATTATAGCAGCTTTTCCCCCCATAACCTCCCTCCCACCTGCAACCATCCCATCTCCCACTCCCTCTCCCATCCCATTCTTCATCACGATGCATTTACAGTTATCTTTATATACAGAAGATCAACTTAGTATATATGAAGTAAAGATTTCAACAGACTGCACCCACACAGACACACAAAGTATAGAGTGTTGTTTGAGTAGTAGTTTTACTGTTAATTTGTATAGTACAACACATTAAGGACAGAGGTCCTACATGGGGAGTAAGTGCACAGTGAATCCTGTTGTTGATTTAACAGTTGACACTCTTATTTATGATGTCAGTAATCACCCGAGGCTCTTGTCATGAGTTGCCAAGGCTATGGAAGCCTCTTGAGTTCACCAACTCTGACCTTGTTTAGACAAGGCCATATTCAAAGTGGAAGTTCTCTCCTTCCTTCAGAGAAAGGTACTGCCTTCTTTGATGGCCCGTTCTTTCTGCTGGGATCTCCCTCACAGAGACCTTTCATTTAGGTCATTTTTTTGGCCACAGTTTCTTAGCTTGCCATGCCTGCGAAACTCTCATGGGCTTTTTAGCCAGATTCGAATGCCTTAAGGGCTGATTCTGAGGCCAGAGTGCTGTTTAGGGCATTTGCCATTCTATGAGTCTGCTGTGTATCTTTTTAACTGTCACAGAGAATGTAGTTATTTCTTAAATAACTTAACACACATAGAAGTGTTTTAGGAGTATCAACTTCCTTCCCCTGTCCTATTTGCTTTCATTCTGGTTTCTATTTCCTACAATCGCATTGGCTATTTCTGTGGTTTATTAACTGTATTCTTCAGCACTAGAAAAATAGGAAAGTTCTGGGAACTATTTTTCTTTAATATTTCCACACAGAGAATTGCCATTTAAATTAAGAGTTTGGAAGAAAAATCATGCCAAGATTAAATTTTAAAACTATAAATAAGATAATAAATACAGGAAGGAGGCAGATTTATGAAAACTTTTCATTTAAAAGAGGGGAAAACTATAAATGTGCATATTGTGGTAGATATTTTAGTTTGAGCCTACTCTATTATTCTTTATTACTAAGGTTTAAACATTTCTGAAAATTCTTATCACACTAGTAAAGGTATAGAAAAGTTTATTCATATGGCATCCAACATTTCTCTTAGGGTTGAGAGGATTTGGTTAAAGGTGTATACACTACCAGAATTCAAATTAAGTTGAGGATGTATGTTGAATTCACACAGTGGTTCTACAGAAGTCTCATAGGATTAGGCTGAGAGCTAGGCAGTGGCACTATATTTCTTTCCAGGAAGAATCCATCATAATGTAATAGAGACTGAGTTGAAATGATCATGCGTATGTAAACTTCTTAGGCACTGTAAGGGGCAGGGAATCTTTAGCCAAAGAATTAATCAGTTCTAATTCTATTGCAGGTTATAGGACAGTTTGGATATCCTTAAAACAGCACCAGCAAATGATGACCAGACTGGACTGGGCAGCAAGAGTCATAAGGCTGTTTGGCACAACAAAGCCCATGTCCAGTGCCCAGTGGGTGTTGCAAAAGGAAGTAAGGTCATTAAGCAGTAGGGGCAATAGCAGGCAGTAGGAGATGGTATTGGCCCTGGTGGGGTCACAAGTAAAGTAATACACATGCTGTGAGAGTCATTCCTGAACAAATGACATCACATGGAACTTTCTGGAAGGACTTGGAGAGGCACAAATGTATAGAGCATTGGATTTCCTATATGAACAGGGTGTTAGTCTGTTTTGTGCTGCTATAACAGAGTGTCTGAAATTAAGTCACTTACAAAGAACAGGAATTGATTTTCTCACACTTCTACAGATTGGTAAATCCAAGCTCAAGGAGCTGAATGTGTATATGGTTTCATGAGGACTTTCTTGCTGTGTCCTCCTGTGGTAGGAGGCAGAAGGCAGAAATTCTGGAAAGCCCCCCCCCTTTTTATTTTTGAGTCACAGCTCTATATCTTTAAGATTTATTTTGTTTATTTGAAAGCTAGAGTTACACAAAGAAAGAAAAAGATAGATATGAGATAGTGATAGAGAGGGAGAGGGAGAGAGCGAGAAAGAGAGGGAGAGAGGGAGAGAGAGAGATCTTTCATCCACTGGTTCACTCCCCAAATAGCTGCAATAGCTGAAGCTTGTCTAGGACAAACCAGGAGCCAGGAGCTTCACCTAGGTCTCCCAGGTGGGTGCAGGGGCCCAAGGACTTGGGCCATCTTCCACTGCTTTCCCAGGCATATTATCAGGGAGCTTGGTAAGAAGTGGAGTAGCCAGGATTTTGAATCAGAATCCATATGGGATGTTTAAGCCACTGTCACAACGTCAGCTCCATGATGCCTCTTTTAAAAGGTTCTTAAATCCTATTAATGAAAGAACGGTCCTCATGGCTTAATCACCTAGAGACCCCATCTGTTAATACTATCACATTGGCAAGCCCTGAATTCTGGAAGGTACACACTGGAACCATAGCTAACTGCTAGCACATAAAGTGAGGTTAACCGGGTTACAGCCATTAAGATTTAGTAAGTCTTGTGATTTACATATTTTTTTTAATATTTAATGCAGAAAGACAAATTTGAAATTGGCTTTAGATGCAATCAAGCTCAAAAACTTCCTTTGGGGTCAGGTCAGTTAAGACTGGCATGTATAGCCTCAAATGTTTAAGGAGTTGTTTCTCAATGGAGGAGAAATGTTAACCAACATATTCCTACAAGGAAAGAAACTGATCAGGTACCTCTGAAGGAGCACTTAAATTCTGTTTTCCAAATTTGGTTTGGTTTGCAATTAAAGCCTGAATATACAAAAACATAATGATGACAATAAATCAGTGAATTCTGCCTGAAATATATCTCTCAACATGGTTTCTCCTGCTGTAGCATGGGATGTATTTACCATCCTTCCTTGAGTGTCTTCTTAATTCATTTTTAAGAGTTTTATTTATGAAGCTCTATTTAATGAACTGTGAAGATAATTCAGAAGCATAATGTACAGTCATGAATTGATGGCTACTCCACTCCACTTGTTACACAAGGGGTCTTCCAAAAGTTTGTGGAATATGCACATTATAAAAGTTATTCATAGATTTAAAAATTTTCTTGCACAAAAATAAACTTAATCTTTAATTCTGTTTCCCCATGAACTTGTTAAAGTCTCATTATACAATCTAAGTTAGCATGACAACTAGCGTGGCCAATTGAACATCTCAAGTTTAAAACTATTTAACATACAAATATTCATTGAGTTATACTAAGATTCTGAAAGTATGGTTCAAATACATGTACTTCATTGAAGTGAAATATTGATTTGGGCAAAGGAGATTGAACTATTTTGCAGGAAGTGGAACCAGAGAAAATATTACATGAGGATAATATAACTATGGTTTGTTATTAATATCTACTTATAGATAAATATCTATAAATTCCAACACAGGAGGTTATTTGATGCTTATGACTCCTTGACACATCATTATTTATCTATGAGAAAATAAATTATGAAGGGAACAATGAAGAAAAATAAAAAAGTAGACTCCTCCCAGACAGTATTTAATAACTTTGCAATGTTAATGGATATCTAGAAAATCAGATATTGTAGAAATGTTTTCTGTTTGCCAAAAAAGATAAAGAGGACTTTTTTTGTTCTAGTACTGGTGGTTGAACTCTGTAATTAACACACAATTATTCTTAAGTGTTTAAATTTTAGCTGAAAAGTGACCCCTGTTAAATATAAGAGTGGGAATAAGAGAGGGAGGAGATGTACAATTTGGGACATGCTCTATCGGACTTGCCCCAAATGGTGGAGTTAGAAACGTGCCGGGGATTCCAATACAATCCCATCAAGGTTGCATATACCGATGCCATCTCACTAGTCAAAGTGATCATCTTCAGTTCACAATTGATCACACTGATAGGTCTAAGAGTCAAAGGGATCACACAAACAAGACTAGTGTCTGCTAATACTAACTGATAGAATCAAAAAGGGAGAGAATGTTCCAACATGGGAAGTGGGATACACAGCAGACCCATAGAATAGCAGATGTCCTAAATAGCACTCTGGCCTCAGAATCAGCCCTTAAGGCATTCGGATCTGGCTGAAGAGCCCATGAGAGTATTTTAGGCATGGAAAGCCAAGACACTCTGGCAAAAAAAAAAAAAAAAAAAAAAAAAAAGAAAAGAAAAGAAAAAAAGAAGACCTAACTGAAAGATCTCTGCGAGTGAGATCCCAGTGGAAAGAACGGGGCCATCAAAGAAGGAGGTACCTTTCTCTGAAGGGAGGAGAGAACTTCCACTTTGACTACGACCCTGTCGGAGTAAGATTGAAATCGGCAAACACTAAAGGCTTCCATAGCCTTGGCAACTCATGACTAGAGCCTAGGGAGATTACTGATGCCATAAACAAGAGTGTCAAATTGTTAAGTCAACAACAGGAGTCACTGTGTACTTATGTCTCATGTGGGATCTGTCCTTAATGTGTTGTCCAAAGTGAAGTTATGCTATAACTAGTACTGAATCAGTATTTTTACCCTTTGTGTTTCTGTGTGGGTGCAAACTGATGAAATCTTCACTTAGTATATACTGAATCGATCTTCTGTATATAAAGATAATTGAAAATGAAAAAAAAAACCTTGGTTTTAAATTGGAAATTGCATAGAAAATTAATCAATTTTTAAAAAATATCATGTAGGATCTCTGTCCTTAATGTGCTGTACATTGTGATTTAATGCTATAACTAGTACTCAAACAGTATTTTTCACTTTATGTTGCTATGTGGGTGCAAACTGTTGAAATCTTTACTTAATATATACTAAACTGATCTTCTGTATATAAAGAGAATTGAAAATGAATCTTGATGTGAATGGAAGGGGAGAGGGAGTGGGAAAGGGGAGGGTTGCGGGTGGGAGGGAAGTTTTGGTGGGGGGAAAGCCATTGTAATCCATAAGCTGTACTTTGGAAATTTATATTCATTAAATAAAAGTTTTTAAAAAAAGAGGATGCTCATTTTCTTTTTAAAAAATTATGTGAAAGGTAGAGAAACAGAGACAGATATGGAGAGAGAGAAAGAGAGAGAGAGAGAGAATCATACACACAGAGATTTTCTATCTGCTATTTTACACCCCAAATGTCTGCAACAGCCAGGACTGAGTCAAGTCAAAGAAGCCAGGAGCCCACATTTCCATCTGGCAGGGACTCAAGTACTTGAGCCACCATCATTGCCTCTCAGGGTGTACGTTATCAAGAAGCTGGAATGGAAGCTTGAACCCAGGTACTGATATGGGCTGTGGGCATGCCAGGTGACATTTTAACTGCTGTGCCAAATGGAGGCCCCAAGGATGCTCATTTTCTATTGAAGCCTACAAAGGAAAATTCTTCCACAAGCAAAACCACCACCAGTATATGTAACTAGTCTATTTCTTGGTTATTAACAGACTATTTAGGTTAATCTAGGAAAGACAATTGCCAGTGACAGAGAATGAGGAGGAAAAATTTATAAATCAGTAATCTGTGGATTAGAGTCTTCTGCATCTTTAATATCATCGAAGTCAGTGAAATAACACAATGTCTCTTTAAGGAAATGGCAGAGAATCCAAGTCTCCTCTTGTTTGGCACACAAAGGAGCCATTCCATAATAATATTATCTTGACTGCAGAAAGAGCAGTCTTTGTTTACATGGAAGCTGGAAAATTTTGAAATAATAATCTTTAGGGTGGAGAATATACTTCACTCTCTGAGGTCAAATTATGATCTCAGTTACAAAAAACATTGCAAAGAGCTCTGAAAAGGGATAAGAGAGGACAAAGAGAGGAGACAGGAAAGAGAGGAGCCAGAGTGACCAGGGAATTGTTTGCAGAAGCCCAGCATACTCAAGGCAACTCCTGTCCAGGCCTTTTGCGTGTCTGCAGCATTATCCCTTGTCTGCCATCGGCTTCTTTCCCCTGAAAGACATGCCCATGTGCCCCTTCCAATGCTTCATCAGCACTCCACATGTCAAACACACAACGTACAAAAGCTATCAGTGCATATTTCATGGTTATCCAAAGCAACTTCTTCAGAAGATTACTCACTTGCAAGGCAGGGGACTACGTCTTAATTAAGCCTGTGCTGTTGAATGAAAATATATTCTGAAATGCATTGGTACTTTTTCTTGAAACCAATAATGTTCTCCTCCTTGACATGTGTGTTTGTTTTAATAAAAGACAGGCAAATTCACTTACAGTGATAGAGGCGAAACGCATCGACCCTGTGGCAGGAGAGAGAAGTGGAGAGGGACAAGGCTTCAAGAGTTCAGAATCAAAACCTGCCGCCACTACGGTGCTTTATAACCTTGGGACTGTCAGTGATCCTTGATGAGCTTCCGTTTCTTTAAAAAGTGAGAGGGCAGGAGATTTCTAAGGTTTTTTTGCTGGTTGGATGATCTGTGATCTGTTCATACCGTTCAGTTTTATGATGTCATGCCAGAGATATCATTTTGAGGGCCAATTAGAAAATGTGATGACCAGGAGAGTCATATATGATTTTATTATACAGTAGTTTCCTAAAACTGTGGGGAATATATTTCTAAACCTCCAGTAGATGCCCCAATCCACAGAAAGTATCAAACTCTATATAGAATGTTTTTTCTTTGCATATAAGGGCACTTTATAAGGTTCATGGAAAATGTGCAATGTATTTTATTTACATTCCCCCACAAACTTTCTGAAGCACCTTCATACATACCTATGACAAAGTTAATTTATAAACTGGGCACAAGGCACGAGAAGAGATTAATAACAATTACTTACTGTAGATGTTAGTAATGTCAGGATGATTTTTGTTTTTACTAGATCAAGAATTTCCACCTTTTACCTTAAAGAACACGCTTTATAGTTTCTCTTCAGCATATCCAAATTGTCAGCATCACTACTGTGGAGCCATTACTAAGCAAAAATACGGGTTACTTGAACACAAGCACTTCCATACCATTACAGTCCATCTGATAACCAAGCTGGCTACCAAGTGACTAATGGGCAGGGATATATACAGTGTTGACACCCTGGAAAAAGGGATGATATACACCAGGAGGGAATGAGTGCAATGGAGTGATATTTCATCATGCTATTCAAAAGGGCATGCAATTTAACACTTACGAATTGTTTATTTCTAGAAGTTGTTCATGGAATATTTTTGGATGCTGGAGTAACTGAAATTTCAGAAAGCAAAATGGCAGATTGAGAGGGGGGCTACTATGCTTTTTTTTTTTTTTAAATTTATTGGGGCTGGCGCTGTGGCGCAGCGGGTTAATGCCCTGGCCTGAAGTGCTAGCATCCCAGATGGGCCCGGTTCAAGACTCAGCTGCTCCACTTCTAATCCAGCTCTCTGCTATGGCTTGGGAAAGCAGTGGAAGATGGCCCAAGTCCTTGGGCCCCCACACCCATGTGGGAGACCCGGAGCAAGCTCCTGGCTCCTGGCTTCAGATCGGCACCACTGCGGCCAGTTGGGGAGGGAAGCAGCAGATGGAAGACCTCTCTCTCTCTCTCTCTCTCTCTCTCTCTGCCTCTCCTCTCTCTGTGTAACTCTGACTTTCAAATAAAAAATAAATTAAAAAATTTTTTAAAAGAAAATTTATTTATTTATTTGAGGGGAGAGAGATCCCATCAGTTGAAACAAGATGAATAGTTTCAGCATCATTGAAATGATTGTTTCTAGACGTGATAGAGCAGATGATGTAAGTATTGGGACTAGGCTACTTGTGTAGGCATAGGAAACTGATTAATAGGGCTCAGGTGTGAGAGGGTGGTATCATCCATTCTAAGCACCTTTTCCATCGCTCCTGAGTTGTATCTTCCATAATAAAATTGTAATAATAAATACAGTGCTTCCCTGAGTTATGTAAATTATTGAATCTGAAGTGGGGGAGTAGTAGGAATCCCTTAAGGGTAGCTTAGGCACTCTATGTGTGATCGGCATCTGAGGCAAGAGCTGAGTGTTTAATACAGGGTAGGGTGTATGCGTTATTTCTGCGAATTGGTGAAGGACACACTACTAGTGTCAGAGAATTGGCTGGTGTGAGAGGAAGCCTCTTAGGCTGCTTGCTCACTCTTTTTCTCTATTACTCTCTCTCTCTCTCACTCAGATCACTCACTGTGGGAGAAGTGAGATGCCATGTCTTGAGGACACTCAAGTAGTCTACATAGAGTCCCGCATGTAAAGAACCAAGTCTCTCTCTCTCTCTCTCTTTTTTTTTTGGACAGGCAGAGTTAGACAGTGAGAGAGAGAAACAGAGTGAAAGGTCTTCCTTCCGTTGGTTCACTCCCCAAATGGCCGCAACGGCTGGTGCTGTGCCAATCCGAATCCAGGAGCCAGGTGTTTCCCTCCTGGTTTCCCATACAGGTGCAGGGCCCAAGGACCTGGACCATCCTCCACTGACTTCCCGGGCCACAGCAGAGAGCTGGACTGGAAGAGGAGCAACCAGGACAGAACCGGTACCCCAACTGGGACTAGAACCCGAGTACTGGCACCACAGGCGGAGGATTAGCCTAGTGAGCCGCGGCGCTGGCCGGGAACCAAGTCTCTTGACAATAGTGCATGCAGAACTGGGACTGCCTGTCAACTGCCACTGTGAAACAGTGTCATCCATCAAACTCAAGCCTGCAGGGCCTGAAGGGCTGAACTTTGATAGCCTCCTGTTAGACCCTTTGCAAAGCTGCTGCTGGATTCATGACCCACAAAAACTTTGTGAGACAACACATGCTAACTATTTTAATCTGCTAATTTTCTGGGTAATTTGTTACACAGCAATAGATACCAATTACAGTTATTTATTATTTGCAGCCATTATGGTTTTTTTTTAAAAAGAGTTATTAATTTGAGAGGCAGGGTTAGAGAGACAGAGAAAGAGAGAGAGAGAGAGAGGGAGAGAGAGAGAGAGAGAGAGAGAGAGAGAGAGAGAGAGAGAGAGAGGAAATATCTTCCATCCATTAGTTCACTTTCCCAAAAGGCTGCAATGGCCAGGGCTGGGCCAGGCTAGATCCAGGAGCTTCATCTGCATCTCCCATGTGGATGGCAGGGGCCTATGTCCCTGGGGTATCTTCCACTGCTCTCTCAGGCATATTAGCAGGGAGCTGGGATGGAAGCAGAGCAGCTGGGACTCCAATGGGCTCTCATATGGGATGTCAGTGTTGCAGGCAGTGGCTTTATCTGCTGTGCCATAATGCTGGCCTGTAGCCATTCCATTTTAAAGGCCTTGTCATAAAATCTACCAAGGGTGTATGCCATGGTTTCCTAAAAGAGA
This sequence comes from Lepus europaeus, assembly GCF_033115175.1. Taxonomy (NCBI): domain Eukaryota; kingdom Metazoa; phylum Chordata; class Mammalia; order Lagomorpha; family Leporidae; genus Lepus; species Lepus europaeus. The sequence continues at coordinate 69,219,306 of NC_084837.1, read as the reverse complement.
ATCTAACAAATTACTCCTGAATTCTAAACAAAAAATAAATATGCAGTGTGAGTGTAGTATATACTGCATGTTCATGGAAATCCTGAATATTTACAATATTAATCCAGTCTTGCCAAATTCAACTTTCAATATCTGTGCTGGACTATTTTCTTCTATAGTTTTACTGAAGTTATTAGCATATCCCTGTTTAGTCATCTGTAAACAAACAGTGGAATGAATGCCTGCCTCTACTCCTAAGAGGTTAAGTAAATCAAGACTTTCTAGGTTCTAATATTTTCTTAATGTTATTTGATCAGTTGGATTCTAAAATGTACTTAGGAATTATATTTAATAAAAGCAGGTATATGCTAAGCATTTCATTATGTAACTCTTTAGTCCACAAACTTAGATGCACAAGAAATGTCCCATTTCTTCCATTATTTTTTAGCACTCAATTTGATTTCTGATCTCTATTCTACCAGATAAGAAATCCAATCTCAATTATTATGGGAACTCCTTCCTCTCCATCTTCCAGGGTCAGACAATGGTCTTAGTAACGGCGAAAATCATTAGGGAGGGCCTTTGGCTTTCCTTTCGTACCCTGCACCTTAAAACCCCCATTATCTGATACAGTAACATGGTTTCTTTAAGTCCAACGTGTGTCATGCACTTGCAATGGTGGAAAGAAAACTAAAGACAGACTAAACACTACGCAATGCTTCAACAAATCATCCTGCCGCAGAGTCAGGGCACGAATTCAGTGTCAGGAAAAACAGAACAGAAGTAAGCAACACAGTGCAGCCTTCAGGTTTCTCAGACACTCAACATGAAGCATGAGGTGCAGAAACAATGAAACAGGGAATACAAGGACATTTTACAAAGTAGCATTTAAATTGCAAAGGCTGGGGGTATCAACAAGAAGGAAATGATCACAGGGAGATGGGCTTAATAGTAATAATAATAATAATCTGAAGCTCTGGTTTTGAGAAACTTTACTGATTTCTGTGTTTAGGAATAAGAAATTGGCTAGTAAATGTAAAATAAAAATGTCCACCAGTATTTATTCTCTCCCCATTCTCTCTCAAAATTGTTGCCTAGTTTTGCAAGCAATAGTATTTCAGCAAGTGAAAATTCTCAAAATCCTTAATCACGTACTTATTCCCAAAGTCTGGATTTAGTGTGGAGTTTCTGAGTCGGTAGAGTTGGTTATCCTGTTTAATTGGATTGATGGCGACAGTTGTAATTACCGTAGATGAGATTGCCTGTAATGTAATTATGTTTCCTGCATCAGCGTGAGCTGGGCTTGTGGAATACACACAGAAGATGCCTCCAATTACTTCGAGGTTAGGAAGAGCATCCTAGTGCCTCACAAATCATGTTTGTTACTATGTAGTATTTAAAAATTAACAGAAAGCTGAATGAGTTATTTCTCTAAAGCAGTTTTTCTGACTCAAAGATGTTTCTGTTAAGATCTACACCCTAGATTACGATGGCCATTTTCTAGAGTTATATTTAAATTTATATTTATGTATATAAAATATATTTTAGGGCTCAACATCGGGTAGCAATAATAAATCTGATATCTTCTGTTTCTTGCTGCTTACTGTTTATGAATAGTCACTGCTTATCAAAGATATTTTTGGCAAGCATATGATACATGGTAAAGTTTAACTTGACCTTTTCTGTGACTTAAAATGTACTGTTTTGAAAAGTAACATAGTGAATAACAAGATAATATAAAAATACTAGTGTTTATGAGTAGACGGAGCCATAATTAATACCTAAAGAGCCAGATGCTCTGCTACAACCATGCCACTCTCTATTTTCCAATTAACACTTGGAGAACTTCACAATTTACAATTGGAAACCCGGCCTTTAAACAGGACAAGGCTGCCAAAAGTACTGCAAACACATGTAGTTTAGGAGAAATGGTACACACTGGAAATCCATCCCAATCCTATTAGTTTCAGCCTTGCTCTCATTAAAAATAGAGCTGCTTATGGGTTTTTCCTTCTGAAGCATAGGAAACACAGAACTTGGAAATGTGCCCTTTTGAAAAACTTATTCTTGCATTCACAAACCAGATGGTGCACATCAAATGCATCCTGATTTTCTAATGAAATAAAAAAGGATTCCTATTGTGTTCTTTAATATGATTAACACATCTTCAATTGCTAGTTTTTACAGATACTCAGGAAAGTTAAACAACTTGGCAAATGCTGCCCTGCTGAGTTGAGCATGGAAGCCTCTCAGTGAAGGGCACTCTGCTTTTTAATTCTTCCGAAACAGGCTTTAGTAGAGGTGCAAGACCCTGTTACAGCCACTGACAAAGAAACTTTCTTCTGTCTTTGAACATCAGAGATAAAGAGTCTACTGTCTTATAAAAGGACCAATCAAGCAAGAAAACATCTCTCGCCTGCACACTCTTCCTCTCTCCAGTCTAATCCAGTACTTGGAGTACTAACATCATCAATAAAAACCTAATTGTGGGCACCAATTGAATGTCACACTCTTCAACAGTAGTAATATAACCAAAGCCAAAGCCAATGACATACTGGATTTTACCAACATACTGAGAACTAGTTGAGTGTAACTTACCTTGGAGGAGAAGCTGGTTTGGTCAAAAACCTGAAAGAATTAAAAAAAATTATATGCGTTAATTTCCTATTATTTGTAACCACTGAAAACACAACACTGAATTAAACATAGCAGTGGTGTGCCCATTAATTTAGTAAATCAGTTTGTCATTCTCTAATTCTATGTATTTCTTACTTAAAGGAAAAGAATGGAATAAGCCAAATTGGATTCTAACTGGACTCCAATTTCTGTTTAATTGCACTGTTAGGGATATGTTCAGCTGAGGCAATACATCCACAAATAGGATTGGGTTACAAATTGTGGCAGCCTAGAAATTATGGTTGTGAAACAGCTTTTATTTATTTCTTTTTAATAATTTTTGTTATTAAAATTTTTGATGTTCCAATATGGAAAGCAGTCCACACAGCAGACTCATAGAATGACAATCACTTTAAGTAGCACTCTGACCTTGGAATAAGGTCTTTAAGGTATCCTGGTCTGGCTGAAAGCCCTATGAGAGCATCTCAGGCATGGAAAGTCAAGACATTATGGCAAAAAAATATTCTACATGAAAGTTCTTTGTGAGTGAGACCCCAGGGGAAAGGAGTGGTCATCAAAGAAGGACACACTTTTTTTTGAAGGGAGGAGAGAACTTCTACTTTTCTTATGGCCTTGTCTAAATACTGACAGAGTTGGTGGATTCAAAAGGCTTCCATAGTCTAGGAAGCACATGTAAAGAGCCTCAGGTGGTCACTGACCTCATACATAAGAGTGTTAATTGGTAAATTAACAACAGGAGTCACTGTGCATTAACTTTCTACACAGAACCTCTGTCCTCAATAAGTTTTTATATGAAAGTTAACTGTAAAATTTGTTCTCTGTGTGTGTGTGTGTGCAAATTGTTGAAATCTTTACTTAGTATAGGGTTGGTCTTATGTGTATTAAGTTATTTGAAAATGAATCTTAATGGAGAATGGGACTGGGAATGGGAGAGAGAGGAGGAAGTGGGATAGGAGTGTGGATGGGAGGGTGGGTATAGTGGGAGGAATCACTATATTCTTAATGTTGTATGTATGAAATTTATATTCCTTAAATAAAAGGTTTCTTTGAGAAACAATTTTTGAGACATAAAAAATTGTACATATTTATGGGATATTATATAATGTTTCAATACCAGTATACATTGTGTTATATGCAATCAGAGTAAAAATGATTTTCTACTCAAACATCCAAAAATTGCATCATTTAGTTTTTTCCTTTTAATAGAGAAATAAACAGAACATTATCTATAGTCATCTTACTGTGCAACTGAACACCAGAACTTTCACTTCTCTCTAGCGATAACAAACATCCATTCATCAGCCTTTCCCCATCTCTCCCTTTCCACTACACCCCAGCCCCAGCCTCTAGCAAATGCACTTTCATTTTTATATTTCTCTGAGATCAATTTTTTTAGACTCCAAATATGAGATCATGTGATGCTTGCCTTTCTGTGTCTGGCATATTTTGCTTAACATAACAACCTCCAGTTTCATCTATATTGCCGTGAATGCCACAATTTCACTCTTGTTTACAGTTGAGTAGTATTTCATTTTGAGTATGTACCACATATTCTTTATCTATTCATCAGTAGATGGCTACTTAGGCTGTTCCTATGTGTTATTTATTGTGAATAATACCACAATGAACAGTGCAATGTCTTTATGAAAGACTAATTTAGTTTTGCTTAAACCTAGCTCAGTAGTGAGACTGCTGAATCAAATGGTAGTTCTATTTTCAGTTTCTATGAGGAGCCTCCATACTATTTCCACAAATGGCTGTATCATTTTACCTCCCCACCAACAGTGTGCAAGTGTTCTATTTCCTGCACATCCCAGCCATCACTTATTATTGTTTGCTGTCAATTTAACTGGAAGAGACATCTTTAAAAATTCTTTTAAAATAATTTTAGGTCTCCATTTAGTTTTGTCTTCTATTCCTCCCTCCCCAGATGAGAGGAAAATGTCTCTGTGCTGTCTCATGAAATGCAGCATCAAATCTCACTTTTCCTAATGAACTTCTCCAGTCTTACAGGCAGGAAGAGCACACACTACCAACAGGTCCAGTCACACAACACCTAGACCCTGGAAATAACAAGTGTGAAGCTTCCCATCCTACAAAATAGATCAGTGAGTCTATCAGATCTAAAAGCCGAAGTTGGAAAATTGAAGGAAGGTATTTTAAACAGCACTGTGTGGAAACTATTGCTGAGATAGGTGTTCAAGTAAGCCAAACACCAAGCCTTGTTCCCAGTTTGTTTCACAGAAGCATTTAATATTACATTCAAAATATTCATATGCTTCAACCTGGGCTAGAAAGATTTAATTAAAAACAAACACTACTACCAACAGATTCTGTGGCTGATCAATACTTCAGGATTTGAAAAATGTTTTCCCTAAATGCTACACAATGCCCCAGGACCTGAGAGCTTTTCCTCTTCATTGATGTAAGATTGCTTCTCCTCTTGGTATCCTGCTAATAAAAAAAAGTACTTAGCAAACAGCTACCAAATCCATCAAAAGGTTAGAATTCTTTTTATTTTAGTGCTCTTTCTTAATGGGCAAACATTGATTGATTAGTTCACCTAGAACATTCATAGCCTTGGGCAAGAAACAGAGTTTTAGACATATTAGTGGACTGGATTTGAAAAAGGAAAAGAAGAAAATCAAGATTCAAGAATATAATGAACTTCAGAAGTGTAAGAAAAGAGCAAGTCCAGGAAACATATTAAATTTTTTTGATTTATTTAGAATCAAATAGTGGTATTTTGAATTGTATTGCATTTTCACGTGTCTACGGGTTCTTCATCTTAGTTGGAAATGTACTCACATTATCATCTCTAAATTCCTTTGGACAGTTTATCTACAAAATGTTGAGATCACCATATTCCAAATGCTTTTTGAAAAAAAATAACAACAAACTTTCCCCCCACGAAATATCAAACCTCTATTGCTTCTCTCTTACCCCCTAACCCTGACAGCATTCAAAGTACTTTCAGAAAGAAGCCTTCCAAATTTATTTACTTTTCAGAAGAAACAAGAGGTAAAACAGAGAGGCAGTTAATTCCTTACCACTGGTTTTGATAAAGTGAGAGGAACTACTGGAACACAAGTGATAATAGTCCCCTTTTACTTATTTTTTCTCTACTTCATACTCTTCATAGTGCATCTGGAAATAAGAGCCTTCAGTGCAAAAATGTATATCTGATGGGAACTGGTATTCAAATTTAAGTGTGCATGAAAATCCATTGGTGAGCTTCTCACAAATGCAGATTCCTGGGTTCTGAATCCCTAGAGAGTTAGTGCCCAGGAATGCTCATTTTCAATAAGCTTTACAGGTGGCAATGAATAAGCTGTGCTTCTTAACAACATTTTGATAACAACAGACTCCAAAACATATAAAAAGGTAATTTAAGTTGACATCTCATCTTAGAGTAGGTACTCAAATATTTAATTTTTCATAAAATAATATTTAATAATAAGTGCATCTTGTTTATTATTTGCAAATATTTTTCCTTTATGATCTCCAATATTTATTTGACCTGCTGCAAGCATGATTTTGCTCTCATAATCTATAGATCACTGAAAAAGGGAGAAAGTTTAGGTGATGTAGACAAGTTAATGTGGCCCTTGTTTACTGTTTAAGTTATAGAATACTTAAAATTTATAGCTGGAAAGACTTCAGAGAAAATTTAGTCCAATGTTTTAATTTTTTTTCAGGTGAGGGAGCTTTCATGCATAGAGATGAGCTATCTTTAGGATTATTTTGTAAGTGGGGATGATCTAAAATATTAATCAAAATTTTTAGCTGTGAGCTTAAATAACTCCCAGGTGTCTGCTTAATTTTTACCCCATCTTAGTTCAGATGGAAATATCCACAAAGAGACCTATGTAAGTAAATATGATTAATCATAATCAGTCATCTAATGTCTTGAATTTGCCAAGTCCAAAATACTGAAATGGACACATGGCATCCTGCTGCTTCTAATTTTCCACCAATTCGTGAACACTTTAGCTTTGCTTGGGATAGCACAAACCTTTCAACCTTCAATTATAATTAATTTCATGAAAGGCACTGAAGTGCCTAAATATGTGTCTTGAAATTCCTTGAGCGTGGAATAGACTTTTCCAACATGCATCAAGCTTGCATAAATGATAATGAACACATTATGGTTTCCTTTGCAACAGCCTTTGGATGTCACTTACCTTATCTATTACTATTGGATTTGGACTCAGTGATAACTAAACCATCTAGCAGAACCAACAGAATAGTACAATGAAGCCAAAATGAAGGGACTGCTACAAAGACGCCAACTTTTAATTTAAAACATAAATAAGAATATTGAGAAATGATTATCTCTCACATGATCATTATTACATGGTAAATTTTAATAGAAAATGCATAGGAAGCACACAATTTGAAAATAAAGACAACTGTTAAATTGAAAACAATCAATTTAGTAAAATACAATATTGTAGCCGGTGCCATGGCTCACTTGGCTAATCCTCTGCCTGCGGTGCCGGCACCCAGGGTTCTAGTCCCGGTTGGGGCACCAGATTCTGTGCCAGTTGCTCCTCTTCCAGTCCAGCTCTCTGCTGTGGCCCGGGAGTGCAGTGGAGGATGGCCCAGGTCCTTGGGCCCTGCACCCGCATGGGAGACCAGGAGGAAGCATCTGGCTCCTGGCTTTGGACAAGTGCAGCGCGCCGGCCGCAAAGCGCCAGTCGTAGCAGCCACTTGAGGGATGAACCAACGGAAAAAAGAAGACCTTTCTCTCTGTCTCTCTCTCTCACTGTCTAACTCTGCCTGTCAAAATAAATAAATAAATACAAAATACAATATTGCCCTGATGTTTCCTGTGTTGCTATTGATTCACATTACTTTGTCATAGACCAGCACTTGCCTACAACACTATTTCAGAGAGCCATTGCTTTAAAGTTCTTTGAAGCTTATTTCCCAAGCAGCATTTTCAAGCGTGCATTTGATAAAACACTCACTCCTTGAAGCTTCCTACTTTTGGGAGAAAGGAACAGTGATGGTGTTTGTTGGAGTGACAGTGGTGCTCAACATTCTAATCCCCTTTCATAGATTCTTAGTGTATAATATTATAAATTCAGAGTTCTGTTAAAATAAAATCTCACTTTATTTTATTCATCATCTTTAAAAGTTTTTACCATAGGGAATATTTTTTGCACATAGCATCTATTAACATTCTGCAAAACTTGTCTTTTGTAGGAAATATTCCAGTCTTTCCGCTCCACATTCTAATTTGCCAGTTAGTTAAAAAGCCCACCATCCTCTCACAGTCCAATATGAACCTTGTAGGCATATCTGACCTACTCTCAAGAAGTATTTATTACTTAAGTGGATTTGAAGTGAACCTAACACTGCAGATCACAGGGTCAAAAGCCAGCCTAGAATAAAGTCATGGAAGAAAGGAAGGTCTTCTTCAGAGAAATTTTGTTTACCCAATCTCACAAGAGCAAAGCATGTTTCCCAGGTTTCCCCCTTCTTTATCATTTTTGTAGGTTCAGTGGTGTACGGGAAGACCTAAGCAATGACAACTTTAATAGACAACACGTGATTCTCCCATATATATATATATATATATATATATATATATATATATATATCTTGTAGAGAGAAAATGATAATAGAGTTTTATGAGCATTCTAGAGTAGAACAAAACAGAATCATTTCTCTCACATAGATATAGAACCATATATATATATACGTATATATATATATGGCTATATATATACATATATATATATAAAACCTTCAGGTGATTCTTTTTTTAAGATTTATTTATTTTTATTTGAAAGTCAGAGTTACACAGAGAGAGGAGAGGTAGAGAGAGAGAGAGAGGTCTTCCATCTGCTGCTTCCCTCCCCAACTGGCTGCAGCGGCGCCGATCCGAAGCCAGGAGCCAGGAGCCCCCAAGCACAGTTTCTTCCTTCTTTGTGCTCTTATTATTGTTATTCCTACCTGTTCTATTCTATCTACAAACTCTATTACAATTTTCTGTGTACAAGTCTGCCTCCCTCATCAGATTGTGAGCTTCTTGGAAATAGGCACTGCCACTTTACTCAATAAGTTTTTTTTTTTTTTTTTTTTTGACAGGCAGAGTGGACAGTGAGAGAGAGAGACAGAGAGAAAGGTCTTCCTTTTCCTTTGGTTCACCCCCCAATGGCCGCTGCGGCTGACGCACTGTGCTGATCCGAAGCCAGGAGCCAGGTGCTTCTTCTGGTCTCCCATGTGGGTGCAGGGCCCAAGGACCTGGGCCATCCTCCACTGCACTCCCGGGCCACAGCAGAGAGCTGGACTGGAAGAGGAGCAACCGGGAAAGAATCTGGTGCCTCGACCAGGATAGAAACCCGGGGTGCCAGCGCCGCAGGCGGAGGATTAGCCTAGTGAGCCGCGGTGCCGGCCACTCAATAAGTTTTAAAAATGCTCACATCTGAGGGAGGAAAAGGAAGGGTTGGAGTGGGAGTGGGAGGGAGGGTGGGGGGAAGTGTGTCACTATTCTTTAAATCTGTATATATGAAATACATGAAACTTGTATAACTTAGATACAATTTTTTAAAAAATGCTTACTTTTGGGATACACAGCAGACTCATAGAATGGCAGATGTCCTAAATAGCACTCTGGCCTCAGAATCAGCCCTTAAGGCATTCGGATATGGCTGAAGAGCCCATGAGAATATTTTAGGCATGGAAAGCCAAGACACTCTGGCAAAAACAAACAAACAAACAAACAAACAAAAAACAAACAAACAAAAAACCCTAAATGAAAGATCTCTGCGAGTGAGATCCCAGTGGAAAGAACAGGGCCATCAAAGAAGGAGGTACCTTTCTCTGAAGGGAGGAGAGAACTTCCATTTTGACTATGACCCTGTAGGAATAAGATCGAAGTCGGCGAACACTAAAGGCTTCCATAGCCTTGGCAACTCATGACTAGAGCCTAGGGAGATTACTGATGCCATAAACAAGAGTGTCAAATTGTTAAGTCAACAACAGGAGTCACTGTGTACTTATGTCTCATGTGGGATCTGTCCTTAATATGTTGTCCAATGCAAAGTAATGCTATAACTAGTACTAAAACAGTATTTTTACACTTTGTGTTTCTGTGTGGGTACAAACTGATGAAATCTTCACTTAGTATATACTGAATTGGTCTTCTGTATATAAAGATAATTGAAAATGAAAAAAAAAAAACCTTGGTTTTAAATTGGAAATTACATAGAAAATTAATCAATTTTTAAAAAATATCATGTAGGATCTCTGTCCTTAGTGTGATGTACATTGTGATTTAATACTATAACTAGTACTCCAACAGTATTTTTCACTTTGTGTTACTATGTGGAGGCAAACTGTTGAAATCTTTACTTCATATATACTAAACTGATCTTCTGTATATAAAGAGAATTGAAAATGAATCTTGATGTGAATGGAAGGGGAGAGGGAGCAGGAAAGGGGAGGGTTGCGGGTGGGAGGGAAGTTTGTGGGGGGGAGCCATTGTAATCCATAAGCTGTACTTTGGAAATTTATATTCATTAAATAAAAGTTTTTAAAAAATGCTTACTCTGAGAATTTCATATCCTGATTTCTAGGGTCTAGAACAGTGTCAGCATCCAGTAGGGACCCAGTAATGGATGATTTAAAGCATAAATGAATGGATTTATTCTCAAAAATTATCTCAAGGATGTAATGATAGTCATTTACCACCTACTTATAATTTGCCTATGGGTGTTCCTGAGAAACACACATGGAAGTGTTTTAGTTGTTAATAACATGGTGAATCCTCCAAATTCAGTAGTGGGAAATTATTTTTCAAAATGATTACTTCCCTTTAAAGAGGAAGAGAAGGAAAAAGAGGTAAAAAATAAGGAACGAACTCTAGGACCATAGCAAAGGAAGTGAATTTTCTACTCCCAACGCAAGGAATGTGTTTATATCTACAGGAATCAGGCAGTGAGTCCCTTAATAGTGTTTCAACTCTCTAAGGAACATATATTTTCCTTCATGATTTGAAAGCCTTCATGACACCTGTCCCTCTTGCCAAGCAGGGGATTATGTCGTCTGTGCACTGATGAATTAATATTTCCTCAGAGTCCACCACAATGACACTTTAACTTGAAATCATCTCCTTCAATTTCTGAAATGAAAGGACAATGTCCTAATGTTTGGAGATATTCTTTTAGTTACTTAAAATTTTATGTCCAGGTTATTGCCCAAACTTGAGAGTTTAAGTTTAAACGTTCATTTTCAGAATTTTTCATTTAATTCTCTTTGGATTGAAGATAGAACTTCTCTTGACTAATCATGGTACAAAAAGTAGAGAATGCTTCTGAAATTCCAGAGCAAGTTATAGACAAGGACACTGGAGAGATGAGTGGTACTGCTCTAGCTCTCAGGAAGAGGTACAAGGGCAGGTCTCCCTTTCTTGAGCTGCACTGTGCCAAGCCCTAACTTTATTTACTCCATCAGTGGATGCATTCTGGAAGGTTATGCTCATTATAGTACTTTCTCACTAATCTGAGAAAACACAATTAATGTGATTGGCAACATTGTTACTTTTCATAATGAACCAAGGAACATATAGAGAGTTATGATGAATAATCATTGGATGTAAAGTATTATGGACTACAATTATAATTTGTCAATTATGGAGCGACTATACAATGCACATAAAAACTACACAATCTTTCCATAATTTTCCTGAAGGGCCCTTCTAGATGCAAATTTTTATTTATGTAATTTTCATAGGATGTAATTTGACATAGTCTCTATCTCCTAACAAAAGGGTTTGTTATAGACACTCTATTTAGCTTGCAATTACCATATAGCTACATGACTATTCACAGAAATTCACTCCATGATTACTGATAAAAATGGCCAAAGTTAACACAACTGAAATTAACGTGAGGAAAATGGCTCTGCCTCTCACCACACCCAATCAATCACAGCAAAATGACCCAACCTTGACTGCAATTCTGGGATGAGATACAATTAATCTGTGCTGAGTCAGAAAGATTCATAACTTAGGTTCTGTTTTCCCACTCCAAGCACAGTTGGATGCCATGAGGAGGAAATGTGGGAGAACTGGTTCCCATCAACAAAGTAAGATCATCTTGAAGCTTGAGATTTGCAAACTCTTTTTCACTTTTTTCTTCCATCCTAGCCCTACTCTTGTGGTCTTTCAAATATAAAGTTATTGATTTTTAATGAAATGTACTTTCCCAGCTTTCCAATTTCAGAAATAACATCTACTTCAGTGACTATTGGAAACTTAGCTTACAGATGGAAAACTCAGGAAATGTCCACAGGAATGCCACTGATAGCAGTAAACAACTTCTTCCTCCTGGATTTTACTCTAGAGAATCAATCTGGGTCTCCCAGAGGGATGGTAGGAACCCAATCACTTGAGCTATCACCTCTGCCTCCCAGGATCTGTAATAGCAGGGAACTGGAGTTAGGAGTCAGAGTTGGGTATTATACCTAGGTGCTCTGATGCAAGACATGAGCCTCTTACCCACTAGCCAAACATCCATCTGGCAAAATTAATCATTTAATACTGACAGAAAACAGGGTGTCTGGGGGTATGTTACTATAATCAGCTCTTTCCTATTTTCTCCTGTGGATCTTTCCAAACCTCACTGTCACCAAGCCCTCACACATCACATTTCTTATCAGGGTCAGCAGAAAATCTTGCTTCTTCAGACACACAGATACAGAATGCTGATAACTGTTAGCACCTTGATCGTCAACTTTCCTGTGTCCAGAACTGTGAGAAACATATTTCTGTCATCCATGAATTGCTTGGTGTTAGGCATTGTGTTACAGTATCAGGAATAGTCCAGGACTACTTGATTCCAGCTGTGGCCATGATCTGACTGAACTATAGGAGAGATCTTAATTTCCTGGGGCTGTCAGACACAGTGCCACAAACTTCATTACTTAAAACAGCAGGAACTTATTTTGGAGGTTAGAAGTCTGAAATCAAGATGTCAGCAGGGCCACACTCTCTCTTAGACTTTGGGCAGAATCCTTCTTTAACTTTTCTGAGCTTCCAGTCGCCGTCCTCAATCCTTGGCATTTCTTGGCTCTCAGTGACATCACCTCAGTATCTTCCTCTGTCATCACATCCCCTCCTGTCTCTCTCCTCTTCTTGTAAGGATACCAATCATACTGGATTAACACCCTTCCTTACTGCAGTATGATCTCATCTTAACTAATTATATATCTACAGAGACCCCATTTCTAAACAAGGCCACACTAGAAGGTAATGAGGTTTAGGACTTCAGAAAATTTATTTTGAGCAGCACAATTAGGCTCTCAAGAGACCCAAATCTAAAACCACCCAGCTGAACCCAATCAATTCACGAATCTGTGCATGAGAATAATAAAATGGTTTCATTCCTGTAAGGGTTAGTGTGGCTTATCCCATAACCAAAATCCCTTCTGTGCTCAAATCTCTTCAGTGCACTGCAACATGGCCTCTGCCTAAACACTTTCCTGACGCTGGTCTTCGCAGGCCACCCGTGACAACGTTGTGTTCAATGAAATGGGCAGACTCACTGCTCTAGGAGGCTGCTGGGGCCTATTCAAGGGTACTTCAAAATGCAGGTGGAAAAGTGGAATTGAAGGAGAAGCTTATTTTGGTGTAAATGATTTTAGAATCCATGCATAGTTTTTTCATCTTCCATGAGCTTTCTGACAACCCCTTGTCCATGCACTTATGTTCCACCATAAAGTCCACTGAAGTGGCCAAAGGAAATGAATGAAAGAAGAAATTCATCAACTCGCTGGAAAACAAAGTAGACATAAACTGAGCAGAAACTTGAACTGTTTCTTAAAGATAGGAAGCAGAGAGAATTGCATGGAAAGAAAAACAAGCAGGAGAAGACCACTGGAACAGGAAACATTTGCTTTCTCCACGGAGCCCACACTCAGCCGGAGGGGGCTACAGTAGAACTGGGAGGCTCTGACAACGGCAGTCAGGCTCTCTTCTCCCTGTCTTCCCTACCACGCAGAGCACCCAGTGGAGATGAGCAGCCCCACCCCACCCCCCACACACCTCCATTTGTCAGGAGTGCTTCCCATGTATCTGACCTCTTCTGTCACCACAATCTGGGAGATGAGCTGTGAGGATGCCCTCTGCTGTCCAGCTGCCCATACACCTTAAGGAGCGCCTGTCCGGAGGGGACTGCCGTCCCACTCCCCAGACTCTCCCACTCATGCATCAACCACAGAATGTGCAGGGCTGTTAAGATCATGAAACACCTTTAATTGAGCATTTCTCAACCTCAGTTCTATTGACACTTGGGCTGGATAATTCCTTGTTGTGGGAACTGTCCTGTGTATCGGGGCATACTTAGCAATATAACCTTGGCCCCTGCCCACTGGATGCTGTTAGAATGTCTGCACCCACCTAATCCAGTTGTGACAACTGAAAATGCTTCCAGACAGCACCAAACATCTCCTGGTGGAATTCCATTGCTTTCAGTTCATGACAGACAAACCCTCTCTTTGGCTCTGGTTACTGGGAGACTATAAAACTCAATCCTCCAGCCGGCACCGCGGCTCACTAGGCTAATCCTCCGCCTTGCGGCGCCGGCACACCGGGTTCTAGTCCCGGTCGGGGCGCCGGATTCTATCCCAGTTGCCCCTCTTCCAGGCCAGCTCTCTGCTGTGGCCCAGGAGTACAGTGGAGGATGGCCCAAGGGCTTGGGCCCTGCACCCCATGGGAGACCAGGAGAAGCACCTGGCCCCTGCCATCGGATCAGCGTGGTGCACTGGTCGCAGCGCGCCAACCACGGCGGCCATTGGAGGGTGAACCAATGGCAAAAGGAAGACCTTTCTCTCTGTCTCTCTCTCTCACTGTCCACTCTGCCTGTCAAAACAAAACAAAACAAAACAAAACAAAAACAAAAACAAAACTCAATCCTCTAGGAAATACTAGTCTTGTCTAAGTGTAACTGCCTTCTAACCCCCTACTCCCACTCTCTAAATTCTTCCAGGGACTTGACTTTGCCTTTCACAGACAAAGCCACAACAGCAGCTCAGACTTTTAGACAACATCCAGATGGCTGGTCTTCAGACTGCAATTGCAAATGCCTGCAAGGAAGGCTTCCTGCAGCCCCCACTAGGTGATTTGTGGTTTCTGAGACATGCAGTTCTTGTGCTAACTCAAAGCTTCTCCCCAAGTCATGATTTTGCTCTGAGTCCGAGGAGTGTGGCTTACAAAAGAGGAAAGGCAGGAATGGGCAGTTGAAAGGCTGAAACTAGGACTCAACTGCTGAAGTTAGTGGAAGGGTAAAACACTCTCTCAAGGATCATGGTGGCACGGGCTACAGTTCAGCCTCTTAGACAAGCAGTCTTGTTAGAATTTCATCTTGGTTAACCACCCTCTTCTGAAAAGGAGGTGTGCCCTGGAGAAGGCAAGCCTCCCTGTGAGCCAGGTGACCCTGCAGATGAAAGAGAGTGTGGAAGGACACCTTGGAGAGTATGAAGACAGATCACACTGCGGGACCTTTTGGGCTAATCAGTTCTCCCTGCTGGGACTAGGCATGTGAGAAAGAGGAGCGAGGTGGAGAGAGCTGAAGCCCATCAGATCAGTCTGTCCAGAGGTGGCAGGAGAATTTAATTCCTTCAGTTAGGAATTGAGACATCCTACCCCTGCTTTTTTCTGATGGCAGTACATGCACACGATATCACCTCCAAATCACTCTTTGCAGAAGGACCACAACTGTCCAAGGACATCCGTGTTGCCAGCTCCATTCTCCTTTAGCCACAGTAGCAAGCTCACCTGTCAACGCCAATGGAGAAGGAGGAGGAGAGACAGGCATTCTGCAATTTACAAGATGGGAAAGTAGTAAGTCATATAAAGAAGAAGGAGGAGGAGGAGGAGGAAGAGGAGAAAGAGGATGAGGAGGAGAAGGAGAGGCAGTTGTTGCTCTTATTGCTCCAGAGCAACGGTCACCAAATTCTGGCTCCACCACCTGTTTGTGTAAATAAAGTTTTATTGGAACACAGCCACACTCATCTATGTTTGCTAACAAAGAAAGGGTAAATTAGTTGTGACAGAAGCCAAATGGCCTGCAAAGCCTAAGATATTTCCTATCTTGCCTTGTATTGAGAATGTTTGCCAGCCTTGGCTCCAGAGGACTGCAGGCAGAATTTGTTTTATACCACACAGTGTGCTATTTCTCTTCTCCATACAGTAATATCCTTAAACAAACCATATGGCTGAGGTTTGGCAGGAGATAGGGTTAGATCTGGGGTATATTTATTTCCCAATGAATGATGCTTTTCAGAGAGGTCTGAAATGCTATCCTTCAGGGATCAGTTTGGATACTCTTGTGACAGGGACAGAAAATGGAGAGAGCCAACATGGGGTATTTGGGGGACAGAGGTCAAGGTGGGGTGATGGCATTGCTTTGGAAACCTGGACAGAGCCAGGTGCCTGGTGGAATGGGGCAGGCAGAGGGAGATTCGTCTCTCAGATGGTCTGCACTGCTAGCCATCTTGCCTCTTGCCTTCCTCCCTCTGAGCCCCTTTTATGGGTTCTGAGGCTCCCACAGCTGCAGGAAGAGACTTCCTCCCAAGTCAGTTACCCACCTAAGAATGCTGAAACCCCTACCCCTCTATTGCTCCTATGTTGCAATCACGCCCTGCTTTTCTCTTTTTCCTCAAACCCAGACCCCCTGGAGACTTGAGGCTCCAGTCTACCCCTTTGGCAGCCTTCCCAGCACACTGGAAGCACCCTAGGGAGCACAGAGTGAACACAAACACAGGCAGGTCTTGTAAAAAGCCTGTCAAATTTCATTTTGAAAATCTCACCCTGCATTGAAATACAGTTCTAGCACAAAACAAGTAGCAAAACAGAATTTTCTTTACAGATGGATGACGACAGGCTTGGGGGGCTTGTGAATGCATCTGTTCTACAGGATTTTTCATTGAAGAAAATTCATTTAATTCCACAAAGCACTTTCACCATTAGCCAGCTGCTGGAGTTGGGGGGGGGGGCTTTACACGTGGAAATCCATTTTAATGTGGTCTTGGTTTAAACTGGGTTTACCTTCATTTAGTGAAACATGGTGTATTCAGTGATGGGCCATCAAACATTTGGATAATCTGGCCACCTTTTATTTATTGTATTTGTGTTAATATTTTATGCCAAAAAGTACTTGCACAGAAATGACCATATTTGGTCTCCCCCAGACACCTGAGAGGTGGGTAAAATGCCTTATATTTGTATAAAATGAGGCTATTATGGCTCAGTTTGGTTAACTTTTTTGCTCAACCACAGCTTCCCTAGGGTAGAAGGTGGATATAAATTAAGATTTTTTGTTTCTAGGTTTTTGGAGTTTCCCCTGGCATCTTTGCTGTGCTGGTTCCTGCCTCATTATAGGCTCCTGATATTTCTTGTAAGAAGTCCCATTCACTATTCCTGCTAAGCATTGTGCGTACTAAATAAATACCTTATGCCATGGATTGGGTGTGGTATGAGCGTCCCCAAAGGGTCCACTGTGAATGGAGGCCTGCTCTCAAGGGTGGCAGCACTGGGAAGTGAGATTTTTTTTTTTTTTTTTTTTTTTTTTTTTTTTGACAGGCAGAGTGGACAGTGAGAGAGAGAGACAGAGAGAAAGGTCTTCCTTTTGCCGTTGGTTCACCCTCCAATGGCCGCCGCGGTAGCGCGCTGCGGCCGGCGCACCGCGCTGTTCCGATGGCAGGAGCCAGGTGCTTCTCCTGGTCTCCCATGGGGTGCAGGGCCCAAGCACTTGGGCCATCCTCCACTGCACTCCCTGGCCACAGCAGAGAGCTGGCCTGGAAGAGGGGCAACCAGGACAGGATCGGTGCCCCGACCGGGACTAGAACCCGGTGTGCCGGCGCCGCAAGGCGGAGGATTAGCCTGTTGAGCCACGGCGCCGGCCGAGATTTTTTAAGTGGGTGGGACTAGTAGGAGATTCTTAGGTCACTGGGGAGGGCCATGCTCTAGGAAGGATACTTACGCAGGTCCTTGAGTTAAGCCAAGAGAATTATTACACAAGGAGCAAGCCTGGCTCCTACTATCCTCTCCTACCATCTCCAGGCTGTAGATAGAGTTACTTGTTTGCTCTCATTCCTGCTCCCTCCAATGCAGCCAGTGGACAACAGTCTCCAAAACTGTAAGCTAAGTAAACCTCTTTTCTTTATAAATAGACTGCCATGGTGATAAGAAACTGACAAATATACACCACAAACACATCTAAGAGTCTATGATAAACAGCACACAACAGAACCCTTTAAAAAGGCATTTTTATAATTAGTAAATATTAAACATAATTGTCCATTATTATGATCATAGAAAGGACTTCTCAGGTAAAAAGGCTAAGAAATAGCAAAGCAATAGGTTTGTTGAAGAAAGTACTGGAGGGTTTGGGGGATCTACAGTGGTCTTGCGTTGGGATATAATCCAAAACAAATGATCTCCCATAGCTCTGTCCCTCCTTCAAAAAGCCAGAAAGAGATGTAGAGAGGTTGTGTCCACGTGGTTAGGACTGCAGGCTGGAGCCAGACAGATCCTGATCAAGTTTCTAAGCTCTTCTCAACTTGAGCTTCTGCATTTATATAATAGTAACCCTTGCTTAGTTGGCTTACTATCGGGATTGAACATAAGAGTGCATTCGTATAAACAACCTAGCACAGTGCATGGCACATAATAATTGATGGATACTTTTCTTGTTTTCCTATAATCAATAGTCTTACTGAAATAAATACTGTATAGGGGGCCTTTCTCTGAGTCAGGGGTATCTTGCCAATTTCTGTGCAAGGATGCTGCACGGTTGAGGTGTTGGATGCTTGCAGAAACGTGTTATGAAAGTTGGTCTGTCTTCTCTTATTTCTTGCCACACAGTGTTCTTGCTTCTATTAAGGCAGCAACAGCCCCAGGCAATATTACCTTTCCAAGATGAGGACAGGCTCCCACACCGGGGCTGTCAGAATTTGGGGTGTGTGAGCCATTTAAATGAATCATACCTGACAAATCCGATTTAGAGATTAAAATAATGTTGTGATATTTACCAAAAGTATATATAGCAAGTTAAGACACCTCTGACAGGCAGACATTGATTGCCTGTTTTAATCAACTGGTATAATTTATACAACCAGGAGCAAAATGCTTAGGAAAGGTAAATCTCATATACATAAATAATTCCAGTTTTGATGCATTGCAGAATCAAGTATGACCTTTGTTCAGGGTTTGCTACAAGGTGACACATCTGTATTATGCGAGGTCACATCAGGTTTCATTTGAGAGTTGGGAGAAGATCTGACCTGACATAAACAGATGACAAACAGAGTATTAAAGCAATTTTACCAGGTGCTGCTGTATTAAGACAGACAGAGAGGTGACGGGGACCCACTGCTCACAGACATTCACTAACTCTCAATGCTTGTGGAACTTTAATCCACATTGCTTCATCAATATCCCCAACATTCCTGAGCGGAATCACAAATCATAGCCTTGAAAAAGACCTCGGGAGCCAGTTCATCTAGAAACCCTAGAGCAAAGTTACTGCTTCACAGAAGCATGGTCTAGCTTTCAAAAATTATTTGTTGAATGAATGAAAAAATTCTCTTCACCTCCCATTCCCAGAAGGTTGCTTTGCCCTGGGGGTATAAGATGGACTGGAAAGGCTAGAAAGTCCCCAGGGGTTTAAAGCCTTATCCACTCACTCATTTATTATTTATACCCTGCCTACTTCTAAAAAAGATTCGAGATGGCTTGCAACAAAAGATAGCAACAATAAAGAGCCTTATCCTCAATCATCCCTTGCAGGGCTTTATTATCACTTTCATGATCATCAAATGCGAGTATTAAATGGCTATTTGCATGGGATGCTATGCCAGGGGCTGAATAAATCAGGAAGAGCCAGGCCCTGACCTCTGTAAATTTCCATCTGTTCAGTTCGCTTTCATTCATTCTCTTGACAAATACTCATCCACATAATAAATATGCAAGTGCTGTGAAGAAGCATGGATATGGCAAAAATGAATCACACGCGGATCTGCCCTACCCTCAAGAAGTTTACAGCCTGGTCCAGGGGGCCCAGGGCAGGAATATGTGTCATGATGGATGTTCGGATGACACACCAACAAATCCCCTTGAAGCCAGGCAGAAGGCAGCCGTGCTGCGAGCAAGGTGAAGAGCATCTGCAGTGGGAGGGCACTAGAGGTTGCACTTGCTCACTGGGTGTGTCTGGGTAAGACAGGAGCTCAAGCAGATGTGGCTGTAGGCAGAAGTACCTCCTGCTGCTCTCCCTTCCTATCCCTTCCTCCCCTTCTCATCTGGATACCCTAAGCCCTAACGCTGTCACAGTTGCCTAGCATGGAATCATAGCAACACGTCCTGGGAGATAGGAGTGCTGGTTTCTGCTCTCTGCTAGCTATCACCACCAACAGATGTATGGAGTCCTTGTTTACATCAAAGCCGAAGTAACTGCTTGTTGTTTGCTTCCAAACCATGCCTAGGAGTAGCTGACTTTTTTTTTTTTTTTTTTTGACAGGCAGAGTGGATAGTGAGAGAGAGAGAGATAGAGAGAAAGGTCTTCCTTTTTGCCGTTGGTTCACCCTCCAATGGCCGCTGCGGCCGGCGCACTGCGCTGATCTGAAGCCAGGAGCCAGGTGCTTCTCCTGGTCTCCCATGCAGGTGCAGGGCCCAAGCCCTTGGGCCATCCTCCACTGCACTCCCGGGCCACAGCAGAGAGCTGGCCTGGAAAGGGCAACTGGGATAGAATCCGGCGCCCCAACCGGGACTAGAACCTGGTATGCCGGCGCCGCAAGGCGGAGGATTAGCCTGTTAAGCCACAGCGCCTGACAAGTAGCTGGCTTTAAAAGAGGATGGTGCCTGAGCACAATAGAAGCAAAATACACAGCTCCTGGGGATTTCCTGTTTGGATGGGAGCATTCTGGTTGCCCTCAAATTCAGAACCCACACAACTTCCAGTCCTGTCTACCTATGAATTATAGAGAGGTTCTAGAGAAAACATCCTTAAATGATCTCACTAGAAGGAGAATATACACCAGCTCTTTACGGAAGATTCACACTTCATTCATTGGAGCAGTAGTTGTTAAATTTCAGTTTTTATAATAATCAATGGGGAAGTTGGAAAAAGTGCAGGTTTCAAGGCACCATTCTGAAAAATGGTTCTCAGGGAGCAAATCTAGAGGGGGTCTTGGAATTCACATTTTAAAAACAGTTTTGTTTGTTTATTTTAATTGAGAAAGAGAGAGAGAGAGAGAAAGGGAGAGAGAGAGAGAAAAAGAGAGAGAGAAAAAGAGATATCCTACCCCTTGACTTATTCTTCAAATTCTTGCAACAGCCAGGGCTGGGCCAGGGGGAAACCAAGAGCTGGTAGCTCCATGCAGATATCCCACATGGGTGTTGGGGAACCAAGTACCTGCGTCATCATCTGCTGATTCCTAGGGATACATTACCAGGAAGCTGGAATCATGACAAGGGCCAGGACTCAACTCGGGCCCTCCAATCTGGCATGTGGGCTTCCTAAGCTGCTTCTTTACCACTACCCAAATGCCTACCCTTGGAATTCACAGCATTGACAAGCATCACAGCTGACTCTAAGGATGCGGTCTTGGGGCCACTCTTGAGATTCACTTGTACCCGCAAAGGGATGAACCTTCTAGGATGAGGTCCAGAAGTGCAGCACTTGTGCCTGTCTTATTCATAGTTAAACTCCTAGCAACTAAAATAGTGAGTGCATACGGGAGTACTTCAGAAAGTTCATGGAAAATATAGAATTAAATTAAAGAGAAGCTTATTTTGATGCAAAACATCTGGATAAGTTTTTTCATAATATGCAATTTCCATGAATTTTGCATCATATGCATGGATTTCAAATTTCTTGGCACCAAAATAAACTTTTCTTTTATTCTATTTTATAGAAGCTTTCTGAAGTACTGTTGTAGGTGTTGATTTAATGAATGAATGAACGAATGGGGCCTTTCCCTGTCTCCTGGAACCATGTGGGAATGGAGAGCTTGGCAATATTTTTTGGCACACAATGTAATGTTAGAAAACGCATAAAGACACATCAGTGTCTATGTGAAGGACTCTAGACTATATACATACAGAACAAGGTGGTAGAGAACAAGTGTTTTTTTTTTTTTTTTTTTTTTTTTTTTTTGACAGGCAGAGTGGACAGTAGAGGGAGACAGAGAGAAAGGTCTTCCTTTGCCGTTGGTTCACCCTCCAATGGCCGCCGCGGTAGGCGCGCTGTGGCTGGCGCACCACGCTGTCCCAATGGCAGGAGCCAGGTGCTTCTCCTGGTCTCCCATGGGGTGCAGGGCCCAAGAACTTGTGCCATCCTCCACTGCACTCCCGGACCATAGCAGAGAGCTGGCCTGGAAGAGGGGCAACCGGGACAGGATCGGTGCCCCGACCGGGACTAGAACCCGGTGTGCGGGTGCCGGAAGGCAGAGGATTAGCCTACAGAGCCGTGGCGCCGGCCAAGAACAAGTGGTTTTAAGAGTAGCAATCACATATGGATCTTGCCATGACCTGGAGAGTTGACAGGCTGAGGGTGGGGGATGGGATTGGGAAGACACACTGAGAGTCACTGAACTGTTCAGCACCTCGCCACTCATCCTCTCTGCCCCAGGCTTCTACAGGAGAAAAGAAAAACGGGGGCACTGAAGGCAGGAGCCACTACTGCCGGAGCCCATGGCTGCGAGACTGCACACAGCGCAGCCACCTGCTCCAGACCCACACAGGACCCGGAGCATGCCCTTCACACCACACCCAGAGGCAGCTGCCTCTTCTGCTTAGCGCAGAGAAAACCCCACAGAGGCTGCTTTTTGCCAAAGCATTTACCCTGTGGCATTTAGCCTGTTGTCAGGTTAAATTTATTCTTTTGTCTTCTGACTGGCTTTGATAAGAAACAAGTGTCAATCTATCCAAGAAGAGAAATCCCCCAACTTCTTTCAGTGACTCATTGCAGGGCCTTATAATCCACTGTCAAGAAATTCTCATGTCACAGAGCAATGCCGACATCCACTGACTGCCTCATTAGGCTTCTTAAAAGCGCTGCTCAGGGCTGGCTAGACCTGGGTGCTGGCAGTTGCTCTCAGCAAGACTGGCTGCCTTACAAATCTTGCTATCATCTATGATGGCTTAGTTGGCATTTTGTCCGACCTGTTTTTCTTCGCCAGTGGGATGAGACAGGACACTGGGTAAAGCCTGGTTAAACTGGAATACTGCCCAATATCATGCTTGAGGAAGCAATTAATGGATCCTGGATCTGACTTTGGACAATTTGGGAAAATTTCCCAATCAATACTCTCTTCCCCAGAGTTCAAATGAAGGACTTTATCTAGGAATTGCTGCATGTGTGTATCTGTTCCCATGCAAAAGGATACAAGACCTAGATTCTGGCTAGCAATGTGACCTTGGATATGAGCTGTACACTCACAGTCCTCAGTTATTCACCCATAATTGAGTGTGTCCCTCTATAATAAGTGAAAAATCCTCCAATGGCTTCTTATCACACTTAAAATAAAATTCCAATTACTTACAATGTCCTACTAGGTCTATATGATTGAGACCCCATAACTGGCTCACGTCTCTGGTCCTTGTTCTGGCCCTCTGTAACTAACAGTCCAAACTTATTTCTGCTTTGAAAATTTTGCACCCACACAAAACTCACCCTTGCCCCACCTGGAATGCTCTTACTCCAGACTTTCAGATGGCTGACTCCTAATTATCTAGGTATCAGTTCCAATGTGCCCTTCTTTTTTTTCTTTTTTTTTTTGACAGATAGAATTAGACAGTGAGAGAGAGAAAGAGAGAGAGAGGAGTTCCTTCCATTGGTTCACCTTCCAAGTGGCCGCAATGGCCGGCGCTGCGCTGATTCGAAGCCAGAAGCCAGAAGCCAGGAGTTTCTTCCTGGTCTCCCATGCAGGTGCAGGAGCTGAAGCACTTGGGCCATCCTCCGCTGCTATCCCAGGCCACAGCAGAGAGCTGGACTGGAAGAGGAGCAGCCAGGACTAGAATCTGGTGCCCATGTGGGATGCTGGCGCCGCAGGTGAAGGATTAACCTAGTGAGCCACAGTGCTGGCCCCCCAATGTGCCCTTCTTTAGAGGTTTCCAAGGCCACTCATCAATCTAGAGCAGTGCTTCTCTATTTCACCCAGGCACATTCAACCATGTCCCCTGATTTATTTTTTCAAACTACTTACTATGACCTGGAATTACTATGTTTATTGGATACTTTGCTGGTTTGTAAACAGTTCTGCTGCAATGTGACATACATGTTCTTCAACATCCCCATGTTACATGAAATTACACAACATATATCACAAACGTAGTGGGGAACTGGGGCTGAGGACTCATTACTTGAAAACTTTATCAGGGACACATTATAAAAAATGTGGAAAAAATGTGAAGACTAGCACAGTTTTATATATGTTACATAGTCAAGAAAGACATAAGTACTATGGTAACTCCATAACTGTATTTGAAAAAAGACCTGAAGTTTGTTGTGGAAATGGGAGGGTTGCAGTTTGTGAGTGATTGTCAAGTGGTGGGAGGGGGAGGGGCTGTGTGAAATCAGACAGACACCAGGCATGGATGTGGCTTACAACACATGTGGGGGAACTGAGGTAGCTGGCAGATGCTGAAGGTATGTAAAATGTCCACTTTGTCTACTCTTATATTGTCTGATTCAGATGAATGCTGTTTTATTTTGTATAAAGAATGAAATCATAAATAAGGCAACACGAAATGCACATTGTGCTCAAATTGTTCCTAACATCAGTCCCATTGGAACAAATTCACATTTTCAAAGCAAGCATGATAGGAGATCTGAGGGCATGTGATTGCCTCAATCTCTAAAATCTATAAGACTTTTAAGATCAGAGAACTTGTATGTTTTACTCATTGCTATATTCTCAGCATCTAAACAGCCTGATGTGCTGTTGGCTTTCAATCAATATTAGTTGAATAAATGAATAAATGAATCTTTGGCATGCTTCTCTCTCTGCATGCCGGTACCCTTTCAGGAGTTACAGCAATCCTCACCCATGTGGTGGTTGCTTTTGGTGAGTGACATGGATAACAGTGGGATTTCAACAATGCTGGGTGTGGGCGTATGTTCTCTGAAGACAAACACAAAAATGAAAAGCAAAACAAAGCCAGTGTACTACAGGACATTCTGATTTCCACCCAGGTCCTTTCTCCTAAGTTTCTCCGTTACAAACACCTGATTCTAATTATGGCTTGTTTTGCAGAGTTGGTACAGAACTCTGGAAGTAGGATCTAGAAAACCTACCTACAGTCCAATGTTCCATGCCAAGGCTCCTGGAGCAGATTCTACTGGCAACAAAAGGAGCTTCAAGTTTAAATGTAAACCAGCAAGGTTGCTTGAGCAAGTCTTAACTTCTGTGTCTTCTTACCACCTAAGAGTATCCCAGGCCTAAGATTTAATACTGCTCTTCTAAGTTGGAGAACAGAATTAGAAATGGCTTGGAAAGGTCATTCCAGACAAGTGGGTTATGTCATATTCCTAAAGGGTTTGAAAATTGTTTAAATTTCAGAGAATTTTCTAGCACTACTAAGTAAAAGGTCAAATCATAAACCCTCCAAAGAGCTCAAAGATGCTCTTTCCTCCACCTTTTCTCTGATTTAAATTATGAACCTGAGGTAATATATCTGGAAATGCAAACATTGTGGTTGAGTTGCTTTAGTTTATCAGGCAAAATAGGGAATATTTTGTTATGATTCTTTCCTTCCTCAGTAACTGCTCAATCTTATGGAGAGTTGAGTGGAGTGGCAAAGTAATTACATGGTGAGTACCATATATTTACAATTATTTATGTTTTCTAGATTGGAGTACAGGGTAATTATTTTTGGTCTTATTAAGTGCAAATTACCAAGTAGTTTCAGGAACATGTAATTACCATGTACTGTAGTCACATGCTAGTTACCAGGCAAAATGAATGCAGTGAGAATTTTATTTAATAAAAGCAAAATGATGCCCAATAATTTTATGAAACCAAGTACAAGGGCCTGTCTTCCTGCCCTGGGATAGAAATAGAAAGAACCCTTCTTAATATAGAGTATTTCCTGAAGTAGCAAAGATCAACTGTTCAGAAGCATTGGTGCTCATTAAGAATGCAGAATTCTGGGGCCGCTGCTGTGGCATGGCGGGTTAACGCCCTGGCCTGAAGTGCCAGAATCCCATATGGGTACTGGTTCGAGATCTGGCTGCTCCACTTCTGATCCAGCTCTCTGCTGTGGCCTGGAAAAGCAGAAGATGTCCCAAGTTCTTGGGCCCCTGCATCTGCATGGGAGACCCTGAAGAAGCTCCTGGCTCCTGGCTTTGGATTGGCGCAGCTCCGGCTATTGCAGTCAGTTAGGGAGTGAACCATAGGGAGTGAACCATAGGATGGAAGACCTCTCTCTCTGCCTCTCCTCTCTCTGTGTAACTCTGACTTTCAAATAAATCAATAAAATCTTTAAAAAAATATTTAAAAAATGCAGATTTCTGAATCCCCAACTCAGACTTTAATTTCTGACTTTCAGAGGTGAGGCCCTGGAATTTGCCCCTAGCAAGTGTCTTAGTGCTTCATGTACACACCACAGTGAGAACATCTGCCCAAGACTCATAAAACACTCATAAAAAACCAATAGGATTTCCTTGAGTGGAATTTCTGGAAAAAAACAAATGAGGTCCTAATTGGCATATATTTTCCTAGTTTTGTTTCACTTGTTTGTGCTACTCTTTTAGATTGTATTTTCAGAAGTATCCTTAATGCCAACTATAGCAAAGATACAGTTGTGTGATTTGTGGAGTATTGCTGTGAGTTTTCCATTATACATAGATTATCCACATTCAATTTAGTTTATAATTTTAAAGTTTAAACAATGTGTACATGTGCACCCATGTACACCACACACACACACACACACACACAATCTGAAGGAACAGCAGTAAGAGGAAGATGAGAGGCTTAAAAGTGATTTTTAAGGGCTGGCACTATAACGCAGTGGGTTAAAGACCCAATCTGTAGTGTAGGCATCCCATATGGGCGCTGATTCAAGTCTCAGTTGCTCCACTTCCCATCTCTGCAGTGGCCTGGGAGAGAAGTAGAAGATGGCCCAAGTCCTTGGGCCCCTGCACCCACATGGGAGACCCGGAGGAGGCTCCTGGCTCCTGGTTTTGGATCAGCACAGCTCTGGCCAGTGGATGAACGAGTGAACCAGTGGATGGAAGACCTCTCTCTCTCTCTCTCTTTCTGTAACTCTGCCTTTCAAATAAATAAATAAATCTTTAAAAAAAAGTGATTTGAGTCATATTAGAACAATGGTAGACTTTATTCAGCATATCCTTATGGAGCAGTTACTTAATGTAATTCTACTTTTAGCCTCAATCATTGAGTGAGCCTCATTGATATGAGACTCATTTCCTCAATAAGATGGTGAAGGTAACAGGATTCTGAGTCATGCCCTTGTCCCACTATTTACTGGTTGGAAGGCAGGGCACATTGCCTCTGTGACTCACCTTCATCTGCTAATTATGGGAAATAGCAGTGCCTATTTCAGAGGGCTACTTGGAGGAAAGAAGATACTACAACACATGCAAGTATTTAAAATGCTGTTACTATCTATAAAAGTCCCTTTCAACTTAGCTATGATTGACATATTAAATATAGAAATACTACTTTTATATATTTGGCACCTACATTTTCTTCCTTATGTTCATTCTACAAACAAAAATCGGTAAGACGGGGCTGGTACTGTGGCGCAGCTGGTTAAAGCCTTGGCCTGAAGTGCTGGCATCCCATATGGGTGCCGGTTCTAGTCCTGGTTGCTCCTCTTCCGATCCAGCTCTCTGCTATGGCCTGGGAGAGCAGTAGAAAATGGCCCAAGTCCTTGGGCTCCTGCACCCGCGTGAGAGACCCGGAAGAAGTTCCTGGCTCCTGGCTTTGGATCAGCACAGCTCCGGCCGTTGTGGCCAATTGGGGAGTGAACCATACGATGGAAGACCTTTCTCTCTCTGTCTCTTCCTCTCTCTGTAACTCTGTCTTTCAAATAAATAAAATAAATCTTTAACAAAAAATTAATTAAAAAAATCAGTAAGACAATTTTTATACATATCTTCCTGCTCATCATTTTAAAAACTCCAACTACATTGAGAAGCAAGGAGGGAACATGCTTTGTTCTTTCAGGGTAGGTTAACTTTCTAACATCAGGAAAAACCAGCTAGAGAGGCAGACTGTCTGCTAATGGCAAGGGAGGGGAAACGAGGAGTAACTTTAGTCATCATCCCTCAATCACTGTCCGGTTCCCTTTTACACTCCTCCCTGTGGAATCCCCCTATCCTCTCCGGGCCATGAGGCATAAGGCTCTTTCCTCAGGACACCTTCTATCCCAAGAGGGAGGGAATTAATCCCACAGCAACACGGTGGCTTCTTCCATTGAATTAGAGATGCTAAGGCTGCAGCATAAAATATAACCCAAACACTATATAAATACCAGCCTTCCATCATTTGTAAATTATATCTATATTTTTCTCAGAAATCCTCACACAGCCAGCATGTGCCTTTCCTGCTATCTTTTGCTGAAAGTGACTTGTGAAGCATTACTGTAGAAAGATTTGAGAAAGTCCAGATACACTTTAACTTGGTCTTACAGTAAACAAGCATGAGAAAAGCAAAGATTAATGATGATTTTTAGGATGAACCCATGTGCTTGCATAACTTTCTTTACCCTTGCTGTTGAAATATCAGGAGAAAAGGAGAGAAAATTATGCAAGTAAATATTACATGTTATGAGCCTGACTTTCTTCTGTAAAGATTGTGAAACAAAATATATTTGTTAAATGCAAGCATTTTTCACTTTCTAATGCTTATAATTAAGGCACAAATTCTTACTCAGACAAAAATCCTAGCTTGGGGAATAGAGGCAGAAATAGAAACACAATTAATACTTTCGCTGACACCAAGTTTCTCCTGCAGGTAATAGCAAGTATTCCATTTGTGCATAAATACCATATTTGTGTAGGGGCATAAACATACATGCACGTAATTTAGGGACCTAGGAAACAAGAGCTCAAAAACAAAAGTGAACATCTAAGTTCTTAGGTCTGGGGACCACATGGCGCTACTTTTGTTCTGAATTGATAAGCAATGAAGAAAAGACTTTCATGACATGGTCTGGACACTGAGAGTATTAGAGAGGATTAGTCTTCTTCTTCTTCTTCTTCTTCTTTTTTTTTTTTTTTAAACCAAGCCAGAGAAAGCCCTGCCTGAAACTATTCTGCTATTGCCTAGCTGAGGTCCATGGAGTAAGCATTCAAATAAAAGAAATCTTAGAATTACAGGGCTGTAGGAAGTCTCAATAGTTTAATTCAGTCCTAGATCTGCTTGTAGAATGAATGTCTCTGTGATTGATGGCCTAGGAATAGGTTGATTTAGTGCAATTGGGGCACCTCCAATGGGCGAGGCTCAGACAATCCTTGGTTAAGACTATGTAAGGATGTCAGTGAGTCCAAGTTTTGTGACAAATTCATCATAACTGGAGAGCTGACCAGAACATTCACCTACTTCCCACTGCTCTCAACCATCAACATCTTAATCCTGGGTCTGAAGCTACTATATGCAGGTGACTAGCTTAGCCACCTGATCCTGCATTAGCTGCCCACTCCCAGGTGCCTGTCCTTTGGCCTCCTTTACTTGTGCTGGGAAGAGGTGCTGAGATAAGCTGAATGTGGATCACGGTCTGAACAGGTCATTCTGATTTCTCTTTGTTTCAGCTCCATATCTCCACAGCTCTGCCTTTTAAAGGACAATATCCAAACTATATTATAACCATTACACAAGGTGAGTTTTGGTTAAAATTGAAGGCAAGTACAGGCATTAAACTGGCTCTTGAAAAGTTTATTTCTCTTTAAATAAATAATGATCAGTTAGTCATTAGGTCAGAAACTTGCAATTAAAGAAATACCATTGTGAATCATTTTTTCCTATAAAAATTTTTGTATTTCACTTGGGAATATTCAGAACTTTCTGTACCATGGCTGGTTATCAAGCCAGAGTGGAAAAACTTGGAGGCAAACAGATGATATGTATTCATTTCAATAATATAGGAGCAGGTGTTTAACCTATCAGTTTGGATGCTATGTCCCACATTGGAATACCTGATTTTGATTCCCCACTCTGGATCCTGACTCCAATTTCCTGCCTATGCAGACCCTGGAAGGCATAGTGATGACTCAAGTAATTGGGTTCCTGTCACTCATGTGGAACACCTGAATTATGTTCCCAGCTCCTGATTTTGGCTCTGGCCCAGCCCAAGTCATTGTAGGCATCTGGAGAGTGAACTAGTGTGTAGGAACTCTCTGTCTCTGTCAAGCTCTCTTTCTCTCAAATTAATTAACTAATATAAAAAGCAATATAGATAAAAAGCACCTGTACCATGTTAATTTCTGTTAATTTAAAAAAATACACATGCTCTACATCCAACTCCTATTCCTACAGATGTGAGATACCATGATGTTTTATTGATTTCATTGAGAGAGCTCCTGGCTGTGACCTCCAAGCCCCTACTGCCAGAACAACAGCTTCTTGTGTTAGTCTCCGTTGAAGCTGCACCTTCCTGCACCTTCCAGTTGTGGCCCTTTTAGTCAGCTCCACATCTGTGCTTTATTGTGACTTCAGCTAAGACATATCGAGTCTCTTACTGACCTCATTTCCACCCCCTTCCTGCTGAACAGTTTAACAATATTCTCTTCTATTCCAGAAAGCCTACATGTTGGCAGAAAGCGATGCATACTCTGATCCTTTTTCAGTACCCTGAAAGGAATGAAGAGATGGAATGGAATATATTACTACATAATTGATGAGAGTAATTTGTTTCAATGAGTGAAATGACAATCGGGTCTGCAGTGCCCTTGTTTCCAGCAGCACAGTGCTCTGTCCACCAGACCTGGTTTCACCTCACAGGTAGAACTCAGCAAACACCACTGCACTCCCTCCTATCTGTAAACGTCATGTTTTAATTTTTTGATTAGTTGCATTATTTTGTATTAAAGATTTAACAGACATAAAACTTGTACATATTCACGGAGTACTCTGCGGTGTTTCACTTCATATATATATATATATATATATACATATATATATATATATATAGTGTAATGCCCAGTAGGGGTAAATATACTTTTGAGCATTTAACATTTTCAAAATGTTTCAAAAATCCTACCTTCATGTTTTTCTTTTCTATAGAGAAACATATCTTTACCCTACTGTGCAACAGAACTCCCAAACTTCTCAGTCCTAGCTAGCAATAACCTACCTTTTTCCAATCTCTCCCAGCCTCTGGTAAGCACACTTATTTTTTTTAACTTCTATGAGATCACTTTTTTTTTAGACTCCACAAATGCCTGAGCTCGTGTGACATTTATCTTCCTATGCTTGGCTTATTTCACTTATAACGGCCTCCAATTCCATCCACATTGTAGCAAATGACAAAACTTCATTCTTTTCATGACTGAGTAATGTTCCATTGTGTTTATGTGCCACATTTTCTTTATCCATCCATCAGTTTATGGACACTTAGGTTGTTTCCATTTCTTGACTATTGTGAATAGTGCTGTGATAAGCATGGGGGTACAAATGTCTTGACAACAGATGGATGCATCTGACAAGGAGCTCATATCCAGAATATACAAGGAGCTCAAACAACTCAATAGCCAAAAACCAAGTATTCAATTTAAAAATAAGCAATAGATTTAAATATTCGTTTCTCAAAGGAAGACATACAATGGCCAACAGGTGCATGAAAAAATGCTCACCATCACAAATTATAGGGCAATGCAAATCAAAACCACAATAAGATATTACTTTACTCCAGTAAGATTGGCTATTATCAAAAAGACAAAAGATAATAGGTATTGACAGGGATGTGAAGCAAGGGAAATCCTTGTGCACTGTTTGTGAGGATGTAAATTAGTACAACCATTGTGGAAAACAGCATGGAGGTTCCTCAAAAAAAACAAAAATAGAACTACCATATGATCTAGCAATCCCACTTCTGGGTATATATCCAAGGGAAATGAAATGCAATGTATTTTTAACACTAAGTTTTTCTTGCCAAGAGGCTGAGTATTCTTTGGATTTTAATTTGAACCAGAACTCAGCCCAATTAAAATCATTTTAAGGATATTCAGACCTAAATAAGACCAAATAAAAGCTATTTTTAAACACTGACTAATTTTAATAGGGCAGGGAAAATGAGAGACAGTGGAGACCTGAGAATGAAATCAGTCTCTATGCTGAAGAACTAAGATTATATTCAATAGTTGTTTTATTTCACTATAACACATGTGGGATAGGCATTTGGCATGATAGTTAAGAAGCTGTATTGGACTGCCAGAGTTCAAGCCCCAGTTCCAATCCCAATTCCAGCTGTTTGCTAATGCAGATCCTTGGAGGCAGCAGGTGATGGCTTAAGTAGTTGGGTCCCTGCCAGCTACATGGCAGTCCTGGATTAAGCCCCTGGCTCCCAGCTTCAGCCCAGCCCACATCTGGCTGTTGCAGGCATTTGAAGAGTGAGCCAGTGGATTAGATCTCTCTCTCTCACCCTCTCTCTTTCAAATAAAAAAATTCAGTAAATTCATCAATAAATAAACCATATATAACACTACATAGCAATATTGGAAAGTAGTATATATTATGGGACAAATGACTAGAGTTCAAAACATGGTAAAATGATTTTATGTCTCTGTATAAGAATGTTTTGCTCTTAACAAGTAATTGTCTTTAGAAATGTCATGAGTAGAAATTTCTGTATCTGCTGCTTGGTTTTTGAGTTGATCTCCAACAAAGTGGACAAGTATAAGCATTTTATATTCGTTCACAAAAGATTCAGCCAAATTCTCACTAAGAGTTCTCTAGCTTTGAGGGAAATTTGCTTCAGTTTGGGAAAGGGAAAGAATAACAACAGAGTTCCTTCAATTGATATGCATATAGGATTTTGAATCAATGACCCACACTGGTTTCAATTAAATGGGAGAAGTAATTCAGGAACTAATGTATCAAAGGCCCATACGCATCAGGGCAGCCAAGTAAGAGCTCCCTTTCAACTCCAGAACATCTAAATTCATAAATGGATGATCAATATTAAACTGAAGTGTCAGAGCAGCCAACAGGTCCCCACTCAATAACTAGTGTACTCATAATTAACAGCTACGGAGCTTACTAATGCACAATAGCCCAAATGGATAGGTACTATTGGTCCTCCCATCCTTACAGATGACAAAACTCAAGTGGTTTTTCTAGAGTCACTCAGTAACTATTGGCAGAACCAGAACCTAAACACGGTTGATTGACACCAGAGTTCACATTCTTAAATTCTTTATATATATTAAAAATAAGTATATATAAATCTGAGTCATATGAAATGATAACAGTCTCATGAGAATGGTGTCCTTCATGGGAAATGAGCATGTAGAGGAAAGAAAGGTCAGGTACAGACTATGTTTGAAAAGAAGACTTGATGGGTTTGTGTATCAGCCATGAGGGACACAGTGAAACCAGAGGCATGGGGCAGGAAATGGGCCAAGTGACTTGGACATTAAAATGTCATTGTTTTATGATGAAGTATTTATAGTTGGCAGGCATGGAAAATAAGTTGGATAGGTAGGGCTGAGTCCTAAGGACATTTAAACCCAAGCTAAGTTCAGACTTGGAGTGAACTAAGAAGTCCACTGATGACTAGTGAGGAATATGTTTTAACAGTGGTAATTTAGAAAGACTCAGTGTCCCATCTGCTATGAGAGGTCAGAGAAAGGAAGACCAATAGGAATGCACCTCAGTCATCTCAGTGAGGCTGAAATGGAGATCAGGACTGGGGTGGGGGTAGAGGGAATGCACAAGACAGGGTGAAGCCTCATTCTTTTTTAAAAAAGAATAATTTATTTGAAAGAGAGAGAGAGAGAGAGAGAGAGAGAGAGAGAGAGAGAGAATCTTCCACCTATTGGTTCATTTTCCAAATGACTGCAACATCCAGGGCTGGGCTGGGCTGAAACCAGGAGCTTCTTCCAGGTCTCCCACATGGGTGCAGAGTCCAAAAATCCTTGGGCCATCCTCTGCATCTTTCCCAGGAACATTAGCAGGGAGCTGGATCACAGTGGATTAGCTGGGACACAAAGCAGCTTCCACATGGGATGCTGGCGTTGCAGGTGGTAGTTTAACCCACTGTGCCACAAAAGTGGCCCCATGAGGCTAACTTTACAGTGGTTACAAGAACAGTATTTAATTCAGACAAAGTTTGTCCTGTTAAAAGAATTCCCATGTCCTGAAGCTTTTGAATAACCTTGGTAGCATGCATTTTGTAACCAAATATTATCTGTTGTACAAAGTTTGTTTCTGGTGTTTTATTTACTGAGCTTTGTTCAGTAGTTCAGTAGAATAAATGCTTTGAGATTTGTTTAGAAAGCAACTTCTTATTAGTAGGTATTATTTTAGTTTTTCATTTTTCAAATTATTGTTTAGAATTTGGCTATTAATCTTTTGTTACACTAAAATATCCTTATGGTCCTATGTTCCTTTCATTTAACTTACAAATACACTTTTGCCTTTCCTATTTTGTTCTGGTTGTCTTTTCTAAATGAGTTGGAAACAACTTATGTATTATCCTTTTTTTTTTTATGACACACAATGTTTATGAAGCTATTGGGAAACATCATGGATCTAGTGATTTATTTGATTTTAAAAATAAGTCTTTATGTTTTCAAGTGTCAAGAATTTTAAAATATTAATATTTAATATTGTTTTTCAAAGCTCTAGCTTGATTTATCTTAAGGATGTAGTTCCAGAAAGGCAGAGTCTGCCTTACGTGATATTGCCTAAAACCTAGCAGAGTGTCTGGCAAAGGTTCAGAAAACATGCACTGAACAAAATAATGATTTATTTACTTGAATAAATATTTCCCTTTAAAAATGGTGATTCCAGGGTTCTGAGTCTGGCAAGACTTCCTGGCAATGCAATACTACAAATCTATATTGTGTTTTTCTTGTCCCGGAAGAAACTGCTGTGTTTGCAAGTTGTGTATCTATGTGCAGTCGTAGATGTGATTTGATTCTTAATGTGTCACTAGAGAAGTACCTGTTTCTGAAGGCCAACCCCAGCTATCCAGGAGAGCAGCAGACAGAGTGGTAGAATGCTCAGGACAGACAGGGGCTCACATAGGCCCAAAAAGGAAGGCCTGGATCTGTCACAGCCTCTGTGTTGAACACAGAAGTTGCCATCCAAAATCAAATCTTTCGTTTCAAAACACAAACCATCCAAGTGAAAGAGGCATACGAATACAAAGGGTGTATGTAATTTTTTCTATGTATGTTCTATCATGGTAATAGTTCTTAAAAGCAAAGAGTAATACACAATAATTTACCTTTGAGATTGCTGTTTTACAAAAGGTCTTTTAAAAATTAACAGTGGCCTACAATCCCCATTTGATAAATATTTGGTCAGAGAAAATCAGTCACTATTATAGACACATTATAAGAAAGGTTTTGGGTCTAGTTGCTCCCTGGAGATCACTTCTAGTGCTGAGATGATTGTACTAACCCAATGGCCTTTCTTTCAGAAATATAAACTGCCTCATGATTAAAGAGGTGTTGTTTAAGCTGAAAGTTTCAACCTCATTTACAGTCAAAAGTGATGCTGATCTAACTTGTGACGATGTGTAATGTGGCCTCTGTTTCTATAATACTTTAGACAAAGTTGTGGATAGGAAATGCAGCTCCAGCTAGAACATAATAGGTCTGTTTTTCAAGGGCTTTTTGCTATAAAAACAAATCATCTCTCTGTTAGCTCAGGATAAAGCCGAACCAAAAGATGTACACATACTCACAAATGTCAACACACATACAGATTTCTATAATCTCAGATGCCCAGCTTTGAGATCTTGTGTTTTCATAATTTAACCAACACTTGGGCAATTTCCTATTCCTTACCAAAAAAGTGATCTTACAAAAATGTTAATATTTGTGGTTCCTATGATCATTATCCACTGAAGCCTACAGGACTCTAAGTATGCTTAAACCACAACTGTTAAGTAAGACTGTTTAACAGAATATTTTTTACAATGCTTTTTCAGGAAACTATCCCGGCCACAAAGAAGTTCTCAGCATCAGCAATTTAGCTTTCTTAAACCCAGATTAAAGATTGGTGATGGTTCTGGGATGTTTTTAAATTACTCTATAATTATAAATGGTTAATCAAATTCATTACAGAATTCAAAGACTTACCCTTTGACTTAATGTACTGCTCTGAACTCAAGAATGCTCTAATCAGACAGCAGAGTATCTGTAATTGGCGTTCTGGAGGCCAGTGGCCGTGGTGGCCACTTGAATAAATTCCAGGAACATTAGCCTCTGAAAATACTCTTTGTTTTATTTTCAAATACTTTCTTCCAGATTGGGCCCTGGGATTTTATTTTATTTTATTTTTTCTATTTGAGCTACAGGGCAAGGATAGCTATGCTCTTAATATTGGCTTCAAATATATTTTAGATTAGTGGACTACAGAGTGATTTTTTATCAGAAATGAACTTATGACCCTGCCAATTAAGAAAAAAGTAGCTATGGTAAATGTGAAAGATAAAGATTGAGCCACAGCTTGCAGACAGGCAAGAAGGGAACAAGGAGGGGAGGGAATTCAGACCAAGTTTGTTGTTTTGTACCATTTGGACTGTACACAGTCTAAAATTTATGTCAGCTTTTGGATCTGTGTTTAAGACTCCAAACCTCCCCAGCCCTCGATGTATATCTGCACCTCAGTGACTGTTTCCATACCGGCTCAAACAGACTGAGCTTTTCTCACAGCACCAGGCCACTCTGTCACCACAGCTCCCCGGCCTCTACTGACTGGCTAAAGCATTAGGTTGGACCTTGCCGTGTCTTTTGGCAACAACTTAATCATTTGGGCCTGCACAGTCTGGGAAGAGCTGTACAGCGCCCTGATTTGTCTTGCAACAAGCGATGGCCTCCTGGACTCAGAACTGAACAGTGTGTGCCTTTGGATTTAGAAGGGAGGTCTCCCTGACGAGACGGGGCTGCAGCTGTGGGGTGAGGCACTGGGGCTGACCAGCACGGGCTGAGAAACAGGGCAATTAGCAAATTAGAGTTCCAGCCTTTCCTGAGCAGGGAGACTTAGGGAGATCCCAAGTTGAGTGGCAACATATTTTTCACTCTGAGATTCACTAAAATAATAATAATAATAATAATAATAATAATAAGGTCAAAATGAGATTTTACAATTAATTGTGGCATATTTAAATATTTATACTTAAACAAAACAAAAAATACTTAATGCACACAAAAATTTCATTTAGTTGTACTATTCACAAGGTAATTATAGGATTTACAACAAATATATTATTGCAGGGTATAAGCAGTATGATCTAATAATTGATTACAATTTAAGTAGAAGCCTGAACTTTTTTTTTTTTAACTCTCTCTGTATATCCCCCAACTAATTGCGGATACTTCAAAAAAATTCTCGGAAAAACAGAATAAAAAGCTAAGTTTTCTGGCGGGCCTTGCGGCACAGCAAGTTAAGCTGCTGTTTGGTATGCCCATATCCCATATTGAAGTACTAATTTTAGACCTGGCTACTCTGCTTCTGACTCAACTTCCTGTTAATGTGTCAGGGAGTCAAAAGATGATGACCCAAATACTTGGGTTCCAGCCACCCATGTGGAAGATCTGATGGAGTTTGTGGCTCCTGGCTTCAGGCCAGGCCCAACCCTAGATGTTGTGGGCTTTTAGGGAGTGAACCAGAGGATGGACAAATCTCCCTTCCCTGTCTCCGTCTTTCTCTCTGTTATCTTGTCTTTATAATAAAAAATCTTTTAAAATTGTTTATTTTGGAGCCAAAAACATTTAAAATCATGCATATGAGGGGTTTTCTAAAAGTTCAAGGAAAGGAGTGGGTATTCAACCTAGTAATTAAGCCGACCACATTTCACAACAGAGAGCCTCTGGCTCACTCTTTTTTTTTTTTTTAAGATTTATTTATTTATTTACTTGAAAGTCAGAGTTCTACACAGAGAGAAGAAGAGAGAGAGAGAGAGAGAGACAGAGAGAGAGAGAGAGTGAAAGAGAGAGATAGAGAGGTCTTCCATTCGCTGGTTCACTCTCCAATTGGCTGCAACGGCCAGAGCTGTGCTGATCCAAAGCCAGGAGCCAGGAGCTTCTTCTGGGTCTCCCAGTTGGGTGCAGGGGCCCAAGGACTTGGGCCATCTTGCACCGTTTTCCCAGGCCATAGCAGAGAACTGGATTGGGAGTGGAGCAGCCAGGACTTGAACCATCGCCCATATGGGATGCCGGCACTGCAGGCAGCAGCTTTACCCCTTATGCCACAGTGCCGGCCCCTCTGGCACAGGGGGCAGTAGTGATGGCTCAAGTAACTGAGTTCCTGTCAACCATGTGGGAGACCTGGATTCTGTTCCCATTTCCTGGCAATAGCTTCCACCCAACCCCAGCCATTGCAGGTTTTGGGGGTGAGACAGCAGATGAGAGTTCTGTCTCTATGTCTGTCTGTCTTTGTCTGTTGTTGTCTCTCAAGCCTCTCCAACAAATTGAAGGGAGAAAAGAGGATGAGAGACCTGAACTTGCACATGTCCTCACTCTGAGGCGATGACCTCCAGCACACTGTGACACAGCAACAGGCCTCCCCAGATCTTGGCATTTGATATGGGACTTCCCAGCCTCCAGAGCCACGAGCTAATATGTTCTTTTTTTTTTTATTTTTTTATTTTTGACAGGCAGAGTGGACAGTGAGAGAGAGAGAGAGAGAAAGGTCTTCCTTTTGCCGTTGGTTCACCCTCCAATGGCCGCCGCAGTAGGCGCGCTGCGGCCGGCGCACCGCGCTGTTCCGATGGCAGGAGCCAGGTGCTTCTCCTGGTCTCCCATAGGGTGCAGGGCCCAAGCACTTGGGCCATCTGCCACTGCACTCCCTGGCCACAGCAGAGAGCTGTCCTGGAAGAGGGGCAACCGGGACAGGATCGGTGCCCCGACCGGGACTAGAACCCGGTGTGCCGGCGCCGCAAGGCGGAGGATTAGCCTAGTGAGCTGCGGCGCCGGCCAATATGTTCTAAAAGAGCTTCATGTCAAAAAGCTGTGCATAGATTTCAAATATTTTTGTACCAATAGTAAACTTACCTTTTAATTCACTTCTCTACAAAGTTTTAAAGCACCCTCCCATTTATCACCTCATCTGAAGCCTGATCAAGGTGAGTAATGACCCAGTAGGCCACCTGCCTGGGGGCCAGGGCACACAGCACAGAACCAGTGTAAGCACTTTTTGAGTACACTGTTCTCTGCATTTCCTCAACTAAATGGCACCAGTGTCTGCTGGGCATTGGGGTGATAGTGTGGTGGAGGTGTGAGACTGGGCAGAGCTACACATGGCTTTGAAAATTTCTTATATTAAAAAGAGGTCTCACAATGAAAACAAAAACATAAGGAAACACTGCTCTAGGCCAGTGATTTTCGAATGTTTGCAAAAGGAGCCACAGTAAAATAGTTTAATTACAGTATTAATTTGTATGCGTGTATATTTCCTTCATTTCATTTCCCTCTGCCATTCCATGAAGGTGGACAACTTCTGTGTTCCTTTCAAGGTGGAAGATGATCCTGGAGGAGTGAAGCGGCAACACTAGAATGGGAATGTGTTTGGGGGCCCTTGAAAAATCAGGACTTCTGTTTGGCACCAACAAGGTGCCCTGGAGTGGTGTCTTGTCCTGGGAGGGGAGCTGCCATGTGGTAACTTTGATGGGCTAGATCCAAGTACCCGGTCTGTAGCTGCAGCCTAAGTGTCCTGTGACCCTGGAGGCTTAGGAGCCACTGAACCATTTCAGGGCTCAAATTAACTTGTCTGAAAAGCATACCAACAATGATTTTGTGCACAGTAGGCCAGCGAGTTCTTTCTAAATGTTCTGTTTTACAGGTCACCCATAGACCTTGTACGTTCCTAGGGAATAGAGGAAAATTGAGAGAGCCAATAAGACCAGATACTGAATTTCTCACCAGTCAGGCAGAATGGAGGTGCAGAATCAGAATTAGACTTATTTTGATTGCAAAAATATTTATGACATTTCTTACACTTTCATGTGGTCATTGAGGGTAAATACAGTTTCACAGAAAATGGAATTAAAAGGTAAGTTTGTTTTGGTTTAGAGAATTGTTGAAATTCATGCATATGAGATGTCTTCTGAAACTTCATGAAAAGTAAATAGTATGAACTAACTATACATGAATTTCAAAACTTTTTTGCACCAAACTAAACCTCTTTTTCTTTTTTAAAAACCTTAGTTGAAAGCCCAAAGTGACTAAAGATACAAACTGCAAACTTTCAAACTGAAATGGGCTCTCAGGCCTTCAAATGCTATCTCCTTGTTTTTCCAAACAGTCCCCAGTAGGCTTCTTAGAGAACTTGAAGTCTTCATGGCATTCCATGAAGGTCCAACAGAGTTCCAGGGAGCGCAACTTGAAAATAGCTGTTCCACTTGGCATCCATTAGTGCAGAATTGATGACAGCCATAAAAATAACATTAATAATGACAATAACATATTGCTCTATAATTTGAAAAGCTCACTATGTGTGTTATTTAGTATCTGCAATAACCTGAAAATATACAAAGTAGATACCTTAATTCGTAAGATGAAGCAAGTTATACTGGGCATAGTATTAATAAGTTTGGTG
Organism: Lepus europaeus; assembly: GCF_033115175.1. Lineage (NCBI taxonomy): Eukaryota > Metazoa > Chordata > Mammalia > Lagomorpha > Leporidae > Lepus > Lepus europaeus. The sequence continues at coordinate 69,178,941 of NC_084837.1, read as the reverse complement.
CCTCCTTTTGTTGATAATTTTTTATTTGAGGAAATAAAAGAGAACACGAACATTCCATAATAAGCAGTCAAGTTCTTTTCACCTGAAATGGATATTAGCATTTTATCATATTTACTTGTGATGTAATTGTGAAGAACTCTAAAAGTATAGAAAAATAATTTCCCTATGTTCCATACTCTCCAGTTCCATTTTCCCCACAGAGGCCCCAATATAATTAATGTAATGTAGGCAAGGTACTTGTTTTATTTATAAATGGTACATAGAATTGTTTTGAGTTTTAATTTACGGTGATATCATCCTCCATGACAAATGTGCATTGTCATTCAACATTAAATCATTTTTATTACTATTTAATAGTACTACATCATTTGATCATGACAATTCATTTATCTTTTCTCCGACCAGTGAGCATTTGGGTGGTTTCTGACTGTGCACTATTACAGACATTGTTGCAAGGACTAGCATGGCCATAACTGAAATAGGTTCTCTGGAGGAGGCAGTGTTGCCCATCAGGTTTATTAGATATTGCCACTTTGGTCTCCAAGATACATTTATACTGGCAGTGTATGAAAGTTTTGATACACCTATGTTTTTCTTTTTGAACTGCCTTTGAATTTGAATTGCCTAATTTTAATTTGTTACAACTTAATGAAGGTTAGATAACATCAAAGTATTTTAATTAGGGTTTCCTTATTTCTCATAAAGTTGAGAATTTTTAAACATCGATTGTGTATGTATTTCCTCCTCCATACATCATCTTATTTTTTGTAGATTTCTTTGTCTGTTGTTTGTCTTTTTATTAGTGATTTAATTCATTTATTTTACCTGCTCACTCATTAACTTATGTGTTCAATAAATTCTTATTGAACCTACATATGCCGGATTCTAAGAACCTGGTGAGTCCCTTGTGGACTTATATGCTAGTGGGGAAGACAAACAACAAAAATGTAAGTAGGGGACCATCATTGTGGCACAGCAGATAAAATTACCACTTGTGATGAAAGAATCCCTGAACCAGTGGATGGAAGATCTCTTTGTCTCTCTGTTACTCTAATAAATAAAATGCATCTTTAAAATAAAGTAAGCAGGAGGCATATGTTACAATATCAGATGGTGATAAGAGCTAGGAAGAAGTACAAATTAAAGGAAAAACTAGAGAATAATGAAGAAGGGGTGGGCATTTGGCTTAGCAGTTAAGATATTGGTTAGGACACTTCCATCCCATATCAGAGTCCTGGGTCAGATTCCTGAATCCAGCTTCCTGCCAGTGCAGACGCTGGAAGACAGCAGTAAGTTAATAGCTCAAGTAGTTTGTGCTTTCTACTCATTTCAGAGACCTGGACTGAATGCTTGGCTCTGGGCTCTGGTCTGGCCCAGTCCTAACCATTTTGAGCACTTGAGGAGTGAACTAGGAGATAGGAATTTCTCTCTCTCTCTCTCTCTCCCCATCCCTCCATCCTCCCCCCCCCCCCGGGTCTCTTTCTCTATCACTGTATCTCTGCCTCTCAAATAAATAGATAATTTGTTTTTAAAAAAAGAGAGAATAATGAGGAAGCAAGAATGCCTCTGGCGGAAGGCATGGTCAGGCATGGGCTTGCAAGGAAGTCAAATTGTAGAGGACACCTGGCTGAAGGGAGGGAAAGGTCTGGGGAAGTTGTAGAAGAAAAAGTCTTTCAGGATTAGTAAATGAGAGCAAAGGTCATGAAGAAGACATCTGAGGAAACATCAACTATTTTTTCTTCAGCTGTCTACTTTATCCTTCAGCATTATATACTAATTTTCTTAAAGTTTATTTATTTGAAAACATACATATATATTATTTCTCCCTGACTTGAATTTTCATTATATTTTATTTAAAAAAAAAGATTTATTTATTTCATGGGCCAGTGTTGTGGCACAGTGGGTAAAAGCCACTACTTGAAAACACTGGCATTCCATATGGGGGGTACAGTGTCCTGGCTCCCCATTTCCTACCCTCCTAATGGCTTGGATAAGTTGACAGAAAAATGGCCCAAGTGCTTGGGCCCCTTCTACCCATGTGAGAGACCTGGATGAAGCTCCTGACTCCTGGCTTCAGCCTGGCTCAGCCGTGTGAAAGACTGAGGTATATACAGAGAGAGACAGACAAATCCTCCATCTTTTGGTTTACTCCCCAAATGGTTGCAATGGTCATGGTTCAGTCAGGCAGAAGTCAGGAGCCAACTCCATCCAGGTCTCCCATGTGGGTTGCAGCCCAAGCACGTGGGCCATTATCTGCTGCTTTCTTAGGCACATTTTCAGGGAGCTGGAGCAGGCGTGGAGAAGCTGGGAGTCAAACCCGCACTCTTATGCGATGCCAGTGTTGCTGGTGGCAGCTTAATCTGCTGCACCACAATGCCGGCCCCTGTTGTCCCGTTTTCTAACTGGTTCTACACAACACAGGACTCCAGGTTTGAAGCCAGAGTTTCTAGTGCAAAATCCCATGCTCCTTTTGTTTTATCATGCCGCCTCTCTGAAATAAAAATAGAGGACTTGGACCAAATATGTGGAAACTTAATTAAAATCAGAGGCGCACACATAGACTCTTCAGTGGGAAATGTCTCTGAAAGCTTTCTGAGCCCCTGCTAAGACCTGTCTATTCTTCCATGGCACTCCACAGCTGCTGTAAATGCTGGTGGCAGAATAATTCCAAACAAGTTTTGTCTTCCAACAATGACCTCATCCTAGAGAGGAAAGAGAAGCTGATATTTTCAAATCTTGTCCAAGAGAGCAAAAGGTGAGGCTCATTCATCTTCTTTTCTCTGCCACACTTTCCTGTTTTCTTCTCAAACAAAAACATCTTCCAGGTTCTTTCAGAACTCCTCAGATCTTGGTCAGGACTAACAGCCAGCCTTTACCGGACACCATCACGTGACAGGCCCTGGATGCCATTTCTTCCAGGCAGTGGACGCCTTGTAACAATCCCAGGAGAGAGCTATTTATGGCCACCATTTCCAAATGTGGGAGCTCACTGCGGTGAGGTTAAAATGTCCTGCTCATAGTCACACAGTTTATAAGCGGTACGGCCCCAATTTGAGCCAGGGGCTTCTGGTTTCTAATGTGTGCTTTCACTTTGCACTAAAGCAAAATGAACTACCTAAGAAGCTCCTAGGTATTTTCCTTTACCTCAGAAAGCCTCAAGGGCACAGCTCTGGTCCCTACATATGTGGGAGCTTGCCCCAGATGCTGAACCCCTTGACACATGTACATTCTATGGCTCAATAACATGTAATTGGTCTAAAGCTCACTAGACTCAAGGAAACACACTCCAGCCTTGTTGCTTCCTTGTCTCTTCCTCTTCTCTATCATCTGCCTTATACTCTCTCCATTCATCACTGATGGAAGAAGAGCTATCTCTCCTACTCAACCTGGCCAAAGTAAGCTATCATGAAGTTAGCAAAGCAGGATGTTGCCCAAACACTGCTATCCAGAGCTTTGGGAATGTCCTCTGTTTCTTGTGGACCCAGAAAATTTGTGGAACAAATTTTAAAGCTGGAAGTGACCTCAAGAGATGACCTCATCCAGCTATCTGCCTTTGTCAGTTGTCAGACATTATCTCAATACTGATGATGAGGTAACTAGGACTCTATGAGATGATGTGACCAACCCAAGGTTATATGTGGAGGAAGTGACTGTGAAGTCCTAAGGCTGTGGTATAATAAACTTTCATTTTATGATTAGAGAATTCCTTTGGAGTTTTCAGATACTTAAAAAAATGTAAACTTTGTAACTCAATTATCAAACAATGGAAAAAATGTGTACTGACGGAATTGACAGCTGAGACAGAAACACCAAGAGTAGAAAGAAAGTCTTAAAGGGAAGTGGAGTGATGAAGAACGTACATTGTGCTGACTTGCTGTTTTACACAGACTAACATATAGTTTGTATTCTCAGTGGTGCTTTTCTGCAATTTTACAATGATCAAGGTAAAAAAAGGGAAGGTAGGAAACATTGTACACTTTACAATTGTCATCCCACTTGAATCCCTCCCAAGAAGCCTAAGAAGTAGGAACAGGTTCCCAATCCCTATCTAATCCCTTGGGTTAGCTGTCTTCCAGATTCAGAATTATTCAGAGTTTGGGAAAACAACATGAATGTTGCATGTATCATAAATTATGAAACATTCCCAATACCATCTGGGACAGCATCCTATAATCAAACACATTTGTATTTCTTCAGCCAAGTACACATATTCTCCTTAAGTGGGATTAAATGAAGACTATATATAGCCTCCCATCAGTCAAGGAATGTTTTATGCCAACCAAGTTCAGATCAGGTCGGGTTTTAACATCAAATGAGTTATAAAAAAAGATTTGTGTTTTGAGGGATTTCTGGGATTTGAAATTGTAGATAAGGGAATGGAGATCTACATTTATATCCTGTCTCCTTATCGTATCTGAAATGAAGAGAGACTTAGAGTTTAAATAATTGCCTACATTCCTAGAGTCCCATGCCAGAAATGGGATTGGCAACCAAAGCAGTCAACAAGGCACTCTCCTTGTTACTATCTGCAGGAAGGGGAGTTTCTTCTCTCAAGGAGATGGTGGGTAAGGTTGTATGTGCAGGGTGATGTTTGTCTTTAGTAATCTTAATAACTGCCAGAGGGCACTGCATGGGCATTACGAACACAGTAAACAGACTAAAGACCTATGAATGAAGGAATTCTACAGTTTATAAGTGAACATGAGGGACACTGGCGATGCCACAGATATAGGGCTCGGCTTCTTTGAACTCAGAATTAAATGGTGGTCAGAAATCTCTCGAAGGATGTAAGACAAAGGAGATGCTGATCACAGAGTTATGCTTGCACAAAGAGGTTTCCTTCTTCCTGACGGGATGTCTTTGGAAGGAAGCATGGAGCAAGGTGTTGAGGAAGTTCCTTACCTTCTGTCACAGAATATTGTCCAAAAAGCATCACTAAGGTGGTGCTGACTATGAGGATTTTTTTTTTTTTGCATTATTTTATTTTATTTGAAAGAGATACAGAGAGAGGTAGAGCCAGAGAGAGGTCCTCCATTCCGCTGCTTCACTCCCCAAATGACTGTAACGTCCAGGGCTGAGCCGATCTGAAGCCAGGAGCCAGGAGCTTCCTTCAGGTCTCCCATGTGGGTGCAGGGGCCCAAGGACTTGGGCCATCTTCTACTGCTTTCCAAGGCCACAACAGAAAGTTGGATCAGAAGAAGAGCATAGGTACTGAAACCGGTGCAGGCTGGGGCTTTAACCCACTGTGCCACAGTGCCGGCCCTGACTGTGAGGATCTTTATGATGGTAAACAAACTATGTAAAAGTGATATTTTTATTAATTTTGCAAATACTGGTTAAACATCTTGTACCTGTCAACTGTGGTACTAGAACATACTGGGAAATTAAAAAGAAAGCAAGGATTATTTTTTTCTCTCATAATATTCTCAAGAAGAGAGAAGGGCAATAGGACACACAGACGCCCACCCCCTGGCAAAGGTTTAACAGGACCTGTTCCTAGTCACGTGCTCTCTGTCTCTTATGTTCTCTTCCTCTCTCTTACTCTCTCACCCTCTCCCCGCCGACCCATTGGGCTTCCCCCACCCAGCAATAAACCTTTCCTCTAACTCCGGTGTTTGGTGTGTTTTGGTGGCCTTCCATTGGTGCCATGACTCTGATCCAGGCTTCCCCACCGGTCTTGCTCTCCCTTCGGGGGTTCGAGCTACTTTGGAGTCCTGGATTTCTGCCAGTCACAAAACACACCCCGGAACTCCTTCCACGCCGGCGAACGCTTGTGATCTCCATCCACACATTGGCCTTTCAGATCCTGAGGTAAGACGCAGAACGGGGAATTCTGTCACAATGACCTTTACTTTGGGTGGTGGTTCCATTCTGCTTTATCTCGAAGTCCTGGTACCAGGCACCACAACCTACCACAGTCTTAACACCTTCCATGGGCCTTCCGCTTTCCCTGGGCTGTATGCTTTACCATGGGTTCTATGCCTTCCATGAGCTGTAGGCCTTGGTCTCCAGTGGGTGTGTGGGTGACGACCCCCAGTCTCTGCTCCTGCACCCTTTCTGTCAGATGGCTGTGATCTTGGGGAACACCCAATATCCATGAGTCACCATGGGAATTTCTCCGTCCTGTATTCTGTCCAACCCTTCTTCCAGTTGTTTCCTACCTGACAACCAGTCCACATTGGACCCTGACACTGTTGAAGATCTTTATCGCTTCTGTGAGTGTTTGGGAAAGTGGAAAAGTTTTCTATGTCTAAGCTTTCTCCTATCTCAGCTCCAAACTTTCTCTGGTTCAAGTTCTTTTAACTTCCAAAGCCCTCACTAAAAAGCCAAATCCCCTTTCTTCTATGTCTGCAGCTCTGGCTCTCACTGTCTTGGCTCTCTGTACCTCCCCCTCCTGCCCCAGGAATTCTGACCTTATCTCAGAACCAGCTCTTGTCCAAAGTCTACTCCCCCTGTCTTATCTATGATCGTCCCTAACACCCTCTTCCCGGAGAAGCAAAGGCAAGTTTGGGAACCGCCAGTTTCCATGCATTCACCCTCCAGCCCTGGCCTTCCAACTGGTCTTTGCCCCTCCCCATTCTGTTCCAATTTTACCACAAAAATAGCAAGGGAGTGGTGATTCCATCCTTCAGAGCTCCCTGTTAACTGTAAAACAAATTAGGTATCCCTTGGGGCCGGTGCCGTTGGCTCACTTGGTTGGTCCTCCGCCCGCGGTGCTGGCATCCCATATGAGCGCTGGGTTCTGGTCCTGGTTGCTCCTCTTCCAGTCCAGCTCTCTGCTGTGGCCTGGGAAGGCAGTGGAGGATGGCCCAAGTGCTTGAGCCCCTGCACCCGCATAGGAGAGCAGGAAGAAGCACCTGGCTCCTGGCTTCGGATCGGCACAGCACCAGCCATATTGGCCATTTGGGGAGTGAACCAATGGAAGGAAGACTTTTTTCTCTGTCTCTCTCTCTCTCACTGTTTATAACTCTACCTGTCAAATAATAATAATAAAAATAAAAATTTCAAATTCTTTGGACTTTGGTATTTCCAGTTGGGACCCTGGAAATGTCAAAAGATATATCTCTCATCTTGTAGAGACACCAACTAATCAGGCTATTTGGATTATATTGAAGGTACTGTCAAGATGTGAAGTGGTGCTAAATTTTAAGTTTTGATAATATAAAATGTTACTGGTACAAATGTCTGAAAGTTAAAAAGTCCAATGATCTTGTGTTACCAGGAATGATGGTTATTTTAACGAGAAAGGCTCAGAGGCCTAAAAGGGTTAAATGTTTTGTAAAATCCTACAGGTGCTTTCAAAAATACTGTGTGGAGTAAGCAAGTGCCTCTTGTTGGTTAATGAGTTTATAATTTTATTTTATTTATTTTTAAAGATTTATTTTAATTATTTGAAAGACAGTTACATAGAGAGAGAGGTCTTCAATCCGCTGGTTCGCTCCCCAGATGGCCGCAATGGCTGGAGCTATACTGATCCGAAGCCAGAAGCCAGGAACCTCCTCCAGGTCTCCCATGTGGGCGCAGGGATCCAAGGACTTGGGCCATCTTCCGCTGCCCTCCCAGGCCACAGCAGAGAGCTGGATCAGAAGAGGAGCAGCCAGGACCAGAACTGGCATCGGATGCCAGCGCCTCAGGCCAGGCCGTTAACCCGCTGTGCCACAGCGCCGCCCTGAGTTTATAATTTTAAAAGTGGCTATTTAAAGTCTTTTGTCATCCACAGTTTTGTATATCAGATTTGCTGCTTATAAAACTAAACACTGTTGGCTCTGTGTTTAACTGTCCTCCTATGGGTTCTGAGGGTTTTTTTCCAGTGACTCTTACTGTATTCCGTACTTTGGGATGGCTCTGTAAGCAGATAAAGCCAATAATGCACTACAGGTTCCAACTGAGCGAAAGTATGATTAATCATGGTTACTAAGAGCAAGAAGTAATTTGAATCAATTGGTAATTTAAAAAACAGTTAAAGATTTTAAGAAGCTATTACTGAAACTGCTTTACTGTTTTATCTTGTATCTTATATGGGTATACATACTGTATGTCTACATGGGAAAATTTATTAAGAACTTTGTTTTAATTGGCTTATAGATAAAATATTGCTCATAAATTTAAACTGCTAAAATTAATCGGAGGTACATTTTTATTCATGTAACCTGAATCTCTGTATTAGATGTTCTAAATTTGTTGGTAGAAAGAAACTAAAAATGTTTTTACGTGTTTGTGCTTGAGTTTGCTGGTTGAACAAGCTACACCATGTTAACTGTTTAAGAGACGTTTCCAAATACAGGTATTCTTAAAATTTATAGAAGGCATTGGACCTTCTGGTAAGTGTTTTCATAAGTTGTTATTTAACAGTTGAAATTGTTTGCTAAGTTTTCATTTGATATTGCTATTGTCAGTAAGTGTCCTGGGAAGCCTGACTTGTTCCCTCATTTCTCTATTCTCTCTAAGATGAGAAACTGACTCTATCCTGGAGGACTCTCCAAGAGCACAGTTTGATTTTTAGATCTTATAAAAAGGGATGGCTAACATTTTCTGTAATAATAGCATAGCCAAAAGGAGAAATTGTGATTTCACAGCAAGATTTACTTTGCCATGGGCACAGTAAACAGGCAAAACCTCCCTTTCAGACCAAAAACAGGGAGAGAAAGTTTTAAAGTGAGGACATAGCTTTCCTCATGGGCATTGTCTACCTCACAGAAAAACCAGTATCAGAACATGCCTGTGACTACAGAGTTCTAGTTTAGGCCACAAAGATTAGAGATGGGAATGAGCACCCCCCCCCCCCGACTTGCATCCTCTGGTCTGCTTTAACAAAATCCAGGAGGAAAAGAAAATTAGGCACCAGAAGCAATGTACAGGTAGATGGCAGGCCTATTAATGGCTGCTTTGTGCAGTGATCTGCCGTCAAGGAGACCCAACAGGCCAGTCCGCTGCAGTGGCTTTCACTGTATAAAGCCAGGACTTCAGCAGAAGTCAGCTTATGAGGAGCCCTGGCAGCTCTTCCAGCCAAGAGTTGGGTCACTGGAAATGGAATTGTCCTGGTATTGAAGGACTTCAGGTCAGGGCCACAGATCTTGTCGGCTCTAAGCTGAAAAGCCCTTCACTTGGCTCAGCTTCCAAAGTAACCATCACTCCTGAGGGGATGGTCAAGTAGGGTCAGCAACACTGCAGGCAGAACTGTAAATTTCCTGTTAGAGATGCCACCTGCATTCACCTGGCCAGCTCTCCTCCCAGGCCAGCTAGGTAATGGAAGTCAACAGGGTGTGTTCCCTAACGAGGTTTATACCTCCCTTATGATGTACCATATGTGAAGAGATAGATAGGCCTGGAACTCATAATGGCAAGGCCTTAAAGCCCACCTGATTACTATCAGGCCCCTTCTATCAGTTTCTGGTTGCCTCTCAATCAGAAAACTTATTAATGGCTTAGACAGCATCTTCCTTGGGTCCTCCAATAACGACTCTGTCTTTTGTTCTAGACCCTGTCTAGCCCATTTACGGCTTCATTTCTTTGTAATCATAGCCTCTACTCTAATATCAATGGTTCTGCTCCTGCTGTGTGTATTGATGGTCCTCTCCCCCACTTAATGTTGTATGATGATCAAGAATTTTTCTCTGGACAAATCCCTCTACCCACAGGAAACGAGCAGCCTTTCTCCCAGTCTTGGTTAGGATCTGCTTCGCAGCCCCACTCTCCTCAGTATTGATCTCAGGAACAGCATTGGGCCACAACATTATCTCGACCAACCGACTGCAAAACAACTCCGACAGTTACAAGAGGAGGTCACTAGGTCCGTTGAGACCTCAGCTGATGCCATCTGAGGTCTGCAAAGCCAGATCACCTCACTAACAACATGGTACTATGGAATAGACAGGCCTGAACAGTATTGTTATTATGTTAACCAATCAAGCCAGGTGAAACCACTTCCATCAAACAGTCTTCACTAGGGTTCAAAGGACACCCTTCCCTCCCCCCCCCCCCCCCCAATTTCCTTTCCTCTATGAAATCCTCTTCTTACTTGGTTAATGCCACTACCAGGAACATTGGCTGCTATTCTCACCCTGTCTTTTCTACTATCTTGTCTGTTTGTTTACAGGAGGTGAAATGAAATAACCAATCTTTCACCAACCAGGCGGTCAACTAAATGCTGCTGCAGGGATACACTCTGCTCCCCACCCAGGAGATTGTGGCTTGAGTCATCACCCCATGCCAGCAGATAGTAACCCGTTGTCCCATGTCAGCAGGAAGTAGCTCTAGATGCAAATCATCATCCCTCCACCCCTCCTGGACTTTTGGGGCTGATGTAATCCCATACAACCCTTGCTTTATAAAAACACAAAAGTGGGGAGTATTAGTAAATTGGAGCAGTCTTATCTGTGGTGCATCTATACCCCAGATGCCATCTTGCATATTAGGCTTTGGTCCTAAGCCCTATGGCACAACCACAGGTGTCAGCTCCACCCAACCCTAATGGGATTTGCTGCTCCTACCTCCCTGGTCACTTCCCGGCAAAGGTTTAACAGGAGCTGTTCCAGAACACGTGCTCTCTCTCTTACACTCTCTAACTCTCTTGCCCTCTTGCCCTCTCGCCCCGGCCTATCTGGCTTCCACCACCCAACAATAAACCTTTCCTCTTAAAAAAAAGACACACAGAGAGTACAAAGCAGAGAATGAATAAGGTCAGAAGAAAACTATTAATAAAAGCTTTCCTGGAAGTTCTAAGCATGGTCAGCTAATTATAACATTCTGGAAGTGCTCTGGAGACGACTAGTGAAGAAAGGGAGAAAGGTGGTCTTTATAGGTAGGGACATATTGAGTCAAGGCTGGCTAACATTCAAATATCTTTTTGTTTAGATTCTTGTTTAGAAAAGTGGCATACAATGACATGTATTTATTTCTCTAACTCTTCAAATTGTTCTCTTGAATTTTAGTGGAAATTTTCAACTGAAAAATTCAGTAATTTTATGTATAATTATAAGATTGTACAACCATCAAACAATCTTGTTTTAGAACATTTCTATCACTCAATAAAAATTTCCTGAACCCATCTGTAATCAAATCTTCCTCCTACCCCTAGCCCCAGGCATTTATTTGCCTTTTCCAAAATTAAACAGTTGAGTTGAAATAGATGAAATAAATGAAATCATATATGTAGTCTTTTGGATCTGTTATCTTTCAATTAGAATAACACTTTTTTGTTCATTAATTTCACAGCATATTTCAGTAATTTCTTCTTTTAGTTCTTGGGTAGGATTTCAATAAATGGATATCTCACTATGTATTTATATATTCACCAGTTAACATTTTGGTAATTTACAATCTTTGGCTATTGTGAATAAAGCTATGGATATTATTAGATAAGTTATTGTTTGGATTTTTTTTTATAGATTTATTTTATTTATTTGAAAGACAGAGTTACAGAGAGAGGTAGAAACAGAGAGGTCTTCCATCCACTGGTTCACTCCCCAGATGGCTGCAATGGCTGGAGCTGTGCCTATCTGAAGCCAGGAGCCAGGAGTTTATTCTGGGTCTCCCACATGGATGCAGGGGCCCAAGGACTTGGGCTGTCTTGCACCATTTTCCCAGGCCATAGCAGAGAGCTGGATTGGAAGAGGAGCAGCCAGGACTAGAACAGGCACCCATATGGGATGCCGGTGCTTCAGGCCAGGGCTTTTAACTCACTGTGCCACAGTGCCGGCCACTGGATGTATGTTTTAATTTGTCTTAGGTATATTATTAAGTTTTCTAAGATTCCCAGGTGTTACAGAAATTTACATTGATGCTTTTAAGAAACTAAAATTATTTATATAGTAGCTGTACCACTTTACATTTTCATCAGCAAGATATGTTTTCCAGTTTTTAACACTTTGCTATCTTTTATGTTACAATTATTGTACTGTGTATATCTTTGAGATTTTAATTTACATTTCTCTAATGACTAATGATAGAGCAGATTTTTATGTAATTATTGGCCATGTTCATGGCTTTTTGGGTACAATGTCTATTCAATTTTTATCACATATATAAGTTTAAAATATTTTTTCCAGTTTCTAGCTCATGTTTTCAGCCTATTAAAGATAATCTTTGAGACACAAAAGTTATTCGTTTTAATTAATTAAATCTTAACTGTTTTCTTTTATGACTAACTTACAAGTTTAAGAACTCATTGATTGACTAAAGTTAATCATTTGGGTTCTTACAGTTTTGGTTCATGATGCATTTGTAAGTTGATTTTTTAGTACAACATGAGGTAATAATCTGTTTATTTTATTTTTTGCAAACAGGTATCTAATTTTCCAAGCACCATTTTTTGAAAAGACTATTTTGTCTCTCTATTGAATTGTCTTTGTACTGCTACTGGAAATAGTTGTCTATGTTTATGTCAGTATGTTTCTGGACTCTACTTTGTTTCATTGATTGAGTTCTCCATCTTTATGACAACACCCCATTGTCTGACTACTGTGGTTTTATAATCTGTTTTCAAGTCAGATAATATTAGCATCCAATTTTGTCATTTTAAAAAAGTTTTTTTTTTTTTTGCATTTTTAGGTCCTTTGAATTTTAGAATAAGTTTTTCAATTTCTATTTTAAAAATGTCTGTTGGGATAATGACACAAATTGCACTGAATTTATAGAGCAATTCAGAGAAAATTGGTATCACGAAAATATTGTCTACAAATCCATAGGAATGAAATTTTTTTATCCATTTATATATATTTTACATATCTATTCTCCAAAGTTTTCAGAACAATTGTGTAGTGTTTAGTATATAAGTCTTGCAGTACATTTGTTAAGCTTCTTATTATTTAGCCTTTCATGCTTTGGGGGATGCAATTTTTAAATAATTCCATTATTCTTTTTTTAAAAAAGATTTTATTTACTTATTTGAGAAGCAGAGTTACAGAGAGAGAGAGAGAGAGAATGACGGAGAGAAAGGTCCTCCATCTGCTGGTTCACTCCCCAAATGGCCAGAGTTGAGCGGATCCAAAGCCAGGAGCCAGGAGCTTCCACGTAGGTGCAGGGGCCCAGGCACTTGGGCCATCTTCCACTGCTTTCCCAGGCCATAGCAGAGAGCTGGATTGGAAGAAGAGCAGCCGGGACTCAAACCAGTGCCCATATGGGGTGCTAGTGCTGCAGGCAGAGGCTTAGCCTTCTATGTCACAATATCAGCCCACTAATTCCATTTTTAGTTTTATCCTTTCTGGTGTGTAGAAATATAATCAATCTTTGTTTATTCATCATCATAGAATCAGTTAGAAGTTGTTCCTTCTTCAGTGTTCTGAAGGAGTTTGTATAGAATCAGCATTCATTTTTTAAGACTATCTTGACCTTGGCTTCATTTTATGGGAAGATTTAAAATTTCTTATTCAATTTTTTAAATAGCCACTGGTTTACTCAAATATTGTATTTTATTTTAGGTCAGTTATGGTAAAGTATTCACTTGAAATTCATTTGCTTTATCTCCTTTGTGTTAAGTTAAATATTGGCATAAAGTTGTTGTACTACTCCCTCATTATCCTTAGAAATTACTATGATCAGACAATAATGAAGTCTCTACTTTCCTACTGATTCTGGTAATTTGTGCCTTTTCTCTTATTTTATTGGTAAGTTTAGCTGTTCATCAATTTTTTAAGTCTTTTCAAGGAACTTTATTGGGTTGACTTTCTCTATTGCTTTTGTTTTCAATTGATTTCTGCTCTAATCTTTATTGTTTCCTACTTTTTGCTTATTTTGATTTTAAATTTCTCTTATTTTTAGTTTCTTAATGTGTCATTCTAAACTATGTAATTTGAAACTTTCCTTCTGTTCTGCTATGGCTCTATAAAGTTATATATTTCCCTCTAGGCAGTTTGAGTTACACTCCATAAATTCGATATTTTGTTTCTGTTTTAGCTACTAACAGACCAAGTTTAATTTCTTTGGAATGTCTTTTTGATCCATGTATGTAATATATAAAATCCAAGGATACTATATGCATCTTAACAGCATAATATACTTTTAAAATATCAATGTAGAATTAATAAAATATAAAAACTTTGCTCCAATATATCTCCTGTGCCATTCTGTCATATATAAGTATTGATACAGAGTATTTTATTTATCACTTTTACAGTGATAAATCAGTCTTACAGAAATCTAAAAATTATTTATTTTCACTTTACTTGAAAGGCAGACAAAGACAGAGACAAAGATCTTCCATCTGCTGGTTCTCTCCTAAAATAGCCACAACAGCCAGGGCTGGGCAGGCCAAAGCTGGGAGCCAGGAATCCAATCCAGGTCTCCCATGTGGGTGGCAGGGACCCAAATACGTGAGCCATCAAATGCTGCCTCCAAGCATGTGCATTAGCAGAAGGTGGGATCGGAAGTGGAGCTGAGATTTGAACCAGGCACTTAAACATAGGATTACAGGTATCCCAAGCAGTGTCGTAACTGCTAAGTCAAACACTCACCCTGCAATCCTACCTATTTAAAGAAAATGTATATTGAATATCTATAGTTAACATTTTCTGTACGCTTCAGTGTTTCCTTAAGATTTGTGTTAGTTACTCTCTGATGTCATTTCCTTTCAATGTGAATGATTTCCTTAAATATTTATTGCACGATATATCTGCTAGCAGCACATTCTTTCAGTTTTGGTTTATCTAGAAATACCTCTATTTCACCTTCACTTTTGAAGGGTGGTTTTGCTGAGCATAGAATATTTGGTTGACAATTTTTTTTTTCCTTCTCAGTTGAAGATATCATGCAAATGACTTCCAGGCTCAGTTGTCTGGTGATAATCCAACTGTTAATCACTCTCCTGCAAGTGATGAGTCAGTTTCCTCTTGCTGCTTTCAAGATTATTTCTTTTTCTTTGACTTATAAACACTTTGCCTATAATATGTCCAGATGTGCATCTCCTTGAACTTTTCTATATGAGACTCATTGGGTTTGTTGGATCTGAAGATTACATTTTTTAAATTAAATTTGATGTTCTAAACCACGATTTCCTCAGGTTTTTTTTTCTGTTGTGTATTAGTTTCCTGAACTCTTGTAACAACTTGCCACAAATGAGGAAGCTTAGCCAACAGGAAACCATTGTATCACAGTTCTGAAGGATTGAAGTCTGAAGTAAAGGAATTGGCAGGATTGGTTCTTTCTGAGGAATGTGAGGGAGAATCTATCCCATGCCTAGGTATAGGTTTTTTGCTTTCTCTGTGTCATCACATTATCTTCCCTCTCTGCATGTCTTTATGAGTGTCCAAATTCCCTTTCATAAGAATAGCAGTTATATTGGATTAGAGAACACCATACTGACTTCATCTTAACTTGTTATTCTGCAAAGATTACAAATGCTGCTGAGGATGTGGGGAAAAAGGTACCCTTATCCACTGTCGGTGGGAATGTAAATTAGTAAAGCCACGATGGTATGAAGATACCTCAGAAATCTGAATATAGACTTACCATATGACCCAACTATCTCACTCCTGGGAATCTACCCAAGGGAAATGAAATCAACATATGAAAGAGTTATGTGCACCCCCATGTTTATTGCAGCTCAATTCACAATAGCTAAGACATAGAATCAACCCAAATGCTGTTAACTGAAGACTGGATAAAGGAATTATGGGATAGGTACACCATGGAATACTACACAGAGTTTAAAAATGAAATCCAGTCATTTACAACCAAGTGAATGAATCTGGAAAGCATCATATTTAGTGAAATAAGCCAGTTCCAAAGGGACAAATACCATACATTCTCCCTGACTTGTGATAATTAATAGAGCACCTAAAAGACAATCTGTAGAAATGAAATTGACTCTGTGAGAAGCAATGACTTGAACAGTCCTTGTCTTGACTATTGAGGAGCAGTTTTTTTTTTTTAATATACTATTTGTTGAACTCTTAACATAGAGTTAAACATATGTGTGTAAAGTCAATGGAAAATAGAACTCAGTGAAAAATAAGAGTGGGAATAAGAGAGGGAGGAGGAAGATGTGTGGGAGTATGAGTGGGAGGGCAGGCACAGTGGGAAGAATCACCATGTTCCTAAAGTTAATTATGAAGTGTATGAAGTTTGCAACTATAAAGCTGTATAGTTCTGCATACATTCCTACAGACTTACTTCTAAGGGTTTAGTTTTACCACCCCTTAGGCTGGGTGGTAAAAATACCATCTTAATTGTTAAAGTGATCGTATGGATAGAATTGAGTGTCTGGTAATAATAATAGGTAGAATTAAAAAGGAGTGAATGCTCCAACATGGGAAGCAGTTCACATAGCAGACTCACAGAATGAGAATCACTTTAAAGGCACTCTGACCTCAGAATTAGCCCTTAAGGCAATCTGGACTGGCTGAAAATCCCATGTGAGCATTTCAGGCATGGAAAGCCAAGATACTGTGGCAAAAAAATGTCCTACATGAAGGACCTCGGTGGATGAGAACCCACTGGAAAGAGGTGATCATCAAAGGAGGTACTTTTATCTGAAGGGAGGAGAGAACTTCCACTTTGCTTATGGCTTTGTCTGAATACTGATGGCGTTTGTGGATTCAAAAAGCTTCCATAGCCTAGAGAGCTGATGTCAAGAGCCTCGGGTGATCACCGACATCATACATAAAAGTGTTAATTGTTAAATTAACAACAGGAGTCACTGTGCACTAAATTCCCATGCAGGACCTCTCTTCAAAGAGTTTTATTATAATTATGTCTAAGTTCTTGTAAAAGATATATCATTCTTGGGTGCTTCTTTAAAGTTTATTAAGTTCATAAAAAAAGAAATGAAATTAATTTCAAGATTCAATGACTTTGAACAGCCCTTGTTTCAACTGTTGAGGAACAGTTTTTGTTGTTGTTTTCATGCGAACTGTTGAACTCTTTACTTAGTATAGAGTTGGTATTCTGTGTATAAAGTTAATTGAAAATGGATCTTAGTGGAGAAAGGGACTGGGGATGGGAGAGGTAGGAAGAGGAGGGGTGGGAGAGTGGGTGGGAGGGCCAGTATGGTGGGAAAAATCACTATATTCCTAAAGTTATACTTATGCAATGCATGAAGTTTGTATTCCTTAAATAAAAGGTTTCTTTTTGGGGGGAGTGGAATAAAGATTACATTCCAAAAAGAAAAACAAAGATTGTATTCACATGTCCTGGGAGTTAGGACATTAATATCACTTCTGTGGTCAGAATACAACCCTTTAATAGGCTCTTTTCAACCTTTCTCCTCTAGAACTTCAATTGCATATGATGGCATGCCAGATGTTGTTCCAGAGATATCTGAAGCTCTGTTCATTTTTCTTCATTTGTTCTGTGTTCTTCAAACACAGCAATCTCTATGATTTATTCTCAACTTCATACTTCTTTTCTTCTTCCATCTCAAATCTGCTCTTGCACCATCTTGTGAAATTTTTATTTCAGATGTATGCTTTTCCACTCTAGAATTACGTTTTGATTACTTTTTATTGTTTCTATCACTTTATTGAAATAACCCTATTTGTTGAGTCATTGCCGTCATGCTTTTCCTTAGTTCTTTAAACATATTTGTTAGTCTGTTGCATTTTTCGATAATAAATCCAACATCAGGGGAAATCAAATAATTTTTATTATTTTTTTATTTTTATTTTTTTATTTTTGACAGGCAGAGTGGACAATGAGAGAGAGACAGGGAGAAAGTTCTTCCTTTTGCCGTTGGTTCACCCTCCAATGGCCGCTGCGGCCGGTGCACTGCGGCCGGCGCACCGCACTGATCCAATGGCAGGAGCCAGGTGCTTCTCCTGGTCTCCCATGGGGTGCAGGGCCCAAGCACTTGGGCCATCCTCCACTGCACTCCCTGGCCACAGCAGAGAGTTGGCCTGGAAGAGGGGCAACCGGGACAGGATCGGTGCCCTGACCGGGACTAGAACCCTGTGTGCCGGCGCCGCAAGGCGGAGGATTAGCCTAGTGAGCCGCGGCGCCGGCTGAAATCAAATAATTTTTATCGACTTTCATTTTCCCCCACTCAACTCTGAGGTATTTTATTATTTCTTCATATGTTTTGAACCTTTGGTCGAATACACTTTAGGTAATATGTTGAAGCAATTCTAGGTTCTTACTTCTCTCCCTAAAGGTTATTGGCTTCATTCTTTTTCTATTTATTTATTAATTTGCACTCCCTTAAAAGCTAAAACTGCTATTGTCCCTACTCAGTGTCATCATTTTTAAACACCAATTTCCAAGGTATCTGTATCTGCATAACTCAGATTTCAAGCAAAGATGAATTAAAAGTTGTACATAAAAACAAAAACAAAGCCGGAGGCATCACAATACCAGATTTCAGGACATACTACAGGGCAGTTGTTATCAAAACAGCATGGTACTGGTACAGAAACAGATGGATAGACCAATGGAACAGAATAGAAACACCAGAAATCAATCCAAACATCTACAGCCAACTCATATCTGATCAAAGATTCAAAACCAATCCCTGGAATAAGGACAGTCTGTTCAATAAATGGTGCTGGGAAAATTGGATTTCCATGTGCAGAAGCATGAAGCAAGATCCCTACCTTTCACCTTACACAAAAATTCACTCAACATGGATCAAAAACTTAAATCTATGACCCGAAACCATCAAATTATTAGAGAGCATTGGAGAAACCCTACAAGATATAGGTACAGGCAAAGACTTCTTGGAAAAGACCCCAGAAGCACAGGCAGTCAAAATTAAATTAAAATTGGGATTGCATCAAATTGAGAAGTTTCTGTACTGCAAAAGAAACAGTCAGGAAAGTGAATAGGCAACCAACAGAATGGGAAAAAATATTTGCAAACTATACTACAGATAAAGGGTTGATAACCAGAATCTACAAAGAAATCAAGAAACTCCACAACAAGAAAACAAACAACCCACTTGAGAGATGGGCCAAGGACCTCAAGAGACATTTTTCGAAAGAGGAAATCCAAATGGCCAACAGACACATGAAAAAATGTTTAAGATCACTAGCAATCAGAGAAATGCAAATCAAAACCACAATGAGGTTTCACCGCACCCCAGTTAGAATGGCTCACGTTCAGAAATCTACCAACAATAGATGCTGGAGAGGATGTGGGGAAAAAAGGACACTAACCCACTGTTGGTGGGAATGCAAACTGGTTAAGCCACTATGGAAGTCTGTCTGGAGATTCCTCAGAAACCTGAATATAACCTTACCATTCAACCCAGCCATCCCACTCCTTGGAATTTACCCAAAGGAAATTAATTTGGCAAACAAAAAAGCCATCTGCACCTTAATGTTTATTGCAGCTCAATTCACAATAGCTAAGACCTGGAACCAACCTAAATGCCCATCAACAGTAGACTGGATAAAGAAATTATGGGACATGTACTCCATAGAATACTATACAGCAGTCAAAAACAATGAAACCCAGTCATTTGCAACAAGATGGAGCAATCTGGAAACCATCATGCTGAGTGAATTAAGCCAGTCCCAAAGAGACAAATATAATTTGTTTTCCCTGATCAGTGACAACTAACTGAGCACCAAAGGGGAAAATTAATGAAGTGAAATGGACATAATAAGAAACAATGACCTGATCAGCTCTTGTCCTGACTTTTGATGTACAATGTAATACTTTAACCTTTTTAGTATTTGTTGTTGTTCTAGTACTAGTGGTTGAACTCTGTAATTAACACACAATTATTCTTAGGTGTTTAAATTTTAACTGAAAAGTGATCCCTGTTAAATATAAGAGTGGGAATAAGAGAGGGAGGAGATGTACAATTTGGGACATGCTCAATCGGACTTGCCCCAAATGGCGGAGTTAGAAATGGGCCAGGGCATTCCAATACAATCCCATCAAGGTGGCATGTACCAATGCCATCTCACTAGTCCAAGTGATCAATTTCAGTTCACAATTGATGACTCTGATAGGTCTAAGAATCAAAGGGATCACACAAACAAGACAAGTGTTTGCTAATACTAACTGATAGAATCAAAAAGGGAGAGAAGGATCCAACATGGGAAGCAGGATACACAGCAGACTCATAGAATGGCAGATGTCCTAAACAACACTCTGGCCTCAGAATGAGCCCCTAAGGCATTCGGATATGGCTCAAGAGCCCATGAGAGTATTGTAGGCATGGAAAGCCAAGACATCCTGAAAAAAAAAAAAAAAAAAAAAAAAAAAAACCTAACTGAAAGATCTCTGTGAGTGAGATCCCAGTGGAAAGAACGGGGCCATCAAAGAAGGAGGTACCTTTCTCTGAAGGGAGGAGAGAACTTCCACTTTGACTATGACCCTATCGGAATAAGATCAAAGTCAGCGAACCTTAAAGGCTTCCACAGCCTTGGCAACTCATGACTAGAGCCTAGGGAGATTACTGACTCCATAAACAAGAGTGTCAAATTGTTAAGTCAACAACAGGAGTCACTGTGTACTTACTTCTCATGTGGGATCTGTCCTTAATGTGTTGTCTAATGTGAAGTGATGCTATAACTAGTACTGAAACAGTATTTTTACTCTTTGTGTTTCTGTGTGGGTGCAAACTGATGAAATCCTTACTTAGTATATACTGAATTGGTCTTCTGTATATAAAGTTAATTGAAAATGAAAAAAAAAATAACCTGGTGTTAAATTGGAAATTGCGTAGAAAATTAATTAATTTCTAAAAATATTATGTAGGATCTCTGTCCTTAATGTGTTGTACACTGTTATTTAATGCTATAGCTAGTACTCCAACAGTATTTTCGCTTTGTGTTGCTATGTGGGGGCAAACTGTTGAAATCTTTGCTTAATATATACTGAACTGATCTTCTGTGTATAAAGAGAATTGAAAATGAATCTTGATGTGAATGGAAGGGGAGAGGGAGCGGGAAAGGGGAGGGTTGCGGGTGGTAGGGAAGTTATGGGCGGGGGAAGCCATTGTAATCCATAAGCTGTACTTTGGAAATTTATATTCATTAAATAAAAGTTAAAAAAAAAGTTGTACATAAATACCTTGAGTCAGTAAAGTTTCACTTCTCTGTTAATGGATATAGGTATGGACTTGGGAGCACATTCAAATTTTAGGCTCTTCCTTGCTTTTTTTCCTTCTAAGCTGTCTCCTATTTCTTCAGAGAATGTGTGCACATGTGCATCGACAGGAGATGTTTGCATAGTTTGAGCCTGCTCCATCTTTCAGGCAAATCTGTACAGCTGTGAGTAAATTCAGAATATGTGCAATATTTATTAATAGGCCAGGTATATCTAACTTCCCAAGAATCTCTATTCAATTTCCAACTCCGTTTTAAATTAATTTCATTTTATTTGAAAGGAAGAGGGACAAAGACAGAGATATCTTCCATCTGCTGGTTCACTCCCCAGATGCTTGCAACAACTGGGGCTAGGCCAGACCAAATTTGGGAGCTTGGAATTCCATCTGGGCCTCCCATGTGGGTGGCACAGACATTACTTGTTGCTTCCGAGGGTGTACATTAGCTGGGGGCAGATAAAGGACTAAAACCCAAATGCTTCTATTTGGGATGCAGGCACCCCTAGTGGCATCCTAACTGCTGTGCCACCCCTCTCTAACAATTTGGATTGTCCAGTCCATTGCCTGCCTCAAGCAGGACTTCAATATCAGGGTGGTAGAACCCTTAGATCTCCCTGTCAGTTTGCTACTAGGTTATCATTTTTAATTATCAGTGCTCCAGCGTATGCCAATGCTTAAAGACATGTCATTCTCCAGAATGGGCAAAAAGATTGCTGGCTTTTGTGAGCTAACAGAGCTGAGGAGATGAGAGCAGCTACTGGCAAGAATAATATAGACTTACACTATACTTCCCTGAAGCTCAATATGTTTCATGAATACATTCTCCTTAAATTGTTCTCTGCCCTTGATTGATTTCCAAAGTTCTCAGTAATTGTTTCTGATGAATTTGTCTAGTTTTGTAGGTGTTTTTCAGGGGAGACAATTTGTTTGCCTCTTCATTATTTCATGCATGAAGAGAATTTCTCTCTTGAAGAATTTTTAAAAAAATTTATCTTAGATTTCCTCAGCATTGTGCATTGACTCTTTACTAGGCATTTGTAATATTTTCTCAGATATCTTTGGTTCTCATAGCTTGGGGGATAGGCTAGAAAAATTCTAGAGATGGGCAGGGCCAACAGAATGCGCAGAATCCTCATTTCCTATCTCTCAATCTATTGCACAAAATAACAAGCTTATTCAAGCATCCATGATTTATTTTTTCTAGACTATTAGCACTCTTTGGAATATCTTACTCTCCCCCTTTCAAACCAGATGCTCCTCTAAGATACTGCTCAAAATCATCCTCCTTTACAAAGTCACTCCTAATTACTTCAACATATCCGATTTTTTTCTTCCCTTTGACACTTAGGTTCAATTTTTTGCCATTATTTTTGGAAATTACACTGATTCTGTAATACACATATTCTTTTCCTAACTATTCTCTTTATACTCTGTTCTTTCTAATATTCTCAGGGGGATTACATTTATTAAAGGCAGAAGCAAATCTATTATTATTTTCCATGTCTCATAGATTTTACTGAAATCCTAGACATAACTAGTGTGCAATTTAGAGCTAATAGGTTGAATTGAAGAAGATAAAGTGAATGGTTGCTTGATTGGTGATCATGTTCTATACTTTAGGGAAAGTTGCATCATAAAAAGATTTTCTACAATCCTTTTTACCCTGTGAAAGTCTCTGCATGCCTAATTCACCCTACTTTTCAAAGTCCAGATAAAATACTTCCTTCATAAAGCCCATTCAGGTTCCCTTTTTCCTGAACTTGCAGTGTATACTGTACTCTGCCTGTGGTATGTGTCATTTTCTTTCCCGTATCATAGCTCTTTATACACATGACTTTTTTTGGTTAGATATGAACATTAGCTTTCAGCAAGGATTTATTTGTAATCTCAGTAGTAGAATGCCCTGGTGTACAATTAGCATGATATTTGTGTACTAAATAAGTGAAAAAAAAGAATGAATAAGGCACAACAATGACTTCGTAAATGTCACTCTATATGTAGAGTATGGTAGTTCAATTTAGAGAATATATTCCATAAATTAGAAGTGATATCAGTTTTGTAAAGAAACTTATAAATGATCCAGAACTATTGATCCTCCTAAGATGGGATCAATGAAGTCTAATGAGGTGACATGACTTGATCCAATCAATGTTTAACAGGCATCTGGCTGTGTGGCGAGGTGCTTCACAGGCTTTTGCCCAAGGCCTTCCTCAAGGATGCAGAGGGAAACTGTGACTCTGTACATGTTCCAAGCAACTTGGCTTCATTAGAATGGCAGATTTTTTTTAGTGCATC
Organism: Lepus europaeus; assembly: GCF_033115175.1. Classification (NCBI taxonomy): domain Eukaryota; kingdom Metazoa; phylum Chordata; class Mammalia; order Lagomorpha; family Leporidae; genus Lepus; species Lepus europaeus. The sequence goes on along the minus strand of NC_084837.1, from coordinate 69,155,660 downwards.
TATTCATGTCAAGATTTTATATTCAAATCCTTTCACTACCTACAGTCCAGATGACCTTGAATTTACTGTAGGGTAACAAATTAATGAGCCCAATCTAACAGCAGATTTACCAGGCCTAACAACCAAAGCTTTTCCTTAGATGAAAAGAGGTTAATAGACCCCAATGTATTGACTAACCCTTAACAAGGAAATAAATTCAAAACTAACAAGAAAATGTAAACCTGAAGTGATTTCCCTAACCAAAACAGAGAGAAAATAGACCCCACTCTCTCTGAAGTGTACAGCTACTAAGGCTTAATGACAGTATCAGTTCTGCTTGATGAGGGCAAGACTAAGTCCTCCATTCATCTATTACAAAGACTGGAATTCAGGCTGAATTCACTGCATCTGGCAGGTAGCTGAACACTACTGAGCTAATGCAGACCATGTTCTATCTGTTCTTAATGAAAGCAGCACCCAAGACATCAACTGCAAGCCAGAAGTTTATCTACATATCTGGTGCAGACTTAATGGCAGGGATTCATGCTTATGAAGCTGCTGATGTTTAAGAGCATGTTAACGTCAAACTTAAGAAACAGTAAAATCACAATTATAGGTCCTCCAAATGAAGTTGGGCAGTTGGTTGTCAAGTCTATGTTTTCATTTTAGTGGGGTGAGGGCACTTTGCAAAGTGTGTGACAGGCTCCCCTATAGAGAGACACTTCCCTCCCGACCTTTGCAAACAAACCATGTTTACATTTTACATGAAGCCATGGGAGAATCCTCCCAGGCACTCTTCCCTTCTACCCACTCTCCTCCTCTGCACCATGCCAGCTCCTCTTGTCATTTATGGGAATACCACATCTAGGGATAACTGATTTTACTGCTTAAAATGTGCTATGCGCCCATCTCTCTATTTGATGCTCCTCTGATGAATGCCTCAATGAATCATGACAAGTCTTTTAGGACAGGAATTACTGCATGCATTTGAAAGACAGGCACTCAAGGCTCAGAGAGATTAACTGACCTGCTCAGAAACACACAGCAGGTAAATGGCAGAGACAGATTTTGGACACATGAAAGCCTTTACACCAACATCTTGGGTTAATACTTCTAATCCTCATTTTGACTTTGAGCAGCCCCAAAACATCACACCCAGTGAGGGTCTCTAACTTATTTGTCAAAAGCTGAGGGAGAATCACGCAGCCCTAGTCCTGCTGTAACTCCCCAGGGTGCTTCTGTTGGAAAAGGAGGCTCCTCAGCAAAGAAAAGAGACTTTTTTTTTTTTTTTTTGACAGGCAGAGTGGACAGTAGAGAGAGACAGAGAGAAAGGTCTTCCTTTTGCCATTGGTTCACCCTCCAATGGCCGCCGCGGTAGGTGCGCTGCGGCCGGCGCACCGCGCTGATCCGATGGCAGGAGCCAGGTGCTTCTCCTGGTCTCCCATGGGGTGCAGGGCCCAAGAACTTGGGCCATCCTCCACTGCACTCCCTGGCCACAGCAGACAGCTGGCCTGGAAGAGGGGCAACTGGGACAGGATCGGTGCCCCGACCTGGACTAGAACCCGGTGTGCCGGCGCCGCAAGGTGGAGGATTAGCCTGTTAAGCCACGGCGCCGGCCTAGAAAAGAGACTTTTAATAATTGAATAATTTTTCTCATTTAGTTCTCTATACCCAAAATTCTCTCTGGGGAGCTATCTTTGATGTGCACTTGTACAGTGTGACCTGCAGACAACCACCACCAAAATCCTAGGAAAGCCATGACACCTTTTTTTCCTATTGTTTATATACACAATACCCAGCAGGGTTTCTCACATGTAATAAGTAAGCAACACAAACAATTTGACATTTTTGATAAGAAAATATTTCTCACAAAAATTATTTCCTGGCCTATTTTATATGATAATCTTTATACATTACACAAAGTTACAATGTTAAGTAGAAAAATCAGAGAATAAAATTTTATCTAATCTATGATTACAACAAGGAAAACAATATGAGTGCATATGGAGAATAACTGAAGAGGAGTACAAAAATGGAAGCAATAATTTGTTGATGTAGGTGGGTTCTGGGATCATTTTCTTACTCCTTTTTGATTCCTGTAGAAGCTATTATGGGGTTGTTTGTGCAGTAAATAATTTTTAAAAGTCTAACAGTAAATACCAATTAAAAATAAAATGCATAAGGTGTGTGCCAACACCACCAGGAAACATAAACATAGCATTTCTATTTCTGTTGGAATTCTGGGTCTTAATAAGGCCTTTATTCTCATGGTCACAAAGTACAACCAACCCCTACTCACTGTGTTCCAGGAAGGAAGTGCTGATGAGGGTCATCTTAATTCATGGGTAATGAGGGGCCCAGGGGACTCCACAGCTATTTCCTTGGAATTCTTTCTGTGGTATGTGGGCCTGAGGGCCTGATGGGCATAGTTCTATGGATCATTTCTAAATAATTTATACTGACTACCATGAAAGCATCTCTATTTTGGCTTCATTAGCAGAACCAGACAAAAATTGCGGTCATCAGTTATTGTATCACAGCACTTAACAATGATCAGTAGTATTGTGATGCCTAAACTGGTGGCCTTTAAAGGCTGGTCCCCTGAGTAGGTATGTCTGGGACTTGTTGACAATGCAAATACTCTGACCTGTCAGGCTTTCTGAATCAGAAACTCTGGGGCTCGCTCAGCAGTCGGTGTTTTAATAAGCTCTCCACAGGCAGGTGATTCTGAAATGTTCAGTACTTTGAGAACCACTGGATGAGACTTACCTCCATAATGTTTCTATCCTTCACTAGCTAGCATGTCCAATACACCTACCCTTTAAAGGAAAGAGCACTTTGTTCACATTACTCACTTTACTCTTTGGGGCATTAAAATGCAATGTGTTGCACAGCAGGGGTAGTGCTTTAAGATATTATATGGCACTAACATGTTGGCTTGAATTAATTTGTTAGTTTACCTTGAATGAGCAGGTTCATTGGCATTTGAGCCTTGAGAACTTAATAATAGAGAATGGTTATGAGATGAGGAACCATGACTCTGGGGAAGCAGAGGCTATCTTAGAGGTTCTTGGGGACCCAGGAAGAATAGCTCCAGGACATTCATGGGAAGGATAACTCTGGGTCCTGCAAAAACATCTTCTGTATCTTGTGCTACTTGAACCAGAAACCTATTCATTAAAAATCAGTTCAACCTCCTCCTTGAGAAGTGTCTCAAATCTGCCTCCATTTCTTTGCAAGCAAAAGGTGGATATATCCATCCACTGAACATATAATTGAGGATTTTGTATTTATAGTGAGCCTGCTTCAATAAATCACAAATAAATATATAAATAACAAATAAATAAATAAGGCTGCTTGGAAGCCTCCTTTTTTATCTAGAAAAAAAGAATGCCTCGTTATGACATGCAAAGCTATTTTCAATCAGAGAAAAATAATGTGCAGCTCAAGTCTTGTCTTCATGTATAATTATAAATCATTTATCCTGGATTTGGCCCTGCTGAGCATGGTTGCGTTCTTGGATCACCATAATCTCCCTGAGAACACAGACCTCCTGGCTTTAGCACTTCCCCACTGAGGGATTATTACAGAAAGTACCAAAAAACAAAAGTGCTACTTGGTATTTGTCAAAGACGTTACCTATAGCAGCGACAAACAACAGAAGGACGTAAAAGTCTGTGTACCCTCCATGTAACAATACTGTTCTTTATCTGTGTGTCATTTGAGGTTTGGCTTCATATCCAGACATATTGCTAAAACTGAATAACAGGATGAGAGAGTGGTGGGCAACATAAAACTGCTTTCTCAGGAAAGGAAAATTGAATGCTGGGCAAGAAACTCAGTCCTCATTTTAATTAGCCTTCTCATTGATGGTGTGGTGACATTTATACCTACCTCCCCACCAGGAGGTCAGAGAGGATCAAATGAGACAATGCATAAGTCCCCTGAGCTTAGACAGACATTTGTTTCCTTCCCCATGCCTTTTCATACTTTGCCTCATCCTCATCTCTCTCCCCTGTCCACACTCCAGGTTGTCACCTTCTTTCATCAGTGTTGCTAAGAGCACGACGTACCTGCAATGCATTGTCCTTAGGATTTTTTTCCCTCCTATTCTGAACCTTACCTTTCTCTATTAACATAGACATCGTTAAATGTAGCCCACTTTTTGAAAAGGTTTATTTATTTATTTATTTATTTGAAAGTCAGAGAGAGAGAGAGAGAGAGACAGAGAGAGAGAGAGAGAAATAGAGAAAGAGAGAGAGAGGGAATCTCCCATCCTCTGGTTCATCTGTCAGATGGCCAGAGCATTCTGTACTAGGCCAGGCCAAACCCAGAAGCCAGGAGCTTCATCTGGGTCTCCTACAAAGGTATAGGAGCTCAAGTGCATAGGCCATTCCTCTCTGCTTTTCTGAGGCCACTAGCAGGAAGCTGGATCAGAAGTGGAGCATCTGGGACTCAGACCAGTGCCAGTGTGGGATGTCAGTCTTGCAGGTCCCAGCTTTACCCACTATACCACAATGCCAGCCCCTGTAACCCACTTTTTATTGTGAGTTTTGGAAAGCCCCTCAGATGTGATCTATTCATAAACATTTTACCATTTCTTTCTTCTTATCAAACTACACTGAAATGTCCTTTTTAAGATGGGAATAATATAGGAAAACAATAATTTGACCTCACACATAGTTAAATGAAGTCTGGTTTGCACCCAATACTCACTTCAACTTAATTTCTAATCATGATTTGAAAGTCTTTTTTACTCCCTTGGTATCATCTTTTTCAAGTTCAAAATTCACTTGTGCCATATATTAGTAGCTTTAAAAGGACTCTTTCAGGTAGGAGATGTGAGCTATTAGCAGGGCTATAATATAGCAGCAAAAAGGAAAAGGGTGATAGCCTGGTAGGTGTTGGTGTTGGCGAAAAGTATTTTATGCAATCCCACTGGGACATCATCACTTTAGAAAACAATTTTACAGCCATATAGTTAAATTAACTGATAGTTAGAGGCAATTATGTGATAAAGTAAAAATATTTATGTTCTTCCAAGCTCCAAAACTGTCATTTGAAGTGTGACAAATTTTTAAGTAATTTTATCTGCAACTTTCAAAAGATGCTATGACTAAGGGCATAAAATCCAAACAGGTTGCCACTGTGAAATAAAATCAAACCTATCTCCTCCTTGTAATTTTGCTCTAAATTTGTGCTCAAGAAATGTCTCACATAGTTCTCAGGCTGCAAATACTCATTTTTCTAAAAGACCACAATTTGGAACTTAAGGTTTACAAATGTCATCACCCATGAGAAACCTGAAATATGGCAACATGCACAGGCAGACACATATGCACACACTTCTGGGTGCTTTGCCCTATATTTATATATGAATCCATTTTCTCAATAACAAGCATAAGTTCTCTTTCTCTCTTTTTATTGTTAAAAAGCACATTGAGAGCCATAAGCCATAAAAAAGAAATCACCTGCTACGTTATCATCTGTGTAATTATTTTATTGTTGCTCATTGCCATTTTTTGTTTCTGCCCATGCACATTTACATTTTTAACTCTCATGCAACTGTAGTACACACATGATTTTGAGTTTTCCCCCCTCCATATTTTATGATGTGCATTTTAAGTGTTATTACATAGTCTCCACAATCATCACTTTTAATGGGTGGCAAATATCCTTTAAATATGCTACCCCATAATTCACTTTACTGTTCTTCTTCTGTTGGACACTTTCCTAGTCTCCAGTATTTCATTACTATATGTGGTATTGTGATGAATATTCTTTAGCTCATAGTTTTCCCTTTCTTCCATTCTATGGCCTTTGGTTAGAGTCTGACAAGTGGTATTGCCAGGTAAAAATGTGCATTTTATTCTGGTAGCACTTGATACCTGAAGGCAAGGTTTTTTTTTTTTTTCCTTTTAAAGTGTTTTATCAACTTACATGACCCCTAGCCATACACATCTTCATCTACACATCTATGTATTCCAGTTTCACAGCAACATATTTATTTATGCGGTTTCAAAGATATTTTGCCTAATTATTAATGCATTTACCAATCTTTAGCCTTTGTTGAGGTCTTTTGTTTCTTTAGGTTTAATGGATGTTACTATCATAACATTCAAACACAAGTGCCTATAGGGACACACACACATGTAGTACCAGATGTTGGATGTGAATGGAGGTGAAGAGTAGAGATAATAGTGAAAAATTATCCCTTATGTATTGCAATCGCTAAGATGTAAATGTAGGGGTGGGGAACATCCAGCCCATGGGCTGTGTAAGGTCTGGAAAATCATTTGGTCTGGCCCTGCCAAGGCAACTACAGGCAAGATTCAAAATTCAATCAATTTCAGGCTAGTTTTAAGTTGATAATTTTGTAATGATGTTATAAATCTCTAAATGGCCACTGACAGAAACAAGTTCCCCACTCTTGAAAGGAAGGTGTATTGTAGTATGTGAACCTCAGCCTTCTCTTTCTCACTTCATTCTCCTCTCCCTTTCCCCTCCAAGTCATTGCCTCCATCATGGCCGCAGGTCTCGTGGAGATCATACTATTTTTATTCATGGCAGGACACCAGTCTTTATGTGTTACTGTTGGCCCATTTGGTCTTTTGTCATAGTCTAATCGCCTCTGAAAATCATGGTGAAAATATGTCTATATTCAGTCCATGTTTCCCCTCCACCCTACAATCTTCACCCAATCAAATGCACAAAGGGCTGCCCATGGCGCTTTGCCTGAAGCAAGCCCTTGGATTGAAGTAAACCACAGGAGTAAAAGTGTGCTCTTAGCTGGTCAAGCAATGAATAACCTCTCCGTGCTCCCCCCATTATGGATCATGAGTTGTGGTCATCTGAGCATGATGGAATGGATGAGAATCAGAGCTAGCAATTCATTTCACGTAGGTCATTCAGGAGCCCAAGTTAGAAATAATTTTGAGTGAATGCAATCAAAAGGTGAAAGCCTCCATAAAGCTGGAGGTGCCAGATGCAAAGCTTATCAATATCTATCCTGAGTTGTTTTAGCTCTCATAAAAGATCATTGCTTTAACCTTTTATATACGATGGCTGTAAACAAATTTTTATTATAATGTTATTGAGAATTTATGTCTATTTTACAGCAAATGTGTACTTTGGAAAGTGATAATGCTATATTTACTTTCACATTTTTCTCTGCCTAGAATTGTATGCCTATTTTGGAAAGCTTCTGCTTGGGGCAGTAATCATAAGTGTCAGTTCCTAGGAGGCTATAGGACATTGGTTCTCCAGCCCTAGGAGAGTGGCTGGGGTAGTAATACGGACACTGTGTACCTTTAGAAAAGGTCGTGCAAATGAGCTTTGAGGGTTACTTGAGCTTGAAAAGGAAGCTGTTACAGGCTTTCATGAATATGATGCTCAGCTGCCCATTGTGGCTTATAACTGAACCTATGTGGATGGTTGGGTGGAGCAAAGAGACTCCCATGGTGTAGCTGGATCAATCCATCAGTGGAGCGAAATATCTTTAGAGGTTCTCCCGAGAACACACATAGATTCTTTAGCTATAGCTTACTTCTCACATTAGGGAATATATTTTGCATCCCATGGTAAATGTGTTGTTTCTGTCAAGATCTATATACAAAAACAACTGATAGAAAGATCACTTAGGGGAAAGAAGTAAAGAAGAAAAACACATCAAGGCATCCTCTTTCTCCCCTCTTCCTTATTAATTCTGCCTTTCCTCTACCCCCTATTAGGTTAGAGAAGCATCTGAACTTTGTTTTACTTTACACCAAAGATGGACCCAGAGAAGATCATTGGCCATTTTCACCCCAGTTCAAAACCATATATGTCTCAAAATTTGGAAGAAAAAGAACAGGGTAGTATTAAAATTTATTTTTCAATCATTTTTACTCACTTTGTTTTAGCTTCAATTTTTAATTTTATAATAAAACTTCTTGAATGGTTATAAAGTATCATAACATGTTTCTACTCCCTCAGACTAGTACCTCTTTGCTCTCTCCTTAATGAAAACTTAGATTGTCCATGGAGCACTTTTCAAGTGAAAGGAAAATCAGGTGGGACATCCAGATTCCAATGACCTTTGTCACTATCTCCTGTGCAACTTTTCACAAGTACTGAGACTAATAAAAAGAGCAGTACTCTCAAGGGTGAATGGTATATTCCCAGTTCCCTAGTGAAGAAAACCCCTTCATTTACTTAACATTTAAAAAAACTCAGGTGCAGGTAGGGGAAGGAGAACAGGAATGAATACCATTGAGTGCTTTGATTACACTAACAGCCAGGTTCCTACTTATACCTGGTTAGTAGATCTAGACGGCTATGCTTTTTGGCAGCATACAAACGAATTTATTTCCTTGTGCATAAAATTCACAGTGAAACCAATTGTTAGTATTCTAGTTTTTCGTTTTCTTAAACAATCTCATTTAAAACATTTCTTCCATTTCCTTTAGAATGGGATTAGTCACATCCACCCCACCCGCCATGACATGTGCTAGCCCTGTCGTCACCCCAGGCTGTCTATGCAGTTTCTTCATGCCCTGACAGCAGTGTTGAAGGAAATAAGCAGACTGTACTGGGGAAATACAAGGACCGTCACAACTACCAAGAGGCGCTTTCGGCCTCCCCACACATTCTGTAAAGCAGAGGGGATTCTGTGATCCTTAGGGCCATAGTTTCTGATATTTCTGCCACAGGGTAGGGGGGCTTCTCTGCATGCACACAACTGGCACAGTTAGCAAGGAAGCCTGGGGTTGCCCTCCATCCCCTCCCCAGAGGTGATGGTGGGCTTTCTTTGACATGTTTACTGTTCCAGTTGCTGTGGGGTGAAAGCACTTGGTTGGTTCCTTCAGTCATGGAGAATTCACCATGACACCCATAGCTGGTGACAAGACATGTATTTTCAGCCTGGAGGGCTGGATGAATTGATTCAGATTGTGATGGTCATCAGCAGCACATCCTTATAACCCACAAGGTGGCCTACAACACGTGGATGCTGTGCCCCAGGCTCCATGGTTGTTGCTGTTGATAACATTGCTCATAATATTGATATTATAATTAATAGTAACAGTTATAGAGAGGTGTTCTCACAAGAAAGCACATTATTAATTTACAGGTTCATATTTTCCTGCATTTTTCTAAATGTTTGCAATAAACATGTTATTTTAGTTTCAGAAAAGCTCTACATGCATGTGTACAGTTGAATACTTTTAACAGAAGTATATATACACATATTTGTATATGTGTGTGCATATTGATTGACATATAAAGCTGACATCTCATACATTGAATCACTCACTTCTCGTGGTATACCAAAGGGGATTCTATTGCTCTGTCAACTGCTTCTTTGGAGCACAATGCGTTGTCCTGGGAGCATTCATGCTGCTTTGAAGAATGTCCAAAATGGCAACCAGAATGACTCAGGAGAGTTCTGTGAAAGCTACATTGAAAGGGGCAATGGCTCTTTCCATATTTTTGAACATGTGCAAATTCCCTTGCTAACACTTTGTATACTTCCCTATTTCAGTGTTTGCTTCCAGAAGGGAGAGGGCCAAGAAAGAGCTGAACTTGTTCCAAAGGGAGGTGCTTCTGGCAGGTGTGAGGATTTCAAGATAATAAAAAACATGTAGCAACCAGCAGTCCCCTCAGCTGAGCAACAGCTGCCTCTCCACGCTGCCTACTAAAGCCTGCTTTGCAAGTGTTCTTGGCTTCAGAAACTAAGCGGACCCACGTCTGTGTTTCCCACCATTTGATCTTCTTACCACTTAACCCATCACTGGGGATTCCCAGCTGCTAAATTAGGAAAGTTTGAAAAGCTCTTCATTTCTCCATGAGTTCCCATCAACTGTGGTAGGCAGAGCACACTGTCTTATCTTAAGCACATCATTTTGCTCAAAGAACTTGTGGCAAATAAAAAGGCGCAGGAATGAAATAGAATCAAGGAGGAAAATGTGTCAGCAGTTACATATTTGGGGAGAATATGAGTTTTGACTTCTGAGATGGGAAATCCCTGAACATATGTAGGTGAGAAAGTGGAGAACATGGCGTGGGAGCTACAGTGAGCTGAAACCTGGCTTCATTTTGACTATTTCCTTGTAGATAGAGAGGGATGTTAATAATGTTCTAGACATACATTTTTATAAGCATTTTAGAGGCCTTAGGCCAACGTGGCTGATTTTCTTGGATTTCCTTTATGGTGTGTGAACATTTTTGAGCTTTCAAACTAACATTCCATGAGCTTGCTGTTTTCAAGTGCAGATCACAACATGATTGAAACAAATCTCTATTAAAGAAGAACAAAGATGGATGAACATATTTTCTTCCATTTTATTGGGACTTACCAAATGTTGAAAGTTTAAAAAATTAGTCAAAAACCAATACAGCACAGAATTGGGAGCTGGGCTGAAATATTCAATGTTTAAAACAAAAAACAAAAGCAAATCCTATTCAAGATATTTCATGGAACTCACTAAAATGGAAAGTGGGACATCTTGGTATCTATGAAGGTCTTTTGTGAGCTTTGGGATATAGGAAGCTAAGTGACAGCCCACCCCCACCCCAAAACAAAATTTCCTGCAGTTAGTGGTGATGGTGTTGTTATAGTTTCTGGAAGAACAACAGGGGCTTATGTGGTATGATATTTTATAAACCAATAGGTTTTTGTTGGGGAAGTGTATTTTTCATCATCTGTTCCCTGATTTTCAAGATTGACTAGATTCTCCAGTCACATACACCAGGATCCACCAGAACTAATCTTTCCAGCAAGTATTTACATATGTATAATTTGATTTAATGTAAAAATAGTATCATTTCCCAAGTTCACATAAAGTCACAGGCATTTGTGTGTGTGTGTATTTTTGTAACCAGTGATCCCACTATTGACTTTCTCAGAGCAGGGTAAGCCAAGAACAGACTATTTCTGTCAGCTAGAATGTCTGGCTCTTGATGCACAAGTATGAGACAGAACTGGGTTGGAACATGCTGTGATTGGGGCCAAGGTCACAAGCTGGATACCAATTAGCTTTGCACTAGAGAGACAACTGTGTCCTCAGGCCACAGATGTCCCTGATCATCTAACTGGGAGCTACATATGATTGATCTCATGGGAAATCTGAATGCAAATGATTGGTCCAGTGTGATCAGTCATGGCCAGTGAGATACACAACATATGCACATGCCCTACCACAATGGGTTTCTCCACAATAGCCACAAGATACTGGTCATGTGCCTTAAAAGCAAAGGGATGTAGAAGGAGGGTGGGGGAAGTTCTCTGGGTTGCATGTCTTTATTTTCTAGGTCTAGGCAAGTTTTTTTTAAACTATTTATTTGAAAGGGAGAGAGAGACAGACAGACATTATCTCCCATCTGTGGGTTCACTCTCCAAATGCCTATAACATCTATTAACATAAAATCCGGAGCTCAATCCAGGTCTCCCACATTAATGACAGGGACAGAACTACTTTGGTCATCACCTGTTGCCCCCTGGGGTACATATTAGCAGGAAGTTGGAATGGAGAATGGAGCCAGAACTTGAATTCAGGGACAACGATATGGGATAGGTGTATCCCAAGTGGGGTCTTAACTATGTCAAATGTCTACTCATATTGGACATTTTGGGGCCAGCATTGTGGTGTAGTGGGTTAAGCTGCCTCCTGCAAATGCTGACATCCCATATGGGTGTCAGTTCAAGACCTGGATGTTCCACTTCCAATCTAGTTTCCTGCTAATGTGCCTGGGAAAGCAGCGGAAGATGGCCCAATTCCTTGAGCCCCTGTGCCTATGTGGGAGACCCAGAAGAAGCTCCTGGCTCCTGGCTTCAGCCTGCCCCAGCCCTAGTGGTTATGGCCACTTAGGGAGTAGGGAGTATACCAGTGGATAGAATGTTGCTCTCACTCTCTGTCCCCTTCACCTCACCCGCAACTCTGTCTCTTAAATAAATAAAAGAATAAATCTTGGGAAAAAAAGTAATTTAAAAAGTTTAACCTTGAAGTCTACATTCTTTTGTTTACTGCAATATTCAAAACTAAACTTCTTTGTCTACTATATTAAGTAGGGAAGCTTCTGATGAATGGCAGAGACTTTCAAATTTTGCAGGGGAATCCAATAACTAAATCATGGTTCACTCAGGAAGTTCACTTCTTTCCATGGCGAATTATTTTTCTGATCATTCATATCCATCTTTTTGCTTCATCGTTAACTGTTTGGAAGAAAGTCTTCCTCTTATCATTCCCTGAGTTTAGCACCATGAGAGTAACCAGATTCAATTTTGATAGGTTAACACCCTCTTGTCAAAGAGTCTCAGGACTAAAATAACCCTCCAACAACACCAGAATCCGAGTTGCAAGGAAACACTGCAGATCACCTTGTCCAAAACCCTTAGAGGAAAAAAACAGATTTGTCTTAATAATTATCTCATGATGATACAGTGTGTTCAGACTAAACTTTAGGCCCTTTATCTCCTAGTCCAGGATTCCTCTATAGCACTATGTGTCTTTTACTCATGAAGCCATTAATTCATTCAAAAATCATTTTTACGGAGCATCTATACTGTGTTGACACTCTTAAAGCAATGGTGATGCAGTGGCACAAGACTGAGATCCAAATGTACTGCCCCACCTTGAGATGTCCACAGTCTGGCAAACACAACTGCTGTCTGAACAGGTAACTAACCACAAGGTAAAACTACAGGGCACTGTGGGATAATCCAACAGGGCACCTGACTCATCAAGGTCGGGGAAGACACCTGAGCTGAATCTGCTGTTTTAAGCCCCATTGCTAATCTGAACAGACATGCAGAGTCATTGTAGAGAACATCTGTTTTCCTGGGCACATTTTCCCCTAATGTCACATTAGTATTTTTTGCAAAATTCTAGTAATCTACCCTGTGTAGTATTAGCTATAACTAGCAGGAGATATTATTGACTAAAAGCAAACATCTCGGGGAAAAATAGCACTGTTTTAGGCAAAATAGTATTCCAAGTTTCTGGAATGGATAAAAGGGAAAAGTAGGAATGCCAAAACTTCGATCATAAGCCAGAATAGGTCATTTGTTCACTGGTATCTTACTGGCAGGTGGCCTATGAGCTGGCCAACCTACTGTAAATCACCAGGCAAAACAGGCAGTGTCACAGGGCTAGACTCCAGAACTGCACATGTAGAACCAATATTAATACACATTTCAATAGGCTATTGAAAGGGAGTGGCAGCCATAGCATAGAGGAGATACTGAGGGTGGTGACTTGTTGCCAAGTTTAGAAAGGCATGTTAAGTTCTCCGAAGTTTACATATTCCAGAATACCACAGCCTTGGGTTTTAGTTAATCTATTCCTCATCAGAAATATTCTTGTCAGGCCATTGGAATATTTTGCCTTGGAGAAAAACATTTCTTGAATATTATAGCAGAAGTCAGAGAAAAATAGAACATAATAATGCAGGACATTATTATTGGCTGGTTATTATAACACATCCATAAATGTAGGGGCACCTGCAGCTCAGTTCAGTGATTGGTCTTCATAAGGATTCCACTGACTGTCAATGTCTTCATTTTTCTTGTTATAACAGCAACCTCACTCTGTATGTATGCATATATATCAGTTTTTTAAAAGGAATATGAAAATGTTTCAAAGGGTCTTTTTAAAAATCAAATAAGCAGCTGCAAATGGGGAAATAACCATTCCGACTCTGTTTGGGAAACAGCTCTGATCACTCAGGGTATTCAGTAACCACACAGGGAACTGATTTAGAACAGCTCTGAATATACCATGAAAACCAGCCCTAAGCTAATTCATCTGATTGTACTCTTGGCAGCTCTCTTTGGATTGCTAACACTTTGCAGCTGTAAAAATAAAACAGAAACACCCTTGAAATAAGTTAGGTGCATATATGAAAAGCACAGCTGGGCTATTCCCCCAGATCATCTGTAGATATAGGATCCTGTTTTTGAATTATATTTTGTAAAGAGGAAAGACCATGGCCATCTCTGAAGAAAATCCAAAACTGCAAAGAGGATTCATTCACAGTTCTTTCCTCCCCCAGTACTGTTTCTCTCCTGTGTCTCTGGCACTATTTTACTGAGCTCTGTAGAAATCACCGTTAGCAACATCAGTTTATGCTGAGTCCACACAAAACCAACTAGAGATTAAGTAATTTTTTGGAGACTTAGAATAAGAGATTGGATGATCCTAGGCATGAAAGATTTTTTAAAAATGTACTATGGTGATTATTACATTTTAATATTTTTGGATAATTGTGCTCACATGGTCTTTGTAGGAACACTTTTAGAAGTTAAGGAATTCAAATTACATTGCTGATTTTTTGGTGTAGTGGAGATTAGGGATTTTCTTGGAAAACTTTCAGCTCGTCTCCAGCCTCCAAATAGCACTTTCAGAACCCAACACTTGATTATCTTACTTGCATTTTTCTTTACTAGGCTACACATGAATATTTTGTTATTCTCCAAAGCTTCAGAAAACTCCCTGAATGCAGGGTGTGCATTTTGCTGCTCACACACGGCATCTTTGCATAGTGTTTATCACAATGTATTTTTTTTTTTTTGACAGGCAGAGCTAGACAGTGAGAGAGACAGAAAGGTCTTCCTTCCATTGGTTCACCCCTCAAATGGCTGCTGTGCTGATCCAAAGCCAGGAGCCAGGTGCTTCTTCCTGGTCTCCCATGCGGGTGCAGGGCCCAAGGACCTGGGCCATCCTCCACTGCCTTCCCGGGCCACAGCAGAGAGCTGGACTCGAAGAGGAGTAACCGGGACAGAATCCGGCGCCCCAACCAGGACTAAAACCCGGGGTGCCAGCGCTGCTGGCGGAGGATTAGCCTAGTGAGCCACGGCATCGGCCCTATCACACTGTATTTGACATGTCATTAGTTCCCCTTTATCTTCATCATAAATCTAGTTTATACCTGATGCTTCAGTATTATCTCCTGCACTATCTTCTATCAACCTTCTTATTCATCAGTAACAAATTGCTTGTTCTTAGAACACTCCATATTTGCTCATACTTCTCTCTTTGACAATAAGTTTTGTCTCTTCCTGGAATACGCTCTCTGCTCAGTGTCTTGGCTGCCTGGGACACTGTCATTGTCTATTCACTTCACTGGGAACTTTATTTTGAAGTATTTTTCAACTTCCCCAAGGGACCTCTCTCTGGTGTGCCAGTTCAAGACTTGGCTGCTCCACTTCTGATTCAACTCCCTGCCAATGTGCCTGGGAGACGATGGCCCAAGTGCTTGGGCCCCTGAGCTCATGTAGAAGACCTGGAAGAAGCTCTTGGCTTCTGGCTTTGGCCTGGCCCAGCCCTGGTCATTGCAATCATTTGTGGAGTGAACCAGTGGATGGAAGATATCTGTTTCTTCCTCTCTCTTTGTAATTCTGCCTTCAAATAAAATTTAAGTAAATTAAAAAGAAAAGACTGAGCACATTGTATTCAATAAGATGGGACATTCCCTGGAGCCAGGACCTTGTCTTTTACTCTTGCACTTCAAAAAATGATATACAGACATTGACCAATTAAGACACCAGTCACATACATATCCAGTTCATCTGCACTGGCGCATACTGGTTAAGCACAGCCAGCCTGTGTTGCCACAGCCTGCTATACAACCATTTACCATCTACTGAACAAACGGATAGAATCAACAATTGAAATAATGAATGAGCAGATGAATGACTGTTTTTCAAAATGATTTCATGAAGTAACTTGTTAACTTGTCTCTTGGTGGCAAAAGATATCTTGCTAATTTTGACCTATTATCTCACATTCAGAGGTCACTCACTATAGAAACCTGGAAATGAGAAGTTTCTTGATGTTTTATTCAGATCCTGTTTAAAGTAGATCTTACTAAGCTACAGGCAAATCTCATTTATATGTGGGTGGATTCTCTGAATTATGATTTGTTCACAATAAACCATGTTTTAAAGTTCTTATTAAGAATTAGCACCTACTCTAAATTAATTAAGTGTTCACAGTGTGGCTTCATTATATGGTTAGAAGTGTTTTGAATTCCCAGAGCAGCAGACACATCCATATTCAAATGTAAGTGCAAAAAAAAAAAATATCCACACACATTATAGAGCTAAATAGAAAAGCTTTCAGATCATGTACTTGTCTCTTGCATGAGTACAGTCCATCAGAGTCTCCAAAGTGTGTTTAGATACATTTAATGACATTGGGGAGCCCGATATTAAAGCCTTTTACAGAAGAGAAAATAGATGCCAAAGGATTGATGAATTTCCCAATGAAATGCAATTCCTGAACCACAGAGAAGGGTCCAGATTCATTTGTCTCCTGAGTCAAGGGACCCATGTCTCCTGCCCGTTGTCTTTTTGGTTACACTTTTTTTGAAATTTTATTTGTTTCTGATGTTGGTAAGCACATATAATCAATATGTATATATATATATATAATATGTACATATATACATATATATCCTGTTTGCACAGTATTCCCTCATTATAAAACTGAGCCCAGGGTTATATGGCAAACAGCCTTTGTCTCAGAGGCATTTAAAATATGCATTATTATAATATTATTAATCTTTTGATTATGGAAGCTCATTTCTCTTGGGAATAAATTTACAGTGTTTTAATTGTCGCCAGCGTATGTGGTAGCTAGCGACACCGTCACAAGCAGATGCTGGTAGAAATTTCAATGGCAGTACCAAGTGATGACAAGCATATCACAATATAGGAAAGACTTTGAAATAAAAATTTTATGTTCTAAATTATCTGGCTAGCTCATAAAATTCAGCTAAGCGGGATATTTCTTGCAATGTGCTTTCTAACACCTTGTCCAGGAAAAGCATGGTTATCAATTTCCCTAAAGCTTATGTCACAGCTTGAACATTTTCAATAAGAGAATTTTTCAGGATTCTTAGTTTAATGTCCCTTTTCCTAATCATATCCCATGAGCTCTAAGTAGATCTTGATATCAGGAGAATTATTTCTTTCCTTCTTGTGGGTTTCCATTTGCATAGCTATTGAAGGTGTGTTTTTGCTTCCTTGTCTTCATTTTATATAACTAAGGTTTTTAAACCAATTTTTTTAGCTAATATTTCCCTATGTATCAATGTAATGACACAAAGTAACAATTTTATACAGCTTTTATGACAATTGAAAAAATGTGAAATAATCTAAGTCCTCAATAAAAGAGAACTTAGAACATTAAAGATTGCCTAACTAAAGTGTATTCATAGTGTTTTGAGCAACTACACTCTTGTATGCAATATGACATTCATCCATGGCTACAGTTCTTATCACACACACACACCAGTTAACAGAACAGTGGATGTTGGTACAAATAATTCTTTGACTCTACAAGATGTCTTTGCTAAGCTGTTGGCTTTATTTTATTAAGCTGATATAGTGAAATTTTATTATTAGGACTTGGTTTGAATTATTTATTTGAGAGGTGCACACACACAGCATATATATAACACACACACAGGGGGTGGACAGTGAAAGAACTCCTTGCCCCTGGGTCACTCCCCAAACATCCACCACAGCTGGGGATGAGCAATGCAGAGATGGGAGTTGGGGACTCATTCCATGTCCAACACATCTATGGAAGGGACCCAGTTACCTGATCCATCACCTGCTACCTACTAGGGTCTTCATTATTAAGAAACTGGACTCAGGAGCAGAGCTGGGATTTGGACCCAGGAATTCCAATATGGCATGCTGGCATGTTATCCTCCAAGCCAGTCATCTACCTAAGTTTGAATTTTTAATTTGTAGAGAAGCTCATATTAGATACTGGGGCCCTTTTGTGCCTCAACTTGCTTGTGTGCTACTAGGTCCTGTGGGAAGTAGAGTGAAGGTAAGACATGGCAACAGCTCCAACACCATTGAATCAATCCCCAAATTCTCCAAGTTTTTTTTTTTTTTAGGTGGATGCAGGTAAATATTTATTGATAGCCTATTCGGGAGCATTCACTGTGCTACATGTGGAGGGTATAATATGAACCAATACAGTCATATTCTTTTTTCCAAAGTGATGCAGGAGCAAATGGAAGAAACTTCATAATTCAGAAAATCATATTAATAAAACTAAATTACACCTGTAGCAGGTGTTTTCAAGGGGAAGAATATGGCTCAATGACAACATGTAACTGATTTCATCTAAACAGAAAGGAACTGAGAGCAAAGTGTGGCCTCTTCTAGAAATTTTTTACAAGAGAGAACAAAGCCTATATGAAAGCATCAACTGGTGAGGAGGGAGTACGGAGGATTTCCTGATTTCTGGTATTGTGTACATTTTTTTTTGAGTATATACAGTGAAACTCAATGTATCTCTCCCCTTCCCGACAGAAGAGAGTTGAGGTTAAGGAAGAAGACTGGCATCAAGCCAGCAAGCTCAGCAAGTTGAAAGATAAAAGGTGAATGTACTGAGAGATATAAATATAAAGGAAAGAAAAAAAGAGGAAGAAAGGGAAGAGGCAGGTAGAAGACATAAAAGAATATACAGTTCACGGAACTTGCAATGGACTTCAACATCTACATCTAGACCACATGGGCTTTGTCATGGTGCAGAGACACAGAGGATGGTGACAGGCACAAGCTGCAATTTTAAAAAGGGAAGGGGCCATGACTGAGGTGGATGTCTAGCAAATCAGGATAAAGCGATCAGGTAGACTGCCATGGAAAGAGCCATGAGGGAGCAGTAATTGAACCATTGATTGCGTTTTGGAATGTTCTGGATCTTGAGCAATCAGAAAATCTGTAGTTCTATCAAATTACTACAGTTTTTGAGAAAGTATCTCATCATGCTTGTCCTTTTACTTCTCTGATCACAGCTCCTCACATTAACTGCTCCCCCATCTATGTATGCTCTGAAGCTTTGGTCTTCAGACTAGCTTCCTCAATCATCCTCTTTGAAGAGCACAGGTTATCTCATATTTAGTGGTAGTGGCCTTATCACTGACTTTCAAACCTGCTCCTCTAACCTTGAACATTCCCTTGCTCCATGGCCCTATGCTTTAGATATGGATAGTTATTTATCAACTGCAACTTCACAGATCCAAAACTAAACTATACATTCTCCCCTCTTTACAGAACCTCCAGCCCAGCATCCCAGGTTTTCTAATAGTCATATATTTCTCCTGAACACAGAGGTAGAAAGTCTAAAGTTATGCTTTGATCATTCTTGAGTGCTTTCTTCCCTATACTTCCATAGTCAATCACTAAGTAATCACTGGTATCTGAATGGATCATGTAAGGCAAAGAACATACAGTGTTTTCATATGGGGAGATTGTTCTCTAAATATTCTGTGATGGCTCACCCAAGTTGGGTGATTTTCCTACCTTCCCAGGTTTATCCATGTCTTCTGATTTACAGAATAAAATGATAATCAGAAATTTTGAAATTTAGTGTTAGGGATTTTCTAATTGGCCTAGTCATACTGGATGTGGATGTGGATTGTGTGCTTTGTTCTTGACTCCATTTTGTTTTCTCAAGAATCATAACCAAAGCTTATCCTGAAAAAGACAACTTGAGAAGAGTAACAAAATATACTTCCTACCTGAAAATACGGACATCGTTACTGACTTGCAGCAGTTCCACCGTCAGTGATGAAAAGTCCTATGGTCTGAGTCTAGAAGTCAACTGTACAGTCTGATCACTGAGATCAAATTTTTATTGACTAAGAAAGGAAGGGGCCTCCCCAAAAGCCTTCACTATGTCCCAGTCAGAATTCACATCCTTACCCTCTTGGTCTTTTTTAGAACTTTATACCTCTTCATAAGACTTAGAATGGCTTAATGGAGCTCCCTGAAGTTGAAGGTAATATTTATTTTCATATTATCATAAGCCCCCTTCCCCAACACACAATGCTCCTAGGTTATTCTAGATAAACAGTTATAATAGTAAGCTGAAATACAAATGAACAACTTTATCCATCCAAGACAATAACATTCCAAGTAATTGTACCAATAACTGCACCATTCTAAATTGTGGATGCATGTTTCTGAAGCACATTCATGTTTCATCATTCCAATCAAATAAAACCAACTATCATCATATGTCATTCAGGCTCTGGATGGCCTGAATCAAGCCCATTTTCTAGCCTTATTGACTACTGCTCTTCATGTAACCAGTATCAGCCAACAAAGTACTTATTGTATCGGACCCAATCATCTTGATGCCTTCCAGTACGCTGTTTTCCTTTAGCTGTGTTCATCCAGTTTCCACATATCTCAATCCAGTTTACCTTTCATATGTTCCTTTCCTGAGACTCTCCCTCAAACACTCATCCTCTCTTACATAACCTATACCCCCTGCTAACTGGAAATGAAACACCCTTTACAGTTACCTTCTTTTTCACATTTATGTTGCATTCTGCTGAGTATTACAGTGGTTTTTGTTGTTTTAACTCCTCTAGGGTAGCTATTCATCTGATTTACTATTTCCCCATCCAAGCTACCTAGCTCTTCTGTATGGTAGGTGCTGAAAAAGTTTTTGTTGAATTACTAACAGAATGGTTTTCCAGAAGTAAGGAATATCTAGATCCACTGCCCCATTTCTAAAGACAGTATCTACCAGCTGAATGGTGTAGTGGTTAAAAACATGGGTTTTGAAGCCATTTGACTCAGTCCATCCCTCAATGCCTCTTCCTACCCAGTGACCTTAGACAACTAACTTGATCTCTGTACCTCTTCATGTTCTTATCTGTGCAATTGGGTAACACTTGTTTCTGCCTCAGAGGGCTTAGAAGTTAATGAGTAATACATATAAATCACTTAGAACAGTGCCAGGTACATAAGCATCAACTAAACAAACATTAGCTCAACCAATCAAAGTAATTTTGTTGGATTCTATTACTAGATTTTCTGGAAAGTCTTTCCTGTCACCTGGTTTCTTGTCACATTGTTTCCTCTTACGCTTCTCCTTTGCCTGATTATGAATGATCTGCTGTTGAATGAGTCCCTTCATAGTTGTTCTATTTCTTAAGTCCATTTCAAGTTTTCCTAAGCTTAATATTACAAATAGCTACATTTACAATTACTATGCATAGGTTAAGGCTCACATATATAGAACAAAGTGCTAGGTCTGTAATATTAAGTGGATTTTTCATCACTAAGGTGGGGATAGATGTAGTAGTGGTAGTATTGTGGTAGAAATAGTATTTAAAAGGAATTTGTATGTGTGTGTGTGTGTGCATGTTAGGGAGAGTGAGAGAGGGTAGAAATTCATGCCAGTGGACAACTAATCCTTCACATGGGAAAAATCATTAAGAATCACACATATTCGAAAGCATTATATGGTCTCTTCAATAATGGGATATTGCCAGCACAAACAACTTATCTATGGGAACATTTGCTTAATCCAATAAATTAGCATATCCTTAATGTAACTGATTAATGTTAGTAATCACTCTATTTTTAATAAAAATGTATTATTAGGTTGCTTTAGCATTTGGCTTTAGGAAACAAATAATAATAATAATAACAACAACAACAATAGTGACTGTTGGCTTAGTGCCTTTTTGCAAGTGATGCCTTAAGACAAACACCTGTGTAACATATTTCCATGCTCTCCTTGTTGCCCCGCCCCTTCTAGGTAGAAGACATTCAGGCAATCCGTGCCACAAAGCACTGTATTATTCTGGATTGATTTCCTATGTGATGATTAAATATCAAATTCATATCTCTTTGTCTTTGTACCTCAGTTAAAATTAACATATCTGTAACATTTTCCATTGAAACTTTTAAAAGCACTTACATTACTCATAAATCTGACACAATTCTGCCGTTTTAAATTTTTAGTCTTTTATCCCATTAGAGCAATGACAGCACATTCAATCTGAGTAGCACAGGCCTACGCAACATTCCAGTTTGGGCTTCTATATTAAACTTAGCAAAGAAGTTGTATCCATCCCAGCTTTTTAAGAAGCCAAAAATCATTTCTCTGCACATTGTTTTTCTAATTGACCCCTGATTTTCTACAATAGAATATGATGGCCAAGGGTGGGCAAAGTCAAGGGGTGCAGCTCTGGCAGTGCTAACACCCCTGGCCCCTTCAGGCAGCCGTCTGCCTCTCAAGGCCTATTTCAGCCCGGTGAACTGTCTCTTCTCAGTATCTGCACTTCCTGCACATCCCACACAGCACAGAAAGAGGAATCTACAGTCTTTATTTTGAACTTCAAGGAAAACGATCACATAAAAGCACTTTTGCTGACTATCTGTATTCTCCATAATATTTCAAAAAGATAAAACAGCCATAAACTTCTATTAATAATCTCCATAGCATGTCTTACAAATAAATCTTTCATTCAATTCACTGTCACCATGCCTAAGCTACAGGTTTCTTTTTGTTTGTTTCTCAACAATTTTCACAAGACAGAAGAGGTTGTCTCTCTATCACCTTGTGGTATTATTTTCTGTTGGGTTTATTGGTTTACATCTATGCCCTGAACTAGACTCAAGTTTCCTTCTTAAAAATTTTCAGAAATTGATAATTATCAATTTTTTTTATCACCTACAGATCCATTAGGCAGGTAGAAAAAAGGAAACATGATATTATCTTATGGATAAAAAATTTAGACACCAAAGACTTCTCAATTTTATTATAGCCATTCTGTAGATTATCCATGGTATCACTTAAATATTAATAACATCTGAAGACTTTTTCTTTCTATTTTACTTATGAGCATGACATATAAGATGGGTTATTTCTTCTTCAATTTTACTAGCCTCATAAGCCATCATTGTCATGAATATTTCCAAGCAATTTTTATCCAATGATCAAATTAAAAACCATTTTGTCACATACTTATGCCAACTAATATTGGCAATGAGAATACTGAATGTTTGTGTGTGTGTGTGTGTGTGTATATATATATATATATATATATATATATACATATATATGATTTTCTGGCATCCAAAAGGATTGAACTTTGGATTATTTAATTTAATTAAAGATTTAATTGAAATAGATATTTAACCAATTTTTCAGCAATATTCAAATTTCTCTTTTTGCTTCATCTGCCACCAATAACAGCCCTGAAGATACAAACTCCATAGGAACTCTGTCAACTGCTGATTGGGCCAAGAATGGACAAGAGACCCAGAAAGAATAAATCCATCTACTGATCAACCACCAATTAATTATCCTCTCTAAATAATCCAAACTGAGACCTGGAATGACAAGGTGGGGCTCAACTTTGACATTTATGAAAGCCTGTAGCCAGATTCAGTGGCATTACAACTCAGAGCTCCATGGGATCTCAAGTGATAAGTTGTGTAACTGAGAGTTTTGAAGAAAAGTTCATGTTGAGAGAGAAATACAGCAAATGTAGAGCAGAGCTGATTGCCGGTGTACATCTAGAGGAAGAGGGAGAGAGACAGGAGTTCCAAGACAGACAGGTGAACTTCATGAAATTTGATTTCACAAGATTTTACTGTAGCCTTTCCAATTAAGGTTGTTTTGTTTTGTGTTGTTTGTTTGCTTTGATGGTTCTAAGGGAGAGTTATTTAAAATTAAACTATCTTTCACAGAGACAACAGTCAACTTAAGTGAATTTTCAGAAGGTTACAATATATTCATGCCCATCACAGGGAAATTTCCTTGACTGATTCTATCTCACACTGACGCCTGAGAACATTCTCCAGATTCTTGTCATAGCCAAAGCCTTCGGTTACCAAAAAGAGACAAGCAGAAGAGATGGACTTCTGGGGTGTCTAATGTGGAGAAGAGTACAGGTGCTGTTCCACCACAAAGATCATTCCCTTCATCCATTAGGTGTTTTTTTTTTTAAGATTTATTTATTTATTTGAAAGTCAGAGTTACACAGAGAGTTGAGAGGCAGAGAGAGAGAGAGAGGTCTTCCATCCGCTGGTTCACTCCCCAGCTGGCCACAATGGCCAGGGCTGAACCGATCCGAAGCCAAGAGCCAGGAGCTTCTTCTGGGTCTCCTATGCGGGTGCAGGGGCCCAAGGACCTAGGTCACCTTCTACTGCTTTCCCAGGTCATAGCAGAGAGCTGGATCAGAAGTGGAGCAGCTGGGTCTCAAACTGATGCCCACATGGGATTCTGGCACTTCAGGCCAGGGCATTAACCCGCTGTGCCACAGCACCGGCCCCATCACTAGGTGTTTTGAACAAAAGTCCATCTCATAACACAAGAATAGTGCACAGCAACTTGCTCTCCTAAATAATAGTGGGGTAGAGGCTGGAGAAATGGAAGACAGAAATCAGCCAGAGCTTTCCCACTCATTGATTCCCAATACACCATTGTGTCCAGACACTGACTCCCTGTGGAGGTTGAGTCTTAGTAGTGAGGAGGCCCTCCAACTCTCACCAATCACTATTCTAATGAAAAAACTACAGAGGAAACACTGCCCAAATTAATGGAAAGCAGATAAATGCGTGTGCACACAGACACAATCCTTTTGTTTGAAAAGATATGCAATGACAGGAAGCACTATTTAAAATTGCATCAGCTGAATGTACAGCTCCTTTCTGAAACCTGATAATTTTGGTCAAAACTACATTACAGAATCCAATGTGTGCAGTCATATAATAGAAGACCAAATATAATTTGTCTATGCAGATGGAGGAAAATTGGCAAAAGTGAGGTTATGATGAGAATTTCATGTTTGAATCTTAGTTCTCTTTGCACTTCAAATCATAATCTCAACGCCAGCCAGATATTGTGCACAAGTAATTTTAAGATGTCTTTATGTTATATGTGTATTTATATCAGATTGGCAATATGTAGTTTGAAAGAGTAAGCATCTGACACAGCAGATAAGAAGCCACTTGGGCCGGCGCTGCGGCTCACTAGGCTAATCCTCCGCCTTGCGGCGCCGGCACACCGGGTTCTAGTCCCGGTCGGGGCGCCGGATTCTGTCCCGGTTGCCCCTCTTCCAGGCCAGCTCTCTGCTGTGGCCAGGGAGTGCAGTGGAGGATGGCCCAAGTTCTTGGGCCCTGCACCCCATGGGAGACCAGGAGAAGCACCTGGCTCCTGCCATCGGATCAGCGCGGTGCGCGGGCCACAGCGTGCTGGCCGCGGTGGCCATTGGAGGGTGAACCAACGGCAAAAGGAAGACCTTTCTCTCTGTCTCTCTCTCTCACTGTTCACTCTGCCTGTCAAAAAAAAAATTAAAAAAAAAAAAAAAAAAAGAAGCCACTTGGGACACCACGTTCCATATCAGAGTACTTGAGTTTGCATCCTGGTCTATCCTCCTGTTCCAGCTTCCTGTTAAAGTGCATCCTGTAGGCAGAAGGTGAGGGTTCATGTGATTGGGTCCTTGCCTCCCACGTAGGAGACCTGGATTGAATTCCTGGCTCCTGGCTTTAGCCTGGCCCAGTGCCAGCTGTTGAAGACATATGGAGAACGAACAAGTATATGGAAGCTCTGTCTGCCTGATTGCCAAATAAAATTAAAAGAAATAATAAATAAAAATAACACATGTTTGAGTCTAATTTGGTAAGAAACTTTTCACACACTTATAAAGAGTATACATGTTTGACTTATTTTCATTTTTACTTAGATATTGTTTTGGTTGTATAAAAGGCAAATTGGATAGAATGTCATGATTCATTTTTCTTTATTTTAAGCTTTATGTGAAAATATGTCATTTGTTTATACATGTAGTATATATGTATATATATATATATATATAGTAATTACACCAATAGTAATGAGCAATTAATGAATGCTTATCCTAGCATGATAGTGTGCAACGTCCCTAACTTGAATTATGCCATTTAATTATGCTAAACATCCTATTGAATAGATACCAGTATCAGTCTTATGTAGTACAAAAGGAAACTGAGGTTATGAGAGGCCTGAGTAAATCCCTCCAGACTGTCCAAGGAGCAGCAGTAGCTGGACTCAAGCCAAGTGTGCATGTCCCCAAACATCACTATCACCACTACTGCGCTGCACTACTTTCTATGTACTTCTCCCACAACTGCAGATGATTTAAGGCAGATTTTGTATTTGGCAAACTGAGTCTTCAAATCACACTTCTGACTTTTTTCTCTTGCAAATAGTCTTTAGTCCTCATGGAATATTCAAAATCCATTGGAGGTCCTTACAAATGCTTTATGATCTTAAATACATAAACTAACAATTGATGTCAAAGAAATAATCATAAAGAATATTTTTAAATGAACAGGAGGATTTGAATTTAGAAGTACATTTTATGGGGCTAGCACTGTGGCCAGCATCCCATATGGGTGCCCGTTCAAGTTCCGGCTGCTTCACTTCAGATCCAGCTCTCTGCTATGGCCTGAGAAAGCAGTAGAAGATGGCCCAAGTCCTTGGGTCCCTGAACCTCCATGGGAGACCCAGAAGAAGCTCCTGGCTCCTGGCTTGTATTGGCCCAGCTATGGCTATTGTGGCCACTTGGGGATTGAACCAGTGGATGGAAGATCTCTCTGTCTCTCTGTCTCTCTGTCTCTCTCTCTCTCTCTCTGCCTATGTTCCCTGTAACTCTGCCTTTCAAATAAATAAATAAATATTTTTTTTAAAAAAGAAGTACATTTTAAATAACAGCAGTCTTTCATGCTAATGCCCCAATCTAGAGAATCACTGGTTAATGATGAAATGCCTAATTTTGTTGTTTTAAATAAGAGAATTTGGTATTCAGAATGAGACATGTAAAAGTCTCGTTGCATTACTTTGATATCTTTCCTAAAGGAATCTGTCAAAAGGAATGCAGGGAAGACTTTAAAAATATTGAATTGTGTCTTGATGGGATCATGAAAAGAGCACTTTTTTTGGTCCGGAAGCATGGGAGGGCATAAAGCAGTGTGATGCCTTTGCTTCCTTCTTGACAACTCAGCAGAGCCACAGAGTTTTCTCTTCCCTCTGTGATACTGCGAGCTTGGTCAGCTTGCAGTAGAATCCCGACTTGTGGTGGGAGTTCCATTTCAGATGGATACTATCACCCAAAGAATGAAGGCAAAACACATGAGGCTCTAAGTACCTTCCTAGAACCTGGTCTTCCAAACTAGCAGTAAATTGATGGGACAATCATCCCTTCACATGAAATAACTCACAAATTAAAAAAGTAAAGGTTTCAAAAAATAAATGTGATACTCTTCCCTGAAACTTTAATATCACAGAGGTTGGTGTGAGTGATTCTCATTTGTAGAAAGGCTCTTTCCAACAGGGCTACTGGAACCATCATTAGTTAAAGGTTGAGAAAATAAATTGTGCAAAGTAAGAAATATATCTTAAAATGAGGCTGATTTCTTTTTTAGTGCAGAGCTATTTATGGTTAAAATGTGGAAAGACAAAACAAATATGCCTCTGTTTCATGCATGTGAATATGAATATTAAAAGAAAAGCAGATAGCATTCTATGTTGAAACCAGCCCTCTCCTCTCCTTATGCTAAGTCTCCCCTACCAGTTACAAACTTATTAACAATTATCTACTATCTCCTTCCAAGTAATAGAATCATCAGTCAAGCAAATAGATACCCAAAGGCAAAGACCATATTTTCCAGTCTCTCTTGCAGCTACATGGGGCCTAGTTCCGGCCAATGATATAGGAGAGGAAATATTTCATACTTCTGTGTGTGGCAACCTTAAAGGAGGGGCCTTCCCCTTCCTCTGTCTTGCTACATGGCGATGGGCCTTCTGGGACTATGCATATCAGGCCAGTATCCTAAAGAGAAAAATCTTATTTCACCCTATGTTTGTAGATGAGGATAAAAATTCAGTCTACTAAATGCTGGGCAACTGAGAGGGATGGAGAAGAATAAAACTATAAAGGTAATACCCATGTTAAGGGCCAACGCCATGGCTCACTTGGTTAATCCTCTGCCTGAGGTGCCGGCATCCCATATGGGCGCCAGGTACTAGTCCCGGTTGCTCCTTTACCAGTCCAGCTCTCTGCTGTGGCCTGGGAAGGCAGTGGAGGATGCCCCAAGTGCTTAGGCCCTGTACCCGCATGGGAGACCAGGAGGAAGCACCTGGCTCCTGGCTTTGGATCGGCACAGCGCGGTGGCCATAGCAGCCATTTTGGGGAGTGAACCAACGGAAGGAAGACCTTTCTCTCTGTCTCTTTCTCTCACTGTCTAACTCTGCCTGTCAAATTAAAAAAATAAATAAATAAAAAGACCCAGGTTAAATGGTCCACAGACCAACTCCCCTATATTCTGACTCTGCTCCAAATTGAATGTCTTTCACTAAAGGTTAAGAATTGTACTCCTAGCTATCTTAAAAGAAGTACTGGATAATCCACCCTTTGGAGGCATGTAGTGACGAGAAATCTCTAGATAAGGGGGCTTTCCTCTTGGGGATTCTCTTCTTAGTTATTGCCTAAGCAAAAACAAAACTAAAATTATATCAACATTTAGTTATGCTTCTGATCATCAATGTGGTGAATGAGTGTGGGAAGGGGAGGGGAGCGAAACAATGGCTTTATTCAGTTAAAAATGAATGCAGTACGTACAATGCAGTTTATACAAATACTCAGGATTACGTTAGGTAGGTGTCTAACGTTTTCCTTGGTTTCACTCTGGGTGCAGTCAAGCATGAGGAGTTGAAGTGGCAAAGCTCCCATCCTGTGTCTGGCTGGCAATAAAATAATACTACGTCTGGCCAGCTAGGAAACAGTTACATAGCACAGGAACTTTTCCTGTTGAAATAATCCTGGAAACCTGGCCTTAAAATAATAACAACAAAGAATTGTGCTCTACTACACTGACATGCAATATCTTAAAATCTTTGGGGGATTTTCCTACCTGCTGGAGGTTACACAGTGTGGAAAAACAGCTGTTAGTAGTTTCAATAGCATATTATTTTACAGAAATTTTCATGAAAAAAATTCACATGCTTTTCCAGTATTTATTTATTTTTTTCTTTTCTTCAGGAAACATCTAAGGAAGAATATAAATGCTGTTACCTTTTTTTCCTCCTGCTGCCCAAAATGCCCTAAAGGGAGCAAACACAGCGGAGAAATAAAGTAAGAGGCTATGAGTTTTATAAGATTGGCATACAAAATTGCCTTCCTTATTTTGTGCTGTGAACTCAATCAAACACTTTATTTTCTCTAGGAAAAGGAACCCAAACACAGAAACATGCATGTCTACAAGAACACCTTTCATCATTTACTTCCACAGAAAATCTTTGAGAGGTTGGTTTTCTTGTTCTCCTTTGGAACTAGATCTATTACAAACTCCAGAACTATCTATATGTGGTAATGTAAGATTTGGTGGGAGGTGGGGGGGTGATGGGAGTGTTTCCATACAACGTTTGGTCAAAATGCCCTTTAACATAAATATCTACGTCTAAGATATTCAGACATTTTTAAAACATTTAAGCACCTGGCTTCTGCCATCAGATCAGCGTGGTGCGCGAGTCGCAGCGCGCCGGCCGTGGCAACCATTGGAGGGCGAACCAACGGCAAAAAGGAAGACCTTTCTCTCTGTTTCTCTCTCTCACTATCCACTCTGCCTGAAAAAAACAAAAACAAAAACAAAAACAAAAAAAACCCCACATTTATATAATATAAGCAAAATATTTCTCTTCAAAAATTTCATTAGCAAATTTACATATTTGTTAGGTCACTGCCAGGTTAACATCTGCGAGTTTTTGTTTTGGAAGGGGCGCTTTGATCTGTTATTGAGAAAAACACAGTCATTTCAATTCAGGTCCACTTTGCACCCACTCAACTGATAGGACTTGAAAGTGTCTTGCAAACATCCCTCTCCTGTGGGTAATTCCCACAAGAAGCCAGTTGTTGAACAAAGTCCTGAGACAATGAGTAAATAAAGAATTATCCAATTAAGACTCACTGGTGGGGCCAGCGCTGTGGTGTAATGGGTTAAGGTCCCAGCTTGCAGTACTGGCATCCCATATGGACGCCGGTTTGAATCCCAGCTGCTCCTCTTCTGATCCAGCTCTCTTTTGTGGCCTGGGAAGGCAGTAGAAGATGGCCCAAGTCCTTGGGCCCCTGCACTAGCATGGGACACCTGGAGGAAGCTCCTGGCTTCTAGCTTCAGATGGGCTCAGTTCTGGCCGTTGCGGTCATTTGGGGAGTGAACCAGTGGAATGGAAGACCACTCTCTCTCTCTCTGGCTCTACCTCTCTCTGTAACTCTTTCAAATAAATAAAATATATATTGAAAAAAAAGACTCATTGGCTCTATTTTGTGCCAAATAACAAGAACACCACCAAAGAATCAAAACCAAGGCAAACAAACAGAAGATATTTGGCCATCTACCCCCCTCCATACTGGTGATCCTCACCTGACACTGATATATTGGGAAGTACAATGTTCACCCTCTTCTAGCAGACAATGCTGGGTATTGGCCACATTCCAAAGCATTAGCCAGATCTTCCATCTAAGTCAGTCTGGTCCTTTGGGAAGATTATTTATGACATTCAAATCCCTAGTAAGATTTTTGGAGTCACAGCCAACCTTAAAGCCAGCCTTTTGCCAATATATACTTGCTTACAGGTAACATTTTTAAAGATGGTAGCCTGGACTGAGCCCACAAAAGGGTCCTCTCTCTCTCATCTTTCAGTGACGGCATATGAGAGCTCAGAGACCTTGTCCAAGATCCTTAGTAAAAGGCAAACGTTTCTACAAGGAATGGTCATGGCCCAAGTAGTTCAGAAAGAAGGGATTGTGGATGGCTTGTTGACAGCAAGGTCCTACAGGGTCAGGGTACCAGTTGGTAGTGGGAGATGGGAAAAAAGAGTGGACATGAAAAAATAAGGTCTATGTATTGGAGCTAAGATACCAAAGACTTGCCTTGATAAAGAGCCCAAATCCGTGTTTAAGAGTACAGAATTTGCATTGCCAGCTGAAATTCTACCACTTAGCAAGGAGGAGGCAAGTGTTTGATCCATGAGGTTTTTCACCCCTAATAAATGCATTTATAGTAGGTGACCCTCCCTTCTTTCCACTCTCTGGATTGTGTTTTGTTGGTTGTCACTATTTTCAATGCCATGTGAGTAAATGACATAGGAAACTGCTGACTTCATTTGAGAGCCCCGAGAGGCTAATTTGCCTCTGCTACCCTTGACAGTCTGAAACTGCATAATTAGAATTACAAGATTTAGGGGCAGTTTGGAATCACTGGGGTTAAGACACCATTTGAATCACCTAAAGCCTGTATCAGAGTGCTTGGTTCAAGTCCAGGCTCCACTCCCATTTCTATCTCCCTGCTAATGTATACCCTGGGAGGCGGAAGGTAATGGTTCAAGTCTTATGTTCCTGCCACCCTCAAGGGAGGCTTTGATTGAGATTCTGGCTCCTGATTCCAGCCCAGCCCAGTCCTTGCTCTTGCTTTGTGGGAGTTAACAAGTAGATAAGAGGTCTCTGTCTGTCTCTCTCTGAAATCAGAGATGACTCCCTAAAATTTATACAAAAATGTGGCCCCTTAAAGTTCCCCAGAAGTGCTATCTGGGGTGCCACATGTGCTACTGGAATTTGGGGTGCCATGCGATTTCACCATATGCTTACTAATAAATCCCCAATATTAATAAGCCCGAGAGGGTTCTTGCCTAATATTTAGAGAAGAATTATAAATACCGGCACAGATAAACGAGGCAGCATGGTACGTTTTAAGCCTTTATCTAGTGAGAAAGATGCATAGGAGAGTGAGAGCTTTATTAAGAGAGAGAGGTAAATCTGGGTTCATACCGAGCACCAGGAACCAGCCACGTGGAGGAGCATCTAGGCCAGGAAGCCTAGGGTGCGTGGCCCACAGCAATCCCCCTCCTGGCAAGAGGCCAGGGAAGAAAAGGGCTGGACCCACCATGTTCCCAGCTTTTAACCCATTTCCAAAGGGGAGTGGTTAATTAACCTGATTGGCTGGTGGGCACCCAGGTGTGGTCAGTAGGGGGACGAGGTCACACCCCTGTGTGGTGAAGGTATCAGGTAGGGCGTGAGGTCACACATGGGCGTGGCGAAGGCGCAATCTTCCAGCTCACAAACCTAATTGATTTTAACCTATATGCCTGCCTACTTCATCTCTATTTCTGTCTCTCTGTCTTTCAAATAAATAAAATGAAAACAAGAATTACAGGATTTTACAGTGAGGTAAAAATTCTAAGGTATTCTAAATCAGGAGCCAGTCAATTCAGGTGCCCTTTCTTGCCCTTGCTAACAGATGAGTAATGGATGGCAATAATTTTAGGAGTAAGGCTCCCTGTTGAAATGATAACTCTCATTTTCAACTTTCAATACCTCTTTGTGGATGAGTTTTTCAAACCCACTCTGAAAAGCAAGATTTGGTGAAAGAGAAAGGGGAAAGCATGACGAGACTAAGAGAGGATAAAGGAGGACTACTTATTCAGGTGGCAGAACCACTGGAAGAGTCCAGGCACAAGCCCTGGAGGCCTTCTTCATGTAGCCAATCAGGTAGCAGGCTCCCACTCTGGCTTGATCTGTAAGCGTTGGGAAAACCCTCTAAGGTGTCTCATTTAGGAAGCGGTTTGCAAACTGATGATTTTAGGCCATCCTCAGACAATTATAACTCTCTTATTCCTGCTGCCACAGAGGCAATCATTTTTCATCCTCTCTATCTCTTTAAATCATCTATTCTCATTGATCCGGATCACCTATTGTGCATGCAGGGAAGGATACAGAGAATTGGCGACTGGGGGCAAAGTCACCTGACAGGATGACAGGTGAGGATCCTGGAGTGGGCAGAGGAAGAGACACACTGTGATTATGAAAAGAGAGGAAGAAAAGCAGAAAGGGAGCCCATGCCCTACCCAGCCAGCCCCTCTGCAGGAAGGGAGCAGCCTGTAGGGTTGCTCAGGTGGCCATGGTTGTCACTACATTTAGTGCATTAACATTTTCATGAGCAGAGCTTTGTCAGCTCATCGACCTGCTCATCCCTACCTTGTTCACTGAGTAGAAGACATAAACCCCACTGCGATTGCTGGTCTCAGGAAAGGTCCTAATATTTAATGCCGCAGCTTACTCCAATAAAGCAACTATTGGGCAGTACATTCCAATGGCCTGTGCCCACTTCATCTACTGGGGAAGGTAAATTTCTTTATTTGCTACCAAGATGGATGCTAAATATGAGTGGAGAAGAACAGACTTCCTTGCATTAATGAAAATCTTGATACTGTAGCACTGTCTCCCTCTAACTAATTAGGTTTCAGAATGATCACACCCCTGAATCTTTTGGGTCTGACTTGGTATTAAGTCATTTATAATTAGGCATAAACTACAGCGAGCTTTCTATTTGCCTATGATTTATCCATGGTATCAGGCATCTTTAGGAAAGTAAGCCCTTTGTATTTCTTTTATCAGCAGAAACCTCATTAATTTGTTATGTTTTTTTTTTTCCCTGATAAGGCTCAAATTATTACCAAGGTAATCTTAGAGTAAGTTTCAATCAGCAACCTCACAAGGGGAAATGGAATGCAGGCAAGTGGAAACACAGGCCCCAGCCACCTGCACAAAAACCTTCCTCCTGCACAATTCGCAGTCTCCCGGGGAGAGGAGGATTAGGTTGAGCATGCTAATTCAGGACGGAATGAAATGGCTTAAATCTTCAGGCAGTTCCATCCACACCTAGATGCAGTAGCATTCACCATGCAGCAATCTTGTCAGTGAGGAGACATAATGCACGAAACTGTCACTAAATTATACACTGACGCCAGTTTGTATCGGTGGCAATAGATTTTATGATAGATCCTACGCTGAAGCAGGGCACATAATTTATATCTAGCCCACGTCCCTCGCCTCTCCTTGATAAAAGTCAGGAGGAAGGCATATTTGTATTCTGCTGTCCTCGGCTGAGGGTGTTTAACATGCTTATAGGCCAAATGAAGCCGCTTTGTTTGTTATCTCCTGGCTTCCAGAAATAGTCGGCTCTGATAATGTGCCACTGGAGTTCTGAGTTACCACATAATGATGTAATGGCTTGGGGAGTACAGTGAAACCACAAATGTCCAAATGAATTGACACAATTTCCTGCAGAGGAAGCAATCTGAAAATAATAGGCAGAAATTCTGGTTCTTTTTACACTTAGAGGAGATGACAGTCATTGCAGAAGAGGTGTCAGGGTGGATTTTGGTTGATCCACAAAAGGGAATGCTTACAAAATTCAGGCTTTTACAAGTGGACAGTGAACTCATCAAGACTTCTTTATGTACCTTCTAAGATAAATTGTGAGCACATTTTGTGATGTAAATAATCAATGCTGAGGATCACCAAGCCTTCCTGTCCCAGTTTGGCCATCACTTCAAGAGTTCCACAAGAGGAGTTGCTCTTTTACTCCTTATCTGTGCACCTGTCCTTACCTCTGCTTGGCAACTTGAGTTCCTTCCCAATCGCTCTTCCTTTTGTCCCCATTCCCTGTCCTGACTCCTTCCCAGCTTTTGTGTCATAGCTGAAGTAAAGCTCCTATTGAGGAGGCACAGAAGCCGGCGCCGTGGCTCACAGGCTAATCCTCCACCTGCGGCGCCAGCACAGCGGGTTCTAGTCCCGGTCGGGGCGCCGGATTCTGTCCCGGTTGCCCCTTTTCCAGGCCAGCTCTCTGCTGTGGCCTGGGAGTGCAGTGGAGGATGGCCCAAGTGCTTGGGCCCCTGCACCCCATGGGAGACCAGAAGCACCTGGCTCCTGGCTTCGGATCAGCGCGGTGTGCCAGCCGCGGCGGCTATTCGGGGGTGAAACAACGGCAAAGGAAGACCTTTCTCTCCATCTCTCTCTCTCTCACTGTCTACTCTGCCTGTCAAAAAAAAAAAAAAAAAGAGGCACAGAATGTGGAGGAGTCCTCTCATATGCCTTTGCAGTAACCTGCTCACTTGTTTCCTCTTGAAGCACAGTTCTCCCAACTTGACTGGGAGCTCCCTGAAGGCAAGCACTGTGCTTTGTTCACTCATCCTTCTATCCCAAGGAGCCTTCCTAATGCCAAACTGAATTCTGCTCAATTAATAGTTAATGAGTAGGGGAAAAAAATTCGACTTATGAAATTAAGTTTGTTGTTCAAATTTGGTATTTTATTTTCCTCTTTAAGCCCGGAATGTTGTTTATGAACTCTCCAGTAGACATGTGGCTTTTTGGCATGGTCCTCTTTGCTGAATATCTCATGTACCCTAGGAGGATCTACTCTTTCTTCTGCACTCTGTTCTGTGCCTGGCTGGCTGAACCCTTTGCTTGGCTCCCAGGCATCTATTCCCACTGGATTTCATCACTGAAGATCACCATTAGAAGAGGGAAGATGGGAAGAGAGTGAGATGCAATTTACCTCCACCCTCATTTGCACTGCCTCATCGGTACACTGGCTCTGTCCCTTTATGGACAGGGATGGGTCTTTTGACAGTCTTCATCTACAGCTGTGTGGCTCACCAGAGATTTTCCTTCCACAGAGATGTAGGGTAGTACAATTCCTCTCCACTGCTGGAGACAGTGGCTCCATCTTCCCTACGTATTTCCCTTAACATACACATACCTTTGCAAAGATTCATTCATTAAATCCTCCCTAATTAAATGGATTGACAGTTTTCTATCTCTATTCTGCTGGGCCCCCAACTAATGTGCTTTCTCTCCCTAAATGTATTCATCTTGCACCATTAGGAAGGGAACATGGTAAAAAAAAGAGGTGACCCAAAGGCATTGGCATTATCACCATGCTCTCTCCTTTGGGTAGAGGGACTACATCATGGCTTGCTGGGTTCCAATTTACACTCTGTTTTTTTAATATTTTATTTTAAATATTTGAAAGGCAGAATTACAGAGAGAGAGAGAGAGAAAAGGAGATAAAGAGGGATATTCCATCCACTGGTTCATTCCCCCAGATGGCTGCAACTGCCATGGCTGGGCCAGGCTGAAGCCAGGAGCCAGGAGTTCCATCCAGATCTCCCACATGGATACAGGGGTCCAAGCACTTGTGTCATCTTCTTCTGCTTTCCCAGGCCATTAGCAAAAAGGTGTATTAGGAGTGGAGCACCTGGATCTCAAACAAGCACCTATATAGGATGCCAGCACTAAAGGCAGCAGCTTAACCCGCTTCTCTACAGTACCACCCACCTGCTCCTCTCCCCTTTCTCTACCCCCACTAACTCCTTTGGCTTCCCCTCCTAGAAAAAATAAGATACTTTTTTTTTATTTCTATTTTTTTTAAAAAATTTTTTGACAGGCAGAGTGGACAGTGAGAGAGAGAGACAGAGAGAGAGGTCTTCCTTTGCCGTTGGTTCACCCTCCAATGGCCGCTGCGGATCCGAAGGCAGGAGCCAGGTGCTTATCCTGGTCTCCCATGGGGTGCTTGTCCTGGTCTCCCATTGGGCCATCCTCCACTGCACTCCTGGGCCATAGCAGAGAGCTGGCCTGGAAGAGGGGCAACCGGGACAGAATCCGGTGCCCCGACCAGGACTAGAACCCGGTGTGCCGGCGCCACTAGGTGGAGGATTAACCTGTTGAGCCATGGCGCCGGCCAATAAGATACTTTTTGAAAGGATGACTTTTCATTTATTAATTTTTCATTATTCATCATACAACAAATATGTATCTAGATTCTCTGCTTGTCCCTCTTAAATAGGGTCTATAGACTCATAGGAGAAATAAGACAGCAAATAAGGTGTGTAATTTACAATTGTGGAAAATGGCCAAAGGAGACATACATGATTCCAGGAGATTTCTGAAAACATTCTATAGTTTGTACATGAAAATACAAACTGCATTGGTTGATATATTTTTTTAAAAATCCAAACATGATCTTACAATAAAATTTTAAATATTTTACATCATTCTTGAAGAACACAAGACATTCTGAGACTCCCTCTAAACTCTGAGTGCACAGTATCCCCTGGATTCAAGTCAATAATTCAGGACATGTCCTGTGAGTTGACCTAGTATCCACAGAGCTGTTCTTTCCACCTGTGGTTTGGAGCTGGGTTGGATAAGTGTAGTCACGTTACAGATAGGTAAAGGGATAGAGTTCCCCTAAAGTGGACTACTACTAGCACCCTTATTCTAAGGAAGATTTTTTTTATTTAAAAATCAAAACACAATAGCTAAGACCTGGAACCAACCCAAATGCCCATCAACAGTAGACTGGATAAAGAAATTATGGGACATGTACTCCATAGAATACTATACAGCAGTAAGAAACAATGAAACCCAGTCATTTGCAACAAGATGGAGCAATCTGGAAAACATCATGCTGAGTGAATTAAGCCAGTCCCAAAGAGAAAAATATCATTTGTTTTCCCTGATCGATGACAACTGAGCGCCAAAGAGGAAACCTGTTAAGTGAAATGGACACTATAAGCAACAATGAACTGATCAGCTCCTGTCCTGACTTTAGATGTACAATGTAATACTTTATCCTTTTTAGTATTTGTTGTTGTTGTTGTTGTTCTAGTACTATTGGTTGAACTCAGTAATTAACACACAATTATTCTCAGGTGTTTAAATTTTAACTGAAAAGTGATCCCTGTTAAATCTAAGAGTGGAAAAAGAGAGGGAGGAGATGAACAATTTGGAACATGCTCAATCGGACTGGCCGCAAATGGTGGAGTTAGAAATGTGCCAGGGGATTCCAACACAATTCCATCAAGATGGCATGTACCAATGCCATCGCACTAGTCCAAGTGATCAATTTCAGCTCACAATTGATAGCTCTGATAGGTCTAAGAGTCAAAGAGATCACACAAACAAGACAAGTATCTGCTAATACTAACTGATAGAATCAAAAAGGGAGAGAAAGATCCAACATGGGAAGTGGGATACACAGCAGACTCATAGGATGGCAGATGTCCTAAACAACACTCTGGCCTCAGAATCAGCCCTCAAGGCATTCAGATCTGGCTGAAGAGCCCAGGAGAGTATAGCAGGCATGGAAAGCCAAGATATCATGGGAAAAAAAAAAAAAGACCTAAATGAATGATCTCTGTGAGTGAGATCCCAGTGGAAAGAACGGGGCCATCAAAGAAGGAGATACCCTTCTCCGAAGGGAGGAGAGAACCTCCACTTTGACTATGACCCTATCGGAATAAGACCAAAGTCAGCGAACTCTAAAGGCTTCCATAGCCCTGGCAACTCATGACTAGAGCCTAGGGAGATTACTGACGCCATGAACAGGAGTGTCAAATTGTTAAGTCAGCAACAGGAGTCACTGTGTACTTACACCCCATGCGGGATCTGTCCCTAATGTGTCGTCTAAAGCCAAGTGATGCTATGACTGGTACTGAAACAGTATTTTTATACTTTGCGTTTCTGTGTGGGCGCAGACTGATGAGGTCTTTGCTAATTATATACTGAAGTGATCTTCTGTATATAAAGAGAATTGGAAATGAAAAAAAAAAAAAACAAAAAACAACCTGGTGTTAAAATGGAAATGGCATAGAAAATTAATTATTTTGAAAAAAAAAATTATGTAGGATCTCAGTCTTTAATGTGCTGTACATTGCTATTTAATGCTATAATTAGTAATCCAATGGTAGTTTTTTCACTTGATGTTGCTATATGGGCAAAATGTTGAAACCTTTACCTAATATATACTAAATTGATCTTCTGTATACAAAGAGAATTGAAAATGAATCTTTACATGAATGGAAGGGGAAAGGGAGCGGGAGGGGGGAGGGTTGCGGGCGGGAGGGAAGTTATGGGAGGGGGGAAGCCATTGTAACCCACAAGCTATACTTTGGAAATTTATATTCATTAAATAAAAGTTTAATAAAAAAAAAAAACCCAAAGAAGACTATTAAAAAAAAATCAAAACAATCTATTACTGTCCACTGCCGTAAGGAGTGACATTGCATTCAAAGAGAAAGAATGTCCTTCCAAGCTGGTATCATACAGTGGTAAGAGGAGGGGCCATGCACCTATTCAGTTGACATTTGTTGAACACCTGCAATGCGACAGTTCTGGTCTAGGTACAAGGATGGCAGAGGTGGATCCAAGGCCAGTGGGTCCTTTGAGGAGCTTAGACTTTAGCTGGGATATTTGTCCAGAACTTTGGGAGAGAGAAGAGGTGACCCTCAGGAAGACAGTATCCTTAAGCCTTGAGAAAGAGCAAGTGTGAACAATGTCTTCCCAAAAGGTTCTGTGCAAACCTGAAGAAACCCAGGCTCCCCTCTCCTTTCTGCCTCTCTAGAAACTCAGTTATGACATCTCTACACTCTGCAGGGGCCATCAAAGGCAATCAACCCATGTTCAGCCAGGCTATTTGAAATGATGCATCATTGAATGAGTTCCTATGCCCTCAAGGTGGCCCTGTGAGTAGTGTTAAGTTGCTCTTATCAGCAGAACCTTCTGAGCCCACATGCATTAAACAAGGTGGCTGGCTGGACTAGGGTTATGGCAACACAAAGAAGGCAACTTCCTCCCATGCCAATCCCTTTTCCAAACACGTTCAGCCTGCCTGAAGAAGGAAACAAAATCATAGCTTTCTTCAGTCCTGAGACTTTTTTCACCTCAACAAGATGGTCAGTACAGACACAACATGAGCAGGCATATCTGTGTTTGCTTAGACCTTGGTTTCCTTCTGGCAACTTCCACTCCCCTTTGTTTTAATTCCCCAACATATAGTCCTGGTATTTGAGGTTGGATTTTCCACTGCTGCCTCCCATTGTTTGGTCTTTGAACCTCTCAACTTTAACTTGTAAGTCTCCTATCATTCCCTCACGGCCCAGTCATTTCTATTTGAGAATGCAAGTGTTCATGGGATACCTCTCAGAAATAACTAGCTTACAGAGTTTTCTGAAGAACAATTCATGGTAAAATACCTCTAATGCCCACTATTTTTTTTGCACTGTGTTCTGACAGGTGGAATCAGATGCAAAAATTTTACATTCAGCCTTCTGGTAGCTCAATTACATTATGGTAGGTCTTGTCTGAGATGTGAGCAAAATTGTGCTTAAGCTTCTTACATCCATCTTATGGGCTCTTATGCTGGGAAAATGTCATACAGTGTGAAAAAAAGAGGCACTAATTTGTGTCAAGGAAGGCTTGGTTCCTGCTCCTCACCCTACCCTTGGCTAAGGGCCTAGGGACTCATATTCTTTGAATCTCAATTTCCTCATAGCACTCTTTTACTATTATGATTTGTTATGTGTGAAATAAATTCCTAGAACATAATTCTTTAAAGTAACTTTTAAGCTATATTTTAAAACCAAAGGGAAATTGATTCTGTATCTCCCACTGGCTTCCCCATTAC
Organism: Lepus europaeus; assembly: GCF_033115175.1. Classification (NCBI taxonomy): domain Eukaryota; kingdom Metazoa; phylum Chordata; class Mammalia; order Lagomorpha; family Leporidae; genus Lepus; species Lepus europaeus. The sequence continues at coordinate 69,115,591 of NC_084837.1, read as the reverse complement.
TCTGCCTGGGGAGAATGGACATTATAGCATACCTCAGACACACAGAACTGTTTCTGAATAGGCCCATGAAGATGTGAGGATTCTGTTCATCATTTTCCTCCAGGTTTTGCTTTATGAAGAAACACACCTCCCTCTTACCCAAGCTCCTTTAGAGAAGAACTTGAGAGATCAGTACTGGGAAGAAGATTAACACAGGCTGAGAATCCAATGCTGAAAAAGAGTGTCTATCCTATTATGAAGCACAAAGTGAACACATTTTCAAGCATTTTGTGATGATGATGATGATGGCAACATCATGCATTATTCTCAAGAAGCCGGAAGAATTTCAGAGGCCTAACATCAATCATCAATCATCCTTGCCACCTCCCCATGATGAAGGAAGAGGGCAGGCAACAATATGACATAAATGGCAGCAGGAGAGTAAGCCATCACATTCAACTGGAGCCTTATAAATTGTTTTATTGCCCCTTGTAACCAAACAGGAGCTACAGTGAAAGTCGGGGAGTGGACTTGGTTCAGTCTCAGGCCAGAGCCTTGGAGACCTGCTGGCATGGCAGGGCACTCGATTTTTATAAATGACACTTTAGACAATCATTTGTCACTGATTAAGCCCTGTCAGGACTCTTATTTTTGAATTCTTTTTTTTTTTTCTAGCCATTGTGATATTTACCAAATAAAACCTTGTCCCCATAAACTAATGGTGACTGGATTTCCCCAAACTCCCCTTTACTGTTATTCTATAGATAAGTACTCATCACTCCCTGATTAACATCTGAGTATTTATTCCTTGGTACTTTTTATTTAAAAAACAATGGACCAAAGAGCTTGTCACCTTACCCTTTAAAAAATAAATAAGCAACGCTGTTTTAGGTGCCTTTCACCACCGAGATTTCTTCCCAGGGTTTCTCTAGTCTACCTAATCCTGCACTCCTTTCTGTCCCTGTGTGTCTTCCTTGGTTTTCTCCTTATCACTGAATGTTAATTCCTAGTCCATGATCTAAACCACATTCCCAGAGACATATATATAATTCAAGTTTTAAAAGGAAATCTAAATAGTGTATCCCTGAAAGCTATAATTGTTCCCATCTCGCTGCCATTATCAACATTTAAAGAGCTCTTCTGAAACTGAGGACACAGACTGGTGAAAAAAAGTTAAAACAAGTCACAGGAAAATCTATTTTTTGAAATAAATTGGCGTGGCCCAGCTTGGAAAAACGACAGTGGTGGGTCAGGGTGAGCTAAGTAAAAACTAAAGCCTAAGAAGGAAATAGCTTCAAGACATTTCTGGAAGATGGAGAAAAGACAGCTTCCCCAACTTTTTATGATGACAAAACAGTTTCATAAGTTGCTAAGGGTAGGGGTCAGTCCATTGAGTGCTATGGAAGGGGCAGGGTGGGGACCAGAGGCATTGGATATAGGCCATTCTTTAAAAGTGACCTGAAAGAAATACAACAGTTAAGAGTCATTCCAAAGTCAGGATTAGCATTTCCTCCCAGGTTAAAACTTCCTGGGTGGAGAGGGTGGAAGGAGAAAATGAATAAGCAACAAGAGCAATGAAAACAAAACAAAACAAAACACAAAACTTTCCATCTGTGTTTTTTACAGCTATATTTTTCTTCCAGTTTGTTGCTTGAGGTAGGTACACTAAAAAGGAAAAAAGAAATACCTGAAACAGAATCCAGTGCACTTCTTGGACCACAATAGAAGTGTGAAAGGAAGGCACAGAAAGCAGCAAACATGTTTTGCATACTGGGAAAAAGACCAAAACACTCAGCTGCCATGCCAGCATCTGTTAAGTAGGTGAATTTCAGAGTTGTGACTGTCTGACCTTGAACACACCTGCCTTCTACTCTAAGAGTCTATGATCTAATTTTTAACATACCCACTTTGAAAATTCCTAGTAAGTGATAACTGACAATGTGATCACAATTGAAAAATCAGACAGCCAAGAATTTAGGGGCAGCCGTACAATTGCCTCCCAGAGAAGTATCTTTCCCTTGAATCTCTAAGGATAATGGATGATAGTTAATTCCCCATTCATTACAGAGCTATAGGACTGGAAACTCTACTGTCCAAGGTATTATTTTTTCCTAGAAGTGTAGCTAAACACTGCAAACTGTAGAACGGCATTGGCTCTTGAAAATCATATTTTTCTAGAAAGCACTGGGTTGTACTCAAGGAAATTTTTTTCAGTCCAACACAGCCCTAAAGAAATCTTAATTCTTTTTTTAAAGTTGACTCTCTGGGGATGGCACTGTGGCTTAGCAGGTAAAGACACTGCCTGTGATGCCAGCACATCAGATGAGCACTGATTCAAGTCCCAGCTTCTCCTCTTCTAAATTAAAATGTGGCTTACTGGAGCCAGTGCTGCGGTGTAGGTATAGCAGGCTAAGCCTCCTCCTCTGGCATCAACAGCCCATATGGGCGCCAGTTCATGTCCCATCTGCTCCTCTTCTGATCCAGCTCTCTGCTATGACCTGGGAAAGCAGTAGAGAATAGCCCAATTACTGGGACTCCTGCACCTGCATGGGAAATGCAGAGGAAGCTCCTGGCTCCTGGCTTCAGATTGGCTCAGATCTGGCCATCACAGTCATTTGGGGAGTGAACCAGCAGAAGGAAAACCTTTCTCTCTGTTTCTCCCTCTCTCTGTAACTCTACCTCTTAAATAAATAAATAGATAGATAGATAAAACAAATCTTTAAAAAATTGACTCTCCTTTTCTACAAACAAAATTAAAATATATAATTCAAAGAGCTACTTCTGAATGTGGACTCCTTGATACATTAGGGATACCAAGCTCTGAATCGGCTACTGGGAGAAGATTCTTGCTTTTGGCAATTATTTGCCATGAGCAAGTCTAATGACTTACCAATATTTATCAATTTAATGATACTTCTTTTAACTAATTTATTTTAAGAAATGAGGCACCTCACTTGTTAGGTTGGTACAGTTAGAGCTGAGAGTATACTTCTAATTTATGCTGTACTGACTTGATGGAGATGGGGATGTTCCTATACCTTAGCTATCTATCCATTGGGAACAATAAGCAGAGCAGTTAATGTTCCAGGCTTCTTCCTGCTTCCTGGGAAGGTACAACAAATTGATGAGATAGTAAATTAGGCATTTGTCAAATTAACTCAGCTTGACAGTAATGGTTAAACTCAAAACTAGATCATCAATAGCATTGAAAAGTCAGTCGACTCTGTCACACTGGTGTGCCAGTGGCTGCCATGGTCATCTGACAGTCAACAGACAGTGTGCATCATTCCTTTAAAGAATATTCATTTCGCCGGCGCCGTGGCTCACTAGGCTAATCCTCCGCCTTGTGGCGCCGGCACACCGGGTTCTAGTCCCGGTCGGGGCACCGATCCTGTCCCGGTTGCCCCTCTTCCAGGCCAGCTCTCTGCTGTGGCCAGGGAGTGCAGTGGAGGATGGCCCAAGTGCTTGGGTCCTGCACCCCATGGGAGACCAGGAGAAGCACCTGGCTCCTGCCATCGGATCAGCGCGGTGCGCTGGCCGCAGTGCGCCTACCGCAGTGGCCATTGGAGGGTGAACCAACGGCAAAAGGAAGACCTTTCTCTCTGTCTCTCTCTCTCACTGTCCACTCTGCCTGTCAATAAAAAAAAAAAAAAAGAATATTCATTTCTAATTTCATTTAAGTTACTTGTATTGCCTGGCTACTCATACACTACAACTGAATGGAAGTACCAGGCAGTTCAGTATGCTAATGAGCTGAATTTATATCATGATAACTGGGTGCCAATAACACATCATGGCTTTGAGATGAACCTGGCATTCTAGAAATCAGGGTTTATAGAGTAACTGTAAACAACAACATTGCCCACGTAACAAAATTATCCAGCACAAGTGGCTCAATCAGGTAAGTGTCAGGAACAATCCAATAGCTAATAGGTCTAAGGCTCAGTCCTTCAGCCAACCACAACTTGAAGTGTGGTTATCTGCACCTCAAAAGTAGCTTTTTACCTCTGTCTTCCTTTTCAGACACACCCAAATTATAGCTTTGGCTGTGAAAGGGGTTGGAAGAATGACTGCATAGTGAAAAAAAGGCATGCCTTGAAAGGTAATTGCTCTGTTTGTTGGTCCTATTCCAAATCTGGTCCACAGAGTTAAAATATATCAAAATGCCATATGGCACCTTCATTGAAAAGGTGACCCATGCATAGTTCATGTCTTTCATGAACTGTACACATATACTCTCAAATACCTTGTTACAGACCATGTTCTAGAAAGAAGCTAACTTTATTCCAATCCCTCAGAAATTACACAAGGGGAAAGAAAAACTTTCTCTGTAGGAGGCTCTTCTCTTTGTGTTAACTTCAGGAGAGGGGCCCATCTATTTCTTTCAAATTTCTGTACTATGCAGGGAATAAGAAATCCCTACTACTTTGGAAAGACTCCTGCAGAATTTATAGCCATCCTCAAATTAGCAAGTGGCAGACTATCTCTATTATATATATCAGTTGATTCAAGTAGTACTTATTGAAAGCTTGCTGTGTGCCACTGGTGATTTGAAACACATTAGTGAATGGCTTTTGTTGACATTCATGGAAGGAATAATGAGAAAACAGATGATAAAGAGTCACAAAAAATAATATGCTATGTTAATTGATGCTAACGTCCAATTGAAAAGAGATCAAGTCAGAAAGGAGTACTGGGTATGTGAGGAAAGGCTGGTTAACAATTAAAACAGGTACATCTCTTTGAGAAGGCAACATTTGATCCAAGGTTTGAAGGAGACAAGAGATTCAGTGATACTGATGTCTAGACAATGGTGATTTAAGCATACGAAGCAGACAGTGAAAAAGCCACACGTCAAGAGCATACCTGTCATACAAGTGTACTTCAAAAGATTCACGGAAAAAATGGGATTAATGATAGGGTTTGAGGCTGGCACTGTGGCTTAGTAGGCTAAGCCTCTGCTTGCAGTGCAAGTATCCCATATGGGTTCTAATTCATGTCCCAGCTTCTCCTCTTCTGATCCAGCTCTCTGCTTATGGCCTGATAACGAAATGGAAGATGGCCCAAGTGCTTGGGCCCCTGCCTCCACATGGGAGATCCAGAAGAATCTCCTGGTTCCTGCCTTCCAATAGGCCTAGCTTCGGCCATTGTGGCCATTTGGGGAACCAGTGGATGGAAGACCTTTTTCTCTGTCTCTCCCACTCTCTGTAACTCTACCTCTCAAATAAATAAATAAATCTTAAAAAAAAGATAGGTGTATTTTGGCACAATTATTTTTGAAATTTTACATAGTTTTTTCATAATACACATTTCCTATGGACTCTCTGATTATAATTTACATTACTCTCTATTGTCTCTGGTGCTGCAGAATGTTATTTGAAGGACTTTGCACAACTTGAAAGCATTTTACACTGAATGAAGTGAGGAGCCAGTGAGAGTTGAGGGTATTTAGAATAGACAATGTTGGGGGAAAAGAAGAGAAATAGGGAGACGAGTTAGGAGGATGCTGTAATACAAACAAGAGGTGATAAGGACGTGGGTCATGGATGTGTCAGTGGAAGCAGTTAGATTTTGAGCACATTTGGAAAGTAGAGCCATCCCAACTTCCTGATGGATCATAAGTTGTATATGATGGAAAGAGAGGAACCAACATGATGTTGACATTTTAACCTGGGAAAAGGTCAAACTGTTAAAGGCAGTGGACATCAGATGAAACAGGGACTGCTTCAAGTGAAACGTGCTTTAGGAAATAGGTTAGGAGTTCTGTTTGGATCTAATGTATTCGGCTATGTAGAAGGCAGAATGTGGCACTTGGGAGAGAAGAATGGCCTGGAGATAAGAATGTGGGGGTGGCTGCCATAAGACATTTGTATTCATAAAACTGGATGAGATGACCCCCAAAATGGATTTGGGTTAAAAACAGACCAGTAACAGCTTTATGATCTTCTAACTGGCTCATCTATTGGGGTTCTATCATAGAGTCTCCTACCACCAAGAAAATAACATAGAGGAAGACTTCTTAGATAATTATATCTCAGATTTTTTTTCCTAGAAATAGCACTTGTGGACTGTGTGTGTAGACTCTTCTCCAAAGCTCCTGTGTTTCATCTCAGTCATGCAAGTAATAAGGCCATTGTGCTTTTAGCTATACGTTGCAGACAAATACAGAGTGAATGCCCAAGTGTACTGCCCCCTTCCTTACAATCTCAGTTTCCTTGGTGGAACTTCATCATCAGCATGAATTCTCACTTGAATGGTCAAAAACTTGGAGTCTTTACATGCTTCACTGGAACAGATCCAGAACAAACATTCCTTTCATGTAGCAGCACAAACACTTATTCATTCACTCAAGAACAATGAGCACTGAAATGCATAAGTACTAGTCTGAACAACATAGAAGATACAGAAAAGAATCACCAAGGGTTCTCACTTATCCACTACTTCAGTAGCCTGAACAATGAAGCTGACTTGATATGCTTCAGGAAAGACAGACCACACACACACACACACACACACCTTACATTACTCCTGGGAATCTCTATTGGATGTTCCTCTCAAATCTGCTTACTCCATATGGCCAAGCTTCTGCTGCAGATTTATTCCCTTACTACCATTCTTAGTAGGACTTTAGGCTTAGCTCTTTTTCTGTGATGTGCAATTAGCTTGGCTCTACCCATGTCTAAAGCCATGTCCAAGGCCAAGACTCAGGGAGGGCAAAGATATGGGCCTTCTGCTTATTTAGGGATAGAGAGAGTTGTAGAGTAAATCTATTAGTATCATAAAGGTACAGATACATAAACCAGGGTGCACATATATGCATAGAAGTAGCATACATACTATCAATATACATATATGATACGATATGTACATGTTACAGATACAAAAGATACAGGTACAAGATCCATTTTGCCTGTGTTCCATCTCAGATGATGGAGCTATTTTTCCCATGAGAGAAGATTCATTCCCTGATAACCACCCAAGGGTAAGTGTGTGCTTCAAACATCCCTCGTTCTATTAGCAGTCCACTCTGGGTCTCTCATCCATGAATTCATCTATATGATTTCTAAACCTATTGACATTTAGAATGCACTACTTCCTGGTGGTAATGACAGTGTTTTATGCATCACTAGAAGGTGACAATGGAGAGGGTATCTGTCAAAGCCTGCCTTGGTTCCTGCTCCCACTGCCTCCCATTCTCCAGTACAGGGAATACAATCCATCCACCCATAGACTAAGGTCTTCCTTAGACTCAAGCACTAATCCTATCCTTAATCATAAGGATTTAACTAAATCTCCTTCAACACTGAGGTCACTCAGAAGCAGGCCACTGGGAGCCACCAGTTTCTTTTTTAAAAAAAATTATTCATATAAAGAGAACAAATTGCATGTATTTCATATATACAGCTTTAAGAACATAAGGATACCTTTTAATTTTTCTTTAATTTCTGCAATGATATAGTTTCAATTTACTTTATAATCATTGCTTAACCTTCCACTAAATAAAGAATTCAACAAGTAACTAGAAAAGTCACTGTTCCTCAGAATTATAGACAAGGACTATATACAATAATCAAATCTCAAAATGTCAATTTCACTTATATATGTTACTTTTTTTGGACTCCTTATATTAGTTACCACAAATTGGGGAAAACGTGATATTTGCCATTTGGGTGACCCCATTCTATACATGAGCTTCTGTTTTGCTCCTAAAATCAGTTTCCCACCTGTACCCCAGTTCTGGCAACATAATTTTTGTCTTGCTCCTTTGTATTCAAGTTCCCAACTTGGTAAGTTGCCCATTACTCCAAGCCTTCTAGGAATAACCCCTGGTCTTTTTTCTCCCAGGGCGTCTGCCTGGGTGATGGGAATCCTTTCCTTGGGCCTTGGAATGGCCAGTGTCTATCTGCTTCATGCTCCCCCATCTCTGGGCTCTGCTCACCTTTCAGGACTTCACGGATATTTGGCATCTGACCCTCCACACTTGTTTCTTGATGGATCCACCTGTTGTTGATGGTTTAATTGTGTGGATCTTATGGGTTATGTGTGAATATTTGCACTATCACATGAACACATGCAAGAGCAATAATGAACATTAACCTGAGCCACTGCTCACTGCTCTGCAGATTGAAGAGGGTACCATATGAATATGCAATGTGGGAGAAGTACAGCACATCACAATGTAAACAGCATCCCCAGGAGTTGTGCGTGCAGCAATCTGGATGCTAGCTACTGCCTGATCTACTTACAGTACAACTAAAGGACTGTGGGTGTAGCTATTTAAACAGGTGTCAGCATATGCAACAGTATCAGCATTTAAGTATGAGCATGTTGGTGCAAAGCCTAAAAAACTTAAATGTTAGCCTAAAATCAGGGTCATATGGGAAAAAGTGGTATAATGTGCCTACCTTAAATGCTTGATAAAGCTAATTTTACAGATAATAGTAAAACTTTTGTGATTATAGTTGACAATAATTTATTGTATGTTTCAAAAATAACCAGAAGAAAGGATTTTGAATGTTCCCAGAGAGCTGATAAACATTTGAGATTTGTGAATTATTGGGATTTTACCATGACACAATGTACACATATGGAAATGTCACACCATACCCATGAATATATGTCAATTAAAAAAAGCAGAAGAGAGCTTGTCCTGACTGAAGCATGAGGCCAGCCAGGCAGGCTACTTTCCCAGGACAGGTAGTTGATCCCTAAATGACACAGATTGCAGTGGTCCTCGTAGGGCACTTGTGGCCTGAGGTGTACTGAAGCCATTCTCACTTTCAATCATCTCCTCCTCGCAATTTCCAGAGATCATAGAATCTTCATAATTAAATCAGTTTTTAAAAATGAATGGAAGTGAAGCCCTATTCCACTCCTTCATTTTCCAAGTATCCCATCAAAAATTTTATCCCTTACACCTACGAAGTATCCATCTTATCACAAATCAGCATTACTGACTTCATGACTTAAACGTCACATTTTAAAGGGATATATTACAACCCACATGCATGCAGGAAGGAAGGGAGAGGCAATAATGTCAAGTTATAGGGGCAATCTAACATATTTGGCAGAGCAAGGGTAGTGGGGACTGATTGGAAAGATGGGAGACATGGGATCCACTAGAGGTTAACTACCAACCAACAGTGCAGTCTCGGTCAAATCTGGTTAGACAATTTCTAAAGCACTTTCCATGGCTACAATTGAAAACAAAAAATTGGAAGCAGACAACTTTTCTGCATGGAAAGCCATTGTGGTGATCTTTGGGCAGGGCAAAGACTCAAACAGATGCTAAAGGATTCCCCAGTAAGGTGAAGATACGCTTCCCATCACCCCCACCTCTTCCCTAATTCTTCCCAAGGCAGCTCTGAAGGGAGATGAACACTTAATTGCAAAGCAGGTACTCAAACAATGGCATATATAATTGAGAAGGTGGTTTCATGGGCACCATTTAAAATTTAAGGATATTGGAAGCTTTTCACATTGGCATTTGTTCAGAATGGTACTTGTGAATACTTATTATACACCCAAATTGTGCTCTCATAAATTAGATTATGATGCACTTGGTTAATTCTAGCAAAGTATTAATATCACATTAATCTGAGTCATAAAAATAAAGTATTTATGGATCTTATTCAGCCCTCTAAGAACCAAAAGCCATATGGTATTGGAGGAGGAGTGAGGTTTGTAGATGAGTCTCTTTGCTCCCATTCAAGGAAATGCATCCTTGCTCCTCTAGGTCTTTGTATGTCCTCTGCATTTCAGGCTTAGCCTAGGCACTATTTTTCCATAAGCAGCCCTGCCACATAAAGCTGGCCAAAAGTATCTCCTCCTCCTGATTCCCTGTAGCATTTCTTGCTGCACCTCTTCACTCTGGCCATTTTATGGTTTTGTTTTGTTTTGCTAATTGTTGCTGTGGATTTGTTCTGAGAGGAGGAGCATGGTGGGGGTTAAAGGAGGAGCACGGTGGGGGCAAGAGGTGCGGTGTCACCACACAGACACCGGGAGTCGTGTGAAAGCGGGCCAGAGGCTAGCATCCCACAGACTTGTTTAGTTCAGTTGTTTCAGCAGCTTATATAGCTGAGGCAGCCAATCCGGTCAAGGGGCAGTTTATGCCCTAACCAATCATAGCCTGTTGCCAGGTAGACTCCGTTGCCAGGTGGTTTCCCAAGCCATTCCTGAGTAACTGACGCTCGTTCGTCAGTGGCCATCTTGGCATGGCCTTCTCATTCCACCACAGCGAACTCTCTCCTTTATGCATGCTTTGACATTAAAATTAGATCAAAAACTCAATCACACCAAGATTCCATGAGGCATTTCTCTTTCATTTCTGCAAGTGTCCAGCACTAGAGGCTGACATATATTTAGTACTCAACAAATACATATTGATGGAATTAATTTCATAGACTTCTGAGAATCTACTATGGGCCAAGTTGGGAGATCCAAAATTGGATTATAATATCTGCCCCAAAAGCAATTATGGAGAGAAAGGGAAGAGAGAAATGTCTGCAATAATCACTGAGGCACAGGGTCAGGACAAACGTGCAGTTCAATATTTTGTAATCAAAGAAGAGAGAAGTAGATTTTAAATTATACACTAAGACAAGGTTTCTCAAACTTCAGCATGCACTGGAATCACTGGGAGGATACATCTTGTGCCTCCAAAGGTTATTATTCAGTTTCGATATCACCTGAATATTCACATTTCTCACTAGTCCTTAAGTGACACTGATGCCAGCAGTTCGAGAACCACCAGCTAAAGAAGAAATGGGCTCAAAGTAGTAAGCTGCATCTTAGCAACCAATTTTAGATTCTAATTCCAAAGGAGTAGAGGGGGACGTTTCCAACTAAATGGTATGAACAAAGGTGTAGATAGGGAGGTGCCCACGATGTTTAAGAATGGAAGGTAGCTGTCTGGAGAGATGAGGCTACCAGAATTCATAAGTATTATCTGGAGGCCTTCAATGTCATAGCAGGGAACCTGGATTATTCATTAGGCTATAGAAAATACAGGGAATGTTGAACATAGATGTCAAGAAAGGGCTGGCAACATGAGATGATGGCAGAATGGCCTAAAAGGCCCAATAATTAAGCCACTAGGCCAAGTTCTCTTTATTAAGGGGAAACCAAAACAGAATTGAGACATGTGTTCTTCCAAAAAACACTCCATATGTTCCTGGAGTTCATCTGAGCAGACAGGACAAAGACCTAAATTTGGCCACTGTGAATGGTCTTGAGATTGTACTTTCATTAACACACTTGCACAAACACACAGGTGCACCAAGATTTAACATAGGTCTCCTCATACACCCACGCAAAGGAGCCTGCAGCTCTGAAGCTTTGGCCTGCTGTTAAATGTACGGGTGTGGACGCATTACCAAATGCACATGCTGAGATGATTCTCTCAGCTCAAGTCAGGAGCTGTCCAGAATGAAAACTGGATCAAAAAACTGGAGATGAGGAGGAGGAAAATTGTGCTGAACCTGCTAATATGGCTCTGTTTGGAAGAAAAACATTCAGTTTCAGCTTTTCCTCCCTAAATACAAATAACAGCAGACATATAGCTCCAAAGAATGTTCAGCACAACAAGTATGTTATTTAATATTCATAAAGGATGATTATTATCTCTGTTTTATGGATGAGAAAACCAAAACATGGAAAAGTCAAGAAATGTGATGAAGTCCAAAAGCTAGTAAGAGGCAGAACTAGGATTTGAACTCAGAAAGGCTAAGAATCATCATTTATGTGTTTAACCAAGTGATAAAAGGATACTACGATTGAAAGCACATAACTGCTAGGATCTTTCTGACCTTAGTGGTTAAACACATACATGTGTTTGGCAAGCAAAGACTTGGAGCAGATATTTAGCTTAGTGGTTAAAACATCCACATCCCACTGAATTGGCCTATGTGGCTCGTGACCTCAGACTTCGGGAGGTAGCAGTGGTGGCTCAAGTGGTTGGGTTCCTGCCACTCACGTGGGAGACCTGAACTGAGTTCCCATCTTCTGGCTTTGGCCCCGCCCAGCCCCAGCTGTGAGGGAAATCTGAGAAGTGAATCAGTGGATGGGAGTTCTCTCTGTCTCTCTGCCCCTCAAATAAGTACTTTTTAAAAATATTTAAGAAAAATAAAGTTTTAATTTGTCTCACATATCCTTCCCTTTGGTTCTCTCTTCTTCCCTTTCTTCTTTCATTCCAAATTGTTGAACATCTATGATGTATAAAGCACTATACACATAGATTGAAGCTGCTTTTAAAAAGTTGAGCAAAGAGACTGTTCTAAGCAGGGAAATAATGCTAGCAGTGGGTTATATCTGGGGGCAGTACACAGGGTCTTCCAAAAGATCAATTCATTCCATGGGGCCACCCTCTTAAAGTGTGGCATTGGCTACACTTTCAACTTAACAAAATTCTAGGACCTCGTCCCCAGCCTCATTTAATTTCTTATCACAAACCATACTGAACCTTTTTGCAATGCCAAATAGGATCCAAAACCCCCTGGAAGAAGATAGTGTAAAGAGGGCTTTTATATAGTTTAGAAGGGGGGAGAGGTGTGGAAAAGCTTAAAACACATTCATCTGAAGCCTTCTTTCAATTCTCCCATGGAATGCTAACCTTTATTTGCAGTTTGTGAAATTCATGTCAAAAGCTTCCTGTAGCCTGAGGTTTAAACCAGAGAGATTCTGACTTGGTCCTGAGGCAGGTACTTTTGTAGCTTTCTAATCTCTCTCTCTCTCTGAAGTTCAGGGGTTTTTATGAGAGATTGCTGATGTTCTCTGTAGAGGATTTTCTGTCATTTCATGGGTAGGAATGCACGGCTGTGATGTTAAAACTGAAGTTTAAATCTCTTTACATTATGCTTAATTGCCATTATTGGCCTAATCGCAGGTACATGGCTCAAAGAGAATGCATATCACTTGCCATCTGTAATTGGAAGGTATTTGATTCAAAGTGAATCTTTTCAGGATACATAAGACACTTTAGCATATGCAGATGCCCAAAATGGTTTTACATACCCAAATTCTTTTAATAAGCTTAAGACAGGACTGAATTTATTTAAATGTCTAATTCTAAATGTACGTATGCCTGGTAGTAATGTTTACCATCTGTCTGACACTGCCTGTTGAGGTAATTGTCAAGCTACAGGATGACATATGGTGCACATATTTGGACCTTAAATATAACAGCCTTGGCATGAAACAATTGGAAACCAAGATTTAATCTTTGGTATCATTCAAGTTGGAGTTGAACAAACAGACAGTTCTGGGCTATTACTGTTTTCTTCCTTTATGATAAATACTCCTCCACAGGCATGCTGGAGAACAACATTGGAGTGGCAGGCCTGGTTTCAGCACACTGCCTTTCCCTTGCTCTGGCTCCAGCAATTAGAAACCCAGTTGGAACGGCCATCTTGCAGCAGGGGCAAGGAGCCAGAATCAGGCCCCAGGCAGCAAGTGAGCTTCAGGTGAGGAATTTAAGGAGTATCCTATTTGAGTGCCCAGAAGAACTGCCACCCTGGAAGGGAGAGGCAGAATAAGGCAACAACAACAAATGCAACTCTTCTTTCTACCCTTTATTCTAGCTTTCTTTTCCTCTTTATTCTATTTTATTTCCCTGATTAGTTTTCCCATCATCAACTCAAATACTCCAGCTTCGCATGATGGGGCCAGTGCAAAGGAAGAAAGGGCAGGGGCTGACAGCTCCAGGAGCCCCTCCCCCCATGCCCTGGGGAAATGCACATGGCTCCAGGAGAGGAGAACAATGCCCTTTTCATGTTATTTTGGTTAAATGATAGAGACTTTCGAGTGACAAATATCTCAGGCACTGCTGCCTTTTTTCTTTAAATACTAGCAGCACTGTAACATTTAGATACAGCTGTGTAGATGCCTAAAGCCTGACTTGAAAGACCTACTTTATGCCTGGATTAGAGGATGAGTGTAGCTATTGTCGTTGCAGTGGCTGTCTGGATCTACAGCGATGTAAATATGGCAACAGGAATAATATAACTCTTGCAGCAATGTAACTAAGAATGTAGCCAGTGCCTCTTCTCCATGGCTATGACATGTCATGATACACCGCACTCCACACAGTAATAGCTTCCCGTGCAAAGTCAACACAGACATTCTTTCCCTAACCCTGTTTCTACTCGTAGGCTGTGCAGCCTTTTCATTCACAAAAGGAGGCAGTGGGGAATTCTGGAGGATGAGCAGGAAACTCGATAACAATGTGCATGTGTGTGTGTGCACGCACGCATGTGTTTATAAATATCTGCACCGCACAGAGGGCCTGGGAGACTAAAATGACAGCGCAGAGGTCAGCCACCAAGGTAATTCAGCCTCAGATTTTCCCCTAGTCTCAAATGATGACTTGATTCTGTATTTTGGTATCCTGCCAAGTTCTGTTTTTAAGCCTCAAGCTTAACACGTCCTCTGTTCCTAATTAGCAACAAGGCTAAATTTAGCAAAGGTTTCTCCGGTGCCACCACAGTCACAGTACGTTTCTAAAAGTCGAACACAAAGGCGTGTCACTTGACGGATTTAGGAAAAGACAAAACAAAACCGAAGGTGCCTCTCTGGGATCTGAAGGCTTAGGATGTTGAGAATTTTTGAGGCGAGGGATAAAAGTAGCCATTGTATAAATATTTTAATTTTGATACGGGAAATTCCATCCCTGGAGGCTCAGAGTCCACACTGTGGCAGCCCAGGGTTATGCTCTAGAGAGGCCTGACCCAGGGGAAGCACTGAGAAGAGAGGAAAGCTGCGTTTCTCATCAGCCAGCTCCCCTTCAAGAACACTGCTCCCCTACACAGACCCCTGTTCTCTATGATAGCCCCCAGTAGGTCCAAATCTTCCAGTGTGTTCTAATTCCACTCCTCTGACTTCTGCACACATCAAGACTGAAGCTGTCAGGGCTGGCGCTGTGGTGTAGCGGGTAAAACCACTGCCTGCAGTGCTGGCATCCCATACGGGCACCGGTTCAAGTCCCGGCTGTTCCTCTTCCAATCCAGCTCTCTGCTATGGCCTGGGAAAACAGTAGATGATGGCTTAAGTCCATGGGCCCCTGAACTTGGGTGGGAAAACTCAGAGGAAGCTCCTGGCTTCTTGTTTTGGATTGGCGCAGCTCCAGCCGTTATGGGCAACTGGGGAGTAAACCAGCAGATGGAAAAACCTCTCTCTCTCTGTCTCTGCCTCTCTTCCCTCTGTATAACTCTGACTTTCAAATAGAAAAAAAAAAGACTGAAGCTGTCCAGTAACAATATCCCACACATCCTTGTTGGCTGTTGACTGGCCCCTTAGCCTCTTGAGTGCCTCTCCTTTGCCCTCTCCAATGTTTCAAAAATTTCAAATCTTCAGAAGAGCCGCAGAAAATATATGAAGAAATATGAGCAGGTGCAGAGCCTTCGCCTCTAGTCATCAAGCTTTAGCATGCTGCCACACTCATGTCTTCTTTTTTCTTTCTTTATGTGAGTGTGGATGTGTACAGACTGGTTGTATAATATTTTTGCTTTTGTTGAACTATTTTAGAGTTAGACATACTGATTCATTCCTTTTAAGTATTTACTCTTATGTATGTCTTAAGGTCATTGTCCACTTGGGAAACCCAACAATAATGCTGCAGTATAGTTACTCTATAGTCCTTATTCATGTTGTTGTCCCATAACATTCTTCTTCAGTCTTTCATTTACAGAAGGTCTAGAATATACCTGCTGCTTGTAACATTATGTGTGACCACCTATTCTCCTTCACGAGACATCCCACGTGTTGGTGGACACCGTTAAGACTTGAGTATCATCCTTGCTTAACAGATAGAGAGAAGAGGCTGGGTGCCCTACAGGGAGGGCTTTCTGCTTCCTGCTGGCAGAGCCATGGGCAGGGGCCCCGTTTCTCCCAGACCCAGCCTGGGACCAGGAGGGGAGCAGGGGTAGGAGATTACATTTATGGTCCTTTATCTTAAGTCTCCACAACCATCAATCTAACGTGTACAAGACCTGGCCAACTCCCCCCTTCTCCCACAGTCAGTTGCCCTGAGCCGCTGTGATGCTGCCTTCCATCCCACTGTCTGTCTGGTGGCCTGCGTCTCCAAGGGCTCAGATGACATCAATGAGGCAAACTCTCTTGATAGGGACATAGAGGGGAGAGAATTACCACTGCCCCTCACAAATAAAAAAAAAATGGAGACAACTGCCACCCATGTGGGAGACCCAGATGGAGTTTCTGGCTCCTGGCTTCAGCCTGGCCTAGCTCTTGCCATTGTGGCATTTGGGGAGTAAACCACAAGATGGAAGGTCGGTCTCTCTCTCTCTCTCTCTCTCTCTCTCCCCCCACACCCCTCCTCATTTGTTCCACACCCATAACTCTGCCTTTTACATAAGGTAAATCTTAAAAAATGTTGCAGGATGAATCTGAGCAGCCTTTCTCCTATGTTCCAAGTTGCCCATAGAAAGTACACACTCATATCATTCCCTGTGTGTGTGCATGTGTGTGCACGCATGTGTGATGGAAGCAGTGATGAGGTAAGTTCAGTGTAGAAAGCATGACAAGGTGCCTGTTCCATGGCACATCAAAGCCACATGACATTCCCTAATCAATTTTATCAAGAAGAAAACTGGTATTTTCCTTCATATCTGCCTGGTGCCTCCACTTCTCTGTTGTTTCCAACCTCGAGGGGACAGCAATTGTCTTGTTTATTATCGGCCCTCTGAATCCCCCATTTTTGAAGAGTTGAAGTGTGTGAGGGCAATGGGGATGACCAGCACTCTGCTTGCTCCGAATTCCTCCCTCCTGGAGGAGGGAGAGTGTTGCCTAGGCTATGGAACAATGGGCAAAATTGAGGTCTGCTCATTCAGGGTGCTGGTAGTGAGGACACAGGCAGCTAGCCAGGCTCCACTGAGTCCTGGCCAGCTGACTCGCCAGCAGACCTCCACAGAGAACTCAGAAGGTGGGAGGAGAGCCTCAGGATTCTGGTAAGCAGGTACACATGGAGCAGGAAAGCCTCCATTTAAAACTCTGTGGTGAAAGGTCAGACATGGCTAATGGTGCTTGGCCATCCACTGTCCTTGATCTCCAAGCCAGAGGCTGCTGGACTGCAGAGGCCGTAGCAAAGGGTTTTGTGCCCAGCTGCCAGGGGCTGATGCAAGTGCTATGGAAACTGAGCTCCCGGGTTCCCACCAGGCCCCCTGGAGACATTCAGGCTTCTTTACCAGGAGGTGACTGGCATTGTTCTTTCCAGAACAAAGTGTTCCCCTTAGATACAAAGAAAAATGGCCTCTTGTTCGTTGAGGCTGAGAGGGTGGAATAAAGGTTAAGTGGCAGTAAATATAAGGACTGGAGTCTCTTGGACTTTTGCTTACATCAGTAAGACCCTAAATTATCCTGATGTTTGGTTTGTTTCTGAATGTGGGAAGAAATAAAAAGAAACAAAACTTTATCCTGAAGCAGAGGCGAAGCTTTCTAGGCTCTGTCCTGGCATACAAAGAGTATGTATGAATATGAGAAAGAGAGAATCCACACGTCACAGACACAAGCAAACAAACTGATGTTTCCCCAAGGAAGACCGAGATGAACGGTCCTTCCGTCTCTACATGGATGGCACACTTTGAAAATCAGCCAGCACGAGCCTCTCCCCTCCACAACCACAAACATATTTGCCTCCTCCGGCGAGAATACGAACACCACGGCCCAGGTGCCCTGGTCTGTTCCCCTGGCACTGGCCAGAGTCATTGCCAGTTCTGAGTGGGTTTGGATATTTGGATTTGGCTCTTCATTCCATTCTGAGATCCTACTTATGGACTTAGCAGAGTTCTCGGTACAGCGTCAGTGTCTAATAAAAGGGTCAGATGTGCATGTTCTTTCAGTGGATGTGAGATAGGAGGTTGTGGAGGTTAATGGCACAAGTCTTAGACACAGTTCTGTTACTCATACCACTGGTGACTTTGGATAAGCTGCTTGCCTTTCTTATGTCTCCCTTTTCTTGCCTTCAGAATGGAGGTAACAGAAAGGACTCTCTTGTGCTGTTATCTGAGAATGTCTTAATATGGCTAAAGGATGTAGTGTCTTCTGTTAAGAACTCCTCACGGTTTCAATTAGTGCTGAAACAACTTCTTTATCAATAAATTACTGTGGTGGAAAAACCCTTCCTGGTCCTTCAGTTCATCATCAGCATAATTAAGATGATTGGATTCTCAAATTAATCAGAGTTTATCTCCACTGCTATGTGTGTAGATATGGGTGAGGTGCTGGTTCCAAAGACAGGGATTATTTTAGGCAATCTTCACAGGAGCCTTTTGATGTTCTAATAATTAGGGAAATTTTTCAACAAAAATTCCTAATTTTCAGTACTGTACAAATGTCTATGCTATTTAGTCTGATCACTAACTGTTGTATACATGTGTTGAAATATTATACTGTATCCTATGATATGCATAATTATGTGTTAATCACAGATGAAAATACAAATATTAAATTCTCTTTTAAAAAGCCCTAATTTTACCTAGTGTCTAAAGTAATCCAGAATTAGAAAATTCCCTTTCTGGATTTCTAAAACGCTCAAAGTACGTTGTGAGGAAAAAAAAAAAAAACTCTGATACATGAATATTTGACAGGAATCATTCCAAAACTTTAAATGAAGCTTCTTCAAAGAGTGTGTGGAAAATTTAAAAAGTTGATTTTGGTACAAAAATTTTTAATTTTATGTTTCTGAACATTACCAATAAAATCTAAACATTACCTTCTTTCACCAAAGATTCAGAATCAGACAGAATGGACCCAAACCTTGCATTTCTACCACATTTGCACACGTGATAAACTACAAAGGAAGCATACACTACTGTGTGAATTTCAGGATTACTATACTGCAAGAGTGAGAACATCTGGTACTGCCAAGGTAACTGCAGGTAGAACTAAAAATTCAGTAATTCTATAGCAGCCTAATTTTAAGTTGATAATTTTGTATGGCCCACAACTGATGTTGTAGACATCCAAATGGCCCTTGCCAGACAAAAGGCCTCCCCACCCTTGCCACTCAAATGACTCCATCAAGGCATCCCAGAAACAGCTCAGTGCTGAACCTTTCAATTTCTTGTTTTGCTGCCATTTTATTTATTTTTTTCCCCTTGCAATGCTTCAATTTGGTTGCTTACCTTAGGTTCCCATGATTATCCAGGGGACCTTTCTGACATAGGCAGTTAGCAGGGATACAGGGGAATCAAATGAACTCTCTAGCCAGGATGAAAAGAATCCGATCTCCACCGGATCACATGAAAGAAAGCAGAGCACGGCACCATGCACTTGCCTCACCCAGCATCCTATGATGACACCCACAGTCTTCTGATCTGACACTTAGAGTTGGAAGAGTTATTTGGTTATATCACATTCTAGAGCAGAATCATGGCTACCACTGCCCTCAGTAAACTGCCATGCAAACAAGAGGATTCTCTTGGAAGTGCCCATTCGCATTGCCCCTCTCTGCCTGCCTTGTCATCAGACTTCTTGCGCAGTCTGCTTGGATCATTTAGGCTTTTCTCTCAGGAGCTTCTTAAACCATGGGTGCCTTTATGGGAACCCTTGAGGTGCTCCCCAAATGCACAGAAAGTGAGCTCTGGATTTTTAATACAGGACAGTGACATAAGGGATGAAAGCAGATGTGTTTGAAATTCTTGGCTCCTGCTCTTGAAGTTGGGCAAGCCCCTTAGAATTTGTTTCTCTTATCTGTAAAGTGCAGTTATTAGTGTAGGTACTTCAATTTGCAGTTAAGGTGAAATGAAATACATTTCAAATGGTACCTGCCATTCATTAGAGGCTCAAATGTGTAGGAGCCTCTTTGGTGAATAAAATACTTAATATAAGGGCTACTATTTCTCAGAGGGATGCCTGTCCACCTTGCAAGCTTTGCTATAGAACAGTAGCAGCAGCCACAGTCTAGAGAAAGGCAAGGTCATATGTTGAAGAAGCCTAAAAGTGCTGAGCATCCTGGCTCCCTCATCTACTAGCCCCATACTATGAGCACGTCACCTCACCTCTCTGTACCTGCTTTTTATTCACTTCTAAATGCCAAATCAAATTCACAAACTACTGTGAAGAGCAATAGATGTGCTAGTGTAGTGGTGCCCTTTGCCTGGCAAGGCTCCATACAAAGACATTGGACTGGCAATATCAAATGCTGCTGGTCAGGTGTTGAATCCAGAGGCTCCTTTTTCAGGACTGCTCTTCTGTAAGGGGCTGGACTTTCTGATCCTATCCTGTGGCCATTTGTATAAAGATAGCACAGCTATGACTCTGACATAAAAAGTAGAGCCAAGAAAGGCCCAGACTTCCTATAACTATGTAGTCCAAAGTCATCAGCTCCCAACACATGGGACATGCACATATCAGGACTGAGTCTGAATCTGAAATGGAGCCCCTAAGATCTTCACTCTTAGGATACTTTTTGGTACCCTGGCCTGGCCATACAGAACATCAGCTCTGCTTTAAGCAAGGTTTGTCCTCTAACATCAATTAAGCATTTAGCAAGTGACAGGCATTGAGCAAAGTTGATTTATCTTTAAAGAAATTCTGTGAGTATTTCTTACCTTTCCCATTTTAAAGATATGGGAACTGAAACCTACCTAAGGTCATCTAGCTAAAGGGTAACAGATCAGTGAGAATACTCCAAAACCCTTCATCTTTTGACTTTATCATATAGATAACCCCTCACTTTATACAAGCACCAGCTCTACAGGGATCTAGTGTAGTCCCACTCACTTTTCTTTCTGGCAAAAGAACAGCTTACATTTGGAATGAAGATTTGGTATGGTGAGTGATGATTGAGGTATATATGACTTCCAAGAAGATCAACATATAGCAAACTTATTTTTTCTAAATAAATGCATCAGCATAGGGATATAAGAATTTTCTTTTAGAATTAATCATAACAATTCATTCTTGATGAATGTTCCCTAAGACATGTAATACACAAAGATCTGGTAGATACAGATTTTGTATTGTATTACTTGAACAAAGCAAGGATAAGATAGTGCACAGTTAAAAAAAAGATAATAGTTGAGGCAGAAAAAAAAACTGTATTGACTCTTAATATACATCAGTACAATCATAAGTATAATTACTGCTATTCACTGATATTTTGTTTCTTAGTGTTAAAGAATAAAATACAAAATGAGACCAAGCTCTAGACAAAGAGTAGTTTTAATTGTGGGAAAGGGAGATCATAGTCTGCTCATCTTTTGCATTCTTATTTGGCTTGGTGTCTGTGAGGGAATCACAGTGAGAATATGATTTGATAAAAATATTCCTTGTTATCAATGGACATATGTCTTTTTCTTGGATCTAACAGTTTGGGTTATAGTAGTGGTAGCAGATGGGAGCCATATTAATGCATGGTGGCAGTGTCAAGAGATATTTATGCCCCAGTAAATAATTTTATGATTTTAATGAGTTTGAAAATTTGCTACAAGAGATATTCCATGGACATGGAGAGGAATCATCTTTCAGCCACAATGTGATATGCCCTTGTCACAGGTGCATGATTTGGGTCACAGATTTTATCTTCAATTACTCTGCAGCTTTTAGTGTTTTCATCTCAAACCATTCTTTTTTTTTCCCATTTGCAACTTGGACCAGAGGTCAGAGGGTAGTATCTTTCTTTCTCTCCATGTGTCCTTCTCCCAGGAAGTCCTTTCACTTGGGGGACAAGACCAAACAAAAGAGCATAGACCGTGCAGCTGACTGTGTTGGATTCCCAGAAAAGCCCACTTTCTGTAGTATACTTTTAAATCACAGAATGTATTTATGTTCTCTCTCTCCTTTCTGTGGTCAATGACATGGGTCAAAGGCATTTAATCAAACTCTTGTAGAGAGATGGGTCCCATCACCATGCAGTGCAACGATCTAATTTGTCTTCTGTCAAAAAATGTATTTTGGGAACAGAGCCGAATATGATAAGTGTGATGTCTTTTTATGGTCACTGCTGAAATATGTGCATGGCACAGACTTGCTAGGCTCGTTATTTTATCTGTCTCTGGGTAAATATTGAAATTGTTGTTAGTGTGGATGCTAAATACTGGGGGGACATGGGGAGATGTTTTCTTTATTCCATTCTGAGTGAAGCTAGCTAAAGCCAAAATTTGCTCTGGTCTCTGAACCAGAATAATTGATGACCAAGAAGGCAATGCAATGATGGAAGGGTCTCCAGGCCAGATGCCTGATTGCTGTTGGAGAAATAATGATATAAATTAAGCTTATAGTTAAAAAAAAAAAATGTAAAAACAAGAAACTCCTCCATCCAGTAGATGGTGCCAAAATTTATAATGCTTAGCTACTTTGGGTTTTGAAGACAGCTTGCTAATTGCTTTGTCAATTAATGTGAGTGATGTAATTTAATTTCTTTTAATGCATCACATAGTGGTTTATTAAAGAACTCATATTCAGCTCTTTGGCCCTGGATGACCCTCTCATTTGTTAATGCTACTAACAATTTCCAGATACCCTCTGTCAAAGACCCTATCTTCCTCAGTGGAAGGGAAAAACTTGATTTCATGTATTAATTAAGGGCAGATAGAGACATTCTTCCTCAAAGAAACCCTATGTCTAAAATGTAAACCTGAACTCGCAAGGTGAGAAGACAGAATGATGTCTCATTATCAAGACAGTGAAGAAAAATCTATCTTTGGTCCCACATAGGATCCTTCCCCTAAGCCCACTGCAAATTTTTGCTATATGGTAAAGCTTTGCAGTCCTGGGTATTCTGCTACATATAATTTCTTTTGCTTTCTTTGACAAAGAAGTAGAGAAAGGACACATGAGACAAGGAAAGGAAGTAAGAAAGTAGCAAGAAAATTTATGGGAGGGGAACAGTCTACCCTGAAAATAACTCTTATCAGTAATACATCTCCTAGCACTCAGAGAGGTCCCTGTTTAGTTTCAACCCTGGAACCCTGAAAGCTAGATTTCCAACACAAATTATACAACTGTTGAAACTGTGGGAATTGAAGAGGATAAGTGCTTTTTTGAGGAGAGGGTAGTCCCATTAGTCAAAGTGTCAAAAGTTACCTTAATTTTCTACAGTGCCTTTTTTTTTTTTTTAGTTTATTTATTTATTTGACAGGTAGAGTTATAGACAGTGAGAGAGAGAGAGCCAGAGAGAAAGGTCTTCCTTCCGTTGGTTCACTCCCCAAATGGCCGCCACGGCCGGCGCTGGGCTGATCCGAAGCCAGGAGCCAGGTGCTTCTTCCTGGTCTCCCATGCGGGTGCAGGGGTCCAAGCACTTGGGCCATCCTCCACTGCCCTCCTGGGCCACGGCAGAGAGCTGGACTGGAAGAGGAGCAACAGGGGCTAGAACCCGGTGCCCATATGGGATACCGGTACCGCAGGTGGAGGATTAACCAAGTGAGCCACAGTGCCGGCTCCTACAGTGCCTTCTTTAAAAATGCCCAGACTAGGGGTTGGTGCTGTGGCATAGTGGGTATAGCCACTGCCTGCGGTGCTGGCATACCATATGGGTGCCGGTTCGAGTCCTGGCTGCTCCATTTCTGATCTGACTCTCTGCTATGGCCTGGGAAAGCAGTGAAAGATGGCCCAAGTCCTTGGGCCCCTGCACCCATATGGGAGACCCGGAGGAAGCTTAAGGCTCCTGGCTTTGGATCAGCCCAGTTCCAGCCATTGCAGCCATGTGGGGAGTGAACCAGTGGATGAAAGATTCTCTCTCTCTCTCTCTCTCTCTCTCTCTCTCTCGATGCCTCTGCTTCTCTGTAACTTTGCCTTTCAGATAAATAAATAAATCTTTAAAAAAAATACCCAGACTAGTACTTCCCTCTACTGCCAAGAAGCAATCATACAACACTAGTTAACCAGGATTATTTGTACCAAAAAAAAACAAAAAAAAAAACAAAAAAAAAAAACAAAAAAAAACATACCTGTTTCACAGGTGTGGTAACGGAGGCATAATTACTGACTTTTCCAAAGTGAAGTCAAAAGCAAAGCTTAGTAATGATTCAAGATTCTCATGTCTGTTGAATATCTATATGTAAGTGGAGGCAAAATTATCTTTCTAATTGTAAGCCTGAACCAATCAACTCTAAATGACATGATGCAAATTATTAGTATCTGTTAGGACTGGCAAAGAGACTTTTGAAACAGATTTAGAAAAATAGCAGAAGGGAAAAGTTACCAAGGTAGGTATTTATTTCTGGAGCCTATCTGAGGGTAATCTGGAAATTAGCATTTGTCAAGATTCATCAAATAATTCTACTATGAAACAACTGAAAGATAACCCTGGATAATAGGGTATTTGAAAGCAGTGGAGAATGATGTGTGTTTCATAAAATTCATATAAAATTATCTTAATTTTACTATTTTATTTAAATATGGATTAAAGTCATGAATTGATTATATCATGGTCTAAATTATTGTTAA
Organism: Lepus europaeus; assembly: GCF_033115175.1. NCBI lineage: Eukaryota > Metazoa > Chordata > Mammalia > Lagomorpha > Leporidae > Lepus > Lepus europaeus. The sequence continues at coordinate 69,091,213 of NC_084837.1, read as the reverse complement.
TTACATAAATATATGGAATAAAGTCACAATTATTGGGCATAGAAATATGCAATTTAGGAATTGTTGGCAGATGTTGGTATCTTCATTATTTTTCCATGTATAATTTAGCTGCCCAGTTACATTTTGAGGCATTTGTTAAAGAGCAACAGAACGAAGGCATAGCCTGTGAATATAATCAGGTTCTTGTGAACCCATCGAGTACCTGTAAAACAAAGAGAGATTTCCCAAAAGGAGAGTAGCGTCTAGAAAGAACAAGCCTCTTTTCTTATCAGAAGGGGCATTCTGATTGGCTATGAAACTAGCAATGAAAATGACTTTACAAGACACCAGAGTCTGGTAGTATTGCATTACCTAAGGGGTTTTGAATAAGGTGGAGGGAGGGTTTGGGCTGTATCATTGTGGTGTTAACAGCCAAACCATGAGCAGCTACTCTTCAAATAGGCAAGGCGATGTCAAGAACTTCTGAGGATAGGAATACTGGCATTGCCCTGTTTTTTTGTGTTTAGAAAAATTTATATTTTACAGCTACCAATTCATTTTTTAAAAAATGAGTGGTGTAGTCTGCATTCATTGGAGATTGAGAAAATTAAAAAAAGCTTGACCTACTGAGACAATCACTCATTCTCCCATCTGTGAGCCTGGTGTTGTATGGGGGAAAAATAACAGGCTATAAACACATGATTTACCAGCAAAAGCTTTAGAACTACAATTTCAAGCTTTCCAGACATACCTCTGTCTTTTATTTAAATAGCCTTTGTTTCCAAGAAACTATAAGCAATTTATAGACAAAGTTGAGTCCCCAGGTTCATAAGTGACATAATCCTGAGAAACAATATATCACTTAAAATCATGTAATTGGAAGTACCACAATTACCTTAAATCAATCCTGAAATCATGATCTATTCACCATATTTTATCAGGCAAGGTATTTAATATAAAATATCATGACATTAATCATTCTATTAAAATGTTTATTGTGAGTTATAATTTGGTGAAGCTATAAAGTGATACATCTCTAATTAATTTTGTTATAAATGACAAAAACTATTTCATCCTGTGGTTAGTCTTACCTGTCTTTGCAAATAAGCAGTGAAGTTATGCAGGGTCTAGGGGAGGGAGCAAGGAGTAGCCCTAGGCAGGAGACTGGGAAGGATACAGAAACAGGGATAGAAAAATCATTTCTGGGGACAGGTAAGAGGGGCTAGAAAGGAAAAGGACTTTTTGCCTTGGAGCTTGATCTTGGTCCTAGTCCCAGCATTTACTATCTGTGCAATCTTTAATAAGTTTCTTAATCTTTGTGATCTTGTGTCTCCTCATCTGAAATTTATACTATCTAAATCATATAAAATCATTTTAGGCACTAAATTGAAATGATGTATAGAAAAATGGTAAAGAACGTGCACAACAAAAAGAAAAGTGTATCACAATAATTTATTTAATTATTAATAGCTGTTTTCCACTGGGTTACTTGAGAGAATCATTACATCATTAAATAAATAGTTTGCTCTTAAAAACTACCGCATGCAGTACAAGTAGGTGACAATAGTGAGAGCACTACTTCTACAAAACTACCTGGAATATGTACCCTGAGATTTATAATTTCCAGCTCAGATTGGAGGCCACTATTTTCTCTGTCCTTAAGAGGAACTCTTATACATCAGGTAGCTCTTTAAGAGGACGGTACTGATTCCTTTGATCTGTTTCCAAACTCTACCTCCTCCCCCAAGACAACATTTTACATATCTTATCACATATATTTTCAGTCACATCTTACAAATTTGATAGAAAAGTGTTTACCCACTTTCTTGTTTTTAAAGATTTATTTTATTTATTTGAAAGACAGAGTTACAGAGAGAGGTAGAGACAGAGAGAGAAAGGTCTTCCATCGTTGGTTCACTCCCCAAATGACCAAAATGGCCAGAGCTGAGCCGGTCCAAAGCCAGGAGCCAGGAGCCAGAAGCTTCTTCTGGATCTCGCATGTGGGTGCAGGGGCCCAAGGGTTTGGGCCATTTTGTACTGCTTTCCCAGGCCATAGCAGAGAGCTGGATCAGAAGAGGAGCAGCCGGGACTCAAACCAGTGCCCATACGGGATGCTGGCATGCATGCTGGGGCTTTAATCCGCTGTGCCACAGCACCAGCCCCTACCCGCTTTCATAATTTGTGGCAATATAGGAGCCAGAAGCATGCTGTTACTGCACTAATGGACAATATTATTATGTTCTAAATATGTCTACAAGTTTAAAAAGTCAAAGGGACTTGGATTCTTTGGATTGTTAATTCTAAAATAATGTTGGGAGCATTGTGGCACAGAGGGCTAAACCACTGCTTGGGATACCTGCATCCTATATACAGACACCTGAGATTGAGTCCTGGCTCCTCTGTTTCCAACTCAGCTTCATGCTAGGGTACCCGAGTGGCAGCATATGATGGCCCACGTACCTGGGTCCCTGCTGCCCATGCCATAGGCCTAGATTGAGTGTTGGCTTCAATTCTGCCTAGCCCTGACTTTTGTGGTAATTTTGGGGTGTGAATCAGCTGAAAGGGCCTCCTTTCCAATCCCCAAAATTTGCTAATTGATGTATTTACCGATTGGTGAGAGATTCAGGAAACAGGATAACAAACAGGAAAAAGAGATGGGAGGGGCCAAAACCAAATTTACCAGTTTTGCATTTTCCCTCCAGGTTGGTCGATAACTCTCGATCTTTAGGAGAGGAAAGGAGTATGTCTTTCCTTGAAAAGCATAGGATGTTATTTAGTCAAAGCCATATCACAGTGGAGGTTCCTTCCTCCCTACAGAGAAAGGTGCCTCCTTCTTTGATGGTGCATTCTTTCTGCTGGGATCTCATTCACCGAGATCTTTCATTCAGGTCGTTTTTGCCACAGTGTCTTGGCTTTCCATGCTTGTGAGACTCTCATGGGCCTTTTAGCCAGATCCGAATGCCCCAAGGGGTGATTCTGAGGTCGGAGTGCTGTTTAGGGCATTCGCCATTCTGCGAATCTAAAATGAATCTTGATGAAGAGTGGGATGGGAGAGGGAGTGGGAGATGGGATGGTTGTGGGTGGGAGGGAGGTTATGGGGGAAAAAGCCACAACAATGCAAAAGTTGCACTTTATAAATTTACATTTATTAAAAAAAATAAAGAAAAGCATAGGATGTAAGTTCTACCATGCCCACTACTAAATCTTAGGAACCTGAAATGATAACCACAATGTAGAAATGCAGATTGTAATTGGGTCATTCATTTCATTGTCAAGTAAACATGTTTTATGTTTTGTTTTTAAAGGTTGATTTATTTGAAAATCAGAGTTACACAGAGAGAGGGAGAGAGGGAGAGTGGGAGAGAGAGAGGGAAGGAGAGGGAGAGAGAGAATCTTCCATCTACTGGGTCACTCCCCAGATGGATGCACCAGCCAAGACTGTGCCAGGCTGAATCCAGGAGACTGGAACTCCATCTGGGTCTGCGATGTGGGTGGCAGGGGCCCAAATTCTCAGGCATCCTCTGCTGCTTTTCCCAGGCAGGGAGCTGGATTGCAAATGGAGCAGCCCGAACACAAATTGGTGCCTATATGGGATGCCAGAGTCATAGGTGGTGGCTTTACCTGCTTTGACACAATGCCAGCCCCAACGCATTTCTTTTTGAACCCATAAACCTTTTATTTAAGCTATACAAGTGCCATGTGTTTCATAAATACAAATTTAGGAACATAGTGATTCTTTTTAAAGTGGTGTTATGGGAGGCAACATCAGAACAGGATGGACCAAAATATGAAGTCAATAACTGTCACTGTTTGGAGGGTGGGTTTAGATCGAAAGGCATCAGGGAATCAATGAGGATTTTAATGGTAATGAAATCCTGCTCTGAGAGAGTGATCTGGGGCCCAAAGCTGTGGCACTGTGGGTTAGGCCACTGCCTGCAACACCAGCATCCCATATCAGAATCGGGTTCACTGACCTGCTTCTGATCCAGCTCCCTGATATGCACCAGCGGAAGCAGCGGAAGATGGCCCAAGTGCTTGGGCACTGCCACCCTTGTGGGAGACCCAGATGGAGTTCCATGCTCCTGGATTTGGCCTGGCCTGCCTTGGTCATTTGGGGAGTAACCAGCAGATAGATGATCTCTCTCTCCCTCTCTCTCTTTCTCTCTCTCTGGCACTCTGCTTTGCAAATATATAAATAAATTTTTTTTAAAAGAAAATAATCTGGCCAAGGTGTACAGGGATGAGATTTATTGTGCAAAAGGTCCTATTACAAGCCCCGAGGTCTTGACACACTGTTTTCATCAGAAAGATCAAGATAACCTGGGGAGAAGCAGAACCTATTGGAATCTGCCCTGAAGCCAAAGAGAGCCATGGAGGGAAGCATGAGAAACATATGAAAGATTAGAAGACTCTAAGGCTTCAATAGTGGCTGATTTGGGAGTATGGTGCTGTAGTTAGCAGAAATAAAAGATGAATTGTGGAAATGAATTTGATTTTATGTATGTTGGTAGAAATACTGGAAAAGCTGTTATATAATTGGTCAAGATGCACTGACTATGGAAATCTGGAACCAAGTATAGAATTTGAGCCTATTCAAAAATGTACTAGAAAAGTATTTGCCACCAAGAAAACTGATTAATCTGCTTAGAGAAAATAGATATTTACAGGAGAAGGACAAAGAACAGAACCAAAAAACAATGACAGAAAGTAGAAATTTCAAAGGTACTAACTATGTTAATACTACAATCACTGGAAAGCATATAATCACTGGAAAAAATGGTTTAAGGGCAGCCAAAGCCATGGATATTGTCTGATACTGAAGAGAAGAAGGGACCAGCTTGGGGAAATGAGAAGCCAGAATAAAGCATTGGCAGGGGGTGGTGGTGGTGGTTAGGGAAGACAGTATAAAAATTATTTTGAAAATGACAAAGAAAGGGGACCATTTACAGATTAAAATAATAAAGATGCAACACAAAATGGAGTCAAACACAGAGAAGGAAGGATGAACTCTGGCAACCAATAGGATGCATCTTTCTCACAGTAGGAAGACATGGCAAATCAGTGATTATCCATGAAGCTTAAACAAAATTATGGGGATTGTGTCAGACATGGGTGTATCTTTAGAGAGTGTGAATAAAGAACTGAATCTGGGATTGTGAGACAATGAAGTGCTCAAACTCTTGTTGAAGTTTTGGCTGGTAACAACTAATAGTACATTGAAAAACCACTTGAATGTAGCTATGATCATCCAAGTGAGATGAGACAGCAAAGGTACTGCTCATTTCTGTTTCTCAAGAAGTTTTTGGTGGCCTGGAAGTCAAAGACCCCAAAATCTGTTAGAGTGAGGGGAGGCCAAGTAGAGGAGAAATTCTTGTACCATCTCAATTAGGATGTTGAATTCTCTTGAAAGAAGGACCAAGCAAAGAAAAAACCAGGGAGATACGGCACATGGGAAAAGGTTGCAAACCAAAACATGAGAGACCAAGCACCAGAGAGGATGCTGAGGGTAAACATCAGACTCAGGGGAAGGGTGGGACATCACTACCAGAGGTGGATTAGGATTAGGATCGTTTCAGTGCTGACGGGCTCTAAGGTGTGATCACGTCACTTCTGTCTGAGTGGAAGAAAAACACAAGTTCCTGGAGCTGAGACACAAAGAAATACGAATTAAATTTAGCAAGGAGGCAAGCCCCTCGTAGAGAAGGAAAGTAAGAAAAAGGTTCTGAAGTCACTGAGGATGTGGGGAAACTGTAGGTGGATCTTCAGTGAGATAGTGGAGGAGATATTCTAAGCATACAAAGGACAAACACTTCAAATAACATGTCCTCCGCTGAGTGTTGGGCCTACACTTTCAGAGACAACAAAGCCCAGTTCATGCCAAATAATGGACATCGTGGAACACTGCTGTACTGCTTAGTCTTTGACCAGCTAGAGAAAACAGTGAATCTGAAAGTGTGATAAATTAGCTCTAGTGTTCCATTAGTACACATTAGCATCTGTAATCAGAAATCTAAAAAAGAAGTTTAATGGAAAAATGGAAGTGGGCCCCTAGTGCTTTCATTATACTCCATTTTCTAGTTAACATTTTTTTCCCTAACTCCCTTGGAGAATTACCTTTAGGAGACCAAGTGAAAAATGTGTCTATAAAGGAAATATTGATTAGTTTAACAATCTCATTAAATTTGATTAACCTTTTAAGAGTATTAGGTAGATCTTTAAATTATACAAAGCTGCATAATACTTGTATGTTTAAAGCAGGGTATCTTTTAAATACTTCAGAAATTTATGAGAATTGGGTACTCATAAAATGAAAGTTAACCTTCAGAATTTTAAACTGTCATTCTTTCTGTACTTTACTTATTCTTCATTTTTCAGTTACTCCAAATTAAAAATATCTTGATAACAATTTCATTGTAAAAAACGTTTATGCAGAGAATAATACACTAAACCAGCAGAGGGCCAATAGAATACAAAAAAAAAAAAAAGTTAAAACATACACTCACACACATCTACATTAATAAGTCCTAGAACCTGCTTTCTCTTCATTTTTGCCCATTCCAAATTCTACAACACCACACTTGTGAGTCACACTTCCATAAACAGGACTTACAGACAAAAATTCTAACAAGAATAATAATAGAACTAGGAGGATAAAGGACTAACTTTCACTCCTGTACTACAATGGCTAACCTTTCCTACTCTACGTCTGTTTGGAAACTAAGTTCTTCAGCATGAGAGATCAGAACTCATCGATGAATAAAAAAATATGGAATTTTCCCCTCTGTTTAAAAGAATTATAGTAAAGAAAATTATATTATCTGCCTGAGTTGCAAGTTGGCTATTATTTGTGGAATTCCTTTAATCATGTGCAGCCATAAGAATGTCTCCCAGTTTTTCTGTTTTCCCCATTTAAAGCAGAATTTTTAAAGCTAAAATGGTAAGGTACCAGAAACTTTGTCCCTTATGTATTGGCCTTTTAAAAATTCAGTATTTTTTATTGACCATCCATTGTAATTTCTTCCCCTGAGATTTTAGTATGGTAATCAAAGCATGGGAATAGTCAAACATTATTACAAAATCCCTAAGCCAAATGTTCCTTCCACAAGGAACTTCTTTACTCTTCTAACAACTGTGTTTGTGATTAAACGTAAATATAAATTTTAATGTCTTGCTATCATATGCAGAATGATTCCTTAATTTGTATGTGTGTTTGTGTGTGTGTTTACCTCCAAGTAATTTAAGCTATTTTAAGGATAAGAAAAACATTTAAAGAATTCATATATCTTGAATTATAATACAATATACTGCCAAATTCATGAGCAGATATTTATCATGTTAAATTTGTTACACTAAGCATTCATTTGTCTTACATACTGATGATTCCTCAAGTTATATATTAATAAATTTTTTCAAGGATGCATAAAACTTAACATGAAAACTTTTGAAATCTTTTAGGACACAAAAGTTGTGACATGTTCCCTATTTGAGGCTTTAATGCTGTGTAGACATTTCTTTAGGGCATTTAAAACTCCTTTTGTGACTCTTTATCAGCTCTTTTACAGATAGTCGTGATCTGTGTAATATGCATTTTTCACTTTCTGCACGGTTGAAGGAGAGTTCATGTGCTATAACCAATTTTAAGGTAGAGTGTGAGATTACATTTCTAGAACAGAGAAAGCAGTAACCATTGGTTGCTGTTTATAGAAATGCCTAGTATTTACTTTTTGACAGACATTTATGAGTAATAGGGAGGATGATGCCAAGATGATGGTTAGGCCACTGTAATAACTGGTAGTGCACGTTGTTGACTGTAGATAGGCCTGAAGCAGCAAGCACTTGGGTAGTGAATCCATTTCTATGTAGGCAGCTTCTCTGCTTTTTGGAATAGATCTGACTTTGAAGAATATGTTACAGAAATATATGAAATATCATTCTGGCTAACTTCCTTTGTCTTTTTGAAGCTTTCATATGGCATAAATTTAAGACTTGAATTTTTCCATTGTAGATTTTATTCAAGTTGAAGTTTTGCAAGCCACTCTTCATTTCCAACAGTCTGGCCGTAAATTTTACAAGGGACTCCAATGTACTTTCAAACAAAAGTCTAGGATAGACAGAAGAGCAAAATGATTAAGAGTATAAACTTTGGAGTGAGGCTGACCTGGGACCAAATCTTAGCTCAGTCACATATAATGAATGGGCTGGAGAAATTTCTTGAATCCTCTGAGTTACTATGTACTCAGTGGATACTATATATAAAGCTTTTTATCTCTTAGGGAAATAGTAAGAAACACATGAACTAATACACATTAACCAAGAAATCAAGTTACTGGTAAATAAAAAACACTCAAAACTTGTAACTGGTGTAATTATGGCCCACATACATATGTAGGCTCTTCCAGTAAATTATTCAGCTTATTGACTGATTATCTATTGAGGGTCTCTGTGAATGTTGGAGCATAGCTAATCTCTCTCTAATACTCAGCATCAGTAACTGCTTGAGATATAATGTAATTTTCTAGCTAGGATTTTGTGCTAATATAATTTTTCAATCTTAAACAGAAGTCTCCACATCTGACCTTGATGACGTTTTTACTTGCCAACAAAAAGAGCACAAGGCAAGAATATTGAGGAATGAGAAGTTGCTCACAGTGTGTTTCTCTGGCAAAGGCATGTTTTCAGGAAGCACAGTTCTACCCATGCGAGAACCAGACTTTGAGAACAGACTATTGTCCACCTCTGCCTTTGTGGCTGTGCCTGCCGCCCCCCATTACTGAACTCCAAGAGCTAGGGATGGGGACTCCTATGAGAACTAGGCTTCAGTGAACATTTGGAGAATCTGATTGTGGTAGCTGATTCTAACTAATGGCTTGATTCCTGTTTTACAGCCAATATTTGTTTATTTGAAATCCAAGTGTGCTTCATTCCAGCTAAGCTTGGAAGGCTGGACGCAGAAGTTCAGTTTGCTTATTTGTTTGTTTCTCCAGATCACATGATTTGGTAATGTATATGAGAGGGAATAAACATCCCAAGGACTCTGACTTGTCAATATCTAAGACTTTTGATATTGAGACCAAGACAACTGTCAAAAATATATGTAAAATGCTTTTTCTTCTTTCTTTAATGGGCATTGTGAGCTCACTGTAACATTGTACTGCTTCTCTTTAAGAGGCACAAGTTGACGTTATACCAATGCTTCCACCATAAAATCCCTAGTACCCAGGCATGATGAGCTGCCTATAAAAACCTATGTGGATATAGAGTATGCTATTCCACATCTCATCATCTGAAAACGCTTTAGAGTGCACTTCAAGTATTTCCAGAGTCTTAAAAAATGCTTGAAAGAAACAAAGCCACATTCCAGTTCTCCAGCAATTTTTCAAAACATCTTTATATATGAGTTGGATAGGTATAAAAATACAGAAAAGTTATATAACAAATACACACATTTTAAGGTCCTGGCAAAAGAGCAAATGTTCAGAATTCTAGGACAAGCAATTTGTACATCTGTCTTAGAAATGTGCACTTCCTTCCTTCATGGACTGAAAAACAGGAGAACTTTTAAAGCATTAATCACATTTTTCTTTTTGTTCCCTTTGTGAGGAACTGTATAGACAAGTCCATTTTCAATAATGTGTTTCTGTGGATTCTTATGGAAAATATCTTTTGGTTTTTGTTTAATCCTCATTTTAGTCTAATTCGTAGTTATAAGGTTTTCAGTTTAATTTGGGTTTTTCTGTTTCACTCTGATTAACTTCATATAACAGTGCTTGAACTGGACATGTCTAAATAGGGCCCTATTCCACTGGCACGGCCAAGGTTGCTTAAATGTTTTCCTATATTTAAATGAGCTGTCTTTACAGCAATCACAAATACTCACGGCACAGGCTCCAGCTGTCCTTTGGCTGGGGGCAGCAAAATTCCCATCTCTGCCTCTGTCCTTGAGTGAGTCTCTCCCCATGTTTCTCTGCTACATATAAGGATGCAGTCATGGTTTTAGAGCCCACCATGTAATCCACCATGTAACTCAAGATTTCCTCACTTGATTACTTCAGCAAAGACCTGCTTTTTTTTTTAAAGATTTATTTATTTATTTGAAAGTTATACATAAAGAGGAGAGGCAGAGAGAGAGAGAGAGAAAGAGAGAGAGAGAGGTCTTCCAACTGATGGTTCACTCCCCAATTAGCTGCAATGACCAGAGCTGTGCCAATCCAAAGCCAGGAGCCAGGAGCTTCTTCCGGGTCTCCCACATGGATGCAGAGGCCCAAGGACTTGGGCCATCCTCTACTGCTATCCCAGGCCATAGCAGAGAGCTGGATCAGAAGTGGAGCAGCCGGGTCTTGAACTGGCACCCATATGGGATGCCAGCGCTTCAGGCAAGGGCATTAACCCACTGTACCACAGCACTGGCCCCAGACCTGCTTTTGCAAATAAAATCACATTCACAGGTAGCAGGGGTTAGGATTTGGATACATCTTTGGGAAGCTAACTATTCAACCCACTGTGGGTATTAAATCTTTTGATGAATCCTATTATTTTAGGATAAAATATTAATTCCTTCAAAGATCCCAGAGAACTCCAAGGAGCAGATCCCTGTCTATCTCTCACCCTTCATCTCACCACCACTTCACTTCACCCACTATGTTTTAGCCACAAAGACCTTCTTTAAGAATTTCACATAGGCCACTCTTTTCCACACTCAGGGTTTTAGTATGTCAGTTCTCGTCTTGTGGATGATCTTCTCACACTGCCTCTTACTAACTCTATTTCTTCCTCAATTCTCAGGCTCCCGCCTCTGATCTTCAAATAGGAATCATCTAAAAATATTGCACTAGCATTTATACACCATAAAGCTCCATAAATTAAAATAGCGTTTTCAGAAAAAGAGGAATAGGTAACTATCTCATAGTATGCTGTGGAATCCTATGCAGTTGTTTAAAAAATTGAGGTCTGACTACATACATTGAAATGAAGAGATTTCCAAGAGTGTTACATAACAAAAGCAAGGTGTCCCATAAGTGGATAATCATATGTATAGCATGACTTTGTTTATATTAATAAAAGACCCAAACTACACATGTCTACAAAGCTTTGTGTATATATAGAAACACATAAAAGGAAACCAGAATAATATCTCCCAACTGTTGACAGTTGAGAGACAGGCAAGGGAAGTAATGAGAGAGAAGAAAGGGTCTTTCATGTTTCCCCTGGATATTTTTGTACTGTTTCAACCATGTGTAAAGGAAATACTGTGTTTTACTTATATAACAAAAATAGCAATAGCTGAAACAAAAAAGAAATAAAAACAATATGGACAATTCAGGAATGTACAAATAGTTCAATAGAACAGACTAAGGAGTTCAGAGACAGGTGCACATGTGTCAGAGATTTAGGATTTGATGGAGGTAGATTCTCCAATCAGCCAAGAATGAACAGTTCTTCAATAAATGATATGGAGGCAAGTCTGGTGGGGAGGGCTGGGGGGAAGTAGATAATAGATTCCTGTCTTTAATTGCTCATGAAATCTCACATAAAAGAAAGAGCTTAACCCAAAAAAGAAAAATTATGGACAGAGTTATGAGAAGGCAGCTTTTTAAATATTTGAAATATTGGGACTGAAATAACTTTTATAAGCAAAATAGTTTAGATAAACATTATTGAATAACTATACCAGAGAAATGGTTGTATGTGTGCACAAGGAAGCATGTGTAAGGATGTTTATTAAAGCTTAAGATTAGAAGCAATATCTGCAAATCAGGGGAGGACTAAGTAAAGTGTCATACATCTCCAATACGGAGTATAATTCAGCAAGCAAAGAAATGAAACATATACATATCTAGTGCCATGGAAAAGTCACTGAAATATAGTGCTAAGAAAATTTTAAAATAAGATATATAATGTAATTATTTTTTAAGGAAGCTATAAATATGGTATAGCTATACTAGGCACAGATACATACACACACACATAAATGCACAGAGCTGTGTATAAACATGCATGTATCATAACTGTGTGAACAAAAGCTTGGGAAAATGAAAACTACCTTTTTATGATGGCGACTTTCTTGGTAAGAGTGGAGTTAGAGGGAAGCATTACCTTATTAGCAATAATTTCTTCCACTTTTCTTTAGGAAACTACTCTTCCTTTACTCTTAAAGGTCTCTATGGAGATTCATTATAGTACACACAGTCTCCTGCACAAGAAGTGGTAAGGATGGTCATAAGACCTAAGGAGGTCCACTCAGCGTCCTTCCTTGAAATTTTGCAGGTAGACACTGGGAGTGGAAGTCCTTCTCATGCTTCTAATTCCAGTATGACTAGCTTTATGTGTCTGAAGCCAGGCTCCCAATTCCTGCCTTCCTGCACTGGGAGGAAATGAGAGAGAAAAAGAGGGAGAGAGGTAGAGGAGGAGGATAGAGAAAGAAGAGGAAAGAAAAAGGCCAAAGGCCAATCATTTGATTCTTTGCATTTGGCCACTTATTGACTTGTCATGCCTTAGGGCCAGTCCCATTCCTGGAGTTACAACTTCTATGAAGCAAAAAATTCACTTTTCTTAATTTCATTTGGATATTGTCATTTGCAACTGAAATTCTTGGCTAACCAAGGCCCTTCCCTTTTGACTCTATGTATTTGTGTACATATTATTTGATTGTTTATACAAAGAGATTGTATTAAAATCTGCTTATATAAAAAGTCATACTTTGATTTAAGTATTTATTTGCACATTTCTTTGTTTTATATTGCTTTATCCCCATACACGTGAGGGCAAGGACCATTGTAGTAACAGTCCAAACCTGCCATCTTGTATTTGCTCAATAAATATTTATTTAAACAATAAAGTGTTTTTTGGGACTATAAAATTGTATGTATGCTTTTTTTAAAGAAAATTATTTATTTATTTTAAAGGCAGAGTTATAGAGAAAGAGAAGCAGAGAAAGATAGATGGTTCTTCCACCAGCTGAAGCCAGGAGCCAGGAGCTGATCCCAGGTCTCCCACATGGGTACAAAAGCCCAGAGACTTGTATCTCTTCTGCTTCTTTCCTAAGTACATTAGCAGAGAGCTGGATTGCAAGTGAAGGAGCTGCGATTTGAACCAGTGCCCATAAGGTATGCTGGCACTGCAGGTGGCAGCTTTACCTGATACCAGTGCTGGCCCTGTGTACATGCCTTGACAGCACGGTAACTATGACAAACATTTTGGGGACTAATTATGAGGGACTTTTTAAACCATACAGTATAGTTTCAGTCAATGGCAGTGTAGCTTTATCATCTGTTTCATTAAATCTCCAGTCTAAATTTTCTCCTATAAAAATGTACACATTTAGTAATAGAGTTTTCTAAGGTCAAAAATGTATTAAAATCTAATTGTACTCAGCCATGCCTTTGGCCAGGTGGAGGAGCTGGTTTCAGCAGGGTGCATATGAGGCCAAGATAACAGATGTGACTCTTTGGTAGGCCTGTTTTCTTCATTATAATGCACATTCAGCTGTCTGGCAACCTTGCACTTGAGCTCATAATGAGAATGAGTGAGAGGGTGTTTCAGAGTTGGCGCAGATACACTAGAAAGAGCTCAAAGCATTCTACTGGGGGAATACCAACATCTTCATCTTCCTCAATAGAAGACAACTTTATCAATACAAGACCTTTTCCTACAATGCCCTCACCAGCAGGATCAACATCAAAAGTTCAATCTTCATTTTAAAAAAATCTATGTAAGTTCTTTCATTGCTGTTTCTGTTTGTGGTTCACATCTGTTTGTTTTCTTGACATGAATTGCACATTACAAATTCACTCAGTACACGGATGGAAAATATTACTGAGAACATTGACTGCAGCTGTCCTTTTCATAGTCTGATATTGTTTGCAATTCGGTCTCGTATACTTTTTTTGTGCTTTAAATAAAAATGAACTCTTATGCCTGGTCACAAAATATCAATAATTCCATTTTCCAAGAAACCATGATTATGGACTTGCAAAGACTTTGGCACTATAAAACTTTGGAAATTCTCCTAAACTCATTCTCCTACCTGGCCTTCATGTTCTAATTCAGTTTATTATAAAGTAGAGCTTTAACAATCAGGTCCTTTCATCACCAACCCAAAAGAGTTCAAAAATATGGAAATGTTATCAACAGTGTTAATGGCCCCTTGGACTGAATCTTTCTAGCTCCTTTTTTGGAAAGCAGTATTGACTTCTATCACTTTAACTTGCAGATGAAAGTGTTCACAAAATTGGGTGCATTGTGGAGGATAGTGCCGCATCTCTTGGCTGTATGAAACATGGGCATGAGACATGATGATACTGCTGCTCATGCTATGCCTATCTGCCACTCATGAAAGAGTTACAGACCACCCTGCTTGGGTTTTCTGCTTTTTTCTCTCAGTATTGTCATCAGTTCTGGACAGTGGTCAAACTAACCCAATTTAATGACATCATTCTAGAAAGCTGGCTATATAACATAATTAAGCCTGACATAATTTTCTTTGGGGAAAACATTGCATGACTCTTTTTGGCATTGATTTAATTGCAATTAAAAACCAAAATATTTCACTGTTTCAGCAAAACATTTTAACATGTACTTGATCCTGGTGACCTGCGTTTTTTTGAGAGAGATAGTTATGTCTCTATCTAATTGTGATTATTTTGTGCTTATTCCTTATTCCAAAATAGTAACTATTTATCCCCAACAGACCATGTCTAGGTACCCTGTTAAACATGCATGTGAACAAACATATTTTAGTTGGTTTCATCCAATGTGTGTTGTAACTTTAATGGATCCAGAAGTACTGACATCTCTTGTCCTGGCCTTATAGATCACAATGGCTCAGATTTTGAACACATATATGATCATATTCTGTAGAATCATGGTGACAAAAAGTACTGTATTTATAACATTAAGAATTGGATAATTCTACCTCTTCAGTAGCATAAAAGTTATATCCATAAGAATTCCAGCTTGAAATATTCTCTAAAGTAACTATTTAGTAATAGTCATAAATCACTACATTATTCTAATTCAAATATGCATTTTTCCAGTGTGATGGTTTATTTATTAGAAGTCTGAAAAACCAGCTAGGATCAGGATTTATCTCACAAGAAACCATATGGCATTCGCTCTCTCCTACCCACTATGACTACACAATTTGACATTACTCTTTGACTAAATTCATGGCGATGAAAGGGTTTAGGCTGAATATTATTTACAGTTATTTTAAGAAAAGAGGAACAGAATCAAAAACAGAACATAGATAGTAGAGGTTTTGCTTCTTTCTTGAATGCTCTTTTGAATTCAGAGATTACTTGGGGCCATAAGCCTGATTGGATTCCATCATAGCATCTCCATGGCTCAAGTGACTTACAAGGAATAAAATATGAACCTCATCAAACAACTGGTGACAATATTTTGTATACTTGTGAAGAACTTCAACAACATTGGGAATTACATAAATAATAAAGCTCCCAAGTCTGTCCTCTGCCAACAATAGATTATAATCAAAACAAACATATTCCTACACTGCCTCTCTTGGTACAATGGTCTTTGATAATTTTACACAGGAAATGTTCCTAAAATATCACAGAAGTACTTTGCATTGCCAGTGGTGGGGCAAAACTTTAAACAGTGCTGTACAGGAAAATATCCCTGAATGGCTATTGAAGGGGTAAAGATATTTAATGGGGCTGCATAGGACGTACCTCTGCACTGTGACTGCTGAGATAATGTTGAAGTACTGTACAATGGGGAATGTTTTCAGCTTGGTGCCAGGTAGAAGATAACTCTTACTGCCAAAAAAGAGACGGAAAACACTCTTCCTGCTGCCAGGATATGCTTAGAATGCTACAAAACACACTGAAAATGCTGATTGTGCCAAAAAGAATGGAGAGAAGGGGGAGCCCTCCTGTGTACGAATAGTTGCAGGGCCAAACCATTTCTGAGGCTAGCAAGTAAAGCTGGCAGCCAGCAATTTGGTGAGCTAAACAAAAATCATTATAAAAGTTCAACATGATGTAGACTTTAAGATTCTGCACACAGGAATGTAGCAATAAGGGCCCTGAAATCAGAAACCCACATCTTACATGGAAGAAACAGGGCAGGGCATTTTTAGCAAACCAAAGAAGCTGAGACCAGAATAATAAAAGTGGAGAAGAGTTCAACCTGGGCCAGCATAGTCACCATTCCTTGGTCATGAGATTTAACAGACTTGAACAAATCCTTACAAAGAAGGCCATGAAGATGGAGAATTGAAATCAATAGTGATATTTATCATCATTTTATAGTAAACATATACCCATAGCAACTAAATATTAAAAGCCACATGGTTTTCAAATCCTAGAAAGTAGGTTTAATGCCTCAGCAAATCCTTTGGTGTTCTTCAAAAAGTCCTATATTAAAAATCACCTCCAGGTTTTTTAATTGATAGAAATTCAAACAGGCTCTAGACTTGACGTTCCACTTAACATTCTGGGTACCAAGTGGACGAACCAGGCAAGTTTTCCTTGCCATTTTTTTGAGCATGAATTCATTCATGAAAGAAACAGAGACTCCAATGAGCCACATCCTATTCCAGCACTGGAGAGGGCCTGGACTTTCCTTTCCTACAAGGCGACAAGATCAGTGTAAGAGCCAAGATGATCTATCTCTCTTCTCCTAAATTACCCTCATGCATACCTCTCTAGCCTGAAGGGTTTATCACCAGTGTTTAAAAAAATTAATTATTAATATTTTCCGAAGGTACATGAAGTAGTCCTAGCAAGTATTCTGACAATAGGTCAAATGGTGAGGCTTTATAAATAAATGGCTCTGAATTCACACTTCCTGAATTCAGGTTCATGCTCATTCTGCTGCACATTTCCTTTTTCTGTACTCACCATTTTCTATTTCCCTGTGTATTACATCTTTTGTTTACTGTTTGTTCGCCTTCATTGTTGGAATTTGTGCCCCCACAAGGGCAAGTGTTCATGTCTACTTGATCACTGATATAACCCAAGCAACCCCCAAAAGTCCCTGTCACAGATTTCTCAATTGAAAGTGCTGACTGAATAAAATTAATAAAAGTATCCTCTTTTCCACTACATGAAGAATTCAACAAGCAGTAAGTAGAAAAACCACTGTTCCTCAAGAGTACAGATACAGGCTATAAACAATAATCAAATCTCAAAATGTTGATTTCACTCATATACATCGCAAAAAAAATTCTAAAATAAACTTTCTCAAAAATATTTTTATCATGTTTCATTCCTTCACTCAATAATTTATGATGACAAAGTCTTAAAGAAAGAAATAGAAGAGGATACCAAAAAATGGAAAAATCTTCCATGCTCATGGATTGGAAGAATCAACATCATCAAAATGTCCATTCTCCCAAAAGCGATTTACAGATTCAATGCGATACCAAACAAGATACCAAAGACATTCTTCTCAGATCTAGAAAAAATGATGCTGAAATTCATATGGAGATGTAGGAGACCTCGAATAGCTAAAGCAATTTTGTACAACAAAAACAAAGCCAGAGGCATCACAATACCAGATTTCAGGACATACTACAGGGCAGTAGTTATCAAAACAGCATGGTACTGGTACAGAAACAGATGGATAGACCAATGGAACAGACTAGAAACACCAGAAATCAACCCAAATATCTACAGCCAACTTATATTTGATCAAGGCTCTAAAACCAATTCCTGGAGCAAGGACAGTCTATTCAATAAATGGTGCTGGGAAAACTAGATTTCCACGTGCAGAAGCATGAAGCAAGACCCCTACCTTACACCTTATACAAAAATCCACTCAACATGGATTAAAGATCTAAATCTACGACCCAATACCATCAAATTATTAGAGAGCATTGAAGAAACCCTGCAAGATATTGGCACCAGCAAAGACTTCCTGGAAAAGACCCTGGAGGTACAGGCAGTCAAAGCCAAAATTAACTATTGGAATTGCATCAAATTGAGAAGTTTCTGTACTGCAAAAGTCAGACGAGTGAAGAGGCAACCGAAAGAATGGGAAAAAATATTTGCAAACTATACTACAGATAAAGGATTAATAACCAGAATCTACAAAGAGATCAAGAAACTCCACAACATCAAAACAAACAACCCACTTGAGAGATGGGCCAAGGACCTCAATAGACATTTTTCAAAAGAGGAAATCCAAGTGGCCAACAGACACATGAAAAAATGTTCAAGATCACTAGCAATCAGAGAAATGCAAATCAAAACCACAATGAGGTTTCACCTCACCCCGGTTAGAATGGCTCACATTCAGAAATCTACCAACAATAGATGATGGAGAGGATGTGGGGAAAAAGGGACACTAACCCACTGTTGGTGGGAATGCAAACTGGTTAAGCCACTATGGAAGTCTGTCTGGAGATTCCTCAGAAACCTGAATATAACCCTACCATACAACCCAGCCAAGCCACTCCTTGGAATTTACCCAAAGGAAATTAAACTGGCAAACAAAAAAGCCATCTGCACCTTAATGTTTATTGCAGCTCAATTCACAATAGCTAAGACCTGGAATCAACCTAAATGCCCATCAACAGTAGACTGGATAAAGAAATTATGGGAGGCTGGTGCCGTGGCTTAACAGGCTAATCCTCTGCTCCCGGTTGGGGAGCCAGATTCTATCCCAGTTGCCCCTCTTCCAGGCCTGCTTTCTGCTATGACCCGGGAAGGCAGTGGAGGATGGCCCAAGTCCTTGGGCCCTGCACCCGCATGGGAGACCAGAAGAAGCACCTGGCTCCTGGCTTCGGATCAGTGAGATGCGCCGACCGCAGCAGCCATTGGAGAGTGAACCAATGGCAAAAAGGAAGACCTTTCTTTCTGTCTCTCTCTCTCTCACTATCCACTCTGCCTGTCCAAAAAAAAAAGAAAGAAATTATGGGACATGTACTCTATAGAATACTATACAACAGTCAAAAACAATGAAATCTGGTCATTTGCAACAAAATGGAGGAATCTGGAAAATATTATGCTGAGTGAAATAAGCCAGTCCCAAAGGGACAAATATCATATGTTCTCCCTGATCGGTGACAACTAACCAAGCACCAAAATGGAAACCTGTTAAAGTGAAATGGACACTAGGAGAAATGGTGACTTGATCAGCCCTTGCCCTGACTGTTGATGAACAACTTAATACATTATCCCTCTGAGTATTTTTGTTGTTTGTTCTACTTAATACTATTGGTTGAATTCTGTAATTAATACACAGTTATTCTTAAGTGTTGAAACTTAACTGAAAAGTGATCCCTGTTAAATATATGAGTGGGAATAAGAGAGGGAGGAGATGTACAATTTGGGACATGCTCAATCAGACTTGCCCCAAATGGTGGAGTTAGAAATGTGCCAGGGGATTCCAATTCAATCCCATCAATGGGGCATGTACCATTGCCATCTCACTAGTCTAAGTGATCAATTTCTGTTCACAATTGATCATATTGATAGGACTAAAAGTCAAAGGGATCACATAAACAAGGCTAGTGTCTGCTAATACTAACTGATAGAATAAAAAAGGGAGAGAATGATCCAACATGGGAAGTGGGATACACAGCAGACTCAGAATGGCGGATGTTCTAAACAGCACTCTGGCCTCAGAATCAGCCCTTAAGGCATTCAGATCCAGCTCAAAAGCCCATGAGAGTATTTCAGGCATGGAAAGCCAAGACACTCTGGCCAAAAAAAAAAAGAAAACAAACAAACAAACAAAAAAAAACAAAAACAAACCTAAATTAAAGATCTCCGTGAGTGAGATACCAGTGGAAAGAATAGGTCATCAAAGAAGGAGGTACCTTTCTCTGAAGGGAGGAGAGAACTTCTACTTTATGACCGCGTCTAAATATGATCAGAGTCGGTGAACTCAGAAGGCTTCCATAGCTTTGGCAACTCATGACAAGAGCCTAGGGAGATTACTGATGCCATAAACAAGAGTGTCAATTTGTTAAGTCAACAACAGGAGTCACTGTGCACTTACTCCTCATGTAGGATCTCTGTCCTTAATGTGCTGTACATTATGATTTAATGCTATAACTAGTACTCAAACAGTATTTTTTACTTTGTGTTTCTGTGTGGGTGCAAACTGTTGAAATATTTACTTAATATATACTAAACTGATTTTCTGTATATAAAGATAATTGAAAATGAATCTTGATGTGAATGGAAGGGGTGAGGGAGCGGGAAAGGGGAGGGTTGCGGGTGGGAGGGAAGATATGGGGGGAAAAGCCATTGTAATCCATAAGCTGTACTTTGGAAATTTATATTCATTAAATAAAAGTTATAAAAAATACCAAAAAAAAAGACATTACTTTAACGTAAATTCTAGATGAATCAATTGCTGAATTTAACATTTTTAGAGATTTAATCATGTGTTTTCTCTACCCAGAATCCTTGCCCGAACCAAACAACTTGCCTTTTTGTGCATGACTTGCTCAACGCTGATCAAGGCTCCTTACATGATTCTGTTTGCTGTACCTGAAATGGCTGCCCTCATTTTCCTGGACAGACACCTTCCTTCATATCTCTGAGAAGAAGTCATTCTTGTAGGAAGCTTTCTATCACTAGCCAGACATGACCAGTCACACCTCCACTCTACTCATCCCCAGAATTCCTATGTTCAATCTCACTTCATTCTTTTTTACTGGTTTTTGTACACAAAGATAGAACCATATCATAACCAGTTATGAGCTATACATAACATACAACTGTGATCCTCCTACCAGGGTTAGGGTTTAGCATTCTAGGTAGAAATAGTCCATACTGATGAAAGGCTAAGGCAGAATCATCTTCCCCTACAGACACATTGGATATGTCAGTTGAAGGTGACAGGAATTGGCAGTGACCTGACTTCAGGGTGAGGTGTCTGGAAACTACAATAGTTGTGAGTTAAAACAGGCTTGTATCCATCAGTCTTGAATTCGTGGAAACACTCAGTCAAGATCTGTTCAAGAAGAACCATGGGAAATATTCCACTGCAAATAATTGGAGCTCAGGTGTCTAAAAAAGCTTAAGAGTTTAAAACATTTGCTATTTTCTCAAATCCATCCAAACTCTTTTCAAATCTGCCAAAGGCACTTATCCTCTTCACACACTTAAGTGCAGAGCTACTTTGTAGCTGTAAATGGGGGCAGCTTGGAGTTCAGGATCACAAAGCCTAGGCTGACCATCGTTTTAGAATCGGAAAACTGCAAGTGTTTTGTGGCTGCTCACCTCATAAAGGGCTCTCTAAATCTTATCTGAACTGCCCTCATCTGCTGGAGACACAGTTTCGAACCCTACAAAGAAAGCATTATGGATCTGTCTCTCTCTCTCTCTGCCTCTCCTTCTCTCTATGTACAACTCAGACTTTCAGACAAGTAAATCTTTAAAAAAAAAAAAAAAACTTAAGATGGAATAAGAGAAGAAGGAAGAGGAACGGTGGGGGCGTGGTTGGGAGGGAGGGGTGGGTGAGGAGTATTACTATGTTCCTAGACCTCTCTATATGAAATACATAAAATCTGTTTACGTTACATTAAAAAAAAAAGAAAAGAAAGATTGAAGAAATGTTGCAGTGCATAATGTACAGAACTGCAGACCACTTACATTTGTGTTTAGATGTGTGTTTTCACTTGGAGGGACTGCTCTCTTTTTAACATTATACTTCTGTTTGCAAATAGCCCCTAGACCTAGTATATTGCAATTATTCAGTTAACAATAAAACAGCTTCCAATTTATTCATCCCAAAGGATTGTTTTCCATGTCACTACTCAAAATGTCAATTTATTGGACACGGACTTAATACAAATCGGGTCCCCCACTCTACATAAGACAACCTTATAAAATTGGTTCTAATGAGATAAAGTATGTAGCATATAAGAGATAATTGGCACTTATACATTTATTAGTAATATTAGCAGAGTTCTTGTGTAACAGTGAGTGGGTATTGGATTCACAAAAGGTCGATCTCAATAACTGAAGTAAGGTCCACAGTTCAGAACATCATGCCTGCCTCTAATTGAACTGGGAACACAGAAACAGGCTGGCATGGGGATGCTGAGTGGACAATGAAGGCTGCTCCTGCATATTAACTGGTGCTCTTTTCTGAACTGAGTGTGACAGAAGATATTGAAGATTTCTAAAATGAAACTTTTGTCCCCCGGAAGCTTATCATCCACTTGATGATACAAAATTGTTTCTGTAATGACTTTTTACAAATACATTTTATTCATTTTTATTTTTATTTATTTGAAAACAGAGAGCGATATTTCATCTACCAGTTCACTCAATAAATGTGTTCACCATCCAGGTCTGCTCAGGCCAAAGCCAGGAGCTGGGAACTCAGTCTGGCTCACCCATGTGGGTGGCAGGAGCCCAAGTACTTGAGCCATCACTTTCTACCTCCCAGGGTGCACATCAGCAGGAAACTGGATGGGAAGCAGAGCTGGGACTGGAACCCAGGCACTGTGATATGAGATGTGGGCATCGCAACCAGCATCCTAACTACGTCACCAAATGCCCACACCTGAAGTGACTTTTGATCAAGACCAACCAGGCTAAAGAAAGAAACAGGCAGAATGGTGGTGAAGAAAGACTTCTTTGCTCAAAACTCTTTTTGCCTCTGTTGTGGTCTATCACTGCCGAAACTCTGATTAAGCCACCATGGTTCATCAAGGTTGTTTTTGGCTCCAGCTGCCTTCCTTACTTCTACCTCACATTACCCCCAGGACACTGCCCTCTGCTCTTGCTTTTACCTTGTAGACTCCATGGTTGCTTCACAATGTTTTAATATTAGCCCAACCATTCTGACCAGCATCACCTTTTCCTTATGCTATTTGTGGGACTTAAAGATTAACCAGACAGACAAGAACTTTAAACTCTGTTGTTGCCCTCTGTTGACACTTCCAACAAGTTAATTCTCTGTTTGCCTTCCTGTAATTACCTTAATTACATGCCATTAGTGACCACTAATAAATACCAGTGTGCTTGATTTTCATAAACCTTAGTTTCCTTCCTCATATGCAGAACTCCATCACAGCTTTTACAAGTGGTAAAGATAGAAAGTGAGGCAAACTAAGTACACTCACACTTAACCTTAGGGACTAAAGTGAAAAATAAAGGATAGTTTATGAATGGGCTAATCGTTTTCCCTTGTTTCTGACATGGTCCAGCATTCCTTCTATGGCAGAAAAATATATATATACACACACTCTCTGCTCATTTATAAGACAGCAAATGTTAAAAGGGGTTGAGAAATAAAAGCTGCCTAATTGCTGCTATTATCTCAGCTCAAGGGGAGAATTGCTGGGTGATATTATGAGGATCGAAAAACCATTGAAGATTTTATTGATGGAACACTTTTGCTCTAACTTCAAGCCACAGAAAATGAAGGTCATAATTTCAGTTTTTATGAGCACCTGATTGGGCATTTACATATAAAGAGCTGAACTATGAGGAGACCAAGACAATACTCTCTGTCACAGCTTTCTACATTTCATCACAATATCTGGCATAAAACCAGCTTATCCAGTGTTGTCCCTTGGTCAGTTTTACTGACGTCAACCGCAAGTCTGGGTAAATAAACTGTATCAAGAATGGTCAGTTAGATGTTCCTCACTGGGCAACCCAACCGAAAAAAGAAAAACAAACAAACAAAAAAATCATTAGCAAAAAGTCTAATCCTGTGGCTCTTGGTTGTTTATAGATACTTCCAGCATAATTCATCTGCTTATTAAAACATTAAATACACTAAATTTATCTTAATGAGAGCAATATGTTTTTCTCTAAACATAAAATGAGGATTTTAATCTCTAATTACTATAGTTTGTGATCTGAGCTTTTCCTGTGTGGGGAAAATAAGTTATTCCAGGTCATTCTTTTTCTTTCCCTGCTGTAGACTAATGCTAGCATTTGTGAGACAGCTGGCAAAGGTTGGGAATGTGGTCATGCTGTCATCATAGAAAGGCATTCTATACATACCTAAAAATGAATGATCCCGTCCAGGTAAACCTAGGAAGGTGGTGTCAGCAGTACCAGGTACTCCTAATGGCATGCTGCACCTGAGTTATCGGATGGGATAACGTAATTTATATGTGACTTCCGGTACAAGTTCATGTGGTATTTGGAAACATTCAACTTTTCAGAAGGAGAAAAAAGAACAGGAAAAACAGACACTGTAATTAATTCCAGGGACAGGATATGTTTTCACAAAATTTTGGAAATAACTGGTTTGTGAATCTATCCAATACATTTTGACTAAATGAATACATATTTTGGGGGAAATAAAACATATTTCACATTATAAAATGTCAGTTTTCTGGCTCATCAGCACTGTTCTCACACCATTTAATTACATGGTATGACCCTTTTACAGGACTACTAACTATTACTGTCTCCTTCAAATATCAACATATTTTGGGATGAAAGGCAGATCTGTACTTAAGGATATGAACTGTCCAAGGCCTCTTTGCAAAGGGAGTAAGTGTGCTAAGAAATTGAATGCACTAGAGGGGCTGATGCTCTGGCACAGTGGGTTAATCCCCTGCCTTCAGTGCCAGCATCCCATATGGGCACCAGTTCTAGTTCTGGCTGCTTCTCTTCCGATCCAGTTCTCTGCTATGGCCTGGGGAAGCAGAAAAAGATGGCCCAAGAGCTTGGGCCACTGAACCTGGGTGGGAGACCCAGAAGAAGCTCCTGGCTCCTGGCTTCAGATCAGCTCAGCTCTGGCCATTGAGGCCATTTAGGGAATGAACCAGCGATGGAAGACTTTCTCTCTGTCCCTCTCACTGTAACTCCACCTCTCAAATAAACAAATAAAATCTTAAAAAAAAAAGAAAGTGAGTGGACTAGAGTCAGGGAAAAAATATCTGAGAAATGGAACAAAGAGTCTTAGGAGCAAATGGAATGAATTCATGAGAGAATAAAACAACCGACTGAATGAATTCAGACAGCACACTTGGGATCTGTTAGCTCTAGTCTATATTCATGCATCCCCAACCCTCATTCCCAGTGTTTGTTTCTGTAAGGATTTTAGGTTCAGGGTTTTATCAGAGAAACAGGAGAATGAGGAAGGTCGCAAACTAGACCATAGATAAGTGGAAGAAATAGTACCTAATTCTAGGCTATTTCTAAGCTTCAACACTGATTTGTAATCAGTTGAACCTAAAAATAATACATATCAAACTCATATCCTTCACATACATAGAGTGAGTACAATAATAAAATTATCTTTTTATAAAGTAAAATCTTATTTTAAGATTGTAAAGGTCCTTTCGAATTCTCCTTCAATGACATCTCCTAATCATCAAGAAAAGCAAAGCCCCTCTCAAGCTGATCCTAAATAGCGTTTGAAGTTCAGTTCTTACCAATCCTTTCATGAAATTTATGTCAGCTAATTGCCATTGTGACTGGAGCTAAAAGAATGAATAGATGAACGAAATGCCAGCCTCTCCAATACGGCGTTTATGCCCTGTCTCTCAGCCTGTACTTAGCATGAGCCACTTAATCCCTCTGGGACACCCCTGTATCTCCTTCAAGATCTAGGATAATTGTCATCACCCCTCTGTGGCACAGGTTTTCCTACCAATCTTTGTTGTCACTTCACTGCAGCCCCTCCATTGAGCAACACTGTTGTGAACAACTTAAGGTAAGTGTTCACGTGTGATTTCTGGGTCCCTTGTAAAGGTTGTTTAATAAGTAAGCAATGAACAAAAGAATATAGAGGCATGTTAGGAAGGAGGAAAACGTAAGCAAGTGTAATTCACTCAAATATATGAGCATGAAAGTATTTTTAAATTTATACATAAAAATTATGTAGTATCATGTTTTAAGATTTAATTTAAAATTAAATAAGTTTTATGATAAGAGTTGGCATAGAGTGAACTGGGATGCTGTCCACCTTCCTATATTTCAGCCTCCATCCCACTACTCAACTCTGCTCTGCAATTCTCCCTTCCAGGAACAGAAAATTCTCTTATAATGATTTAATACAATAAGTTAGTGCACCTTGGAGACAGGAGGTGATGGTTCAAGTGCTTAGGTCCCTGTCACTCATATGGGAGTGCCAGATTGAATTCCTGGAACTTGGCTTTGGACTGGTCAGCTCCAGACGTTGTGGACTTTTGGGCCGTGTAAGGGAGATCTTGCTCTCTCTCTTTCTCTCTCTCTCTCTCTTCCTTTCAAACAAATAAAACATTTTTAAAAAGAATAAGGATTAACTGTTTGGAAGCTTTCCAGCTTCACTTGAGGTTGCCTTCAGAAACACACAACTGGCTAGCTAAAGAAGTAGTTAGGATGCATTTTATACAAAACTGAAAACGAGTTATGCTGTCAAGGACTGTACAGTTCAAATGCTTGGGTTTCAACAGAATCTTTAAAACTTTCTATGAAACAAAGCTTAGCAGCTCACAGCCTTGTTTTTCTCATCTGAAAAAATGGGAAAAATACTTCATAGGGTTGTTATACAGCATAAATTAGATTATGAAGTTAAATGACTGACCATAGTTTCTGGAATAGAAACAAGGTTAAAACATATTGGTTATGATTTTGATTACGATTTCAGCAACTCTGTGGTTTTGGTACATGAGAGTTCTGTCCTTGATTCTGCAAACCTTATTTGAATGTTCACTATCTGCTTGGCACTAGTATTAGGTCAGGCTCCATTTTACAAGTCACAAACTGACCCTCAAATCTCAGTTAAATATCACAAATGTTTATTTTTTGTTCATAACCCATGTCTAATAATGTGTCAGCAGGGGCTCTGCACCACAGGCTCACTCATGGATTAGAGTTGAGGAATACTCCATTATCCTGCAGCTATGCCATCCTGAACACATGTCTACTATATTGCCACACAATCATATCATAATATCTTGAGAAAATCATACTATAATATTATTAGAATTTATTCTGGGCTTTCACTCAGTCTGGAAATAACACATATCTCTTCCATTCACATGCCATTGTCCAGAATTGGTCATAGTGCTCTGCTTAATTGCAAAATGGACAAGTGATATAGGGGGACAAAAGAACCATTTTCTGAGCAATACTGATTTTGATTCAATAGTTTGTTAAGTAGAAGGGATAAAAAATGACTAAGATTTAGTGCCTTTTTTGCATGTAACAACTTGCATAGGTATTAAGTGACTTTAATGAGCCATCACCTACTATAGTGATGCTGTATAATGATCATTTTATTGAGAATAAAACTCAGAAGTCTTCAAGAATCACATTTTAATATATTTTAGAGCTGTGCTGCATTTGCTGCAAAATACCAACTTAAGACTTAATGCCATGTACCTCTTGTGCAATAATGTTTGTAGTCCTTAGAAATAAAAGTGTTTGTAGTTTATGTTTATGGTAATTTCATGGGAAAATAGGAGAAATTCCCAAAGTATTGAACAAACATTCTACAACCAATTAGGCCATTCACTCCTCAATATACTTCTCTAAATTGAAAGGAGAGAGGCTTCTGGCTAAGGGATTTTGACCCCTGTAGAGTGGCGGGGTGGGATCTGTCTTCATCATGGTTCAGTTGTAAGCCAGCCTCAGGCAGACTCGGCTGCTTCCAGCCTCAGTGCACTCCACAAGCCCAAAAGCAAGGCAACAAGCTGACAGGAACTAAGCCAGAATTCTTGGCCTTCTATTCTGCCTCATGAGCCAAAGGGAAAAGAGGTACCTTCCGAGGTCCAGCCATCAGGGGATTAAGCCGCCTCCTCCTTTTCTCTTCCTCCACTCTTGCCAGACAGCCTGTGGACAGTAGTCCCAGGCTTCCGGCTCTCCTGGCCAGCTGTGAAAGGCATGGCCTTTCCAGCCCCTGGGAGCTTTCCAGCAAGTATTTTCTTCCCATGTAAGGGCCAGAATTGGGGGATTATAAAGCCACCATCACAAAATGGTCACTAAACGTTGTTTTAAGAGATGAATGGGAAATAGATGTTTCGAAGGAAGGAAGGAAGGGAGGGAGGGAGGGAGGGAGGGAGGGAGGGAGGGAAGGAGAGAGAGAGAGAGAAAGAAAGAAAGGGAAAAGGGAAAAGGGAAAAGGGGAAGGGAAGAGAAGGGAGGGAAGGGAGGGAAGAAGGAAGGAAGGAAGGAAGGAAGGAAGGAAGGAAATAAAGAAAGAGAGAGAGAGAGAAAGGAAGGAAGGAAGAAAATGGTGAATTTCTAGCAGGGTAGTTATGGTTTTTTGTCATTTTCTGATAATCAAAGCCTATCTTTTCCTTTCACAGGACCCCAGGCAGTCTGGATGGTGTGCTTCTAAAATTCATTCACAGTCATATTCCATTAGTTTTATTTTATAAGAAGCTTTCTTTTTGAGCATTAACCCCAATTCTCTGATGCATGAAATTTTAAAGTTGATATTTTAAAGAGGTGTAAGTGTTGGTACCAGATCTCTATTTAACATACAGATGTCCTGGGGACTTGATGGGAAAGCAGCTAGAGAAACTCTTCCTTTCATATTGTGTAATTTGTACCAGGGGACTCAAGCATGATTATTAGAGTCAACCTGTGATATATATCTTTGCCAAAGTTGACCTTGTATCTTTGCCCCTAGTCCTTGCTATCTGGTCATAGTCCCTCTCTCCAGTGGCTCTAACTGGAGATTTGGCCAGATATTATCAAGTATCCATCAACTTCTACAAATCCTAATTTTTCCCCACAGAACTGGTTTTGGACTAGATCCCAGCATACCTCTGCAGCAGCCAAGGGGGAATCCAGTGAGCAGAGGGTACTGTGAGCTGTGATGTGTGAGACCACACACGCCTTTCCATGGAGGGCCATCTGCCTCCTCGCTCACCCTTGTCCCTACTCCAAAGGCTGCCAGCGGCACTCACAGAGTATTTTCTTCCTTAGGCTGACTGGAAAGAAAAAGCAGAGCTTGCATCTGTCTTCTCAGAAGCTCCCATGACTCTTCTGGGAACAGGGTGCCATCTAATTCTATTCACTTGAAGTTTCAAATGCTAGGTTCCAGATAAGGCAAACATGAACTCTGAAGCTCTTATCCAGGAAAAAATGGGACTCCATTTATTTTATGGCTTCAGTTATATATAACTAGGCAAGTAGTCCTTGGTAGGACAAAAGCACATTTCTCCTTTTCAACAGTGATTCAACCTCCTACTTTAGACTGCAGGATCCAGTTCCAATCATCAAATCAGCATTTCCCACTTTCAACAATTTTAAAGTCCAGGCTTCACCTAGCTCTCCTTTCCATACATGTATCTCACTTAATTTGCAATCTTACTTCTTTATATCAATGTTATTGATTTTTGTATGGGGAGGGAGGAGCTGAGCAGTCTGAAGCTCAGAAGAAATCAAGACACACAGTTCACAAGACCAGTGTCACACAGATTACAAGAGATGGAGGCAAGATTTGACACACGTGTCTCTGGTCACAGAGTCCTGTCCTTTCTACTGTATCATGGCATTCGCATCCTTTCAGTACAGTACTGGGGCCATTTTGGTGATCAACAATAAGAGCAAACTGTAGCATTCTTACCAAGACTATTTTACTGGCCTGAAATAGGTAAAGAAAGATTGTCCTTGAAGATAAAAAAATTAGAGCATAGTACACTCACCATTTGGCCTCTTACTTCAGACTTCCTACTTAGGAAAAACATAAGCACTAAAGAGCAACATACAACTGCCGAGGTATTTTCTAGGGATAAAATTACTGAAGGATCTGTGTTAATTGCCATGATGATCATATTAACTTACCAGTCAATCAGAGATGATACCTTATATTCCCTTGTGGTCCAAATTTTGTCTCACAGTCCAAAATATTAATTTAAAAATATGAGAATGGTAGAATTTCAGAATGGTTTAATATCTTTTCTGTTTGTGAAAAATATCGAATTTCCCCTGTTTTTGTGATTTGAGAAGAGTGGCCTGATAATCAAGACAAGAGAATTTATTCTAGTCTCAGTAATGCTAATATTTAGCTAAGTGACCTTGGGCAAGACATATCATCTCCTACATGGCAGTTTTTAAAAATGCCACTCATCTTTATAACATGTTTTGACTTCTCTGTACAAGAAGGGGTTAAAAAAAAGGATGTTAGAACCTACCCTAGGATATGTTCTTGGTCCCTTTAATGAAAGAAGAGGCAACACTAAGTAGACACGGTCACAAAGCTCAGGTGTCTCAGATGGCCTCCATCTGCCACAACTGTCTTCTCTCCTGTTGCTGATCTCACTGGGTCTTGCTTCCCAATGATAACTTCTTTTCATTTATATAAAAGGAACACATGTTCCATGTATTTCATATATACATTTTTAAAAGCATAGTAATTCCCAGGTAAGCCTTCCTTCTCCTTCCTTTGTTGTGTTTCCTTTTATTTTTACAATGTACATTGTATTCACAAGCTTAACCCTCTATTAAACAAAGAATTCACCAAGTAGTAAGCAGGAAAACCACTGTTCCTCAGGAGTATAGACAAGGATTTTAAATAATAATTGAATCTCAAAATGTCAATTTCACCCATAAACATTATATTTGTTTTGTATTCTGTATATTAGTTATCTAAATTGGGGATAACATATGATATTTGTCTTTTGGGGACTGGCTTATTTCACTAAGAATAATGATCTTCAATTGCATCCATTTTGTTGTGAAAGACAGGATTGCATTCTTTTTTATGGCTGAGTAGTATTCTATCAAGTATATTTACCACCATTTCTTTATCTAGTCATCAGTTGATGGATATCTGGGTTGATTCTATACCTTAGCTATTGTGAGTTCAGCCCCTGTGTATTCTGAATAATAATCCTTTATCAGATGTATAGTTTATAAATATTTTCTCCATTCTGTCTTTCGCCTCTTTGTTGAGTGTTTCTTTTGCAGTGCAGAAGCTTCTTAGCTTGATAAAATATCATTTGTCTATTTTTGCTTTTATTGCCCACGTTTCTGGGGTCTTTTCCAAGAAGTCTTTGCCTATGCCAATGTGTTGCAGTATTTCCCTTATATTTTCCTCTAGTAATTTGATGGTTTCAGGTGTTAGGTGTAGATTCCTGACAGATTTTTTTGTAGAGGTTACAAACTACGGGTATTGTTTCACACTTCTGCATGCAAAGACCCAATTTTCCCAACACCTTTTGTGAAAGAGACTGTCCTTTGTCCAGGGAGTGATTTGAATGTGACTGTCAAACATCAGTTGGTTGTAGATTTGTGGACTGATTTCTGGAGTCTCTAATTTGTTCCATTGGGCCATGTCTATTCATGTGCCAGTACCATGCTTTTTTTTATTACAACTGTAATATGTGTCGAAATCTGGTATTGTGATGCCCCCAGCTATATTTTTATTGTTTAGAGTTGTTCTAGCTACTAGGGTTCTCTTGTGATTCCATTTGAATTTTATGGTAATTTTCCCATTTCTGAGAATGCCTTTGGTATTTTGATTGGGATCCACTGAATTTGTAAGTTGCTTTCTGTAATATGAACATTTTGATGATATTAATCCTTACAATCCATGAACATGGGAGATTCTTCCTTTTTTGTGTGTCTTCTATTTCCTTCCTTAATGTTTTGTAATTTTCATTGTAGAGATCCTTGGTCCTTGGTTAAATTTATTCAAAAGTATTTAAACATTTTTTAGCTATTGTGAATGACACTGGTTTTACAAGTTCTTTCTCAATCATGACATTGTGTACACAAATGCTATTGATCTTTGTGTGTTGATTTCATTTCTTACAACTTTGTCAAACTCTTTATGAGTTCCAATAATCTCTTAGCAGAGTCTTCTGGTCCCCCTAGGTATAGGATCATATTACCTCAAACAAGTAAAATTTGAATTCTTCCTCTCCCATATGAATCCCTTTGATCTATTTTGCTTGTCTAATGGCTTTGGCTAAAACTTCCAGAACGATTGAATAGTAATTCAATAGTGAGAGTGAGTATCTTTGTCTGGTTACATATCTTAGTGGAAATGTTCCACCTTTCCCCATTCAGCATGATGCTGGTTGTGGGTTTGACATATATTGCTTTGATTTTGTTGAGGTATGTTCCTTCTAAACCAAATTGGCTTAAGGTTTTTATTGTTAAAGGATGTTTATCAAATGCTTTCTGTGAATCTACTGAGATAAATCATATAGTTTTTAGTCTTCATGTTCTTAATGGGATGTATCACATTTATTGACTTGGGTATGTTGCACCATCTCTGCATACAAGGGATAAATCTCAGTTGGTCTGGGTGGATGGTCATTTTGATGTATTGTTGGATTTGATTAGCTAGTATTTTGCTGAGGATTTTTGCATCTATGTTCATCTGGGATATTATTCTATAGTTAACTTTCTTTGTTGTATCTTTATCTGGTATTAGATTAAAGTGACTCAAGCCTCATAGAAGGATTTTGGGAAGATCCCTTTTGTTTAATTGTTTATAATATCTGAGAAGAATTGGGATTGTTCTTTAAAAGTTTGGAAGAACTCAGCAGTTAAGCCATCCAGTCCTGGGCATCTCCTTGTTGAGAGGGTTTTTATTACTGCTTCAATTTCCATCTTGGTTATTGTGCTATTTATCTTTTCTAGGTCTTCAGACTCATTTTGGTAGATTGCATGTGTCTAGAAATCTATTCACTTCTTCTGGATTTTCCAATTTGTTGGCATAAAGCTGTTTGTAGTAATTCCTGATGATTCTTATTTCTGTGATATCCATTTTAACATCTAACTTTTCATCTCTGGTTTTATTAACTTGGGTCTTCTTTTTTATGGTAGTTTGGCCAATGGTGTATCAGTTCTGTTTTTTTTTTTTTTTTCAAAAAACTAGTTCTTCATTTCACTGATCTTTTATATAATTTTTGTTTCAGTTTTGTTCATTTCTTCTCTAATTTTAATTATTTCTTTCCTCCTACTAATTTTGGGTTTGGTTTATTCTTGCTTTTCTAGGTCCCTGAAACACACTGTTAGATCATCTACTATTCAATGCCTTTCCAATTTCTTTTATTTTTTTAAGATTTATTAATTTATTTGAAAGGCAGAAATATAGAGAAAATGAGAGAGAGAGAGAGAGAGAGAGCAAGAGAGAGAGGGGAGAGAGAGAGAGAGAGAGAGAGAGAGAGAGAGAGAGAGAGAGAGATGAGATATCTTCCATCTGGTGGTTCACTCCCCAGATGGCCTCAATGGCTGGGGTTGGGCCAGGCCGAAGCCAGGAGCTTCTTCTGGGTCTTTTATGTCTGTGCAGGGGCCTAAAGGACTCGGACCATCCTCTATTGCTTTCCCAGGAACATCAGCAGGGAGTTGGATCATAAGTGGAGCAGCCAGGACTTGAACCGGCACCCATATGGGATGCCAGCACTTCAGGAGGAGGCTTAACCTTCTATACCAAGGAACTGACACTCTGTCTTTCCAATTTCTTGATTGGCACTAATTGCTATAAACCTTCCTTTTAACACTGCTTTTGCTGTATCCCATAAATTTTGATAAGTTGTGGTATCATATTCATTTGTTTCTAGGAATTTTTTTTATTTCTCTTTTGACCTATTCGATGACCCACTGTTCATTCCGGAGTACACTGTCCCGCCTCTATGTGTTTGCATATTTTCTAGAATTTCTTAAGTTGTTAATTTCCAGCTTCATTCCATTGTGTTCAGAAAAGATACATGGTATGACTTTAATTGTTTTAATGGGTTGAGACTTGTTTTATGGCCTGGCATATGGTCTATCCTGGAGAAAGCTCCATGCACTGATGAAAAGAATGTGTACTCTGTAGCTGGGGGATGAAAATCAGCACATCTTTTCCCTGCTCAGCCATCTTGGATCTCCTCTTGTGTCCTTCTTACTTTCCCTCCCTCTTCTAACTTTCACTCCTCCCCTTCCCTCCTTTCCTTTCTCTTGTGTTCCCTCGTCTCCTCTACTTCTCTTCCTTCTCCTCTTCTTACCACTCAGTGTGTGTGTGTGTGCGTGTGTGTGGGGGGGATGTGTGTGTTTGTGTGTGACAGCAATAAGAACTCTAATCATCTGTGGTTGATACGGTTCAGGAAATTTTCTCCTATTTTTTCCTATGTATACATTTGTTAACTTCAGATGTTACCACCAAGACTTTCTTTAACAGCCATGCCTAGCCCTCTTTCCAGAAATATTCTTTCAGATAAAAACAAAAAAGAAAATAAAAAGTATTTATCTAGTTAGTCTGGCTCCTCCTACACTAGATCCAGGACCTACCGTGGCTCAGAAACCTAGTTACAAGACCTACCTATGAAGCTGCTCTCTACTGCCATCTCATGGTGCATCAGCCTCTTTTTGAGAAACAATCATCTGGAGGAGGAATTTTTATAATACTAGGGGGTATGCATTGTGACCCAGTGTACTGGATTGCAGCTTGGAACGTCCTCATCCCATATCCAAGGTCCAGTATGAGAAGCAGTTCCTCTGCTCCTATTTCAATTTCCTGCTTTCACATCCAGGGAGGCAGGATATGATGGCTCGAGTGCTTGAGCCCCTGTCACCCATCTGAGTGACCTGTATGAAGTTTCCTGTTCCTGGCTCAGGCTGACCCATCTCTGGCTGTTGCAGGCATTTGAGGAGTGAACCAGCAGCTGGTCACAGTGAGGGGTACTTCCTTCTTTAGATACCATACAACTTGCCTGGTTAAGTGAATCCTCTGCCAGCCATGGTTGTTAGAATACACATATTATATTATTGAAAGAATACACTTCACATTTAATAAAATTTGTAAACTCTCACAAAGGCTTTTCAGTTTACAGCACACAACATATTAACCCAGACTGCTATTCAACTAGTACGTTGGAAGCTGTGCTTTTAAAAATTTTTATTATCTACCTCCTATTGTGCTTTCCTAAACTGAAAAATAGGGTTTAAAAATAAGAGCAAAACTTAATCTGATCTATACTAATTCAAGAAACCAATGTGAAATGCTAAACCTCACCTGACCACATAGTGAAGCACATTTAATACCAGTGCAAGGCAAAACATAAATCCAAATTAAAATAAATATCTCCCTAAGAAAATGAATCCTCCAACTTCAAACTTAAATTGAATAGGAATTTAAATTCCGTAAGGAAGACATACAACTGCAAGAATTCCAGGCCTTACTTTTAGGAGTCTTGGGCTTCGCCAGGTTTCCAAGATGTTAGTCTGTGACCAAGAGTCAGGACTCTGTATTCTACAGGAAACAAGGGAAAAATGAACAAGAAGATGTTGGAATAGCTAAAAATGGAGTGAAAATGTGTTGTCTGAAGATTACCAAAGCAAAAAAACCCACACTGGAATTAGGTTCATAATTCCAATTTATCTTAGCAATTCCAGTCCTTCAACCAAACAGATTTACCTACACCAAAATAATGCATCAGCTGTTAGCCTCATGCAGGGCTTGACAAAGCATGTGACCTGGTTCTACAAGTACACAAGACCTTGCTGGTGGCACAAAGACACGAGGGGAAGTAATATCAAACCATATGGGTTTTTTTTGTGAAATTTATTTTTTTTAAATTTTATTTAATGAATATAAATTTCCAGTGTACAGCTTATGGATTACAATGACTTCCCCCTCCCATAACTTCCCTCCCACCCGCAACCCTCCCCTCTCCTGCTCCCTCTCCCCTTCCATTTGCATCAAGATTCATTTTCAATTCTCTTTATATACAGAAGATCAATTTAGTATAAAGATTTCAACAGTTTACACCCACATAGAAACACAAACTGAAACATACTGTTTGAGTACTAGTTATAGCATTAAATCAAAATGTACAGCACATTAAGGACAGAGATCCCACATGAGGAGCAAATGCACAGTGGCTCCTGTTGTTGACCCAACAAAATGACACTCTAGTTTATGGCGCCAGTAACCACCCTAGGCTGTCATCATGAGTTGCCAAGGCTATGGAAGCCTTCCAAGTTTGCCGACTCTGATCATATTTAGACAAGGTCATAAAAGACAGAGTGAAGATATAACCAATGATCCTAAGAGTGGCATTTACCAGGTTTGAACAATTATACAGCATTAAGTGGGGAAGAGGACCATCAGTACACACAGGTTGGGAGTAGAGCCATTGGTGGTAGAGTAGAGGTTATGATTACAAAGGAATGAGGCCCAAGTACGCTAGACAGGGTCTAGAACAAAGGACAGAGTCATTATTAGAGGAGCTAAGAAAGGTGCTGTCTAAGCTACAATTAAGTTTTCTGATTTAGAGGCAAATAGAACCTGATGGAAGGGGCTTGATAATAATCTGGTGGGCTTTAGGCCTTGTAAGTTAAGAGGCACAGACTTATCTATCTCTTCACATGGGGTATATCCTAAGGGAGGTGTGAACCTCCTAGGGGAAGGCACTCTGTTGACTTTCATTACTTGGCTGGCCTGGGAGGAGAGCTGGCCAGGTAAAGACAGGGGGCATCTCTAACAAGAAATTTACAGTTCTGCCTGCAATGTTGCTGACCCTACTTGACCATACCAAACCATATGTTAACAGCATTATTTCTTTTTCATTAATTCTGATCACCTCATGGAAAAAGTCTCATTTTGGTTAAAATGTGTCTCTAACCTCTGCTACTGCTAATCAATCTTATAACTAACTTAGGTAATGGCAGACATAAGATTTAACCAGAGTGTATCAACAACTAAAACTAAAATTTTGTCTTGTCCCCATTGTATTTATATGTTCTATATTTACAATCAGTCAAAGGAGTTTCCATTTATCTAGTTAAAATGGAGACAAAGAATTTGTGTATAAAATGGTTTGAAATGAAGATAAAATCTTGGGTAAATAATAGTACATTTTATATATTTATATGAGAATATATATGTCTTGTATATGTATCTATACAAGAATAATCAAGACAATAAGTTACTGAGTTTGTGTAATAATTTATATAAATAAGAGATGTATCACACATGGGGGATTGGAAGTTACATGTAGCTAACACAAAGGATTATATGTAGTAGGTATTTCATAAATATTTTTGAATAAATTAATAGTATCTGGGCAATCTGAATGTTTACACGTCACTGTAATTCTAATAACTGGTAGTTGCTCTTAATACTATAAATTGTATTTCATGAACACTTTCATGCATTATTGATGAGGTTTAAGTGTCTTCCATTAAGAAAATTGTTCAAAAAGAAAAAAATAACAAAAAATAAAAACCATTTTGATGTCCTACTCCCCCACTCTCCCCCAAAAATATCTTAAGGTAATTTTACCAAAAGATTTGAGTTCAGACAAAGGATCCAGTGGCAGGGGATCAGCCTGAGAATCAGGCATGAGAGGGTGCACTGCCAATGGAAACTTTGCTGATGAGAAACTGGACAGCGACACTTTCTGAAACCAGGAGATCTTAAAGAGTTCAAAGATTGATTGAAAAGAAAACTTAGAACCTTCATATATAGAAAATTACAGGGGATTCTGGTTAGGAAGGAGAGGAAGAGGTTGTTCATGGGAAGCATCCTAAGGAGCTTGCCAGTGTGGTGGTGAAGGTAAATGGATACAGCCTAGTGGAAGGACTACTCTCCCTGGTCTGCATGTCTACCAGCTATGGATGATTTCACCCAAGCCATTCAAACCTGGATACTGGCAACTGATTTGTGCTTGTTGATATCTCTACCATGGAAAATAACCAAGAAAGTGCTACTTTAATACTCATGCAATGTATCAACAGTGAATAATTTAAAATAAAGGGTCAGGATCAGTATGAGGTCTTATTGAAACTCTTGAGTCAGCTGCTCCTGACGCCTCCCTTTCTGCTCTGAACTTATTCCCCTAAGCCAGCTCGCTTCATATGTGATGCTGCCTCATCAGGAGAAGCATGTTGGTTGACTGTGGACCTTACTGACTTGTTTCCCTTTTCAGATTCCAACATTCATTCAGTTAAAATAAATCTGTGGCCAGCGCCAAGGCTCACTTGTCTAATCCTCCGCCTATGGCGCCGGCGCACCAGGTTCTAGTCCTGGTTGGGGCACTGGATTCTGTCCCAGTTGCTCCTCTTCCAGTCCAGCTCTCTGCTGTGGCCTGGGAGGGCAGTGGAGGATGGCCCAAGTGCTTGGGCCCTGCACCCACACAGGAGACCAGGAGGAAGCACCTGGCTCCGGGCTTCGGTTCGGTGCAGCATGCCAGCCGCAGCACACCAGCTGTGGCGGCCATTTAGGGGGTGAACCAACACAAAGGAAGACCTCTCTTTCTCTTTCTCTCTCTCTCACTTTCTAACTCTGCCTATCAAAAAATAAAAATAAATCTGTGATTCTGATGATTTTTGCTTCCCTCTGCCTGTTTTTCTGCTGAGCTAGTACTCAGGGTTTAAGCCACTTGTTTCGACACCTTTTTATTCCCTATCTAATCACACTGGTTGAAGCAGTCACCAATTCTACCAATGCTGCAAACTCAGGACAAATTCTTATGATGGAAATCACTTTCAGCTGCAATTGCTTTTTCAACAACAAAGAAACACAGAAATGACATACATATACATATGCATAGACAACACACACACACAGTATCACAGACAATTTAAATTAGAAATGAGTTTGAAGTTGACTTCTTGATTGCGATGTATTTCCAATAAAAAGGCAGTTGGGGAACCAGAGTCGTGGTATAACAGGTAAAGCCAGCACCTGTGATGTCGGCATCCCCTATGGGTGCTGGTTCGAGTCCCAGCTGCTCCACTTCCAATCCAGCTCTCTGCTAATGTGCCTAGGAAAGCAGCAGAAGATGGCCTAAGAGATTAGGCCCAAGCACCCATCTGAGAGAGAACAAGCTCCTGGATTCTGGCTTCAGCCTCACCCAGCCAGCTGTTGCAGCCATTTGAAGAGTGATTGGTAGATGGAAGGCCTCTCTCTCTCATTCTCTCTCTCCAACTCTGTCTTTCAAGTAAATACACTAAAATTTTTATTTAAAAAAGGCGGTTGTGTCTACTGCAACAAATTTCAAACTGAGGCATGAGCCTATTATTGACATAACACGGGTTCTGGCCTATGCTTCACCAAGCACGGTTATATTAGCTGTCCCATCTGGACCACATAGCAATTCTACTGGTGTAATCATTCCCCTCATATCATAGATGAAGGAAAACACTAAGACCTCTAGAAGCAAAGTGACTTTATCCAGATCATACAGATGGTAGGGCAAGTGGTTCAAACTTGTCTTCTTCCTTCCTCCTGCTCCAGCAGGCAAGCAAATGATCCCAGTTTGAGTCTTATAGGACTATACGAATTGTTGCTTAGTGTAATGGCATGGAAAGAAGAAAGTCAATGTGCTAATCCCAAGTAGAATGTTATAATGTGTAAAAGGGATGTGATCAAGGGAGAGAAACAACTGCTCTCCTGTTTCCCTTGTAACTAGGTCAACTCTTAAAGTGTATCCCTAATTCAATAGTTTTTCTGTTTTTCCACCCATTCCTCTACTTCTAAATCTACCACTTAGCTAACATTTTCAAGTTGTTTTTTCCCACAACTTTGCCAACCTTCTTGCATTTTCAGCCTTCAAATATTTAATGAGAACTCACTCCATAAAAGGCCTTATATGAATCTACCTCTTCTAGGTTGCATTTTCTAGTAAACATTACCATAAATATCAACATGTTTACATCATAATTGCTTTAATTCCCTTGCCACCAACCAGACCTGGAGTGTGTCAACCCCTAGTGATTTCAGAGGGAGGAGAATGATCACTGGTCCATGAAACACAAGTTACAGTGAACGCTTATAAACCTAGCACACTGTTTCTGAGACAATCTCAGTTTTGCAGCAGGAAACACATGAGTCATTTACGTTGATGTGGGAAAGTCACAATTTTCTTGATGTTTGGGTTCTCGTTTCTAAAACAAGGATGAAAATTCCTATCCTTATGGAGAAATGCAAACACTTGAACTGTTTTACTGTTTGGTGGGGTTGTAAATTGGTACAGCCATTATGAAAAACAACATGCAGGTTAATCAAAAAACCAAAAGCAGAACTACCAGGAATCCCACTTATGGTTATTTAGCCAAAATAAGTGGAATCATCAATGCAAAAATATATCTGCACTCTCATGTTCACTGAAGAATTATTCACAATAGACAAAACATGGAAGCAACAGAAAAGTAACCTTCAGCACATAAATAGGTACAGGGAATGAGATAAATATTTACAACAGAATACTATTCAGTCCTAAAATAGGAGAAAATCCTGTCATTCACAACATCGATGGATCTAGAGGGCACCCTAAGTGAAATAAGTCAGATCCAGAAAGACAAATACTGCACGATCTTACTTACATGTGGAATCTAAAGATGAACTCACAGAAACACAAAGAAGGAAGCTGTCAGGGGTTGGGAGTGGATAAATATGGGAATTTTGGTCAAAAGACACAACATTTCAGTTATAAGATGAATAGTTTCTGGATATCTAATATATAATGTGTCAACTACAGTTAATGATAATGTACATTTAAAATTTTCTGATAATAAATATTAAATGTTCTTATACAAAACAAACAGTAACTATGTGAAGTGATGTTTAATTGGCTTGATTTTGATAGTCATTTCACTATATAAATGTACTTCATACACATATACTTTATACATGTGCAAGTTTTGTTTATCAATTATACTTCAATAAAGTTGGAGAAAAATAAATTAACTTTGTATCTTTGTCTTTTCTCCATGGAAAGTTGAAAATATGAATATTTATAATCAGAAAAGCAAGTTCTATGGAGAATATCACAAGGAAAATAGTATTGTAGAATTGGCAATACCCTTTCCTATATTTAGAACATAAAGTCAGGAATTTTTCCCCTTTTCAAGCCATAAAATAATTTAGAAGAACTGGCAATATTGCACAGCAAGTGTCTAGGCAGTAAGGATTTTAACTGCCATGTGGACAATTATTTGCACACATATGCAAGTATTAGAACTTATTATTAATAACCAATGAACAGTAGGAGAAGGGACAGAGCCCAAATATAAGTGATTGCATTCTAACAGTGATATTCTCAATTTTCTTGTGTAATAGAAATCTAGATATTCATTCATCAATGAGTATTTATTGACTATCTACTCATACAGAGTACCATGGGTATAGAATGGTAGGCAGTCTTATTTACTGAGTACTACTGCATTCTAGGTGCTGTGCAAGGCAGTTATATGTGTGTCTGTGAGTGGGTAGGGTAACAAATGTAAGTTATAGAAAGAGAGAAATATGGTATTCTATCTCGATGTTTGGTTTTACTCATCACTGGGAATCATACATATTTGGAAAACTTGTGTGGGATTATGTGATTATTTACAGAAGGGAATTATAAGCCTCCTCATACAAGTAAAATACAAATTCAGGCAACCCTACTTGATCCATGACAGCGTCTCATTTATCAGTGGGGTAGGGTAATCCATGGATTGTCACTCTGGTACTCATTAAAGAGGTAGTTCAGTTAAAGAGGGAGAGAGAAAAGGTCTTTCCATTTTGGCAAGGGTACATGGTGGTTTGTGAACATGGAGAATTGCAAACAACAAAGCACAACATTAGCACCTGGAGGACTTGAGGAAGTCAGTCAGACCATGGTGGTGGTGGCACATGGTCTTCTGTGACAGCAGACCAGCAGCTCCTCTAAGCAAACTTCTCAGAAAAGGGAGAAGCAGCACTGGCTGTGGAGTCTGCTGCTGGCAGATCTGGGAGTATCAGGAGACAGAGCTCGTGGCATGGATCTGGGCACTAGTAGAAGTGGTTTAGCATGAGGCATCAACAGCAGGTGTCACAGGGCAGATTTCACGTGGTAATTGAATTCACTCTTTAATGTCTAGGGACACAGTACTGCAGGGGCTGAATGTATTACCATGGCACACACAGAAAGACTTATTACCATTTATGTGATGCTGAAAATCATGTTTTACATGAAAAATATATACTTTATTTTTTCTAATAGCATGACAACAAAAGTTTATTATCCACATTTTACTTGTGAGGTACTATAGCTCAAAAAAAGCTGAAATCTCTACTTAAAATCACTGTATAGGTTCAATGGTGCCCCCTTCCTAAATTCATATATCTAGGTCACAATCACCAGAACCCGTAAATAGTATCTTACTTGGCATAAGATATGATGAGTTGAGTTAGGGAGAGGAAGAGCTCATTTTGGATTATCCAAGTGGGCCCTGAAGGCAATCACATGTATCCCTATAAAAGAGAAGCAGAAGCAGAGTTTAGAAACAGATACAGGGACAGGAGCAGAGGTAGCAATGTGACCACAAAGGGAAGACTGAAACAGTGCAGTCGCAAGCCAAGGAGCCCTTGGCAACATCAGACGCTGGAAGGGGCGAGGAAGAGAGTCTCCCTAAAGCCTCCAGAAGAAGCTCAGTTTTGCTAGCACTTTGATTTCAATTTCTGGCCTCTAGAACTGTGAGAGCACAAATTTGTTTTAAACCACAGCCTCTGATGCTTCTTAAGTCACAGAGAATGAATAAGATCACACAACCAGTAAGAGAAAGACATGTTTCGAATCAAAGCTTGTCTGACTTTATAAATCTGTTCCTTTGGGTCCCACGGAATACCTCCCGGACACAGGTACAGAGCTGCAGCCGTGCAGCCCGGTGGTCTTAAATGATGTCCCCCGACCCTCTACTTTACCGCTGCCACTCTCCTTTAGGAAATACACTGAAGAGCATGAAGAACTTTGGCATGGCAACCTAGTTTCCTCAGGAAACTAAACGCTACTGAATATCTCGAAATTTAAATGAAATATATCTGCAGTCAGAGCTATAAAAGTTGAGTCAAGAGTTTGTTTCAGGCTGAGATGATCAACAAAGAATTTAGGGATGAGAAAGTTTTGAATGTTGAAGAAAAAGGATGCATGGATTTGGATAACTATGGAGGAGCAGGGAGACCCCACTGGGGTCTCTAAAGACTTGGACAACAATTTTTTCAAGAGGACAATTACAAGCTCCATACAGAGTACACTGTATGATCTCACTTGCAATGAAAAATCTTGTTCTAATATTACAAAATATTAGAATTAGATTCTGGTTTTTCTGTTATTGCTGCTGTGTGCTACTATCCCTTCTAGAATTGAAGTATTCTTGTACACTCACCAAAAATCCTTTTCCTTTAAAAATAAAAAGTTCTTCCCACATCCAAGTTCATTACTAAATTGGTTTTGTAGCTACATCTCTTTGTGGTCAGGCATTATCTTTCTGTCCATGTGCTTCCTACAATGCCTTGTTTTGCTAAGGGATCTAATGAATAACTAAACAGACCAGGAACATACAGGGCCACAAGGGTCAGATTCCTAAAGAACTAGTCTTAGTTTTACTCTGGCCCTTCCTCCTCTCACCCAGGAAAAATTAAGTAATCTTTACAACTGATAAAATCCCCTGCACCCTTGCCTAACCCTTAATAAGGAAAGAAAGAAAGAAGGCCTTTTCATTGTAAACAGAGTAATCGCAATTTGCTGTGGCTCACAAAAACAGGAAAAGCATAGGAACAACAAACCATCACAACGAATGTGGTTTTCATTTTATCTGAGAACTCCAAGAATTTGGTAGTTTTAACTCTAGCTCATTACAGTCAATGATTTACTCTCTAATGGCAGAGAAGCAAGAAATATGTTTACGTCCAGGGTAACAACAACATCGCTCCAGACCGATACACACCACAGCTGCAGGAAGCAGGTTTAGTTTCTTCAAAAACACCCATGAATTTCCCAGCTAGGAAGAGGGAGGCAGAGACAGAGCATCTGGGGTGTGGCAGTCACCCTCCAAAACTGCTGCTCGGGCAGTGCCGCAGGGCTTGCCTGCTACAGAGGACGGGTGCCGAGGGCTGGTAGGGATAATAAAGGGGGTTTTTATGTTGCTTTTTTAAAAAAGATTTATTTATTTACTTTAAAGTCAGAGAGTTACTCAGAGAGAGAAGGAGAGGCAGAGAGAGAGAGAGGTCTTCCATCCACTGGTTCACTTCCCAGTCAGCCCCAATGGCCGGAGCTGCGCTTATCGGAAGCCAGGAGTCAGGAGCT
Source organism: Lepus europaeus (assembly GCF_033115175.1). Lineage (NCBI taxonomy): Eukaryota > Metazoa > Chordata > Mammalia > Lagomorpha > Leporidae > Lepus > Lepus europaeus. The sequence goes on along the minus strand of NC_084837.1, from coordinate 69,047,355 downwards.
TCTTCCAGGACTCCCACATGGCTATAGGGGCCCAAGGACTTGGGGAATCTTCTACTGCTTTCTTAGGCCATAGCAGAGAGCTGGATCGGAGGTGCAGCAGCCGGGACTCGAACCAATTCCCATACGGGATGCTGGCACTGTGGGCGGCAGCTTTACCCACTATGCCACAGTGCTGGCCCCCAGATAATACAGGTTTAAAGCATCACTCTTGCCTTAAAAAATCCAGTTGGTGAGATGAGACACAATGGCTTACATTTTAAATAATAGCCTCAATCAATCAAAACAAAACAAAAACAAAACTCCAAGTAAGGAAAGGGTTTAAGACAACCAAAATAACGCCAGGCAGGACACAGTTGATTACTGATAATTGCTACAGGATGTCAGATAAATGGAAAGGAGTTCCACACAGGAGTGGTCTGGAAAAATTCCATGACCGTCTACTAAGATTCAAAATGAACCATGCTAGACAGATAGAAAAGAAAAAAAAAAATCAGTGTGTAGCATCACTGAATGGTGCCTTTATGAAACACACAGTGTGCTCTGGTCATGCACAGGTCTGTGTGCCCAAGAGGCAGGATCCAAGCTGGGAGGGACTGACTTGAACCAAGGTATAACTGTATAATTTTTTTTCCATCATATGTGAGGTCACAAACAGGAACAAAGTTACTCTTCACGGTATTGGTATTTTACAAATGTGTACTTCAACTAGAAGTTCTAATCTTATCCCTTTGGGATTGTTTGTGTGTTTGTATTGGCCTTAGTTCATCAGAATGAAATTAACATATGAGGACCAAGCTTCCACTCCAAATTGGGTGACTCATCCTCAGAGCACAAAGCAGTTACTTTCCAAGAAGTCTTTTCCCAACATCCTGTACTCCTGACCATGTCAATTAGAATTTATTATTAAGCATTATTTTTATTATTATTGGTAATTTTAATGCAGGAAAGACACTGGTTCCATCCCCTTTGTAATAACTTCACAAAATCTTCAAAGCAGACAGATCAATCTACGTATTCCTGGTACACCAGATTCAACTTTTGTACCAGATTCAACATTTGCCCAATAAATACTACACAATGACTGTTTTATACTATAGGAGATTTCTGGCAATGCAGATATAAAGGCATGTGGTCTGTTGTTCACATAGCTGACATTCAAGAGTGTGTATCCTGTGGTGGGGGGTGGGTGGCTGGGGAAAGACAAATGACAAACAAGTAGTCCAAGAATAAACTCAATTTCAGACTACAAGGTGTCTGCCGTGTGGAAATAATGATAGTGTGATGAGATAGAGTGGCTGTTGGGGGTGGGGGAAGCGGGAGAGCAGTGCAGTGATTTTTAGACAGTGTGGTCACAAAAGGCTTCTCGGAAAAGGTCACACTTGAAGCAAGAATTAAAGAAAGGCAAGGTTGCAAAAGCCAAGAGGATAATGGTCCAGACTGAGAGGAAAGCATATATAGAGGTGCTGAGATGAAGATGAGCTTATGTGAGGAGCAACATGAAGTCCCCTGGGCTGGAGAGAATGGGATGTGCTGGAGGATGATTGGAAGAAGCAGAGAGAAGACATAGGAGGAGTGAGATCATCCGGGGCCTTGTGGGCCATGAACAGGAGTCAATATGCCCGAGCAGGGCAAATACCAACAGCAATTTAACAATCAAGGCAGATTTAGTTGAATTAATTTATTGGACAGTATATCTACTGTTCTATTTTAAGATACTCATTGGTACTCTTAACCAAAAACATGACATTTGCCCAAAGAGGGATGTTTTGTTTAAATAATTTTATAATTCTATTAAGACTTAAAGAATAATTAGGGGATTTTTACACCATGTTTATAAAAGGTTTCAGTGAACATTCCCCTCCAATAGCTGCACAAAAGGTCAGAAAACCAGAGGGACAAAAATCACAATCATTTTAACATCTAATTTAAGGAATCGCCTATTTTCACTCGCCTTCCCACCTCGTTATACTCTGTCCTCAAGCACACAGTATCACGATGCAGTCTTAATCACAGCAGATAGATGATCCCCTTCAGCACTTTCAGCGTACATTTAGACTATGGTACTTATTATTTTTTAAGATTTGGTCATCAGCAAGATGCTTTCTCAGGCAACTAACTAAGCCTGGCTAACTTGGCTTCATTGATCATGGTTTGCAATGACTTTACTGCACTCATTGGCTCAAATCTTCACTTCTTATCAAAATTGGACTTTCAGGGGAATAAAAAAAAAAAGAGAGAGAGAGAGAGACAGAAAGTAATTTCTGATAAGCAGTAATGATCCTGCCTCCTTCTTCTGAGCTCCCTGGGTTTAAAAATTAGATTCTAAGTAATTTCTAAATAATTTCTGAGAATTCACAGGAGGAGAATTTCTCCTCTTAACTGAGTGTCATTTGGGTGCAAATGAGTAGACACAGCTGTGGGATGGCCAATTAGAGGACTTTCACCTCACCTAACTATGTCTTCACAAAACCTGGAAGACAGGCATTTTTCTTAGTCTCCTGACTTGGAGACCTGAATATAGGGATCTAGAGAGCTTAAAAGGTCAATAGAAGAGTTAGTGGAATTGATTTTTAGAAATCTATTTTATTTCATAAATTCAAGCGTTATTTAAGAAATTGAAGTCAAAGAACCAAATAACAGTATATTCTAAACACTCTACACAATCCACATTTCTCCCAGATAGTTTTCTCTGTTATCAACATAGAGATGAAATCCTTTTTAATAGAATTTTCACCAGAAATTCTTAATAGAGTCTAGTATTGGTTTAAGTGGAAGGCTGCAGGGAGAGTAGAAAAATCTGTTTGCTCGGAGATCGTTTTAAAAATAAAATTTAAATAACTCACACAGCAGCAATCCTTGTATCTCCAACTGAGAATAGTCAATACAGAATTTTTGACTCCCACTCCCACCACAGATCACTCCAAAGCTTTTCCGAATTTAGGACCTCACCACACTGCGAGCACCCAACTGGGCTAGGCCTTTCTTGATTCTCTTCATTCCCACAGAACATAATCCACTCAATCTTCATTTGCAATTCAATCTATAAAATATATCACAATGATTGCAATCAAGATATTGGTGGGCCGTGTCCTCTGGAGGCTCAGCTGCAAAGAATACGATTCCAAGACCACTCAGGTGATGGGTGGAATTCATTTCCCTACAGCTGTTTGACTGAGGGGACTGACTTTTCACTGGTTGGTGACTGATGGCTTCTCTCAGGTCCCAAAGGCCGTCAGAAGTACTGAAAGACTACCTATACGTCCTTGCCCCATAGGATTCTCCAACATAGCCATGGACTTTATCAAACATGCAAGAAGAATCTTGGACTCCAGTTTGTTAAAATAGAATTTTGCATAACGTAATGTAATGATGGGAATTGAAGCCTATCATCTTTGCCTTGTCACAGGTGTGATATCCCACCACCTTTATTATAATTTATTATTTTTGTCTTTCTTTAAAAAAAGATTTATTTATTTGAAGTCAGATTTATAAAGAAACGGAAGAGAGAGAGAAAGAGAGAATCTTCCAATCAGTGGTTCACTCCCCAGATGGTCACAATAAACAGGACAAAGCCAAGCTGAAGCTGGGGGCAAAAAACTTCATCCAGGTCTCCAATGTGGGTAGTAGGGGCCCAAACACATGGGTCAAGACACTCTGCTGTTTTTCCCAGGCCATTAGCAGGTAACTGGATAAGAAATGGAGTAGCCAGGACTCACTCTGGCACCCATACGGGATACTGGTGTTGCAGGTGACAGCTTTACCCACTGTACCACAACACCAGCTCCTATATTTAATTCTTTAGAAATAAGTCACAGGTTCCAGCTACACTCAAGGGGAGGCGAGTACAAAAACAAAGGTTTGGGCCAACGCCGCAGCTCACTAAGCTAATCCTCCACCTGAGGCGCCGGTACCCGGGATTCTAGTCCCGGTTGGGGTGCCGGATTCTGTCCCGGTTGCTCCTCTTCCAGTCCAGCTCTCTGCTGTGGCCTGGGAAGGCAGTGGAGGATGGCCCAAGTGCTTGGGCCCCTGCACCCACATGGGAGACCAGGAAGAAGCACCTGGCTCCTGGCTTCGGTTCGGCGCAGCGTGCCAGCCGCAACGTGCCGGCCTTGGGGGGTGAACCAACGGCAAAAAGGAAGACCTTTCTCTCTGTCTCTCACTGTCTAACTCTGCCAGTTAAAAAAATAAAAGGTTTGAAAACTAGGAGATAAAAATGACTGAAGCTTACCTTAGGGTCTGTCATATTTTTATTGATATTCTTTATATAATTTTCTACTTTATTTTACGTAGCTCACAACCTTATTATTTCCTTTCTTTTGCTTACTTCAGTTTAAATTACTTTTCTCCCTAGTTTCTCTAGGTGGATGTGTTAGCCATAGATTTCAGATCATTCTTTCCTTAAAATGTTGAGAGTTATAAATAACCCCAAGATCACTATGATAGAAGCACTGTACAAATTTTTGTCACTTTTAAAAAATTTCTTTCAATGCACACCCTGATTTTCCTTCTAATCTCCTCTCTGGTATAGGTTAATTAGACGTATGTTGTTTAGTTTTTAAGTACTTGGGGATTTTCCTAATATCTTTCAGTAACTGGTAGCTAACTTAATTCCATTCTGGTCAGGAGATATACAGTTATGCTTTGCTTAACAACATAGATGCATTCTGGGAAATGTGTGGTTCAGTGATTCTGTCATTTTTTTTAATGTCACAGAGTATACTTACATAAAACGTAAGATGGCCATGACATCGCTAAGTGATAATATCTTATGAGAACACCACAATCATCATCAACTGGTGATTATACGGCATATGACTGTGTTTTGTATGTTTTGAATCCTTATGGATAAATGAGACTTGTTTTACAATAACAAAATTGCGTACCTTGGTAGATGTTTCACAATATTTGAAAAGAAGGTGCACTCTTCTCTAATTGGGTAGTGTTATGCCAGTTAGATCAAATTGATTGATAGTGTCGTCTTCTGTATCCTTATTTAGTGTACCTATTCTTTTATTTATTGAAAGAAGATTATTGAAATCTCTATCACTATGAATTTGTCTATCCCTTTACTTCTACCAGTTTTTGCTTCATATGTTCAGAATTTCCTTTTTAAGTGCAAAATATTTAGTATTTTTATGTTTTTTTAAGGATTGGCCTTTTCATTATTATGAAATGATCCTCCTTATCCTGGTGATATTTCTGTATCTGAAGTATCTTTTTTTCTGACAACAATAGCTTTCTTTTAGTTTTATCAGAGTATAACTTCCTGCATTGTTTTGTTTTTAACCAATTTGTGTCTTTATATTTCAAGTGAATTTCTTGAAGACAACATATTTGGGGCTGGCGCTGTGGCTCACTTGGCTAATCCATAATCCCATATGGGCGCTGGGTTCTAGTCCCAGTTGCTCCTCTTCCAGTCCAGCTCTCTGCTGTGGCCTGGGAGGGCAGTGGAGGATGGCCCAAGTGCTTGGGCCCTGCACCCGCATGGGAAACCAGGGGGAAGCACCTGGCTCCTGGCTTCGGAGAGGCGTAGCTCTGGCTGTGGCGGCCATTTTGGGGGTGAACCAACAGAAGGAAGACCTTTCTCTCTGTCTCTCTCTCTCACTGTCTAACTCTATCTGTCAAAAAAAAAAAAAAAGAAGAAGAAGACAGCATATTTTAGAACTTCTCTTTTCATCCTACCTGACAATAGGCTATTTAGATCACATACACACACTTAATGTAATTACGGGTATCATGGTTTAAACCAACCATGTGGTTCTTTGGTAAATGGATAAATCCATTTATCTTTTCCTAACCTTTCCCTATTTTTGTCATACATATTGCTACTACATATATGATCTAAAGATCAATACAATAGTATCATTTCTGCTTTAAATATCAATTATAATTCTAAGAGATTTTAAAATGAAAATATTTTTAATTAATGCTCATGTGTTTAATATTCCCAGTGCTCTTCATTTCTCTGTATGAATGCAGACTTCAGCTCTTATCTGCCTGAAAAAGCATTTATTTTTCATTTTACTTTTGAGAGATAGTTCTGTTGGGCATATTCTAGGTTGCTGATTTTCTTCTCAGTACTTTAAAGATGTTGCACCTCTGTTGTTTGGTCTCCACTGTTTTCCACAAGAAGTCCGCAGTCATTCTTACCTTTTTCTCCTCTATTTATTTTGTATTTTTATCTCTGGTTATTTTAAGATTTTCTATTTATTTTTATTACTAGTATTAAGCAATTTGTATGAAATGCCTTAATATGCTTTTCTTCATTTTTTTTTTAATTTCCTTAGATTTGGGAACTTAATAGTTTTCACCACATTTGTAAATTTCTCATGCATATCGTTTCCATGCTCCTCCCCTTCTGAGGACTCTAACTACAAACACATTCGTTTGCTTCACATTTTCCTGTATGTTTCACTTTGGTTAGTTTCTTTTGCTCGATTTTTGAATTTACTATCTTTTCTTATGTAGTGCATAAGCTTCTGAAAATATCTTCCCTTGTGTTTTTAAATCTCAGGCACTGATTTTTTTTTAATTATTTATTTGAAAAGCAGAGTTACAGAGAGGCAGAGGCAGAGAGAGAGAGAGAGAGAGTCAGTCTTACATTTGCTGGTTCACTCCCCAGATGGCTACAATGGCCAGAGCTGTGCCAATCTAAAGCCAGGAGAAAGGAGTTTCCTCCAGGTCTCCCACGTGAGTGTAGGGGCCCAAGGACGTGGGCCATCTTCCACTGCTTCCCCAGGCCACAGTAGAGAGCTGGATTGGAAGTGGAGGAGCTGGGACTTGAGCCAGAGCCCCCTTTGGGATGCCGGCACTGCAGGCTTTACCTGCTACACCACAGCGCCAGTCCTGGCAATGAATTTTGTCCTATGAAAGTCTGACATGGATCATTTCAAATATCCTCTATCTTTCTCCTTAACATTCTCATGCTTTCTTTTACTTTCTTGGGCACATGGAAAGTATTTCAAGTACAGCTTAATATCATTACGTATTACTGTTTTCATCTACATCTTTTGTTATGGTATTGTCTGTTCTTCCTCCAAACAATGTTTTCTTGCTTCTTTGATGTATTAGTAAAAACTTCTGACTGTTTTATATTCTTTAAAATATTTCTGAGGAGCCAGCCCTGTGGAATAATGGGTAAAACTGCCACCTGTAATGCTGGCTTCACACGGGTGCCGGTTCACAGCCTGGCTGTTCCACTTCTGCTCTAGCTCCCTGCCAATTGCCTGGGGAAAGCAGTGGAGGATGGCTCAAGTGCTTGGGTCCTCTCTACCCAAGAGGGAGATGCAAATGAAGCTCCTGGCTTCTGGCTTGGGTCTGACCCACCCTGGGCATTGCAGCCATTTGGGAAGTGAACCAGCAGATGAAAGATTCTCTCTCTCTCTCTCTCTCTCTCTCTCTCTCTCACACACACACACACACACACACCTCCCTGTCTCTCTGTTATGTAACTCTTTCAAATAAATAAATCTTTAAAAAAAATTTAAATATGTTTGAATTTGTTCTGTGACTCAAACACATTATTTGATCAGCTTTTTGAGACTTGCTGGTAAGCTTTGTTATGGCAGATCCCAGCACCCTTTATTCTGGGCTAATGTTTTCTGCCGCTATTAAAACAATAAGGCTTAGAGTACTTTACCCAAATTCCTTTGTGTTACAGTGCTTTTCCATTTTGGCCACATGGAACGAAAATTATTAGCAGCCCTGTGTGATCTCTTTGGACTGTGCCACCTGCTCCTTTAAAGGTTCCTTCTCATGAGGTGGGTGGCTTCCTCACATCCTTGTGCAGATAAGATCACAGGAGGAGACTGTGCAGTTCTCTCCTCTCCAGTGTTCTGTCCTGCAAATTCTAGCCACTCTCAATTCTTTGAACTCTCAATTCTACCTCCTAAGGGCAGGAAATCTGAAGACATATGTTTGATATCCTCCTTCTCAAAAAAGTCTTTCAGAAAGCTAAGAAAATCAAAGCTTGCCTCATTTGTTTCCTTTCTATCTGCTATGGCTGTGTGGCGTAGCTCACTATCTTATAACTGCTGTTTTGTATATATTGTTCCTATTTTTTCAGTCACCTAAATCAAGTGTGGAGCTGTGGTCTCTTATCTTTCTTCACTGCTAGATGTAGAACTAGCAGGGCTCTTTAACCTTTTCATTTTTTCATTTATTACATTGCCACTACTGGCAATCTGGTGAAACCTATGACTTCTTCTCCGAATACTGTTATTATTTCTAACAAAAGCACAGAAACAAAGTAAAATAGTTATAGTTTCGTAAAAAAAAACTTTAAAAACAACTGTTACTATATGTATTTATAATTCAATATTACAAATTCTAGCCCCAGGTGTATGCAGAACACAAAATATTCTTTTATATCTGCAACAACTCTATGTGATATGAAAATATTTATAATTTCTAATGGTGACAAAATCACAAGAACTGTTAATACTACTGAGATTTGAATCTTGCATTCATAATTGAAGGTATGTTAAATTTCAAGTTGAGATTAGTGAAAATAAAGATATATTTTTTCTTAGCCAAATTCATGGATCCCTTCATTGTCCATGAACACCATTGAGTTCCATGAACCCCATCATGAGAAACACTGTTGCAGAGAAACCCCCTTGATGCTTTCATTTTGGAACTAAGTCATGGTTTACAGAATTTGCTGCCTCCAACAACTTTGTTTTCTCAAACTTGTTGTTCCTTTGATATTTCATTGTTAGTGAAGTCTTAAAGTACAATAGGGTTAACTGGGAGCACAAGTAAAGCATTTAACTATTTGGGACTCAGTAAGCCTACAATAACTACAATAATATTAGTTATTAATGGTAACCACCATCCTCAGAATAGGAGAGGGGATCACTTTAAGAGAATAAAGCTTATGCATTATGAGTGTCTCCCCTTAAGGGATATGAATGAAACATTTGCTCTTGGAAAATTTTATGAAAACTGTTGACTACATGACCCCATGATAAGGGTCTCTTTCAGGACCTCACAGGCATCCAGTCAAATGAGGAATCCTAAAGCATATGCTTCATTAACTTTGTGATAAATATGCTCTTATTGCCATTTTCCTCTTTCATCTTCCTAATTCTTACCACCATTTATGGTTCCAGAGCAAACTCTTTGTCCTTGATAAGAGGAGGAAATGTTAGAAGGAAGAGAATGATGAAGATGGGTGAAGACCATTACCGGGGTTGGTCTCAATCTCTGGAGCACTGGGATGAGTGTGTTGCCAATGGCAGGTGTATGAAAGTGGACCAGTGACAGAGAACACATTGATGGAGGATAGGAGCTACTCCTTAGTCTACTCCCATCACGTAGTAAAGTAACAACACATGGTGGATGCTCCTGCAAGAACATCAAAACAATGTATCAATGCAGTTTTCCCTCTAAGAATCTTTTGAAAATAAATATGAAGTAGAAAAGAAAAAAATCTGAATCTAAGCTTTGTTACAAACTTAAAAACCTTACTATTGAATCCACTATTTTCTCATGCTGCCCTACGTACTGCCATTATTCTCCCCTGAGCTATGTACTCCTAACTGTCCCAAATTGTAGCATCTGACTCTTAACACTCTCAGGTTCTTAGATGTTTGTTGATAACTAATAATAATCATAAAATAATAACTAATCTATTGAGTGCTTATTTTGTGTCAGATTCTGGGCTTTTTATTATCTATATCATATTAGAATTCTTACCAACCCCACGATACAGGTATTGTCAACTCCCATTTTACAGAATTAACGATTGATGCTCACATGATCCAGGCAATGTATCCAGTGTTGTGAAGTTGACAAATAGTGGGCCCACTTCACAGCTTAGTCCCCGTCACACCCTATTGTCGTAGGAAAAAATCTCTGGGGTGATTCATTCAGAAAACATAAACATTTTAAAAGGGGTCACTTTATCATAAAAACTTTCAGGACTCTAAAAATGCAAATAAAATGTTGGCATATTAGGCAGCTGAAGTAAATGTAACAGTCCTATCATAAACATCAGGTTAATAATAAAGCAAAAAGCTGTGTGTGTGTGTTTAGGTGTGTGCAAGTGTGTACATTTTTATGTGAGTGTTTATGTGTGTCCCAGTACGTGTATGTTTATGTGTGTGGGGGCAAGTGTGTGTTTGTGAGTGTGTATGCTTATGTGTGAATGTGAGTGTGTGTTTATGTGAGTGTGTGAGTGTATGTATGTGTGTTTGAGATGTGAGTGTGTGTGGGTGTGGGTGTGTATGTGTTCAGGAATGGTGAACTCTTTCTGTGTAAACATCTCACAGTAATAGAGGTGACTCTACCTCTAAGTCCCACCTCAAGATAGCTCACTGCTCTCTCCCTGTGTCTCATGCCAGGCAGTCTTCTAGGATAGCAATCAATCTACTGCCTCAGAAATCTGCTTGACACAGGGTGTTCAACACACATTTGTAGGATGAACAAACTGCATTCTGGGGCTAGAGGAACAGAACCAGGGAACATCAAAAGGCTGAGTCACAAAATTACCATAGAACTAGGCTACATCCAAAGGGATCGCATTAGTGGTCACAGCTCAGTTACCAAAAACCAGACCATAAATCCTTAAAGTGTATCATAAATTCAAGGAAGGCATGGCTTTTACTCACATTTATCTATTTACTCATGTTTATATCTGACCAGCACTACCAGGCTCTCCACAAACACTGAGTGCAGGAAAAACCATACTGCTTCAAATATGTCATCCTTGACTGTACCACACGTCACGTCTCACATCACTTAGAACACTGGCTGGCTAGCAGCGCATAGTTGCTTCTCCCTCCTTCTGCCCTATGAAGCTATGGCAGCTACAATCACTGGGATGCCAAACAGGGCATCAATGGGGAATGAGCTTTGTAAAGAGCACGCATTCTCTGAGCCTCACCTGAGAAGGGTCCCTACTTTCACGATGTTTATTTGGTATCACTCTACCTGTTGACTTCATCTGCAATAATTTCCAGGCCTGAGGATGGCATGTGAGAAATTGCAGCCCCATGATGGGGCCTGGCTGGGCTTTGGGTTCCCTTGTGTGCCTTTTATTTATTTATTTATTTATTTATTTATTTATTTATTTTGGCAGAGTTCTTAAAAGTGGATCTGGTGATAAAAGAGGATGCTTTCAAGTAAATCAAAATGGTGACATTTGAGTCTGCATTTTGTGGAGCAGGGCTATTTGTTTTAGTTCATGGAATAAAACCCAAAACTTACAGTCTTGCTGTTATTACTCAAAATTGCTCTATTCCCTGAATCTGAAATACAGAGAAATCTTTAATACCATTCCTAGCTCTTTCCTCTTGGTAGGATGGTACAAAGCTTTTGTGCACATAATGAACTCAGACATTTTAATAGCTGATTTGTTCCCTTTAGGCCGCTGTTGTCATAACCTCTACAGACTCACTGTGGGTTATTATGTGGGCTTTAGCATTGTTGATTTACTTTTTTCATAACTGTTCCTTAAGCAATAGAAATTGTCACTTTCGTTTAAAACAGATTTGTTGAAATGGTGCTCTTTTTTTTTTTCTAAAGGGCACTTAAGTCATTTTTATTTAAAATAAATTAATTAAATTTATCTTCCTCATTTGCCTCTACATGACCTTTTGGGAACTTGGAAATTAAATTTTCTCCTAATATTTTACTTTCCAACTTGGCAAACATAGATGCTATTTTAGATTCTGAACAAAGGTGAAAAAGCACAGATTTCCTTTTGAAAATCATTTCAACTTTGAAACAAGAAATTATAATGGTTTGGAAATTTATCTGCTGTGGTCTGAGCATTACTTTTTCTCTCTAAATGAATTAAAAATAATAGAGCAATTATGAATGTAAAAAATAAGACTGTAAAAATCAACTAAAGTAAGCAAAAAAACACACATGAGGATGATTTTAACTGTGAATATACTTATTTAAAAATGGAAAAATGTTTATGTTGTCATTTAATAAACAGAGTATTTGATGCTAAAAACATAATACATTACTGAATAGAAACTAAAATACCCATTCTTGAGTTATGCCAAGTTAAAATTTTTATAAGATGGAAATATCAAAGTAAAAGTCTCCAAAATTTGTCAAAAAGAAGAAGGTGGGTACTCAGAATTTGCTGTTTAGAATTTAAAATGTTTTTCATGCTTAATCACATTATCACATAATAAAACTGCTCTGGGAGCTTTAGGGAATATTTTTTAAAAACAAAACACCCAGTCTTTCTGTTAAAAGTTCAATGATAGATATTCTTCTTCATTAAAATTTCAGTAGTTTTTATGAAAGAATAAATGGTTCGCATGTTGAGTATACATGACCTCAAATTCCAAAATATGAACATTTTGAGTACCAACGTCATGCCACAAGTGGAGAATTCCACATCTGACACCATGTGATGGGTTACAGAAAATTACCTTCAGGCTATATGGATAAAGCATGTTATTATATCTGAAACATAAATGAATTTTGTGTTTAGCCTTGAGTCTCATTCTTAGGATACCTCATTATTAACATGCAAATACTCCAGAATTTGAAAATATTTCAAAACTTGAAATATTTCCATTGTCAAGCTTTTTGGATAGGAGATAGCAACCTGAATTATGCTAATTATATACAAAAACAAACTGTGCACAGCTTTAAAACTTGTGGAAGTATCTCCAAACATACAACTTGAACAGATAGATGAAACAAGTATTTCTTATTTTTCCACTTCAACATACAAATGGAACTTAGAGAAGGGAAATTGCTTGCGCAAATCATACAGATGCAAAGCACCATAGCTGGGGTCAGAGGACCTTGCTTCCACTCTTTGGTTGGTCCAGAAATATTCCCTAACTCAATTCCCGCAAAAGTAGTAAGGACAGTTTTCTGTATGAGTTAATGACATTAAAGGGTCTCTTGAACAAAACCATTTCTTTTATGTGCCTCACCACTATTCTCATCATCAGTGAGTATCTCATCAATTTAGCGCTGGCCGCAACAGAGAACTAGAGAAGAGTGTGGAGTTAAGTGCTGGCCAGGCCTTATGGAATGGAGAGGCCAGAAGCAGAGCTAGCCATGAAGTAGCATCATACCCACTGTAGGCACCCCTGACTCACAAAAGACACGATCACATGGGAACTAGGATGAAAAGCAAACAATTCATTTCTGCTTTTTAATCTCTCTCTCTCTCTCTCTCTCTCTCTCTCTCCTCTCCTCTCCTCTCCACTCTTTCATATAAATAAATAGTTTTTAAAAAATCCACTCTGCTTTTCTGCAGTCAATCACTCCTCCCATCTACAACCACTGATGCAGCAGAGTTAGATAATTCCAAAGTACAGAGAAGGTAAAGGAAACAATCAGATAACTTCTCCAATTTTTAGAATTCCAGGTTGGGCGCCATGGCTCAACAGGCTAATCCTCCGCCTTGCGGTGCTGGCACCCCGGTTCTAGTCCAGATCGGAGTGCCGGATTCTGTCCTGGTTGCCCCTCTTCCAGGCCAGCTCTCTGCTATGTCCCAGGAGTGCAGTGGAGGATGGCCCAAGTGCTTGGGCCCTGCACCCGCATGAGAGACCAGGAAAAGCACCTGGCTCCTGGCTTCAGATCAGCGTGGTGGGCCGGCCGCAGCGCGCTGGCCACGGCGGCCATTGGAGGATGAACCAACAGCAAAAGGAAGACCTTTCTCTCTGTCTCTCTCTCTCACTATCCACTCTGCCTGTCAAAAAATAAAAAAAAAAAATTTAAAAAAAATAAATAAAAATAAAAAATAAAAAAAAGAATTCCAGGTTGTAAGTCTAAATAAAATTTTCTGACAAAAACAGGAAACATGAGCTGGATTTGATGGGGGAGGTGCAGCTACCCGATTTCCCACAGAGCCGTTCCTTCCTCACAGTCAATTTCTGGTTCCTCACATCCCAACCCATCACCCATATCAGGCCCTTCCACTGCTTGTATCTACAGGACAGAAACAACACAGGATAAAAACGCAGTGCAGAAGGTGACTGTTCAGGATGCCACGTAGAATGACTGCATACCATATCAGAGTGCCTGGGTTCAAGTCTTGGCTCTGCTTCTAATGCCAGCTTCCTACTAATGCAGAACGTGGGAAGCAGCAGGGGATGGCTCACGTACTTGGGTTCCTGCCACTACATGGGTGCTCTGCACTGAGTTTTCAGCTCCTAGATTCTGGCTCAGCCCCAGCTATTGCTGGCTCCTGAAGAGTGAATCATGGGATGGGAGTTCTCTTTGACTCCCTGTCTGTCTCTCTGCATTTCAAATAAAATAAATAAATGAATAAACAAACAAATGTTGTTTTTGTTTTAATTTAAATAGTACCTACAGGGTCCTGTAATATTGGGAAGCTGCAATCTGGTTTACACCAGCAGCTCCAAACACCATCGTGGATGTCCATGCAACATTGACAATATTCTGTTGAAGGGGTTCTTGAACTTTTGGGGATCACAGACCTCTTTGAGAAAGATTTGAATTCTGTTTTGTTTTGTTTTTTGTTTTGGTAGTGTGCACATCAAGAAACTATTCTGTGCTCAATTTCAGGAGGTTCCCTGGTCTTGAAACCCATTCCTGGAATCCCAAAGCTGTCTTGGATGTTCAGGGTCAAATCCTTGCCACAAGCAGAGTGTGTCTCTGCAAACTCCTGCACTGGACAGACCAGGGAGAAATATCTCGGACGGTGCAAAGAACTGGAAGGCCTCTGCATCACCACTTTTGAGCACCACGTTAGCACTTTCCCTACAAAACATTTTTTTCTTTTGATCCTTTACCACTCTTTGTTTTTTCCTTGTGTTGGAAGTGGGCACTTCCCACCATTTCAAAAGAGGAACTATGGCTCTGAGGAGAAGTTTGTGGGGAACAGGAGTGGAGTGCTGTCTGCTGACATGCAATGCAGCAAAGGGTGGAGAGAACGCAGGGCGTCCAAGGACTCTCCTGAGTCCTGTTTTCCTCCTGTCAATGGGGCTAAAATGTTTAGAAAGTCACAGACCTCTCTGGAAATCCCAAAAGACTCATCTGTCTTCCCAAAAAGAGGGACTGGACTCTAGGTACTCAACAATTCGATATCAGGTTTCCCCATTCCTTGAAGTCAAACAACTCTTTCTGTTTCATAATTGACATAGAATATGTAGACACTTGCAGTCGCTTTATAGGGCATCCAGTATATGCATGCAAACATCAAGACCTTTGAAATGCCCATACACCAGAAGCGAACCGAACTATAAGCTGCCAGATAGAGCCACTATATGAGGAAGGAAGTCACTTCCTTTCTCTAAGTCCTTTCCTTCCAAACGAGCCTTGCACAAGGCTCATGGAAAAACAGTGCTCTGCTGCAAGGGCAGCTACCAGCAAACACGCTGACTGGGTGCTGCAAACGTGCTCAGCAGCGACACCGGGAAGCAAGGTGATGCCGTGCCCAGCACACGGAGGGCTGGAGCTCAGGATCAGCATCATGCTAAGGAGCGTCACACCCCAGCATCACCTGGCAAGTCAGCGAATAAGCCAACAGTAAATAAAATAATTATGGGAATTAATCAACAAATATGTCTTAAATGAGAGCAGGAACAGAGGGAAGTTCTGTTACATCGTCTGCTCACAGAAGGGACAACAGGAGTGAGTAAGTTAGCTATTTTGGTTTATTTTTATCTGGCTTATTAAGGCATTTAAGGTGAGCCCACCTTGGGAGGTTCTTTGCCTGTTCAGTGAACACTGAATTCATTCTATTTGCTTCTCTTCTAATCTTATTTTTTTTAAAGATAATTAATATGGTACTAAGCCATCCCTCATGTACAAAAGGTCAACCACTTCTCAAAACAAACCTCATTGGCTTCACAGTTGTAGAAACCCTTATGTGTCTTTGGGAATTTCTCTAATTCTTTGTAACATTTTAAAATAAGTACTCTGGGACAGCTAAATATGTAACTTGTCATCTAAATATGCATTTGGAGACTTCTAATATATATTATAAATATGTATTTAGGGATTTTCTTACAAGGAATGAAAAGCTTTATAATAACTCCTTTGGAAGGAACATGTTGTATTGCATTGTATGTACTCAGTCTCTTAAAAAATTCATGGTATTTTCCTGATATATCAGGACGTCTGATAAGAGATGGTAACAAGACACTGTTAGTAATGCGTGGAGCATCTCAAATTCCACATATGATGCGAAGCCCCATTCTTCATAAAGAAAAGGTATGTGGGGGGGGGGAGCTCAGGATGCTTTGTTTTTTTCCTCATCAATAATGCAGTGCACTTGCTCACATGTCAGTCCATAAATGGACAAACACAATCGACTTGAACTGGGTCATCCAAGTTCAAGGCAATCTGTGAAGCAAGCTTTCCCGCAATTCCAGGTGGGAGATAGACTCTGCCTTTAGCTGCAGAGCTGAAGGCAGCAAGTTCCTATCTGGGAACCTGCTTACTATTGTCTAGAGCAGTAGACACCAGCATTGTTTCCAATACACACCCCATCAGTAAAATATGTTTGTAAACCTATTGCCAACATAAATATATTTATTTTTCAACTCTAAACCAAATATATTAAATATTGGTAAGGCTTACTCCATGTTTTCTTTATAAATTAAGCATAAGCATAAGTGCTAGCGTTTTTCTCCACATTTCAATAAATTACCCAGGCTCCTGGGTTTACAGAAGTTAGCTCAGACAGGAATTATGTCCTGTGTAAGGAATTTCTTCATTCATTAAAATCGCTTAAAAACATGCACAGAAAAGCATAAGCGTGTATCCATAATAGTGGATGCAAGAAATTCTGTAAAAAAACAAAAGTTATAATTTATTTGCGTTTGAAAGGAAGAGAAAAGGGAAGAGAGATAAAAGGCAGGGAGGTGGGTGTGGGATGGAGATCTCATCTGTTGATTCACTCCCCAGATGCTCAATGAAGGTCTCCCTCTTTGGTGACAGGAACCCAAGTACCTGCTGTCTCCCAGGAAGAAGGAACCTGGAGTGGAGCTGGGACTGGAACCTCGGCACGCTGACAAGGGATTCAGCCATCACAGTGGTCGTAACCACTACACCAAACACCAACCCCAGAAATTCTCTCTGATGACCCCAAGAGCAGTTATCAATAGGAGAAGGACAAGTTTTCATGCTCATTGCTAGACTTTCTGAATGGACAGTACCACCATGACCTCCAGAAAGTCTGATCAAAGAGGATGGATGAAGAGGATTTCAGTAGGCTTCAGCTTGAGGCCTCAAGGGGGCTGCATCAGAAGTGAGGGAAGACCGAGCCCCCTCAGTGAAGGTGGAACCTTTTCTTTAAAGACTTTATTTGACAGGTAGAGTTATAGACAGTGAGAGAGAGAGACAGAGAGAGAAGCCTTCCTTCTGTTGGTTCACTCTCCAAATGGCCACCATGGCCAGAGCTGCGCTGATCCAAAGCCAGGAGCCAGGTGCTTCCTCCTGATCTCCCATGTGAGTGCAGGGGCCCAAGCACTTGGGCCATCTTACACTGCTATTCCAGACCACAGCAGAGAGCTGGAATAGAAGAGGAGCAGCCGGGACTAGAACTGGCGCACATATGGGATGCCGGCACTGCAGGCTGAGGATTAACCTAGTGTGCCATGGCACCTGCCCCGAAGGAGGAATCTTTCTGGGTGGCCTCTACAGGCAGAACAGTTCTCTTCTCAGGGAGCATGCTCTTGTAATCAGGGCAAAGTTATAAAGCAGGACAGCAACTTTTCTGCTCGCTGATCAGACTGAGCCTTTAGGGCCCTCAATTCTCTCTCTTCACAGCAACGTAAGGCTGCTGCTGGGAACATATTATGAGACAGACTGATCTGCCCATTTGTTTGACAAATATTAGTGAGCCCCAACCATGTGCCAGATTGAGAAACAACTGATTGATCAATCATTACTCCTCTAGGTGCTCTCTGCTTAAAGATAGTGCCCTATCACCAAGGGCTCAGATGTCAATCACCAGGCCCCACAGCACATGGGGCCAAAGACCAGTGACTCCTCATAGCACAACTTTTACCCATGGCCTGGCCCAGACATACTGAGATGAATTTTCTGGCAGATAGCTCTTCTTCATTCAGTTGTCACAAAGGTAGGAATAAAGAACATAGTCTAGGGTTCATGATATACCAGAATTAATGCCTGTATTAGGAAATATGTGGAAAGGCGAGCAGAACCACAGAAGGGAGGCAAGGTGAACTCTGAATCAGCACAGGAAACACAAGCAAGGCTGCCGGCACGAAACGTATGGCAGGACGTCTAACAGCAAACAGTACATCTAACCTTAGTGTCTGCAACCCCAGAAGCACAAGCAGTGTGATCCTCTGGATATCCTGGCTTCTGTCAGCATGCCTACCACTGAGAACACAACATTTGGGCATATTCTTTTTAAATTTTATTTAAGTTCTGTAAGTTTCATGCATTTCTTTTTTTTTGTTTTTTTTAGACACAGACACAAAATGTTTTTGTTTGGACAACTTATAAATATCCACAGGTCACTGTAAAAGGAAGAAAATGCTTTTTGCATTTGAGTTTCAGGGCATTTGTGAATATGCCAGGCCACATGTTCTAGATAAAAATCTTCCAGAATTAGAAAATAGGTTTGTAGGCTATCAAAGGATGAGCTTTGACTCAACTCCAAATGTAAAGGTAAAGCTTATAGGATCCCAAGTTTCATGTATTTCATATACACAGATTTAGGTAGGCACATTCTTTTGATTTGCTCCATGTAGGTGGGAAAGGTGGAGTGTAGAGGTCACTCTACCTGCTAAATGCATACTGTATTTGAGATACCAGCTAAGTTGCCAAGTCATTAAATCATAAAACATTCAATAACGGTTTACTCTGGACCATGAATCCTACCAGGCATGGAAAAGCAATTAAAGCACAGGTTGTGCCCAAAAGGAGTGTGCAGTAATGTAGGGGTGATAGAAGTTTAAATCCAGAATAACAGAGAGAGAAGTGTGCTAGCAGGTGTATGCCATTTTTGGTAGAGTCAAACTCAAGAAGGATCGATTACACTTGACAGCCCAGGAAGGTATCAGAAGGGGATGCAGACAAAATGAGAGTCTTGAATGATGAGGGGCAGTGCCAGCACATTAAACTAGTGGAATACTCCACAGGAGGAAACAGCATGCCAAATAGCAAGGCCTAACTGGAGACTTGTGCATAGCTCAGTGTGCGGCATGGGTTAGGAGTTGGGGAAAAGACCAGGAGTGAAGCAAAGAAAAGTCTGTAGAAGACTTGCGCACCATGCTGCACTGAAGCTTGTAAGCTAGTAGGAACTGAAGGTTTTGAAGATGGGAAATGTGCTTTATAATGGATGGAGTCTGTTGAACTCCTTGTCTCTGCTGACCATTCCCAAACAAGAGTTCTCAAATTTCCAATATACATGATACATGATAGTCTCACTTGTGGCATGCTTCCATGAAACACTGTTATAAGCAAGGTAGGTGATGTTATATTTAATTTCTAGCACATTATCTGTAATTCCATTGCTTCTCTCCTCTGTCTCCCTCTCTCAGGCAAATGAGGATAAACTTATTACAAAGCTAACACTGAAAAGTAAAAGAAAAACATGAAGTTCACTACTGAAGTACTGTTAGAAGTCAAACACTTGGGGCTGGCACTGTAGCACAGCAAGTTAAAGCCCCAGCCTGCAGTACCGGCATCCCATATGGGTGCCAGTTCGAGTCCCGGCTACTCCTCTTCCTACCCAGCACTTTGATATGGCCTGGGAAAGCAGTGGAAGATGGCCCAAGTCCTTGGGCCCCTGCACCCACATGGGAGACCTAGAAGAAGCTCCTGGCCCCTGGCTTTGGATTGGCACAGCTCTGACCGTTGTGGCCAATTGGGCAGTGAACAAGTGGAATAGAAGACCTCTCTCTCTCTGGGTCTACCTTTCTGTAACTCTTTCAAATAAATAAAATAAATCTTTATTAAAAAAAAAAAGTCAAACACTTGCTCTCCACCAGATCAGGGCCTGCCAGTAGGATATGCCAGTGAATAATCACCTTTATTTAACATATATTTGTATTAGCAG
Organism: Lepus europaeus; assembly: GCF_033115175.1. Lineage (NCBI taxonomy): Eukaryota > Metazoa > Chordata > Mammalia > Lagomorpha > Leporidae > Lepus > Lepus europaeus. The sequence goes on along the minus strand of NC_084837.1, from coordinate 69,027,368 downwards.
TTACTAATTTTACAAGTCTAAACCTGCATGTTGGTAGTTGAAAACGAGAGTGTATGCACAATTTCTCTATATAGTATATCTATAACCCTTAGCAAGGCAATTATGGACTACAAGAATATGTGCACTAGGGCAACTCATTTTCATCCCTAGGGACTGTGAAGAACAGAAAATCCCAGTGAATCCCCAGTGGCACAGGCCTGCATCCCCCAAAGCTAGTGGCCCTTTCTCCCAGCCACCCAGCCACCCGCAAAGTGGCCTAGGGGGAGTCACCTCCTCTCTTGGAAGTCATCAGTGTCTTCCTGTTCTACCTAGCAGAGCAGAGCCTGGGAGAGAGCAACTGTCGGTGAGAACTAGACCTGCGAGTCTGATCACACAGAGGCAGATGGGTAGTACAAAGAACAAAGGTGAGCAACACGGGGAATATGCAGGCAAGAAAGAAAACTTCGGTGCAGAGCTATTTGTTTCTCTTGCACAAGCACTACACATTTTCTTTGAGGGGGAAGGCAGACAGGATCACCGTGACTTTTTTGAGTACAAAGTGTTTTTGTGAATTTGTGCTGTGCTGCCAGGATGGGGTTGGTGAGCCATCTTACCCTCTGAACATAACCTTTTAAAACTGGTGATGTTTGTCACATAGATGAGGTTTGACTGGCGTACATGAGGGTATGCTGACAAGAAGGAGGATATGCCTTGACTTGTGAAATGGCATCTGGTTTTATTTTTCAGTTGAATCAATCAAAGATACATTTTAATTTGTGTGACCTGAATCTGTGTATCATATGTTTTAAACTTGTTGGTAGAAAGAAACTAAAAACATTTTAGATGGTTGTGCTTAAGTTTACTGGTTAAACAAACTACACCATGTTAGATATTTAAGAGGTGTTTTCAAATACATGATTCTTAAAATTTATAGAAGGCATTGGACCTTCTGGTAAATGTTTTCTTAAGTTGTTATCTAATGGTTGAAATGGTTTGCTAAGTATTCATGTGATATTGCTATTGTCAGCAAGCGATCTAGGACTTGCTCCCTCATTTCTCTATTCTAAGCCCAACTTGTTCTTTCATTTCTCTATTCTCTTCAAGGTAGGAAACTAATTCTATTATAAAGGAATCTGTAGGATGCACAATTTAATCTTTAGACCTTATAAAAGAGATGGCTAACATTTTTCTGTAATAGCATAGCCAAAATAAGAACTTAATAATCTCATAGCTAGATTCACTTCGCCATCAGCGAAGTATACAGTAAGTAGAAAAAAACCTCCCTTTCAGACCAAAGGGAAAGAAAGTTTTAAAGTGAGAATGTAATTTTCCTCATGGGCATTGTCTACCTTAGAAAAACTACTACAGAACATGCCTGTGACTATAGACTTGTAGTTCAGGCCACCGAAGATTAGAGATGGGACACGGGCACTCCCTTGACTTGCATCCTCTGGTCTGCTTTAACACAAACCAGGAGGAAAAGAAAGCTAGGCATCAGAAGCAATGGGTGGCAGGCCTATTAATGGCTGATCTGTACAGTGATCTGCCCTCAAGGAGACCCAACAGGCCAGTCCACTGCAGTGGCTTTCAATGTGGTAAGCCTGGGCTTCAGCAGAAGTCAGCTTGTGAAGAGCCCTGGCAGCTCTGCCAAGAGTTGGATCACTGGAAATGGACCTGCCCTGGAGTCGAAGGATGCCCAGGTCAGAGCCACAGATCTTATTGGCTCTAAGCTGAAAAGCCCTTCACTCAGCCCAACTTCCAAAGTGACCACTGCAGCTGAGGGGATGGCCAAGTAGGGTCAGCAACATTGCAGGCAGAACTGTAAATTTCTAGTTAGAGATGCCCCCTGCCTTTACCTGGCCAGCTCTCCTCCCAGGCCAGCCAAGTAATGAAAGTCAACAGAGTGCCTTCCCCTAGGAGGTTCACACCTCCCTTAGGATATACCCCATGTGAAGAGATAGATAGGTCTGGGCCTCTGAATTTACAAGGCCTAAAGCCCACCAGATTATTATCAAGCCCCTTCTATCAGGTTCTATTTGCCTCTCAATCAGAAAAATTACTTGTAGCTTAGACAGCACCTTTCTTAGCTCCTCTAATAATGACTCTGTCCTTTGTTCTAGGCCCTGTCTAGCGCACTTGGGCCTCATTCCTTCATAATCATAACCTCTACTCTACCACCAATGGCTCTACTCCCAACCTGTGTGTACTGATGGTCCTCTTCCCCACTTAATGCTGTATAATTGTTCAAACCTGGTAAATGCCACTCTTAGGATCATTGGTTACTATCCTCACCCTGTCTTTTATGGCCTTGTCTAAATATGATCAGAGTTGGCAAACTTGGAAGGCTTCCATAGCCTTGGCAACTCATGACGAGAGCCTAGGGTGGTCACTGGCGCCATAAACTAGAGTGTCATTTTGTTGGGTCAACAACAGGAGCCACTGTGCATTTGCTCCTCATGTGGGATCTCTGTCCTTAATGTGCTGTACATTTTGATTTAATGCTATAACTAGTACTCAAACAGTATGTTTCACTTTGTGTTTCTATGTGGGTGCAAACTGTTGAAACCTTTATACTAAATTGATCTTCTGTATATAAAGAGAATTGAAAATGAATCTTGATGCAAATGGAAGGGGAGAGGGAGCGGGAGAGGGGAGGGTTGCGGGCGGGAGGGAAGTTATGGGAGGGGGAAGCCATTGTAATCCATAAGCTGTACACTGGAAATTTATATTCATTAAATAAAAGTTAAAAAAAAATTTAAAAAAAGAAAATTTGAAGAAGAACAGAGTAAATTAAAAAGTGAAAAAGTCTTCCTATTAAAATGAAAATAATTTTAATATCCAACCAAAGAGGAATGGTCAAAAACTCGACAACAACAAAACAAAAAAATCCAGTTATGAAATGGACAAAGGACTTGAACAGGCATTTTTCAAGAGAAGAGATTCAAATGACCAACAGACACATGAAAAAATGCTCAGGATCACTAGCCATTAGAGAAATGCAAATCAAAACCACACTGAGGTTTCACTCACCCTAGTTAAGAATGGCTCTCATAGAGAAATCAACAAACAACAAATGCTGGCAAGGATGTGGGGAAAAGGTACCCTAATCCACTGTTGATGGGAATGTAAATTGGTGCAGCCACTGTAGAAGACAGTATGAAGATACCTCAGAAATCTGAATATAGACCTACCATATGACCCAGCCATCCAGCTCTGGGAATTTACCCAAACCAAAAGAAATCAGCATCTAATTGAATTATCTGTACCCCACTGTTTATCATACCTCAATTCACAATAGCTAAGATACAGAATCAACCCAGATGCCCATCAACTGAAGACTGGATAAAGAAATTATGGTAAATATACACTGCAGAATACTACACAGTGGTAAAAAATAAAAGTAAAATCCTGTCATTTGCAACTAAATGGATGCTACTGGAAACCATCATATCTAGTTAAAAAAGCCAGTCCCCAAAAAGCAACTACCATATGTTATCCTTGATTTGTGATAACTAATGGAGTACTTAAAATGTTACTATAGGAGTGGGTAATCTATAGGAGTGAAATTGAAATTGTGAAATTTAAGGATTTTTAACGGCCCTTGTTTCAACTGCTGAGGAACATTTTTTCTTCACACTATTTGTTTAACTCTTTATTTAAAGTAGGGTTAATTTGTGATTATAAAGTTAACTGAGGGGCTGGCGCTGTGGCTCTGTGTTGCAGTGGGTTAAAGCCCTGGCCTGAAGCGCCAGCACACTATATGGGTGCCATTTCTATTCCTGGCTGCTCCTCTTCCCATCCAGCTCTCTGCTATGGCCTGGGATAGCAGTAGAAGATGGCCCTGCACCCACATGGGAGACCTGGAAGAAGCTCTTATCTCCTGGCTTTGGATTGGCACAGCTCCAGCTGGTGCAGCCATCTGGGGAGTGAACCAATGGATGGAAGACCTCTCTCTCTCTCTCTCTGCCTCTCTTCTCTCTGTGTGACTCTTTCAAATAAATAAATAAAATAAATCTTAAATAAAAGTTAACTGAAAATAGACATTTGTAAAAATTAAGAATGGGAATAGCAAGGGGAGAAGAGTGGAACTGTGTGAGGAAGGAGTGTAGGGTGGGAAATATCACTATGTTCCTGAATCTATAACTAGGAAATACATGAAATTTGTATACCTTGAATAAAATTTAAAATAAAATAAACAAAATAAAAGAAAATGATTCGGGAAGAAGTAAAACATAGAAAGGAGGACTTGTGTGCAACAGCTGAAATTAGTAATTAGGAAAATTTTATGTTAAACCAACAAGAATTATATACATGTAACATACAAACTGGTAGTTACCATCATTACTAATATATGAAATAAATGCAGAGTATGGTTGAGCCCAAAGCAGATATAGTTCAAAATAAAATGACCTGCTGTATTACCATGGTGGAAAGATGTGATAATTTTTGCTTTTTTCTATCTTCTTTATTTTCCACAACTTCTCTTTAGTGACATCATCAAAACCTTAAGATAGCATTATGACAAAAACATACAATTTAAATATTTTTACAATCCAAGATATGAACAGGGATTTTTTCCTGATGTAGAATAATTTTTGTTCTTTTTGCAATAAACAAACTAGTCTGGCTCATTCAGGAGGCAATTGAGCGTGTCTCCCATCATTTGTGTGATGACATGCTTCTGATGCTTAGTCCAAGGACTGAGGAAGCAGATGGCTTGCCAACCTTGAAAGCTTATCCTGGCATCATAGCTGTTTGCTTGGCTTAGTTAAAGAAAATCAGCTGAGCCCAATCTTCCAACTGTCCATTATTCATTAGTTTATTCTCGAAAGCTTATAATATCACCTCTTGATTAAAAGGCCATTCTTGTCCATTCTAGCAGACATGAGCCTTGTCCTTTTTGAATATCCATAGCCTACTGCCCCCTACTTAGGTAGGAACTATCCTCTACTCTGTGTTGTTAGTGATTGTGAATTGGAGTGTTGACTATAAACTCCATGAGATTTCGTTTTGCTTCTAGTGGATTGCTCCTCATATCATCCTGCATGTAAGTCAATAGACACAGGAGAGAAGCTCTAAGGTGCAGGTGTTTGGAGAAGGACAGGATGACTCCAATTACTTTCCAGACAGGTGCAGACTGCACACAGAATGGGAGTTAGGGCTGACTCTAAAAGGAGGTGAGTCTCTGGTTGGGATTCTGACCAAATACCCAAAATGCCATGAATGTCTGCAAAACAACCATCTATTTATCACCCTAATTAGCACTTTTTGCACTTATTTTTGTTAATCAGTGGTGGATTATTAGTAGAAGGAGCTGTCCCTAGTTATTTTTAAAAGGTGGTTATCAATAATAGGTGGTCACAATTACTTAATTTCCTAAAATGACTTGGTATCTGAATATACAACTTCTCTAAGAGCTAAAGGACTTCCGCAGTTGCTAATATTTAGTAAATTATATCTTGCTAGAAAACTGAGAAAGTTTTCTTTAAGAGTTTGTTAATATTTTCTAGTGTCTCCAGTTATTCAACACTTTATTAAAGAAATCACTTCAAAATTTAAAGATTTAAAAACAGTAATCATGTCATTATTGCATATGGTTTCTAAGACTCGGGGTTTGAGAAGGGCTCCGCTGAGTAGTTCTGGCTGGGGTTGTTCATGTGACTGCAGGCAGGTGGTTTCTGGAGCTGAGACAGCAGGTGCTAGAGCAGATGGGAGCAGGTTGGGCATCGCTCTCTGTTCATGTAGTCTCAGGACCTCTACATGGTCACTCCACATAGGCCATAGGCTACAGTTCACCCCAACTGGGACAGTCTGGGTTTCCTTGCAGGAGGTATGTTCAGAGGAGCCAGGCTGTTTGAATGACAGCCAGAAGAGCTAAAAGAGTTTCTTGCAGTGAGCAAAGTGAAGCTGGACTGCATTTTACAATCTAGCCATGGAAGTCATCCCAACCGCTCCCTATTGGCCATCACATTCATAACACTTCACCAAGTTTCAAAGAAAAGGAACACAAACCCTACATCTCAATGGGATGGATGCTGGGGTGGGAGGTGACGATGTGGCTGTTCTGGGGAAATACCTACCACAAGGTGACATATCTATCGCTACAACCCATGTGATTAGATATCACTTCAATCTGCTGAACTGAAATGCAGTTTCCATGGCTGGCAGAGAAGGCTAACTTTCTCAAGAAAGTGCACTCTTTTGTACTGATCTGAAACTACTCCTGGTTAAAGAAAATTTGCCTGCCTGTTCTGACTCAAGAGAATGTTACTTTGTGCACACACTTAATATTTAGAGGGAAGGGTACAATACATAACAATTCAAGTCTATTTAGAATTTGTGGAGACTTAAGGTTTTAGGTTTCTGTTATGTAGCACCAAGGTTTTCTCTATCTCACAGTGAAATTTTTTTTTTTTTTTTTTTTTTGGACAGGCAGAGTGGATAGTGAGAGAGAGAGAGACAGAGAGCAAGGTCTTCCTTTGCTGTTGGTTCACCCTCCAATGGCCGCCGCGGCTGGCACGCTGCGGCCGGCGCACCGCGCTGATCGGATGGCAGGAGCCAGGTGCTTCTCCTGGTCTCCCATGGGGTGCAGGGCCCAAGCACTTGGGCCATCCTCCACTGCACTCCCTGGCCACAGCAGAGAGCTGGCCTGGAAGAGGGGCAACCGGGACAGAATCCGGTGCCCGGACCGGGACTAGAACCCAGTATGCCGGCGCCGCAAGGCAGAGGATTAGCCTAGTGAGCCGTGGCGCAGGCCTTCAGTGAAATTTTTTAATACAGAGAATCAATACCCAGAAAAGGGAACTCTGTTGTGTTATAGCTGAGACAGAGGTTATGCCACAATGACCAAGGCAAATGCACATCTGGTCCTAGCATTTCTGAAATAATGGCAGTAATGTAGACTTGCAGAGAACTTTCCACTATGGAAGGTAACTAGTCACTCAAGCAATATTGACAAAACAGAACTTTAAACTACTTGAAGCACTGCCACAGATCATGCTTTTTCATATGAGAGCCACTGAGGGAAGGTGTTATTCTCATCTCAATAATGAAGTAAGACACAGACACATGGAGATGAACTGGCATCAGTTATATGGCTAGCAAATGGCACAGAGCACACATAAAAATTTAGGATGGGACTGGCCATTGTGGCACAGGGGGTTAAACTGCTGCCTTTGAAGCTGGCATCCCAAATCTGAGTGCTGATTAGGGTCCCAGCTGCTCCACCTCCTATAGAGCTCCCTGCTAATGTTGAAAGATTGCCAAAATGCTTGGCCCCCTGCCACCCATGAGGAATACCCACAAGGAGTTCCACGCTAGTGGCTTAGGCACGAGCCAGCCATAGCCATTGCAGCCATTTTGGCAGTGGATGGAAGATACTCTCTCTCTCTCTTTCTCTAATTAAATAGATAAAATCTTAAAAAAGAATTCAGGATCTTCAACTACAGGTTTATGTTCCCTCCCACCTAGCACCACAGAACAGGCACAAAATATTCTGTGCCTAGAGACACAGAGAAGAAGCTGTCAAATATCCCTTTTCTGTACATCATGGAAAGTTATCCTTCCAAAGGTGGCGAGGGGGAGGCTCTGATGTTCTAAGTGTCTCAAAGATCACCAGGCAAGTCACAAACTGTGGAAATACTGGTGATTCTTAAAAATTGATGGGAGGGGACAATGTTGTGGTATAGCACATAAAGTAACCACCTGTGATGCTGGCATTCCATATGCATGCTGGTTCAAGTCCCAGCTGCTCCACTTCAGAAGCAGCTCCATTAATGTGCCTGAGAAAGCAGCAGAAGATGGCCCAAGCCCTTGGCCCCCTGTCACCCATGTGGTAGAACCCGAAGAAGCTCCTGGCTATGGACCTGCCCAGCTCTGACCATTGTGGCCATTTAGGGAGGGAACTACAGATGGAAGATCCCTCTGTCTCTCTCCCATTCACTCTCTCTCTCTCTGTAACTCTGCCTTTCAAATAAATAAATAAATAAATAAATTGATTAAAATAAAACTTGATTTGAAGTCAAAGATTTATATGTTCTGAAGGGAAACCAGGTATTAGTGCACTTTAAGGACTTGAGTGAAAATATCACCATTGTATTGTGAACACAAAATTCACTAGTCATTCAGATTATTTTACAAATTATAAAACATTAAATGCAAGTAGGATGAACGATGTCATCTAAGTAGACCACATGACTTTTCAGAGAAGTGTTTCTAGTTCCTCAGCGATCATTCCTGACTGCCTCCTGCACAACTGAGATAATCATGTTTTACACTCATGAATTATCACTTTTCAGCAAGTTTATGCTACTATTCTCATCGAGTACACAATGAGTTTAAAACATGATTATTTATCTCACTGAGTTATCATAATATAAATAGTAAACCAAAGAATTCTTGGTCACGGGCAATTTCACTGTAGAGATGTGAGAGGCCTTCCATACATGCTGTATCCAACCAACCTAAAGAACCATATAGAGGAGCCGGTGCTGTGGTACAGTGGGTAGAGCTGCTGCCTACAGTGCCAGCATCCCATATGGGTGCCAGTTCAAGTCCCAGCTGCTCCACTTCCGATCCAGCTCTCTGCTATGGCTTGGGAAAGCTGTAGTAGTTGGCCCTAGTCCTTGGGCTCCTGTATCCATGAGGGAAACCTGGAGGAAGCTCCCAGCTTGGGATCGGCCCAGCTCTGGCCATTGTGGCCATTTGGGGAGTGAACCAGAGGATGAAAGACCTCTCTGTAACTGCCTTTCAAATAAATAAATACATGTTTTTTTTAAAAAATATGGAAGTAAGCCACTGATAGGCTACAGATACTTCTTTGTTTATTCCTTGGATTGAAAATTTCACATTAACAGATATTCATAAGATATCATGGTTTGGAACATGTTCAAATTAACCTCATTAAAAAATAAAATGTATTGGCTATGATTCCATAAATTACTTCAGTATATGGAATCCTCTAAGGCCAGTTATTTTCAATCAACTGGAATCTGCTGTTGCCAAAAATCATACAACATCTCTGATTGAAAAGACAGCTGTGCATTTTGAAACTCTTGCCCATATACATTTAAAAGACAAATGCTGTATTAAGGTATTATATAAATGATATTGTGTCTACATTCCTTTACAATAATAAACATATTGTTTGTCTTGCTTGTTGTAACAGGAACATTCCATTCTGTTGTTTCTCACTACACCTTGGTCTCATCCCCCCAACTTTCATTATACATTTATTTTTACTTGTGTTTTGTCCCCTTGTGTTTTTTCCATTATTTGCTTTTCTGTTTAAAGCATTACTCACTCTCTAGATGATTGTTTTTTCATTAAAGGTCAATTACAAGATGGTGAATATTTGTGTTGTGCGAGAGGCAATCAGGAGTGATCACTCAGGAACTAGAGACACTTGTCTGCAAAGTCATGTGGTCTAGGTCTACTTAGGTGACATAGTTTGAATATATATAAAACCAAAAGAGACCTATAAAGAGGTGTAAAGTAGTATTATGCTATTGTACAAAGGGAGGATCTAAAAACTAACAGGGCTCCATTTAAAATTAATCTCTCAGGGCTGCCACGAAAGGTAAGTGACAAGAATAGTGTCAGGCATGATGGTGGCCTTTCAAAGAAAAAAATAAGAAGGCTCAAGTTACATTCAAGGTGATGACAAATAGATGAGTTTGGTTATAGTGTTTGGTCTCCTAAAGGTCAAGAAATGAATTATAAATGTGAGTCTTGCAACAGATTCTCTAGCAGGTTCCATAAAAATGTGTCACATTTCTCAATTTACTTTTCTTGTTTCCTTTTATGTGCTAAACTACCAGAATGCATAGATACTAAATTGTTTCCATGTCATTGCCACAAATGTTTTTCATCCAGGCAACCCAGCTGCACTTATTGATCAATACAAAGTCCTCTGAAGGCACAAGTGACCTGACCCATTTGTCTATTTGCTGCTCTTGAGCTCGCTTGTCCTGACTTAGAAACCATTCAACACCATCTCCCTGACTGTATCATCACACCCACTGTACACCTGTTTGCCTTTCCAATTTGAAGCCTCCCAGGGTCATTCTTAAACAGCAGCCCTCCCATGTCCCTCCTATGTGAACGGCTGTTCTCTTCCTAAGTTCAGTTGGAGGTCTAGCGCTTTTGCCTCAATGCCCTGTTCCTTTCCAACAGACAACTCCCATGATCTCACTCAGTGTTTATTCCTATCAGATTCTCCCAACACAGTCCTCAGCCCAATATTTCTTACCTACTACAGCTTACAGTCACACAGATTTCTTGCCGGTAACAGATGAAAGACAGCCAGAGCCAACCCCATTATAAAATCCCTATCTCCAATATTCCACCAACACCTGCTTTCGTGTCACTTTGACTTTATTGATAGTAAAGATAATCTCTTGCCTCCTTGTGTAGTTCCTCACAGGAGGGCAGTCATCTTTAGATTCTTTCATTTCTTCATTCTGCCAAGTCCTTGTATTTCTCTCTCCTTCAGATGTTTGAGACCTACTCTTCCCTCTATTTCTAAAACCACTGTCTTCATCCAGTCTCTAACACATGCACAATCATCCTGGCTTATTCAGTTTCCAGCACTCCCTTTGTTCTCCCCAGTTCAATTTAACAGCATGTGAGCAACTGGCTTTTATGTAAACTGCACCCCACCCCCAGCCTCAACATAAAGTATATGCTCCATAAATGTCGGAGGTTGACATTTTCTGTCACTTGAGACTATCTTGGATGTATTGCATTTTTTTTTTCTTAGAGCCTGAAATGTTTTCCTTTTCAAATGAAACAACCATCTCCATTGTATTTGAACTCCTCTTGGCAATTGTGATGCTCTGGGAGAAAAAAAAAAAAAACACTTCAGTAGTATTCCTATGAAGGATTTTTACAGATTAAGTGAGTCTGTGTTTTGATAGCTCAGTTACTTTTTATCTGATCTTTATTGTCTACTTAACTTGGCCTCTAAGCCTACAGGGCAGAAATTAGGGATAAAGGATTCAGTTGTGAGAATGGCATGGGCACTTTGTCAATAGCACACTGTCTACTTTCAGCTCTGCCTCTGCAAAGTGAATGAGAAATCCCACACAGAGAAGCCTGCAATGAAAAGATACACCATGGCCAAGAGAATATTGTGTAGATCATATCATCATTTAAGTCACATGATAAATTCTCTGTGTAAAAGGGATTCACACATCCAGAGAAGAAAATACTTCTAAAATTACAGTATTGGCACAGCTCCGGACAAATTCTATCTGTTGTTTCAACTAACTATAAACAGAAACACAGAGTCTTGAGTAGTTTATAATTAAAGACTTCTAGGGACCTGATTGCTATAAATACAGGGACTTTAAATATTCAGTTTATGTAAGTTTTTTAAGTAGAATGAACTGACTCACAAACATTAAACATCTACATAAACTACTCACTCCCTGGTACATAGCTATTGTTTGATTACAAAAATAAAACATTGCTAATGAAATAATTCCCTGAGCATATGCTCAAATTAATTAGCACAGTGCTCTAATTATAACATGCAAAGGATACAAGGCAAATTTATTCTTTTTTCATTGTATAGATATCAGAAATCCAAAATTCACATCAACTCCACTTCTCAGAAGACTTTTTAGCTTCTACCTTTAAATTAGTAGACTGCGGGCTGGTGCTGTGGCGCAGCAGGTAAATGCCCTGGCCTGAAGTGCCAGTATCCCATATGGGCAGCGGTTTGAGACCCAGCTGCTCCACTTCCAATCCAGCTCTCTGCTATGGCCTGGGAAAGCAGTAGAAGATGGCCCAAGTCCTTGGGCCCCTGCACCCGTGTGGGAGACCTGAAAGAAGCTCCTGGCTCCTGGCTTTGGATTGATGCAGCTTCAGCTGTTGCGGCCAATTGGGGAGTGAACCAGCGGATGGAAGACCTCTCCCTCACTCTGACTCTCCTCTCTCTCTGCAACTCTGATTTTCAAATAAATAAATAAATCTTTTTAAAAAAATTAGTAGACTGAAATGGTTTCTTATTTCTCTTTCCCTACAATGTCATCCTACCACTATTTACTGAAGGTATTTGCTGAGCTATCACACCCAATTCATGATTCATGCATCTGCTAAATGTTGAATGTGCACCTATTGTGTGACATACTATTCTAGGCACATGGATTCCATAGTGGGCTAAACCAACTTAGACCCTCTCCCTTGTGCAGCTGACATCCTGGAGAGGGGAAAGCAAGCGATAAGTAAAATGAAGCTAAAAACTTAACTCAATAAACAGAATTAGGGAAAATGAGGGTAGGATGGTTGGTGGGGGCAAGGGAAGAAGACCATGGTAAGCTTCGTTAAGGTAATATTTCAGCAGACTCAAGGGAGGTGAGGGAGTTAGCTATCCGTGGAAAGAATACATCAGGCGGAAGAGCAGCAAGTGCAAAGGCCCAGGAGCAGGGACGTGTCAGGCAGGTTTCAGGAACAGTAAAAGAGACCAGTATAAATGGAACATAGTGAGAAAGAGGGTGGGGGATTTTAGGACAGTAGAGAAGAGAGGTAAGAGTCAAATCTCACAGCACATTTTTTGGCTGTCCAAAATAATGCCTTTTAGCTTGGGGGGTAGCGTTGTGGCACAGTGGGTGATGCTGTTTGGAGTCCCAGCTACTCTGCTTCTGATCTAGTTTCCTGCTAATGCATCCTGGGAGGCAGCAGATGACGGCTCTTGCGCTGTGCCCCTGCTCCTCACGTGGTAGACCTGGAAGGAGTTCTGAGCCTGACACAGTTGTAGCTGTTGAGAGCATCTGGCTAATGAACTAGCAAATACAAGATCTCTCTCTCTCTCTCTCTTTTTTTTTTTTTTTGACAGGCAGAGTGGATAGTGAGAGAGAGAGAGAGAGACAGAGAAAGGTCTTCCTTTTTGCTGTTGGTTCACCCTCCAATGGCCGCTGTGGCCGGCGCATCACGCTGATCTGAAGCCAAGAGCCAGGTGGTTCTTCTGGTCTCCCATGCAGGTGCAGGGCCCAAGGATTTGGGCCATCCTCCACTGCCTTCCCGGGCCATAGCAGAGAGCTGGCCTGGAAGAGGGGCAACTGGGACAGAATCTGGCGCCCCAACTGGGACTAGAACCCGGTGTGCCGGCGCCGCAAGGAGGAGGATTAGCCTGTTAAGCCGCGGCACCGGCCCAAGATCTCTCTCCCTCTCCCTCTCCCTCTCCCCCTCCCTCTCTCTCTCTGTGTGTGTGTGTGTGTGTGACTTTGCCTTTCAAGTAGATGACAAAATAAATAAACACTTAAAGATTTTGGCTTTTCCTGTGGGTGAGGTGAAAATCCATTACAGAATTTTAAGTAAAGGAGGAAATTAATGATATTTTAAAAGATCACTGTGGCTGCTGTGTTGAGACAGATTCCAGGTAATCAAGTGAGGAAACAAACAGATGAGTTTGAGTTAGGAAGCAATTACAGGCAAAAGATGATGGGGGCTTGTACAAGACTGGCAGCAATGAAGGTGATAAGAAGTGGCAGGATTCAAGATACATTCAGAACATAGAGTCAATGGAATTTTCTGATAGGTGAAATGTATGACAAGAAAGAAAAGAGTAGTCAAGATGTTTGGGTCTGAGCAATTAAGATGAGGAACACTGAATATTTAATAAATTTCAGGGGGGAATCAGAAATTTACTTTACAGCACGCAAAGTCAAACAATTCATTCACCACCACAAAATTTGCTAGCAAGTGTACACCAGAAGTCCCTGGAATAAGACTGCTTTTAGAAGCCCCTCCACAGTCCATCCGAGATTCTGCCAGGAGCAGATCAGAGCCAGGGCCCCAAACGAGACAGACAACTTCTACAGCAAGGCCGTGAATCAAAGAATTTTAGAGTCTTATTTTTGTCTCTTTCAAGGTAAAGCAGAGGAAAGGATGGAGAGAGAGAGGAGAGAGGAGAGAGGAGAGAGGAGAAAAGAGAGAGAGAGAGAGAGAGAGAGAATACTATTAGGAGAAAAACTAGGCACAAGGCTTTTATTCCATCTTACCTGTAGGAAAAAGAATATTTGCAGTTCTAGCAAATCATATGAATCACCTGCAGCAGGCTATGACTCAGATAATCAATGCTGTCCAGGTCTCCTGCAGGAGGTTCTCCTTCAGTCAGAGGAAATGAAAGGGATTAAAAACCAGGCTGGGAGGTTGGTGTCCAAGTTGAGGGATAAATCTGTTTTATAATTGAAATAACTAGATGCTGCTTATTTCCTTCAGACTGTTTGAATGGGGAATAGGGGTAAAGGAATAGGATTAATATTATGCAGGCAAACTACACCATTTATTTGAAGTCAGACTGGAATTGAGGATTCACAAGCTTTTCTGAAACTTGTAGAGGACTCATAATTTTGCCACATTTATTTCCTTTAGCATTAAGTGCTCCTCATTATTGCTACTGTGGATCACAGGTTGTCTTAGTGATGGGGGTTATACATAATAAGACATGATCCTTGCCCTCAAGATCACTGTGGACTTTTCAAGCCTACAAGAAGGCTGGATGCTCCTACTTCTGAACACACATTTACAGTTTGGAGTGAATATGAGACAACAATGAGCTAACTAGATGCAACTAAAGGGACTGCTAGAAACTCCACCTTTAGGATGAGGAATGCAATCTTTTTGGTGTCAGTGGAAGACAGACAACCAAAACATCTATTTATTTGTTTATTTATCTATTTCATTTTATTTGAAATGGGGAGGGAGGAAGGGTGGGAGAGGGAGAGAGATGGAGAGACAGAGAGAGAGCGAGCGAGCGAGAGAGAGAGATCTCCCATCCACTGGTTTACTTCCCCCAAATGCCTACAATGACCTGGGCTGGGCCAGGGAGTCGCGAATTTAATCCAGGTCTCCTACATGGGCAGCAGAAAGCCAAGTGTTTGAGTCATCACTGTTGTCTCCCAGGATGTATGTTCGTAGGAAGCTGGAACCAGGAGGAGAACTAAAACTCGACCTTTGGTGCTCCAATACAGGATGCACACGTCTCAACCCATGGCCTAATCACTAGGCCAAACACCTGTCCCATGAACCATCTATTTTTTATGCTAATATCAAGCAGTCATTTTTTCCACAGTATTTTCTACATCACAGTGTTTAAGATTTTCACTTTAGATAAGCATGTAAAATACATAGTAGTCATTTAGAGTCTATTAAAATCTTACCAATAGTACCTGTATCAGTTAGGTAGGGCTCTCAATGACATGGTAACAAAGAACTAACAAATCTCAGCTTCTGAGGGGCTCTCCTCCACACAGAGTCACTTAGATACCAAAATGCTGGAATACCCAGTCTCCCCAGGAGACAAGAAACTGCTACATGGAGCATGGGTTTCTTTTTGCCTCTGTGTAAATTTGGCTCAGGGCACATCCCATCACAGCCCACAGGCTAAAGCTAATCTATCAACAACAATAAAATGCGAAGATCCTGGGAAATCTAAAGAGCATTTTTGTCTTTTCTATGCCATCTCTGTCTCTCTTTTGCATTTTGCATTACTTATTTATTTATTTGAAACTCTCAGAGTTACACAGAGATGGAAAGACAGAGAGAGAGAGAGAGAGAGAGAGAGAATCTTCCATCTGCTGGTTCACTCTACAGATGGCTGCAACTACTAGGGCTAGGCCATGCTGAAGCCAGCAGCCAGGAGCTTCATCTGGGTCTCCCACATAGGTGTCATGGGGCCAAACATTTGAACCATATTCCACTGCTTTTCCTAGGCCATTAGCAGTGAGCTATTGGAAGTAGACACGAACCAAAACCCACATGGGATGCTAGAATCAAGGGCAGGATTCTGTGCCACGATGCTGGCCCCCATCCATCACTTGTCTATGAGAAAAGTATTAAAAATGCAGTGCAATAGTTAAGCAATTGCTTGTGATGCCTCTATCTCTTATCAAAGTGCTGGTTTGAGTCCCAGCTACTATATTTCTTATTCAGCTTCCTGTTAACGCACCCTGGGAAGCAGCAGATGATAGCTCCAGTGTTTGGGCACCTGCCATCCACATGGAGGACCAAGATGAAGTTCCTGGCTCCCTTGCTTCAACCTGGCCTTAGCTTTCAGGGTTGTGGGCATCTAGGGGAGTGAACCGGCAGATGTAAGATTGATCTTTCTCTCTATCTTTCTGCCTTTCAAATAGATGCAAATGAATAAATAAACCTTAAAAAATCCTCTAGTTTTTTTTCCAATGTAAAATACATTATAATTATTTCTAGTTGTCCTACTCTGAAAAACACAGTATGATTTAAAGATAGGATCTTAGTGACCCAAAGCATGAATTTTGTTGAAAACATATCCAAATTTCAAATGAAAAAATAATTTTTAAAAGCTTCTTAAATTCTTAATAAAAGTCAGAGGAAAGAATCATCTTCTTTCAGTCAGTAGCAACTCCACCCAGAAATTACCCAATAAGAGTCTTGGGTCTCTCATGGGCCAAATCTGAATCAGCTACCCTGGTAGGAGGCTTTAAAGACACAGTAGGCAGAAGCCTCAGACTTCCCTTAGCTAAAGCTAAAGTGCTCGCTTGGACAGGCTGTCTCACAGGGTCACACTTGCCATCCACATGTCAGTTTTTCATTAGGGCCTTTGGGACACATGGTGGAAAAACAGGCCAACTGTTCTCATGGAAGATGGTGACAGAGTAGATGAAAAGACTATTCTATGTTACTGATAAGCTGAAAAGTTTTGGAAGCAAAGAAAAGGATTCTCAGGGTGCTTTCACTGTAATGACCTAACAGAAATTTCAGACTGTGCTTGGGATTATTCCCTTTCCATTCAAGAGAATGGTCTTTGTAAGATCTTCCAAGAAAAGTCTAACTTCCCTGACATGTACTGCTAACCAGAAAAAGAATAGGCTAAAATACTAAAAGGGACTGAAACTCAAATGCAATGGGACATTTCCAACACCATTGTTTAAAATCTGGCTATTCTCAATGAATTTGCGATCCAGTGATTTTTTTTAACATTTACTATCTTGCTTTGGAATCAAGATACAGCTGTCAAAGAACTGTGGTTTATGTGTCTGTATGTATGTGAGTGTAGTATCTGACGCCCAGCTGTGTTTAGTCCCTCTGAAAGTCAAAAGGAGTCCCCCTTTCTTCCCATCTGGTCTGTTTCTTACAAAGAACACAGTGATCTGAACACACATATTCCTCTTGTGCACTAGGCCTTTTCCTTGGGTTGATTCTGGGTTAGTCAATGGGCTCTCACATAGGATTCAGAGGGAGCTATGCCATGTGAGACCACACATTATCCATTTGTAGAACGAATTCTACATGCCAGACATTATTTATGTGCTATGTAGGATACACAGCTGGATCAAACAGACTTGACTCACGATAGATTCAGCCCAACAGTCTATCACTTGCCAGTAGTACATTATTCTGAAAGAGACAAAAATGCTATACATCACTGTTAGAATGAGGAAAGCAGCAGAAAACCATCAGAATGGGCTGTGACTAGAGACAGGGATTGAAGAAGGAAGAAGGGAAACATATCTCTGCTTTGACTCAAGTTTGTTCCTTTAGAGTCAGGTCCCTGCTCTCTGTTTTGTTTCCAATCACCATCATCAGCTTGGTGAACATCTACCTGCATGATCCAGAATGCACTCATTTCAACGGGAATCCTTGTTTCCAAACTACATCCTTCACATGCTTTCTGTGAATCTATTCGATCTTCATTGCCATGCTTAAAACCAGTTACCTCACTCTTCTCTTTTTCCTTGGTCTCCCCATCTAATCACTCTGTCCAAATGCATTGCACATTATTTCTCACTTCCTATTACCTCTGTCACCAAGTTAATAGAGACCTCATCATTTGATAACCAAATCGTTATCACTGTACTGTGGTTGGCTTTCTCCCTCCTTTATTCTTCTACCACCATTTATGATTTTAGCTAGCTTTGTTTAGGACGTTGAAATTTACTGAGATGATGGAAACTTATATTACTTCTTGCTAAAAATCTTAGCATTCAGTACGTTGTTGTAATTACTGAAAGCCTGTCTCATGATTTACATTTTGAAAAGCAGAAAGGATCCCTGGACAAAATACGAGTCTGCACATACTAATTATTTCATTCTCTTAATCTCTTCTTTATCTTATTACTGAATTGAATCTGACCTCTAAGCTGTAGCTTATGTTCAGGCCATTATGCTTCAGAAAAAGTCTAAAAGCTACCCAGCTATTCCAAAGTTTTCAGGATGTGTTTCTATAAATGAATCAGGCACCTCCAATATTCCACAACTCCACTGTAACTGTTTCTCTAATTAATCACTAACCTCAACTAAAATGTAGTCCCAGAATGTGTGGTCTATAAAATATTGAATTGCAATGTTTGGTTGAAAAAGATTCTGATAAGGTAAAGCAAAAAATACAATAAAGCAGTAATTACACAAACATGTACACAATGGGCCAATTTTTATCAAAATCTAAAACGTGTTCTTTGTTTTTGAGGCAAAAATACAATTTACTTCAGTGGGAGATGCTGACTCGTTAATGAAAAGCCATAAAAGTTTCCATTGCTGTTTTATGGCTCTTATTTGGCATGACAATCTGCTGTTTAGAAGATATATTTTATAATAGCAAACTTGGATATATGTCTAATGTAAAACTACTTGGACATATGTCTAAGGATCAAGAAATATAAAATCTTTTATTAGTATTCCAATAACTGAAGGGCCCATTTCAAGCTTATATTTAAACCAGCCATGAAAAGAGCTTAGCAAAAGACATTAAGAGTATAATTAAAAAGGAAATGACAATGTCTAAAAAGAAGCAATAGCATTTATCACAATTGGTAATTACAGACTGTGGTTTATTTATAGCTTATAAGTAGTGATTTATCATTGTTTCTGAGCATTTAGCACAGTGTCTGGCACAAAGGCTCAGTAAATTTTCAGAGAATGAGGTTTTTCAAGTACCTTTCAAACATTGGAAGCAACCATTCCCAAATCACAGGTGAATCATTTTATCCTGTCTTTAAGAAAAAAGAAAGCCCATTAAGTTGGCCTTGCTTACTTTATGATTTTTAATAATAAATGTTCACATCTTGAAAATGCACACTTTTCTCCAAAGCAAAAATGACTTACACATGTTCATTTAGATTTTTAATTTTTCTATACTGAATCGTTTTAATTTGAAAACACAGTAGCTCTCCTGAGAGATGCCCAGAACAACTTATAATTTGGAGTGGTTGGTTCAGAGCTGCTTTTTCATCTCAAGTGTGGTCATGTGGTCTCTTCAGCACATTTAACTATTATTATTCCTCTCAGACAAAAACAAGTTACTCTGCCTTTATTTTTTCTTTCTGGCTGAACACTTATGGATTGCGTATATGTAAGTGTTTATAAGGATCACACCCACCCACCCACCCATCCCAGACATGTATGTGTATGTGTGTGTGTGTATGTGGCAGATAAATATGTACACGTATTTATAGAGAGAGATAAAAAAGGATTATGGGAGACTAAAAATGAGTCAGAAAACTGTCAGCTTTTTAGAAATTATCTGTCAGTGGGGCCAATGCTGTGGCATAGCGGGTTAAAACCCTGGCTTGAAGTGCTGGCATCCCATATGGGCACTGGTTCTGACTCTGGCTGCTCCTCTTCCAATAGAGCTCTCTGCTATGGCCTGGGATAGCAGTGAAAGATGGTCCAAGTCCTTGGGCCCCTGCACCTGTGTGGGAGACCTGGAGGAAGCTCCTGGCTCCTGGCTTCAGATCAGTGCAGCTCTGGCCGTTGTGGCCATCTGGGGAGGGAATCAGCAGATGGAAGACCTCTTTCTCTGTCTCTACCTCTCTCTGTAACTCTATTTCAGACAAATAAAATACAATTTTTAAAAAATTATCTATCAGCTTTTAATATGAAAAAATTTCCATCCTAAAATTTCACCAGTCTAAACACAAATTGCTCTTCATTTGTTTATATTGGCCCAAACTTATAAGTTGTGTTATTCAAGAAAACAGTTTTCTTGAATAAAACATTTCTCTCTTAATATCAATGCTGAAAAGGTAGAAGGTGTAAGAATGAAATCTATATAGTCAGGTTGAGTAGACATTGACTATCCTGCCAGTTGTTTGCAGTGAGGGTTTTAATGGATCTGAAATTGCTCTTGGTTCTTTGGGGTTCATTAATAATTTTGTGAACATATAGCTCTCCTTTTAAGGAAAAAAACATCTTTTAGGACTCAGGGCCTCATATATCGCTCAAAGCTGTGTAACATCACCCCAATCCAGCCATGTATTATCGCTAGTGGACTGGTGGTAGATATTCAGAAGAATTTTTTAAAAAAATAACTGATTTTTTTAAGGTTAAAAGCTGCAAAGTTATAGCAATGGACATAAAGTCCTGTGCATAAACACAAGACACTTTAATTAAGAGGCTTTATAATTATCCTTGTTCCAGTGGAAACACGAAGACATCTTATAATCACATAAGACATGTCTTCATGTCAGAGGCATCTTCAACTGTACTGTATCTGACATCTAAACTGAGTGTTCCTCTTGTGCATGTGAATCAACAGGAGATATTCCAAATAGATCACACCGAGAGCACTTTTGTGGGTGGCCTTGGAATTGGGGCTAGCATGATTCAGTCACTTCCACAAGCTAGGCCTCCAGGGGCAACACCAAAACAGTGTCGCTGCTGTCCACTGTGGCAGTGCTACCAGCCAGCCCTGTTGCTAGCCCACAACTCCACCCGAGCCAATTGTGGTTAGTGGGCAACTTGAGATCATCGTGGGAGGATGTAAGCTTGCTCAATGCTGGAAAGAGTTGCAGAGAGAAAATTATGTGCATAATGAAGACACGGAAAAAGGAAGAGAAATTTGGGTTTGGAGCTATTGGGACTCGACGCAACATTGGAAAGAGGAGGGCATCTATGTTTAAATTATGGTTCTGTGGTCAAATTGTGCTTTGAAAGGTGAATTTGAAGGTCATTCTTTTATACTTAGCATATTAAATGAAATTTAATATAGTAATATGATAATAATAATAACACCAAAATGTATGTTAAAGCTACAGAAGTCACAGATTTTTAAGAACAATCTTAAGCAATTTTAATGCATACTAGCATTATAATATACATTATGGGGGGAGGGGAGGTTGGCAGGTTACCTTATTTATGCCAAGAGCCATTAGGATATTTATGACATCATTCATAGTCTAAACAAAATTATCAACTTAAAAATTACCCTGCTATAGATTCATTGAATTTCAAGTCCCACCTGAGGTTTCTTTGGCAGGGCTGGATCAATGGCTCTCACAGGCCTTATATTGCCTGTGGGCCAGATAATCCCCAACCCTACATTACACACAAATAGCCATCCATCTGTAAAAGAGAGGCCGTGAACCAAAGAGGTTTCATCTGTGTACTTAAAAAAAAGTAAACATTTAGTCAAACTAAGATGAGTAAAAAAAAAAAAATTATTTGAGCCCCAAATAGAGTCTAATCCATTTATATAGGTTATTTATTCTTTAATAGCTGTAGAAATGAACAGCATGTGCAATTCAGAGGACTGTCCAGCATAACTTGCCTCTTAAAGAATTCTGGCTGGGGCTCTGGACCAGCTGAGATTTACGGGCCTAACATTGGCTTTCCATGTGTGCTCCCACAATTCAATGTCCTACCCAAAGTGAATAAGGCCACGTTGCTGCACTGGTAGAGGGAGGAGGGCTGGTAGTGTTTCACCAGGTCTTGGTAGTCTTTCCATGAGATGGCACTTACTACTTTTCTATGCTTTTCCTTCTATCTTGAAAATTTTGCATTTTCACAGACAGCAAACAAATAGAACATGTACGCAAGTTTTCAAGCTTCTGTGGCTGTCTTTCTATCTTCTCTTTGTTTACCTGTACTGTGAGCTGGTGTTCTGCAAAGCCAGGATTGACTGACCTGTATTTTACACCATGTGCTTGTATTAGCTCCACAACAACCTTGCAAGGCCTTTGATTAACAAAGGTCTTTTGATATTCCATTGTGCTGGGCATATAATATGCTCTAAATAAATCCTCAGTGGGTGATTTACTGGTACTTTCTTTGTTTCTGCTGCACAACAAGCAGGTGGATGGGCCATTTTATACCTAAATTCACCTACTAATTATGGTTATTAATACTTCCGGGCCATCTTCTTTCTTTTTCTACATTTTTAAGGGTAGCTCTCTTGTATAACATAAGACACCCGAATCTTGGAGCTTTTCTAGGGAGCTACCTATTTCAAAGTAAATCTCTGAAAGAACTTCTTTTTTATTATGTTGTGTCACTTAGCTCATTTCATTTCTTATTTCATTAAGAACTTTATGTAGTTTCCCTCGGCCTCCTCAGAGAGAGCTTGCACGAAAGTTTAGGGAATCAGAAAGGGCTTTAATAGTAAGTATTTCTTCACTACTACTGGGGCATAGATCTTAGAGTTGATGATGATTATCAACATTATCATAATAAATACCATACAAAAGGCTTACAAAAAAGTACTACTTCTTTAGAATTTGGATTCAATATCCCCTGTGAGAAGGTAACACTATTCTCACCTCAAAGAAAGTTCTAATGATATTCTCAAGGTCATATATTGAGCAGAAGACGGGAAGGACTAAAACATAAGTTTCTAATGTCATGGCCAGTGTCTGTTCCCATCTGTATATTTCTCTTATTTATTGAAATAAATTCATGCATGATGTAAAGGGTAATGTTACTGAAATTCGTGTTTTCTAAAATATTTTCCATGGAATCATAATTTCATGGGATGTCATAAAAATGTGACACAAAGAAAAGGAGTGGAATACGTTTGGGAAATGTTAGGTTAGAAGAGGTTAAAATGCAGTATTTCTCTAAGCATTTAACCTGTCATTGTGCAGTGTTGCATGTTATGACTCTGCATGAGTGTGCAGCTTCTCCTGGACTTACAGGAGAAACTAGATTGTGGAGAATGCAACACACAGCAGGTGAGTAGGCAGTGTTTCTCCAACTTAAGTGAACAAAGGCTCACTATGTTGATTGATATCTCCTGGGCTTTGTGTCCCAGAAAATGCAATTTAGGAAATACTCTACCTATGCCTCCTTTCTTCTTATTAAAGCATATCATACTGGGGATATTTGCAATGCCATATCTTTAAATGAAATCAAATGGTGCTATTACTGAAAATGGGTCACACTGGAATATGATCACAAAAGAAAATGCAAATATGTCTTATTACACCCTACTGTATTTCAGATTCATTTGATACCTGACTTATTAATTGTTTTCTACAATGGTTTAACCACATAAAGACACATGTGATTTCCACTGCCATTTAAACCCTATCAGTGAAATGATCGTTATGTCTTTTTAACAGAAAATATTCTCTTCAGATTTATGACTTGCATCTGGCAGAGAAAAACTATGCAATTTATACAGTTCATTACCACAATGGTTACAAGAATAAAAATCACAGCAGCCCTCAGGATATCACACAACATATTCAAAACCAGTCCATTCTAGTGTTGGACCCACTTGGGCAAAAAGTAATGGGCATTACAAAAGTGTGTGGAAGAGAGAGTTGAATTTCTATATGCTGCAGCACATACACATCAGGGATGTGCTGTCACATGTTAGAGAAGAGGTTAATAAAAGAGACATAGCTGATTTCCAATACTTGCTGTAGTTCCATGCTTTTTAACTAGCAACTCCTGGGAAGAAAGATTTTGTTAGTAATGGTTCTAAGGCCCTATCTTTGCTCATAGAAAGAGCACATTCTTGTGTGCCCCACAGGATAGGACAAAAGGAGAACTGGTTCAAGTAACCAAATACGTCCGTGCACGGTACTGATTATCAATATTCAATCCTTGTGTTTTGCTCTGTTTCAGAAGTGCCCAAGGTTCTTGTGATAAAATGGAGAACCATTAGGTAATAATATGAAACAAAACAAAGTAACTATTACAAAATTTGCACTAAGCTATCTGGGTCCTAGATAATACAAAATTCATGCACACATATTTTTAGAATTTGAAACCTTAGCAAAAAATTGCCAAAAGCCTTTCAAGGGATGAGACAAGCAGACAAATATATATTTTCTAATATATGTTGCATAGATAAGGATACTTTTAAAGATTCTTTTCCCTAACTAATACAAAATATTTGCCAATACCCACTATGCACACAAAAATCTCCAACAGAAAATGATTAAAAATAATTACAACAGGTGTTTATCGGGCTGATAAATTAAATGGGAACTCTTATATTATACACTGATGAATCAGAATCCATTTCTAGCCCCCAAAGGCTCCTCAGATTCTGTGAAAACTTGAAAGTGAAAGAAACAATTCCTTATTATTTAATTCCAGTAAAACAAATTCCAATTGCATTTAAGAAGAATGCCAGATATCAAACCACACCAGTAAAATTCCCAGGAATAAAAAGCCAAAGCAGAATGCAATGAATTAATTCTCTTTTAGAAGGAGGCTTGGATTGGCCCATTACCCTCATGGGACAAAATGGAAGTTAAAGATACGACACAAGAATCTCATTCAGATTCATTCTACTCATTTCAGTTGGATCAACTTCTGATTTTCCTTTCTGTTTTCCCAACTCTACCAAGAAGTATTCAGGATGTTGCCAAAAAATGAAAGAAAGAATAAATAAGTTAAAAAACAAATATACTGAAGGACACAATGCTTCAGTCATCAATCTGAACATATATTGCAAAGTAATAGTAAACCAGCATGCTCCACTGTGGCCATTTATCTAATCATGAATGATCCATACAGGGAAATGAAAGCGCAACACATTTTTTTCAAAATCAATTTTTCCTATTATCAAGAATATATACAAGATTTTATCACTCTGCATATAGTCTATATATATGCATGGCAGACATCTATTTTTAATTCCCATCAGAAATTAGAAACATTGGCAAGTACTCACTAAATACCCTTGTAGACACAGGATGTTTCAAGTATGCTTTCCTAGTTAGTCTACTTACTCTCTAAACCATTCAATCACATTACAATACATTAATTCTATAATGCTGTGTGCCATTTGCTGCTTCAGATGTTTTTCTCTCTCTAGGCCTCTACTAAAACTCCTTAACTCATCGAAATAGTTTATGAGCTTGTTTTGCTATATTAGAAACAGACAGACAATGTATGTCCCTTGCCTGCTAATTATAGACAATTTTTGTTTTGTAACAATGGTTAGCGTTATTTTAAAATAATTTTAGTCTTATTTAATACTCAAAGCCAGAAGAGTACTTGGAAACAATAAATTAAAAACTCCAGTAGTTTTTAGATAAATCCCATGTACCATGCACACTCAAATACCTGTCCTGGTGAACCAAGACTGTGAAGGAATAAAATTAGAACTTCATACTGGATCCTTGAAGTATGAGGGAAAAAAAATCCATACTTAAATTTCTTAGAACAGTGGTGAGTATTTCATATGCATCAAAGTACACTATAGTGCATCCAAAACAGGAAGTATAATTTTTCACTTGAGGAAAAACATTGATTCCTTTATCCTGTGGATCTGTACTTGCTGCTTTTCTTTTGCATGCCATCTAAGGGTTTAAGTGTAGTATAAGTTAATTTGGTATGGACTAGGAGCTTGCTAGACAAGGTCCCAGGTGGGCTGCCTAGTATATTGTTAGCTATGCTCTGACTAGGAAATCAAGAAGGCAGATTCAAAACAATTGTAAGCATTCAAATAATTCTTGAAACAAGAAAGACTATTTACTAGCAATGTTTTTTGTGGGTATCAGTGCCCGTAGGAAGTGAAGCTAAAGGTCTTTTAGCAATGAGTTTAAGTCTAAGTTCAAGGCTCCAAGCAGGCATGTGTTCCTAAAACACACACACTCATGAAAACCACCATTTTTGGTCTGCAAAGCAGATGGTGTTTGGATTGTTAAGTGTTCAGTGTTCTATCATTGAAAACTGGGGTTACATGTTTCTTAAGCAGGAGAGGTGTGACCCAGCTTTCTGTAACAGGGGTGGCACCCTTACACACATTACAAGTCATTTGGAGTCAACCAGAAGGAACAGGAACTCTGCTTATAGCTCTTACTTTAGCAAAAGGCTAAGCCTCGCCTTTTGTTTATGTCTTTGTTAAAGGCTCTTTTAGCCCAAGGGTCTTTTCTTCTTGGGCCTATCAACTTCCTTTGAGGGTTGGCCTTCCGTTTCAGCTGAGTTATTTTGATGATAATGTTTCCTTTAAGATGATTATTTGTTTAAAGTTCAAACTAATAAAAATAACTTATCCTATTAAAAATATTCTAGGGAGTAGAACACCATTTTCGGATGTTAATTGCTCATGTTACCAGTCATCCATGAAACATATGCCGAAATGCTCTGAAAGGTTCCAAAATGTCTCTTGCAGCTATAAATCTTTTACAGGTACAATTATGTGCAAATAGACATAAGAAAAAGTGCATCCAACATCTGGAGTCAAACGGTTTACTGAAGTGAAATTACAAAATTAAATTTAAATGAACTTAATTAAAAAGGAGGGGGGATCCAATTTTAAATGGACATTCATCATGTCCTTGTTGAAGTCTGTTCTAGCTTCAGAAAAATATAAGAAAGTATGAATACAGAAGTTGCATAAAGACTCTAATGGAGTGTGAAAAGATGACCAAAGAGACACAGTCAGGCAGAACATATCCTCTTCTTCTCTCTGTTATTTTAATGACACAGAGTATCCAATTGTTTTGAAAAGATGGTATGAATCAAGAAACTGAGCTTGGAAATGTATCTGTTTGAACTGTCTCTACTGTTTGGAGTCTTATTCTACATATTTCATTGCTTAGAGATGATTACTAGGTCTGATTTTCAATTCAATGATATCTATTTGAGAACTCTAAGAATATGCAGAAAAGAGAGAGAGTTGAGACAGGAAGGGCCCAAAGAGGAAAATATTCATTTCAAATCATTCTGTCCTTTTGTTTCATCCTCTAATCAAAGAAATAAACAAAAATATGGACACCCTTAACATTATGCTATAGAGTTCTTGCTGCTCAACAGAGTCTCTGTCTCCCCAGTCTTACACGTTCTGAACCCTTCTGTGCTCTATGTGCTGAGGAAGACATGTTGAGAAATAAAATTGCATGCTTTGAAATTCCTATCTATAAAAACATGGAAAAGATAATTGTATTTCATTAAACTGATTCACAGATTCTAGAAAAGACAGATGTTATTTTGCCTCTTAGTGGTCCTACACCTATTGTAGACATTGTTAGAGGTTTGGTTTATGGAAACTATTAGCTGAGACTCAGATTCACAAAATCATATCCTTTTCTTCTATCCCATAAATATAATTGTTTTATCATATATGTCATTAGCACCTTGCAATCAGATTTTGCTTATCTAAAAGAGGTTCCAAACACCTTCTCATTCCAACCACAAGCTTAATCCAATATGGCATGTACTCATCAGGCAAGTGAGAAGTGAAGGCAAAAAAAAAAAAAAAAAAAGTACTTAAGCAGAGAAGTAAACAGTTGTGGAGGCTAGAGAAAGGTAAAACCAACCATGCACCTGAGGCTAAAACCAAGGAGCAGATGACAAAAATTATCAGTGTGTGTTTAATGAACACCTGCTACTTCTAAGTGCTGGGTACTTTCAAGTACATTAAGGTAGTTAAACATATCAACACTATGATAAGAAATCAGAAGATAGGAGTCTGTGTTTCATCTTCACTTCTGATCTAGCTCCCTGCTAATATGCCTGGGAAAGCAGTGGAAGACGGTCCAAGTGCTTGAGCTTCTGCATCCATGTTGGAGACCCAGAAGAAACTCTTGGCTCCTGACTTCAGCCTGGTCCAGTCCTTCCTGTTGTGGCCATACGAGGAGTGAACCAGTGGGTGGAAAATCTCTCTATCTTTTCCCCTCTCTCTCTATAACTCTTTCAAATAAACAAATAAAATCCTAAAAAGAAAAGAAATCAGAATATAGTAATTCTCCAGGTTCTCTAACACCAAACAGCTGCTAAGTAGCAAAGCCAGAATTTAAATGGCAACTCTTTGGCTGCCACTTGCCATGCCCTTCCCTCTATATCACACTGTTTCTGAAAATGCAGGTTGTGGGAACCATATTAAGGGAGATTGTGGAGCATAACAAGAAGATGGAATCCTGTTTTGGAATGAGGAGAGAAAAATAACCAGCAGTACAGGTGAGAATGAATAATGAATAATTTTAACTGTTAAGAAAAGTTCATTCATCTAAATCATGTATTCTTCACTGACTCACAGCATTTGCTTCCCATAAAAAGTACAAAAATATTACACTTTAAAATCCTTATCATATCTCTACATTGTAAGAGAAGGAGAGAAATAGCAATTTTATGGCTCATAATAATTCCAGTGGCCCTGGTGGTCTCTGTCACTAATTGTAATCCCAACTATATTCCTATTTACTTCATATGTACATTGCTTTTTTTTTTTTTTCCAGAAAACTGAACAGCTGTCATGAACTCTGCAAAGAGAAAGCAACTCAGATACCAGTGGATCTGACGCTTTAATTACAATTTGCATTTTCAAACCACAGAGTGACTGACCATGGGTAGTGCCTTCAAAACCATCTAAATATTATCTTCCTTCCAAAACAGAAGTTTCTTAGTTGGAATGAGGAAAAATTGAGTCATTTATGATGCAGCTGCAATTCTCTCTCTCTCTCTCTCTTTTTTTTTGGACAGGCAGAGTTAGACAGTGAGAGACAGACACAGAGAGAAAGGTCTTCCTTCCGTTGGCTCACTCCCCAAATGGCCGCTACGGCCGGTGGGCTGCGCCGATCCGAAGCCAGGAGCCAGGTGCTTCCTCCTGGTCTCCCATGTGGGTGCAGGGCCCAAGCACTTGGACCATCCTCCACTGCACTCCTGGGCCACAGCAGAGAGCTGGACTGGAAGAGGAGCAACCGGGACTAGAACCCGGGGTGCCAGCGCTGCAGGCAGAGGATTAGACGGTTCTGGGAAGAACCTGACTTGAGAACAAAGGACTAGAACTTGCAAAGCATGAACTCAGTTCAGAAGCCACACTGGGCCAGTGCCATGGCTTAACAGGCTAATACTCCGCCTCGTGGTGCCAGCACACTGGGTTCTAGTCCCGGTTGGGGCGCCGGATTCTATCCCGGTTGCCCCTCTTCCAGGCCAGCTCTCTGCTATGGCCCGGGAAGGCAGTGGAGGATGGCCCAAGTCCTTGGGCCCTGCACCTGCATGGGAGACTAGGAGAAGCACCTGGCTCCTGGCTTCAGATCAGTGCGATGCGCTGGCTGCAGCGGCCATTGGAGGGTGAACCAATGGCAAAAAGGAAGACCTTTCTCTCTGTCTCTCTCTCTCACTATCCACTCTGCCTGTCCAAAAAAAAAAAAAAAAGAAGCCACACTGATGATGAGCAAAATGGTGGGGCGATCAGTATTTTAGAGAATGCAGTACTATGAGAGAAAAGTAGAGGATATGGTCACGTAACCAGTTATTCACACGTGCAACACAGAATAAAAGAGGCTGGGGAGAAAAAAGGGAATGGGAAGAAGAAATTATGAACAGGTTGGCAGGAGAAGCTGGAATACAGATCACAAACAAATGCCCTCAAGTGCAACAGTAAGTTCCACAGTTGGATCTGTATGTGATGAGCCAAACAGAACAATGTTCTACTGAGAAAGAAATTAAGGGGCCCTTTGATTAAAGTTGAGTCATTGGGCTCTACAATGGTGAATTCAGAATGAGCCAGTCACCCAGTATAAGACCATCCAGCTGCAAACCACTCAGGTCAAGAGAGAGCCTGTGTGTTCTGAGACACACCTCTCTTCTGAAGGGCAACTCTCTCTTAGGCAACAGTCAAGAGGTCTTGGAACTCTTCATGTTCTTCAGAAACTTTGCTTCATCGCCCCCAAACCAAGCAAACAATTCTCCCTGGCCTCAACGTGCACAACCTCACCACCACCATCTGCCCTGGAGCAGCAGGATGGGGTCGCTCAGGCCCATGCAGGACAGTCATCAGATTAGCCCAGGGCTTCCACACCATCTCTTACCCCCTCTTCTCCACTTCCCGTAGGACTTCTTTAATTATCTGTTCTGATCTTGGCCCTATCCCGAAAGCCTTTCACACACCCTCTGGGACTTTAGGCCAAACACAGTCAGTGTACTCACTCTTAGATTTCTTTGGCAACTTTCACCTTCTTGCAATGATGGAAACATGGCTTTCCCAGGTTACATGGATTTTGCAGAAGCCCTTCCAAGAAGAGATGTTAGCTCCAGGCTCATGCCCACTCTAACCCTACTCCTACTTAATTGTTGGTCATTCTCATACCCAGAGCATGATCCTTCCAACATCCTACCCTCCCAGTTCCTAGACTTCTTCTACACAGATTTCATTAGTTACTCTTCTTGAGTGATTCACATCCATATTCATACTCTTGACCTTGTGGTTATCACTGACCACAGCCCCTACAAAATTCAATTTCAAATATTCCTTTTTCTGCTCATGACCTCTTATTTTTTGTGGTCACTTCCTCTGACACTCTATTTCCTGCAATTCTACAACCCCACAAGGACTTATAATCTACTTTTTCAGTATCTCTGAGATGTAACTACTCCTGAAGATCCTTTTCCCTCCTTTCCAGCTGAAATGCCATAGATAATCATTATAACATTATCCAAGGTCGTTTCCAATTTTGGTGAACATTCCTGGTGAAATCATGACCCTCATTTAAAATCAATTAGGTGACCGCTTTATGCATGTACTTCTGCAGACTACTATGCTTGATATTTAATAGATAATCAAAGGGGGACTTTTATGTTCTGTTACAACTGTATCTGCCTACCTATCCATGACCTGTTTTCCTACAAGTAAATTTTTGTTGTTCTTAGTCAAAGTCAGCCTCTCCATCTTGGCACAGGACTCTGGTCTCTTTCATAGGAATTATTGAATCAGCCCCCTCAGTAGTCTCTATATTTATGCATTCCCTATCCACCCCATGTGTCCCACTGAATGCTTATGTCTCCCAAAAATACATGTGTTGAAATCCTAACCTTCAAGGTGACTGTTTTAAGAAGTAGAGCCTTTGGCAGATGATTTGAAGAGTTCCCTTGGCACTTCTACCACGTAAGAATACAAGGACAAGGCTCCATCTATGATCCAGGAAGACACTGAATTTGTCAGAGTCTTGATCTTTGACTTAACAGTCTACAAAACTATGTGTGAGCAGTAAATTTCTGTTGTTTTTAAGCCATCCAGTTTATATTATTTTGCTATAGTAGCCCAAACAGACTAAGATACACTCTCAACATGGCAGCCAGAATGATTCTTATGGAAACGCAAGTCAGATCAATCGTGATACTCCTCCATTCAAAATTTCCCAATGGCTTCTCACAAAGCAGTCAAGCCTTCCATGGCAGCAAGGTCCTGTATCCTGTACCATCAGACTCTACATTCCCTCTCTGACATTATCTCATACCTATCCTTCTCTGTTTAACACTGATCCAGCTTGAACGACTTCCTTGCTCTTGTGTACATATGCTAGGCACTCTCTTGTTTCAGAGCTTTTGCATCTATAAAGGTATTTCAGAAAGTTCATGCAAAATTTGAATTAGAAAATATTTTTGTCTAAAATATTTTGAAATCATGCATAGTCTTCTTCAATATTCATTTTCTATGAAGTTTCTGAAGTTCTTTCATATTATCCTCTTTGTCTAGAACAATCTTCAACCAATTGTCTACCTGTCTTCTCTCTCATTTCTTAGTCTTTTTTTCAGTAGGCATTTACATAGAAAAGCTTTACTAGCCACTCCAAGTAAAATTCAATCCTCCCCCTTTGACATTTCACATCTCCTTATCTATTTTTTATATTTTGTATTAATCTATATATAATAAAGATGTTTTTAAATATGCATATGCATATTTTTCATCTCCTCTACTGGAAGGTACTTTCCATGGAGGCAGAGGTTTTTATCTATTGGGTTATGTCAGAACCCCAAATATATAAAACCATTCCTAGCAATGCTTAGCTGGTGATCAATGAGTATTTGCCAGTGAATGACCCAACAATTACAAAAAGACATATGCTTAGATAAGGGAAAACAGAAAACTACAAATATCTTTCAAAGGGAAAATTAATATTTAGAGATGTCTGTTTTTACTATGAGATCTCCTATTTATGAAATCAAAATTTCACAGGCATCAAGGATACAATAGTTGTCAAGTGTTATACAGCTCATTAGATGACAAAAAAAAAACACTAAGAATTAAAGCAAATCCTTGAGCAATTCTAAAATTATTATGTACATATATTTGTCCTAGTGTTAAGACACCAGTCAATGTGGCTGCATCTCATATTGGCATGCTTGGGTTCAATATTCACATTCGGCTCTTGACTCCAGCTTCCTACTAATGCAGATTGTGGGAGGGAGACATCATGGCTCAAATAACTGGGTTCATACCACCCATTTGGATGCCTGAATTGAGTTCCAGACTTCCTGCTTCAGCTTGGCCCAGTCTTGACTATTGTCGACTGGGCCAAGCTGAACCAGCAGATGGGAGCTCACTCTCTGTATCTCTACTTCTCAAATAAATAAATAAAATTTAAAAATTAAACTCATCTTATTATCTGTCATCTTATCAATTGCTGCTACTCCTTAAGGACACTAATGTTTGATAGATACTGTTTTTTTCAGGTAACCTCTCTAAAAGTTTCACTTTTGATGGTGTCTCCTTTCTACTTTCTGATCTCTCTCTCTCTCTCTCTCTCTCTCTCTCTCTCACACACACACACACACACACACACACACACACAGTATAGGTAGATAGCCTAAAGGTGTAGTGCAGGGATGTCAAAGTGTATCTTTTAGTCTGATTCTAGGATGACATCATAGTAAGCTTACATAGTTTGTGTTTCTCATCTCCCCTTGCCCTCCAGACACCAAAATAAATGTTACATTTTAAACTTTAAAATATTTTCCAGGATCATATTTGTGCTTTTATAAGGTATTTCTATAATGTATCTTTAGACACTGAATTAGAATTTATGCAGATGCTTGATAATACAGCAGATATTAAAAACTATTTTCCCCTCCCCCTGTTAAATTAGTAGAATCTTTCAATAATATAAAGATTGCCTTATATTAGAGGCTCTCAATTTGCCCAATTTTCATAGGTCACTGTGTTCTAATGACATTTTCTTAGGTGCAAAACTTGAAAATAAAAGAAGAAAATGTTCTTTTGACTTTATTTCACCAAAAATGTCTAAGTGATAGATGGACCCACTTCTGGTGTGGTGGGACCCTGGTTCCTATGGTTAGCCATGGGTTTATTTGATCAGTTGGAAAGTAATACTATGTGACTAGAGTAGAAAATGTTTGCAGTTTTCTGGCGCTTCAATGGTCTGCTAATAAAAAGAGTCGTGATTTTTGAGATCCTTCTTGAATTTCTATCAATTTTCACCATTTCCTGATCTCATTCTTGGGAATGGTCCTAGAGATCTTTCTTTGTTGATTATATTTCACCTCCTCTTTTGCTTTGGGGAAAAACAGAGGCCAGTAATTGAGAAAAGAAATTATCTTTCAGTTAATCTCACTTTAAATAATAAAATATCCAGACCAGACATATTCTGAGAAAACTTGGTCACTGAATTGTGAGTAGCATAATCTGCTATAAAAATTTCAAACTATAATTTTCAGACTAATTGAGCCCATTACAAATACATGGAAATCTGAGTGGAGTATCCTAGGGTATTTCCCACATATAACTTTATTCTTAATTCTCGTTGGTTACTTGCCTAGATTAATCTCAGAATTTTGTGACCCAAAGAAGCGTTAAGTCATATATGAGGACATAATGGATCCTAGTGTGACTTCAAGAGCCGATTTTCCTTCTCTTGAGAGAATAAGTTGGCAGAAATAAGGGTGGATTTTAATAGAGAAAGTACCAATGATACTTCCCTGTGTTTGGAGATCCTGAGACTGGGGAAGAGTAGCATTAGGGAGGATGGTAGTCCATCTACATAAGTATCTCCTCAATGATGACCTTGGGGTGATATGCAAATGTTAGCCTAAAAATAAATTCTTGATACTCTCAGTTGGTATTTCATATGTCAGCCAATTTCTCTGACCAATATCCAATATGTTAACGTTCTTATCCAGCTTTATGGCTGAAAATTTGGACCAATATGCTTAACCTTATCCATTATTCATGTACTTGATGGCTTCTAACATTAGTTAATGAACTGGTAGTTTTAGGAGATTTTCTATGTTTCGAGTAATTGCTGGAATTTTCTGTTTGTTATTTAGATTATGTTTTCCAATGATTATGGCTTATTCTTTAAGAACATGTGATCAACAGTTCTTTGCAGAGGCAAAGACTAGTGTGTTGCAGAAAATTTTGATTTTTGATCCAAGACATTCCCCCTAACCCCATCACCACCTAATTCATATTGATTGTAAACAATATCTGTAATGAAACAAGTCAGGGAGTAAACTCAGGGCTATGGGAGTGTATTTGTCTTACAGATGAAACACTTAAAGCAGGATTTATGGAAGCAGAGGGCTATGGGTCAATAACTAAAAAAAACCCTGTACTGTAAATAAGCAAGACTTTTCGAGGTGTGAAGGAGAAGAGAAAGGAGACTGGAGGGGTGGAGGATAAGGGGCAGGAAGATAAGTAGATTCTGGTTTGGTAAAAAGTCTGCCTTTGAAGAGGATTAGAGGAGGTCACCTGAGAGAGACTGATTCACCTTGAGAAGCCAAATCAGAGGCAGGGACTATATTGTAAATATTTCTCCAAAATCCTCTACAAGTCTTCTATTGGGGCAATTCCAGGACAATTAAATCACAGAGAGCTTCAGAGGCAAGTGAGGGACATTGTAATGATTGACTTTTCTTGTTATCATAATTTAATGAGTATATTAGAGCTCAGAGCAACTTTATAAGCTCTTGTTCAATGGGAAGACATAGACCAGATCAAAGAAGATACTTTTTTGACACAACATCCAAATGATGCCATGCTATTAATGAGGAACAAACCTTCTAGCAATACTAAATCCTGCGTAGTGAACTTACGTTCCTCAAGGTGGTACTCACTTATTCTATTGCTGGGTAAATCAACAAAGGAGTAGAGTGAGTATTCATCTTGATTCACAGAACAAAAACCGAGGTCTAATATTTAAGAGACTATTTTAAATCTCAGAGGCAAAAGAGACACACATTAAGCACATCGGCTATGGTGTTAGGATTAGGAATAAGGGCTTTTGATTCCTAAATTGGTGTTCTTGTACTCTGCCACTTAGTGTCAATGCATTCTTTTTCAAACAATCCTAACTGGGCAACAGAGAGTCTTCAGATCACAAAAATGGGGCAGGTGTCAACATTCTCTTTGGTTCTCTACAGAGATTGGGATATCCAGGATAGCTTAAAAAAAATCTTTCCTCCATTCTAAATGATGCAAATCAATTAAGCATAATCTACTTGGATTCTTTGATGGGATTTCACTCTTGCTAACAAAAAGTACAAACATATAGAGCTCAGAACAAACAATGACTCTTATGGTCCAGAAGTGACTTTAGGGATCACATTCATAAAGGTTTCTTCTTCAGTAAGGCCAATTATGTACATATTTCTCTTACTTGTTTTTTTTCTCCTCGTATTACTCAGCCTTTGGGATTTTTAAAAAGCCCTATTCAGTTTAACTCTGGCCTTTTGATATCTGAAACGTAATGACTCTCTAATTAGGATGCTATCTTAAATTCCATGTATATGAGAAAACCATGAATTGCATATGGGGACTAAGATTTAGTGGTAGTTCCTAGAAAGCACATCTACAACCATGAAATAAGTCATGAAACACAAGTGTCAAGTTACTTAATTTTCAAGAGGAATATGATATTCAGATAAAATAAACCAAAATGGTACATTCATTTACTTTTATAAGTAGAAATGTATAAAGTTGTGTTATCAATTCCAGGTATCAGTTTAAGTAA
This sequence comes from Lepus europaeus, assembly GCF_033115175.1. Taxonomy (NCBI): domain Eukaryota; kingdom Metazoa; phylum Chordata; class Mammalia; order Lagomorpha; family Leporidae; genus Lepus; species Lepus europaeus. The sequence continues at coordinate 68,991,483 of NC_084837.1, read as the reverse complement.
TGCATCTTCCAGGCTATTTCACAATCACTTTTCCATTGTTCTAGAAATAGATTTTGAAAATACAAGCTGTTAAACTTGTTACTGCAATAATATAACCGAATAAACAACCAGGCAATTTGGAAAGAATATTCTTAGAATATTAGAATACTGAATTGACCAAATACATCCTTCAAAAAATTTGCAGATACAAGGCTATGCCTAGCATACAAGATTGGGAAAACTGGATGGCTAAATCACATTTTATTCAATGGATCCTGGATGAAGTCACATTTTATTTGGTATACCATGAACCTGCTATATAAGACCATATGAAAATAGAGACTCAGAAACATATAGAAAATATTTTAAATGGTGGGCTGCATAAAATTGAAGAAGCTGAATACAGCCTTGCCCTGTGAAGATCTGGGTCAACTTGAAGTTGGTAATGGAATGAGTAATATTTTTTAATTTAGTCTATTAAATTCATCAGCTAAGGGTCCAAAGAACCCAGTGGTACCTAGATGATTTTCTTTAGTTCTGGATAAATACATCATGATGAAATATTCAGTTTTTATTGGAAATATGTCCAAAGACTGTGATCTTTTTCAAAAAAGATGTAAATATCTAGTTATTAGTTTTTTCAATACAATATTTTTATCTCAGATATAAGAGTGTGTACACACATATACTCACATATAAACACACACACAATACACACAGGAGTGGAAGACTTTTCTTTTCAAAATGATCTAAGGATATAATTTGCCAAACATATGATAAAATCTTCACCATTATAACTCTCTTCTTATATTTTTACAACTTAATTATTTTGCCTTTATTTGAAAGGGATATATATAGAGAGAGATATTCCATCTATTTGTTCATTCCAAAAATGCCCTCAACAACCAGGGTGAAGCCATACTAAAGCCAGGAACCTGAAACCCAATCTGGGTCTCCCACATGGGTAGAAGAGACTCTACTTGAGCCAGCATCTGTTGCTTCCCAGGGTATGTATTAACAGTAAGGTTGAATCAGAAACAGAGACAGGACATGAATCCAAGCATTGTGATATGGGATTCAGGAGTAGCAAGCAAAATCTTAATTACCAAACTCCTACCCTCATAGCTCTCTTTGTAAATCATGATACACGGTTGTGTCTCTGAGGAAGACAAACATCCAAGAGGTACAAGCCATCAGCATCAGAAAGTCTTCATTTGTATGCAATCATCTAATTAATTACAGATTTTTTTTTTTTTTAAATTAGAAACCCAATCTTGGGAACTTGTTAAGGGCAAAAGCACTCCCTATGATATTAAAGACAGAATCGCTTCCACTTTCTTACTCCCAATTGATCTTAAATTTTCTGTCCCACAGAGCTCTGATAATCCTATCTCTTGTGAATAGAAACAATTTCATTGTTCAAAGTGGAAACTATTTCCCCCACTTAGTCCACTTACACAGAAATAAATCTAAATATTCCTACTTTCCCTGTTTTTACCAACCCTCAAAATACTATATCCAATACTTATAGGTTATTGGTTTTTCTTGTGTTTACTATGATTTTTCAAGGTAATCAAATAGAGACATGTACTGCTGGGGAAAAAAAAAAGGTTATATTCAAACAACTTCAATTCCAAGTGTAGTGCAAAGAGCTATAACCCAGTAATGTTTAATGTCCTTCACTGTTTTATCTTTAAATCTTACCAATGCAAACAAATGTGAAAATCCTTAAATTGCTGGCCTCAATGTTCCCATATCAACTGGCATGTACTCAGGTTGGAGATCCTGCCAAAAGTCAAAGGAAAACATTTATGAGACATGCCTGATGTATGATCATTTTAATCCTGTATGTCCAGCACTGCTGGCAAGCTTGGTGTATAAATGCCTGCTGCTGCCTTAATGATAAGGCCTCTTAAACACAGCTAAATGCAACACGCAAATGGATTTTCTTTTTCCCCTCTTCTCTAACTAAGAGACTGATTATTGATCCCTACCTGGACGGTGCTATTGAGAGCAAGCCATTCATGAATACAAGCAGGAAGAATAATGGTACACTGCATGGGTAGTTTTAATAAACTGCAATTGGGACACAGTCTCTACGGGAAAGAAAAGGTAACCAATCCAATTTTAATGAAGCCTGTGCTTATTACTTGACTGCCAAGTCTGTGGGCATTCTATGGGCCGCACATCAGGTAGGCAAGGACAGTTGGGCTTTCAATGCTGTATGAGGGTGAGTGCTGGATCCCAAAGACACTTTATACTCCTACTAAGCGATGCTTCCAAGTTTTCTCTCTTGTCCTTGGGATGAGAAGTGGACTGATCTTGCACTGACTGCACCGCTGGAGGACAGGGCTATTCTCAGACAGTACAACAAATGCCAGCCTATGGGAGCAGAGGTTAATGCATATCCTAAAGGCAGGAGGGTAAACCATAGCCAAGTTCATATCCCCAGGAGCCCTCTAAAGCCACATGAGAAACCAGAGAAGCCTCAGGTCAGGAATGGACAGGTCATCAGGCTTACACATGGACCTGCAACACTGAGATCTTTCAGGTACACTGAGGTTCCAGGCTCTTCTTTCCCTGGAAAGCTCATGAAACAAATACATTTGATTAACTCCACAGCATGGTCCAAAGCAACAGACATCCATTCACTTGCTTACCACAGATACACACGAGGGTATTTCCAAAGCTCATGGAAAATGGAATTGAAAAATAACTGTAGTGCAAAAAAAATTGAAATCTATGCATACAGCTGTTTTCAAAATGTTCATGGGAAATGTACGTTGCAAAAAAAGGCATGGATATCAAAAACTGTATTTGCACCAAAAAACTTGTCTTTTAGTTAATTTTGAATGAACTTTGTGAAGTACCCTCATATGTGTGAGTGTGTGTATTTAAATATCTAAGGCATTTTAAAGCTAGAAAATGTGTCAGTCATTCTTACATGGATTTTTGTGCTACCAGTACATAAAAGTGTACACTTGATGCTAAGATGACACATAAGTTTTATATTAATCATCTGCTGAAGATTTTTTAAATAATATATTTGATACTTCTTTCTAAAAACAAGCAGAACCATGGGTAGTAATTTAATGGATGGGATATATGCAATTATAAATATTAATATAAGATCGTGTACTAAGGAAGTTCCTTGAAAATAAGGGCCACAGGGAAATTTTTTTTTTCATACCCTTTACAGCACCTGCCCTAATGTTACCTACATCACAGTCACTGGTATTTCTCTCAATTGTATTGCATGTTTTTTTCCTCAAATCTGAATCCTGTATTACCTTAATGTTTCAAAGACCAACGGATCATTTGGGATAGTATCATTACGCTGATATTATTAAAGACTGAGAATATTTCGCAAGAACTGAGGATGGTAGTTTTCATATGTATGTGTGCATAAATATTTAAAGAGTTTATAAAAGTAGAGATTCTTTGGCCCTGTTTCTGAAAGATTCTGAAGGAATAGGCCTGGGAAAGAGTCCAAGACTATATATTTTCAAGAATAGGTCACTCTAATGCATCCAACCCAAAGATTCAACTCAAGAACTAATTAGTAGAGGCTATCTTCAGGCCCAGTTAATTAGAAAACCTTTTCTGTTTTCACCAGTCCCTTGCTGTGTTATCTGGCTATGTTTGATATAACTGGAGCATTGAATTTAGCAGAGTATCTGTAAGAAAAACATGTGTGATATTTAAAAGAACTGCCATCAACAGAATAGGTAGGCAAGACTTATTTGGAAGGCAGATACAAACCCAAACTTGCCGCACTTGTGTTAATACACAAATGAAGCTATTAAACCAAAGAAGCTAGAGGCACATTTTCCAATACTTACAAATATGTTCCTTTAACATTTGGTTTCAGCATCCACTTTGAGTAATAAAGCACTATATGGGGAATTTTAGCTCAAGATATAAAAACCTCCCCCCTTTAAATAGTTTGCAAATTTTAAGTGTTTATGTGCAATGCATTTGTTTCCCTTGTCTCCCCCACTCTCAGAAGGTCCATGCCTTTCACCAGATTTTTAAGGTGGGCTCTGAGTCATAAAAGGTTAAGCGCTTTGGATGGGAGACCTGAAAATGTTGCTTCTAATCTTAGTTCTCCTTCTACCTGATATTGAACCCTTCAACAAATGACTTTTCCTTTCCACTTCTCAGTTTTCTCATCTGTGAAATGAGAATGCTGACCTAGAAAAAAATCGTAGTATTCTTCCAGCTCCATGGTTCTAAGCAAGCCACTAAAAATGGAAGCATGGGGCTGGTGCTGTGGTGTAGCAGGTAAAGCTGCCACCTGCAGTGCTGGCATCCCATCCAGTTTGAGTCCCAGCTGCTTCATTTCTAATCCAGCTCTCTGCTATAGCCTGGGAAAGCAATAGAAGATGGCCCAAGTCTTTGGGCCCCTGCACCCACATGGGAGACCTGAAAGAAGCACCTGGCTCCTGGCTTTGGATCAGCACAGTTCTGCCTGTTGCAGCCAGCTGGGGAGTGAACCAGTGGATGAAAGACCTCTCTCTCTTTCTCTTTCTCTCTCTGCCTCTCTATAACTCTGCCTTTAAAATAAATAAATAAATCTTTTAAAGAAAAGGGGAAGCATCGAGTTGAAAGGTAGTTTGGCACATCCAAACTAACCTCCTTATTTATGGGGGAGATAGTAAAAACCAGAGAGCTATCATATTATAGCTATTATGAGTGATCAAATACTGAACCCCGAATTCCCAACTTAATTTATCAGTTCACTCTTTCTTCTTACATATAGCAAGTTTACAAAGCTCTATCCCCAGCTCACACTCTCGCTCACGGCCTGAGGGAGTATTTCAGGCAGGATTTTCCTTTCTTGGCTGAGAGAGGGGTACAAAGTGTCCTCTGGGGTTCTTTCCCAGATTTTCTCAGGGAGAGAACATATGCCCCAGTCCCCAGAGAACTGAGATCCCACACGCACAGCTGTACAGCATGCAAGAAAAAGCTATGTACAACCTGAAAAGCAATAATCAGCGTTTGCAAAAGTGCTCTGGGGTGTCTTCAGGAAACGTTTCAGGAGGATTGCTATTATAAAAAGATCACTGGTTCTCTTCTCCTGGATCCTATTCCACACTCAGACATGAATGTTTTAGGTGTATCACAGAGACTCATTCACTCATCCAAATATCAACATTAGCAAGTGAGTCAATGCCAAGAGAGGCCAAGCCCTTTTTCTCATGCAGATTACTGTCCAGTGGGAAGCTCTGGCCTCTGGTGAGGTTGGCTGTACTTCTGCCTGTGTGTGCTGGGAGTTAGGGAGAGGCACAGACTCCTCAAGACAGACTCGTGCACTTGCTTTTGACCTCTTGCAAGTTTGCAAACACAGTATGGGAGATTCTTAATTGTCTCAACACAAACCAGTTTGTCCAAGTCACTTTGGTCAAATCTAACAAAGCACTGGACTGTGTATTTCCTCATTCCATCAAAGTTTGTTTGCTTTTCAAAATTTTACTTATCCAGAATACCTAAATTTTCCCTCCTTAATCTCCCAGTATGGGGGCTAGTATTGTGCTGCAGAGGGATGGGCAACTGCTTGTGATACCAACATCTCATATTGCAATGCTGGTTCAAGTCCCCTCTTCTCTGTTTCTGATTTAGCTCTCTGCCTTTCACAACAATAAAATAAATAGTAAAAAAATTCCCAGTATGATTTTATCCTTACTGAAGAGTGTGCAGAGTCACGTCACTTACTCCTCCACTGTAGCTCTGTCAGCGGAGGAATCTAAACCTTCCCTAGCGTACAGGATGGGAAATCATTTAGTTAACTTTATTTTATAGATGAGGAAAGAGTGACCTGGAAAGAAGACACAGAGTGATTATTAATGAATGACTACAAATCAAAGGGAAGGAATAGGAAGTACATTTTTTAAGCTTTTGATCTGTGTTGTGTTCTTTGTAAGATTTTATATGACTTTTCTGTATTTTTCTTTTTTATAAATTTTTATCTGTATAAAGTGAACAAATTTCATGTATCTCATACATATAGATTTAGGACTGATAACAGCTTGGTAGTTGTTAATATAAGCAACTGCAGGACTCCAGTTCACATATAGTATGTGTAGAGGGAAAAGAGCACCTCCCAATCATTATTTCTAAATATTATTCACTTCATACACTCGAGGTGGCTGCTTTTTTTTTTTTTTCACACCAAGAAGGAATAAGGTTTAATGGACGACTGCATCCGCTCCTCTGACCATCAGTACCAATTCTGTATCTACTTCAGGCAAACAAATACCCTTGTAATGGTGGCAGCCTGACTACCTCCACAATGATGAACATAACCATATTTTCTAGTTATCTGGAATTTTTCATTCTACAAAGTATCTCTACATGTATTTTCTCCATTTCTGCAAACACTATATAAAGTGAATAGTGCAGTTATTTTTCAACTGACAGCTAGGTTTTTATTTATTTTTTAGATTTTACAGCTTTACTTAGGCATAGTTAAAAATAAAATTGTGTTGTTTGGTGTGTACAGTGTGATTTATTCTATGTTTGGTGAGAATGCTGGTAATCCAGTCTCTTAGGAAATTCCAAGTATACCATACCTTGTTAAGTTCTACAGTCACCTGGCTGTACATCAGGTCTCTAGAACTCACTCATCCTACAACTGAAGGTTGATATTCTTTGACCCTCCCTCTCAAGATCCTACTAACCACCATTCTACTCTGTTAGTATGTGTTTGACTTTTTAAATCCCTCATATAAGTAAGATTGTGCAGTATTTGTCTTTATGTTTTTGGCTTCTTTTACTTAGCTTAATGTCAAGGTTCATCCATGTTCCTGAAAATAGTAAAATTTCTTCATTTATATATCTCACATTTTCTTTATTCATTTATCAAAGACCTTTATAGTGCATTCTTAATAAGGGAACTGAAGCCACATGAAGTTCCCCAAATAACATGTCACAATGTAAAAACAATAAAAATTGTGCCTAACAAGAGCTAGCTGTGTACCACAGACACTAACAGTGATATATGTGTCCTCACTTAACTCTCATAACCATTCCATGAAGTAGGTGTTAGAACCTTTATACAAATGGGAAATCTAAGGATTCAAGTGGCTAAAGTGACCTGCCTAAGGTCATACAATAACCTACTAGCATAGTGATTCAAATTCAGCTGTAAGTCAAAGCCCACCATGCTAACCAAAATCTGTCCTGGTGTCTAAGTAATATACTTTGAGGCTCAGAGATGCTACACACTGCCTGAGCATCCAGATTCCAGTCAGCCCTGCTGTGCCTTTCTCTGATGGTCAGAGACCTCTTTTGAAATATGGGAAAACAGAAGGCACTGGAAACTTCAGATAAAAATCCTTTCATATAACTCTTCATAATCCACATTAGGGAAAATTACCTCCGTCAGTATAATTCAGCTGCCTGATTTGGTTTCCCTCATGGGGCCAGGCATTACTTTTCTGACTTTCTCCAGTAGTTGATGACAGTTACCTGCCTGCATGTGTGCAAAGGGTACAAAGGTGTACAGCAAACATGGTGTGCACACTCAGACCTCGTCTTCACTCCTTTCAGGGACTCTGAAAAACTGAAAAAGTATGGAGAGAAAAGAAAGGCTATGCTAAAGCAATTTCCTTCCTAAGAGCGACTCTCAGGTCTCCGTGCACATGGCGGATGTGCCAGTGAAAGTGTGGTGAGTACTGCTGAATTGCTGTAGGGCATGTGTCTCTGCATATATATGCATAATGTCCTTTTCACACGTTGGAGCTACCAGATGCCTGGTTCTGCTTGGAAGGGGTTTGGCAACCCACTTGAAATCATAAAGATTCATAACTCATTTATGCAAGCCGCAGACCCCTCTAGATGACATCTCCTCCTCTAAAGAATGATTGAGAGAAAGATGTAATATAGCTGAAAATGACATTGAAATATTAGCAGTGCAGTCAGGTTTCTATGAGGCCCCCAGCTAGATGCGGGAATTATGCAAGTCACAAGAAGAAGCAAGCCTTTAGGTAACAGGAGAAGCAAAAACAAAGAAAGCAAGAACTCTCTCAGTGTCAAGGACTGACTGACTGTTGCTATGGGGCAGGCCCTGAGGCACTGATTCATTTTACAGGCTGGATGCTGACCTGGCTGCTGGACTCTCCAGGCTAGCAGGTGCTGGGCCACACCACTGCTCCATTCCCACTGGATCTCTAAAACACTTTACCATCCCAGGTGGTAGAATATGGTATGAGGGTGTGTAGGGAGCATAAGAGGGGGTAGAATAGGAGGGACTCTGGATAAGATCTTGACCCTGCCCAAGGCAGGATTTTGTAACAGGCCCCAGCACCCTTGCCCCAAACCCTTCCCACTGGCTCTCAAAGTTTCTTTCTGAAACACCAAGCTCAAGTCACTTCTGTCTATTTCCTAACAGCCAAGCCTTCACTTGACTAATGGCACCTTGCTCCTTAGAAAAGAATATAAAGCCCTTTACTTTATGATGGTGCCTTTTCAGCTCTTGGCACGTGGCACTTCATGTGTCTTCTAAAATACTTTCAGTTCTTTGCACCTTTATTCTGCTATTCTCTCCTCCTGGAATGCCTTGCTCACTTCTCCAGGGGGTAAATTTCCTACTCATTCTTTAAGAAATAACTGCCACTTGACGAGCTGGGTGAAGATTTTCTCTTAAAAAAAAAGATATATTTTATTTATTTGAAAGGCAGAGTTGCAGAGAGAGAATGAGAGAGGGAGAGAGGAAAAGGGAGAGAGAGAGAGGGGAGAGAGGGGAGAGAGAAGGGGGGGAGAGAGAGCGAGAGAGAGAGAGAGATAGAGAATCTTTTATCTGCTGGTTCATTCTCCATATGGGCCAGACCAAAGGCAGGAGCCTGCAACTCCATACTGGTGTCCCACGTGGATGGCAGGGGCCCAAGTACTCACACCATCTTCTGCTGCTTTCACAGGTGCATTAATAAGGCATTTGATTGGAAGCAGAGCCGCTAAGACTCAAACTGGTGCCCATATGGGATGCTGACATTGCAGGCAGCAGCTTAACTTTCTGTGTCACCATATCAACCCCAAAGACTCTCTCATGACACCTTGCACACATCTTGACTTAACTACCTAGCACCCTTTATTATAATTATTCTTGTATTTTACATGCTTTAACCTGTGTGAGACTACGGATGTTTGAAAGGTAGGAACAATGCTTAGAAATACACCTTTAGGGAATGGCACTGTGATGTAGCTGGTTAAGCCACTGCCTGCAGTGCCAGAGTTCTGGCTGCTCCATTTCTGAGCCTGCTCCCTGCTAATGAACTTGGGAAATCAGCAGAAAATGGCCCAAGCACTTGGGCCCTATTACCCATGTGGAAGACCCAGATGAAACTCCTGTCTCCTGGCTTTAGCCTGGCCGAACTCTGGCCATTGCAGCCATTTGGGTAGTGAACCAGCAGAACTAAGATTCTCTGCCTCTCTCTCTCTCTGTAACTCTGCCTTTCAAATAAATAAATCTTTAAAACAGAAAGTGTACCTTTATATCCTTTACACTGAGCAAAATGCCTGGCATAGAATAGCTTAATAAATACATAATGATTGAAAAACAAAGAATGAATAAGTCACTCATGTCTTTCCCATATGTTTTTAGTAAAATAGCATGTGAATCTTCCTTATGCTTTGATAGATGGTCTAGGGGTGATACTGGGGAAGAACATAACTGCAAAAGGCAGTAGACTAGCATACAGCTTTGGCATCTCTCTCCTGAAGCCCACCCCCTGTAGTAATTTCTTCTTTAGTTCCCATCCACCACCATATTGGGTTCCCTCAGGTACCAGGACTACAAGCCCTAGAGGGTGGTAAAATTGTGTGCTATAAAGAGCTCAGGGTTTGTGATCAGATGGTCTGGGTCTGAAATCCAGGCATGGCCACCAGTAGCAACTGAAGCTTGAACAAGAATCATTAATTTAGCTGAAATTCAGCAAAAATGATCATAAAAAAGACAAATATACATATAAATAAAAAATAAAATATAAATATAAATTTGTTATGAAGATAAAATTCAACTATGGCTCCAGGCCATGGTTCTCTGTAGGTCCTCAGTAAATGGTAACATTTCTTTGTTAATGTTTCCAGCAATCATTCCTCTTACTTCTATACTGCCCAGTTTCCCTTCCTCTAGAACAGAGCTCATTCTTGGTAAGGCAGTTAGAGGGTGGTTTATATACTATCATCATTTGAAATGATTTTCCAAATTATATCCCCATCTTCTTTTTGAGAATCACTCCATAGTGTATCATCACTATTACAGATGGAAGTGTGTTTGCTTTTTCAGGAGTTATGAGTCACACGCGGGGTGAATTACTTCTCTAGGACATACCTTTGAAAGTCTTCCTCTTTATTTTCACAGCCATAATTCTAAGTGGGACCCTAAACCTCTCACCCTGAAGTTGTTGTAAGAGCTTCCCAGCTGACCTTCCCATTTACAGGTTTTCCTCTTGTCCATGCATCCTGTGTATAACTGCCACAATCACCTCTCTAACTTCAGAGTGACCTTCGGATGAAGAGTACTTGAGTAGCCCCAGGCATGAGGTGTCGGGAGATGACTACATTTTTCCGGTCACCCACCACGTGCCACTTCACACTCTTGTTCTGCCACCTGTGCTGCTGCTTCCAACCAGGGACCCTTTCCCTCCCTAGATGCAAAGCCTCCCTGACTCAAAGAATCAAAGAATTTCTACACACATTCAAGACACACTCAAATAGAAAAGGTCTCCCTTCATTATGACACCAATGTACCTAGCTATTCTGTATGACTGCCCTTGTCATAGTCTGCTACAAGTCACTAGTCTTTGATTCTTACTGCCATACCAGCTTGTGAATTCTTTTTTTTAATGATTTATTTATTTATTTGAAAGGCAGAGTGACAGAGGGAGAGGGAGAGAGGGAGAGAGGGAGAGATGGAGAGATGGAGAGAGGGAGGGAGGGAGGGAGACAGAGAGACAGAGAACCCACTGGTTCACTCCAGAAATGCTAGCAACAGCCAAAACTGGGCCAGGCCAAAGCCAGAAGCCAGGAACTCCATTCAGGTCTCCCACATAGGCAGCTGAAAGTCAAGCATTTGAACCATTTTCCACAGCCTCCTAGACACATTAACAAGAAGCTGGATTGGAAATGCAGGGTAGCTGGGATTCGAACCATGCACACCCATAAGTCATCTCAAGCAATATCTCACTGCACTACAGTGCCTACCTCCCCAATTGTGAATTCTTCAAATAGAGAGACTGAGTCTTAATCATTCACAGTTTTCTCCATGAAGTAGATGTTTGCTAAATTTGTCCTGAACTGGATTAAACTGAACTGACATGAAACCCTATTCACCTTCCATTTCACCATTTACTTTGCTACTGCCACCTGCTAGGATATGCCTGTGTGGAATGCATTTCTATGTTTTTTCCATTCTTTGTATACTTTTCAACAGGATCTATTCTTTTCGAAGAGAGAATGTGTGAAAAATAAACAAAATAAGATTTGCATATTTAGTGATCAATCTCATCTCAGAATTTGGGGTGGCTGGGCAAACCTCTCCAGTTAACACAGGGATTGTCTTCCTCTCCCCTCCCCTAAACTCCCCTAAGCTCCCCTCCTCTCCCCTAACTCTCTTCCCCTAAACCCACCTCTGCTCCCTTCCCCTTCCCTTTTCTTTTCTTTTGTAAAGCCTTTTGTTAAAAGATAATGTTCCTTCCTACTCATGAAACCCAAACTGCTTCAGGTGAACCAGAAGAAAGTACAGCAAACTCCTCTGGAATTTTACCCAATCTAACTGCCTGGAACAGCCCAGAATGCATATTTTCTATTTCCTATGATTGTCCTGAGACTAGGACAGGATTATGTTCCTCGGTTTCCTCCATCCTAGGGGGGGGGGGGGGGGCGGGGAGAACACCAAGAAGGCTGGGACGCCAACCAAACATTCATTTCTTTGTGATGGAAGCATCACCTACTGGAGTCTCAGGAACTGTTGGCTTATTCCTTGATTCAATGTTTATTCATTCATTCATCAAACACTTATTGACTCTTTTCCTTAAGTTAAGTGCTAGTATAAGTCCTGGGGAGATAAAAATGCATAAGAGAAAGAGGCTGACTCTCAAAGAAGTCACTAGAGTGGGGAGAGGACTAAACATGAATAAATGACAGAATAATAATAAGATAAATGGAAAATATATGTGCACAATCTTGGAAGGGTTCAGGGAAAGCAGATACTGATGTCACTCAGCTCTGCAGAGAACCTCAAAGCTTCCCAACACGGACAACTCACTCAGGCCCCAAGTGTCCCCCAAGAATTTGAAATGCCTCTTTGGAAAGACTGCTAATCTATCACAAAGAGCACTGCTGTTGTTGTGAAAGTGGTATTAAGAGCCCAAATTTCACCCCTCAAGAGCTTTTCTCCTAATAGGAAAGCATTGCTCTCATTGCAGCAATTTAAAATCTCTGCTCTCTGACCAAGTACAAGATATAGTATATAGCTGAGAAGGAAAGGTAGATGAGGCACACCTAAGAACTTTCAGTAAAATCCTGCTCCAGAGCTAAGTCTAGAATTGAGCTGCCTGGTAGCCACATGTAGTTATTTGATTGTAGATTACTTAGAATTAAGTAAAATTATATCTCCAGCCACATTTCAAAAGCTTGCTAACACATATGTCTAGCGACTACTGTGCAATACAGACACCAAGCTTTTTCACCATCAGATATTGCTGCTCTGGAAAATAACCTGGACTTCTATTTACCAATTTTCTGATTCTGTGATTTTTAAAGTGCCTAGTTGGCAAAAAAATAATCAATTATGAATTCAGGAGGACCATAAGAGAAAGTTATCTGCTTTGGAAAGGTTTAGAGTCTAATGGGAAAGATACAAATTTTTATAAGGCAAATAAAAAGAACACTGGGTAGTATGAGTACACAGAGACAAAAGTCTAATTTTGCCTTAAGAGGAAATAGAAGAGCTCAAAAAAGAGGTGACAGTTGATTTGATTCTTAGAGGATGAGTAGTGATTTTCCTAATGTATACACTGAAGGGATTGGAAATGGCGAGGACACCATAGGCAGGGTCGTCAGGATGGAACATCTCAGTACACAGAGAACCGCAAGTCATTTAGTACTCCTGCAGCATAGCAAAAACTTTCTGGTGAGAACAGGCTGGCAAAGTAGATGGCACAAAGTGCTAAGGTGTATTGGGTGAGCAGGTGGTAGGAAGAAGGGAGGTTACAAATTAGATCATAGTAGTTAGAGTGCTGAAGTTATACAAAACTGTGCTTATGCTCAAAACTTTCCACTACCTGCCTTATTACCTTTGGTAAAACTCAAAATCTCTTTGAAACTCATTTTTTTTTCCATTGGCAAAATGGTGCTAAACTGCTAACCTTTTATGATTGCTGTATGAACTAAATGGGACCATGTACTTGTCCCAGTGCATGGCACATGTCAAACATCCAAAGGTAAAAGTTAAGAGCATTTATTCTGGGAGGAATGTGGGTTACAAAAGGCCTTGTGCAGCAAAATAAAATGATTATATTTTGCACAGGAGTAAGACATATGATAGTTACCATTGTTAATATTAATAGTAACAATAAATAAAGATTTACTGAGTATTCACTACATATCAAGCATGATTTCAAATGCTATAAATAAATACCTTGTCTGAATCCACTAACAACCTTAGGAGCCAGGCTACCATTACTACCTCCCTTGAACAAAGGAGAAGATGAAGACACAAAGAAGTTAAGTCATCCATCCTACTATAATAAGTGACAGAATTGGGATTCAAATCCAGACATCTGGTTTTTTAATCTACCTTTAGTCCGCAAGCTATTCTACCTTTGCTAGAAATTCTTTGGCAAAAGCCTGCCTGATCTTAGATCAAATTATTTCCCACCACATCATGGCTTCAAAATAATTTTTATTTAAGTGCAGATCTTCAAAACAACATTCTCATGCCATGAAAGTTAGTAAGCCAAGTACATGTGCTCTAGAAACCCACCACAGAAAGCCAGGGTAGAAACGATCCAAAGCTGCTCCATGGGTTATAAAGTTTCCTTGGCTTATCAGGAAAGACTACAATCTCAGAGCATCCTCAACAATCACGAGTCTTTAAGACTCTCACTTTATGTAAATTCTCTGTAACAGTAAGCTTCTTCTCATGAAAATGACTCAGAGGTTTGCAAGCAATATTAAAGACAAAAAATGTCTGGGGAGAATCTTGCAATGTGTGGCACTGAGAAGGTTCTTACTGAGAAGGAGTGTTTGCTGCTGAGAGCTTTGTTTCTTTACTTACAGCACAATATTCCACTATGGCACCTCCGGAGTCCTGAAAAACTGCTCACAGGACTCACTCGAACTCTGAAATATCTTCAAGATGCAGAGGAGGGTGTTATACAAGGGCACTTCAAAGACTTCATGGAAAAATGAAACTTTTAAAAGATGGGTTCATTTTTTTTGCACCAAAAGTGAAATTTATGCATATTTTTGCTCCTTTTAAAAGATGTAAATATTTATTCAAAAGATAGAATGACAGTGAGAGAATGATTGACACAGAGATCTATCATCCATCTGATGGTTTAGTCCCCAGATGCCCACAATATCCAGGTCTAAACCAGGAATTCCATCCAGGTCCCCCATGTGGATGCCAGAAACTTGGGCTGTCACCTACTAACTCTCTTGTACATTAGAGAAAATTGGACCTGATATGTGGAGTAGCCAGGATTTGAATCAGATGCCCCAAAATGGGATGTAGGCATCCCAGGCAGTAGCTTACCTGCTATGCAACAATACCTACTCCATGCATAGTTTTTCAATAATACACTTTTCCATAAACCTTATTTATTTGAAAGGGCTAGCTGGAGAAAAAAGGAGAAACAAGGAGAGAGAGAGACAGAGAGAGAGAGAGAGAGAGAGAGAGAGAAAAGGAGAAATAAATCAATCTATCTATCTATCTATCTTGAATCTGCTGGCTCACTCCCCAAATGGCCACAACAGTGAGGGCTGGGCCAGGCTGAAGTCAAGAACCCAGAGCTCCTCCTGGTCACACATGTGGATGGCTGCTGCCTTCCCAAGGGCAACAGCAGGAAGCTGAGTCAGAAGCAGAGCAGCCAGAACCCAAAATAGCACTCCAGTATGGGATGTCAGAGTCACAAGCAGTGGCTTAACCTATTGTGTCACAATGCCTGTTCCCTCCATAAACCATTTGAAGCCCCTTCAATATCTGGATTTCATAATTTTTTGCACCAAAACAAACTTATCTTTTAATTCCACCTTCTACAAACTTTTTGAAGGGCCCTGATAGATAAAAAATTTCTTAAAGCAGGTGCAACCTATCCTATGACCTACAAAATTTTCAGCTCTTCTTCTTTAAAACCTCCTATGATTCAATTTCCAACAACACTCTCCAATAGGTCCCTGTATTTACCCAAATCTGGGCCCAGGAGAGCCTTACACATTTATGTTTTCATTGAATGGCCTCACTAACAGCCTCCTCTCTCAGTTATCCTACATGTCTCTTCCTCTGATACAGTATCCCTTTAGTTTGACGTCTGTCCTCACCTAATTCCACTCCATGAGTGCAATGATAATAATTCTCCATCAAATCTGATTCAGTGCTTTAGAGCTAAGCTGTTCCCAGGGCCTTGACTGGGAAGACCCACTGCCCAGTTAAGACACTGGTGTGAGTCAGCACTGGTAAGGGTGTCATGCTTTTTTCAGCTGGCAATGCCGAGAGATCACTGAGGAAGGACACATTCTCAAACCACCAAAGGCAAACCCCTTGCTGCTCTTACACATCTGGTAAGAGTAGAAGGCAGGTCCAGGGCAGCCATCAGCAAGCCAGTGGAGGTGAAGTCTCAGAGGTCAGGATTAGGGAAGGGTAGGGTTCAGGTGGCTAACAGGCAGTTTCCAAGCCCTGAGTGGAGCAAAATTCTTGGAGAGGTGCACAAGAATGGCAGCTGGTAGGAGAAACAGAAGTTGAATGCTGCTCTGGCACTTGATTAAAAGCAGATTGCTGAAGGCTGAGTTGTCATGGGAATCGCACTGGACTAGAAAGCTCACTCTGGGTCTGAGGCCTAGAATTACCAGCTCCGTGACCTTGAGCAAATCATTTAACCTCTTTTATTCCCTGTTGTTTTTTTATCATTAAAGTGCAGATAATTGAAAATAACAAAAACTGCAAAGAGGTTTTCTTTTTTTAACTGAGAAAATGCATTGCAGCTTCTATTTTTCAAGTATTTTGAATTTTTAAACTATTCTCATGTGAGGAATTTGTGGCCAGGCAGTGGTTCACAAATGTTGACCTAAACACTTTCACATTAATATCTCAGTGCTGTTTTCTAACAGACATCTTTAAGGCATGGACAGCTTAAGAGTCTTGGCCAAGGTTATGCTGCTGAGTTACCCATGCAGTCTGGCTCCTTGAAACCCATGTTCCCACCATTGTAATGCACCTGCTCCGTAGATGACAACCCGTTACAGGCACAGTAACTCATCTCAGCTTTGGAGACAGAGGCATCAGGCTGCTTCCTGAGAGGTAGATGAAAGCTACTCAGGGTCATAACCAGATTCCAGGACCCAAAGGAATGAGCCCAGCACCTTCGTATAGCATTGCTTTGCTCTCACTTCTTTTTTTTTATTTAATAAATGTAAATTTACAAAGTGCAACTTTTGCATTGTTGTGGTTTTCCCCCCATAACCTCCCTCCCACCCACAGCCATCCCATCTCCCACTCCCTCTCCCATCCCACTCTTGATCCAGATTCATTTTCAATTATCTTTATATACAGAAGATCAACTAAGTATATACTAAGCAAAGATTTCAACAGATTGCACCCACACAGACACACAAAGTATAGAGTACTGTTCGACTAGTAGTTTTACCATTAATTCTCATAGTAAAACACATTAAGGACAGAGATCCTACGTGGGGAGTAGGTGCACAGTGACTCCCGTTGTTGATTTAACAATTGACACTCTTATTTATGATGTCAGTAATCACCTGAGGCTCTTGCCATGCGCTGTCAAGGCTATGGAAGCCTCCTGAGTTCACCAACTCCAAACTTACTTAGTCAAGGCCATATCACAGTGGAGGTTCCTTCCTCCCTTCAGAGAAAGGTGCCTCCTTCTTTGATGGCCTGTTCTTTCTTCTGGGCTCTTGTTCACTGAGATCTTTCATTCAGGTCGTTTTTGCCACAGTGTCTTGGCTTTCCATGCCTGTGAGACTCTCATGGGCCTTTCAGCCAGATCCGGATGCCCCAAGGGTTGATTCTGAGGCCTGAGTGCTGTTTAGGGCATTTGCCATTCTATGAGTCTGCTGTGTATCCTGCTTTCCCCACAGGATCATTCTCTCCCTTATAATTCTATCCTTCATTATTGACAGACACTGGTCTTATCTGTGAAATCTCTTCGACACTTAACCTATCTTTTTGATCAGTTATGTACTTAAACTTATCACTTTAACAAGTGAGATGGCATTGGTACATGCCTCCTTGATGAGATTGAATTGGAATCCCCTGGCACATTTCTAGCTCTACCATTGGAGGTAAGTCCGAGTGAGCATGTGCTGACTTGTATATCTCCTCCTTCTCTTATTCCCACTCTCATATTTAACAAAGATCACTTTTCTGTTAATTTTAAATGCTTAAGCATAATTGTGTATTAATTACAGAGTTCAACCAATGGTATTAAGTAGAACAAAACAACAACAACGAAAAATACTAAAAGGAATAAAATAGTAAGTTGTTCCTCAACAGTCAAGACAAGGGCTGATCAAATCACTGTTTCTCATAGTGTCCATTTCACTTCAACGGATTTCCCCCTAGGTGCTCGGTCAGTTGTCATCGATCAGGAGGAACATATGATATTTGTTCCTTTTGGACTGGCTTATTTCACTCAGCATGGTATTTTCCAGATTCCTCCATTTTGTTGTAAATGACCAGATTTCATTGTTTTTTACTGTTGTATAGTATTCTATAGAGTACATAACCCATAATTTCTTTATCCAGTCATCTGTTGATGGGCATTTAGGGGATTCCATGTCTTAGCTATTGTGAATTGCTGCTCTCACTTCTGAATCTTCACACTCGCCTTTTCCTTCGTGTACATTTGCACCATCTTCCCTCTCCTGTGCCCTGCCATCTCTCTCTGCTCATAAGCTTCTCAGCTAAATCCCCAGGGACACAGTGAGTAGGAATCAGAATGCTTTTCACCAGCATTTTAAAGATTTTTTTAAGTCCACAAAAAATTAAAAACAAAAAGCCCTTGTTCTTTTTATTGGCATAGACACAGATTCCAGGACCCAGGATCCCACTCAGAAGATGCACCTAAGACATGAAAAAGTCCAGGGATTTTTCAGAATCAAAAGTGAGCCATCAGGGCTGGCGCTGTGGTACAGCAGGTTAAGCCTTCGCCTGCGGTGCTGGCATCTCCTGTGGGCATGGGTTCATATCCAGGCTGATCTTCTTCCAATCCAGCTCTCTGCCATGGCCTGGAAAAGCAGTGGAAAATGGCCCAGGTGCTTGGGTCCCTGTACCAAGTGGGAGACCTGGAAGGAGCTCCTGGCTCCTGGCTTCAGATTGGCTCAGCTCCAGCCATTGTGGCTATCTGGGGAGTGAACCAACTGTTGGAAAACCTATCTATTTTTCCCTCTCTCTGTAAAACTGCCTGTCAAATAAATAAATAAATCTTGAAAAAAAAAAAAGGCATCCATGACTGTAACATGGTTTGAAAGGGTATCTTATTTGATAGCAGCCAATAAAGCAGAAGATAGTGCCAAATCAGATAAGTAGAAAGAACACCTCTGGCCAGAATTAAAAAGGCTATTTTGGGATATGTCAAAAGGAGTAGAGGTAGATTGGAAATGACTGCAAAGGTGATTAAATAGGTGAGAACAAAGTGAACACTTCCTAAGTCTGGCTATGAAGGAAAAATTCTTAATCATTTTTTAATTGCGCTTCATAATTAGCCAAGTTCCGTGGTTGGATTAAAAGATCTTTCCTAAGTCAGAAGCTGCTGTGGATCTTTGCTAGAGGAAGTGTTAGGGGTTCAAGGATGGAGGTACTGCTGACATCCTTTCAATTTGTATAAAGATTTGAGAATCCAGGCTTTATAATCATGTTTGTTCAAAAAGCACATTTAAGAAGATACTATTGTTCTATTTCTGCTTTTACCCCCTTCTGAAAGAAATGAAAAACAGTGACAAAATTTTCCAGAAAATCTCAATGAACAGTGAAGGAAAGAGCTACTGGAAATTGCTTATGAGGCTGCTAGAGATAATGGATATGTGATATCAGAGCCATTTCATAACATCATCACTGACAAGTGGCAAAGAGAAAGGAAATGCTGAAACTTCATCTGAATGAATTATCCCATACTAAATATTCTTAATTAGTGCCACAGAAGGCTTGGAAAACAGGTTAATTACTTACAGAAATAAAATAATAAAATCACCTCTAACAAGTGTGCATATATCAATGTATAATTTCTGCTGGAAAAGCAAATCCTCTCCAAATTAGGGGGAATTAAGGATAAGTCAGAGAGAAAAATAATACTTTTAAATATGTTTGCTCACACATTTGTTAATTTTGTGATCATTTATTCAGCACCTGTATGAATATATGAATACAAGCCTCTGTTCACTGATAGAGCCGCACCAAAAAAAACCAACAATAACAAAAACAAAAAAAACAAAAAAAAATCCCACAACAAACAATATGCCCTCAAGAAGCTTGCAATCCAAAGAGAAAAACAAACATTTCAATCTCATATAAACTCCTTCTTCTCTGTATCTCTCTGTGAGTTTTTATTTGATTTATGGCTTTGAATAACCTCTCAGTGCAGACTAATCTGTAATTGATATCTTTATCCTAACCTCTTCTAACAGCAAAACAGCCATGTTTCTAAGGCATAGTAGGCCCATTGGGTGTCTACATGGATATCTTAAAAGGCTCTCCAATTAGTGTGTCTGAATCAGAGACAGTGGTTCCTCCCATTCCTTCCTGAGCCCTTCATCAACATCTACTGATGTTCAAGGCCAACCACAGAAAAAGCTGATGTAGCAGAGAAATAGAGAGGATGTATGAATAGGCCCAGAGGGGCTCCACACTTGGTTTAATGTTGTCTGTGACTCTCTTGAAATCCATAATAACTTTTTCTTTGAACTCCTGTTTTGTATGGGAAGTCTGATTGAACACCAGAGCATGTGTGCAAGAAAAGATACATAGATGAAAGGAAAACCTTGATATTTTAGTACTTTTAATGGCATGTTTTCCCTCTGCTTTTTTAACAAGGGGCTCCATATTTTCATTTTGCACTGGGCTCCTGTCTTAGTAGGCTTGGACTCCCATAACAAAATGTCATGGATTGGGTGGTTTAAACACCACACATGTATTTTTGACAGTTCTGGACACCGGGAGTCTGAGATCAGTGTGCCCGCTGGGTTCTGGTAAAGGCCTTCTGCTGGCTTGCAGAAGTCAACCTTCTTGCTATGGCCTCACATGGCACGTGGTGTTTCTCTTTCTCTGCCTATTAGGGCACGAATCTCAGCATGAGGCTCTGCCCTCATCCCCTCATCTAAACCTAATTACCCCTCAAAGACCCCCACCTCCTGCTACCATCAAATGGAAGGCTAATTCAACACATTCAATATGGAGGGCAGAAACATCAATCCATAACGACCCCATAAATCGAATAGCTAATCCTGTATATGAATATTGTAAAAATGAGTTATGGACAGTGTGGACATTGTACTATGTGAATACTCTATCCTAAGTGTGCTAAGATATCCTATTTTTTTTCTCCTTCTTTTTTAAGATTTTAAAAATTTATTTCAAAAGGAGAGTTAGAAAGAGAGCGAGAGCCAGAGATCTTCCATCCACCGGTTTACTCCTCAAATGGCTGCAACAGCCAGGGCTGGGCCAGGCCAAAGTCTGGAAGCAGGAGCTTTTCTGGGTCTCCCCCATGGGTGGCAGGGGTCCTAGCGTCTGGGCCATCTTTCACTTGTTTCCCAGGCCATTAGCATGGAGCTGGATCAGAAGTGGAGCAGCCGGGACACCCATATGGGGTGGTAATGTTGCAGGTGGTGGCTAACCAGCCGTACAACAATGCCAGTCCCTTCCCTTGCTTCCTGCCGTTTTAATTTGACTTGAGTGTTAGCATTTGCTCTTTCTATTCTGTGGCCTCTGGTTTAGCTTGACTGGTGGCAGACTTGGAAGTTACACTGCATCAAGACATTTCCCCACCGGATGGTGAATGGATTCTCTTTACACAATATGATAATTAACAAAGCATCTTTTTGACAATCCTTGGAAAGATTTCTTAAAAAGATGCATAGTGAACTTCTCATCACAGCCTTTTCATTTGAAAACCAACACTTGCTGTTCTCCATAGGATTTAACTATTTTATTTCACCATTGACAAAGATACTGAAGCTTTTTCATGTTCAAATTCTCAACTTGCCAATGACATTTTAAAATTCTCACTCTACAAAGGCAAAGTGTTTTTGAAATCCCAAGAGTACTCCTTGAAGGCATTCTTTCCCCTCACAGCGCTTCGTGGAACAATGTAGTATAATACACTCTCCAAAGTACAACTAATTGAAGCACTTTTTCTTCCTTAGTTTCTTCAAAATACCTATTATATTTGTAATTTTATAAGTCAGACATGCCAGAAATCACTACCTTTCTGTACTTGAGAATTTCATCATTTGTTTGCCTTGAAAAAAATGTCAAGGGGAGCCATGTACATTTTGGGGGACGGCATCTCAGTAAAACCTATCTTTAGAACACAGTGACTACAAACGGGCTCTGCCTTGGCACAGAATGGCAAGAAGGAAGAAGTGAAGGATTACCTTTTTCTTCACTTAAAAAATTAGCGTGGATTGACACTTCACAGTAATGTCTTAATATTCTCTCATTTAATTATGTAAATCGTCAAAGAAGGCTGCAGTTGATGGTAATTTGCACGTGCGGAGGTCTGCTTCCCAAGGTAAGCTAATTTAAATCAAATTATAACTAAAGGAGATTTACCACTTGTTGATTTAGACAGACAATCATTTATAACTCCACCAAAGGCCTGCTAAAGACTGCAGAGTTTCAAAAGTGAGGTGAAACAGTAGTGATCCCGCTGTGAAAGGAATCAGCTGAAATGCTGCGGGGGGATTTAGTATTCCTATTGATGTCAGCAAGAACTGGAGGCGGCCTCTTTTGTGAGGGAAGTGATTAGTGAATACCGTTGACCCTCACTACCTCCACATTCAAGCCTTCCCTTGCACATGAAGTTAAAGCCTCCTCTGCCCAACTCATTGGCGACTCTCCTTTGATACAAGTCCAGCACTCTTCAGAATCTGGCTGCATTCTCCTGCATGCTTGTACCCAATGCTGAATGTCACTGAGAAAAGACCATTGTAAACCAGCGAAGTGTTCACGGGTCCTCAGTTCCTTCCTTTCATTTCTTCTCTCTCTCTTTTTTTTTAAACCATTAAAGATAATCCATTTCAGTTTGAGAAACTAAGCATGTGCAAATTCATTCTTTGTTTTAGAGGCACATTTGGTGCAGAGCAATGCCTTCCTCAGCTAATGACGCTGGCCATGTGGTCTCCAATAGCCCAGGACTGGTGCACACATTTGAGAGACCCTGATCTACCTGGATGCAGACAAGGTACCCATGGCATGAGCATAGAAACATGAGCATAGCAAACTTATTAAGAGAGTGGCTTTAAACACCACAAAGAGTAGAGTCCAAACAAATGTTCTGCCTCATTTGCCATAAGACTTAAAGAAATTTCCTCAACCTATTTGTATCTCTATGATCTTATGAAACATAGAGATATATACAATGCCTATAAAGCACAAAAACAGCAGCTATGAATAACAGCAACAATGATATGTATGGAGCAGACAATTTTCAGCTTATTTATGGGTAAAGAATTAGCATAATCTTTTCCCCTTTGCATGAGGATTTGACCTTCATTGGTTGGGATGTGAACCAATGTTGTTTATGGCAAGATGTGACCTATAATAAATAATTTACATCTGTATTGGGAAACAGATATATGAACTAGAAATATCTGACTGGTGGCCACACGGCTTCTCTCAGTGTGCTGAATTTGTAACTTAAATGCCCTTTGTGGGGACTCTGGAAATTGTGCCTTTTTTATTATTATAAGACACACTGCTTCTTGTGGGCATGAGGCTTTTAAGCACCTGCTCAATGTAGCTCTCTCCTTGCAGCTGGTCCATGCTGTAGCAAAGACTCCCACAGGACAGAAACACCTGCGGTTGTCCTGCTGGCCTGTTACATTTCCCATCCAGGTCCTTCTAAGTGAATCCAGTGTTGAATATCTTCTATGGTAACCTTGTGGTTCTGAATATTCAGCAGAGCCCAAGAAAATATGTGCTCTCTGTAGAGAATGCAGAATATTTCAGTTTAGCTTTTAACTACTAAGGCATAGGCTTGAAGACTGATTAAGGTATCATAAGAAAAAAAAAAAATGAAATCCAGAATTCTCCAGGACCTACATGTTTTCCCATTTCCTTGAGAGAAACATTTCTATTGAGTATTCTGAGGAACTAGTGAGGCCTTTGTGGAATCCAACCAAAGAGTTCTTGGCCAGCATTCATTCATAAATGCAGTCTCCTCAAAGTGCTAAACACACTGAATGGAACTACATCTCAGCCCGATGGAGAGGTGTCTCTCCAGGGACACATTCCACAGCCAGAAACCTGAGATGCCCCCCATTTTCACTGGAAGCCTTTGTGTAGCACATGGCAGCCTTTCTCAAGAGGAGTTCCTGAAGATAATTAAACCCTAATGCTATAAAGCACCCGTATGAATTCTCTGTTGTTGTCATAACAAATTACCACAAAGTTAGAAGCTAAAAACAATAGGTTTATCATCTCATAGTTCTGGAAGTCAGAAGTCAGACTTTCAGCCCACAAGTTGCACTGGCTGGAAATCAGAGTGTCAGCATGGCTGTGCTCCTTTTGGAGGTAATATTAAGAGATCCACTTGCCTTGCCTTTTCTAGGGGGTTGCCTGCATCCCTTGGCTCGGAATCATCTTTTGCCTTCTTGTATCTTCAAAGTCAGCAACACAGTGAATTTACATCTGTATCTCAATCTGACACACATACCTCCTTATTCCACTTACAGAGACCCTAGTGATTAGAATAAGTATAATCCTGCAATCTACAAGAATCTCCTATCTCAAGATTCTTAATCTTATCTGTTAAGTCCATCGTGTCATATAGAAGGGCCTTTAAATAGTCCATGACAAATGCATACTATAAAAAATTACGCATGTACTTCAACTTTCGCTTCACTATTATAAATTCATACTAACTGATTATAACATGACCAAACAGGATCTAGTTTGAGTCGCAAAGAAGGATGAAAACATCAGCTTGGAATGAGCTCAAATTAGAGAGACATGAATTCTGCTGAAACTGAAGCAACAACAAACATGAAATGTATGCTGAAATTTTAGTGAAAGATTGATGACATCCTTGATGCTTTTACAAAAGTTTATGAGGACAATGACCACCAAAAATCATCATTTTACAAAGCAACGACTCTTAAGAAAGGATGAGGCAATGTTAAAGATTAAGCCCTCTATGGCAGATGACATTAATTTTCAAGGACAAAATTAATCCTGTTCATGTCCTAACTAAAGAGGACCAATGATAACAGCAGAAACAATAGCCAACACCATGGACATCTCAGCTGGTTCACTCTCAGCAACTCTGATTGAAAAATAAACATTAAGTAAACTTTCCAATTAATGGGTGTCAAAATTGTTGCACCCAGATCAGCCTCAGACAAGAGCAGAACTTTCAATGGCAATGTTAAACAGGGTAGATTAAGATTCTGAAGCATTTCTTTGAAGAATTGTAACAGAACACAGAACCTGGCTTTAACAGCATGAACTTCAAAACAAAGCACAATCAAAGCAATGACTACTAAGAAGTGGAAGTGGTCTACCCCAAGCAAGAGTAGGTCGTCCAATAGGAAGGTCACATTAATGGTTACTTTTGGGGAGGCTCCAAGGCATTTTGCTTGCTGACGTTTTAGAGGAGTAAAGAACAATATCATCTTCTTATTACGAAGGTGTTTTGAGAAAGTTGCCAAAGCTTTAGCACAATAATGCTTGGGAAAGCTTACCCAGTTCTCTACCACGACAACGCTCCTGCTCATTAATCAAACAAGGGCAAGTTTGTGAGACCTTGATAAGAAGTCATTAGGCATCCATTTTAGAGTGCTGACTTGGCTCCTTTTGACTTCTTTTTGTTTTCCAATCTTGAAAAAATATTTAGTTGGTACATATTTTTCTTCAGTAAGTAATGTTAAAAAGCCAATGTTGATATTGTTATATGTTTAGGACCCACACTTTTTAGAGATGGACTAAATGGCTGGCAGTATCTTTTACATCTCTTGACCTTGAAGGAGCTTATGTTGAGAAATTAAGTTTATATTCTCTATTTTTATCTTTTAATTTCATTTTTCTAGGAATTCTTTGAAGTGCCCTCACATGATTATACAAACTGATTTCACAGATTCCAAAAATCAGATGTAGACAACTATAGGTAGGGGACATTACTCAGGCATCCTGTGTTTGTAAAAAGTTAACTTCCCTTTCATGCAGCAAGGATGATACTAGTTATGTGTCATTCTCAGAAGCACTGAGAAAACTGTGGCTCTGTTTGTGCCCCACAATTCAGATTATTCATTTTAGTTATAAAAACATGCTTGGATGGAATGGGGAGAATAGCACCTTGAGTGAAAGGCACTGGGATTCTTTAGAGACAATAGCTTCACATTAAGTAAAAAAAATAGATAGAAAAGGAAATGAGAATTGATAATTAGCGTACCTCAGGAAAGCAAATGATTGTGATTTTAAGATGCATGGGGGAGCAAAATATGTCTATGAAAAGCCAGATATTAAATGAGCAGGAGTATAGAGAGGGCAAATATGAATAGCTGGTGCCTCTAAATTCCATCTTTTCCAAAAACATACCAGCTATGAAAGTTGTCTTTCTTTCTTTTTAAAAAATCTAGTCCTTATTCAAATGACCCTTGCATACTTCAGTGGCTACTCCCACAAGAAGCATTTAGCAAGAATGCATTTATGTAAAAAGCATACAATAACTAGTTTCATTCTTCTCACCAAAAGAAAAAAGAAATCAATAGTTGTTTCTGTCCCCAAAATTCATCTTGGGCTTCTCTGTGAAATGTGCAGTTCAATTTAGTGTTGATAGGTCATTCCAGTCTCTGTGAGTTTATTGCAATTCAGTATTAATTTTCAACCAGTGAGAACCCAAAGTGCTTGGTTAGCCAGAGTCACCTCTCCAGGCTCCTTGTCTTTCCCTTAGCAATAGGAGCTACTGGCAGATGGATTAATCCTTAGGATCACCACTGATGTCCAGCTGGAAGGCTGGAAGACTTGTTTGCTATCAGTACTTCTTTAGAGCTTGGTAAAACCTGGGTATAAACTCAGGGGCCTTACCAAGCATCGAGAATGCTTTCCCTCACAAAGAAGAGTTCTGCAATGGTAGACAGGAGACTTTAGTTGTGGCTTTGCTAACACTCAGTGCAGATGTGACTGGTGAGCAGTTCAGACAGCAGAGGAGACACGGTGGGATGAGTGGGGCTACTGATGGCTTATGTGGAGGAAGTTTTTATGAAGAAAATCAGGAGCTGCTGTTCAGTAGAGGACTTGGAGTATCTCACAATCTATGAGGAAATATCTTCACAAGACAAAGCAGAGTAAAGCGGATTTACTTGTTAGGCTGTGGTAAATTGAGGCCGCCAAATTCAGTAAGGAATGCTCACAGTAGAATAAAGAACCCTCTTAAGAAGAATAAGAAACTGGGCTGCAATAGAATTGGTGCTCACAAGCACTGCTGGAAGTTCTAGAATTTACTTCTGAATTGCACTGCCCCATCTTGATGATCAGTTGTAAAAGGAAGCTAATGCTTCAGACAGCACAGGAAATGGAGGAAAAATTATTGGTTCAGTGGGGAAGATGGATTCCAAAGCCGGTAAAAATAAACATAAGAAATTACAAAACGCTACAGAGAAAGTAGGATATTGAGAAAAATCACAAGAGGTTACCTTCTATAATATCTCTAGGAAAGACCTTTCTAAGGAATTGATATTTAAGCTAAAATTAGGAAGAGCAGCCCTGCAAAGATTTAGAGCTGGAGGGAATTTTATTTAGCAATGTCTTGAGACAGGAGACAGAATGACCTGTTTGAAGGACTGGAAGAAGAAGGAAAGAAGGAAGGAAGAAAGGAAGGAAGGAAGGAAGGTAGGCAGGCAGGCAATTAGGCTGATTCAACGTGAGCAAGTAGGATAAGGCAAAAAGGCATAGGTGGTTGTTCATTTTCAGGCAAATATCTACTGCTTCTCTCCTATCCATTTCCACAGAATGAATATACTTGCATATTTCAATGTTGGATTTGGTCATGTGACTTTATTTGGTTTCATGGTGCCTGTGTGTGCTTTTCTAACCCTTAATTTTAGGTTCAGTCATTGTCACTTTTTTGGCCAAGGGGACTTTAATGGATACGATGCAAGAGCTTAAAATATGTTGTTTAGGGGAAGGAGGAATAACTTCTAATATCTCATAGCACAGTAGGATAACTCTGGTTGGCAGCAATTAATTGAATACTTCAAAATAGCCAATAGAGAAGATTAGCATGTTTCCAACACAGAGAAATGATAAATGTCTGAGGTGATGGATATGTCAACTATCATAACCTGATCAATATACTTTTATATTCAGGTACTGAAACATCACACTACCCCCAAGAAATATGAGGGGGATTCAAGAAGTTCATGGATAAATGGAATTAAAAGATAATGCAAGTTGTCTATGAACTTTTTTGAAGTTCCTTCATATGTGTTAATTATGCACCAATTAATAATAAACACAGATTTTTAAAAAATGTATCTGCACAGTTGAGCTCATTCTATTATGCCTCTATGAAAACAGTCAAAAGAATATGTCCAGAATAGTCCACCGGTACTGGAGGATGAGAGAGAGAGAGACATGTGTGATAGATGTGGATCCGACATGCAGCTTGGTGTCAAGTCCAGCTAAGCCCCACCCAGATCAGCCCACCTCTGACAGATCTGCAGACGCCTGCAAGAGATTAAATAACACTTTTAAGTCACTGAGTTCATGGCTCAGAATTATGGGAAGAGGTGAGACAGTGTACAAAGATGGTCTAACAGAATGTTGGTAAAAAAGTGAAGAGTTTTAAGTTGGGAGTGGTATCAGAGGAATTTTGTTTGTTGAAGCTCACCCTGGCTGCTGTGAGAGGCAAGCAAAGAAGTTGTTGGAAGAGTCCATTTGGAAAGAATGGTACCATGGAGTAAAAGAGAAGTGACTATATCTGGAAAAAATATTGGAGGTGCAGCCAGCAGTACTTGCTAATGAGGTCTATGCAGAGAGAGAGAAGAAAGTGAGAATGCAAAGGGTGTCTCTCAGGTTTCCAGCCCGCAGAGCACAGCACTTTTCATTCTCCATGTTGCTATTTTTCCACACAATAACAGTACTTTAAGTGGTTTCTGCAACCAGCGGGGGCAGGGATTAAGTTACTTACTCATTCCTTTCTATTGGACATTACTGTGTTGCTAGCTTTTATCAGAAACTCAACCATTAACTTATAAGTCCATTTAATTTTTTATATTTTAGACTTTTTTAGGTTGGGGAGTAGAAAGGTAAATGGACTCCTAGAAATGGGATACACGAATGCAAGCATTTCAGTGATGTCTTTTTCCTTTTTTCTCCGGAGAACTCACTCTTCCTGTATGCAGGAAGTAGAATGAGGAAGAAGCACATTCAGAGAGAACAATGCGTTTTATTTGGCAAAATGTCACATACAGCCCTTCTGAGGCTCCTCATAGTTGCAACAGGAAACTTGCATGCCATGTCTTATCTAGCTACTTTATGTACACATTAATCAATGTACTTGCACATTTATCTGAAGTTGATATTAATAATACTCTCATTTTACAAACAAGAAATCTGAGCGAGAGATGCTAAGGCTCTTGCCTCTAAGAACCTGGGAAGCAGTGGTTTAGAACTCACTGTGTCTGTGATCAAAATGTCAGTGCACCATATGCACTCACACCAAACAATCCCTGTGCTTACTCTAAGGAAAAGGTAGGTTTTTACATGATGAGTTTTGTACCAAAAACTCATTGTTTTTATCTGAAGCACTAGAGATTTTTATTGGACAGAATTTTTAATGGATTAAATTTCTACTCACTAGAAAAATCTGGAGCCAAAATGAAGCCAACTATGACCCATGATTATCCTCCTTCTTTTACATTTAGTGTTTTTTTTTTAAAGATTTTTATTTATTTATTTGACAAGTAGAGTTACAGAGAGAGAGAGAGAAAAAAAAGGCTTCCTTCCATTGGTTCACTCCCCAAATGACTGCTATGGCTGGAGCTACGCTGATCTGAAGCCAGGAACCACGTGCTTCTTCCTGGTCTCCCACATGGGTGCAGGTGCCCAAGTACTTGGGCCATCCTCCACTGCACTCCTGGGCCACAGCAGAGAGCTGGACTGGAAAAGCAGCAACCGGGACTAGAACCCGGCGCCCATATGGGATGTCGGCGCCGTAGGCGGATTAACCTAGTGTGCCACTGCGCCAGCCCCTACATTTAATGTTAATATATCTTTGAAAGCTTCTTTAAATCTTTTCTGAGACAGAGATATATAAATAAGTATGTAAACAGATTCGGGCAAGTCTTAAATAAAGACTATCAATATAGAAACAACTCAAATTATGTCTGTAACTTCCATAGGATGAATTTTATTGACACATATTTATTGTTTGTTTGCTTGCTTTTCACCACATTCTTTAGGAATTCCAGTTTTTTTAAGTGGGGCATATTCCACAGACTTGATCAGGAAATGGTATCTGAAAGAGTACTCCCTTCCCCTACTCTTTCCTATTTCATTCTCAGGGATCCACAGAGCAACAATCAAATAAGAACATTCCTTAAGATGGTGATAACAATTTTAAAACAGTAATGACACGTGTTGACTGCTTACCACAGTTTTAAGTAATAGGATTTAGGTAGGCACTGCACTAAGCACTTTATAACAAATTATCTTACTAAATCTTTATAAAACCACCCTGTGAGGGTGCTACTGTCATTATGCACATGTGACAGATGGAGAAGTATGTTTTAGGAGGTTCTGTAATGTTGCACAGCTAGTAAGTGGCAGACATGGGTACTGAACCAAGGTTTGTTAAGCGCCTACACCTCTGTTATTAGCCACAAAATAGTGTTTTAGCTCTTAGGATAACTTCCTGCTTTCTCTAAAATTATTTCTGATTTCTCTTTTTAACATCGTCTGTCATGATGTTACACTTATCTGAATCTATCATCAATCATTCAGAGGAAAGAAATCAGCATTTATTGAATCTCTTCTATGTGTTATATGTGGAGCTAGGGCACTTTTAACATTATTCATTTAATTCTCATGACAGTTTCACAAAGTGAATTTTACTCTTTATGTTTTAAACTTGAACAATGTTGAGATGCAAAATATTTATGTTATAAATCCAAGGTCACAAAACCAGTAAGGGGCAAAGCTAGGATTATATTTGAATCCCTCCACATCTATGTTTTGTTTTGCTTTGATTTTTCCATGAGTAGCATATAAGTATGGCCTTGGGAAAATTATGACTTTATTGCACCTCAACCTTATCATCAGCAAGATGGAATAACAAGGCTTGCCATAAATTTCCTTGACTGAGTGTAGAGATGACCACATACAACAATCAGATGGGGCAATGCTTCGAAAACTTTCCCACTGCACTTTCTGGGTTATTATTAACAAAGGCTTTTTGCTGTCGCAGAAGATGACTTACCTGGTGAGAAGGGGAGGGGGTGGTGGCCGCATTTCTAAGCCAGTCCCAAACTACTACGATAAAAAGAACATGATAGAGTCACACAGGCAGTGGGGACCCTGAGCTAGCACCACAGTGGACTAGCTGCGTGTGGTCCAACACTCATCAGCACAGTGTTCCAGGGCAGTGCCACAGCCGCTGCTTCCTTCCTTGTCATCCCTCACCCCAAGTGCATCTGCAAATAAACATAACTCAGACATATGTTCCTGCCTCTGTAACCAAGCCCAACTGACCTGCAGGATATTTCACTCTGGCTAAGACAACCCATGATTTCTAGCCTCTGTGCAATTGCTTATGGAGAAGCCGTAAGAATGTGTCTGGCGGACCTCCCACTGCTGGGAGGGTAACTGACCAAGGCGCCCAGCTGCTGCCCTCTGAAACCCAGCACCAGCTCTGCCCAGACCCCAGGCTTCCCACAGAACACTGCCAGGCGATGACTAAGCAGGCAGGGATGCTAGGACAGCTCTGAGCTTGGGAAAGCCTGCCAACGTGGGCCTCAGGACTCCACCAAGGCCATGCTGAACTGCATCAGGCTTCAAGGACATCTGGGGCCTTCTCGCCCCTCTGCTTCCCGCAGAACTGTTGTGGAAGAATGTCTTCTCATTTTCACTCACAGTCACTGCCTTGAATAAAATGCTCACATGCCCAGTTCCTCCGTGGTGCCTGTTTCTTGGAGGAATGTTCCTTCTGCTTGGTTTTCTCTTAATTCCACCCTTCAAACCTTTCCCACAGAGCAATAATTGGTTCCCCCAAGCCATATCCCAAGTTGGTGGCTTGCTTTTCACCTCCTATCTTTACCTCTTTCAGTATACAGAAGCTTTTTATTTAAATTACAGTTATCTATGTAGATATTTTATCTCTTGTACCAGATGTGGAGCCCCTGGAACCTACCAGCATCAAAACATGATCTATCATTCTATGCTGTACTATGAGTTTTACATATCTTACTCGCCTTTTTAATCCTCACAAATGCCCTGAGAAGTTTCATTATCAAATCTATGTTACAGAGAAGAAAATTGAAGCCCAGAGAAATTAAATGACTTCCCCAATGGTGCACAACTAGTTAGTGGTAGACCTCCTTTTGAATTAGGGTTTTAGGCTAAATCTTGTTCTCTACTATTCAATCTGTTAAAGGCCCTTGCTGATATAATAAGGGCTAGACAGCTCATCCTATTTCTTATCTTAACTCCTAGGCACCAGAGGGCTGAACTCTATGTGCTGTTGAAACAGAAGGCCTTTGCTTGGGGTTCAGTTATAGTTAGCACTCCCCAGACTCAACCTTCATCATATAGCTCACTTTAAGGAAATATTTACTGCTGTATTTCTAACGTGCATGGGTCTTTTCCTTTGGAAGTAAGCAAGTTAGAATATCTGGATCTTGAGGCTTTGGGTTTAGATGCATGTAAGCATAGACATTCATTTCTCTGTCAAAGTCAAAACAGGCCCTAAAAATGATCTCAGGGAAAGTAGAGGCCAGCTGGTGCTTTACTGTTAAAACAAAAAGAAATGAATTTTTACAAATTCACACAGCAAGTTAGTTATGGAAATTAGGATGGAATTCGGAACTCCTAGTTCCCAGAGCGAAGACCATGCTGCTTTTGTAGCAGAAAGGAACAGCATAATGTCTACTAGGTCTATGCCACAATGTATATTCATGTACCTTGAGACAGGTATTGTAAATGGAAACCAGATCTACGAAGCCCCTTACTTGACTTAATGGCACTTATTTGCTCTTGAATTCTTTATTGCAATGTTCTGTTTGTAGTGCAAATTACATTATTAAGTATTGATGAAAATTCCTAAAAATACTCCTCTATCTATCTGAAAGTTGCATGCAATATTTGCATGAGTTATGAAAACTGTTGTATATAATGAGTCGGAACACTGCCTTGTGAATTCTGTGGTAAAAAATTACAGTCCAGCTCCATGAATGTAATTATTCAGGCACCCAGTCTGATTTATCATCTTGATGAGAAACTAAGCCATGAAATATCCTCTGCTAGAAATCAACCTTCGCTCATTTCGCAGATACACCCGAGAGAAACGGGAAGGGTGAGAAAAAACAACAAATGATCTGCCAGGACTAGAGGAAACATATTGCTTTTTCTTTACTAAAAATAAAATAAAAAAAAACTTTGGTAATCAAATGTTAATTTTGCAATAGATAAATGGGAAAGTAACTACAGACTGCTGGCTTTGTTGTTGGCGGAGTGAGCCTGGCTGAGGGCTCCAGAAGTTTGCTTTCACACCACTCACTGAGGAGCAAAACCTAAAGGTGAGAGCCCCAGTGGGAGGAGCTCCTGGGCAGGAGGCCTGGAGGTGTCTGCAGCTCTCTGCAGAGACAGACACCGGTTGGTAGCTGATTAGTCCTTTGCAGGCAGCGGGGCCTCTGCTGGCCCCTGCTCACTGCTCATTGCACAAATTAGTGAAAATGTGTCACAGCATGTGCAAGCAAGTGGGGCTGATGAAAGAAACCCACTGAGGTCAGCGTGCTGAGAAATCCTTTCAAAGGAAAACAGGAACTTCTAACAGATGGAAGAGTGGGAAGCTGACAAAGATGTTTCAAGGCAAAGGGAAAGGTGAAGTGGAAAAAGAACCATGCTTCCAAGTTCAACACAAGAGACTACTTAGTGAACAGACTTCAGAAAGACAGCAACTATTTTGGATTTGTCCCCTTCTCCCCCAAAATCTGTTTAAAAGCACCTCTTATGCATTGCCAAAGTGCATTCTCTGTTTGGGCTTTTCTATTCCTTCAGCACAACGGTGATCACTAGGGGGGATCCCATGTGAAAGCCTGCAGTGCCTATTCTGATTTGTGTGAAAACATAAATCCTGCTGCTACGGTCTTTGTGAAGGTCCCTGGGATTCTTAACATTTAAAAAGCATTTAAAGACCCAGCCAAAACCAAAATTGAGTATAAGCAATAACTGAGCCTATTGTAAGTGAGACCCTGGAAATATGTGTGTGTGCTTTGTGGGATCAGGGTCTGGAGATACACAGAGATGCTTCTGAGAGCAAGGATAGAACTCTATGAGAAGCGGAATGTGCGCCAACATTTCTTAGCACGCTAGACACCACTTCATACAGCTTGGTGGTTAAGAGTTCTCTTTCCAACCAGTCAGAGCAGAGTTTAAGTACCTGTCTTAAACCGAAATATGTAAACCTTGGCCATTAGTTAACCTCTCTGAGCTTACGTTTTCATTACCATGTACGATTGAGATGGTTATAACATTTAATTCATAGGGTCCTTGGAGATAAGTGCTGGGAAGGCATTTAGCTCATTGACCCAAAGACAGCATTCAGTAAGTAACAATAATCATCACTACTGTTGTTGATTCATACATATCAAGTCTTTGCGGCACCACATGTGAACATATTGGAAGCCTGGTTTCAAAAACAAAGTGTACGTCCCTTTGAGAAACACAAGAGCAGGCAGCTAATAGCCAGGAGATAGGATTTAGAGATCTATTACTGCTGGTATCTGCTCCTCTGCCTGTGAGGCACTGTTATTTCACAACTGCCCATATTTTCCTAAGTGCGACCCAGCAAATGAATCCCCAAGACAAGCTGGAAACCCTGCTAGAAGGCTTTGCCCACCAGCTACTCCCAGATGATCTGAGGCATAAGTGAAGAGTCTAGGATCATGCCCCTTGGACCCTGAAGAATGACGATCCTCCATATCTTTAGAAGTAGAGGCTTAGTATAGGACCTCTAAGTTGCACAGGGCTGGGAGAAAATACTCTTCTCTCTTCAGGACAGACACAGAGAGACAGCCTCTGGATCAGGTTCAGAGATAAAAATTAGGACATTCAGAATGAGTGTTACGGTGCATTGGGTAAGCAGATGCCTGGCGTGCCTGCATGCCATATTGGAGTGCTGGTTTGAATACCAGCTACTCCATTTCTGATCCAGCTTCCTGACAATGCAACCTGGAAGGCAGCAGCTGACAGCTCAAAAACTTGAGTTCTTGTACCCACTGGGAGACCAGGATGGAGTTCCTGGGTCCAGCTTGGGCCTAGCCTTACTCTGGCTGTTTCAGGCATTTGAGGGGAGTATACCTGCTTTTTAAATAAACATATAAAAGTTAGTTTCATTTAAAGTCAGTTGTTTTCACTAAATGGAGCTATGGTATTAACAAGCAGAGTTAAGCCCAATTGAAGGGTAGTCCCTCTAATTTCTGCTTTTCTGTTGTTTCACTTGGTAGAGTATGGGCTCTGTGAGGGCAGAAACCATGTCTGAGCCATGCCTGTCTTCTACCTGTGCACTTGAGCAGCACCTGCATGTCTCATGCCGCTCTATACACATTGGCTAACTTGTTTCTAGATTTTTCAAATAATCTTCTTTAGCATAAAAATGCCTCAGCGATCCTTATCTTAAAAGGCTTGACTGATCATCATAGAATTGTTTGCTTGCAAGACAGTTTATGGAATAACACTACTGCCATGTATCTTCTGCTATGTTAATTGTGTCGTGTTCTACTGAAAGCAAGCAGCAAGGATTCCTCAACTCAACTCTTTTTGCCTTTCTTGATTTCATCAAATATTTCCTTCCAAAGAGGAAAAACAATGCAAAAATACCCTCAGGGTATTTATAGGGTGCTATTCATCTGTGTCTCTTTTAAACCCAACAAAGACTCTGGTCCACAGTAAACATTCACCATAACTTCACTTAGTGAATGAACACAGAGGAGCCAGGTAGGACAAGATCATTAATAATCACACATAGGACAAGTTAGCCCGGATGCTCCCCACTGTCTCATTAGTCACCCTTCAGAAGGTTTGTTCACAGTGACTACAAGTTCAATGTAAAATGTTTATGCTTACAACTCATTTTCCTGTAATTTTATATTAATATAATTACATTACCTTGTATTTGCCTTCAATTGTACACTTTTTCTTTTTAATTAAAAAATATGTTTTCATCTGGGAGGCAGAGAGAAACAGAGAGAGAAACTCACTGGGAAGGTGATCCGTCTGGAATAAGGGGAACTTGAGGGACATTCATTTTATTGTTTTTAAAGATTTATTTATTTATTTTGAAAGGCAGATTTACAGAGAGGCAGAAAGAAGTCTTCCTTCTACAGGTTCACTTCCAGATGCCTGCAATGGGCCTGGGCTGGGCCAAGGCTGAAGCTGGAAGCCAGGAATTCAATCCAGGTCTCCTGGCAGAAACACAATGATTTGAGTCATCACCTGCTGCCTCCCAGTGGCTGCATAAGCAGGAAGCTGGAGTCAGGAGACAGAGGTGAGTATTGTACCAGGCACTCCCTACAGCGTGTACCCATCCTAACTGGAGTCTTAACCACTAGGCCAAACATCTGCCCTACTTTTCAAGTGTGGTTACAATTGTCACTCTGTCCTTCCTCTGCTAACAAATGTTTCCATTTATAATAAACTCCAAGATGAGCTGTTTGATATTCTTTCTTGCAGTCTTTAAGAATGATCCTCAAGGGTGCCAGTGCTGTGCAGTGCTAGCATCCCTTATGGGCACCAGCTCAAGTTCTGGCTGCTCTAGGACTTGATCCAGCTCCCTGCTATGGCCTGGGAAAGCAGTGGATGATGGCCCAAGTTCTTGGGCCTCTGCACTCATGTTAGAGACCTAGAAGAAGCTCCTTGCTCCTGGCTTTGAACTGGCCCAGCTCCAGCCATTGCGCCAGTTGGGGAGTGAACCAGCAGATGGAAGCCTTTTCTCTGTCTGCCTCTCTGTAAATCTGCCTTTCAAAAAATAAATCTTAAAAAAAAAAAAAAAAAAAGTGAATTCCCTCAAGTTCTCCCTCATTCCAGAAGGACCTCCTTCCCAGGGAGCTGTGATGGAGCTGATATCACCAGGGCCACAATGTGGCTAGTTTGCCCTGATTGTAGGACATGACCTGTAGATTCTACTCCAGAAAATGATCTGCGGTAAGAAAGACCCCACAGGATGAGGTGTTCTAATGAGCACACAAGGGTTATCCCTGGATGCACTGTTGCTCAAAAATGGAAAGAGCACCTTTTGGTGGTTTCCAGTAATGAGCTAAGGCCAGGAATATTATGGCACGAGTTGGATTGCTCACATTTCTAGTGGAACCTGTGGATTAGCTTTGAAAAGTCATATTTAGGAAATTATAAATCTACCATAATCCATTGTAATTTTTACCATGTAGACATAGTCAAAGTTTTCTGCCGCAGCAATGGTAAACCAGATGTTCAAAGTGTAAAAGCTACTAAAAGAAGGCCTGGCCCTGAGCCCAGCAGGCTGGTAGCTTCAGTCTGGCTTCATTCACCATTTTGCATTTCTGTTATGTTTCCGAGCCACAGAGATATTTTTCTTATTTTTTTATTGCAGCTGTTTTTTTTTCTTCTTCTTCTTTTTTTAAGCATTTTATGTGTCATCACCAGGGATTGCAGTTGTAGGGCTGTTTGACAGCATCTGGCTATTCTGACTGGGAGCTCTAGAGCCACTTTCCACTGACTCCTTAATTTAGGTTCACCTTTGATCTTGATAATTTTGTTGCAGTAGTTACTTCAATAAGCTATTTCTCTATTTACTGGTCTTTGCTTAACTGAAGTAACACACCATTCATTTCTAAGAAACACATAAAGACATCCTTTGTACAATGAAGTCTCTCTTTGGTAGGCTCTCATTAGAAAACCTAAAAAATTTGCTGTCATAAAATGAGTTGTCTGCTTTCTGACAGTCACTCATTAGAAAGCATATACTCTCTTGTCATATGCTCCTAAGCCCATCTATGTGATTATTCTTATGAAATTGAATTATATTGAGCAGTTAAATATTTTTAAAAATTTATTTATTTATTTGAAAGAGTTACAAAGAGAGAGGAGAGGCAGAGAGAGAGAGAGGTCTTCCATCCGCTGGTTCACTCCCCAGATGGCCGCAATGGCCGGAGCTGCACCAATCTGAAGCTAGGAGCCAGGAGCTTCTTCCTGGTCTCCCACATGGGTGCAGGGACCCAAGGACTTGGGACATCTACTGCATTCCCAGGCCATACCAGAGAGCTGGATTGGAGCATCCGGGTCTTAAACCAGCACCCATATGGGATGCCGGCACTGCAGGGCAGAGTGTTAACCCGCTGCGCCACAGCACCGTCCCTGAGCAATTAAATATTAATATGGAAATAAAGATTTTTTATTAGGGAAATTACACTAATGTAGAAAGATTCTTTTGATTAATTATCCAAAATATGGCAGAAAAAAGGGCATCTACTATATTTATTTTTCCTAAGTTTTATTTATTGATTTGAAAGGCAGAGCATCATAGAGAGAGAGACAGAGACAGAGAATCTTCTATCTACTGGTATGCTCCCCAAATGCCCACAACAGCCAGGCTGAAGCCAGGAGCTCTGAGCTCCATCCAGGTCTCCTACATGGCTGGCAGGGACCCAAGTACTTGTGTCATCACCTGCCGTATCCTAGGGTGTGCATCAACAGGAAGGTGGATTGGATGTGGAGCAGGCACTCCAATGAGACAGACATCCCATGTAGTATTTTTTTTTTTTTGACAAGCAGAGTTAGAGAGTGAGAGAGAAAGAGACAGAGAGAAAGGTCTTCCTTCCATTGGTTCACCCCCCCAAATGGCTGCTACGGCCGGCGCGCTGCGCCGATCTGAAGCCAGGAGCCAGGTGCTTCCTCCTGGTCTCCCATGCGGGTGCAGGGCCCAAGCACTTGGGCCATCCTCCACTGCACTCCCCGACCACAGCAGAGAGCTGGACTGGAAGAGGAGCAACCTGCACAGAATCCAGCACCCCAACTGGGACTAGAATCCCATGTAATATTTTAACCACTATGAGAAGGTCTGTCCTTCCACATTTCTAGAGGTGGTATCTACTCGGACCCAGAAAATCTTGTTCTATGCTCAGAACTTTCCATTTCCTATCTTCACCTGTCAACACTATCTTTTAAAGAAAGGAGAGGGAGGGAGGAGGAGAGGGAGGAGCCTGGATTGCTGTGGCAACACAAGTTAAGCTGCCTCCTGGGACCCTGGCATCCCATATGGGCACAGGCCCAAATCCCAGCAGGTCTGCTTCCAATCCAGCTCATTAATAAGCCTGAGACAGCAGTGAAAGATAGCCCGAGTGCTTGGGTACCTGCAACCCACACAGAAGACCTGGATGAAGTTCTAGCCTCCTGGCTTCAGCCTGGCCCAGCTCTGGCCATTGTGGCCATTTGGGGAATAAACCAGAGGATGGAAGATCTCTGTGTGTTCATGCATGCGTGTGTGTGTGTGTGTCCCTCTGTATCTCTGCCTTTCAAATAAATTAAATCTTTATTTCATATGAAATTTCTCTCCACTATTTTTTTTTCCTGATTCACCTTTCCAGGAAGACTTCTCAGATTAATTTCAACTTATTCCAGTTACTTTTGCTTTATATCTCCTTAGCATGTATGGGCTCAACCTGTCCTTTCTTGATTGCTTATTATTTTTACAATGCAAAATCACAGGCTTTGTTTTATCTATTGGATCATTCTCCCTAAATAGACTAGTAATTTTCCCAAGGCAAAGATCACTTCTCTGTTTTCACGTTTCCTTTAGTGCCTGTGGTAGTACTCTATGCAGTGAGGTTACCCAGTGTATCTTAACTGACATTGTTCATTCTGACATTTGATTGAATGAATTGAATAAATGGTTTCATATTCAAAGATAACTTCACAGCTTGTGAATCACAGTTGTGAAAGAGGCATGAGAGTTCCCTCCCCCCTCACGTTATTTTTACTCTAAAAGGTGTGAAAATCTGGTCAGAGAAATGGAAGACATTACAATAAATGTATTAGTGCGATAACATGAAAAAAGGTCTTAATCACCGTTAACTGAATCAGTGAAGAATTTATAAATTCAAAGGTCCATAACTGGTTGAAGTTACAATTCAGGCTACAGCACTTATTGGGGAAAAACCTTTGACATCTTCATTCCATCTCTTCTGTTTCTGTTTTAAAAACAAAGTCTGTGGAGGCAAGTGCTGTGGTGTGGTAGGTTAAGCCTCCGCCTGTGGTGCCAGAATCTCATATGGGCGTGGGTTCAAGACCCAACTGCTCCATTTCTGAACCAACTCCCTGTTAATGGTCTGGGAAAGCAGAAGATAGCCCAAGTGCTTGGGCCCCTGCACCCACGTAGGAGATCCAGAAGAAGCTCCTGGCTCCTGGCTTCAGATGGGCCCAGCTCCAGCCATTGTGGCCACTTGGAGAGTGAACCAACCTTTCTCTCTTTATCTCCCTCTCCCTAACTGTAACTCTGCCTCTCAAACAAATAAATAAAATCTTAAAAAATAAAATGAAGTCTATGGATGGAGAAGAGATTACATGAGAAAATGAAGTGTGTGTCTTTTGATGGACCCCCTTGCCAACTGCCTACAAACTGGGTACTAGGCTATCAGAGTTAACGTGGTTTCCACCTTGACCAGCTTGCATCTGAAAATAAGATACACATTCTGGAACTGACCCAGTGAGTAGTCCATTCCATTTTGTGGCTCAGAACAGAATCTAATACCAATAGAGCTCTCCATCATTTCTAGCAATCCCATTTTACAGATTGTGGAACTGATTAACTCACATTTGGATTCATGCAGCAGAATCTTATCTTCCCAAGCCATGATACATTAGTGGGTGTCTGGCAGCATCTACTGGAAAATAATGTGTGGAGGGCACCAGTGTGAGACACATTCTCTTGGCTGCAATAAACAGACAGTAAGAAGTCTGTCTTGTATCCGGGCACCAAGGTTTTAGGGCACAGACACTATTCAGGGGACTTTGCGATTAACAGGAAAATTCTTTTAAGATTTATTTTATTGCTTTGAAAGGCAGAATTATATATAGAGAGGGAGACAGGGATGGAGAGAAGGAGGGGTAAGGGGGAAGAGGAGAGGGGGAAAGAGAGAGAAGGGAGAGGAGTGGGGGGGGGAGAGAGAGAGAGAGAGATTTCTACTTGCTGGTTCACTCTCTAAATGGCTGCAATGGCTTGGGCTAGGCCAGAGCAAAGTCAAGAGCCTGTAACTCCTTTGAGGTCTCCCACATGGGTGGTAGGGGCCCAATCTTTTGCTGCTTTTCCCAGGTGCATTAGCAGGGAGCTGGTCAGAAGTGCACTAGCCAGGACTCCAACCAGTGCTCATATGGGATGCCAGGGTCACAGGCAGTGGCTTAACCTGCTGGGCCACAACACAAGCCCCAAAGAAAATTCTTACATGGAGAGAGAAAAGATGAATCTACCTAAGATTTAAAA
The DNA here is from genome assembly GCF_033115175.1 of Lepus europaeus. Lineage (NCBI taxonomy): Eukaryota > Metazoa > Chordata > Mammalia > Lagomorpha > Leporidae > Lepus > Lepus europaeus. Next base: position 68,950,381 of record NC_084837.1, on the reverse strand, counting down.
GATGAAGGACACTTTCCCCAGTGAAAACCAAACAGTGAGACATCTGTTCGGGAAGGTATTGCTTTGATCTTTAACATGTACAACATGGGTCTGATTTTTAAATGTAGGCAGAGGGACAACAGCATTTGGGTTAAACTCAGTTCTCTTGGCAGCTGCTTGTGCTGTAGATATTCTCTTTAGAGAACTATATTCCTACAGTTACTGTATCCAGATGCTTCAAAACTGTTTTAGAGGCCCAACTATGTGCTTTTAAGTCACCCTTGAAGGACATTTTTATTAATATAGTAATCTGAAAGTAACCAGGCCACATAAGCTGTCATTAGAGCACCTTATTACAGGGATGGGTGTTTGGTGTGGTTGTTAAGCTGTGCTTGGAAGATCCTCATCTCTTTTCTGAGACCTGGGTTCAAATCCTGGTTCCACCCTTGATTCCAGCTTCCTACTGATGTTCATCCTGGGAGGCAGCTGTGTTGGCTCAAGTAGTTGGATTCCTGCCATCTCCACCCATGTGGGAGGCCTGGGTTGAGTTATTAACTCCTGGTTGTAGCCTAGACCAGACAAAATACTGCAGGGGCATTCAGAAAGTGAGTGAGCCAAAGGATGAGATATCTCCTTCTCTCTCTCTCTCTCTTTCTCTCTCTTTCTGTGTGTGTCTTTCTTTCAAATAAAATAAATTCAAATTTGAAAATAATAAATACCTTATAAAAACATGCAGGAATCTCAGAAAGCAGATACGTGTTCTAAATATCTGTCTAGGAGAACAATACTCTCTCTCCCAAGGGAAATTAAGAAGCAGTAGTCTCCTGAGTGGCTTTTATTCTTAAGTAGCCCTAAGGACCTCCGTGTTCCCCCTGATTCTTAGGAGAGGTGTTGGAGGCCGCCTACAAAGAGGACTGTGCTTGCTTGCCACTCTCCAGATGACATCTCCATTTCTAAACCCCGGCGATTTCCTCTTTCAGACCCAGCCACTCCTCCCCTTCCTTACTTTGCGGTTGACTCCATTCTATTGAGGATGGTAGAAGACTACTGACAACTTCTGATCCCCCCACTCACAGAGGGTGATTTTTTTTTCATTCAGTGAGGTCTTATTTTCCACATATCCTTCTCTATTTCCCTGCAAGGACTCATGAGCTGTGAGCCTTAGGTACCCATGAAACAGATTCCTTTCCCTTCCCCCTAGCATTGCCCTACATTTCTCATTCCTTTAGCCCAGGAGACACTAAGCTACAGTGACGGGTCTCAGTTACTATTTCCATCTCATTGCAGTGCTAGGAATTACTGAATTTCCCCATGAGGCCACTTGTGACAATTTCCCGATGGTTCCAAAGATGACAGCCAATCTCTGAAATCATTTCATGTTATTAAGACACAAATTTATTATCACTGAATAAATTATATATTTGATTCAAATTTCAGGCTAAATGGAAAATTAGATTATTACTATCATCCTGCATAGATTTTATTATTAATTTTTTCATTTTAAATTTAATAATTCCAGGCCAGTCAAATAAATTATTTACAATTGTATTCTGCCCCAAGACACAAATCCAAAATATCTTCAGGTATCCAATTACTAATCATATAGCGTTTCTTTAGAAGATGAAATGCTGCCTAACAAGTAGTTATAAGGGAACTCAGGAACTGATCATCAGCTATCATGTGCAAACTTTTTATTATTTTAAAACAAACTGGTTATTTAAGCTATCATTACAATAAAGAACAATAGATGTCCTAATATCAAAATTATGCGTTTGTTGTGATCATGGAAAAAACCACGGGGCTGGTCAAATTCTCAGTCACAAATCCACAAAGGGTCAAGTCAGGGATCTGTGGAGACTGCTGATATTTAGCATATTTTACCCCACAAGAAGGCAACCACCTTGTAAGCACACATTTCCTTTAAGCCCAACCCCACAGTCATAGGTAACCTAATAAAGAGCCACTGTTCCCCACTTCCCATTGTCAGGGAGAGTTGTTTATCTTTCTTTAGCAAGCTCTGCAGAAAGAAGAGCAGTTTTTCCAAAACTTAGATGAACAGTCTGGGTTTACAAAATAGCATTTTGGTTTTCTCACAGTAGCAATTTTCGGCGACACTAGTGCTTGGCTAGAAAGCTGAACACAAGTTATAAACAACCATTCACATAACCACCGGGTGGACATTATGATGGAGCCAACTTTTATGTTCAACATCTCCATTGTGAAACCAGTTTGGCATTTGGTTTTGTAAAAGTAGAAGACAGTTTGTGCAGGGGGTGCTGATGTGTATTTCTTGCTGTGCTCAGCATCAAGCAGTAGGCTGAATTAGTTATATTCAAATGTAGGTTGTGATGAAGAAAAGAAGTTAAAAGGAGTACCCCCAAAAGACAGCTTTGTCACAGGAAGCGCACAGAAGATGGAAAGGAGAGATCTGCAGCAAGGGGTGCAGACCCTGGAAGCACACCTTGTGCCTTTTGTTTCCATTTAGGATGTCTTGTCTCTGAAAAGAGCTAATCAGGTGTTAAAGAAATGTGTGCTTCCAAAAAGATTTACAAAACTTCATTATCATGGTGTGCACTGTTTGAGGAAACAGTGCTCGCTCCATTTTAAACAATTTGCTTTCTTTAGGTGGGTAACATCCTGCTGTTATTAATATAAACAACGTAGCCCTGCAGATTGGGAATAGGCAATATGTGTGGATTCAGACTCATTTCAGGAGTGCACTCCATTTTTGCTTCAGATACACACACCACTAGCATTTACTCTACCTATTAAAACAATAGGACATAAATAAGTAATGACTATTGTCCTTTAAATTATTTTCAATGCATTATAAATTCCAGGCCACACAATTTATTAGTGGAATAAAATTATATTTGCTATGCATCTATGGTCATTTAATTTTTAACAGACGTTTTTGAGTAAATCTACATCTTTTCTGTCTTAAAATAATCAGAATTGTGACTAGGCCAATGGATTAATTCCTTGCTGAAATGTTAAGTGGGAAACTAAATTTGATTTTGGTAATTTTCTCTTGCCTGGTATGAAGTCATGCTCTCTACTTACCAGCCAGTTCAAATAACTAAAATATCCAAGGTATGTACTCAATCATGTAATTCAGTGGGCATGTTGAGGACGGAATTAAAATAAGTTACTCTTTTAACAAAATAAGAACAAAAGAGGTAGATTTCTAAGGAGCAAATTTAGGCTTCAAAAAGAAAAACAAAAAGATGGAGGTGGAGGGAAGGAAGAGGTCCAGGGAGAGGGAGGGGGATGGTTGGCAGGAAGCTCTGTGTAGACAAATATCCAGTGGAAAATGTCCCACCAAGATCATAGAGGTGTCCAAACCAATACCATTCCCCAATTTTCTACACCCTCTGACCCTCCCAGCCTCCACCCAACCCATCTTTTCAGGGCCTAGACAGTTTTGGCTTTGTCAGTATCTACACCACTTTGAGACTTCTCATTACTTACATGTTAGAGTCCTAGTATGATGAGTCAGCATTTTCAGGCATCTTTCATGGAACAACAGAGACAAAACGTGGTTATGAGTTACGGAGAATAGCAGACAACAAACAACATGTAAGTTTAAGGGTGAAGAGTGAGCAAGTGCCTTGTGGGTAGCAAGAAAGAGAGCAGCAAAGTGGCTGGGGCTCACTACCCACACATGCCTGTGTGAAGGGTGGGCAACAAACCCGTGGGCAATAGCCCTTCATCTGATCAGGAGGAGAGAAAACGTTTTTCAGCAGTCATTTTCTTCCTGTTCCCACTCAGCTTCAGGTGCCCAGATCCGGTAAATGTTCCCCATCTGGGGCCCTAGGGAATTGAGACGGCAGGATCAATAAGGCATTTAGCCCAAAGATGGAGACTCTTCTATTCTGCCTTTGTTGCACCTCCTTCTCATCTCTACAAAAAACCCTGAGCCACCAAGGACAGTTGCTGAAAGGCCTCACCCACCACACAGGAAACTCATCCACGGGTATTTAATACAGTGTGCCTCGTATGTTGGGGAGCAGTCAAATCAAGCTTTCACATCCACTGACAATCAGCCTTAGGAAGGGCCTCCTAGATGGAGAAGAGACGGAGAGCTCTGCTTTCAGGGAAGCCAAGGAGGGAGGGAGACAGGGGTGTGAGTCCAATAGGATTAAGGAGGCAATTGATCCTGCCAGCTTCTATTTGGCTTGCACATAGCCACTGCCATTCCTGCTGACTAAAAGTCTCCTCCAAAAGAAGGGAGAAGATTTAGCCCTCACTCCGCAAATAAAATCTGCCACAATTTTCTGCCTGGTTCTTGTCTTTCTCACAGCTGCCAGGAAGGCTGCCCTGAGATTAGAAGACCCCTCTTTACCACCATCTCCACCACCACCACGTCAATAGGATTTCATCCATGGGCCACTTTCTCGACTCAGATTCCAATTTTTCTCTTGCAAATGAATGATCCAGTCGCTCAAATTAACCTTCTTCCAAGTTATTATGGATAATACAAGGAAATAGTTATTTGTCTGTGACAGTGACAGCAAGTGAATTTGGAGTTGCATTGATTTTTTTTCCCTTTTATTTATTTTCTAGTAGTTGCATGATTTGTCCTAGTACATGTCCAAAATAAGGCTGGCTTCTCCCAGGTAATCTGGACATTGGCTATCATGCAGTATTTATCCGTTACATGGATAACAAGTGATTTACTTCTGCATGGAATTTTGCTACAACCCCTGCTCATGGCCAAGCCAGAGAATCCCAGTGAAAATGATTGAATCAATTGTTTGTCTTTATCAAACTAAAAAGTTATCTTCTTCCATTTAGACTGTTCACTCAAAAGCCAGGGAAATTTTTACAGTACAGGAAAAAATGTTTTAGTAAAATTAAAATAAAAATAAGTCCATATGAAACACAGCCTAGAATTTAACAGAAAACATCATGAATAATAAAAGTCCAAAAACTGTAATAAATTAGCAGTAGTTTTTAGTCAAGGGGCAGAGAAATATCTGACTTGCTCACTGTATACAGAAACCTCATGGTGAGTATTCCATTAAGGTAAAATCAATTTGTATACGGACAGGTTTGTCAAAGGAGCGAGGTAGAAAGACTTTGTTTTATACCTTCCTCCCTTTCTTATCTTCAGTGTGGACTCCTTCTTCTTCCTCTCCAACTTCATTGCCACAGAGTTAGCCCTTGTTTCTTAAAAGAGGACCTCTGGCAAGACTCACGAACGTTCACGTATACAACCATGCTGCTTCAAATGTGGATTTGCATGTTCAGTTACCTAGGATTTCAGCCCATAGAAAGCAGATACAGTAGAGGTTGCAGAGGTGCCTTCCCAAGCCTACTAGAGTTCCACTGTTAATGTGGCAACTGCTACAAACATAGGTGGATGGACCAAATCCATAGCATCTGAGACAGACAGCACTTGGACCTAATGGGCACTGTGAAGTCACAAGCAGCTGGCTTAGTCTCACTTTCATTCTCATCATTGTCTCTGATGGTGCAATACACAAGCAAGTATTTGACAGTAAGGCTGGAGGTGGCTGTGAAGTCCTTTGAGGCCTAAGCAGGGAAATAAAAGCTGAGATAGATTTCATGCCTGTGTGTTCTCGGTAGAATTACTGTTTCGTGATCTAAGTTTGGCATTTGCTGACCTTGTCATCAAGGAGCTGGAAGTCAGGAATTAAAGTTATGTTTCTGGTGACACACAATCTGGATTCTATTTCTTTCCTCAAGCCTGAAAATGACCCTGGTCAGTGCTATGATTATCGACTAGAATTAGCAGCAGAGGATGTTCTCATAAAAACAGAGCTTGGGTGGCAGAAGGATAACATTTATAAGTATCCTGGAGGGAGTTGCTGGAGTTTTAGGGTCAAAGTTTAATGTGGCTGTTTCTTTCCCTTTTGGAACCCGAGGCCACAAAATAAACAACGTTCCGATTTTATTAAAACACTAAATACGTGGTGATTTTCCATTGACATTTACCTAATCATGGGAAAGTGTGTACCAACGGGGCTCTGAGGGCTGCTGCAGATCGGTGCTTTGTAAGCTGTGCCATCAGCAAACACCTGCAGCAGCAGCACAGAGGTGAGCTAAATAGGGAGCTCTTGGGTCATGTGTACTTTGAGGCTATCTAAACATGGAGTCAGCTTTTGCTTTGCATCCATTTCTTCAGGTCCAGCTCTGCCTTTGCAAATAACAGGAAAGAAGCAATTCTGGTGTTATCACACTCATCTGTTCAAGCATATGAAATCTGAGAATTTCATAGTAGAGGGTGTTTCAGGCCAGGCACATCTGATCGCTTGTTTGCCTGATGGGAGTTGTCTCAGGCCAGAGTATGGTGAGGAAGTATGGTTTCTAGGATAGGCATGAGGAGATATAGCCAGAGGCTGGGTGCCCACCAAGCAAGAATTCGAAGGTCAAAGGCCCCTAAAGCTAAAGGTTTAACTAGCTTCATGCAATGAATGAAGAGCTGATGACTAGAGACGAACTTCAACCAGAAAAGGTGGGATTGCTACAGGCACAAACTACAGCACTGTGGTTGGCAGGGTCAGCTTGAAGATGGGACAATGAGGGCTTGAACACTGACTTCAGCATTTAACAAGTTGTGTGGCCTTCAATACATTACTGGACCTTGCTAAGCTTCCATTTCTTCCTCTATAAAGGGAGCGTGATGCTACCTCACAGCACTGTTGTCATCACTGAGGAAATGTGAAGTACAGAGTGCCTTACCAGCAATTAAGACTCAATAAATATCTACAGTCAGCATCATCGTCAAACATTAAGTATAACAAGAAGCAGCAAAACTGAGCTTTAAGTGGGAAAGCAGAAGGGCATGAAGCATTAGCCTCTACATGCTTAGGATGTTCTGCATTTTTTTAAAGCACAGAGTTAGCTCCTATGTCCTTTGTTGTATAATAGCTATTTATTTGAGAGGGAGGGAGAGCAAGCGAGCGAGCATGCACAAGAGAACTGATTTGCTGGTTTATTTTTCAAATGCCCACATCAGGTGGGGACAGAAACTGGGAGCTAAGAACTCAATCCAGGTCTCCCACATGAGTGGCAGAGACCCAGCTAAGTTGAGCATCACCACAGCCTCCTAGGGTCTGAATTAGCTGGAATAAGGAGCCAGATCCAGGATACTGGACCCAGGTACTCTAACGTGGGATACAGGTATCTTAACTGGTGTCCTGGTCACTAGGTCAAATACCCACCCTTCTATATTTTTAATGCCTCCCAGGGCATATGGTGATCCTGAAAACAATGTCTCACAGGAGTCACAAGTTGCTCTGTGCAACAGGAGTGGGAGAGAAACTGCATGGAGGAATACCTAAGATTTCTATGTGGAACAGTGTCTTCCCTCTAACTTTCCAGAGTTTCTAGAATTTGCATCAATTTTAGAAGGGTTTTCTTAAGATATGTGATTTCATTGATTCAGGATGTAATCCAAATGGAAGAAAAGTGAGGCTGAGATGGGCAAGATTTCTCAAGCACAATGGTTATCAGATAATGAAATTTCTTTTGATCAACTATCACATAATAGTTTATTTTATTCAACAGATTATCTATCTATTGGCAAGATAAGCAGATAGTAGTTAAGTGTGTGTCATTACCTAGTAGAAAGATGGACTTAGAGGGCTCTTTGTAACGAATGAGCATTATGGGGGAGACAAACAGTCCCCAGACTCTCATCCTCACCTAGGAACTTGGTTTAGTGGACTACTTCAATCCTGGATTTTCATGAATTTGGGTCCTAAAGGACAAGTAAATGGGAGACCATATCACTTAGGGAAATACCAAGTATGATTTTTTTAAAGATTTATTTATTTATTTGAAAGAGTTAGAGAGGGAGAGACAGAGACAGATCTTCCACCTGATGTCCCCCACATGGCCACAATAGCCAGGGCTGTGAACCTAGGAGCCAGGGGCTTCTTCTAGGTCTTCCACATGGGTGGCAGAGGTCCAAGTACTTGGGCCATCTTCTGCTGATTTCCCAGATGCATTAGCAAGGGGCAAGATGGGAAGTGGAGCAGCTGGGACACAATCAAGTGCCCATATGGGAAGCCAGCATCACAGGTAGTGGCTTAACCCACTGTACCACAGTGCCATGCCCCACCAAGCATGATATTTAACTACCTATTGTTTCATCTAGCACTGGACCCATTAGCAGGGCAGTAAATCTTATCAAAGTCTTACCTTTTGCATCCAAGTACTTTAGAAAGGAATCTGCAGTTACATCATTGCCTTTGCTTCCTCCCACATTTTACCCCATTCTCTCCTCTCCATCAAACATCACAGGACCCGCTTTATTTAATCATCGCTGCCCTTTATGAGATTTTTCTCCCCATTTTCTAAACTCAACTTGCTAAGCTCTCATCATTTTTCCATGTAAGATATTCCTGAACTCCCAATAGGCCTTAGGTTGGAGAGTAAAGGGATGAAATTCTGAGACAGACCAGTATACCCTTTGCCAGAAGAGGAAAGCCAAACTGTGGAGATTTATGTCCTAACCCTACCTCTTACTGGCTGTATAATCTTAGTAAATTACATACATGTACCTTAGTCTCCCCTTTCATAAAATCAGGATAATAAAAGCATCCCTCTAATTGGGGTAAGTGAGTCCATCCAATAGAGTATGCTTGAATAATATATGATATTTAATAAAATTCTGTCAGTGCAGGTTCTCTTAATGCTTATTTTGTAGTGCCTCATGAAGAGACATAAATGCTGACTGCACATTGCATGTGGATTACCTACTCAGAATTATAGTGTCTCACTATCTGAAGACTTTCTTCATGGATAGGAACATCCTTTATTCTTTTGCCAATAAGATATGCTTTAACGGGGACTGGTTAGCCAACACAATATATGGTAAAATACAATAGTGTTTATGATAAATATTAAGGTTCAACAATAAATCACATTTCATCACGAGTGGCTTCTTACTGTACAAAGAAAAAGGAGAATTGTTGCTTTTGAATTCCAGTGGGAGGATTTAAAATTCTGCCAACAGATTGAGATTCTTATTTTTACACTAGCCCACCACAGATGAAACATCAGCAATAATGGTAAGATATGGGAGGCAATTTCCTAAGATTTTATTTTATGAACTATTATAATTTTTCCTCCTGAAAATGTCAATGCATTGTAAATGTGCTAGAGAATTCAAAAAAGTTGCTTCAAAACCTAGCTCAGCTCTAAGCCTCATGCAACTTTCAAGAATGTTTGTACTGAATCGTAACACACATACAGAGAAGTGAACAAATCATAAGAACATGCTTTACTTAATTTTCACAAAAGGAACGCTCCTATGTCACCAGTTCCAGATTGTGAACAGCAACCCATAAGCCCCGTGGGCCCTCTTTCATTTTGCACATTATTTATAACATATTGGGTGACCCTCAAATTATTCATAGGTTAAAGCAACAACATAGCTCTCTACCCAAACACCCAGGGATTATCTGGGATGTTCACTGGGATCTCTGAGGATAGAAAGCACCGAACTGCATCTTTCTTTAGGAGAAGCTGGAAGAAACGTTAAGTGCTGAGGTGCAACAGAAATTAACATTTTTTAAGGTTGGAGTTTGTCAACTCAAGAGGCTTCCATAGCCTTGGCAGCTCATGACAAGAGCCTCGGGTGATTACTGATGTCATAAATAAAAGTGTCAATTGTTAAATCAACAACAGGAATCACTGTGCACTTGCTCCCCATGTAGAACCTCTGTCTTTAATGTGTTATACTATGAGAATTAATGGTAAAACTAGTCTTCAAACAGTACTTTATACTTCATGTGTCTGTGTGGGTGCAAACTGTTGAAATCCTTACTTAATATAGAGTTGATCTTCTGTATATAAAGATAATTAAAAATGAATCTTAACGAAAAATGGGACGGGAAAGCGGGTAGGAGATGGGATGGTTTGTGGGTGGGAGGGTGGTTATGGGGGGAAGAACTGCTATAATCCAAAAGTTGTACTTTTGAAATGTATATTTATTAAATAAAAGTTTTCTATATAAAAAAAGAAATTAGCATATTTTTATCAGATGAATCTCATCTCCATTTCTTGCTCTGTAACTCTGGGATGAATTTTGAGCTTCCAGTTTACAAATTTCATAATGCAATTAGCTTGGTTTTTTTAAGATTTTTTTTTTTCATTTTTATTTGAAAGGAGAGGGAGAGAGAGAGAGAGAGAGAGGGAGGGATGGAGGGAGAGAGGGAGGGGGAAGAGAGGGAGAGATTTTCCATCCACTGGTTCACTTCCCAAATGACTACAACAACCAGGGTTGGGCCACACTGAAGCCTGGAACTCTTCTGGGATCTGCCATGTGGGTGCCAGGAGCCCAAGTGCAAGGGCAATCCTCTGCTGCTTTCTCAGGCACATCAGCAAGGAGCTGGATGGAAAGCAGAACAGCCAGGACTTGAACTGGTGCTCTGATATGAGATGCGGGCATTGCAGGAGGAAGTTTAGTTTGCTACATCATAATGCCAGAATTAATTTTTGAAAGTCATGCAAAACTTTTTGAAATTCGTGCATTGCTTTTTCATAATATGTATTTTGCATGAACTTTCTGAAGACCCCTCATATATATCTCTAAAAATGGAATGGTCTGGGAATCAATGCAAAGATTAGATCTGCATTCACTGAATTCTTTGTTGTGCCTGGAATAAAGAGTTCAATAAATGCTGGTTCCACTGTCTCTGTCAAAATGCTAAAGAGACTCAAAGGGGTACTCCAGGAGAGAGAGCAGGTGTGTGAGAGAAGTCAGAGAGGAACCAGACAAACATACCTTTTGGTCTAAAGGTATGGGAGGGTGAGATTCACAGGATGCTTTTATGGCTATGAGACTCAAGGCTCTCTCATCATCAGCTGTTAGAGATGTCGCCATCTTCTCCCCTTTTTTGTCTCTCTGAGTCACATTACATGGTCTGTGGATTGGGGTTTCCCAAAGCTGGGCAGCTGGGCACAATGCTACTTGCACCATATCCTAGAGGTGACTTGAAAAGCCTTTAGGGTTATGAACTCTGGTATCTAAATAAAAGAGGAAATGTGCAGTTCACCTCTGGAATGAGATCTAAAGGTCTGGTAAAAGGCTTATCCTACCATTTTTTAAAAAAATAGATTTCTGGCCGGCGCCGCGGCTCACTAGGCTAATCCTCCGCCTTGCGGCGCCGGCACACCGGGTTCTAGTCCCGGTCGGGGCACCGGTCCTGTCCCGGATGCCCCTCTTCCAGGCCAGCTCTCTGCTGTGGCCAGGGAGTGCAGTGGAGGACGGCCCAAGTACTTGGGTCCTGCACCCTATGGGAGACCAGGAGAAGCACCTGGCTCCTGCCATCGGATCAGCGCGGTGCGCCGGCCGCAGCGCGCCAACCGCGGCGGCCATTGGAGGGTGAACCAACGGCCAAGGAAGACCTTTCTCTCTGTCTCTTTCTCTCACTGTCCACTCTGCCTGTCAAAAAAAATTAAAAAAAAAAAAAAAGAAAAAAAAATAGATTTCTTTCTTTCTTTTTTTTTTTTTTTTTTGAAAGTCTGTGTTAAAGAGAAAGAGAAGGTGGGGGAACGAGAGAGAGAGAGAGAGAGAGAGCGAGCGAGAAAGAGATCTTCTATTGGTTCACTCTCCAAATGGCCACAATGGCCAGGGCTGGGCCACAGAGAGCCAGGAGCCAGGAGCTGTGCACCGGTCTCCCAGGTCTCCCACATGGGTGCAGGGACCCAAACACTAGGGACATCTTCCACTGCTTTTCTCAGGCCATTAGCATCGAGTTGGATCAGAAGTGATGCAGCCAGGACATAAATCAGCACACATAAAGGATGCTGGCATTACAGACGGTGGCTTTACTTGCTACCCCACAATGCTGGCCCCCCTTCTACTATTTCATACTGGACCAAAACACTATGCTCAAGTCACACACTAAACATTCTTATAAAACAAAGAAAGGAATATTATGCTTCAGGGGGCCCTTGGTCTCTCAGAAATGTCATAATCTTGTCAAAACTAACCTGGAACCTTCACTTATGAGCCAAGATTTAGAAAAGCAGAAACGTTTCCTTGGTTATTTGATTAACATGTTAAAGAAGTGCTTATATTTTCCATCTGAATGCAGGGAATATAGTAGTATTAGCTTAATGAATCTGTGTGTGTGTGTGTGTATCAGAAAGGTAGACCATGGAGCCAGCACTATGGCGTTAGTGGGTAGAACCTTTGCCTGCAATGCTGGCATCCCATATGGGCACTGGTTCAAGTCCCAGCTGCTCTGCTTCTGATCTGGCTCTCTGCTATAACCTGGAAAGGCAGTGGAGGATGGCCCAAGTCCTTGGGCCCCTGTACCTATGTCAGAGACCTGGAGGAAGTTCTTGGCTCCTGGCTTTTGATCAGCGCAGCTCCAGCCATTGCGGCCATCTAGGGGGGAGGGTGGACCAGCAGATGGAAGACCTCTTTCTTGTTGGCTCTGCCTCTCTGTGACTCTGTTTTTCAAATAATAAATAAATCTTAAAAAACAAAAAAGAAAAAAGAGTAGAGCAGTCATAATGGCAGAATCTCATATAATAGTTTCCTTTGCAGCAATTCCTCTTAAATATCTTAAGCCAATTTTTCAATAGTTTAGAAAAAATAGAATTATGATAAAACAATGAACAGGAACTAGTTCATACTATCCACAGTTTAGTATGCCTGAAGACGGCAGAGCTTAAAAACCAGTAGTTGTTTCAAGTGAGGAGACAAAACACTGAGATTTACTTGGTTTACTTCTGTTTTCAGTGTTGCTATCACCAACTACATCTCTAGATGGCCTAAGGTTTGCTGTCTATCCAAGCTAGACTAGTTATTTATAATTGAGTCAAAGCAAGATTATGGAGAAAACCTGGATGATGGACTCTGTGAAATTTGCATTTAAAATAATTTGAAGAGCAATAGGAGAGGTAGACAAGAAAGAGGAAGAGAAACAGCAAACATGTAACAAGCACCATCAACAGTCACTACTATATGATACTGTATATATTAATATATGATTACTAATATAAGACATTCTGGTAAGTTACAACATAGATTATCTCATGTCAAAACCCACACCAACCTTGTGGGGCAGTTGCTATGGCTAATCTCCATGAAGAACTGATAAAGGCAGCAGATGAAACCTAACTGTGTAGAGCTTAAATTTCTGTGAGAGAGTCCAGATCCACACTCCTGAGCATGACTTTGCCACTTCAACAGGCAAGCCAGAGCTGCATGGGCTTTCATTTCTCTGACTGGAGCTCGATGGCTAAGCAATCAGTACTGAACCCACTTCTATTCTCCTAGCTCTCCAAGGTTTAGCAGGGTTCCCTACCTTTCTTGTATCTTCTTACACCCCTCTTGCCTATACCCACTATCCCCATTGATAATAGCATGAAGGAATCTCTTGGTTTTAGAAGCAGTGCTCATTAGTATATTATGTATTTTTTAAAGATTTATTTTATTGATTTGAAAGTCAGAGATACTGAGAAAGAGGAGGAGACAGAGGGGGAGAAATCTTCCATCTACTGGTTTATTCCCCAAAGCAGTCGCAATGGCAAGGGCTGGGCCAGGGTGAACCTAGGAGCCAGGAGTTTCTTCCAGGTCTTCCACATGGGTACAGGGGCCATGCACTTGGGCCATTTTCCACTGCTTTCCCATGCACACTAGCAGGGAGATGGATTGAAGTAGAGCAGTCAGGACTCTAACCAGCACCCTTATGGGATTCCAGCATTAGAGATAATGGCTTAACCTGTTACACCACAACACAGGCTACACATTACATCTTTTTATGCAAGGATTTCTCTTCCTGAAATTCCTTGTCCCATTTCGGTGATATATACTCCTCCCTCAAGATTGAGGTCTAATGACAAATCATCTGTGAAGCCTCCCTTGCTTCCTTCCAGAGGAGTGAATAATTTTCTTATTTCCCAATAGCACTCTGTATGGCCCTCAAATATGGTCTTAGGAAATTCCATGTCATATTCCTGCCATTACTTCTGAGCCTTTGTTAACGTAGTATTGTGGACAGGCAGAAGCTGGACCCTCCTCTCAGTATTCCTCCTCTTGCTGAATAGATGACTGCTTTGCCATTCATATAGAGTATTCATACCCAGACCTGCCTCACCTCACCATTCAGGTTCCTATTGCAGAACTCTAGAGGGCCCCATTCATAAACTTACAACATAAATGGTTCCCCTGAAGACTTTTGTTTTGACTCAGTGGATTAAACCAATGCTTGTGATGCCAGCATCCCACATTGGAGTGTCACTTTGAGTCCTGGCTGTTCCACTTCCAGTCCAGCTTCCTGTTAATGCTCCTGGGAAAGCAACAGATGATGGCCCAAGTACTTGGGCCCCTGCCACCTCCATGACAGACAAAGAAACAGTTACTGACTCCTGGCTTCAGCCTGGCCCAGATCTGACTCAGAAAGTCTCTCTACTTCCCTTTTTAATAAATAGATATTTTTAAAAATTGCCTCCCCAGGAGTCATACTGTGCATTCTCTGTACAACATCAAGCCTGGCATCAACAAGATATTACAAGATGTAGATGGATATAATAGAAATGGACTAAGAGCTGGGGTATATGGTATGCATGTAAATACCAGATAAAATTGAGTGATTTGATCTTTATTCCAAACCTTCTTATTATCATTTGTGATCAATTTTACCTTAGTCTAAATAAAGCATGTATACTGCAAAGAGGGAGGTTAGTTAATTCATAAAGGGCCCAGGTCATGATCTAATACCTCCTAGATGACATTCCAGAAAAAAAAAAAATCGTGGGTTTTATTTCTAACACTGGGTCTAATATTGCTCAGGTACCAGAAGACTAGTTTCATCACAGATACATGGAAATTTGATCCACTGAAGAAAAGAAAAACTGATATAGAAACAAACTGCTATCAGGGGAGAATATAATAATAGCCGATGTATTACCACAGAGGAGTTCTTTGGGCTTCCGCGGTGTTATCCACCTGCAGAAGTCCCTGGGCACAGTTGTAGGGCAGGGGGGTAAAGATTATCCACACTTCACCAAGCAAAACTTCACGCCCCAGGAAGACACAAAAATGCATATGCTAAAGCAAAGGAGAAAACAATGCAAACTGTGTATGAAGTATAAATGAAAATGGCTTTCCTGTTTCTACCTTGCCTAGCCACACTGTCATCTTAAGGCTTGATGACCAGCAGGTTGTCTATTTTGTTCCTGTCCATTCCTAATGAAGGTTCTACCTGTGGGATACCCTTTTGGAGCCTTTTAAGCCCTACCAGGCCAGCTGAAGGGCAAATGATCGGAGGCTGCTTTTAATTTCCTCCCTGCTTCTCTTTTGTTATCTTACTGCCTGCCATCTCTCAGATGCTTGTACTTGATGGATTCTGTGGAGATAAAGATAAGGGTAATTTCTTGCCTACGATGCTTTTCTTTTGATCTTTTGTGGTTTTATTTTTGCACTTTGGAGTGTGCTACTCCTACTGTGCAGCCAGATGTGCCCAGATCCTATTGAGATGCAGCCCAGAGCTCACAGACCACAGGAAGACTGTTCTGAGATGGCTGGAATCATTTGTGACCTGGACCCAGGAAAGAGAGGAGGGAGAGAAACCAGGGGGGAGTAGGGAGGGAGCAGGGAGTAGGTATGAGGTCAAAGAGAAGGCACGGGAGAAGGGGCTACAGAGATGGCCAGCTGCCTGCTTGACTCACAGTGTCAACATATTTCAGGGGACTGCAATACACTTTATGTTGGTTACACAGAAAACAAATTACAGCTACTGTATAAAATTTCACATTTGCTGTGCACAGCTATAAATAATGATAATTATGCTGCTCCTTTTCTAGCATCTTCTAAGTTGACCCTGAGTAGGCCCCTGGAGCTAGGCTATTTGAACTAAAAATTCCTATTAGACCTTTTCTTCTCTGGTTTCTGGCATCTTCTGAGTGACTGATCATGAGACAGTCATGTAGGCTGCGGTCATTTGAGGCTGTGATACTCTAATACAGTTGGGCTCCTGCTGCTCATGGATTCAGTCACAGCAGGTTCTGACCCACAGCCTCAAAGGTATGAAAATACTCCACGCCCATCCAGCCGTACTCCTTAAGACATTTTTCTCTAAGCGCCAGCATTGTGATGTTACAGCTGAAGCTGCCACCTCAAATCTGGCCTCCCATATGGTCACTGGTTCCAGACCTGGCTGCTTTACTTCCAATCTAGCTCCCTGCTAATGGCCTGGGGAAAGCAGTGGAGGATGGCCAAGTGCTTGGGCCTCTGCTACCTATGTAAGAGACCCAGAAGAAGCTCCTGGATCCTGCCTGGCCCAGCCTCTGCTGTTCCAGCCACCTGGGGGATTGAACCAACAGATGGAAGATTTCCTCTCTCTCCTTTTCTCTGTAATTATTTCAAATAAATAAACCAATCTTTAAAAGAAAGAAAGAAAGAAAGAAAGAAAGAAAGAAAGAAAGAAAGAAAGAAAGAAAGAAAGAAAGAAAGAAAGAAAGAAAGAAATCTTTGTTTCAGAACAAGTGTAACCCATCGACTCTTGGGTCAGCCTCTGACCAGGATCTGAATGTCCTGTTTCCTTTCAATGGTGGGCCTGCCCATACTTTTTGAAAACACGTTGTTTTCCTCACAGATTTCAAACTGTCCTTGTTTCGCCTGCACCATGATGAAGTCATCTCTTTTGTAGCTCTCTCATTCCACTTTGTTTTTACAAGTATCCTGTTATTTGTTCTGTACTCTTTGGTGGTCTGTTTGGTATTTCTATAGTGGCAGGTGGCAGGACCCACATCATGAGCATGCTACCTGTGCCCAGAAGGGTCCCCTGCTGGATTGGGCTTTTGGCACAGTGGTTAAGATATGCTTGTGATGCCTTCATCCCACGTTGGAGTGCCTGGGTTCAAGTGTTGGCTCTGTACCAGATTCCAGCTTCCTGGTAACACATGCCCTGGGAGGCAGCAGATGATGTTGGTTCAAGTACTCAGATTCCTGCTTCCCACATGGGAGAATCAGATTGAGTTCTCATCTTGTAGCTTCAGCCTGACACAACTCCAGCTGTTTCAGGCATTTTGTGGAGTGACCGACTGGATAGAAAAGCCCTGTCTCATGGGGATGGTGTTGTGGTATATTGGGTAAACCTGCTGTCTGTGATGCCGGCATCCCACATGGGCATTGGTTCTTGTCCCAGTTGCTTCAGTTCTGATCCAGCTCCCTGCTAATGGCCTGGGAAAAGCAGTAAAGGATGGCCCAAGTGTTTTGGCCCCTACCACCCATGTGGAAGATGTAGATGAAGCTACTGGCTCCTGGTTTGGGCCTGGCCATTGAAACTATCTGGGGAGTAAACCTGAAGATGGAAGAGATCTGTCTCTCCTCCCCCCTTTGTAATTGTCTTTCAAATAAGTGAAAGTAAACCTTTAAAAAGAAAGAAGGAAGGTATTTGAATCAATTAAAAAAAAAAAAAAAGAAAGAAAGAAAGAAAAGCCCTGTCTTTTTCTGTCTGTGCTTTTCAAATATAAAAATAAAAAAATAAAAAATAAAGGCCCTACTTGCTTTCATGCTTTTTGGTTTAATGTAAACATCTAGAAATTCTTCATAAGTTTTTAAAAGAGATCTTACATTTTATTTATCTAGTCCAAAATGAGGATGCCTGGGGCTGATGTTGTGGCACAGAGTTTAAGTCTCTGCTTGTGATGCTGCATCCCATATGAGCACTAGCTGTTTCATTTCTAATCCAGCTCCCTGATAATGTATCTGGGCCTTGCTACCTACATAGGAGACCAGGATGGAGTTCCAGGCTCTTGGCTTCAGCCTGGCCCAGCTTTGGCTGTTGTAGCCATTTGGGGGAATGAACCAGTAAATGGAAGTTCTCTTTCTATATCCCTTTCTCTCCCTATTCCTAACACTGCCTTTCAAACAAATAAAATAGATATTGTTAAAAAAGAAAAATAGAGTTCCTCAGAAGGAGAACTCAAATTCATAGACTCCCATAAGGTCCACACTGTGCTAGGCTCATAGTAAGAATGCAATAAATGCTAAATTTTAGGGGAGATAGACTCTGAAAACATTTTTTTAAATTTCACAATGCATCCCTCACTAGTTTATGATCTTGATCAGGTTAGTTATTTGTGCCTCACACTCCTCAATTATAAAACAGAATAACATCTATCTCCTAAGGTTTAGGTGAGGACAAACTGAATTTACATAAAGTTTCTGGCATATAATTAAAATTCTATGTATTAGCTACTATTATTGTTATTGTTACATTATTTTAATTACAAGCCTTTTCTTTCTAATAAAACATGATCCAGGCATAGAATGGCAATGGTGTTCCAGAAGTCTGCTAAGAATTCGGACTGATTCAGTGGGTGTTAACCTTCAGTCACTGACCTGGGAGAGCCCACATTTTTCCCCAAGAGCCAATAGCTCCTACTGGCCCCGATTCAAGGAACTCAGCCTCTCAACCACCCAGCCCTCCCTCCAGTGGGAACAACATGGTCAATACTGGCAGTGACACTCCAGGGCTTGCAGCTGCCCTCTCCTACACCCTCCCTCTGAGCAGCCAGGGCTTTCCCCAGTGAGGGCTCCATGATGGTCCACTGCAGCCGGGGGCTCCCCTCTCCAAACTGGTGGTCACAAGCTCTAGAGAGAGCACTCCACTTTCTGCCACTGGTTGCCAGGAGCCAAGAGCAGATTTCTTTCAGGCTAGAAAGCTCACTACAAGCCCTGAAGGGGCAGACTCAGCAGTCGTCCCTGGCTCTGAGATGGGGTCATTGAGAGCCTGGAGGGCTAAGTCATGTGGTGAAGGGACTGGCCAGTTTTGCTGCTCAGTCTATGTGAGGGCAAGTTCTGGCACCAAGAACAACGATTTTCTTGCACTGGAAACAAGAACCCCCACTCTTGCTGTGGTATCACAATGTTCCATGTTGCACCCCTTAGCGGAGTTCATAACCACTTCTCTCCCATACAACTCTTGCTCTTCTAACAGAGCACCATGACAGCAGGCTTGTGACTGTTTCCCGTGACGGTTCCCCCTGAATATTCAGCCAGCTGGGCTTGGTCCTCCTTTCCTCTTTAATCCATTCTTCATTCCCCATGCATCCACCCCCTAGCTTCCATGGGGGTTGGCTGATGACATTTCTCCTTGCCAATTACAACAGTCCACTCAGCTTTCAATAATTTAGAGGAGGTGACCACAGAAATCAATGTTTTGTAATAAAAAGGGAACACATTTATGAAGCCTAATTTAATCTAATAAGTTCCCTTTTGTTTTAATGTTTTTAAATCTTGGCAATTCTCCTAAATTGGAAGTCTTCGAGGAGAGTGTTACGAGAATAATTATAAAGTACGGTTTGTTTTCCAGCCCCAAATTTATGGACAAATCAGAAATGGTAAAGTGGTGGAGCTGCAGGGACTTTCTAATAAAAGGAAGAGCAGCAGAGAAAATGTGAAAGAGTGGGTGCAAGAGGCCAAGGCCAGGCGGAGTGAAGGTAGTGTGTGAAAGGCACAGGGCCAGGACAAATGCACCTGCAACAGAGGCCAGCTGGCTTCCACTTCCTCATTCACTCTGCAAATATGCACTGGGCATCAGCTAAGTGAGTGTCACTGTGCTATGGCCTTGGAGTGTGCAGCAAGGACAGGCAGCCAATGTCCCTACTCTCATAAAACTTCCCATCTAGTTGGGAGGCAGTTAGTGGTTCTTAGACATGTCTGAACTACAAGGAACAGTAAGAGACTTTCTAGTCCAAGCCTTCCTCTTTACAGATGACGATTAATAGGAATCACTGTTAACAGTGAGGCTACAGGCACATCTCTTGATTTCTATTCTGATATAATTTCCACCTTTTGATGTGACTCAAGAAATAATAAAAAATCTGTCTAAAATATTCCCATCAGTGGCATGCAATGGCATGTGCTTCCCATTGCTGGTGTTCCTTATTGAGGGTATATGCAGCTTTTGACTGAGTAAAAGTATGGTGTTATCTGAAGGGCTACCACAGGAAGAGAGAGGGCTGTATCTCTCCACACAGCTGGGTCTTGAACTGCAGAGTAGTGAGTGTGGAAGCCATAGGTTCAGGACCCTGGATGCAGAAGGGAAGATGATGAAGAACAGAGGAACTGAGAAAGGGCCTACTAGTTACCAGTCACCTACTATGTGCTACTTTGCACAAAGAGTTCTACAATCAGTCCTCACAAAAACACACAGGGTGGGTTTTGGCCATTTTTGTTCATGAGAATCACCATTAGCCTAGAGATAAAGTTGGAGCCAAATCTAGGTTGGCTAGTTTCAAATATGCGTATACAAAGATTTAAGTGTTCCTTGCCCAAAAGTCCTGGGACCAGTAGTATTTAGGATTTGGGATTTTTTTGGGATGTTGGAATATTTACGTAAGCTTAACTGATTGAACATCCCTAACCTGAAAATCCAAAACTCAAAAATTCTGAGCACTCACATATATACAACAAGTTTTGGATTTTTGGAACATATATGATTCAGACACTTGGGTTATGGATGCTCAACATTTATTTCAAATGTCCACTATATTCTCTGCCCCTGCTAGAATTTACCAGCTGCAGAGTTTCCTGTGGTTTAGGCCTTCTCTATAAACTTAACTTTTTTTTAAAATCACTATCTATTTTATTTTCTGACTGTCCTCTATCATTAAAGATCCATAAACACCTAACAACCAGAGGACACAGTTGAATTGAAATATTTCCTCTTTGTGAGCCAGCAGTTTCACAGGTTGAGTTTTCCTAAGACACCTTCCTAGCACCTGATCAGGTTTCTCACCTTATCCCCAGGCTCCCGCAGGAATATATTTCCATCGTGGTCTGTTCCAAACCTGTGCTGTGCAATACTGTAGCCACTCATGTGGCTACTGAGCACCTCTGAAATGTGGATAGTGTAACTGAGAAACTAGATGTTAAATTTTGCCCACTTTTACCTAATTTAAGTGCAAACATCCACACTGTTGCTAATGGCAATCACACCGGGTAGCCCAGGTTCTGCAAGATGCTCACACACACCTACACGTCTCTGCTGAGCCAGTTTGAGTGGTACTGAGGGAAAACTGAAAGATGCTGGCACTCTGATATGAAGACACAAATGTCAGAAGCAATCTGGGATAATAGCTTCAGTCACATCCAGATGTCATTACTGGACTTACGGATTCATTGAGTTTTAGACTCCCTTCACTGATGGGCAGGATGCACTTGGCTGATGTGGCTAGCTAAGACACATTATTTTACAGGCAGAAGGAACATTCTGGAAAATTTATGTCCCTGTTTAGAAGACAAGAAAGAGAAAAACCACCTCTAAGCCTGAAGGACCGTGTCAAATACAGAGCACTTCTAACAATCTCCTTGGGGCTAAAATCACACCAAGCATTGCCTGTGAACTAGAAATGCAATCCAGTGCTGCTCTACTGTCTTTAGCTGAATAACATTAGAGTCTTCCTTAGGACTTTCCACCTACTCTAACCCAGCTATATTTAATCCCCTCAAAACTACGTTCAGTTTCACAGTACTCCTTTAACTTTGTTAAAAACTGAAGTTTACTTTGAAAAAGAACCTCTGAATGAAAAACCATCACAGTCCAGTTGAAATATGATTACCATTTCCCCCCCTCTCCTTTCTCTTTTCCCTATCTTCATTCTATCAGTTAAATCAGTAGGTGCTTATCTTTGGATAGATTATTTTTGTTGGCTTCAGCCAGGTATTTAAATTTTTAAAATAGATTTCAGAGCTTGAGATATATCATAAATATGCCTATAGTTACATAGGTCTTTGTCTCAAAACATTGTCTTCATAGTCATTCTTCTTGATTTCTATAGAACAAAGGAAAAGGAATCCCTTTTCTGTCTCCCATGCTTCCCATGGTCAGGGCAAATGTCAAGTTTTCTAAGAATTTCACATGCATTGTTATTTAATCCTCACAACAACTTTTATGGAAGCATTATTACAGATGGGAAACTGAAATACACAGAGAGTATGGAGTGTGATCCTTCAGTAAGTACCAAACACCATATCTACATCTATATCCATATTTATATATACAACTCTGCTAGATGGTATAAAGCATATGGTTTTAATCCTTAAGACATTTTTAGACCAGCAGGGAGAGAAGGCCTGCATTGGATCTAATATTGAAAATAATGACAAAATAAATTCTATGAGACGTTATAGCAAATCAAGTATGGGCAAGAAGGACTCAAACTGTTCTCACTGTGAGGGTGAAAAACCTCTTTTCTTCTATATATATATATTTTTTTGCCTCACTAGAAATCCCACAGTTCACAATCAAGCTGGGTACCAAAGAATTGACACACTTCTCCCCACAGATACCATAAATTTGCTAAAAATGAAAATAATCTCAAAAATAATATAGTGTTTTTGTGCATGAAATAGCTGTAGCCATGATGCCCAAACTGGGGCGCTGCCTCACTGGGTGCACATAGGGCTTTGTCTGAGGTGATGAAGTCCAGTTCTCCAGCCATGGGGGCACTGGGAGAGCTTCATTAGCATACTACCACGTTAGCCCATGTAACACATTGCATGCAGGGGTTCCCTACTCAGTTCAGAACAGTAAAGTGGAACATTCAAAGGTGACCCACTCACCAGCTGACAACAGAAGCTTATGGAGCTTCAAGGGGGAGGAGTCTTACTTCCTACTCTCCCATGTCATTCCTTTATACCTCCCCGTAGACCATAAGAAGCCCTCCTACTTAGAAGAGGAGCATCACTAGGAAGGAAATATAATAAAGGTTATATCTATACTCTGTCATCTTATTGCTTTTTTAAAAAATGTGTATAAAATGGGGGCCAATGCTGTGGCATAGAAGGTAAAGCCACTGCCTGCAATGCCAGCATCCCATATAGGTGCTGGTTCAAGTCCCAGCTTTTCCACTTCTGATCCAGCTCTCTTCTATGGCCTGGGAAGGCAGCAGAAGATGGCCCAAGTCCTTGTGCCCCTGCACCCAAGTGAGAAACCTGGAAGAAGCTCCTGGCTCCTGGCTTCGGATTGGCTCAGCTCCAGCCATTGCAGCCCTCTGGGGTGTGAATCAGTGGATGGAAGACCCCTCTTTCTCTCTCTTTCTTTCTCTGTGCCTCTACATCTCTATAACTTTGCCTTTCAAATAAATCAATAAATCTTTGAAAATGTGTATAAAAACACACTTGGAAGAGGGAAAGGTACCAAAGTTGTTGAAAAGTAATGGGCAGATTATGATTAATTAAGACCAGAAGATAAATGATGCTGATGATGGAACCCCATCACTGGGTTTCTATGGATCATAGTGATCATTCCTCATAGGAAAGTAGCTGCTATCCTGCCAGGGATATGAAGTCATTGTATTCCAAGACTCGAGCAGCCTTCCACTAACATGTTGTAGCCACACAATCTTTGGACAGGCAAATGGACAATTTGGAGAACAGCATCGCATGCCTTCACATAAAACTCAGAGCTCTGTCAGAGAACAAACTGTGAGGTTCTGGAAAAACAATTCTGTAACCACTGCAGAAGTTTATGATAATATGGAGATGTTTCTAAACTGAGTTTAAATGCATTTAGTTAATTTGAAATATTTAGTAAACACTGTCATGACAATACCTTTCTATTAAGGGTGGTTGTGGAAAGGATTCCCCACCACAATCACTTCTGTGTTGGATGGAGAAGCTGATGGCACCGCTAATGGGTGGGGCAGGTGGAGGTGAAGGTTTCAGTCTCTGTGTAAACACAGTAGATGGCACATAGGTATCCCATTTAGGCACCTCCAGTCATTGGGCACTGGGTGGCTCTCTTCTTCTGTTTGTTTTGTTTTGGTGTATTTTACCAGAATTCCTTGCACAGTCTCGCTTTATGTAAATATTAAAACCTGTGCACAATCTTAAAAGAAAGGATTTGAAGATTATCAGCCCATTTGGAGTAGTCAATATCTCTCTTCCTCTACATGATTACAAACACCTGAGATTGGGTCCTAGTCTCACTCGTGCGTAGAATAAAATACAAGTGAAATGGTTTGGGAGCTGCTTCATAAACAACCACTGGACTGAGAGTTTGGGAGTTGCTCCCTGAACACAATCCCAGGTCATTAGAAGGGATGGACAAGAGAGTGAATGGGCAGGGAGTTAGGGAAAGACCTGACAGGCAGAGGATGTCTGGAAAAACGGAAGCCTTCCCTACACAGCTGCATGTGAATTATATAGGAAATCTTCACTTGTTCATGAAATGAAAGGGATAAACGTGTGATCCAACTGTCACATCCCATGACATACATCTTTGTAAGAAAAAAAAACAGAGATTCCTTCTCCCCTTCTCTCTAGATAGGACTGACGTGAATTTTCCTTCCTTCTTCCCCTTCTTTATCCCACCGCATGCACTCTGATGAAAACAGCCTTCAAATATAGGTTTGACACTCCCTAATTTCCCCAACAATAATTGTTCTCTCTCATGCACTCTTAGAGTATCTATCTAAAAATGTTTGGGATTATTTATATAGTCTTCAAATGGGTGACTTCTGTTCTTCAAGGGCAGGAGCTTCCAATTTGATCCTTTCGTGACCAGGTATAAAATAACACAGCAAACAATTTTCACTTCTTAAATGGAAAGCTAGGAAGCTCATGCTTTAGGGCTGGCTGGCTGGCTTCCTACTCACCCATGTCCAAAGGCACAAACTGCTTTGTTGTTTATCTCAAATTATTTTGTAGAGCAGAAGGACCTGGTCAGGGTAGGCTGAATCTCATCCCCTGGAAACCTCAAGGACCACCAAGTCAAAACAGAGAAATATCCTGTCATTCATCTAGTGACAAGCCTTGGTACCTGAGAAAGATCTGCAGCTCTTTCATGAATTCACCATACCAACACCTCTTCCTTGTAGCCCCTTTAAAAGTCCCTAACACCTTCATCCAGCTTATGCTACCTTCTCATCTGTTGACAGATTAAATGTTCTCTCCCCCAACCCCCAACCTTTTCCTTATTATTTTTGAAATTGGAAAAGACCCCCTAAAATTCACACTGAAATATGGCCCCTTAAAGTTCCCTAGAAATGCTATCCGGGGTGCCACATGTGCTACCACAATTTGGGGTGCCTCACGATTTCACAACAGGCTTATTACAAAATCCACAATATTAATAAGCCCAAGAGGGTTCTTGACTAATATTTAGAGAAGAATTCTAAATATCGGCACAGATAAATGAGGCAGCATGGAACGTTTTAGGCTTTTATTTAGTGAGAAAGATGCATAGGAGAGTGAGGGCTTTATTTTAGAAAGAGAGGTAAATAGGGGTTCATACCAAGCACCAGGAGCCAGCCATGTGGCTGAGCATCTAGGTCTGTATCTGGGCTAGAGCCCTGGGCTGGAGGCGCAGGGCTACAGCAAGCCCCCTCCTGACAAGAGGCCAAGGAAGAAGAGACTGCCAGGCCACACTGTGTCCAGCTTTTAACCCACTTCCAAAGGGGAGTGGTTAATTAACCTGATTGGCTGGTGGGCACCCAGGTGTGGCCAGGTAGGGGAATGTGGCAACACAGGGGCGTGGCCAAGGCATAAGGTAGGGGCATGAGGTCACACAGAGGCATGGGGAATGTGTGGTCTTCCAGTTCACAAATCTGATCAATTTTAACCTGTATGTCTGCCTACTTCATTTTGACTTGGCAGTGGGGAGAGGGACCAAGCATTCTGTAACACTCTCTTAAAGGATTCAGGTTTAATTTTTCTCTTGCCGTCTTTCCTCCATTCTTAGCCTGTGTCTCTCAAATGAATATTTAAAACAGGGCGAGGAGAAGAGTGGAAAAATAGGAAACTGAAAAAACTCCCCAAAATAGGGAGGAATGAGTATAACAGGAACAATCAAATAACCAAGGCTTGAGGAGACTGCCAACTCTCATCATTTCTCCGAATTGCCCCTTAGGTTAGTCTACCCTCTTTGGAGCCTGGAAATTCTGAAGTGTTCCCTTTGCCCATGGTGTTAGCCAAGTAGAAAGTATTGCTTAGAAATACTGTAAACAGAAACTTGGAAGAGCAATTTAAGCCAGCAAAATATTGCCCCTGAAATTGTTTTCCTAATTATAATCTTTGCATTGGGAAAACAAAGCCTTGTGATTTACATGCCCTCCTAGTGTGAAGGTCTGAGACACTCTGATCTGCAATGTAAATCACCAGGCCAGGCTCCTGGATTTAAGAGAGCAGCTCTCCAACTCGGCATTCAAATACACTTGGGTCTTCTTTCTTTATGTTTCCTTCCCCAAGGTGGTTTAAAAGCTATTTAAGCAGGTAAGCACAGTCCTGAGAGGAAAAACAAATAGAAAAGAGGGGTTATAGGATATATATATATATATATATATATATTTAAAAAAACTGACCAGCGCCACGGCTCAATAGGCTAATCCTCCACCTGCGGCGCCACACACCCAGTTCTAGTCCAGGTCGGGGCGCTGGATTCTGTCCCGGTTGTCTGTCTTCCAGTCCAGCTCTCTTCTGTGGCCCGGGAGGGCAGTGGAGGATGGCCCAAGTGCTTGGGCCCTGCACCTCATGGGAGACCAGGAGAAGCACCTGGCTCCTGCCTTCGGATCAGCGCGGTGCGCC
This sequence comes from Lepus europaeus, assembly GCF_033115175.1. NCBI lineage: Eukaryota > Metazoa > Chordata > Mammalia > Lagomorpha > Leporidae > Lepus > Lepus europaeus. The sequence goes on along the minus strand of NC_084837.1, from coordinate 68,923,872 downwards.
GGCCGCAGCAGCGGCTATTAGAGGGTGAACCAATAACAAAGGAAGACCTTTGTCTCTGTCTCTCTCTCTCACTGTCCACTCTGCCTGTCAAAAAAAAAAAAAAAAAAAAAAAAAAAAAAAGAAACAAAAAAAAAAAACCCTAAGGAATTAGAACAGCAGTCTGAATCAAGAAACCCCAATGGTAAATGCATTTCTGATTCTCTCTCTCTCTCTCTCTCTCCCTCTCTCTCCCTACACACACACACACACACATTTATTTTAATTATCTCATCTGAATTATTTCCATTACCTCTAATGTTCAAATAGAAAATATCTTTCTTAGGCAACATCAGTTGCAAACAAAATATGGTTTTCACCTGTTCCTATACACAGAAGGAAAACAAGAACTATAAAGGGAAATTTCAGAGGAGATAGAGTTATCATCCGCATCTACTGTTTTGTTTTTAATTTTTGTTTCAACTTAAATTTTTTTCAAGGGCTTAGTCCTCTTATCTGTATTTAATTGACTGGCAATTTAGTTTTTAGAATAATTTCTTCTTTATTGCATTCTTTCTGTTCCAGTCCTATATCCTCAGCCTCTCTTACTCCCACAACTTGAACATTAAGTTAGAATGCAGAAAAGAATTAAATCTGAGAACACAGAACTTAGCTACACAAGGTTATAGTTTGGTACCCCATATGAAAAAAAAAATGAAAGTTTCACTATCTTTAATGACATAGTCAAACACTCCTTTCCTTTTTTTTTTTTTTTTTTTTTGTTTGTTTTTTTTGACAGGCAGAGTTAGACAGTGAGAGAGAAACAGAGAGAAAGGTCTTCCTTCCATTGGTTCACTCCCCTAATGGCCGCTACGGCTGCAGCTATGCTGATCCAAAGCCAGGAGCCAGGTGCTTCTCCTGGTCTCCCATGCAGGTGCAGGGCCCAAGCACTTGGGCCATCCTCCACCGCCCTCCCCGGCCACAGCAGAGAGCTGGACTGGAAGAGGAGCAACCGGGATAGAATCCAGCACTCCAACAGGGACTAGAACCCCGGGTGCCAGTGCCGCAGGCGGAAGATTAGCCAAGTGAACCTTGGCTCCAGCCCAAACATTCCTTTTTGCATATTAAGTATTCTAAAGCAGTTTCACTTAATACTCGAAATATCTGATGAATTCATTGGAACAATTCACAGATCTTTGAAGGATTTTGCTCCTTAGGGCTGGACACACACTTTAGGCAACTTAAGCCTGCTAAATAAAACCACTTGGTCATTTTTTTCCCTTCCTGCACTTTCGTTGCCAGCAGTTGAGACACAGTGTGGACTACAAGGCCTTTTATGGACCACACATTCTCCATTCAGAATGGCAAGTGCCAGTTCCAACCATAACTAGTATGTGGCTGTGTCACCGCAGGCTGCATCCAGCTAGATACACCCTAAGCCCTCTTTCCAAGAAGGAAATACGCTAAGGGAAAGCTCTCAGGGAAGAGGGCATGTTCTGGCTCGAGAGTGAACCTCAAGTTGCCTTTCCTCTATCAAGTAACAGATGAGTCCTTCAATTTTAGATATTTACTTTAACATGACCAGGGAGGGACTAGGGCTGAAGAGATCTGTTGACTCACAGGAATCTTTCATTGTGACTTCTAAACATTAAACACGAATATAGGGCCGGTGCCATGGCTCACTTGGCTAGTCCTCCACCTGCGGCGCCGGCACTGTGGGTTCTAGTCCTGCTGGGGGTGCCGGGTACTAGTCCCGGTTGCTCCTCTTCCAGTCCAGTTCTCTGCTGTGGCCCAGGAGGGCAGTAGAGAATGGCCCAACTGCTTGGGCCCCTGCACCTGCATGGGAGACCAGGAGGAAGCACCCAGCTCCTGGCTTCAGATCGGCGTAGCTCCAGCCGTAGCGGCCATTAGGGGAGTGAACCAACGGAAGGAAGACCTTTCTCTCTGTCTCTCTCTCACTTTCAAATAAAAAAAATAAAATAATAAAGCCATGAACATAAAATTAAAAACATTTGGAAAAATATAGACCAGTCAATTAACTGTTAGAAAGAGCTTCTCCCACTCCTTGCATTTTCTTCAGTGGAAGAGACAAAAGGAACTGAAAACATTTATCCTGGAATAGAAAACTACAGGACAGTTTGGGAAATAGGGACAAAGAAATGTCAGCTGCCTTTGAACAGCTGGGGTACTGGGAGGGGAAAGAAGGAACAAGTTTCATGTATGCGGCCTTAAGAAGAAGAACCAGCATGAATGGGTGGGCTAGATTTTCGGAATGTTCAGAATATCAGAAGGTAACTCATAACTGTCAAAATTACCCTATGATGGAACGGGCCATCTTTGTGGGAGAATGCAAAGTGTTAAGTCTCTGTATTGGTTCAAGTATAAGCTGAATGGCCACCAGGGAATTCAGTGATTGAAGCTTATTTTTCTTTTTATGAATCTAAGGTATGACGGAAGAAGAATCGGGTCGGGAGTTGGAAGTCCTTGCTTTGTCACTTAATGGCTATATGATACTGAGAAAATCAATTAGCCCATTTGAATTTCAGTTTTCTCAACTTCAAAATGAAAGACTTGGGTATTCTTATCTCTGTAATCCTTCCAGCTCACAGAATATGCTGTTATTGGTTATTTATACTTTTTTCAGCTAGTCATTCACACATTTATGAGGTGGGGGAACGTAATGTAGACACAACCTGGACATGTTATTTGGATTTGTTTCTTTCAAATGTTATCCTCTGCATACAGAACATAAAGCACTATCCTTGTGCATTGCAGTGAAAATCCCTCCTCCAACCAGTGGTACTTGAGGATTTTAGTCAACCTCTGTTTCCTACAAAAGGGACAACTAAATTTGATAAAAGAGAGGTTGTAAGTACTATGGAGGGAAAAACAGTGTTATACCCAACTGGGATCAGAACCTACTGATTGTATTGGTGATACATCTCTCTTCTGTGTGTTGTTCAAAGTAAATGAAAGAACCATGAAAAAGATTCAGGCTATACTAGGTTCTTGCAGAAAACAAGATAAGGGTCCAGTGAATAACACTTATATTTTTTCCTAAGGCAGAAGACCACAGATTGGATATTGGCATACACTCAGCCACCATTGTAAAATCTCAATTACTACTCTATGCTCATCCCTGAACTTCCACATTTCATCTCTTTCTTGTATACCAACCCTCTTCCAACACACACCTGTATCAACTCATTCAGAAAACATTTTAATGAAACACGTCATTTTAAGTATAGAAAGGTGGGCTTGTATTGTTATATTTGAAGAAAGAATGTATACAACTCTGTAATGTACCTTGGGATAAGCAAGAATGAGAATCATCAGAAACACAAGCAAGCCATCTCTCTTCTGAATGTCATTGTAACATGATGGGGAAGGTGCACAACTTAGATCTTCCCCTATTCTGAAATCACCAAAGGTATAGCTGTGAAACAGGGTTACTGGTTACTTAGAAAAATACCAGCATGCCAAGACCATGGAATGGTGCCAAGACAGCAAAGACCACCCTAGAAACTGAAAAAACACACACACACACATACAGAAACACACATGCACACATACCAGGGCACTTCAAAAAGCTCATAAAAAAATTAAAAGTTGTTTAGGGTGCAAAAAAATTCTGAAATCCATACATTTTTAAATACACGTTTTCCATGAACTTTTTGAAGGCTCTTTACATGCAGGTGTGTGCGTGCATGCGCGTGTGTCGAAAGAGAGGAAAAGATAGTGTTTGTCAGTGGAGATGGCAGGAATCCCACAGAATAAAACTAAATAATATTTTCAATTCTGCTTTCTTGTGAAACATTTCTCAAAATTTTGAAGTATGCCATGCATACTTGTCTGCATATCCCTCTTCTCTAAGTTAATAATGTCAATAAAGAAGGAAAAGAAAATTTGTGTGCAACAACCATGGTAATCTCATTCAATGTTTGACACAAATGCTACCAACTTGGTTTCACTGATGTGCTTGAATAGAAGAGAATTCATTTCTCATTTCTTGCCAAATGATTATTCTTTATACATTGTTAGACACTTCCCTAGGAGTCACGTTGGGCCCAAAGAGGAGAGAAATATTTTCCTGAGGCCCAAGTAATTTATCTTAAACCAAAGAAGATCAGAAGTATAATAAAATTGAAAAGGACATAAGAAGGTTTACAAGAGAGGTGTATGATGATGTTGAAGTTGAGCGGATGGTGAAATGAATTCTGCTGACCGAAACCAGAGAACTCTTCATACAGAAGGTAACATATGACCTCAGTGTGACACATTTCCAGGAGGAACAGCATGTGGAATGGCATCAAGGTAGAATGCACTGTACGTGTGCTCCTTGTTAGAGACATAAGGTCCAGGAAGAAGTGGAAGAAAAACCATAAACACAAGGAAAAGGAATTTCACTTTTATTTGGTTGATTCTAGGAAACTCTTGAACTTGCTCATTATGATAAGAGATCTCCTAAATAGGAAATAGTTATAGAAAAAAAAAACAACTAAACCACTATTACAAAGGTAGAACACATAACTTTTTAGGAAGTGTCAGTGTAATTAACTATTATAAAATTCAGGGTCTTTTTGTGAGGTCTTTAGGGTCGCCTGATATGTTAATCGTGAAGATAGCTTTATGAGTAGAAATGTAATGAAATTTGACTAAATCGCCAGTTGAAAATAAAGACAAGATCCTGATATTACCTCTCACAATATCTGTGTAGAGTTACACAAACATTTAATTTGAATAGAGGATTGCTAGTTAGAGATATTGATGTACAACTATCAAATAGTACACATCCAATAGCCATTTTATGAAATTATATAAGTTTGATTTTGTGTATGCCTCAATGGTGTTAATTATAAAAGAAAAGAAAACCACCAGAGTAAACCTTGTTAGGTAACTGGATCTTCCTAGCACAATATATCCAGTGTTGGGAATATACTCAGGAAGCCTTGCAGTGCAAACTATTCAATAAGACACTCAAGAATATATTGTCAATCAAGTAAAGCCTTCTTCCAACTCTCTTTATCTCAAGAATAGGAAGTTACTGAAAGTTTAACTGACTCTCATTTGCAGCCAATGTACAACAGGGAATGGAGCTAGGATGTCCCAGGTGAGTGATCCAGAATAGGAGGTCCTTTATCCCTACAAGGTAAACTTCTCCCAGTTCTACCTGCCAAGTCATAAGCCTTAAGCACCTTCCAGTTTTCTGATGGGGCATTTTCTCTCTGAATCAGTCTCAGGACAGGAAGGTAAAAAGGCCACCTCTTCAGTTTCTAAAGCACAGTAGTAAAGATAAGAGAGCTTGTTACAGATAAAAAGGTTATTAGTCTGCAGATAAGACATCTTATCTTTAACACCTTCTCCAACTTTAATATTGAGGCTCTGTCAATTCAGTGACAAGCATCTTGATGGAAATCAGCCAATTATCTATCTACTTGGTATACTATAATTGCAAATAAATTGATTATCAGTAAAAATAAAACATCAACTTTGTGTTAATTACTAAAATATCATCAATATTAGCCATTGTTACAATAATATTTTTTCTTGTGGAAAAGGGCAACCTCTTTAGTTTCAGTGGGAAACAATTTCTAGCTTCTATATTATGGGTATTATACAATGACTGAGAATTTAAAGACATTTAATCCCTCAGTCAGGGGACTGTTCTTATTTATTTTCAGATCTATTGGATAATGGATTTTAAAATCCTGTTTTAATTTTACCCTTTTAGAACACATCATTTCTTTCGGTCAAAACTATATTTTCCATTTTATTTGGATGACAGTTAAACATAGCACTTTCTTCTAAAGAAATATTCCATGTCAGAGCTATAAAAGAATATATGAAAGGTTCTAAATTTTTCAGTTGCTCACCAAATGGTTTTGGAACACCCTTACTTTTGTGAGCGGCACTGAGTTGAGTCATGTTTAGAACACCAGGAAGAACCAAATATAAATTTAGCCCTCAAGGAACAAGTATAGTAATTCAGGTCATAGATAATTACCCAAAAGAGTGAAAAGTGGTTAAGTGACAGGAAAAAAGGAGGTTTGGCTTTGAAGGACAGTCTAGCCTATTGGTTAAGGACAAGGCCTAAAATCACCCACCTGACCTTGGTTCATTGTTACACCCTCTCTATGGATAACCTAGATGAATCAGAGATAATAATAACTACTTATATGATGGGGCTCCTTCATATGTTAAATGGGGAATTTCTCATATTGTCAAATATAACATTTATCATAATTATTATTTTTAGTTTAGAAAACGAAGTATCGCAAAATAAGATAATGCAGTAAAAGTGTTTGAACCTTTAGTGCTCAATAGTTTATAATTAGTGGCAGTGACATGTATGTATATGTGTGTTTATGTATATATGTGTGCATACGTATGTATGCATATGTACACATGTGTGTACATATGTATATATGTGTGTTTATGTGCTTATGGATATATGTAGAGAGAGAAAAATAATCATTTTGTACTTAGGAATTGAGGATTTTTTTCCAAAAAATTCTCACTGTAACATTTAAGGACAGATAAAAACTCATGGAAATGGGTGGAAAGAGCATTATCTTTAGAAGGAAGGGGGTACAGACTGACAGGCTCAAGAAAGCATCAGGTGCTCATGGGGGATAACAGGCTTCTCAGCTTGACAGCTAGAGGATACGTGAAGAGGTGTTGGGGTGTGTGGCTAACAGAGCAGTCTGACCTTCATCCTCACCTTGATTCTGCAGTAAATGTAGAACACTTCAGAAGTTTTGGTGATGAAAGTGATACAAGCAAAATAGCCTGAGTCATAGACGTGGTATGGTTCCACCTCTTAACAGACACAGAAAACCTCATAAACAGAATGGCCTGATGAGTTCAGGTAAAGAGGCTACGCGTGATACCATTTTCTTTAAAATGTATATTTATACTGAAGTGCAAACGACCTGAATCCACATCTATCTTGATGGCAATAGCGACAGTCTTTTTAAGAGTAGTCATTCTATTGCTTTAGGTATTTTATTACAAATACAAATGAAGTTCTACCATTACTAATGTGAATAAAAGTGCTTGCGTTGGAAGTATTTGGATTTCTGTGTTTTCTTCATCTCACCTTCACCTCCTTAGTTTATGAAAGTGATATGGAAAAGCAAGCACTAAGAGTGTTTAAGTGGAAAGGCCAGGTCTGTGGAAACAGCGGACAGCAGCAGAGAAATGACTCCCAAAGGTCTGAGGACCACTGCTGCCACTTAAAACCTAGTGGCCATGTGTAAATGAGAGCCTAACAGATAACTGAGTTTCAAATCCCAAAGATCCTCAAATGTTTGACCCCATGATCAAGTTACTGTTTGAATTTCAGTTTTCCAGAATTTATTCTTAAATCCAAATGTATGCTGATGTATGAAAGCTCCTGCTAATTCACTTTGTTTCTGCACTAGCTACTACCATGGTTCAAGAATCCAGAGAAAGATTTATAACAAAAAGGACAGTTGTATTAAAAAGCTTACTAATCTCTTGGTATGGTCTTTGATAACTAGCCTATGAAATTCTGTAACTGTTAACAATCAGTGTCATGTAAATTAGAAACTTGACTGTGATCAAGGAACATGACTGTATTATAACAAAACATCTATGTGGTTACATTCACACTCATGTACCCATAAACTACACACATGAACAAAATTTCCTGGAGATGGTAGAAAACTGAAATATTCTTACATTACACTGATTTGTGAAATGAGTGAACTGTTCTGAAACTGATGTGAAGTTACTCTCCAACAGTAGGCCCCATTTAGCTAATTTGTTGTTGTTGCATTCTTGTTCTTGTTTACCACACCATAATGGCTTGAAACCCTCAAAGCTTATTTCATCTTCCATGGATGAAGAATTTACCTCCGTGTAGTGATTACCAAGATTAACCCAGTACTTCATTCTTGAATATATTCAACAACATTAGCATTGAGACCAAATTTCAATTTACTCCAGGCAGTTACCAAAATCTGTTTTTATATTAGGACTTATCTCCAGATCCATATTTTTTTGTAATGATCTCAATTCCACTTCAGTTCTTGCATCTTTTGGTAAAAGCAATGCCTGCTTAAATGCAGTTAAAATTCATTGTAGCACCTTATTTATTCTTTATTCCCACATAATACTGTCTATGAAAATAGCATTCACATTTTAAAACAATCAGACAAAGGCCCCTGGAGCAGCAGAACCACTGGATAATATTTCCCTGTCTTTATATTCAAAACATCTTGGCACACTAATAAGGCAGTGCAGCTCGATCCTGTGAATGTCTCTTCTCTGGGCTCAACCAGATGCACCAACATGCCCTGTAGAGTCATGAAGGGTGAACAAACAAACAAAAGTGGCTTTGCTTATAGAGATGGAAGCCTGCACCTGCAACATCTCAAATAACAGCCTTTGATGGAGAAATAAAATCAAATGCACAAAAACTGCCTTCAGCTTTCCAGAAAAAAAGTTGTCATCAATATGCCTAGCAGGATTGCTCCTAATGAACATGATTTCTCTCTGTGTAGCAGAAGCAGGCTTAGATAAATGATTATGGTTGAACCACTCTGCTTTTATGCTGTGGAGACAAAAATGGAAAGAAAACTCTTCACTGGGATCTTCTCTCTTGGAAAAGCTGGGGGAGAATAAGCCCAGTAGAGTCTGCATTAGATTCCTTGGTTCTTTTCCCCAGACCTGCTACTCTATATTCTGAACAGCAAATATGCAGGGTGACTGCAGCACCTGCTTGTTGAAGACCAAGGCCAGGGACACAAAGTACCTAACTCCTGTAATCATGTTCTTTCCTCCACTACACTAGAATGAGCTCATTCTTTCTTCAAGACACTGCCTAGACATTATCTCTTCTGAAAGAGTTTCACTGAGACAGTCCATAGAATTAGTTACTGGTGGTAATGCCATAGTAGGAAAGAAAACTGTATATGTGTGTATGTGTGTATGTATTCTTGAGTCAAGGGAGACTGGCTTTGACTACTGAATTCAGCAATTTTAAACTTTAAGGAGGACCTTAGGGATATATTATTTTAAAAGTCAGAAATTCTATCTTATCAATATACAATACTTTTTCATAGATTGTTTTGAGATATAGTGGCAAATTACATAGAGTGCTCTAACATACACTAAGAATTCAATGCATCTTGATTATTTACCCAACCCCCAGTTTCCTTCCTTCTTCTAACCCAGCATCAATAGGCATTTAGTTTCAATCTCCATTACAATAATATTTATTACCTTAAGTCATCATGGCTGGAGTTCTCCCAGGTACTCCTGGATCCCTATTGCCAGGCCAACAGTAACAACACCAGCAGTAGCGGCAGTGATAGCTAATATGTAGTGATAGCTAATATGTATCATTCAAGTAATATACTGCTGTTGTGAGAGGCTGCATATGTGCTTACTTAGTCCTCACATCAATTCTTTAATCAAATATTATTCTATTTTACAGATGAGGAAGAGAGGAATTGAGACATTAGATCATTTTCCGATGTTGTACCACTAGTAGCTGGGCTCTATTTAAATGCAGGTGTCATGACTTTAGAGCTCCTGATTCATAATAATCGTTTTACAATAATTTTATTTATATAATGTGAACAAATTTCATGTATTTCATATATACAGATATAGGAGTATTGCGGTACTTCCTACCCTACCCTCCCCCCTGCCAACACTCCCACCCTACCTCCTTCTTCTTTTTGTATTCTTTCTTTTTACAATGACATATGATCAGTTTATTTTATAATCATTGGCTTAACCCCCACTAAGTAAAGAATTCAATAAATAGTAAGAAGAAAAAGGAAATAAAAATGAAACTCAATAATAGAGACAAGGGCTGTAAAAATTAATCCAATCTCAAAAAGTCAAGTTCACTCATATATACATTACATTTTTTTTTTACCCAATTAATTACCACAGATCAGGGAGCATATATATTTGTCTTTTTTGGGCTGGATTATTTCACTGAGTATAATGATTTCCAGTTGCACTCATTTTGTTTTTTTTTAATGGCTGAATAGTTTTCCACAGTGTTATATAAACCACATTTTCTTTATCCAGTCATCAACTGATGGATATTTGGGTTGTCTTCATACCTTACTGTTGTTGAGATACAAAAAACAGGGGGTTATAGATAACTCTTTTCATATGCTGATTTCATTTCATTTGGGTAAAATTTCCTGGAGTGGAATTGCTGGGTCATAAGATAGATCTATTTTCAGATCTGTGAAGAATCTCTGTAATGCCTTCCATAATGGCTGTACTAGTTTACATTCCATCAACAGTGAATAGAGTGCCTTTTTCCCCATATCCTAATCAGCATTTATAGGCTTTTGATTTCTGTATGAGAATCATTCTAATTGGGGTGAGCTAAAACCTTATGAGGGCTTTCAATTACATCTCCCTGATGGCTGGTGATTCTGGGCATTTTTTTGATGTGTCTGTTGGCCATTTGAAATTCATCTTTTGAAAAATGCCTGTTTAAGTCCTTTGCCCATTTCTTAACTGGATTGTTTGTTTTGTTGATGTTGAGTTTGTTAAGTTCTTTATAGATTCTGGATATTAATCCTTTATCAGTTGCATAGTTTGTAAATATTTTCTCCCATTCTATAGGTTGCCTCTTCACTTTATGAGTGCTTCCTTTACAGTGAAGAAGCTTCCTAGTTTGATATAGTCCCATTTGTCTATTTTTGCTTTGACTGCCTATGCTTGTAGGGTCTTTTCCAAGAAGCCTTTGCCTATGCCAATGTCTTGCAGAGTTTACCCCAAAGTTCTCCTCTAGTAATTTGATGGTGTCACGTCATAGATTTAGATCCTTTATCCATTTTCATTTGAGTTTTGCGGTGTAAGGTAAAGGTCTTGTTTCATACTTCTGTATTTGGAGATCCGATTTTCCCAACAAGATTTGTTGAAGACATTACCCTTTCTCCAGTGATTGATTTTAGCTCATTTATCAAAGATTAGCTGTTTATAGACATGTGGATTGATTTTTGAAGTTTCCATTCTGTTCAATTGGCCTACATGTCTATTTTTGTGCAAGTACCAGGCTATTTTGATTTTACTTGCCCTGTAATATTCCTGAAATCTGGTATTGTGATGCTACCAGCTTTGTTTTTATTGCTTTAGCTAGTCACTCTTGTGTTTCCATATGAATTTTAGCATAATTTTTTTATAGCTGAAAAGAATGTCACTGGTATTTTGATTGGGATCACATTGGATCTGTAAATTGCTTATGATAGTATGGATGTTTTGATAATATTAATTCTTCAAATCCACAAACATGGAAGATTTTTCCATTTTTTGTGTGTTCTTATATTTCTTTAATGTTTTGTAAATTTCATTGGTGACAACTTTTTTTCAATTTGTTTGCTTTAGAAGGTCTGTATTTCACCTTCATTTATAAATGAGAGCTTTGGTGGTGGGCATAGTATTCTGGGTTGACAATTTCTTTCTTTTAGGACTTGGACTATGTCTCTTCATTCTTTCCTAGTCTGTAGGTTTTCTGATGAAAAATAAGCTGTTAGTCTTAATTGGGGATCCTGTGAAAGTAATATGGCATTTCTCTCATGAACATTTTGGAATCTTTATGTTTTACTGTTGAAAATTTGATTAGAATGTGTCGTGGTGAAGATACTTTCTGATCATGTTTATTAGGAATTCTGTGGAAATTCTATCAGCTTTCTGTATTGGCTGTCCCTTTCTTTCTCCAAATTAGGAAAGTGTTCTGCTATTATTTTGCTGAGAGGGCCTTCTAATTGATTTTCTCCTTTCACACCTTCAGGAATTCCTATGACATGTGTGTTCGGTCATTTGATAGTATCCCATAAATCTCAACACTATTTTCAGTTTTTCCAATTTCCCCCTCCCTTTCCCTTTACCCTTTTCTTTCCTCTTTTTTGTCTGACTGAAACATTTCCAAGGATTTATCTTCTAGATCAGATCTTCTTTCTTGTGCCTTACCAAGTCTGTTGTTGAGGCTTTCCACTGTATGTTCTATTTTACATCTTGAATTTTTCATTTCTAATATTTCAATTTAATTTCTTTTCAATATCTCAATTGCTTGGTGAATTTTTTCATCCATGTTATGTATGGATTTCTTTAACTCAGGAATTTATTTCTCTGTGTTTCTGAGTAGTTTTTTGATCATTCCTTTGAATTCATTTTCAAGCATTTCATCAACCTCCTTTCCTTCACATTTTAATATTGAACTGTTGTGTTCCTTTTGGGGAGTCATGTTGTTACCCTTGTTCTGTTTCTTGTATTTTTTGCATTTATTTTTAGGCATTTGTGGAAAGACTTGTTGTTTTTCTCCTCTGTTGGGTTTCATTTTTGAACTATGCCTCTGTGGCTTAGTGGAGTGTCTGTTCCTTCAGTAGAAATCCAGAGGGGTGTTCTTGGTGGGGCCAGGGGGTTCTCTGGTCAGTGCTCAAGGGTGGGGCAAGAATTCAGGGTGACACCCAAGTTGGGCATGGTGGATCTCTATTGTCAGCACAGGGAAGGGTATAATCACACACGTTGCTGTAATCAAAACCTCACTTCCTCTCTTCCAAGGTGATAGATGCCTGGGTTAGCCCACAGAGGGTATAGCTGCCAGCCATGCAGGCACTTGAACTGCACAAAGGATCTGTGTGGTCCTCAGTATGAGCACTGAACCCTTTGCAATGACTCACTCCAGGCAGTCAGGAGCTCTGAGCCTCTGATGCCAGACACAGTGATTGCCCAAAGACCCAGCTACAGCCAATGCCCTGTCCTGCAGTCCCAGAATTCCCATGGTGACAGTGCAAGGCTCCCACAGTAATGGAGTACCGAGAATCCCCTCTTAGCCCCTCAAGCCTGCCCCTTCCACAGAGTGAGCAGAGATGTTCCCAGAGCCAGCTGCCTGTACGTGCTCCATCTTGGCTGTTTGAGCCTTAGAGCCTGTAACAGGTTGAGGGGATGGGAGCATGTCAATAATCCAAAGTGGTTGCCCAGGCCCCTGTCCACCCTACCAGCCAGACTCAGAGTCAGTGGGGAATGCAGATGTTTCCCACTGGTAAAATACAGGGTGCACACATATAAGAGCCACCACAGCCTCTACTGCCACTAAGATGGCATCTTTTTATTGCTGGTTTTCAGGCACCCTTGTGAGGGAGTTGGGAGAAATAAATGTGATTTTCCTTCACTGGATTTGTTGGATACCCTGCCCCCTGCTAGGGCTCCAGGCTGGACTCAAAGTCAGTGTGGTTCACAAGGTTCTCCCTCTGGCAATATCAGCAGCGACACGGGCTGCAGTCTGCCTTCACCTCGCCCGCAGAAGCTGCTGTGTCCTCCAGCCCCTGGCTGCTGGACTTGTGGCTGCTGCCGCGTGTCTGTACTTTCCACACTGCCCCATGGCATCCATCTTCTTTCTGTAAGATGTCCACTGCCAACGTCGCTCCAACTCTCCCCTGGGAATGCACTGCCTCTGATTTTCTTGTACTATCTTCCCCTGGTCAAAATTAGCATGTCTTTTCCCTATTCAGCCATCTTGAAATTCCCCCAAAATACGCATTTGTTCCGTGAGGTAACGGAGGAACAAATAAGCAAATGGGAATATATAAGTATGTATAGATTTCTAAGCCCTTTACCAAATATGTGTATGCAGAGTGTTTAGGATTGCAAATTTGAAATTTTTCTCATTAGAAAAATCATTATTGATTCAAAAGAATCAGACTTTCATGGAATAAAGGGACAAGGAGTGGAAACTGCCACGAAATAGAGCCTATGGGTGTTTGTGCAGTAAGATGGAAGGAGCTCAGAACTCCCCTGTCCCAGAGTGAGTGATATAGGTAAGGAGATAGCCAACATTGAGGAGCTGAGGTTGCCAGCCCCTCCCTGCAGCTCTGCCAGATTTACCCCAACCCCTCCCCCTCTTTCCCCACAACAGGAAACCAAAGCTTCCATGAAATAACCACTCAGAACTGGCACTGGCCAAAAATAACCAACATGGCTGCTGACTGTCCGCACAATGACCTTCAGCTAACTATGATATCATCATAATAAAATTACTATGGCTTCTTCTCCCATCCTGAACTCCCAGCATGCACCTGAAGCCATGACACTTCGAGATTTCCAAAAAGGGGCAAGGAAATGGGCAGTACCATCCCAGCCCAAACTCAGCCTCCTATGAATATTCAATTAAACCCTGCCTGAGACATCAGCTCCTATGCCTCCAGATCATATAAAGGGATAAACCTGAATCTCAGTGAGTGCAGTCCACCCTTGGGCATGCCCACACTCTCTGTCCAGTGTGTACTTTTTCATTTTGCATACAGATAGATTTTATTCCTCTGCTAACCTTTACCTACATCTTCTCCTCAAATTCTTTATTACATCAGAGGCACGAACCTGGATCCAGCCATCCCATGATAGCTTGACCCAGCAATCCTGCAATAAAATATTTAGCCCAAATAGCCACAGATCTTTAATTTCTATATAGAAACATGGGTGAATTTCTGAGAATAACACCTCAAATTGATTCACACTAAAATATCAGTAACTCACTTGGTGTAATAGATGCAACTGCTTTCAGAAAAAGCTAGGCGATGAGTGACATTGGTTTTCAGAGCACAGATTTAGTGAAGGGGAAAGGCTGTATGAAGGAAATGCCAGGACACAAAAGAGATTCTTTATCTCCTGTCTAGTTTTTAAGATCTGTCATGTATTCACCCTTTTAGGAGAAAGACCATATTCTCACAAGGTCTATACAAGAAAACATAGAGCAAAGTGCTGTAACTTCAGACATTCTTATTATTCATGCGTTTTTCCCAGCTATGTAGTATGGGTACTATGCCTATGAAAGCCTAGCAGGTGACTGAAACAAGTACTGTTGTGGGAAATGACCAGAAATTCTGATTGATATTCTCAATCGTTATTTGAGGAAGCACAACTATCAGAAGAGCCTACTCCATTTAATTTTCAGCACTGGCTACAGTTAAGTCTCTATTTGTAAGAAGTATCAAGTATGTTGGGTTTGGGTTTTCATTTAAGTTTTAATTTTCACCAGTTACTCTAAAGCTGTTCCTGACATCCTAAGGTAAACTGTTGCTTTATGTTAAGAAATATATTTCAATGGACTCAAAAAAGCTCTGATAGGTTTGCAGGTTGTCATCAATTATATGAGCTCCTGTTCTGCCAGAGATAGGTAAGGCTCTGACTGTATTAACTTCTTTTTTAAATGTGGTAAGAAACAAAAAACAAAGACTCACTTAAGACAGAAAGTTGGCGCTATTCCTAGATGAGAAGATGTCCTTTTAAAATTCTTTTTATAAAAATAGAGAATGAGATTAGCAAATCTTTTATTCAACTCTTACTATGTCACTACAGAACTGCACTGTAATTATACTGTTTCTAAATTTGAATGGGCTTTGACTTTTATTTAAAGCCATATAACGCTCCTCTTACTGCCTTGTGTTATCATCTGGTAGTTGAACTTCCAGTCACCTCAACCACATAGAACATAGCTACAACCTGTACACAAAGTAACAGTGGTGGAAGAAGTTTTTGGGATGAGATTTAAGCTCCTCATTTTCCATCTGTGGCCCTGTGATGATGTTAAGTGACGTTTGTTAGACACATGGAACAAATGATATCAAGAACCCAAGTACTGCTATGCTAAAAAGTCTTGGTCTGTTCTACTGCCTTTTAAAACTTCATTTTCCCTTTGAAATTTAAAAATTCTTAGCAGCATGAAAAAAAAGTCTCCTAGAGTCCTTATACTTATTAGCAGAAAAAGACATGCTTGCCGGCCCAAACTCCCTGCTTTAATACAGGACACAACTAAGTCATTTGGGAACTTTGTATCCTGACATAGGGAGCAACAAGGTTTCCTTATGATACTGTACAGGATGATGTAGGGTGCTACACTCACCAGCAGTTTATAGTAGCTACATATTTAACATTTTTCATAGCTTTTTTAAGGGTTAACTGACATAATGAAATGTCTACATTTAAAATGCATAATCTACTAAGTTTAGACATATATGTATACACTTGTAAGGTCATCATAACAATCAAGGTAAGAACATATATATTCATCATTTCTAAATGTCTGCTTGTGCCACTCTCACTGTCCTGTAACCTCACTAACTTCTATCTCCAGGTAACCACTGATCTGATTTCTGTCACAATGGGTTAGGTTGAACTTCCTTAGAAAATATAATCATATAACATGGATTTTTTTCTATCTCCTCTAATTTAGCTTTATTATTTCAAGATATAGCCATATTGTTGCAAGTTATCAATAATTCACATATTTAAATTGCAGAACAGTATTTCATTATATGAATACACGAAAATTTGCTTATCTGTTTAGTTATAGATGGCCACTTGGGTTGTTTCTAGTTTTGAGCTATTACAAATAAAGCTTCTATGAGCCTCCACGAACAGGCATGAAATGGCTTGAACTTATTAAGAAAATGCTAATTGTTTTCTCAAGTGGTTATATTACTTTGCATTCCCATCAGTAGAGTAGGAAAGTTCCATTTCTCCAAGTCCTATCAAAACTCCACATGATTAGTCTTTTAATTTTAGCCATTTTAAAAGGTATGTTTTGGTATTTCACTTTAATTTTAATTCACGTTTCTCTAATGCCTAAAGATGTTGAACATCTTTTATGTGTCTATTTGTGATCTTGTATATTTTCTTTGATAAAGTATCTGTACAAAGCTTTAGCACAATTTTTATTTAGGCTGTTTTCTTATGATTGAGTTCAGGAGTTCTTTAAAAATTCTGGATATATCCCCTTTCTCAAAAAAAATGCATCTGTGTCTTGTCTTTTCCTTTTCTTATTAGTGTCTGATAAAAAAGCAATTTTTAATTTTGATCTAGTCCATTTTATCAATTAGTTATTTTATAGATCATGCTTTGGTGTTGTATCCAAGAAATCTTTGCCTAAGTCAAGGAAAAAATGTTTCCTGTTATATTTTCTTCTTGAAGTTTTATGGTTTCTGGCTTTACACTTTGGTTTGTGATCCAATACTGAATTTTTTAAAATGTACGGTACGAGGTATGGGATCAAAGTGTGCTCTGTCTCTCTATTTCATATGGTTATTCATTAATTGCAGTATCATTTTTTTGAAGACTACTTTCTCCATTGAGCTGCATTTGCTCCTAGGTTGGAAATCAAGTTCCCACCTATGAATAAATCTATTTCTATACCCTCTCTTCTGTTCCACTGATTTACTTGTCTATCTTTACTCCAATGCCACACAGTCTTGAGTACTGCAGCTTTATAATAGGCCTTACAATCTGGTAATGTGAGTTATCTAAGTTTATCTTTTTCAAAATCATTTTAGCATGTTAGGTCATTTGCATTTTCATAAGAATTTTAGGATCAGTTTTTTTTTTTTTTTAATTTTTACCCAAAAAGCCTGTGGCAATTTCACTTGGAATTGTGTTCAATGGATTGATCAGTATGGGTACCACAGGACTAGCAAATCAAACCCTTCCCAATCCAGGTATTCATCTCTCACCCAAACATGTATCTATCTCCAGTTCCAAATCAATAAAGAGCTATGGGTCCACATCCTAACCACAAAAGACCCCCTACCACTCTGTTAGGGAATTCCTCAACCCACAAGTGCCCAGAATAGCCCAGCATACTGATACGTGACCTGCGTGATGAGACGGGAGTGAATACCACCACCAATCTGCATGCTGTGTGCAAAGGAAGCCCCTTGCCTGCCGACTGTAAACCTCTTAGCCATGAACTAACGGTGAAGCAGAGATGGAGAGGGTATGGCCACATCTCCCTAACCCCATAAAATTCCTTATTCAGCTCCCATCAGAGAGTCAGGCCAGTTGTTAGAACCTCTGTCCACCATGCTGTCCTCTTTGTATTACAGCATAAGCTCCCAATAAACCATGTCTGGGCTGAATGTTGACTGTTTGCCAATTTCCATCAGAAGTGAGCCAAGACTCTTGAGCCAGCATCACAGAGAGAACCGATATCCTAATAACAAGTCTCCCCAGCCTCAAATGTAGTATATTTCTTAATTTACTTAGGTTTCCTTTAATTTCCTTTAAAAATGTTTTGAAATTTTCAATGCTAACTTGTATATATCATTTTTTCCAGATTTGTCCCTAAGTACTTCATATATATTATTATAAATGATTTTGATGTTTTGTTTCAATACTAAATATTTATTCATGGTTAGCATACAAATATAAAGTTGATTTTTGTATATTGATTTTATATCCTAACTTTGCTAAACTTACCCCAATGTATAAGGACCATTTGGGGAAATTTCAGTAGAAATTCTACATAAATATTTATATTGTCTGCAAACAATACTTTTTCTTATGTTTTCCAACTAGTTAACTATTTTTTCTTGTTATATTTTGCTAGCTAGAGCTTCCATGACAATATTGCATGGGATAGCTTTTTAAAAAATATTTATTTTTTAAAGATTTATTTATTTATTTGAAAGGCAGAATTACACAGAGAGAGACAGACAGAGAGAGAGATCCTCTATCTGCTGGTTCACTCCCCAGATGGCTGCAATGAACAGGGCTGGGCCAGGCCGAAGCCAGGAGCCAGGAGCTTCATTCAAATCTCCGACATGGCTGCAAGAGGCCCAAGCACTTGCGCCATCTTTTGCTGTTTTCCCAGGCTATCAGCAGGGATCTGGATAGGAAGTGGAGCATCTGGGACTCTAACCAGTGTCCATATTGGATGTCAGCACTATA
The DNA here is from genome assembly GCF_033115175.1 of Lepus europaeus. Lineage (NCBI taxonomy): Eukaryota > Metazoa > Chordata > Mammalia > Lagomorpha > Leporidae > Lepus > Lepus europaeus. Next base: position 68,905,179 of record NC_084837.1, on the reverse strand, counting down.
AACAGTAGCTTTACCTACTGCACCAGAGCACTGGCCCCACAAAAAAAGATTTATTTATTTTAAAGACAGAGTTAGAGCAGAGACGGAGAGACAGAGATCTTCCATCTACTGGTTCACTCCCCAAATGTCCACAATGACAAGGGCTGAGCCAGCCGAAGCCAAGAGCCTGGAGCTTCAACCTGGTCTTCCACACTGGTACAGGGGCTTAAGCACTTGGACCATTTTCCACTGCTTCCCCAAGCAGCTAGCAGGGAGCTGGATAGGAAGTGGAGCAGCTGAGACATGAACCACCTCCCATATCAATGCCAGCACTGCAGGGGGTGGTTTAACTTGCCTATACTACAACGTTGAACCTCATGGAGTGGTTCTTAACTGAATCATTGAAAGAGACCCTCTGCAGATCTCTGGAGTTCTCCTTTGAGCAGTTTTCTCTTCTCAGGAGTTTTGTCCTGAGAATCTATCCTCACACTCTCAGCTTTGTGTCCTCAGCACAGGGAGTATTCTCTGTGTCCCGTTCATGCACCGTGCCTGGGAGTTCTCCAAAAGAGTGAGCTGGGGATTGATGGGTCCTCCCTTGTCTTTTTCTTACCCTCAGTTATCAAAGTCCTTCACTGCTTGACATACATGTACTGAAAACCATCACTACACGAACTTTATTTTGAGGGGGTTGATTGAGGCAGGGATGTAAGTTCATTTCTTATTATTTCATCTTGGCTGAAAGGAGAAGTCCTTATGTATTTATTTTAATGTGCAGTAACATATAAATGACAGTTATACTGGTACAGGATGGTGATAAAATGTTATTTTAAATTAATTTTAAGTAAAAAGTGTCTTTTTAAAAAAATTTTGCATCTATAATAGTACAGATTAAGCTCTGTGGCAAAAAATCTGAAGACAGCACAGAAATCTCTATTGTAAAGGAGTGGAAAAAGAGGGAGTAATTTAAAAATAGAGTTAGGTAAGGAAATCAACAGGGGAAAAGCAGGTCAACATAAGCAAGGGAGCAAAAAGTAATCTGAGCCCAGTTAGTGTAAAATCAAAAGGGCACTCAGAACAAGTTATTTCAGTAATCGCTGCACTGAAGAACACAACTGTGGCTCGTAATAATTTTAGATTTTAAATAGAAGGTTAACCTGTGTTCAGTATACTAAGTGTGTAATCATAATACATAAATACATTTTATATTCTACATTTTAAATATACATAATACATTTTAGGAAGAGCAAACATTTAAAACATGTTAACAATAAAGAATTGTTAAACTCTCTTGCTTCAGGAGGTGAGGCTTGGAGATGTGCAGAACTTATTCACATCTACATGGTGTTTCTTAGAAACTACAGAACAAGATGTATTGCTCACGACTTTGAGATGATTAAGGGTTGGTAAAAGGAAATCTTTAGAGAAAATAAGCATAACCATCTATTTGAGGAAAGAAAGAGGGCAGTGCTCACAATCAGAAGAGGCTCAGACTGCCGGCTGCAGCGGTGCGGCAGCACCCTGTTAAGTGGAAGGGAGATAAAGAACACATATTTGACTGGTTTAGAGTGGAAAGCCCCTGGTTAGAGATTAGGTGGTGGTTTCTCACTGGCAAAGTTTCCAGTTTCCTTTTACTGTTTACGTTGGCCTTCAGTCTGCTTACACAGGAGTGAAAAGCACTGGAGCTGTCTCAGGCTAATGGCCTCTCTTTAAGAATTATTTTATTTTTTTAACAGAGCAAAGTAATTTGATGTGCAAGAAGAGACACGGAACAACTTCATTGGGTTTACAAGCCCGGAGCTGGAGTAACTCAAAAGTGCAGTGATATTTCAGATCTCCAGGTGGAAGTGGAGAGCAAACATGAACTCAGCATTACGAAGCCTTAGCTTCCAAGATGTCACAAGGAGTATCGTGAGTCAAGAAGCTGTGCCCCCTGAAACCCCACAGCTGTATCACTTTGTGTAATGTTTTCTGGACTACCAAGTACTTCATTCAAAGTGTGTATTAGAATCACTGAATAGGGGCCAACAGTGTGGCAACAGCAGGCTAGGCCACTGCTTGCACACAGGCATCCCATATTGGAGTGCCAGTTCAAGTCCTGGCTACTCCCTGCTAATAAGCATGGGAAAGTAGCATAAGATAACTCCAATGCTTGGGTCCTTGACACACACGTGGGAGACCAGAACAGAGTTCACGGATCCTGGCTTCAGCTCAGCTGAGCCCTGGCTGTTGGGTGTGAAGCAGTGTATGGAATATTTCTTTTTCTGTGTGTGTGTGTGTGCGTGCGTGTGCCTTTCAAATTAATAAATAAATTTTAAAAAACTGAAACACTGTATAGGGAATCCTGCAAAACTGTTTACAAATTGAAGTACATATATCCAATTTTACAGTTAGGGAATAACTTGATTACATCTCAACGTTAGAACTCAGAAAAAAATGAGAGGAACAAGAGTTATGACTACCATTGTATTATAGATAAGGAGGTTCTAGGAGAGTGTAACCTGTCCAAATTCATGCAGCAGTTCAGTGGCAAAACTTTGAATTGGGGCCGATGCTGTGGTGTAGAGGGTAAAGCCACCGCCTTCAGTGCCAGCATCCCATATGAGCACTGGTTCAGATCCTGCCTGCTCCACTTCCCATTCAGCTCTCTGCTATGGCCTGGGGAAGCAGCAGAAGATGGCCCAAGTCCTTGGGCCCTTGTACCTGCTTAGGAGCCTCGGAAGAAGCTGCTGTCTCCTGGCTTTGGATCGGCACAGCTCCAGCCATTGTGGCCATCTGGGGAGTGAGCCAGCAAATGGAAGACCTGTATGTCTCTCTCTCTCTCTCTCTCTTTCTCTCTCTCTCTCTCTCTGCCTCTGCTTCTCTATACCTCTGGGCTTTCAAATAAATAAATAAATCTTTAAAAAAAACCTTGGGATTTAAGATAAACCTTTCTTTTCCAAGCAAGTGTTATTTCCAGAAATAAGTTCTTAATTTCATTTTTTTTCTTTATCTCTGGTAGGCTTAAAAATGTAACCTGAATCCACTAGCAGGCATGAGAGTTCTTGAAGTCTCCTAAAGTGTTTTCAGGTATGACTGGACTGGCTTTTATTTATTTTTTTCCTGAATGAAAGGTTCAAAGCTTTCAGACCCAAACAAGAGTTAAGAAGTTGTACTTGCATTGGAAAGTTTTAGAATGGCCACTTAAACTGGAGGAATAAATCTGCCAGCTCTGGATGCTCCCCGCTGCTCCTCCCATTCAAGTGGTACCACAGGATATTGGGAATCACATCAGTAAGCTCTAGGAACCCAAGAGAGGGAAGAGCACTGCTTCAATTTCTATTCAAATCAGTGTCTCCAACTGGGTCACTTCATTTTTCTTAGGACAGTTTATTTTAAGCCTGGGGCCACAGCCCTACAAGGTGACTTAACTTCCAGATCTGACACAGGCACAATGTGTCTAACGCCCACCTAATATCAGCTCTAGGGATTCACTGACGGCTTCCAGATCTGACCTCCTGAGAAAAGTAATTATATAGTAGAATTATAACATCCCAGATGCATGCTATGTTCTCATGATAGCTGAAGTTCACCACGTTCTGGACAGGAGAAATGGAGTAGGTAGCAATCCATGATGCCTAGAGAGGCTGGATAACCCCCCTGCTCTCCCTAGAGGCGGCTGCAGCAGAACCATCACTCTGACCATTCTCTGGCAAGTTTGTCTTGGACTTCTCCTCCTCCTTCTCCTCCCCCTTGTCGTCCTCCTCCTCTTTCTCCCCTCCTCCCCCTTCCCATCCTCCTTTTTAATCAGTACTTGGTAAGTTGTTTTGCCTGGTTCATAAAGCTGGGAAATGATTTACTTGTCTTATTGTCAGTCCCCCAAACACTCCCAGTTCTCCTTAACTTCCAGACTGTTCCTTCTCCAACAAGGGCCTATCCCTATTAGCTGACACCCACCCAGCACTGGGCTGCATTTCCTACCACTGTTTCCTCTGCCCACTCCGCTGCAACTCCAGGCCTTTGTTCTTCTTCCAAACTGCCAAGCATGATTTCCACCTCAGAGCTCTTGCACCTAGTACCCCCTATGCTTAGGACGTCTTCCCAGCTTGTTGCTTTACCTGAATTAGCTATTTCCCCAGTGGTTACCTGATTGAAAACCACCCCACGAGAGAAGTGACCTCTCTACTCCCAACACTTCTATCTTCTTGCACTCCATTCATTGTTCTTTTGAATGTCTACTTGGTTAATGTTTGCCTTCCCCCAACTGTAACTGCGGTGACAGCAAGGGGAGTGCCTCTTGTGTTTGATGATGACCTCCAGCAACCAGAAGAGAACCTGGGGGGAGGAAGGACTCAGTGTCTTTGCTGATTGAGTGAATGACATGTGCCACCAGATTAACTCCCTAATTGTCCATGACATGTGATGACACTTGGCATAACATTTTAGCTGATACTTCCAGGTTCAGGACTACTGAGACTACCAGTATCTAGATACTTGGAGAAGCCATTATAACATAGACAAAGGGGTCTATTGCATCTGAACTACCAAACCTGACCTATGTGCACTAAAACGGAGCTATATTAGCTTGTCGTGGCCCTTATTTATGGTTTATAAATGTTTTCTTAAAATTTTTCACCAACTTTTCCTAAGGTTTTGATCCATTACTCTACTTTGTGTTGTGATATACACTTCATACCAATGTTGACTATTATAAACTACAAATTTATTAAATCTTACTCTCTGAGCTATAGTTTGTATAGCTGAAAGAAGCACTGTATATTTGAATAAAACTCATTTTAAAGTCATTAGAAATGGTCAAAGGCCACCAGACCGATTCTGTCACCTGACTTATGAATACTTTCTAATAAAAATAATATGTAATAACCACAAAAGTTATAGCTCCCACTTATTGGGTCTTATCGCGCTACTGTCTAATTACGTTGGATTGCAATGGGTGTTTGAATGTGTTGAGCTGTGACTTTCACTGCATCCTTTCTGCAGCACAGCTACGTAGACAGGCAATCGTTGTTGGAGTGGCAACGCTGTGTAACTGACGGTTACCTGGGAATATACGGCTGACCCGTGCCCGTGTTGAGGACACTCCGTTGAGCACACATGCAGATCTGTGTTTGATTCGGAACTCATCCACTCAGGGCTTTAATCTACTCTCGCAATCCTTTATCCAAGCATGATTATCTCGTGGGCACCCTTGGGGCATATCCTGGCAGACCAAGGATTTTAAGATTGTGGCCAGGCACGTCTCTCTCACCCATTTCACTCCCCAAGAAGGAATGATCCTGTAGCCACAACCAGATTCCAGAGGGAGAGTGCTGTTCTTGATTTAAAGCTTAAGTGGACTTAGAAAATCATCTTGAATTACATCCCGAAGGAGGAGAAACAAGGCTTGAATGGTAAAAGAAAAGCTGCTATCTCTCCCTTCCTGTGCCACCCAGGGGGCACGTTCCTGTTCCCACGTTCTGTCTGGTTATATTTAACCAGAGCAGCAACGTCAACAACAGACAATTAGGTGAAAGCCTTGAGCTTAAGGATAAGCTGTCAGGGACAGTACCCATTTGCTTCATGGACTCACAGTTCTGACTCATTTCAGCTGCCTTCCTTGACTGACACGGCCAAGGCTGGGGTTCTGAAGCCTGGGTATTTCTTCAATCTCGTAAGCAGTTCTTATCTCCACTCAAGGTCACATAAATATGCACAAACTAATTAAAGCTCAGTTATTATGTAAACAAGAGAGCAATGTTTGTTGGACTGCAATATGCTGTAGTGCTATTAGGTAAGGAAAAGTAGGATTACTGAAGATGTCTTGTTAGGTGTACTAAATCCATTTACTCTCATTCTTCAGATAAGTAAACTAATTAGAAACAGAATTAGAACTTCTCATTCAAAATCCCAGCACAAGGGAAGAACCATAATAAAGAGGCAAAGAGAGGTGAGTTCTGTGCCAAAGTCACACAGCCTTGAGGCAAAGTCAGGACTGTGATACTGAACTTTTCATGCCATCACTCCCTATGGCCGTGAATGGTGCGACAGGAGAACCCCATATGTCCTGGGCGACTGAAAGCAGAGGTTACTACTGTGTGTGCTTCCTTTGTTATTTCTTCTCATTACAGTGAGAGGACACAGATCTTTTTTTTTTTCTTTTTATTTCCCATAGATCTATTTTTTGATTTTTGTTTGTATTTAGCCCTCAGCGTTTTTATTTTTAGACAGCATTTTAATTATAGAAAACTTTGCCAATATAGAAAAGTATAGAGAGGATAATAAAGATTCCCTATAATTACAACATCTAAAGATACTCACATTGGGGCCAGCATAGTGGATTAAGCTGCTGCCTGTGACACTGACATCCCACATGTGCACTGGTTTTTGTTCCAGCTGCTCCACTTCTGAGCCTGCCCCCTGCTGATGTGTCTGGAAAAGCAGCAGCAGATGGCCCAAGTCCTTGTGGGAGACCTGGAAGAAGCTCCTAGCTCCTGGCTTTGGTCTGGTCCAGCTTTGGAAAGCAGCTGTGCTCACCACTACACTACCAACACCTTGTCTAGCTTTGAAGAGGTTCCAGCTCCTGGCTGTTGTGGCCACTTGGGGAGTGAACCAGTGGATGCAAGATCCCTCTCTTGCTCTCTCTCTCTCTCCCACTGAATCTTAGTAACTCTGCCTTTCTAATAAATAAATTAAATATTCTTTAAAAAACAGATACTAGTATTATTCTGTTTTGTGGCATTTCTTTATATAATTCTTCTTCCACACTCACATGCATGTTTGCATGCATACATTTTGTTCCAAAAATAAATATGACTATGTATTTTACATTTGAATCATGTTTTTCCCAAGGAATACACTTAATATTTCCCCATACAATTAAAACTGAAACTACATGTTAATTATTACATCATATTCTATCACATGGATGTTTAGTATTTACTTAACAGCTTAGAATTTGTCAGTTTCTATTCTTTCACTATTATAAATAATGCCAAACTGAACATACGCTTGAATATATCTTTGCACACCTATGAGTTATTCCCTTCTAGTCAAAGCATACACACAATATTTATGACCACTGATAAATTCAAGAACATTAAAATCAATATTGTGGACTGCCTGAGGGTTGGATTATTCCAAGAGACATCTACACAGATTTCCCCATGGTGACTCTTTTTCACTATGTCCTGGGATGTGGTGGAGTGTACTGTGAAATCAATGACAATAGGCTTGCCAGTGAACTGGGCTTGAATCACATATTAAACTCATCACCTGGACTAAGGTGACCTGATGTTCTTGTTACAGCTAAGGACTAAACTACGGGAATATGAATAAAACAGCATAAGATGGAAGAGGAGCCACACTTCTAGTATGCATATAATTCTTTCATTTCTATAACTAAATATGCTTTCTGGATACATATTATTCCTGTGCAAATCCACATCCCCTTCCCTGAAATTAGAACACCTCTCTCTCTCTCGTTTTCTCTCTCTTTCTCTCTGTCATCTACCTGGTATTTTAGAATGCACCCATCAAAACCCAGCAAGAAAGTTGTTTCCTCTACAAAGGCTTTCTTGATCTATTCCAAGAATATTTGGGCCACCTCTGAGATCTCAGATGATTTTGGGTTGAGAAGTCATGATTTGCATGTGTATGCAGGTGACTCTCAGACAACATTACTAGAAGGCAGGCAGACACTTTGTCTCATTGTCCTATCTAACCAGATTCTGGTTTGTGATAGGGCCTCAATAAACCACTGGCTGAATTAATGAGTGGGCTCAGGACTAATATTAATTCCACAAACTGTAGCTCACTCACTCCTATATTCCCTGACAGGCTCCTCAGCCAGGTGCAGAACACCAAAAATATAAAAGCAGACATTGCCATGGCAATGGTGGACTCCTCAGTCATGCCAGTCTCACATATCCACCAGCGACTCTTGTCACCAACCCCACTGCTAGCCATCTCTATAAAATCTGTGACCTATTTAATGATCCCTTTCATGAGATGGTGCTTGTCCCTGAATGCCTTATCCCAGGCAGGAAAAAAAAATGGACAGCTTGGATACCAATGGCCTGTGGGTCAACTACATTGTGTGCTTACACACAAAAATATACATATACACTGGTACACTCATTTCAGTATCCACATGCAAACATATACATTGACAGCTATAGGCAAGACAAAAAAAGAAAATGAGAATAAAATAGAAAAATCAGACTATAAAATTTTTAAGAGATTGTGAAATTTTTGTGTAAGACATGCATACTTAGGTGAGAGAGAGAGGGGTAAATGTACGATCAGCAAGAGTCATCAGATGCTAACTGTAACAGAGACAGCACAGAGGGAGCAGTTTGACTCTATTTGAATCTATCACTTTGTGGAGTGTGCAGCCTGTATGCAAAAGGCTGATCCCAGAGGCAGGGTGCGGCATCTCTCTTAACTGATGGAGGCAATGATGGCTGTGTTAATGAGACAAAATTGAAAGACATGGTTGGGAAACACTGTTTCTCAAACTTCAGTATGCAGAAGAAATGTCTTGGGAGTCTTAATAAAAATGTATGTTGTCCCAACCCTAAATATACTTTGGTTCTATAAGTCTCTGGTGCAGCTCAAGAACTACATGTTTAGCAGCCACTCAAATGCATTCTGAAGTATGTCTGAGGTTCATCCTTAAAGGCAACATTACTAAAGAAAGGAATGAAAAGAGATACAGAGGTAGGGAAAGAAGTGGTGAACTAAATTACTTCATCTAATCAAGTAATGCACACCCTGGTACATCACAATCATTACAGCAAATCACAGTGATTTACTGTGCCGTAGCTAAAATATCTGACATTCCTATTATTTTGTTCACTTAAGGTAATCAAGCCAGAACTTTGTAAGTCTGCTTATTTTTTCATATATCTCTGTCTCTATTTATTATAACCCATATGCAGTACCACTGCAAGAACAAACATGTCTTTGTTAAAGTTCATTCTTCAAGATGCATCACTTATTAATGAATGGGTTAAACAAAGGAAAGAGGGGTGGGTATTTGTTGCAGTTGTTGATGTTTGGGATACTCGCATCCCATATGAAAGTTGCTAGTTTAGTCCTGGCTCCTCTGCTTCTGATCCAGCTTCCTGCTAATGTACATTGTGGAATACAGCAGTTAATGGCTGAAGTACTTGTGTCTCTACCACCCACAGTAGACACGTGGATGTAGTTCTGTGGTCCTGGCTTCAACAGGGCTCAGCCTTGGCTATTGTGGGCAATTGAGAGATGAACCAGAAGATGGAAGATCTCTCTCTCTCTCTCTCTCTCTCTCTCTCTCTGCCTCTCAAAACATGAAATTAAATACATTTGAAAAAAATGGAAAGAAGGCATTTTTTAATTTGTGTTAAATACACTTTCCACAGAGCTTTCTCAGATCTCTCAGCTTGTTCTACTGCAAAAAAAAAAAAAAAGTGCCCAGCAGTTGGTCTCCTGAGTGTTTGTAATATTTAAAATTAGTTGCTGTCACTCTGTGATGCTCGCCTTTGTGAAAGCTCCATGAGACAGTCTCATCTGCAGTGTTCAGCACCAACAGCAGTGCCTGGTACATTCTAAATTCTCAAGGTTTTGCTGAAAGAATGAATAGTTTTATCTTAGTTGATAAAAATCTATTCCAAGGTAATTTGGCTAAAAGGAGAATAACAAAATAAGAAGCTTAAAATTACTATGTAAATGGGTGAACTATATCTTGTTTGATGAAAGCCTATTCCAATGATTTCACTAAAAGGAGACTAAGTAAGGTACAAAGACTAAAATGTTGAAAAACAAAAAACAATGTTCCTCCAACCTAGAGGCCACAGCCACTTCTTGGTGAGCTGTGACTTTCCTTCCTACTGTCCTTGAGTCACCGTAGAGGTGACCTGATGAGAGGGTGAGGGACCCACCAGGTGCAGGGATGAACCAGAGCTCATGATGGTGGGACACAGAGGATAGCCAGCAGCATCCATGTAGGTCATGAGCACAGGCAGATGGAAACTGGAGACCTGGACATAGAAGCCACAGGTCAAGCTCTGGGTCACCTAATTGAAGGAGGACAAGGAGACGCTTTCAAGATGAACAAAAGCAAATGCTGCTGCTTTGTCCAGAGCAGTGGAGGTGTCCTCTATTGCTTCAGCCTTGAAATGGACCCTTTGTGCCTTCACACCTTGGTCTGCATTGGAGAAAGCTTCATTCTCTTAGTAATCTACTTAACTGCCCGGTAGCATAGTTTTATCTTCTGGATGGGAAAATAAGGATTTTTCAAGGGCAGCTCCAGGCTTACGTGTTTTGGAAGAGCTTCACATAGTCTTCTGAAATCTTCCCTTGGATAGGAGTATGGAATTCATGTCAGCTCAACATCATATGTTCTTTTATTTTTTTAAGATGTATGTTTTTATTTATTTGAAAGGCAGAGATACAGAAAGAGGAGGAGAGACAGAGCAAGAGGGAGATCTTCCATTTGCTGGTTCAGTTCCCAAATGGATTCAACAGCCAGGGCTAGCCAGTCGGAAGCCAACAGCCTACAGCCTCTTCTAGGTCTCCCATGTGGGTGTACGGGGCCCAAGGACTTTGGCTATCTTCTGCTGCTTTTCCAGGTACATTAGCAGGAAGTTGGACTGGAAGTGGAGCAGCCAGGACTCAAACCTGTGCCCACATGGGATGCCAGCTTCACAGGCAGAGGATGAACCTGCTATGCTACAGTGCCGACTCCCATCATAGATCCACGGTTATCTTAAGAATTATGTTTCCTGATGTCTTTGCTCAATCTAGGTATTTAGAATCAAGATTCAAAATTAGTTTTTGCTTTGTGCCTCAATTTTGAGATTTTAAGAATTTGTTCTGCAGTTTACCTCACATCTGTGAGCCAAGGCCTAGACTCCAGAGCATAAACCTGAAAGCTGGCACACCTGGATTTGAATTTTAGATCGGTTATTTATGAACAAATTAGTCTTTCTTTCAATATTTATAAAATGAGGATAACGATAACAAACATAACAAGTAGAAGACTGAGACAATTAAATGGGGAAATGATGAAAAAGTAACTGTTCCTGGCTTTTAGTAGGCATTCAATAAATGTTTCTTCTCTCTCTTACCTGTCTCTTGGAAAAGGCCAGACTTGCTGGAAAGTGAACCTGAACATACAGACTTGGAGAATTTTACCCCCTTTCTCACACAGCCAGCAGCATTCCCCTGCACTGTGTTCCCCATCCCAACACACTGTGCCTTCCTTTTCCTTATGTAGGAAAGGATTTCTGAGCTAAGTGAACATTGTTGTTTACTGTTGCTTGTACCATCTAGTATTTGTCTTGCATTCATATCTTCTGCTTCTATGTCACAGTTGAAGGATAGAAAGTACTCTCTGAAAAGGCTTATATGTAAATACAGGTAAGTTTTCCACTAACATACCTGTAAAAATACTGTAAAATATATAAGCATAGAAACATAAAGAAATTTTCCCACAATCCTCAATTCATATATGTGTGTGCCTATACGCAGTTAAATGTAACTAATGTAGCAAAGTATTTTTCATTTGTGGATTTTTAACAAAAAACATAGAAAACTAGGGAATGCTAATTAATGTAATAACTGCTACTTACGTTACGCTTCTCCTATGGCTAAGTTGATTACATTTATTATCTGATTGGATTCTTAAATAAGCCTAGGATTTATTTATGAGACTGAGTTATCAGTATTTTATAGATGAGGACACTTCAGCAAAAGAGGGTGAATCACTACACAGGCTCACTTATTAGCTGGTAGACAGGAGTCAGGATGCTGTCCCATTTCAGTGGGTACCAAAGCACACACTTGGTAACTGCACAGTATCTACTTCCCAAAGGCATCATTGACATAAACAATACCTGATCATCCAAGAAGTCTGGTCTCATCTGACTCCAGCTGACATCCACCGACATGGAATGAACAGGCATATAGCTCTGACTATTTCTCTTAGAAATGGCACTAAATGGACATCCAGGGCACAGGCCCAGAATCTGATTATGAATTTATAATTTTCCAGAGAGTTGTGGGTAGCCTCGTTGCTATAGCTGTGTTAACAACTAGCCTGTGTGCCTTCGGTGGGGAGGTGAGCAGAGAACCTCTCCCAAGTGAAAATCTCTTTCTCCCTAGATAAATGGCAACCCTCTATTAGTTAAATACACACACAACTTCTAAGGAAGTCACCGTTTTCCCTCTGCCAATCAGTGCCTAACAGGCAACATATTACAAAACTTGATTCCCAAATTCTGAGCTTCAGCCTGGCACTTTCAAAATTCCCTGTCAGATCTATTTTCAAGGTTCACATGGCAACACTGCTTGTAAACAACTCAGTACCTACTAACAAAAATGCAAATGTGAGCCAGGCTGCAACCCAACTGAAGATAGCAAGCAAATTTTGAGAATGGGGGAAGAGAAAAATGTCTTTCCCATTTGACCAGTTTGCAATTCTTATCTTCACACACCAAGTGAATACATTAGGAAAGCAACACCTTTGAACAAGAATGTGCAAGGCAAATGCTTTTAACAGGGGAGGCCAGATGGAATGAAATGATCTCTTTTCCCTTCTGATTGAGAGTAGTATGGCTGCTGCACCGGTTAAAAAGCACAGCCATTATTGCCACAAGTAAAACGAAATAACATTTATTATAATATTTCTGTAACTCCCTTACAATTGCTCTGATTTGAGATTTTAAGCATGATTGTGGGAGAATTTAGTTCCTGTTATTTTCATGCCCAGCAGCAAAGAAATTAGTGAAAATTGCATTAGAGAATTCGTTTCCGTAATGGTTTCTCATGCAGCTTTTCTCCTGTGATGCGGTACAGCTAGGGGAGGTCTGCCGGGGAAGCGTGGACAGCAGCTCTGGTCTGGACCCCCTAATGTTCAAAGTAATTTAATAGCAGCCACTTTTCTGGAAAACCTTCTAAATTTCCTACAAATCCAAATCCAATTACCTGTGCAGGCTCTAATAACTAGTTACTTGGGTATTTTTCTTCCTTTCCTTTTCCCCCCTCCCCCAGCACCCCAGGCAACTGCTTGAGGCAGCAAATTCCTGTCTCTTATGAACAATTTTTAGGTTTTTTTTTTTATTATTAAAGAAGTCCCACAGAAACAATAATAAAGGCAAATGAAGTATCAAGATGTACATCAATCCTTTCCCCGATGGTCTGGCAACTCCAGGTACACAGGCGGTGCACGGGAGGCAGGGAGGCAGGGAAGCAGGGATCGGTAACGAGACACGGTAAACAGAGTCGCTGAGCACTTAGACCCAACTGCCCTGGCATGCAGCAGGGACAATAAGGGAAAGATTGGTGGCCAGGGAGGCAGCCTAAAGGTGACTGACAGGGAAAGAGGGTTTCAGGTTGTTTTCACCTCTGGAGATGAGACCTTGGTAGGTGATGCATTTTAAAGGGAAGTTATTCTGTCACAGCTCATTAGAAAACGTGAATGGAAGTAATACTGACAGATCTTGGATCTGAAAACCTTCACCCGGTGCTCTTATTCTGAAAGGAGCATGTAAGATTTAAGGGCAGTGGATAATTGCATATTGCCTTTTCTAAATAAAAACAATTGATTAAGTTGGGGGATGTGCTGCAAGGTTGAGTTTAAGGTTTCTGGTGGTTAAGGCAGGATTATGATCAAGATCAATTTTAGAGAATAAGCCCTATAATTATTCTGATAAGTGGAGCAAAGCAATTCAGAAAAAAATATATATACAAAAATGGCCAAGAGACACAGGAAAAAATATTCAAAACTCACCAGAAAACAGAAAAGCAAAATAAAAGAATGAGATACTACTTGTCCCTAGCAAAAGATTAAAAGAAAGATGAAATTCAGTATTTGGAGAAGGTGTGGCACACCTGGCACATGCTTATGCTCCTGGAAGAAGAGTAGATTAGTATTAAATTCCTAAAGTGTAATTTTAGAACTCTGTGTGAAAATGGACATATCCTTTGACCCAACAGTTCCATAAAGGCACATTCATCAAAAGATTGCCGGTAATAGCAAATACAAGAGACAAAATCAAATGCCAATGAACAGAGGATTTAAAATAAATTCATGAACCTTCTTTCAATGGAATAAAAGCCTTCAAAAATGAAGATGAATTATATTCACTAGAATGGAATCATGTTCACAATATATTTCTAAGTGAAAAGAGCAGTTTACAAAACAGCTTATCTTATACTCAGTATATCTACTATATAAATAAACACAACCAGATACTCACACACATATATAGAACATCCTCCACTGTATATACACACACATATGTTTATACATATACGTATATAAAATATTTGGTATGTAGATAGTACATAGCATAAGCTTATATATAGACACAGATACATGAACACATACATATACACACACGCACATATATATATATATATATATCTGTGTACATCTCTCTCAAATGTTAGTCAGCTTTCCTGTATTTGGTTAATCATTAACCATTGTTAAATAAATAAATCTTTGCTCCTACCCATATCAGAAATTGTCAATAGCATTTTTTATATTAATACTAGCTGGTTATTAAATTTTGAAGTATAAAGTTTTGAAGACTTGATTCTGAGTATTTTATTTTTTGGTATTTATATCTGAAATCAATGTGTTTTCTACAATGGCTTCTTTGTGTGTGTGTGTGTGTGTGTGTGTCTGTAAATGAAGATATTAGAGAAAAGTTTATTTTTTTAGATTTATAAAGTTGCATTTATGAAAGAAAAACATATAGGCAAATATTTAGATACAACAAATGCTAATTTTTATAATTAATTACTTAATTTTGCAAGCAGGAGGGGGGTGGTTAGTTAGTTCCTATCCACTGGTTCACTCTTCACATGATCACAAAGCCCAGAATTGGGTCAGGTGGAAACCACAGCCAGAAACTAAACTTGAGTGTTGACATAGTTACTTGAACCATCATATGCAGTACCTCTCAGGGTGTGTATCACCAGGAAGCTAGAATTGGGATGAGTGTCAGAACTTCAGAACTCAAGCCCAGACACTCTAATATGGAGCCCCTGCATGGTTATTGTGAAAATTAGCATGGACTTTTGTTATATATTTATGTATTAATTCATTCTTTTGCTTTTTCAGTGTTTTAATTTGGTTCTTTTTATCTTCTAATTTATGAACTTTAACAAAAATAAGAAAGGAAACCCAGCAACATGCCTATAACATCAGAGGTGAGCTTTCTTCTCACGTGCCATACCCTGGATGCCTTCTACTTTTCAACTAGGAATCCTTTGCTTTATTTTGTTTTGTTTTGGCCACTTGTGTATGTCATTTGTGCCTCAACCAAGTAAGCAAAGTTTTGTCTTCCCTTTTTATTTCCTCATGCCTGTTTGTCAATGACATTTGCCTATTCAGAAACGTTTTGATTCTTCAGATAATCAAATGGAAGGATGATAATTTTATAGGGCAAAGAAAGAATAAGTTAGTTCCTTTCATTTCCTTTCTTTTTGTAGTAACTTCCAAGACTCCCTTGGTCCTTTAAAGCACAAATATAATGCCACACCTCCTTTTCTGGACCATATGGGAAAATGAGAGATTCACACTTAACAACTACAGTATTTTGGCTAATAAATGAAACATAGTTCAATATGCTGACTTATTATTATGAGTTTATTAATATGAGTGTTTTGGTAAATGGATATATGATAGATAGACAGACAGACAAACAGGCAAAGACTAAGATAGGCAAATATGAGCAGGTTTTAAAAATTCAGTGCACTAACCACCAATTCTGCAAATGCATCAACATTTAAATTAGAATTTTCTCTTGGAGTCTGGATATATATTTAGCAATATGTTCTCCCGGGGAAGGAAGATACAAAAATAATTGCCATTTGAAAGAAATACAAAATCAGCATTGGGCAAACATCATAGTGACAGGCAACATCCACCAATGGACACCAAAATCATTGGGCAAATGTTTGAGGAGAAACAGGATGTTAGAATAACTCAACAACATTTCCCCCAAAATATTTAGCCCTTAGAAAGAGTAAAATGGACCCTTTACAGCAGAGAAACTCAGTAACTACTACCTTACCCATGTGACCATATATTATCACCAATAACAACACATAGAGACATCATGAAAACCTCTGATAAGATGCACTGACAAGGGTACAATATTACTTCTGTGGTATTCTTGGCCTAAGTGTATATTCTCAATCTATTCATGAGGAAACACCCAAAAATGAATTGAAATACATACAAAATAACTCGTCAGAACTCATTAAATGTGTCAAGGTCATAAGAGCTAAGAAAAGAATAAGGAACTGTCACAAATTGGAACAGACTAAGGAGTTACAAAAACTAAAAGCAACAGGAGGGCAATGATTGAATCCTAGAAAACAAAAATGACCTTAGGAGAATGAAAAATTGAATTCTAATAAAATGTAAAGCATAATTAATAGTAAGTTACCAAAGTTGACTTCCTAATATTGGGGAGTAAGAGTTAAGAGTATATTTAATGAACTGTACTATTTTTGCAACTTTTCACTAAGTATAAATTTTTTAAAGCAATATGTTTTTAAAATTGGGAACATTTCCAACTGCATACATTCTGGGTATGAGTCTTGTTTCAAACACAGATACAGTTTTCTATTTTATATAAGCATAGACTTACCCTGAGTCTTAATACAGCTATAAGAGACGTCATACAATCAGTAGTGTAAAACTGATAACTTGATAGGGTCTCCCACTGGTTTAATGGTGTCATCCAATCAGGAAGGGTTCTTCTGCTCTTTTACAGGAGTAGCAGAGTGGGTAGAAAAATTGTACAACTAGATATTTAAAAAATAATCTTGGCGATGGTTCTGTGGCCAAGTGGGTAAAACTGCCATCTGCAATGCCAGCAACCCTTATAGGCCCCATTCGAGTCTCAGCTGCTCCACTTCTGATCCAGCTCCCTCCTAATGTGCCTGAGAAAGCAGCAGAAGATGGCCCAAGTGCTTGGGCCCCTGCACCCACGTGGGAGACCCAGAATAAACTCCTGGCTCCTGGCTTCAGACTGGCCCAGCTCTGGTCATTGTGGCAATTTGAGGAGTGAACCAGCAGATGGAAGATAGATTTCTCCCTGTCTCTTGCGCTCTCTCAGTAAGTCTGGCTTTCAAACAAATCTTGAAAAAAAGAGTCTTGTGGAATAGGATTGAATGGGTTTATTTACTAATTGTTTGTAACCATCAATCACAATACAAATAACCAATATCAAAGAAGTTTTAGACATATGAACATAAACCATAAAACATCTAAATGATTCAATCTCTTTACCTTGGAAAGTAGAAATTATTTTCCTCATAAAGAACTAACACTTTTACAAATGTATATTCATTGTAGTATGGGATCACTTTTATGAGGACTACACAATTTCTTCTATTCAAAATGATAACAACACATAATATATATAATATTTTCTTTATGGAGGGTGAAAAAATTGTAACAGACTAGACCTCTTCATTTTTACTATGAGATTGCAGTCAATGACCATATTTTTTTCACTCAGTAGGGGCTCATTAAATGATGCTGGAAGAAAAAATGTATTACGTTATCTAACTTCAAGCTGTCCAAGATAAATCCAGTGGCACTAGTCTCTGCATACCTTCTGGGGGCAGTCAAAATCTGTGATTTGAATAATATTCAGTTTTGTCTCCCTTGACTAAGTGACAGAGCCCCCACAGACAGGAATCCCTTAAACTATACCAGAAAGAAGGACTTTCATTTTTTGAACCAAGTTTATGTGAAATGGGTGGTACATATCTATTTTTCAGATTAACTTTTATCTAGCTAAAACTTTTCAAGCAATAAGAGCTATAACCCTGTTATATAATGTTTATAATTATAGAGGATCAAAATAATATTTCTTAGTTTTTTATTTATTTTAAAGGCTGGTTCATTTCCAAAATGCCCACAACAGTTAAGGCTGGGCCAGGGAGAAGCTAAAAGAACAGAACTCAATCAAAGTCTCCCATGAGGGTGTCATAAGACCCAAATATCTGAGCCATCATTTGCTGCCTCCCAGGGTGCACATTATCAGGAAGCTATAATCAGAAACAAAGCCATGACTCAAACCCAGGCACTCCTGTGTAGAATATCGGTGTACCAAATAGCATCAAACATTGTCTAAAAATTATATTTCTAAGATAATCAGAGTGTATACGTATCAAGCTATGTAGCAAGGTCAATATGACATTCAAAAGTGCAATGGACATCCTTGTAATGAATCACTACTTTTCAGGTAACAGGTAGTGTTTAGCGTCAGGAATATGAACGTGAATACACACCTGTCTCTATAGTCAATGAATTCACAAGTTTAAAGGGAAGAGTTAGGGAAGAAATCTGAGGCACTGACAACACCAAATGCTACAAGGATGTGAAACAACAGTAACTGTCATTCATTGCTAGTAGAAATTCAAATCAGTACAGCCACTTTGGAAGACAGTTTGGCAGTTTCTTATAAAACGAAACATATTCTTGCAATGCAAAACATCAACTGCAATTCTTAGTGTTTACCCAAAGGAGTTGAAAACATGGCCACACAAAAACCTGCACATGGATGTTTATAGCAGCTTTATTCACAATTGCCCAAACTTGGAAGCACCAAGATATCCTTTAGCAGGTGAACAGATAAACTGGGCACATCCAGACAATGGAATATTAGTCACTACTGAAATGAATGGTTTCCAAGCCATGAAAATATGTGGGGAAACTTAAATGTCTACTACTCACTGAAAGCAGACACCAAGGAGGCTACATCTGGATGACCTCAACTACATGACATTTTGGAAAAGTTAACACCATGGAGATAACAAAACATACAGATTACCAAAGAGTAGGGATGAGGGCAAGAATGAACAGGCAGACCACACGGAATGAATTTTAGGGCAGTGATTATATTCTGCATGATAATTATACTGATGGCTACATGCCATTATACATTTGTCCAAAGTTATTGAATATACAATAGTCACAGTGAACCTTAGCAAAACAATGGACAAATTGTAAAAAAAAAAAAAAAAAAAAAAAGTTACCTTTATACCTTTATGGGGATGTTGATATAGGAGAGATTACACATGTATGGGGGGCGTATACTCCCAGGGAGTAATTGGGAAATATCTAAATTTTGCTATGAACCTAAAAGTGCTAAAAAAAAATACAACCTTTTTGAGAAAAGAGAAAGTATGGGGCAGGTATGTGGCACAGCAGTTACATCACCACTTGACACTTGGCATCCTACATCAGAGTGCCTGGGTTTGTGTCCCAGCTCTGCTGCTTCTGATCTAGCTTCCTGCTAATTCAGACACAGGAGGTAGCAGATGATGGCCCAAGTACCTGAGGCCCTGCCATCCATTTGGAAGGCTCTACTTAAGTTCCAGGTTCATGGCTTCAACATGGCCCAGCTGAGGGTATTGCAGGCATTTGGGGAATGAACAGGCAGATGGAAGATCTCTCTTTGTCTCTGTGTCTCTTCCTTTGTCTGTAACTCTTTGCCTTTCAAATAAAATTAAAATAAGTTTTAAAAAAGTTTAAAAAGTGTGATTTGGGGTCAGCACGGTGGCGCACTAGGTTAATCCTCTGCCTGCGCTGCTGGCATCCCTTATGGGCACCGGGTTCTAGCCCCGGATGCTCCTCTTTCAGTCCAGCTCTCTGCTGTGGCCTGGGAAGGCAGTGGAGGATGGTCAAAGTGCTTGGGTGGCTGCACCCGCATGGGAGACCAGGAAAAGAAGCTCCTGGCTCCTGGCTTTGGATCGGCATAGCTCCAGCCGTAGCAGCCATTTGGAAAGTGAACCAACGGAAGGAAGACCTTTCTCTCTGTCTCTCTCTCTCACTCTCTATAACTCTACCTGTCAAATAAATCAATAAAAATATTAAAAAAAAGAAAGTGTGATTTAAAAGGGTGTAAAAATGTGCTGTCCAGTACTAGAGTTACTAATCCCTTGTAGCAATAGAGAGCTTGGAATGCAGTGTCAGAATTGAAATGTGCTACAGTGCAAATCTAAGACACATCCAATTCCAAAGACTTTATGAAATGCCTGAAAATCTCATTATTAATTTTATATTGATTTGATATTGAAATAATATTTTTATATACTGGGTTAAATAAAATGTTATTAATACTATTTTCTCTGGTTTATATTTACCTTCTTAATGCTGCTTTTAAAAAAGTATGCTACCTATGTAATTCCACATAGCTTGTATTCTACTGGGACAGTGATAGCCCAAATGCACCATCCTCAACATTGTGGCAAGGCTTTCATGATGGAAAGGTGAAGCGAGAGCAGTCTAGGCACATGTTTGGGTGTGGAGGATTTTCAAGTTTGAGGCAAGGAACAAAGAAAGCAGAAACATTAAAGATATGATCAATTATCATTCTGACAGGACCTACTGAGGGAAACAGTCTGACTGGAGCAGATATGTATGAAGATGGACATTTAGAAAGAAGGGAATATGATTATGGAGAATATTGAATGACTATGTCCAATTACTATAAAGTAAAAAAAACACAGAAGTCAACTGGAAAGGATAGCATTATAGTATAAATCATCAGTTTACATGACGAAGAACAGACAGGAAGAAACTGAAGAAGGTAGAGGTACCTGTGGCTTTTGTCTTGTAGTCAAATGATGTGTTTTTGGAAGAAAGTGATAATAATGAGAAGAGAGGAAGGAAAACCAAAGACAGATGCATACACAAAAAGAAATGCTGTCTATTGCAATTACAATTGAAACTTCTGTCCATTATCAGGGTGGTCAAGCCAATCTCACATTAGCACTGTGACACCAGAGAAGTGAGACTGTACTTTATCTTCTGTTTTAGCAAACACAAGTAAAGTGCTTCACTGAATAAGAAACTGATAATTTAGCAAAATGGATTGTCTCCTCATAGTTTTAGGAAATGGCAAGGTTATTGAAGATAGCTCCATAATTAAGACCCACTTCCAGGAATTGTCTCCTGCAGCTTTTAGCTGCTACAGATGTTTAGTTTGTCTCATGTAGACACAGAATAAAGCCCTCTGAAAGAGAGTTCCCATAGGCAAGGAAGAAATGAACAGCCTAGGGGACTGGACTTTTTTTGTTAACTGCTCTGTGAAAGAAAAAGGTATGTATAGATTTTTTTCCTTCCTATTTCTGTAATTTTAATGAGACACAAAGTTGAAGTACAAAGATTTAAATTTCCAAATCCAAAAGATAAATTTTAATTTGTGAGAGATATGGAAATACACCTTTTACTTCAGGGTAAATATCACTATACCAATCTATAAAGTGACCTGATTCTGGAACTGAATCATCAAATATATGCAGAAAAAAACTCACACAACTCGTCCTGCAGGCATTACATTCACAGTCCTCCCAAGATCCCCTGTTGGCTCCAAAGTAGATTTTGTTCAAGATTCAAGATGGGGAGAACATTTGATGAGTAAGTATTAAAATGACTGCTGTATCTCTGAGATGGAAATTACGTTAATAACTTCTCCTGACTCCTTAAAAATATGGTGCTAGCCCTCACAAAGGCTGTCAGATCGAGTGCATGGGCAACTAAATCCTACTTTACCTATACAACCTCCTTTAATTTTTTTTAATAAATTTTATTTTTTTGAAAGAGTTAAAGAGGTAGAGACAGAGAGGTCTTCCATCCACTGGTTCACTCCTCAGATGGCCGCAACAGCCGGAACTGTGCCAATCTGAAGCCAGGAGCCAGGAGCTTCTCCTGGGTCTCCCACACAGGTGCAGGGGCCCAATGACTTGGGCCATCTTCTACTGCTATCCCAGGCCATAGCAGAGAGCTGGATTGGAAGAGAAGCAGCCGGGACTCGAACCGGCGACCATATGGGATGCCAGCACTTCAGGCCAGGGCTTTAATCCTCTCTGCCACAGTGCTGGCCTCTATAACCTCCTTTAATGGAATAAGCAAGCACACTTTGCATGCTTCTTGCTACCTAATTCAACAAGTCACTGTATGACAGAAAGGTGTGAAAAAGAGTCAACAAAAGTACATTCAAGCTCCTGGGGTCAATTCTTCCCATGCTTTACCTGTAGGAATACAACAGGCAAAGAAGTAGCACAATGAATAATAATTGGGCCTTGGTTGAAATTCCAAATCAAATTACTGTCACACTTTTCTGAAATTTTGCCTCCAAGGTATGCATTTTGTTGTAATTTTGTTTAGAGTTTTAGCCAAGAAATTAAGCAGTATGTGATATAATTAATCCTAATGAAGCAAGACGTCCTGTGTTTAACTGTGGCCATAAACCACGGGAAGGACACTTCCAAGAATTTTTCAAGCAAAAAGAAAACAGAAGAACTAGAATCTATATGTCTGGTTTCAACTTCTGCAGAGAAGCTATTTCTTTCCTTCTTTTTTCTTTTTATTTGAAAGGCAGAGAACAGAGAAGGGGTGGAGAAAGAGAGAGAGAGACAAAGAGATCCAGCAAGAGATCTCCTGTTTACTGGTTCACTCCCACAAATGCCTGCAACAGCCAGGCCTGGGCCAGAACAAAACCAGGAGCAAGAAACTCAATCTGGGTTTTACACATGGATAGCAAGGGCTCAACTACTTAACTATCAACTGCTGCCTCCCAGGGTGCTCACTGGTGTGAAGCTGGATTCAAGACCAGAGTCAGTCATAGAATGGCAGATGTCCTAAACAGCACTCTGGCCTCAGAATCAGCCCTTAAGGCATTCAGATCAGGCTGAAAAGCCCATGAGAGTATTTCAGGCATGGAAAGCCAAGACACTCTGACAAAAAAAAAAAAAATGAAATGCCCTAAATGAAAGATCTCTGCGAGTAAGATCCCAGTGGAAAGAACAGGTCATCAAAGAAGGAGGTACCTTTCTCTGAAGGGAGGAGAGAACTTCCACTTTGACTATGACCTAAATATGATCAAAGTTGGCAAATTCAAAAGGCTTCCATAACCTTGGCAACTCATGATAAGAGCCTAGGGTGATTACTGATGCCATAAAGAAGAGTGTCAATTTGTTAAGTCAACAACAGGAGTCACTGTGCACTAACTCCCCATGCAGGACCTCTGTCCTCAATGAGTTGTATTATGAGAGTTAACTGTAAAACTATTTCTCAGTTGAGTGTGTGTGTGTGTGTGTGTACAAACTGTTGAAATCTTTACTTACTACAGATTTTCTGTGTACAAAGTTAATTGAAAATGAATCTTAATGGAGAATGGGACTGGAAAGGGAAGAGAGAAGAGGAGAAGGGCTGGGAGTGTAGGTCAGAGGGCTGGTATGGTGGGAAGAATAACCATATTCCTAAAGTTGCACTTACGAAATTTGATTTTTTTTTTACACTTTTGTAAATGTAGCCTTTACTTAATCTCAAAAACCTCAGATCAGGGTCTTAAACTATACAAATATTTAAATATTGGAATTTAAACATCTTTGTCCTCAACTAATATTTATCTGTTCCTCAAGATAATTTTTTAAATTTATTTTTAAGGAATACAAAAGTAGGGGCCATTGCTGTGGCATAATGTGTAAAGCTGTGGCCTGTAGTGCTAGCATCCCATATGGTCGCCAGTTCGAGTCCCGGCTGCTCCACTTCCAATCCAACTCTCTGCTATGGCCTGGGAAAGCAGTAGAAGATGGCCCAAATCCTTGGGCCCCTGTACCCTCGTGGGAGACCCAGAAGAAGCTCCTAGCTCCTGCCTTCAGATTGGCACAGCTCTGGCCATTGTGGCCATCAGGGGAGTGAACCAGTGGGTGGAAGATTTCTCTCTCTCTCTCTCTCTCTCTCTCTCTACCTCTGCCTCTCTGTGACTGTGCATTTCAAATAAATAAATAAATCTTAAAAAAAAAAAGTAAAACGGATCATGTCTACCCTACCAAGTATAGACAATGGCTTAATAAGAATCTAGACCCAGAAACTAACATCCTTTCCAGCACCAGCCTGAACAGCCTCCTCCCAGGCACACCCCACTATGTCTGGCTGCTTTCTTCTCATCTTTCAGTTCATAACCACGATGGGCTGTGTGGTTTCTAAATGCAAGCAGAGTTTGCAACCCTTCCATTGCTAAGTTGGTATTGGGCATACAGTTCTGCTGCTACTACATAATCACTCACACATGAAAAAGGTGCACTTCATCTACTTGCCACACACTTGAAAACATGTGCTCACAGGTGTCTCTCTCACACCACACACACACACACACCTGAATTTTAGAATTTGTAATGAGGAAGCTGAAAATGAATATAAAGATGTGGCCTAGTAGGCTAAATCTCTGCCTGCAGTGTTGGCATTCCATATGGGTACCTGTTCAGGTCCCAGCTGCTTCTCTTCCAATCCAGCTCCCTGCTTATGGTCTGGGCCATCCTCTGCTGCTTTCCCAGCAGATGGAAGACCTTTCTCTCTGTCTCTCTCCCTCTCTGTAATTCTACCTGTCAAATATATAAATAAATTCTTAAATAATAACAAAAAGATGACATGTCCCTTTTTCTTAAACAGCCAGTTAGAGGTACTTCTGAGAAAGCTGGTCTCTATATTCCCACAGAAATGATATACTTCGTAATTTATAGGCCCATCTTCAAAAGTAAATGTCAATCCTCCAGTGATGCTCAATGGGCAACCTCAGACTTATTCTTGAAATACGTGGGGAAACTGGCAACTATGTGTTTTAACTTTGGTTATTCCTTATCATGCCACATCAATAAAGGACTGAAGAGAAAGCAAGAACGTCCAAATCAGATGTTTGACTTCAGCTGCTGTCCAAAACAGACACAGTCTACAAAAGAGGAGTTGGCACTCATATACTTTCTCCCTGAACTCCCTTTCTATGATAATAAGGAAAAATGCAACCCTAACTTTCTGTCAATGATCACCATGTTCTTCTTACACAGATGCATGAAGAATCCAGACTGGATCTTCCATGCCATTGTCAATCCTGCCTGGAAGGGCATGGGGCCACTTGTCGTAGCTACTCTCAGAGATGATCAGGTTACTATTTGGTCATCTGGGTCTCAGATGTGTCTCTAACGATTTCAGTGGAATTTTTGACTTTCTGAGGAGGATGAACCTATTCAAATCCTCATTTATTTTGGAGCTAATAGGCAAAGAACAATAATTTGAGACTCAGCAGATGAGAAAGGGTAATGTCTTCATGTAGATTGTCTATCTTATGCCCGAAATTATGCCACTTGTGGTGAATATTATTCTCATTGACTCTCAGGATACAACACTTCAACTTGGTAAGTAAGGAGTAGGAGGTCTGGGAAAGAATGCTAATGTAGGGGCCAGAACGGTGGCGTAGCAGGTAAAGCCACCTGCTGGCATCCACTATGGTGCTGGCATTCCATATGGGCACCGGTTCTAGTCTTGGCTGCTCCACTTCCAATCTAGCTCCCTGCTGATGGCCTGCAAAAGTAGTGGACCATGGCCCAAGTGCTTGGGCCCCTGCACTCACATGATGCGAAAGCTCCAGGCCAGTGGCTTCGGATTGGCCCAGCTCCAGCCAGTAGGAGCCATTTCAGGAGTGAACCAGCAGATCAAAATTCTGTCTCTGTCTCTCCCTCTCTTTCTGTAACTGTGACTTTCAAGTAAATCTTTTTTTAAAAAGAAAGCCAATTTATTCAAGTATGCACTGATTACATGCAAGCTGAAATTTGAACAGGGACCATTTTCACCTATGCATACACAGCTGGGAAAAACTACTAAAGTTATGCCAAAATTAAATATTGAAAGAATTTGTTTTTTAAAGACGATTTATTTTATTTACTTAAAAGACAGAGTTAGAGAGAGAGAAAGATCTTCCATCCCTCGGTTCACTCCCTAAATGTCCACAACAGCTGGGGCTCGGCCAGGCCGAAACCCGGAGCCAGGAGCTTCTTCCCAGTCTCCCACATGGCTATAGGGGCCCAAGGACTTGGGCAATCTTCGACTGCTTTCCTAGGCACATATGCAGGGAGCTAGATTGGAAGTGGAACAGTACTGACTTGAACTGGCATCGAAATGGGATGCTGGATTTATAGGCGGTGGCTTAATCTGTTATGTCACAATGCCAATTCTTTTGACATCTTTCTCTTTCATAAAATAGGTCCTGAAATGGACACAAGTAGAGTCAAGTGCCTTATCTCTTAATTATTTTTTAAGTAGCCAAGTCAAATTTTTATATATTTTGCAGGCAACAACATGCAAAATCTCATCAGAATTCTCCTCATAGAACTCTTGATGAACTGATAATCAAAATACTCTTTGATCAAACAGGTATGTCATCACATACAGATCTCTTTTATGTAATTCTTGTAAATCATCTTTGAGAAGATGGTTTTAAATAGTGAGGCATAATTAGTATAATTGCCATTTTGCAAGTAACAGTCAGTCATTGTATTTTACTTGGAAGGAAATGAAAAGACATTCTGGAGATGAAAGGAAGATACTGACAAAAACCATTAGACTTGCTTTCTTTTCTTTATTGTATTCCCTTTACCTAACTTGAGCCTGTACCAAACAACCAGCCTTGAATGAATGCTGCGCTCCTAGTGAGGGCTGCTGCATTTCCTGATAGATGCTCTATAGTTTGCCACTTTCTCAGATTTGTTCACCTCTGAGTTTCCAGCAGAAATGAGAAAAACATCTTCTTCTAATTTTGCTGAGAAAATTCATGACACAGTGTTTTCCCTGAGGCCAGAAATTAAGCAGGACTTGTCAGTGAAAATCCTGAAGAAAAATTCTGAATGTTCTCACGAATTTCACAACTACCTCTCTCTCAAGTGTAAGACAGTACTTCAAAATGTTTCAGGAAAATGAAATTTAAAAGTCAGTTTATTTGAGTGCAAAAAAGTAGAAATTCATACAATGAGGAGGTATTTAAAAAGTTCATTTAAAATGTACATTATGAAAAAAATCTATGCCTGCATTTCAAAATTATATTGCACCAAAATAAACTGAAATACCTTTGTATATCCTGATTTTTATTTTCTTTCCAAGGTCCCTGTCACTTGATGATCTTCTGCTCCTAGAGAAAAAGTGATAAGACAAGAGACTAATTCTAAGAGGAATAATTCACTCAAATGATATCATTGATTTACAGTTAATAAATTCCTTTATTTCACATGTGCAATAACAGGAAATTAGTTACTAGTAATAGATGACATTTATTAGTCAATATGTGTAAGGTTCTATTCTATGTGCCTAACATCTAACATATAATTAATTATCCCATTAATCTTCACAACTACACAACAAGATAAATGACATTATTATCCCTCGTGATATAGGTGAGAAAGCACAGAGAATAAAAATGACTATCTTCAGTGAAGCCAGAATTCAAACAAAGTTTGGGTCAAGTCCTTGTGTTCTTAAACACGACAATCTATTGTCACTATTAAAGGGAAGATGCTCACATATGAATTCTTTAATCTAAAATATTTTTTAAAGACTAGGGACAGGCATTTAACCTAGCACATAAGATACTGGTTAAGAAATCCATTTCCTACATTGGAGTACCTGGGTTCAATTCCAGCTCCAGTTCTTTATTCTAACTTCTTGCTTATACAGAACCTGAGTCTCAAGCAATTGGGAGACCTGCATTGAGTTTTTGGCTCCAGGCTTTGACCTGGATCAGCCCCAATCTTTGCAGGCACAGGGAGAGGTGAATCAGCAGAAAGGAGCTTTCTGGTCACCAACCCAATGAAGGTGATTATAGAAAGCTAACGCTGTTTTTAAAACCAAATGGACAATGGTGAAACACTGATTCTCCAGGCCCTACTTTTTTTAATTTTTTTTTTTTTTTTTTTTTTGCCAGGCAGAGTTAGACAGTGTGAGAGAGAGAGATAGAAAGGTCTTCCTTCCATTGGTTCACCCCAAAATGGCTGCTACGGCAGGCACGCTGCACCAATCCAAAGCCAGGAACTAGGTGCTTCCTCCTGGTCTCCCATGCAGGTGCAGGGCCCAAGCACTTGGGCCATCCTCCACTGTCTTCCCGAGTCACTGCAGAGAGCTGGACTGGAAGAGGAACAACTGGGACAGAATCTGGCACCCCGACCGGCACCCCGCCTAGAACCCGGGTGCCGGCACCACAGGCAGAGGATTAGCCAAGTGACATGCGGCGCCGGCCAAGCCCTACTTTTTAAGAATTTGATTCCATTTGTCTAGGAAGAGGCCCATAAATTTACATTTTTACTAACAGTCCAGATGATTATAGTCCTTATGGTAGGCATAAACGAAAAACGAATGCTAGTACAACAATACTCAGTATATATTTTTGTTTCCCTAATAAATTCTCATGTAAGTATGAATAGAGATGGTCAGGGTGAGTCTTTCAGCTTTGCTTCATTAATAATTCAGCAGTACAGAATATTGTTGTTGGATATAGTTGATTGGTTGCAAACTTGGCAGGTTTTGTAGGCAAGTTTACCTCCATATTTCATATCATCAGGCCAATCTCAGTCACTGGCATTCCAGCAGCCTGTAGGATGACTCAAGGGCAATGAGTATGAGGTGATGATTCAGATAAGATCCCTGTTTACATTTTCAATTCAAATGCAACTAAGAAAAGATACTACACAGCCATTCTCAGAAAAAGAGAAGGTCTAATAACTTGAGATTCACAAGTAATTGGTAAATATGAAATATAAAGTTGTACAGCAATGCTTTGAGATGAAAGTTGCAGCATTTTAAGAACATGCCAAAAATGGAAAAACCAGGAGTATTTCTGCAAAAAATAAAGGATTAGTGACATTTTTTTCCCTTCTTTGTTTGATCATCTCTAGTTTGGGTCTATTTTTATGGAAGAATATTCTTATGTGTCTTTACATTGGGAAGAATGCTCTGGATGGGCCATACTCAGTTTAAATCAAAATGAGAGTAAGTACTAAGCCACTATGTAGAATGTAACAAACTTTTATACACAGAATTCCTAGAGGTGTTACCAAGAGTATGATTAAGACAACATGACAATCTCTTTCTGGAGAAAGAATGTGATTTACCCATAATGGTAAAAATCCTGTGCTGAAACACTGTAACCTGTTGTGTATTCATATGTACTGTCTCCATAGTCGATCAACCCTGCATCATCCTATGTGATCTGTGTGACCTAACCAGGCAGAGTGAAGTGGGGGTGAGAGGAAGATGTGGTGTGTAGATGAGTATTTTTTGACACCACAGGCGGTGCCAGAAACTAAATGAATTCTCAGATATGAGAGCATCATTGAGCAGATCTTTCCTGGAACTGAGCACACAGTGCCATCATCAGCACTGGGTTTAAACTCGGATACTAAATAACATCAGAGGGTATGGCTTCTACTGGGCCAACACTCATCCAAAGTCTCACAATTCTTTTTTTCTATATAGAAAGCTTTTATTTAATAAATATAAATTTCATAAGTACAACTTTTGGATTATAGTGGTTCTTCCCCCATAGTTGCCCTCCCACCTGCAAACCATCCCACTTCCTACTCCCTTTGCCATCCCATTTTTCATTAAGATTCATTTTTAATTATCTTTATATACAGAAGATCAACTCTATACTTAGTAAATATTTCAACAGTTTGCACCACAGATACCTTAGGCACGCCCTTAACCCTGGAGAACTGAACAGAGCTATCTGGCCACACCCACTACAAACCTTTAGAGATTCACTGAAAGCAGACAGTCCACTTATCTACAGAGTCTCACAATTCTTTATTCACTCAATAAATTTTGAATGAATATTCATGAAGTTCAAGACAACACGAGGATATATAAGTAAACCAAGCAGATGAAAATCTTGCCCATATGAAGCACATATTTTAATGGGAGGAGAGAAAAAGTCAAGAAAATCGGTGTTAGGGACTAGCGTTGTGGTAGTGAGCTCAGTCACTGCCTGTGACACCGCATCCCATATGAACACTGGTTCAAGTCTCTGATGCTCTATTTTCAATCAGCTCCAAGCTAATGCACCATGGGTCTCTGCCACCCATGTGGGAGACCCAGATGGAATTCCAGGCTCTTGGCTTTGGCCTGTCCCAGCCCCAATCACTGTGGCCATTTGAGGCATGAACTAGCAGACAGATCTGTTTCTTTCTCTGTCTCCCTGTCTCTGTAACTCTGCCTTTCCAACAAATAAATAAATCTTTATTAAAAAAAAAAAAAGAAAAAAGTGGTAAGACATACAGCACATCCAGGGGGAATTAGGGACACAGAGAAAGGCAAAAGGAAAGGGGAGAGGCGGGGGTTTAATTTTAGATTGCTCAGGAGGAGGCTCGTGGAGAAGGTATCTTTTAGGCAAAGATGTGAGGAAGAAACCATGTGGAAATCGTGAAGCAGAAATTTTCAGAAACTGGAACAGAAGTACAGAGGAACATGACGCTCCGAGAGCCTTGGCAAACATCGGCATGCGGAATATCAGACGGGGTTGTCAAGAAGTGTTCTTTCCCTAATTCCACAAGTTCATAAGCAGCCTTGGACTTCTGGAAGGCGACGCTGTGGCAGTCTTTGGTTTGTGCATATCTTCAAGCATCTTACCAGGTGTAACTTTGTTCTTGTCCTTCCCTTTTCTCCAAGAAAGGATAACTTTTCATCTGCATCTGGATAAGTAATACGAACTCAATCAGAATGCCCCGTCTTCCCTGAAACAGCTGCCAAAAGCTCAGGTCCGCCCAGTTTCTAGGGTAGGAGCCACCTGTGTCCTCGCCGTGGAATAGGTCAGGTCAGCTTACACGCCTTACTCTTGTTAGTGTATTCGTTTTCCATGGCTGCTGTAACCAATTACAACACACTTAGCCGTTTCACATAACACACACATATTATCTTACAATTCTGTAGGTCAGCAGTCTGACATGGCTGTCCACAGGCAAAATTCAAGTTGTATTGGCTGGGCCACACTCCTTTCACAGCTCTCGTGGGACAGCTTTCCTTGACTTTTTCAGCCACTACAGACCTGTCACAGTCCCTTATTCCTGCTACTCTTCTCCATCTCCAGGAAGCAATGCAAAGTTGGGTCCTTCTCCTTTCTATCACTCCACCTTAACTTCTGCAGCCACTTCTCTCTTGACTCTCTCTTGTCTCTCTTTTTCACTTTTAGAAATCTTTCTGATGATATTGGACCCACCCAGTAATCCAGAATATCTTCTAGGTCCCTCCTCAATCACCTATGCAAATCCCCCTTTGCCATGTAAAATGGCATATTTATAGGTTCTGGGGATTAAGATACATACATATTTGAAGGCCATTAATCTGTCTACCACAGTGAGGACACTTTTATTTTTTAGGATCTGATAAAAAATGTATAGGAAAAGTTTGCCCTAGTCACAGCAAAATTGGCAAAAAGAAAAAATAGAAAGGTCCTCTTATATAAGGGAAATTATTGAGACAAAAAGATTTCCTGCAATACCATCTAAAAGGGCAGCATATAACATAGGACAAAAATAGGAACACAAGGAATAAGGAAATTAAGCCAACTACAGCATCTTTGTATATTCCAACATTGTGGAAATTAGAGTAGATTAATCATCCACATCTGACACTCAGTTTCCTTAAAGCAATCTTTGAAGCTTGTTATGGGAATTAAGGAGGAAAAATTCTAGGGACACACTGGAGGCTTGCTTTGCTGTTATTATCGTTTTTGTTCTTATGACATAATCTTTTTTCCTTCCACTTGCTTCCTACTTTCTCTAATCCGTGAATAAAAATCTAGATTTTAAAATATATTCCACACAAACTAGTTTCAGACATTGAATTTGACTCAAATAAATATTGCTGTTCTCTCCTTTTGAGTTTGGGGGACTCTTGAACTCACGATGCAAATTAAAACCACCCAAAGGCCCAATCAGCATGCTGTGGCACGAACCTTGGAGCTATTTTTAAAAGAACTGCCCTGCTGTCACTGCCCCGTCTCTTTTCTTCCCTCTCACAGCTGCTGCTGAGAGGGACAATCACCTGGCAGAGAGTGGCAGCAGCAGATGTCTGTGCAGAGAAAGGCGGTGGCCCAGCAGCCACAGCTCCTGCCTCGGGCTGAAGGCAGCTAGCAAGCTGAGATCAGGGGAGCAGCAGCACTTGAGACTGGGCTGCCCCCGGGGCAGCTGGACATCTGCCTGGTGACCTTCAGGGCCACCTGCCTCTTCAGAGAATGCCTCGGTGGAGGGAACAGCAGCAGCTACCTGTTGTCACTTCTCTATTTATGATGAGCCTTGAGTTCATCTCTTATGCTGGTGCTAAGCCCCAGATGCCAAGCACTAGACATCTAATGTTTGGAACCTGACATTGTATGTTTGGATGGCATGGACCCAGTAGCCCCTGCTCTCTCTAGACTGGTGTCTAGACCCATGTTAGTACTGGGGTTGATGGAGGTCTAGCTATCCCTGTTCATTCAGGCTTACCTTTGTCTGACCTTTCTTGGCACAAATCCCATAGCCACTAGAGATCACTGAGTCCAATCACCACTGGTAGGGATAAAGGAGAGGAGGCTTAGACAGAATGAGTGATTTTTTTTTTTAAAAGACAAGCCCTGTTTAACCTGGCTCCCATTTTATTTCCCATGGCAACTCCTGGACCCGCACTTTAATTCTGTGCTGCTGATCCTTACACCTCAAAATGTACTTCTGACATGGAGGGAGCAGGAGAGTTTCCATGTTATTTCCACAGGTGAACACTAAATATTTGCTCCCTGCAGACTAGAAGACTATAACATGCACTAGCCCTCTAAAAGGGATTTAGGGCAATGGCCATGATGCTCAGAGACAACACTGCATTGAAGATGCAGTGCCAGGGGTGGAGCTTGGTGGCTGCAATCCACACAACAGCTGTGTTGGCCCAAGTGTAGCCTTTGGGGACTGCATAGAAGGCAGATGGGTGGCAGGAGAAAAAGCTGGTGAGTGACCAGGCGGAAAGCAAATAAACACATTCCCTGAACTTCTCTAAACAAGGAATCTACAATTTCCATGTTCCCATTCACCCCTCACTGATTAGTAAAGTAAAACCTGCAGGTGTCAGAAAAAGAGCAGGAAAGGACATCTTTTAAAATGTCAACTCTGTCTGTACGATTAAAGAACCACCTAACTATACAAGAAGAAAAGGAAAGGTTGTAGGTTGCAAGCATGTGTACAATTCACTGACTGAGACCACATTTTATTCAAGATTTTATTTTTTCTTTTTGTCATCACCATGCCTCCCCAGACACTCCCCAGCACACAACACTATGCAGTACTCATAACAAGGGCACTCAGTACATGTTTTAACTGGATGCATTCTTTTACACCCACCAAAAAGAGGCAAAACTCTGTTTCCTTTTTACATGATTTTTCAAGTGGCCCAGGTTCACTTGGCGCACAGACAATACAAGAGCAATCAGCCAAGAAGAAAATGCCCTGAAGACTGGAAAAGCAGACATTAGAAACACTCGCTGGAGCAAGGCCTCCACCACAGCAGTGGGCAAGTGCTGTGACTGAGCCAGGGAGGGCACTGGCGAGGTGGAACACATCTGCCCCCACTGATGTGATGATCCCAGGACACTCCAAGCTGGCTCAGATTAATCAGAAACTGCAAATCTTCCAAGGCCCCCGACACCCAACTAATAGCTCCATCAAAGATAAATTTATGCTAATCTGTTCATGGGTACAGCCCATAGTCATTAGTGGAAGAGACTGGCTCCTCTGTACAATTGCTAAGGGTTTCTTAAATAGAAAACTAACGGATGTGTTTTAATAATTCCCCACACCAGCTCAGTGTTGTTTTTAGTGCTCACACATATGTGCCTGCAATTTTTCATCAAGTATCTACAGAGCCTTATTATTTTGCAAGTTGGCTTCTGGTAAAAAGTAATTTTAAGGGGAGAAACAGCTTTTTGATGGATGCAGATTACTCAAGTGTATTTAACAGATTCCACAGAGGGTAATTTGTCACAAAAATAACAATACAAATATTGTGATTTATGTTGGGCTCATTAATTATTTCCTTGCCAGTCCATATTTGGAGAGGCTCCATATCCGCTAACTTTATTCTTTAAGCTTTCAATCTCATTTTTCTGAAAGCCCTCCTGTGGTCCCAGCTGAAACAACCATTGTTTTCTGGCCATGCAGCTTGGCTTTGCTTCCCCTGCCAAAGGTAAATACCCAAAAGGAATCCAAAATCACACTGCGTGAAAATTTTGGATGAGCACCATTAGTGCTTTAATTTGGGCAAAAAAACAGTCTTCAAATGTTACCTTATGTGAGGGATCCTTGCCTTATTAGGTAGGCTGGACATTTCCAAAGAACCGAAGTTCTTCCAAGCAGACTGGGTTTTGTCACAAGGTGTTTATTTTGTGTGGATCTAATCAGGGAAATCAAGCAGTTAGATGGAAAGCAATGATGTGTCTGGCAGGTTTAACCTGTAAGGGCAAAATGATTCATTTATGTGCTAACTGCCACTGTGGGTAGCCTGGGTCATATGTTCATGTGATACCCATCTACCAAGTAACCACCTTGACACCTGCCATCCCATCCTTCCCCCTGCACCTTCCATACATATCTCTGTCTCTTCTCTGGACTTCTCTGTTTCCTTACCTATTCTATTTGTCTACTTCAGCCATGGACATGTCACAATCTCACTAATTGTTCTGATGTTAAAATTTATACCTTAGGAATAATTTATATCTATGGATGACCTAAAGAATGAAACAGAAAATGTAGTTAAAGCAGCACAATGTCAGAAATACAGAACATGTTAAATTAATATGAGTTAATACTGTTCTTTTAATCATCATTACCCTCTTCCCAAATTAGACAAAAAGGAAGAGGCAAGGCCGTAGCAAGGTGGTGGAGCAAGTATGCACAGAACTGGTCCAGGAGAGTTGGCTGTGGATGAAGGAGCTGAAGGAACCCTTGCAGTGGGAGAAGGGACAGAGGCCTGAGGCCCAGCATCCTAGCAACTCTCACCAAGCCAAAGCCTGCTTGACAACAGATGAGAAAACAGAGTCAACAGAGCACTGCACTGACATGATGGACCATTTTGCCACTGGACAAATAAGAACACAAGGACTCCTGTGAAAGGCTTAGGGTGAATGTTCTTTCTGGTGGG
This sequence comes from Lepus europaeus, assembly GCF_033115175.1. NCBI lineage: Eukaryota > Metazoa > Chordata > Mammalia > Lagomorpha > Leporidae > Lepus > Lepus europaeus. The sequence continues at coordinate 68,870,231 of NC_084837.1, read as the reverse complement.
TACAATTCAGTCCTTAGGTTCCACTGCTGGAACTCGACATCCCATCTTATTCTACATCAAATGGTCATTCCCTGTGGGTAGACTCATGCTGCAAGTTGTCCTAAATGCTTTTGGTATTTTTAACTTCTCTTTTATTGATGTATAGAATAAAGGTATGTATACCCAGTGAGAAACACACACACACACACACACTTTGTCTATACAAAACTAAGCTTTGAAAGCTGCAAGTCCATCATGGATGACCCTGAGGTCTCCACAGAGACCTGGGAAGGATGGCAGCACTACAATCTTCCTCTATGCCTGGCCCCTGCTGGCGCTGGACCCATCTCCTGAAGTCCTTCTCATCACCCCATTCTCAGTATAGATTGGTATTGCCTTATTCATTAATTGATCCTTTTTGAAATTTATTTTTTATTTTATTTGAAATGCAGAAAAGAGGGAGAGGCAGATGAGAAACAAAAACAGAAATAAACAGAGGAGTCAGCACTGTGGTGTAGTGGGTAAAGCCGCCACCTGCAATGTCCCCATCTCATATGGGCACTGGTTCAAGTCCTGGATGCTCTACTTCTGACCCAGCTTTCTGTTATTTCCTGGGAAAGCAATAGAAGATGTTCCAGGTGCTTGGGCCCCTTTACCTGCATGGGAGACCTGGAAGAAGCTTCTGGCTCCTAGCTTCAAAGAGGCCCAGATTTGACTGTTGTGGCCATTTAGGGAGTGAACCAGCAAATGGAAGATTTTCTCTCCCTCTCTCTCTCTCGCTTTCTCTCTGCCTCTGCCTCTCTGTAACTCTGTGTTTCAAATAAATAAGTAAATCTTAAAAAGAAAACAAAAAGGAAGAGAGAGAGACAAAGAGACAGACAGGTGGAGAGGTCTTGCATTTACTGGTTCACTGAATTCCCACAAGAGCCAGGACTGGGCCAGGCTGAAGACAGGAGCCCAGAACTCAATTTGAGCCTCCCATTTGGGGGTATGTGACAGCAGGAAGTTGGAAAAAAACAGAGAAGCTAGGACTTGAACCAGGAACTCTAATATGGAATGCAGGCATCCCAAGCAGCATTTGATCTGCTATGTCAAATGCCCACCCCAACTGTTCCTCTTTAAAGTGTTATTAAAGCATAAATCAGATCATGCTGATTGGCTTACAGAGAACCACAACACTTGGGAATAAAAACCAAAACTGCTTTCACAAGCTAGAAGGATCAGCATGGTCTGACCCTCCTTTATGCATCCAGGATCAACTAGGACTTCTCTACCCCTTATTCCAGTCCCTCCAAGGGTCGATCTGCTGTTCTTGCAACCTGGCAGGTTCTCCTATCTCATGTGTGTGGGTGGAACGGTCTCCTCCTGCATTCCCTTCTCTGCTTCCTGTATTCATCTGAAACACCATCTTCTCTGAGTGGCTCCCCTGATTATCTATGGAAGGGAACCTTTTGCTAATATTCCTTCCAGTTCTCTACCTTATCATTGTTTTTATAAACTTTAAAGCATGTATCCCAATAGGTGTTCTTGTGTGTATTTATTTGTCTGCTTGTTAGGTAATAATTGTGATTGCTTGTGGGGAGGAACTGCTAAACCACTGCTGCAGCCACAGTACCGATGCCAATGCTTGGAACAGAGTGGGCATGGAGTAAGTATTTATGAGTGAACAAATGAATACTTCCTTCAAGACTTTTCCATTTGCTGTAGCAGAGCACGACATTTTATAATTATGCTTACTGTCTCTTTAAGGACATATCTGGGAGGTAGAAATAGGATCACACAGATCAGAGTGGGAGGGAGAAAAAAAATCAGCTGTATAAAAAAGCTATAGAATGAATCATTGATTAGAGACAGCTATATCACCTGATGACAGCAGCTTAAAAGAGTTTCTGAAATCATGTGCAAGAAACAAAACAGAAGACTTAAAGATATTTATAGTTGAAATGTCTGCTGTATAAAGCAATTGAGAAATCATAAAAATGTCTTCTACCTTTAGGGCCTAAATATTTTCAACACAAACATATATTTTTAAATGCATTATTTATTTCTTGCAAAGAATTTGACTCAATATTGCACTGTACATCACTAATCATAATCTACTCACCAAACTGGCTTGCAACAGGGAATTCTGGCTGAGTTTTGTGTGCCCTTGAACAAGGTAAAATATACCCTCTCTGATGATTCATTTAGAAAGTGGATAGAAACTCTCAAAATGCACTTGAGAAGTATTTGGTGGGGGGAGGAAGGGCTGTGTTATAATTACAGCCATATTATTTTCCTTTTTACAGACAAAAAATGTAAAGACAATTTTTAGAATTCCATTTGCTTCTCTCCTTTTCTACCCAGCCATGTGTCTACCAATTCCCCTTTGTGAACAGTGAGTTTAAAGGAATGCAGGTGGTAAAGCATATTCATATGGAAAATGTTCCTCAAACATGGCTCTAAATTATGCTTGGTGATCAACTGTGTGCATAGTTATCACAGAGTTTGCTCATCCATTAAAGGAGGGGGTATTTTTCTATTACAAGTCTCCTATCTTGATAAAACACTTACTGCATCACCTTCCACCTTTCTGAAGGAACCCCCTGTTAAAATAGCATATCTAGTTCTTTATTTGTACTTTGTTATAAAATATGTTTAGGCATATAAACTGTTTTTCAGTTAGCATTCCCCCTTGTATTATTTTCTGTTTCACCTACACAGGCTTCAGAGAATAAGAAAATGTCTAAATGTCAGCTGGTTATCTGGACAGGCTCTGTTACATACACAGCCATAGCTTTTCATGACTACTTAATTTGCAGCATGCTAAACTAAAGTTGCATCTATTTTTCATAGTGTCATAAAGCAAATATCTGTTGAACAGGGGGTAATATGATAGCAACCACTATTTCTAGTGACAGCCATAACTTGGAGAAGTTGCCCTAATTGCTGTATACAATCCTCACACATTGTTTTCCATTTATCACTCTACAGTCTTTCTTGTCTGTAGCTATTGTGACCTCTTACATTGGATAGCAAGTCTTCCTATACCTAGGCAGCCAGGTAAGAAACAGTGGGGCAGGATAAGGGCTGAATTTGAAATCCAAGTCCTTTACTAAATTAGAAACCTGATATATGACTTCCACGTTTAACATATTAAATACTTGATTCAATCATAAAATACGTGTGCCTTTTGAGGGTCAAAAAGGTTCAGCGGAATTTACCCCAGAGTAAGCACCACCAAATCCTGACTGCACAGGCCAGCAGTGTGGGAGGCACCACCAGGAGGCAGTATTCAGCATCCGAATCAGAGCCTTCCTGGGTGGAACTCAAACAGAGCAGATTTTTGCAGGTGTCTGAAAAGCTCAGAAAAATCTTTCAGTCAAATCAGGAGAAATAAGATTTCCCAGCATTTGGTTTTACCCAAACTAAATGGCTTACTTTGGTTCAAAGTACAAGGGAATTTTAAGAAAATCAGGGAAAAGCAGAATTAAAAGGTAAATTTATTTTGGTGCAAAACCAAAATCTGAAATCCATACATATTCTTTTTTTTTCAGTATGGATTTTCTGTGAACTTTTTAAAGACTCCTTGCATGATAAACTTCCTGCAGAGAACAGAGGTCTTTCAGCTAGGCAGTGAGCGACTGGGACTTCATATCCAATCTCCCTTCTCCCAGCCTGCCACTCTGCTTCTCTTGGCTTCTCTAACTCTATTAGCAGCCTAAGCTATGCTAAGGATGAAAGGATCTTAATGATTCCTTTCAGAGGCAGCAAAAGACAAAAGAAATTTTACACAAGAGAATTAAATGTTGCAGATTTTGTTCCACATCGGGAAGAAAGTAAGAGACTAAACAATCTCCAATACTGAGACTGAAATACTGAGACTGATGCTTCATTTGTTCACTGTTGGCAATAGCTGAGAAGCAAAGCATAAGAATGTAAGGGATGCACACATTCCACCTCCATACAGCCTTTCAACTAGGGGCAGAATAAACACAGGTCTCTGCAAAGCTCAGAGGGAGAATCCTACAAGAAGAGATCCAGAGGCACTTTGCCGAGAGTGCACTGGGCTGTTTTATTTTTTCTGTGCAAGAGAGAATCATTTCATTACTTACAAGAGTTGTCCTTTTTTCCCCAGAAATTAAGAAACAACTCAAAACCTCTTTTTTATAAGATTTCTAACTTTATTTCTTAATTTTGAGAAAGAGAGCATTAGCAGAACAAGCTAAAGTTGTCACAAAGTTGGGAGAGGGAGAGAGATTCCCACAGTCTTTTTGTCCCCCAGAACTCTGCTATAAGGTTTTTAACCTCTCCCGTTGTACAGGGCTCTGAAAAGTACTTTGAGAACACAGTTCCGACATTTCTTTTCAGGCAGTTCTTAAGAATGTTGGAATGTGAACAACAAAAAAAAATAAGTTGTTTCAAAGGCAGTCTTCACTCTGCTGTTGGCCCGGAAGCATTGCTGACGCTGCAGAATAAATACTGGCACAAGTGACACCACAAGCAACTGGAAACAAAAATTTTGTTTTGGAATGTAAAAGCACACATTTTGCAAGGCTTAAATGAATACATTTCTTGACGGAAATACACAGCACAGTGGGCACAGGGCAATATCCAATGAATCAAAAGCACCAGGCATTTTAACTATCGAAAACTGGGCATTCTTAGCATGGTTGCTTATAAAAACAGTGGATATGTGCTGTATTAAACCAGCTCAAAGTTTTGGATCTAGGTGAACTGGATTTCCTCCTCCCTATGGCCATTGCAGACTACACAACTACTGGTAATTAACAGAACAACAAGGCTAAATTTGCTCTGCTCAAAGATACCATGGCAGAGGCCCTTATGCTTAATCAACGTGCTAGGTGCATCTCTCATGGAAACACAGAGTGCAACCAGCTATGTCAGTCTTGGTTTCAGGAGCCCAGTTTTTACCAAACCAAGGTCCTGGTCACTAAGCCACATCTTCTTACCATGGAAGAATGTGAACTAAGGCCAATCTAACCCCAAATGCAAAAACGCACAACTCTAAAGGCAGATAGCCCAGTAAGGAACTTCCAGGATGCTGAAAGAATAAGAATGAGAAAGCTCAGTCAAGATTTACAACTAGGGAAACCGTGAAAGGCTATACTGGAGGAGGAAGCTCCCAGGGGTGGAAACAAGATGCACTCAGAGCCTGGTATGAGGAAGATCATTGCTGGAGGAGGCTGTCTGCTTTGTAGAGGAAAGGATCAGGTGGGTAACGAGGCATCTACTCTGCTTTCCCTCAAGGTACGCTTGCATTCAGCTTTGATCCTGTGACCGGAAAAGATCAACCATCCTGCTCCTGAATTAGACTTTTTTTTTCTAAGAATTGAGTCATTCTACTCCAAAATCAGATTCAGTAATCTCAGAAAGAGATGCAAGAAAATCAATTTCCTGATAGAGGGAAACAAATATCTTATCAAGAGCACTCTTGGGAGACAGACTGCACAGCCAGACGAACGAGTTCCAATGCAGAGGCAACAAAGACTGCCGAGCGACATGACATGAAGAGCAAATATTTAAACTGGTTTACCTATTCACTCAGGAAATGGGGTTTCAATGAAAAACTATCAAAACTGATGATAAATATTTTCTCCATCAAAGCCATTGCTTGCCCTGTACACAGGACCAAGACCCTGGGCTTAAAGAGCCAGTCTCCACGCAGCTCCACAACAGGTGCTGTGGCTCCCCACTCCAGCAGTGCAAAGCTGATGTTTGCTGTTATCGTGTCTGTCTGTGAATCCCCTGCATGGAAACACCAGAACTCACAAGACCTTCGATGTGTATACCAGGCCAGCTCATAGTTCAGATCTCAGGAACCATCACATTAAATTCATGGTTTAATAAGCTTTCTTGAAGGTTCTAAATGCAATCATTGTTTTAAAAACTTATCTGCTTAAAATAAAAAAGAATGCATTGCGAGGAACTGCTTAAAGGAAAACAAAAATTTATTTTTTTTTCCAAAAAGAAAAAAAAAAACTTTGCCCATCAGCTGCCAAGTAAACTTATTAAGTCTTTGTTTTACGAGGAATCATGAAACATGTCCAAAAGCAATTTTATATTGCTGCTAGGTACTACCCAAATACACTGCTACTCACATTTGTAGGTTGTTTTTTTCTTCTGTATCCCACTATAAACCCCTCAAAATGAAAGTACCACATCTTTTTATTCTCCTTTACTTTCTGTCACAGTTTTCTGAACCCAGTGGTCTTTCAATCAATGCCCAATGTTTCAAGGAGTGAAACAGCACATACTCTATTCACATGTTATTCTCTTCCCTAAAACTAACATGAATTATTTATCCATTTTAATGTGTTCTCCCTATGTGGGAGAAAAAAGATCTCCCGAGACTCAGAGAACAGAAATCCTGCATGATATGTGCTTATGTACAAGATTTCGCTTACAAATATGTCAGCAGGTAGAGCATGTTAACTTGATTTCACAGACAAGTAGAGCCCAAATCTTTGCTTACTGTTGCATACTTTGTTTGCATACTTGAGAGAGGAAGGCAGAGACAGAGAGGAAGAACAGCTAAAACCAGACCTGGCTTCTACAGATGTCATCACACAACATGAAGCCCATCAGAGAGTTAAGATATTATCAAAAATAATAATGATCAAAACATTTTTCCATAATACTAGCAAATGTGTGAGTACTGGAAGGAGGTATAAAGAGAAAGTCAGAGTTGTACAGAACTGTGGGATAAGAAGGTGGCATACATAGGGTAGCCAGAAGAAATATTTGGGAGTAGTGGCAGGTGTTTGGTGTAGTGGTTAAGATACCACTCAGACACATACATAATCTACGAGAGTGCCTGGGTGTTGAGTCCCAGCTCCACTTCTGATTCCAGCTTCCTGCAAATGCACACCCGAGGGAGGCAGCAGGTGATGACCCAAGTACTTGGCTCCCTGCCACCCACACAGGAGACCCACACTGAGCTCCACGCTCCTGGTTCAGCCTCACCCAGCCCTGGCTGTTAGGGACATTTAGCAAGTGATCTAGCAAATAGAAAATCTCTCTCTCTCTCTCCGCTCCCCCCCCCCCCACAAACACACACAACCATTTCTCTGCCTTTCAAATAAATGAAAATAAACTAAGTTATTATTTTAAAAAAAGAAAATATTGGGCTGTACAGGTGATATCAGTTTAAAAAGAAGTGGTCTATATACCCTAATAAGTGCTCGTTTTACTGAAACAGTTTTCAGAATCATGGGAATGAGGAGGTAGAGATGTTAACAAGGCTGCAGAGAGCAGACTTACAACCTTGGACATTAAGTTTTATGATTTCAACCTACCAACACAAAGGAAATACAGGATACATAATTTTTCTTCTTTTTTAAATAATTATCCTCCTGTCTTTGTAGCACCTAGTACCTTCAAACAGGATAATCCAAATGTTCACAGCCCTTCAAACAGTTTTCATCTTAGATTGGGGCCTTTCCCTCCCATAGATTTGCCTGTTGCTAAGTGTTCAAGTTAGATACAAATAATATTAAGATGCAGCAGTCTTTCTTCCAAGGCTGTTAGTAAAGACCTGAGAAATGGTGGGACATCTGGCATAGCCTGGGTATTATCACTGAAATACAGTATTTTCTAAAACCCAGAAATCCATTATAATGAAATGGCATCACCTAAATGATTCTACATAAAAAGTGTTATTTCCCCATCTTTACAAAGATTCTGAATAATACAACTCTGTTCATCTGTCTACAAATCCCATAAAAATAAATCACTTTGTGCAACAAATGCTTTCTTACTCTCTAAACATGTGAATGTATATGATTTTGCTGTCCTGGACAAATGAACTGGCTGGACTGTACCAGAGAGAAGGGCACCAATGTGGCTATTTCCCAGGCCTTGTCTGGATGCCTCAGTTACTGCTTAAACAAATGATATGAAGTATGCTTCGTAAAACTTGAATATATATGTATATCTATGTGAATTAGTTATTATGTTATGAAACATATTTGCATTAGCTAAATATAAATCATTTTTGGCAACATAAAGTAGAGATTTAAAAATGATTCAACTAGGGCCAGTGCTGTAGTGTAGCAGGTAAAGCCTCCGCCTGCAATGCCGGCATCCCATATGGGCACCAGTTCAAGTCCCTGCTGCTCCACTTCCGATCTAGCTCTCTGCTATGCCTGGGAAAGCAAGATGGCATGAGTTCCTGGGCCCCCGCACCCCCCGCCCCAGACCTTGCACCCCACCATGTGAAACCCGGAAGAAGCTCATGACTCCTTGCTTCAGACTGGCCCAGCTCCAGTCATTGCAGCCATATAGGGAGCAAACCAGCAGATGGAAGATCTCTCTCTCTCGTGTGCTTCTGCCTCTCTGTAACACTGGCTTTCGAATAAATGAATAAATAAATGCTTTTTTTAAAAAATGATTCAATTGATATTATTTAATTAAAAGATACTTATTTACATTTCAGCTATGTCATTTTTCTGTCTGTACAAAACTGGACAGTTTTTAATCTCCCAGTTTCTCAACTTCTTCCTCGTTTCCATTAAATTCCAATAGAATGAGTGGAAGCAATTGTCCTTTGAGAATGTGGGGCTGGAAGTTAAGTGAAACATTCTCATTTATTTTCAGGAAAAAGAATGTTTTCAAATCCGGGTTTGTGTTTGACAGGCCAATGGTGACATAATGACCATGGTAGGCTTTGGAATTTTACCTTTAGTTGAAATCTTTGCAGCAATCTCTATAATTTCTGTTATGGATAGGTCTTACCCAGAGATGTGAATGCACTCTCACATTTGTTAAGTGAAAAATACCTCTGTCAAATAGGCCATATGTTGTAGAAGTACTGCAGGACTCTCAAGAGGAAGCCATTTCTTCTACTAGATCATGGGGAGGTTTCTCTTTTCTTGTAGAATACTGAACTATCTTTTCCTTTTGCACTCAGCCAGTGTACCCAAGGCCTGCTTCCCCAGGTAAGTTTCAGTCCTTTCAGGATGATGTCACAGTGGCGTGGCCCCTCCTAATGGTCAGCCACCACCACTCCCAGGACCAACACGGGGGAGGAGCGATTACCTAGAATGGATGGGGTGGGGCCACGAGTCCTCACATTCCATTTCCTCCTACCTTTGATGTCTGCATATAATTCCCTGAGGTTTCCCCCCTGAGATTTTTTTTAACCTCTCTGAAATATTGGTTTTCCTGTAAGATCTGGCCCCCTGCTTTGTGCTTCTGAAGTTTCCGCAGGACTGAACACACTCAGTTGTTTAATCCACTTCTATAGGAACAACACTCTCATCCCAGAGGAAAGCTGCTACTTCATAAGCACTCTTGCTTTCCCCAAAGACACACTTTTTTCCTTTCACTCAAAATCTAATCCCCTTGGCTCTTTGTTGCCACACTATTTTTTTAGAAGAAAAATTAATTACACTAAGCATTTGAACAGTGAAAAACAAGTGTTCTGAACTGAATTTATCTCACCTCCTTAACATTCATTTTGTGATCATCTGTAGGTGCCCTAAAAGAAATCCTCTCTGACATTTGATTTTCATTTAATCTTCACTTTGGGTGATGTTTTCTGGGCCTCCACCTTGCTCCCTTCAACTCTGGGTTGCCTGGGCAACCTCAAACAGCTGGTTGCCCTAACAGGAACAGTAAATGGGATTAACTCTGGAGGAAACTAATTGAAGGAAGCATTAGTAGGCTCCCAATCAGAATTCTTTCAATACTAGCTGATTAAGTTACACTGCGCTGTCCTAAGTAAGAGTGTGAACCGTGGTGTGTACAGGCGGAAGACCTGTCACACGCTTGATGACTGAATATTCATAGCAGTTGTGACAGAACCTATCATATCCATGATAGTGACAGCTCTCTGCTTTGCAGGAGGGCACAAAATCATGTTACAAATCTTTTGCACACTACTCTTCTCATTCGCATATTCATGCATGAATTAATGCATTCATTCACTTACTTATCCATTCAGTATGTGTTTATTGAAAAACAACAGGTCATTATAGACATTCTCTGTGCTCTCGGGGTGAATGAGACTTGGGTTTTAACCTCAGTTTCAGTAGTTTCTGGCTCTGTGGTACTGGAGTTTCTTTAACTTTCTAAGTGTTTTTTTTTTTTTTCTTTCTTTCTTTCTTTCTTTTTTTTTTTTTTTTTGACAGGCAGAGTGGATAGTGAGAGAGAGAGACAGAGAGAAAGGTCTTCCTTTTTGCCGTTTGTTCACCCTCCAATGGCCGCCGCGGCCGGCGCATCTCGCTGATCCGAAGCCAGGAGCCAGGTGCTTCTCCTGATCTCCCATGCGGGTGCAGGGCCCAAGCACTTGGGCCATCCTCCACTGCCTTCCCGGCCCATAGCAGAGAGCTGGCCTGGAAGAGGGGCAACCGGGATAGAATCCGGCGCCCCAACCGGGACTAGAAACCCGTGTGCCGGCGCCGCAAGGCAGAGAGGATTAGCCTGTTAAGCCATGACGCCGGCCTCTAAGTGTTAATTTCAACATCAGTACAATCAGTTAACAAGTCCTACCTTGAAGAAATACTGCGAGGATTAAGACAGAACACACGAAACAACTATTACGACTGCCCAGGTTAGACCTTTTGTTAACCCACTTCCCCTTCTACCACAAGGCTGGAAGCTGGGAGAAAAACTAGAGGTGCCTTACTCAGCCTGGGATAAGGGACTTTATTTCAAGCATGAACCAAAAGGAGAATGAAGCTTTAGCAGGAGTAACTTAGAAGAAGTGACAGATAGGAGACACATTTTCAAGAAACAATGAAAAGAATGGTGAATGATGAATCAGAGAAAATTGTCAAAAGCAGATGTCCTGAGCTCGATGATCTCAGAGAAGGAGGTGTCACTGGGGAATTAGCAACCTGGAAAAGGAAGTTATTGTGGAGATAGGTTTAAGTATGGAGGCACAGTTGATTCTAGGGTGTAACAATCAAGGCCAGAAACATAACTCCCATTTTCGTATTTCTACTCTGCTCTCAGGCCCCATAGCTAAACAATGGAAAGGAGGCAGGTGAAGAAAAAAACGTAGTCAGCTGGAGTTATAAAAACCTAAAGTAGGGGCAGGTCTTTGGTGCAGAGGTCAAGGTGCCACTGGGGACACCCACATTCTATGTCAAAGTGTCTAAGAACATGACCTGGTTCTACGTCCAGCTTCCTGATAATGTGCCCAAATATTTCTGCCCCTGCCACCCATGTGGGAGACCTGAGTTGTGGTCCTGGCTCCTGGGTTTAACGTGGCCCAACCGTGGTAACTGCAGGCATTTGGGATGTAAACCAGTGGATGGAAGAGCTCTGTTTCTGTGTCTTTGACTTTCAAATAAACAACCTTTTTTAAAAAAAAAAAATCAGGCTGTTCATATGAGATAAAAAATTGGTATCCAAAAATTTAAGTTTTTTATACTTTTAAAAATAAGGGCTATGTTTTACTGCAGTAACAAATTAATTACCATATACCAGGGCTTTGGCCTTAGAAAAGCTTATGTCTTGCTTTCACTACACATCTAGCACAGGTTGGGAAGCTCTGTTCCATATGACACTCAGGGACCCAAGTGATGGAGACTCCACCATCTGGAGATGCAGACCTTTTATTCTTCCCACAATAAGAAAGAAAGGCATTTGAACTTCCATTGTCTTAGTCCTGAATGTTTCCTTAGAGCTTCTTAACCAGAACTAGCCCACATGACCCTACCCACTACACGGAAGCTGAGAATTGCATTCTTCCAGCTTGGAAGATGGTATGAAGCAGACATCACAGACTGCTTAGTAATCTTGCACTAGACACCTTTACAGATTGAAACACTGTGTTTCTGGCATAAGTGGCTTAAATCTATAAAGTTGTACTGATTGATTAAAAAAATAAGGCATAAGCAGCTTTAATGGCTGAACAATCTATTTAAGGGAGGGGCTCAAACAATGAAAAGACAGGTTGAACTATTAACAGAAGCTATTCTCTTTGCAATCAGCCTCAAAGTGTGCTTATTCCATTGAATAAGCTCAAGATCATTTCACTTCATCAAAGTTTTCCCTTTTCCAAATACAAATCTGTGAGAGATCAGATTTTGTATATTTTACCAACACAACAAATTGTGGCATGTTGAATTGCAGAAGCAGACATGAGAATTTCCCTGTCTTCTATTAAACTAAATATCAAAGAGAAACTATTCTGTTAAAACAGAACTTAAATCTGCAAAAAACTGTAACTCACTGCCACTTTTCACATCAAATATTTTTGTTTTGGAAAATATAACTGTTTTCCACTAGACTGTGTTTTTTATATTAATGTGTATTATTATTATTATTATTTAAATATTTATTTATTTATTTGAAGGGCAGTGTAACCACAAGAGAAGGGGAACAGAAAAAGGGGAGAGACAGAGACAGACCTTCCTTGCACTGGTTAACTCTCCCCAGATCCCTGCAACAGCTTGGGCTAGGCCAGGAGCAAGAATTCCATCCAGGTCTTCCACGTGGGTGGCAGAAAGTCAAGCACTTGGGCCATCCTCTGCTGCCTCCCAACGTGTTGGCAGGGCCCTGCAGCAGAAGTGCAGAGCAAGCACTGTGATCCAGAACGCAGGTGTCCCAAGCACTGCCTGCTGCACCACATGCCTGTCCCTTTATCATTCTGAATAAACCAATATTTTCATTTCATCAATTTTGATGTCAAGTGCACTGATTTTGGTAGACAGAACCTTCTTTAACATAAATTTTAAGAATGCAAAGGTGTATAGAGACTAAACATTTAAGGATCATTTTTTATACCAACTCATGTGGGTCATGCAGACTTAAGCACTTCTGTGAACCAAGCAAGTTCACTGTGAGGGGATGGAGCCTCAGAATTTCTGTATTCTCTACAGGTTAGAACAGGGAATTCAGGGACTGGGCTCCATGAAGGCTATACTGGCCCACTGCTGGGTTCTGAGGTTCATACGGATCCTCTTATGGATCTAAGTTTTGAGTGAGGCATAGAACCAATATGTAGGAGGGAATGATTTGGCTGGTGAATAAGCCTTGCTTGTTCTTTGTTCGTTATAATTCACAAAAATGTTCATAAAACCTTTGCTTATTTTTTTAAAATGGTCACCCAATGTGTTACAACATGTTAGTGAAAGTTCAAAAAGCTGCTAACAGGAAGTATGAAGACAGGATAGATGTGAGACGGAAGAAGAAAGTGGGAACCTGTAAAATGATTTTCTCATTTGCAAATCTGGAGATGCTTGAAGGACTTCTGGAAGAGTGTTAAGGCACTGCAGGAGCAGCCGCCTGGCAATTTCATTCCTCAGATGAGTGATGCATTTTACAATTCTCCTTCTTTTTATTTACCCTTCAAGAACGCCCTTGTTCAGTCCATCCCCATTTAATCTGAATAATAATTATATAAAAATGCAACAGGAGGAGGGGATGTAGACAATCTATAGCATGGGTTTCGAGGGATCTGCCCAGCTTTGAGGTCTTGTAGGCCACACCATGTTACTTTCCATGCCTGTTTTTTATTTGAGTGTCTACACTCTCCAAACTATTTTCCTTTAGAAAGAAATAAAAATGTGAACTCCTTTACAACAAGGTAGAAACAAGATTTGATACCTGCTTGGTCCCCCCTTCTCCAAGACAGAGCCCATCTTTCTAATCTGTCCTAGCTAGACATTATATATGTCTTATACCTTGAATCAGTCACTAGAAAGGTTAAAAAAAAGGAGCTGAGTAGAGAGGAAGGAAGAAAATAGGAATGTTTAAACTCTATAGAATAAATAAATAATTCAGCGATATTAACCTCTCAACTACCTGCATTCTTTGTAGCTCAAATGGTGAGCCAGCCTTGGGAGAGAAATGGTGTTTATCATTTATTTAATACACATGGCTGCAGCCCAAGGAAGAAAAGTTTAAAAGCAATGTCACCAGGCACAGGATCACACCAGGAGTCGACGAGCTCACCTCGTGTTTCTCCCAGAGGCAGAGCTGACGTGAATTCATTCAGGGCCATTCTATTATTCATGCAAGGAACTGTCTATCACGAATGCAATATGAAAAGGAGGTGCGCCCCATGTGAGGCATGAAATATCATATCTAATAACTGGCAGTTTAATTTTGAGATTTCAGGACTGCTCATTTAAAAGTACCTGAAGCAAAGTTCTAAAGCAGAGAATGATAAAGAAAATCATTGTTACACTTTAAGAAATCTTGTACCATTTCTGCTGGAAAATACAAGAAACTGGGTCAAAAAGAAGATATGAAAAATAATGCGAAAAATGACAATAGAATGTGATGACAGACAGTGCCTCAGAACTTTTCATAACTCCTTAGCATACTATGACATAGTCTTTGTAATTACCTTTGAAAACTTGCCATTTCCTTTCCTAAGTCTAATTTTCTAATGAGAAAAAAATCCACAACATTTATATTGCAATCTCCAGTTAACAAGGAAACCCAGATCTTGAAGCACAATCATTTTTATCTGCTGATAAGCTGTGGAAATTATCCATTGTAACAAACTAATATGAATAGTTAAAAATTGAGACAAGCGGCAAATTCAGGACCAGAACCGTATCCTGCATACAATCCAGTGTTCTTTCTACCACACTCTATGACCTTGAAATTTGCCTTTTAAAAACAATATGATATTAATGATAACTATTTACATTCTGCTATGCACACAGTAGAGTCAAGTACATCTGGCAGGTGCTCAGACCCCTTCTCACTTATGAACGTGGATGCTTTTTGTTTTTGCATAAAAGAAGACTACTGTCTGCAACTCCTGAGTTCCGTGTGCTGTGGAGACGGGTGGTGGTGTTGGTGGCAATTGCTAGGTTTGTGAGATTCCTCGGGTCTAGGCTTTGCAGAAGAACCAAAATGAAAATAGTGGGTAGAGATGATAGAAAGAGGAAGTCTATGCCCATTCACCCAGAGAGGGAATAAAGAGGTCAAACAGAGACAGGGGTTATGGACCCAAGACTGGATGCCCCAGGGATGCAAGTTGTAATCAGTACCCTGCCCAAGGCGGTGGTCTGGAGCAGATGTTGTCTGTGAATGGTTCGCCTGTGCCAGCTGTAGCAGGATGAGTAAGTGGAATGGTTCAGATTACACACAGGATTCAGACGGACTCATGCATATGGGAAGTATTAAGCTGGTTTTCCTGTTGTATTTCTAGTCTAGCCCTGAATTCTCTCCAGCTGGGCACTTTTCCTCCTAGCATGTAGGAAAGTAGAAGCAACAACCAGAGCCTCTGACCACTCACCACTGGTGAGGTTGGCTCTTTTCTTAGGGTCACGGAGTCCCAAGTGCACCTCTGGCCACTTCTGGTAGAATGTGGAAACCATCAAAGTAAGGTATTTGTAGGAAAAGGAAATGGGAATAGGGGAAGAAAAGTGACACGGATTGAGTGAGAGGAGACAGATGTTAGCCCCAAGTAAACATCAAAGCCTCCAACTGGAAGTCAAAGAATAATTCAAACAATTAATCAGTCTTTGCCTACAGACCACGATGCCAAACAGCTGACACTAATGGTGTCAGAGCCTCTGTGGGCATATAATTAAGTTATTCAGATCAAGTCATGTTCTTCAGTGAAATACTCAGGCACACACACACATACACACTCTTCCCTGTGCTAGTTTTGCTCCATGTGTTACTCGAACAACTACACTCCAGGTCTGCCACTTGGGGATTTACAGAGGTTTGGAATTTAAGAAATATAGAATGGGGATGAGCTAAAAGAGGGAACACTGTTGTGTCTGAATTGAGAGACGAGAACTTGCTGTGAAGTTTTCTTACAGTTTGATCTCTGAGAAACCAGGACTAAACATCACTCAAGAGCCTAGATACTCCAGGTGCCATTATGCTCAATAACAATGACCCCCAGTGAATAAACAGAGAGGATAGGAGAGGAAGGATGTGGAAGGTTCTAAGGCTATTGGAAAAGAAGAGGCAGAGAGGCCAGGGGAATAGTTTGAGTGGTTGGGAGAGAGATCACATAAAACATGCAGCTTGCTGCCCAGCAGTGCTGATGAAAGTCTACCTGGGCATGGGAAGACACATAGCTGATTCTGAAAACAAAGAAGACACACACAAGGTAGACACATCATATACTCAAAAAGTGGCCAGAAAAGCATTCAGTACAGTGCCCATTCATAATGGGCTCTGAAAACACATTAGTGCCTGCCCTTTCTATATGATGTGCGTGAATGACACTGAAATAAGATCACCTACACTGTTCACAGAACGGTTCTTAAAATGCTGAAATTACGGTGCAGCAGGTGAAGCTGCTGGGGCCATGCGAGCATCCAATATCAGTGCTAGTTTGAGTTCCAGATGTTCCAATTCCAATGCAGCTCCCTGCTAATGCAGGGAAAGCAGCAAAGTATGGGTCAAGTACTGGTCCCTGCTACTCACAAGGGATACCTAGATGGAGTTCTGGGCTCCTGGCTTCACCCTTGGTCCAACCCTGGCTGTTGTAGTCAGTTGGAGACAGCTGGGGCGTGAACCAATGGTTGAAAGATCTCTCTCTTTCTCTCCCTCCACCTTTTCTCTGCCACCCTGCCTTTGAAATAAATAATTTTTAAAGCTAAGTAAATGAAAATACTAAAAATTAATCATATGCATACACTATATACATGCCACGCTTAGGTATATTTCCAATAGAATGGTAAGCATTTAATTACCAAAATATATTTATGTAAAGTGCTTGTTGCAGCAGTCATCAGAAATTATTAAAATGGACATCAAAAAGTAGAAAGGATAAATTAGGATAACATATAATAGGATATTGTGGTTATTTATTCTCAGTGCAATACTCTATTGTGAAAATAAGGATAAATACCACAAGATACTGTTGAGCAAAGGATACCAGACACAAGAATTGCATGCCACATAAATCCATGTCTGTATATATAAATTTCAAAAACAAGTGAGAAGAAGCTATACTGCTGGCAGTCAGCAGAGTGGCTACTCTTGGCAAATGAGGGCAGCAGTGACAACGATGATGTTCTTAAATAGCAGTGGCTATGTCAGAGTCAGGTGGTGCCCTGTTTAAAGTGAGAACATATCCATGAAGGTACACACATGAAATTCTTTGTGTTTAATGACTAGGGCACAAAGTACATTGTCATCATGTAATTTATAATACTAGGCACAGATGAAACTCTTCCTGGAGAGGCAGGAGAGCACTGTAATGGAGGACGCATAAATCATATTAAAGTTGAATAATACCATGATTGGATGTTCACTAGTTCTGTAATTGAGGCAAATTTATATATGCTTTAATTTTCTTGCTTGTAAAATTAGGATAAAACCAATAATATCATAAGGCTATTATGAAAATTTAAAGAGATGACAAATGATAAGTGCTAATAGTGACTGTTAGTAATGCTCTCCTCCTATTCTCACTTTCTCAGTCTGTGTATGTGTGTGTTCTATCTTTGTAGTGTGACAACTGTCCTTTTCAAGGCTATTGCATATCTTGGTCACAAAATAAAATGTAGGCAACTCTTAAACCCACTGTGACACCTGCCTCTGCAATGGAAAGTTTGTTGGTGTTGTTTCTTCTTATTGGACAATCACTGCCACAGTTTCTGAGTTAGATGCCAACAGATTCTATTAACGTTCCCTTCACCTATTCCAGCACATGTAGCCTTCTTCATTTTCATTCTCTGCAAACCATACCGCCATCCCTCATAAATCAAAATTGCAGTTTCAGTGTGAGTGTATAGAACACACTGCAAGCCTGTTGTAGAACCTGTTCCCTGCCAGAAATTAGGTACAGTTCAGGTAATGAATGACTCCTTGTCTTCATGGGAAAGTTCACCTGCTGGAAGACTGAGCATGTGCAAACTTCTTGATTGACATCAATGCTCCTGGAAATAGAGATGGCCAAAGCCCTGGAGAGGGGATGATGGGACCTCAGGAAGCTGTGCAGAGCTGGCAAGGCAGAGGTAGAAAGGGGAAGGCAGTGAGTAAAAGCAACCTCAATGCCTCCAAAGCTTTACATACAATTTCTGAAATGTTCATAGCAATTGCATTCTGTACTTTCTCATGTTTTCTTTTCACATGTTCTACATACTTTCCCTCCCTAATTCTCAGATTCCTTTACTTTTCTTCGTTTTATGCTTTTATTTCCCTGTCAATCCAGATTTGTTAGTATGTATTTACTGAACTTATAAATAGAACTGTGCCCTGGAGGAAAATCCAGAAAAATTAAATACCTTGTACTCAATTTATTTTGAAATTAATATTACAGCAAGTGAACCAAAATTTTATTTCTTTATATACTGATTAATGAACCTACAATTTGGCAGACATAAAAGCTTCTTTCAGAGCTTTTTTCCCCTCCTCCTCCTTTAAACGGTTTTTAAAATGTAGCTTTACAGACAAGTTCCCGTGCAGGGGGGAGCGGGGGTGGTGAGACTGGAAGTCTGATCCTTCAAACCTTCCCTTTTCTCTCAAATCTCAAGCTTCCCTTCTTTTGCCCAGCGTCTTACACAAGCAGGCGGATGTTTTTCCTCTTTTATTTTTTAATTGCTTATGTTGATGTGCAAGACAACATTTTCAATGAGATGCAAAGGGAGCTGCCCACACAGCAATAAAGGGGGCTTTGTGGAGTGCTCAGCATGTGCTGTGTCTCTCTGAAGCCCTTAGGTCCATACCCCAGCTCTACAAAGGGGTCAGTACATTTCAGCCTCTCTCCTGCCCATACCAAAGAGATGCTCTGACTGTGAGAAAAACAGCAGGTAGAATAGCCATGGACAGAAGCTTCCCCTTCCCCTCACTGCATATATCACTGCTTTTCTACTGACAGTCAATTATTACATTGCAAATAACAGTTGTACTTTATGAAGCTTTAATGAAATGCTGCCAGGATATGGGAAACCAGAGCTATTTCACTCAAAGATTTTTGCTATTCAATTAGCTCTCCCTGTTAATACAGCCTGATAGCAACTGTGATTAGAAAAAAATAACATACACTAATTTACACCTGAATGACATAAGAAAGGTTGCTAAGTGCTTGGGAAGGAACTTATTTTTGATGTAGGGAGTAATATACTTTCTGGCAAAGGATAGAATTCTTGGTAAAGTCCACAGAAAAATGAACGAATAGAAATTACCTATGTTGGTGTACCATCATCTCAAGACAAATGTTCATTTAAGTAAGGATATTCCCTTTTCAATATAGCTATTAGCAGGCTCAAAGGCCTTTATTCAACAGGGGTAGTAGAGACTATTGATTTCTATCCTTTCTCAGGTCTCAGCGTGAGTTGTAAGCACCCAAACCCAGGTAGTCTCCATTAAGATTAATGTTGTTGGGAAAAAATGCAGATGGCGTTGTCTGGGTAACAGGCTTGGGTACAGAAAGCACAAGAGATCTGTGGTCCTCTTTTCTTAAGGCAAGACAAAGGAAGGTTCCTACTTCATAGTGCGAGCTCGCTGTTGAGACATGAAGATAGAAAATGATGAGTGACACTAACATTATCCTTAGAATTTTCCGGGGTTGGTACACCCACTGAGTAGTGGGCAAACAATGATACAAATAATAGACTTAGGGGCTTCCATATTTTATAAAGATGAGTAAAGAAAGTGATATCCTGAGAGACTCATGAAGCGTAGGACATTGTGGCGACCTTGAGGAGAAAGGAACTATCCAAATTTATAAGTGTTACAGTGAAGTCAGGTGGTGAGTTATTAGCTTCACCTCCTATTCTTAAAGACTTTTAAAAGTTCAATCTGAGATTCCTTATAAAAATCTCCAGCAAAGCTTCCGAGATCAGACGAGATCGGGTGCGTTCAGAGTGGTATTCCAGCAAAGCAAATTTAAGAAGAATTCTTGCTGCACCTGTGTAAACCATTCAGGCCAAATATAATGTGATCAGTATTATTTTGTGATCAAGAACAATTTTTCTATGCCGGCGCCATGGCTCACTTGGTTACTCCTCCACCTGCAGCGCCGGCATCCCATATGGGCGCCAGATTCTGTCCCGGTTGCTCCTCTTCCAGTCCAGCTCTCTGCTGTGGCCCGGGAGGGCAGCGGAGGATGGCCCAAGTGCTTGGGCCCTTGCACCCGCATGGGAGACCAGGAGAAGCACCTGGCTCCTGGCTTTGGATTGGTGCAGCGCAACACCGTAGCAGCCATTTGGGGGAGTGAACCAATGGAAGGAAGACCCTTCTCTCTCTCTCTCTCTCTCACTAACTTTGCCTGGCAAAAATAATAATAATAATTTTTCTTTCAGATTTTTTTTAAAAATTTATTTGAAAGGTAGAGTTATATATAGAGAGAGGTCTTCCATCCACTGGTTCACTCCCCAAATGGCCACAACGGCCAGAGCTGAGCCAATCTGAAGCCAAGAGCCTGGAGTTTCTTCTAGGTCTCCCACGCAGGTGCAGGGGCCCAAGCACTTGGGCCACCCTCTTTTGCTTTCCCAGGCTATAGCAGTAAGGTGGATCCGAAGTGGAGCAGCCAGGACTTGAAGAAGCACCCATTTCGGATGCTGCCACTGCAGGTGGTGGCCTTAACTGCTATGCCACAGTGCTGGCCCCCAGATTATTTTTGATCAAAAGAAGGGTGACTGTAGAGAGAAGTGTTGTATTTTATTTATAAAAGTTTTATGTTTGTTTACTTATTTATTTCAAAGGCACAGTGAAAAAGAAAGGAAAGTGAAAAGAGAGGAAAGTGAAAGAGAGGAAAAAAGGGGGAAAAATAAGAAAGAACTTTCATTCACTGGTTCACTCTATATGTCCTTAACTGTGGGACGGGCCAGGATGAAGTCAGGAGCAAGGAAAGTCTACTGGGTCTCCCATGGGGGTGGCAGGAATCTTGAAGGACTTGAGTCATCACATGCTGCTTCCCAGGATACATTAGTGGGAAACTGGATCAGAAGCAGAGTAGCCAGGACATGACCAGGAACTCGACGCGGGATGCAGGCATCACAAGGGGAGGGCTTAGCCCACTGCACTGCAGTGCCAGCCCCCAGTGCTGGATTTTAATGAAAAACCATGCATCATCTGTTATACAGTCACCAGAGTTACCCCTGTTCAAAGTCTTTGAGGTATTTCCATCTTCTTTAAATTGCAGGTAACTGACAGATATGCGGAGTTCACCTACTGTGGGCAGAGATTCAGTTGACTTTCACCCCAACTATGGAAAAAACCTTATTTGATAAATGGGTTTGGATTCTACTTGTATCACATAACAAATTAACACACAATACCAGATTTTCAATTCTTTCTATTTTCTGAAATATTTCGCTACAATTATCCAAAGTTTTCATTTTTCTCCCTCCTGTCTGACTCAGCATCAAAGAGATCTAAAATCCAACTGCTCGGATGTCGAAATTCTCTTTTTCATCTCAGGCATTCCTCCTTTGAAATGCCCGATCTCTAGAACTATTAATCAACTGACCTTTGCCGCCAGCTCTCACAAGGTGGTTTACTGATTGTTCAGGAATAAAATCCACAAGAGCCCTAGAGACTCTGTGCCCCACCCAGGATGTTTCTTATCTTCTCTGGGTTGGACAGCAACAGGTGACTTTCTTCTTACAGCAAGACCTGATGATGCTGACCTCTACCTAGGCCCTGAGCTCTAAAATGCAGAGACAGTTAAGAAATCCTCCCACACTTTATTTTATTTGGAGTCAGCTAACTGCCCATGACTATCCTGCCCTTGCATACTCGGAATAAAAAAATCCATCTCTATCCTTCCTCAAGCCTCCCATTAGACTGGTGAGTAACTCCTTTATTTACCCACCTCTGTAAAACCCTAGGCTAGCTTCCTTTTCTTTGAAATGTGCCTCATTACTTGAGGATGTTCCTATTTGAACAGCCTGAATAAAATCATTTCCTCAATCATCCAGTGCATTTTGTCTTTCAAAAAAGGGTCTGGGATACAAAGAGACATGCATTTGTCAAAAAATCATGAAATGATGCAAATCAGGTTTGTGCATTACCTTAAATACAAATTTTACCTCAAGTAAAAATAGGGGCCATAAGTAAGCAATGAAGTATGTTTAATGGTGTGGTTTAAGAGTAAAGCATGTGGGTGTTTGCAATATATGTGTGTGTGTGTGTGTATAGGATGGAGTGATACATACATTGGAAGATGACTAAATGGTTTTTGATAAAGAAAATGTAGTGAAATGTTAATTACAGAATTTAGATGATGAGCTTGTTAGTGTTCATGT
This sequence comes from Lepus europaeus, assembly GCF_033115175.1. Lineage (NCBI taxonomy): Eukaryota > Metazoa > Chordata > Mammalia > Lagomorpha > Leporidae > Lepus > Lepus europaeus. The sequence continues at coordinate 68,848,119 of NC_084837.1, read as the reverse complement.
TGATATTAATGGCTGCATTTATTACCTGACACCAAAAATGGCAGCGTTTCTTCTTTCACAATTTCTGTTTAAATCTGTGTCAGACACCTTAACCAGTAAAAAAAGGAGGACAATGAACAAAAGGCATAAAGATTGAGGTAAAGAAAATGAAACTCTTAATTTTCAGAGGGTAGGGCTATCCACATGGAAGTGTCTAAAGACCGTAGGGCAGTCACTAGCAGCAGTAGGTGAACTTGGTTAGAAGGTCAATACATGGATTTTAATTATTCTTTTATATATCAGGACAACAATTGAAAAATGAAAACAAAAATAGCATTTATAATAGCATCACTAAAATTAAATAGATAAAACAATAAATACAGGAAAAATACAATGAAATGTGTTAAAGATCCCTACTTTGAACTATGAAATGTTTCTAAGAGAAATAAACTAAATAAATGTAGTTCCTCATGTTTTTTAATTACCTCTAATTTACTGATTACTAAATTACTATTTTTTCTAATTACTCAATATTTTTATGATGGTAATTCTCCTTAGACTGATTCAGAGATTCAACTAAATTTCAAGTGATCTCACATTTATGATAATAAGAATAAAATAATAAATAAAATGTATGAGTGAGCTATTCACATTTTGAGAATATTTGGGAACTTTTAAAGATAACTGGTCCATCAAAGAAGGAGGCACCTTTCTCTGAAGGGAGGAGAGAACTTCTACTTGGACTATGACCTTGTCTAAATAAGATCAGAGTTGGTGAACTCAGAGGCTTCCATAGCCTTGGCAACTCATGACAAGAACCTCGGGTGATTACTGACGTCATAAATAAGACTGTCAATTGTTAAATCAACAACAGGAGTCACTGTACACCTGCTCCCCATGTAGGACCTCTGTCCTTAATGTGTTGTACAATGCGAATTAATGGTAAAGCTACTACTCAAACAGTACTCTATACTTTATGTGTCTGTGTGGGTGCAGTCTGTTGAAATCTTTACTTGGTATATACTAAGTTGATCTTCTGTATATAAAGATAATTGAAAATGAATCATGATGAAGAATGGGATGGGAGAGGGCGTGGGAGATGGGATGGTTGCGGGTGGGAGGGAAGTTATGGGGGAAAAGCCTCTATAATTCAAAAGTTGTACTTTGGAAATTTATATTTATTAAATAAAAGTTGAAAAAAAAGGTAACTGGTCCAGTTCTTAGTTGAACAGTGATTTTATCTAGCCTGCTGATTTTGCAAAATATCATGAAAGCAAGGAGGTGTCTTAGTGGAAAGAGCATACAGTGAGCGAAATAACTCAGGTTTCAGTGACATCTGGAACTATAAGTCTCATCAGTCATCTTAGACAAATGACTGAACCTTCATTCATTCAATACTCGGCTGGTAGACTCTGCTAACCTCAAAAAAACACTTACTGAAATCTGAAAATCATTCAATTTATAAAATATCATATTTATATAATTAAGAATAAAAGTAAAGCTCCTGAATAAAAAGAAGCTCTTGAATTAATATATAGTAAGTTTTCAAAAGTTTAATTTATTGTATATTAACATGAATTTAAGATGTGGTAAAACTTGCTTTAAATTTTGAGAAATCAATAAGGGATCTTAGCTCAATTTCTAACAATTTTGCATTAATAGTGAGCTACACTGTTATTTAACTTCTAAATCATATTTGTTTATGCATGGTTCAATCTCAACTGGTGCACTGACAAATACATAGGGAGTGCCATTTCAAAGATTTTTTTTTCACATGTTGAACAGTGTATATGCAGATACACAATATTTATGAGATTGAAAAATAGGCCTAAATTGTTTGAATAAATTTTTTTTAATTATAGCATAGTCAATAAAAACATAATGCAGGTTGACCATTTCTCACCCAAAAATCTGAAATCTGCAATGGTTCAAAATCTGAAAGCTTTTGCGTGCTGACATAACACCACGAGTGGAAAATGCCACATGTGACCTCATGAAATGGGTCACAGTCCAAACACGGATACACTAAAATACTGCATAAAATTAACTTCAGGCTATGTTTACAAGGCATATATGGAACATAAATAAATTTTGTGTTTAGATATGGGTTCTACCTCCCAAGAAATTTCAATATGTACAATCAACTGCTCCTAACTCTAGAGAAATCTGAAGTCTACTTCTGGTATCGTGGATTTCAGGCAACTGATATTCAACCTATATAGGAAACACTTGAAAATATAAATGACAGGGAATTAAAGAAATTCTGAAGCAGGCATTGAGTACAGTGGTGAAGACGCAGATTGGAATGCCCGCATCACATGTCTGAGTGCCTGGGTTGGAGTATGCACTGTACTTCCACACCAGCTTCCTGCTAACATATATTCTGGCAGGCAGTGGGTGATGACTCAAGTCGCTGGGTCCCTGCCATCTACCTGAGAGACTCAGATGAAGTTCAGGCTCCTGGCTGCACCCTGCCCCAGCTCCTGCTGTTGTGGGCATTTGGGGAGTGAGCCAGTGAATGGAAGGCTTCTCTCTTTTTCTCTCTCCCTCTCTCTCAAAGAAAAAAAAAGAAAAGGATGCAGAGAAACCAAATCCTCAAACACCTTCTGGTAGAAAGATAAGATGGTGCAGCCTCTATGAAAATAACTCTTTTAGCTTTTAAATGTTTAAAGACAGAGGATGCTTATGACCCAGGAATTCCACTCCTAGGTATATACTCAGGGAAATGAAAACATGCCTACAAAAATTGTGTGCAAGAATTTCTAAAACAGCACTATTCATAATAGTAAAGTGGCAAGAAAATCTAAACTGTCCATCAACTGATAAATGGACAAATAACCAAAATGCGGTAAATTCCTACAATGGAATATTAACTCAGCCACAAAATGGAATGAAGTACTAATACACGCTACATCCTAGGTAAACTTCAAAAACTTTGTTAAGTGAAATGTGCTCATCAGAAAAATCACTATTATCTGACTCTGTTAAATAAGAACTATTCAAAAACAGGCAAATCTACGGGAACAGGAAGCTGTTTGGTGACTTCTTAGAGCTGGGCACTAGCAGATAGGGAGGTAGACGGGTGATAGCCCAAGAGTGCGGGATTTCTTTTTGGAGGGGATGAAAATGTTCTAAAATTGATGGTAGTGATAGTTGAGCTGTCACAAATTAAAATGAATCTAAGATCAAATACATTTAAATACCAAAAAACTCCAAAAATACTTCAGAAAAGTATAGTTTCTGAAGAAAATTAAATGAAAAGAATATTGATGCAAGACTTTTAAACAGAAGAAGAACAAAGTAGGAGAGCAGCCAGTGGAGATATCTGTAGAGTGCTGTTCACTTCACTTGCCATGCAATGTTATGTGTGCTACCAAAGCAACAGTGAGCAAAACAGACATCGTTTCTTCTGTGATAGTTTTTTTTTTTTTTAATAAAATTGGGAGCATCACACAATAAGTAATCAAACAGATGAATAAACAAACAAAAAAAATCAATACATAAAATAAGTCACACAGCAAATTAAATATAGCACTGTAGAATTCTGGCTTAGACATGTTTCTCCCTGTTCCTCCCTGCTATATACAACTCTAAAACCTGAAAATAAACCAAAAACCACCAAACGACAACTCTGAAAATCAGTAAGAAGATGAACTGATTTGGCACACTGGAACAGAAGGTAAAAACAAGCCACAGGATATCTCAGGTCCCTCCTTCCAAAGAATCGTATCCAAGCCCAGCATTTCCTGACACCAAACTTGCATCAGAAGGCAGCCAGTTCAGCTCATTCCTACCATAGACGAAAAGAAGTCCCTCTGAAAACAGCAGGTGGGTCTGGTACCACCAGCAAGAAGCATCAGTCAGGAGCCTTGCTAACAGTGGCCAGAGGAAGCCCTGTCTTCCTCTCCCAGGTTTGAATTTCTCCCAGTCCTACCCTTCTCTTGGCCAAGAGAGGCCAAGGTCACCAGCCAACATAAGCAAGGACATTTCTACCAGGAGCACTCTTCAGTACAGTAGCCTATTGGTCCCCAGGGGCTGAGATCCATCTCCTCTGAATAGAGACTCCAGGATGACAGAACAATACAAGTAGGCAGATTCTACCACATCAAGTGCTCAGCTGGTAAAATATCCTTTCCTCCAGATACCTGAGACGTCTCTTCCCCATCGGGAGACAGAAAGAACACCCACCTCCTCAGGCAGAACCAGGATGGATATATGGGAATCCCAGTTAAACAGATAAACCCTGAATACCTGAATAATATCACAGAGACTGGAAATTAAGGTGCCATGAGAACCAAAATTCAGAAATGTAGCCAAGGACCTAAACAAGGTAGCTATTTGCTAAAAACAAAAATTTAAATAAGATGTAGAGACTTCTAAGACCACAGACACAGACACAGAAGCACATCACCCATCATACTAAGAACCATGAAAATTCCAGTGAATCACTGACAACATACTGAGAGGAATCAGATGTTGGGATCATCTGACAAGGATTTTAAAGCAGCTACCATAAAATAGTTCAAAAGATCAAATATAAATTCTTTTGAAAAAAATAAAAGATAGTGAATCTCAGGAAAGAAACAAGTTTTATAATGGAAATCACAAAACCAAAAATAAAATATCCAAAAGGAAAAACATGCTGGATGGCCTCAGTTCTACTATAGAAATGACAGAGGACACAATCAATAAGCTCGAGGAGACAGCAATATAATTTACCTAATCTGAATAACGAAAAGAAAAGAATCTGTTGGGAAAAAAAGGAGCAAAACAATCACAGCTTCTGGGACCTGTGGGATAATGACAAAATGGCCAATATTCCTATTATCAGTGTTGCAAAGAAGAATGAGAGCAAAACTGAAAGAATATTTACATAAATAATAGGAGAAAACTTCCTAAATTTGGGTAAAGGAACAAGTCTACAGATTCAAGACTCTGGAAAAACCCCAAGCATGATGAATCAGAAGGAATACATCCCAAGAAATACTATTAACTTCTAAAACTAAAGAAGGAGTACAAATTTTGAAAGCAGCCAGAGAAAAACAACACATTACCTATAGGTGAAGAACAATTTGAATGACATTTGGATTTCAAATCATAAATCCCAGAAGCCAAAAGAAGCAGCACAACATTTTTCAAGTGCTAGAGGAAAATAATTCTCCACTGTGAATTTTATATCTAGCAAAATTATCCTTTAGAAATACATCCTCAGACATGAAAAAGAACTTTAAAAAAAAAATCATGAGCAGGCACATCCTTAAAGACAGCTAAAGAAACTTCTTCAAACAAAAGGAAGTCTTTAAGAAATCTTGAAGCCGAAATCTTAGAAAGTAGAATTAATAATGAAAAGAACAGAAATACGGATACATACAACAAATTATCTCTTTCATTATTTTTATAAATCAGATTTGATGATGGAAATACAAATTATAACTCCATCAAATTCAAGTCAATGGCATTAAAATGGGAAATACGAAAATAACGTAATCTCTATGCTTCACTTGAATTCCTAACATGTTGATGTCCATAGAGTAGAATAAGTGATTCATAGATATTATAATACCAGAGAGCTGCCCTTAGACAAGCTATTATGTTCAAAAGAACTAAGTAAACACAGGTGGACTCCTCAAACATGTTAACTAACCTACAGGAAGACAAGAAAAGTGGGGGAAGAAGGACAAGATGAAACAAACAGAAAAAAAAATGGTTCTAAATCTATAAATAAATGTATCAGAGTTCTCCAGAAAAGGAGAATCAATAGGATAATATATTCATCCTATTGATTTTTTTTCTATATACGTCTATATATACATATATATGACATATATATTATATATGTGGAAGACACACACATACACATATATCTTCAAAGAGTTAAGAGCAAATGTGTATTGTAAAAAAAAAAAAGCTATGTAAGGATTTCAAAAAAAAATTTGCACCAAAATAAACTTATCTGTTAATTCCATTTTTCCACAAACTTTTTGGAATATGAAAATTTATTATGGGAGTTGGCTCACACAATTATGGAGGCTGAAAAATCCCACCATCTGCCATCTGTAAACTGGAGAACTAGGGAAGCTTGATGGTGCAAATGAGTCCAAGTCTGAAAGCCTGGGAATGAGAGGCAGCAATGGAGTATCTCCTAGTTCTAGCCCAAAAGTCTTAGAAACTGGAGATGTGTGAGTTGGGGTGGTGGAACGGGAGCCCAAGGATCTCAGTCCTGAGGGCCATGAGATCTAAGGTCAAGAGCATAGGAAGATGCATGTCCTGGCTCAAGAAGGTAAGGAAAATCCATTCTTCCTCTACCTTTTTTGTTCTATTCAGGCTGACAGAGTGGGTGATAGCTAACCACATCTGTGAGGATCTTCTTTACTAAGTCTGCTGATTCAAATGCTAACTTCTTCTTAAACAGCCTCACAGACATACTCAGATACAATGTTTTACCACCTATCTGGGCATCCCTCCACCCGCCCAGTGAAGTTAACATGAAAAACTAATCATCACAATATCCTAAAAAACTTCAAAAATTTATGGAGAAATATAATTAAAACTAAGAGTTTTCTTTTTGCTGCAGTTTTGAAAAGCATGCAATTTCTTGTGCCAAAAGCAGACTTATACCAAAATAAACTCATACTTTAATTCTATTTTTCCATTAATTTTTAAAACTTTCATATTAGGCTGTAACATATTAATAACTGCCTTCAATGTATCATCTAAATATACCTGTCCAAAGAAAAGAATTGGCATTGTGGCTTTAAATAAAATGATCCAGGGGCCAGCACTATGGTGTAACAGGTAAAGCCACTGCTTGCAGTGCTGGCATCCCATATAGGCACGTGTTTGAGTCCTGGCTGCTCCACTTCCAATCCGCCTCTGCTATGGCCTGGGAAAGCAGCAGAGTCCTTGGGCCCCTGAACCCATGTGGGAGACCCAGAGGAAGCTCCTGGCTCCTGACTTCAGATTGGCCCAGCTCCAGCCTTGCGGCCATTTGGGGAGTAAACCAGCAGATGGAAGACCTCTCTCTGCTCCTACCTCTTTGTAACTCTGCCATCCCAATAAATAAATACATCTTAAAAAAAATAAAAATAAAAAATAAAATGACCCAACTCTAAGGTTTTACAAGAAACCACTCCAAATTCAGAGTTTTTCATCTCAAATAAAAAATGAAAAGATGGCAAAAGAAATGCAAATTTAACGCAAAAGTGCTCAATGAAGGCTGGCATTGTATTGTAGAAGGTTGAGCCACCGCCTGTGATGCCAGCATCAGATGAGCCATTTCAGAGAGCAAGCGGGAGTTGTGACTGTTCTGATTGTGATATAGCTCCTTGCTAACATGCCTGAGAAAGCGGTGGATGATGCAGCAATCATGTGGCAGACCTGGATGGCTTCAGCCAGGCCCAGCACAGCCTTTGCTGCCATTTGGAGAGTGAACCAGAAATGGAAGATCCTCTCTCTTTCTCCCACCCCGCCCCGCCTCCCCAAAGGAATAAATAAACCCTTTAAAAAAAATCCTCAGGGGCTGGCACTGTGGCCCAGCAAGTTAAATTCCTGGCCTGCAGCACTGGGATCCCATAGGGCTGCCGGTTTGAGCCCTGGCTACTCCACTTCCAATCCAGCTCTCTGCTGATGTGCCTGGGAAAGCAGTGGAGGATGGCCCAAGGCCTTGGGTCCCTGCAACCACAAAGGAGACCTGGAAAAGACTCCTGGATTCTGGCTTCCAACCAGCTCAGCTCCAGCCATTACAGCTATTTGGGGCGTGAACCAGCAGATGGAAGACTTTTCTCTCTCTTCTTCTAGTCTACTTCTCTCTGTATACCTCTTTCAAATGATTAAAATAAATCCTTAAAAAAATGCTCAAGGAGCAGTGTCGGACCCTCGCCAGCAAGGGCCCAACGCAGTCACAACACGGTCACTGTTCATCGGTTCTCAAGGAACTTTCACTTGTGGGGGCAAAAGGAAAGTGGGGAGAGGAGAAAAGGAAGGGCGGCAGCCGCACCGGCTCGACCAGATCCCAATGTACCTTTATGCTGATATCATCCAATCAGATGAAAAGGCGCGTACAGCCTCAGGTCGAAAGTTCATCTGTTTCACCTGGTTCTTCCTAGTTGTTTATGCAGAGTCCATTCTGTTTCATCTGTTTCACCTGGTTGTTTTCGTAGGCCTTGTGGTTGACCAATTGCTGTAAACCATGTAGAGGAGGTTCCCACAGGTGGCCAGCCTGCGGTTCCCCACAGAGCAGGCATTTAGCCTAGTGGTAAAATACTCATGCTTCATATCCTGAGTACTTCATATCAGAGTACCTGGATTTGATTCCTGGCTCCAGCTCCTGACTCCAGTTTGTTGCCAAGGCAGACCCTGAGGGGCAGTGATGATGGATCACATAATTAGGTTACTTCCCCCAGTGTGAGAAACTGGATTGAGTACCCAGATCCTCCTTCGGGCTGACCCAGCCCTGGCCATTGCAGGAATTTGTGGAACAAACCAGCAGAAAGGTGTGCGCTCTCTTTCTCTCTGAAATGGGAGTTTGTGTGAGTGTTTTGTGTGTTAATTCTGGGTGCAGGTATTTGGTAGAGCAGTTAATATGACCACATCCTATACTGCAAAGCCTAGGTCTGAGTCCCAGCGGCTCACTAGGCTAATCCCCCGCCTTGCGGCGCTGGCACACCGGGTTCTAGTCCCGGTTGGGGCGCCGGATTCTGTCCCGGTTGCCCCTCTTCCAGGCCAGCTCTCTGCTAAGGCCTGGGAGTGCAGTGGAGGATGGCCCAAGTGCTTGGGCCCTGCACCCCATGGTAGACCAGGAGAAGCACCTGGCTCCTGCCATCGGATCGGCACAGGGCGCCAGCCGCGGCGGCTGTTGGAGGGTGAACCAATGGCAAAGGAAGACCTTTCTCTCTGTCTCTCTCTCTCTAACTATCCACTCTGCCTGTCCAAAAAAAAAAAAAAAAAAAAGAAAGAAAGAAAGAGAGCAAAAAGAGTGAATGAGTTCTGTCTTCCATCCATTCATTCACTCCCTCAAATGCAATAAATTCACTCCCTCATAAAATCCACTCACACAGTAAAAGCTTGGAACAAAGGGACATTACCTCCATTTGACAAAGAACAATTACAAATAACTAACAGTTGCCATTATTCTTAGTTATATAAGAATATTTTACATCATTATTCATTATAGCTCAGGAAGTTTTGGATAAAAATAAATAAGGCAAGAAAAATAAATAAAAAAATCACACCAGTTGGAAAGAAATTATTTTTGTGAATTACAAGTGATGTATACATACCAAATTCAAAGGAATCTACAAAGGTACTTTCAGAATTATTAAGTTCTTTCAGTAATGTCACAGGATAGATCAACACACATATATTTACGTGTTTTTATATACTAACAAAATGGAGGTGGAAAACATTTTTGAATTGCTCCAAATAGAATTCAGTATATATAGATCCACTTAGCAAAACTCTTATGGAATCTGTGTGATAAAAACTACAAAATGGAAATGAAAGAAATCAAAGATAGCCTGACTAAATGGAAAGATACACCATGTTCATGGATGGGAAGATTCAACATAGTAAGGATGTCCATTCGTCCCAAATTGGTTTATAAGTTTAATTTAACTTTTTTTTAAAAAAAGATTTACTTATTTATTTGAAAGAATTACAGAGAAAGAAGCAGAGGCAGAGAGAGAGAGAGAGAGAGAAAGAGAGAGAGAGAGAGGTCTTCCATCCACTGGTTAATTCCCCAATTGGCCGCAATAGCTGGAGCTGCGCTCATCCAAAGCCAGGAGCCAGGAACCAGAAGCTTCTTCCAGGTCTCCTATTCAGTTGCATGCGCCCAAGGACTTGGGCCTTCTTCTACTGCTTTCCCAGGCCATAGCAGAGAGCTGGAGGGGAAGTGGAGCAGCCAGGACTTGAACTGGCACCCTTATGGGATGCTGACACTGCAGGCGGTGGCTTTACACCCTAAGCCACAGCGCCGTCCCTTTAATTCAACTTTTATAAAAATATCAGCAAGATTTTTTTTTTTTTTAGAAAGACACATGTTACTTTAAAATTTGCAATGGTAAAGCACAGACCCTAAAATAGCTAAGGCAATTTTGACAAAATAATTAAGTGGGGAAAATTATTCTACATGATATTAAAGATTACCATATAGCTATAGTAGTCAAGACACTTTGATATTAGGGCCTTCATTGAGACCCAGCATGTGTAAGCCATAACCTATGATGCTGGCATCCCATATGAGCACCTAGCTGGATTCATAGATGCTCCATTTCTGATCCAGCTCCCTGATAATAAGCCCTGGAAAGTCCCTGCCACCCACATGGGAGATCTGGATGAAGCTCCTCGTTCCTGGCTTCAGCCTGACCCATTCCAAACCACTGTTGCCATCTGGGAATTAACCCAGTAGAAGGAAGGTTTCTCTTTCTCTCTCTCTCTCCCTCTCTCTTCCCCTCCCTCCCTCCCTCACTCTCTCTCTCTCTCTCCCTCTTTTTCTTTCTATATATAATGCTGCTTTTCAAGTAAATAAATGAATCTTTTTTTAAAAAAAGTAAGGAAACCATGATATTAATGGTGGAATAGACACAGAGAAATAGAAGAGAATGCTCAGAAACACATCTATGTAAAGTTGTATAACTGATTTTTTTAGAAAGGTGGAAAAGAAATTTGACATAGGAATGAGAGTTTTTCTTTTTTTTTTTTTCTAAGACTTATTTATTTATTTGAAACTCAGAGTTACACAGAGAGAGAAAAAGAGAGTGGTCTTCCATCTGATGGTTCACTCCCCAGTTGGTCACGACAGCCGGAACTGCGCCGATCTGAAGCCAGGAGCCAGGTGCCTTTCAAATAGAAAAATAAATCTTTTTTTTAAAAAAAAATTGTGAAAATAGAAATAAAAGATAGATTCAGGGACAGCATTTTGGCATAGCAGGTAAAGATATCGCCTGCAACGCTGGCATTTCTTATGGTGCCAGTTTGCATACTGGCTGCTCCACTTCCCATCCAGTTCCCTGCTAATGACCTGTGAAAAGCAGAGGCATATGGCCCAAGTGTTTGAGTTCCTACCACATGGGAGAGATGGATGAAGCTCCTGGCTCCTGGTTTCAGTCTGGCTCAGCCCTGGCCATCGCAGCCATTTGGGGAGTAAACAAGTAGATGGAAGACCTCTTTCTGTAACTCTGATTTTCAAATAAATATATCTTTTTTAAAAAGAAAGATTTGTTTTGATGCAAAAATTTTTTAAATTCATCAGTTTTTATCATAAGATGCATTTCTCATAAACTTTTTGAAGATGTCTCATATAATTACACATTTAGAATTGCTATAATTAAAAAATAGAAGAAAGTAAGTAGAAATAGTTGGGATAAACTTTATAGGTAGGCTTGCTATTTTTCTTTGTATTTATTTGTATCACTTGAAATTTATTATATATTTAAAATTTGGAAAAAAATAAACTGGAACATAAGCAGTAATTCTATTATACTAATCTACTCAGGTTATATCTTTATACAGGTATTATTTATATATTATTTAATATATGCATCATTTATATAATATAATGTATTTATAATATATATTTATAGTTTATATAATTTATAATATATGTAACATATAATGTATTTATAATATATGTATTATTTATATATATGTATTTATCTTGAAAGTCAGAATTCCAGAGAAAAAAGATCTTCCATCTGGTGGTTCACTCCCCAAATGGCAGCAATGGCCAGTGCTCTGCCAGGTCAAAGCCAACAGCCAGAAGCTTCATCTGGGTCTCCTATGTGGGTGCAGGGGCCCAAGCACTTGAGCCATCTTCCACTACTTTTCCCAGGTGCATCAGCAAGGAGTTTGATCAGAAGTGGAGCAACTAGGACACGAACCAGTGCCCATATAAGATCCTGGCGTAGCAGTCAGCAGCTTTATCCACTAACCCACAACACAGGCTTCCTCAGGTTGTCTCTTAAGTCCCTTATACAATTTAGGAAGGAAAGGGGGAATGGGAGGACATCCAGGTGAGAACTGCCAATAGGATATGACTGAGTAAAGCTCAACTAAAGATCCGTCAGTTATCTTTGAACTACTCGAGGGCTGTCACATGGAAGGGAAAATGGATACTACACATTATGTTCTAGGAAGAACCATTAGTAGAACACAAAAGGCTACAGATTTTCTGGTAACAAACCTGCCTCACAAAGTACAGGATAGGTCCAGGCAGGGCCAGGAATGCTGTAGAAAGGATGACATTCAGAGGGAGGCTGGAATTGCAGTTACCATGACATCTGTCTAACTGGTACTCTGCATTTTACAAAGCAAAGACCTCCCACTATTTTTAATTGAAATGTATCTTGTATTGGCACCTTTAGATCTATCACTTTGTTTCTGCTACTTCTGAGAAATGCTTTCTTAAAGACAGATCTCAGGTAGCTTTGATCTTATCCTTTAAGATGGAAAACAATAAGTAAATGTGAAGCAAAGTATCTAACACTTTCCCTACATTAATTATTCAACTATGTCCTTTTACATTATAAACCAAAGAATCCTTCTCTCCATGTCATCTCTCCACCTCTTGGAAAATGTAACTGGAAAATTTCTGTGGCAAAAACTGGCATCCATTCACAGGGGAGTTCTCACAGCTGTGTCACATGGCGCTTGGCATGTGATGGGAGAGAGCCACACACAGTGACCTTCCTCCCCCTGGTGCTGAGATATCACTCAGGGCAGCTCACCCTACTTTCTATGGCAGATCACCATGGAGACTGTTTACTTCTTTCACTCCTTAAGAATAACATTCAAACTGGGGGATGGTGACAGCAACTTCTATTTAAAGGAACTGTCACTCATTTTCACTCATTTTATATAATTTCCAACATGCTTGTAACATCATGTGAAGAAAGTTTTGAAACAAATACACACAACATGGCCATTCTTCCACAGCAGCCCTTGAAAGTGTTTCTGTCGTTATTTGCATATGGCTTCTTTCTCGTTGTTCTATTTACAGTCTTCTTGTGGGACAGTTAGCCACTCTGTGGTTATCCATGATACATCATCACTTCTCTGTGCTGCTCCGTGTCATGCATACGCTTACACTAATATCTAAGTCATACTGTGTATTCACTCAACTATAAAATAAAGGCACTAATTCCTACCTTGCAAGGTTATTGTGAACATTAGAGAACCTGCCAGTAAAAAGTCTGGCAGAGAGATCGCTTTATCTTACAGAAATCATCTTTCTAGACTATAAGCTTCTGTAGGGCAGGATCCAGGTCCTCCTAATTTGTAAGAAATACAAATCTGCTTCACGAATCTCAGTTCCACAGAACATGACCTTTTCTATGTTTTTACGTCCAATTAAATCGTGTTCCAAATCCTCACTACCTGCCTGCCACTGCCCTAATGCCGCTTGAAACTCCCAGAATGATTAGATTGCTCAGAAATGTGGGCAACTGAAAGCTCTGTTTTATTTCTTTGAGCTTGTTGCTGAGAAACCTGTCAATCAAATTTAAGAGGTCCTAGAAAGGTGGGAACCCCTCTGCTCATCGAAGTCCTTTCCTTGTGCCTCCACTGGCCAAGGACCTTTGGCCATCATGTCTTACGATGAGCACTCGCTCATGCCCCTTCTTCCTATGGTGCTTCCGTGTTCCTCCACTCCCAGACATAGATGCAGCCACATCTTGGCTTCCAGGTCGCACTGCCCAGCCCTTTATCTGTCTGAATTGAGATTTTCTAAAGGAAGAAGGCCTAGAACCCAAGGACCACACACACACACGCCAACTCCTTGAAGCTGGGTAGTTTATGATGAACTTGAGAAGAAGAAAATCACAATATTTTTTCAGTTATCCCACAATACACTTTGCATCTCCAGGGCCTAACACAGAGCCTGGCACAGAATAAGCACTCACTAATATTTAATCAGTGTGCAAATGAAACAGGAGCAACATGGCTAACTCTCATGAGCAACACTGTTGAACTCTCACTTGGTGTGCCAGTGTAAGGACCTGGAATGCAGTCCATGGTTAGCCGAAATCTCAGAACTTTACTGGTTCTTATTCAGCCTACAGGATAAAGCTGCTCACCTCTTCGGCTGTATCACTGAGCCTCAAGATCCAAAACCAAGCTTAGTCAAACTTCTCCAAGCAAGGTGACCTGACACTCAGAGCTTGGAGTCAATGAATACTTCACATGCCACTCTACATACTTACTGGGCAGCCATGTTATTCTGTCTGACACTCTGCATTGTAAGTTAATGGAATAATATAACAAAATTTCAGGTATCTGAGAGCTAAGCTTTCCAAACAACTCTTTAAATCTCCCAATGTCATTATAATCTGCTTTAGATTATATTGTGAATAAATATCTTTTTTAGAATATAATACACATAACCCTGCAGTCTTGAGCAAATTACAGCAAACTATAGCAAACATAATTTAATCTTTCTGTGACAATTTAATGTGATCATTACAAACATTCATTATTCTAGCCCATACAAACAGTGGTGGATTCAGGGCACTTTGGGGTGAACTGGGATTTTTGTTTGACAGGAAATGACCCTGGCTGCTGGGTTTTCCTAAACCCACAAGCATCTGTCTTTCATTTCTTTCATGTGCTTTCTTTGTAAACATTTTTCTCACTTGTTCCTTGATAACAAAATATGATGCTTTATTGGATCATAGGTGTTGGTTTTTTGGTAATATTTTTTACTTTTAGGTTATTAAAGCTTAGGATATGAGAAATTTAGCCGTTGCTTCTTTTTTAAAAAAGATTTATTTATTTATTTGAAAGGCAGAGTTACAGAGAGGCAGAGGCAAAGAGAGAGATCTTCCATCTGCTATTTCATTTCCCAAATGACTACAATGGTTAGAGCTGGGCCGATCGGAAGCTAGGAGCCAGTAGCTTCTTCCAGGTCTTCCACATGGGTGCGAGGCCCAGGCCCTTGAGCCATCTTCTACTACTTTCCCAGGCCATAGCAGAGAGCTGGATCAGAAGTGGAGCAGCCGGGACTTGGACCAGCACCCATATTGGATGCCGGCACTGCAGGCGGTGGCTTTATCCACTACACCACAGCACTGGCCCCGTTTCCTCTTTTTTGACTTACGAATAAATATGAACAAACTGGGCCTGATTTCATTGGGTTGGTATTTTGACACATAATTTGCTTAAAAAAACACAGTTGCCTAATAATTTTTTATCTCCTTCGGAGTTTGTGGTTTATGTTGAGGCCATAATACTGGAACTAAATGACTTACATGTGTTTATATGCTACTTTTCATCTTCTGGAAATCTAACAACTTTGAACCACTTGCATTTAACATCAATTCTATTATTCTATTATTTATATATTTACGAGGTTTAAAAGGTCCACACCTCCATAGTCAACATAGATTAAGATTTCACCCCCTGTCCCTAGACTGCAAAGTCTGACAGAAGTCTCAGTAAATTAAAATCCACTGTTAAAAACTAACTGAAAGGCCGGCGCCGCGGCTCACTAGGCTAATCCTCCGCCTTGCGGCGCCGGCACACCGGGTTCTAGTCCCGGTCGGGGCACCGGATCCTGTCCCGGTTGCCCCTCTTCCAGGCCAGCTCTCTGCTGTGGCCAGGGAGTGCAGTGGAGGATGGCCCAAGTGTTTGGGCTCTGCACCCCATGGGAGACCAGGAGAAGCACCTGGCTCCTGCCATCGGATCAGCGCGGTGCGCCAGCCGCAGCACGCTACCGCGGCGGCCATTGGAGGGTGAACCAACGGCAAAAGGAAGACCTTTCTCTCTGTCTTTCTCTACTGTCCACTCTGCCTGTCAAAAATAAATAAAAAAAATAAAAATAAAAAAAAAACTAACTGAATCCAGAGGGTCTAATAATCTCATAAATGATGGATGTTTTGGAATTAGGCTATTTCTTCTCATCTGTTTGGAATCAGAGCTCAGTAATCAATCCAAATAGACATATGCACACTGACTAGAAGTTTGGGAACTAGACAAAATTAAGCAACACCAAATGAGATCAAGAAGAAAGCAAATATTACATAGATAATGATTGATTGATAGGTAAAACAGTCCACCAGTGATGACTTCATTATATTTCTACTGTCAACTGAAGTGAATACTAAACCTAATTCCTGAGGAATTCAGTTAAAACAAGAAGCCCAATGATACTTTCTAGCCACCACGTATTTTTAAGGACTTTGTTGCCATTTTATGAATGACATTTCTTTTTAACTCTTGCTAGCGAGGAGGAATTATATATATAAATTTCCTATTTTCATTTCAGCCACTTTTGCTTTCCTTTTCTACATTGCTGTAATGTTTTCTCCCTTTAAAAAACTCATACCTTAATTGTTATTCACAATACTGTTGAATTTAGAACTTTCGTGAAATTGCATCCATGATTTAGATTTTCAGCCCTTCATCCTAACTCAATACCTCCGGCCTCTCTTTCTCTCATTAATGGCTTCAGTTCTAGCAGCTTTTGACCTAGTCATATGGTAAACATCTCAGACCAAAGACCCTATCTTAAATTTCTAGTATAATTTTTCTTCTTGCCATTAACAGAGGTCTAGGTATTCAAATAACTAACTAAACATGCAAGTCAATAGATTGGTAAAATAAAATTAACAAAGTCCAACATAATGTACACTTTACAGATGAGAAATAGATTGAAATTGCCTTTGTGCTGGCAATTCATCATTCATCCTCCTCCACACACCCATATGTGGAGGACCTGTGTGCATTACCGTTTGCACTCAACCACATGGGATCTTAAAATCAGAGAATTTCTCCCAGCTGTGGTCTGAGAAAGTGATGTGTGATGGAAACAATGAGAGAGAAATGTGTGAGGACCCAGCCCCATTGACTTGCTTTGCTAGTGGTGAAGATGGAGGAAGATGCCTGCCCTGTGTTAAGGAATGCAGGAGGTATCTAAAGGAAGAAAAACAAGGAGCTAAGTTCTTTAGAGGCTTCATTAGGAAATGCAGTTCCATGGCCTAGCCCAATGGAAGTCATGTTGAACTACTAATCTACAAAACTACAACAGTGGATTTCTTCCCTGACCTCTGTCTGCGTCTGCCCTGTAACTTTGGAAGTACCTATGTCCCTGTGACCCTAGTTCCCACTGGCTTTCTCCTCCAAGCATGCAGCTATTACTGGGTTCTAATAATACTATTTCCTTTCTTTATCCTGCCACCCTTAAAGATAGCAATGGCCCCTTATTGGACATTGTTCCTGGAAGCATCTCCATCCCTTGTTTAATTTTGTCCATACCTGTGCTATCAATCCTTCATGATATGCATTTTACTCAAATGGGCTAAGGTAAATTTCTTTCCTGCTACACCCAGCCTGGGGCAGAATTGCTTCCTTAAAGCACTATGAAAGGTTTTTAAAAGTTCATGTATACTTGGGAGCAGAATATATAGCACAGAGATGCATGAAGTTTCATGAGAAACCAAAGGGCCCCAGAAGGAAGCTTCAGTTTCTTATGAGTTTTCAATTCCCAGAACGATTTCAATGATTTTGTTCTTACTCTGAGTCCCTGTGTCCTTGCATCTCAACTCTTACCCCTCCACTTCTGCCATATATACACAAATATGTCTTCTTGATGGATATTTACCTTCTATGTTTGCAATTTCTTATGCTTAGAATCCTCTCTCACCTTTTCGTGTTTAATGTTCAGAACACAAACATCTCTGAAAACAAGGGGATCAAGGTCTCAGAATAAGCATCACAAAGATTACCAGTTTGTCTTTGTTAAATACATTTTGTGTTCAGCATAGGCAAAGTTGGCACATTCGTGAGAGAAAGATCACAAGTACTAAGATGAGTATGTAACAGCAGAGTGCCTTCCTTACCGGGACATCCAAGTCTGTTGGCCATGAGCTGAAATTGTCACACAAGCATATTTTGTCCCCATTCACCTTCCTTTTCAGAAAGTCCTACTTCTTCACTCTGCTTATTGATTACAGGGTGCAAGAATGGATGATGATGGGCTCATCAATTACAGTTCCTTTTTATTTCATTTAGGAGGAAAGTCAAGCTTTAAAATGTTGTGGTAGCTAGGCAGGCAGGTGCAGTGTCTAAGGACTTGGATCACAGAGTCAGGTCTCTTGGGACTTGGAAATGTGATTTCATCTTTAGCTGTGTAAACTTGGGGGAGTTATTTTACTTCTCCATTCCTAGTCATCACATATGTATAATGAAGGGGATACTACTATCTACCATTTGGTTATTATAAGGATAAAACTGGCATAATATTTGTAAATTGCCTAACAATACATCAAAAAAGTGGCTGAGGATATTAGAATGAAAATTAAGTCCACTCATTTTCATATATTACTAATCCTTAACAACCCTGAAGATAAGAACTTTTCTTGCAGTTGATGACACGCATAGAACTAAGCAACTTGGCCAATGTCACAAAGTTTTTCTCATGGCAAAGACTTAAACCCAGATCCCTGATTCTAAAACCCATGCTCCTCACACTCTCCCATACCATGACCTCTTTACTCCGAACAGCGACACTGACATTCTTACTGACATTAACATGTGCCCAAGTTCATTTTCCTTAGGTTACTGTAGACCTTCTCTGCCCTTTATTTCAAATTTTCTATTTAAACTAGTACACATTCCCTCTAACATTTATTCGTTACATCTTTCTTCATGCTTCTTATTCGCATCTGTCATAATATATTTTTTATTTTCCATCTTCCTCACTGAAATTGTGGGCTCCATGCAAGTAAGGATTTTTCTGTTTTGTCCATTGCGGTATTAACAGCATACATACAGAATACAGTCTTGAATATAATAGGTATTCAAAATTATTTTTGATGAAAAATGCATGATTGAATACAAGAATTAATGGATAAACCAATGAATGAAATTCTGTTTCTCAATAACTATTGGACAAATACACTCACCAGGAACATTTAGCACATCTATTGCTTTTTTTCTCAGTTACAACTATATTCTAATACACAAAATAGATACACCTGAGATCTACCCTTTAGTCTGCTCTACCATTTAATGTCATTTTCCATGTCGAGATATTACATCCTGAGCAGTACAATCAATTTCTGCCACTTTTATCATGATCCACTCCTACTTAAAAATGTACTGTGCTTGATATTTGCTAGCACTTCTCAAATCTCACCTGCCAATCACAGCAATCCCATCCTTAACCAGCATCCTCATTTTGTTTTAAAACTAACTCTTCTCATTTTCTGGTATGTCTCAAATCTTCATTGTTATTATTATCTTTTATATTGAACATAACCATTCTGACTTCAATTTACCTAATGGAAACTTACATTTCGTCCTATCATATAGCCATTCAAGTTAAAATTAACCCTTCCTAAAGAACTGAGTTTTGATTAATCAGTAAAAGCAATTTGTTCTGTTATTTATGGATAAAACTATTAAAAAAAATAAAGTTGTCCCCAATCTTGCTTTTTAGGTTTTTAAAATGTAACACAAATTGTGATGGTGTAAGTTGGGGACCCAGCTGTGGTCCAGCAAGTTAAGCCACTGCCTGCAATGCCAGCATCCGCTGTAAGCACCTATTCAAGACCCAGCCCCCTGCCAATGCACCTTGAAAGCAGCAGAAGATGGTCCAAGTGCTTGGGCTCTTGCCACCCACATGGGAGACCCTGAGGGAGTTCCTGACTCTTAACTTCAGCCTGCCGCAACCTTGGCCATTGCAGTCATTTAGGGAGTAAATCAGCAAATGAAAGAGCTCTCTCTCCCTCTCTCCCTTTCTCTCTCTGTCACTCTACCTTTCAAATAAATAAAATAAATCTTTCTAAAAAGTCAAACTTGATTCCTTTATGGATTATCTCTGTTTTTTAAAAAAGAGAAGTTAGTTATTTGGGGACACAAATGACCTACAATTATTTAGTTCATGAGTTGATGCCAAGACAGGTAAGGGGATTTTTACAGTGAAGTCAAACTAATCCATCAGCCTAGGTATTCAACAACGACATTTGCTAGCATAAGTTTTAGTGTTTGTTATTTTTTCTACTTTGAATATTCGTCCATCTTTTTTATTAAAATTACACTTCTCACTAAATGGCCTCACAAATTCTAAGTCTGGAGATTACAATTTATCAGCTCACAAACCAAAGGTGTTCAGTATGGCTTTAAGAGTGTATGTAGAGGCTGGCGCTGTGGCGCAGTAGGTTAATCCTCTGTTTGTGGCGCTGGCATCCCATACTGGCATCAATTCTAGTCTTGGTTGCTCCTCTTCCAATCCAGCTCTCTGCTGATGGCCTGGAAAAGCAGCAGAAGATGGCACAAGTGCTTGGGCCCCTGCATCCACGTGGGCTCCTGGCTCCTGGCTTTGGATGAGCCCAGTTTTGGCATTTGTGGCCATTTGGGGAGTGAACCAGCAGAAGGAAGACCTTTCTCTCTGTCTCTCTCTCTCTCTCACTGTCTGTAACTCTACCTGTCAAATAAATAAATAAAATCTTTTTTACAAAAAAAAAAAAAAGAGTGTATGTAAGAGCTTGTTCATATGTATGTTTTCAAGGTACTAGAAGTTTACATTTTGAAGTTTCAGGCATGTAGTATACTCCTATAGCTAATATACCCTCAATCTATGATCAAGAGGTTTACAAACCATAGCTATTAATTAATATAGAATTTAACCTCAGTTCTCTAAAAAAAGTCTGTATGAGTATAGTAGATATGCACACTATGGATAATATTTTCAAATAGATGATGCACTAAAAGGCAACATATTGTCGTTAGTAATGGTTACCTCTACTTAGCCAAACTGACTTTTTACAATAATCAGGGATTACTTTTATAACTGGAAATATTCTTTAAAAGGAAATGTATTTCTAAACTAGCATACAGTTGACCATATGGATAAAAATAACATGCTTGCCTTCAGCAACTATCCCTGAGCAAACTATCAATAGTTTGTAATTTAACTCAATATCTATTTTTTGCATATTTAGCAAAATCACAAACCTGACCCCCAAAGTTTGTCTACATATGCATAAGGCCTATGGCTCCTTCTTCATCACATGCCAACTGATTCATTAGCATGAAGCCTTACTTGACTGAGCCTGACCCAGGCCCATAAAGCATTATACAGAACACAAAGGAACAACTGGGAGGAAAATTCTGATTAAGTAGCTTAGTTTTGAGGATCCCATAGCTGTTTTTCTGATTATAATGTTGATAAAACAATTAAAGAAAATAATACCAGATCGTCTGGTAATTAAAGTTTGACTTCTTGAACTTCCCAAGTCTATATTATTTTATAATATTAATACTTTGTAACTGCTAAATACCTAGTCTGTGATAGCCCATGATTCAGGCCACTTTACAGATATCTACTATTGTCCAAACAGCACTGTGAAGAAGGCATTATTTTTATTATCCAATTTCAAAGTTGAGTTTAGATTTCAGTATGATCAAGTGAGATACCCAAGGCCTCAAAGTAAATAGCAAAATTATAATCCATACCTCTGTCTCCAGATCCCTGTACCATCCTTTTTACACAGCTGGCTCCTACCTGGTAATCCTGAGCCAGCCAGGAAACTCAGAGGATCAGGGCCAGGAATTCAGGAAAGCGAATGTTACAGGATTTTCTATCCAACCTACCCCTACATGCACTTAATTAAATTTTTCTGAATGAGGGACTCTGATGTGGAAATGTCTAACCAAGCAGAATTAGAAGGTCCTCATGAGCTGGACACATTCGACAAACAATATTTTGTTTCACAGATTAACTTTAGAATTCTTTTCACAGTATTTTTTCCATCTTCCCTCCCTCCCCCTCTCCCCCTTCTCTCTCTCTCTCTTCCTGTCTCTCTCTTCCTCTCTGTCTCTCTTTCTCTTCCTCTCTTTCTCTTCCTCTTCCTCTCTCTCTCTTTTTCTCTTTTTATCCCTGTCACTCTCCTCTCCCTTGCTGGTTCTACAAACTAAATCATGCCCTACTCTGAGATAGGCACACAATATTTACTCTCAATGAGTTTGGCCTTAGAATATATTTGGCAGTGGAATGCATGAAGATCAGCAGCAGGGGCAGGGTGAGCCAGAAGAGAGAGTGGGAGAGAGGATAGAAGGAGAGGGAGGGAGACAGCCCTATTGTAGCTCTAGGCAAATAAAAACAAAAAACAAATGTAGACACTATTTACCAGGTAAGTGGTGACTATCTGCACACAGGTCTGGCTGTATAGACATCTGCATTTTTCCTTTTTTTTTGATTCCAGTCATTCCCAGTGAAATCCAAAGGATGGACTCTGACTTCCAAGGCCCTTTGCATGCTTAACACTCTTTAGTTCTTGCAGCACTTTCTGGAGTTAAATAAGAAAGAAGTTTTGCAAAGTAAGAGGGAAAATACACTCAAACAGAATAATCTTTTATCTCTGGAAATGTTTTTTAAATTCACGTTTTGGACTGAACATTGTTTTACCTAAGTCTAGATAACAGAACCATCTGCATTCTAATCCTGATTCTGTCCTTGCCTTGCTATGAGAGAGATGAATCTCATTCTTCTGGTGTTTTAATTTCCTCAGTGGTTAAGCAAGGATGATACATCCAATCTACTTTTCAGAATTTCTGAATGCATTATAGCTAAACCTTTCCTACTGCTTTGGCTTAAAAGATTTCTCTCTGGATTATATTTATGTTTTCATAATCTATTTTCCCTACTCATCAACAGCAGTCACAAAGGAAATATAACCACATAGTTGGATTAATTTCCCTAAATCTTTAGGCATGTCCAAACATTTTGAGATTAGCCAATCAATGAATTTGAATTTTTGATAAATGGCAACCATGATGTGTATGTTTCAAATATCTGCCTTTTTTTCATAGTTAGGGCAATCTGGCTTAACTAATTGTGAGAACATAAATGTTAATATTCAAAAAGCATCAGAAGACTATTTTATTGTAATAAAATTCTCTTGGTGACATGAAAAATCAAGATTCAAAAATTCCACTTAGATGTCAAAGTATCAGGTATATCAAATTCTACAACATCATACTAAATATTGAAACTACAAATGATCTTTAAAAAAGAAAGCTGGTTGAAAGGCCTGAATTTATAGATAATGAAAGGGGAGAAAAATTAAAATTCCTAAGCATTTAGAGGTACTGTGTTACATGCATTATTGCACCAGCGTATTTTATCTCATAGTTCCATCATAGTTCCCCACTTTTCCTTAGAATTATCTGGAAACCAAGGAGGTGAAATAATTTGCTCATAATCAATGGTATGACCATAATCAAACCCAAAACTCTGAAACAGAGGCCATAGTTCAAGGTGAAGCCAAGAACTTGGTCTATTTCAACAGCAAAAAAAACCAGAAAAGCTAACAAACACATGTTCCTTTCTAAAAGAAAGAATTAATGCTAAAATGCTCAACAGAGAAAATTGGGGAATGACAAAACCACATGTATGCCCCTCTCTGGGAATAACAAGTCACTGTATATGTAGAAGAACATCAGGCTTATTCCAATACACTTCACATAACCAGCATCAAAAGTTATTATAAAAATAATAGCACCAATTTATATAATTTTTGTGTCAAAGACTTCAAAAATGTTTTTCCAAAACTTTCTATAACCTTTTAAAAAGGTAAATATTATAACCTCATTCTATAGATGAAGTAATCAAAGCTCATACAGGTGAACAAAAACAATAGAAAATACCTATACATAATTTATAATGGGTCCAATATTAAGTTCCTAATCAGATATTACCTATATGTTACAAATATAACATTTCATTTTTATAGCAAGATTATGGGGATAATTCATCACATCCATTTACAATATGAAGAATTTAGATACCAACTTCAAGGTAATAGATACAAATTTCAAATCCAGGCAGTCTGGCTTGAATAGCCAGGCTCTTATGTACTGTTCTATACTCAGTATCACACAGAGAACATAGAAAGACTTGAACTCCAAAGCCAGTATTCTTTCTAGCTGTTCATATTTCTCAATGATAGACAGTATGAGAAGTATCTGGTAAGCAGGATCTCCATTGAAGAGATGTAAGTCCTTTTATCATGTGTGCAACACTGAAGATTTCAGTTGAGTCATCTGTGTATTCCTAAGTGCTAGTTAATCCTAAAAGAGGAGAGAAGCACCTTCTCTTGCTTGAGATGAACGTTCTCATTGGATTCATCAGTTGACTTATGAGTAGCTCCAAGGCACAGTCTGGGCCCACTGCCATTGGCCCCAGATTAAGGAATGTAGCCAGCAATCCCAAGCCAGAAAACCTGCCTGGGTTTTGCAAAAATGCTTTTATGCCCTAAAATGAAGTTTTGATCTACAACTCTCTTAACTTTTCACTTTGGCAAACATGTATTGAATTTCATCTATGGGGAAAATACAGTGGGTACTTTGGGCAATGCAGATTCCTTGCCCTCAAAGAAAGGACAACCTATTGGGGGACATATAAATATTAGCAGCTAAGTATAATTCATACTATAATACCAAGGAGCTCTTTTGGTTCTGTATCCAAGTTCAAGTTTCTGCTATGTGTGAGAAAATTATAGCAGGCTTAGAAACACTCTGGGGGTCAAATAAAGGCACATAAAGGTGAGGTATGGGACCTTACAATGTGTTTCACTCTCATAAATGAGTTTAGGCAAACCTCTGTGTTTTTAATGTACCCTAGAGAATTGGGTAGATCATTATTACTGTTATTTCTATTTTATTTTCCAACTACAACTTTACAGCATCTTCTCTTCAGTGGTTTGAGTCCCTGAGAGCAAAATAAACTCAACATTTTCTTCCTGCAACCTCTCATGAATATTTATGCTGTCTTTATTTATTGTTTGGCAAACTATGACAAAAATAAAAATGCACTACAGCGAAAAAGAACATGCATACACCAAAAATATCTAGCTACTGTCAGAATACTTATGTCATCATCATTATCAAATAATGCCCCCTTGACAAGCATGCTCCATGCACTGCATCATCCCACAATTCCTTCTCATCATTGACCTTACTGAAAGGGTACTGCTGCTTCCTTGGTTGCTACCTGTGGTGCTCTCATTGATTTTAAGGTTGTTTAGTTGCATTGTGCTTAAACTAGAAACATGGAGTTCAGTAAAAATTGGCCAAGGAAATTTATAAGAGCAGTCTTCTGGAAAGAATCTTTTAAGGCCTCAGAAACTGCCCTCAAAGGGTTTTGTACCCAGAAGCTCAAATATATAAAACAAACAGAATTACAGCCAAGATGCTTGAAGGGGAATAGGGACATAGACCACCTGTTCTGACCTATCCCACAGTGTAGAGCAGCCTGGAGCAACCACACAGGGTCCTTTGAGTTCTGAACATCACACTTGGACAGCCACAGAACAACACATTTTATAGATGAAGGCCCAGAATACCAAGTCAATTAAAATAGCTATGTTCACAGAATTAGAGGCAAAATTGATAATACATTTTTATCCCTTCAATCATATTTTAAAAAGATTTACTTGAAAGGCAGAGTTGGGGGGGGGGGGAGAGGGATGGAGAGAGAGAGAGAGAGAGAGAGAGAGAGAGAGAGAGAGAGAGAGAATGAAGACTCTTCCACACTCCCCAAATGGCCATAATGGCCAAAGCTGGGCCAGTCTAAAGCCAGGAACCAGGAACTTCTTCCAGGTCTCCCAAGTGGGTACAAGGACTCAAGCACTTGGGCCATCCTGCACTGCTTTCCCAGGCACATTAGGAAGGAGCTGGATTGGAAGTGGAACAGCTGGGTCTCAAACTGGCACCCATATGGGATGAAGGTGCCTATGGCTTTACCTGCTATGCCACAATCTTAGTTCAGGGATCTTTTCATACTTTTTTTTCTGCCTCATGACATAGTACAATTTGAAGGAAGGCCAAGTGGGACAATTTACTCGAAGTATTTATCATCGTTTTGCTCAAATTAGCAAGATAGAATTCCCCAGATGTTTGTGAGATACTCCTGGAATCACAGTGTGATCATTTAACGGAACAACTATTGCAGTTGGACCAGGAGAGTGGAGTGGACAGTCTTGAGGGGAATAGAGCACATGAAACTCTTTAGCTCTGTCAGCAAAAAGTGACTTTGGTCACACTGAAAACTTGATTAATATTCTAGATAGTATAGCTACATTTTTCTCTATTTCATCCTTATACCTGGGGTGGTGCTGAATTCTAGCCAATGCCATGGATCCACTCTAATCAAGCAGTATTCAAGGACATAAACATTTCTAAATGCTGGTAGAGTATCCTGCATTAGTATCCATTTGATTCAACAGAAAATAAGTCATATCTATCAGAAGTGATCCAGTGTCATTGTCACTGGTGAGCAACTTGTACCAAAACAAATCCCTTCAGTAGTTATGTGATTAAAGTGGACTTTAGAGAGCATTAGAGGCTCTACAGTGAATTAACGCCACAGTCACGTTTTGAACTGTATCTTGACTCCTAGTCCAGTGCTACTTGCCCAAGTTGCTTCATAATCTGTGTTCTTCTCTTTTAAAAGGAGATGCTAGTTGATATTCAAGACTAGCAAAGAATTCCTCAGCATTTTCTTATTCCTTTTATAGAGAGGAATTGACCCTTAGCCTAACGGCATCTATAGAAGGATTTTCCCAATATAAAATATACTTTAGCAATTATTCTTGATACCCTTCACAAACACCAGGATTTATCTGAAGATAGTCAGAAATATTTTCTCATAAATTTGATTTATCCTTTACACTAGATGGTGAAAAGAAACCTTCTGAGGAGGGTAACATGATGTAGCAGGTTAAGATGCCACTTGGTTATATCTGCATCCCATACAACAGTGTCTGGTTCAAGTACAGTTCCACTCCGAGCTTCCAATCTAGCTCCTTGCTAATACCCCAGAGGAACTGGATGATGGCCCATATTTTGGGTTCTAGCTGCTCACGTGGGAGACCAAGATGGAATTCTTGACTCCTGGCTTCAGCCTGGCCTATCCCTAGCACTTGTGGGCATTTGGGGTATCAACCAGTGGATGGAAGATTGATTCTCTCTGTCTTCCCTCTTTCACTGCACCTTTCAAGTAAAGTAAATAACTCCTTTAAAATTTTCCCTTTGTCTAAAGATTTATTTATTTATTTGAAAGGCAGAGTTACAAAGAGGCAGAGGCATAAAGAGAGAGGGAGGGAGGGAGGGAGGAGGGGGAGGGGGAGAGAGAGAGAGAGAAAGAGAGACAGAGAGAGAGAGAGAGAGAGGTATCATCCATCTGCTGGTTCACTCCCCAGATGGCCACAGTGGCTGGAGCTGTGCCAATCTGAATCCAGGAGCCAGGAGCTTCTTCCAGGTCTCCCACTTGGGTGCAGGGGCCCAAGGACTTGGGCCATCTTCGACTGCTTTCCCAGGGCACAGCAGAGAGCTGAATCAGAAATGGAGCAGCCGGGACTCGAACTGGCGTTCATATGGGATGCTGGCACTGCAGGCGGTGGCTTTACTCACTATGCTATAGCACTGGCCGCTAAAATTTTCTTTACTCAATATGGAATACACAAACAAAAACATTTATACATCTATTATTAGAACTTAAAAAATGCTAAATTTGTGACCTATTTATTAATTGCATTATTACCGATATTGGGATGCCAGCATGGTAGGCAGTAGCTTTACCTCCCATGCCACAGTGCTGCCCCCACCCCTTTTACAAAAGTAAAAACACTCCATGGGTGTGATCCATTTCTCAAATTTTCCAAGAAAGGGCAGATCCTGTCCTCTTTATGATTAAATTCCTAAAAATTATAGAAAATATCAGAATAAGGAACTTCAAAACATTCTCCTCTGTGAATGCAATGAAAAATCTAAAAAAAAAAAAAATGTAGGAATCCAAATAACATTTAATAGAATAATCAAGCAAATAAAAAAAAAAAAACCTGGCAATTTCTTTATAATATGTTGAATTTATATCATTATTTACCCAAGTCTCTTTGCCAGCTACTCAGACCAATAGCCTTGGAAACAATGGCTTATCTTTTGGGTGTCAATACCCAAGACAACAGAAGGCAACCACTAGCAAAGAATGCTGTTTTGGTCTGTCGCATAGCTCCCTGGAAGGCTTTCTCTAAAGGCCAATCTTTATTCCACCTCCCTGGAAACTTCTGCAGTGCTACAGCTGTTAGCCCACAGGATATTGTCAAAAATATTTATAGGCAAATGTTTTAGTTTCTGCCTGGGACTTAACTTCTTGGTGTCACGGAGCCCAGGGGTAAGCCAGGCCTTATTGGGCCTTGATATTCAAGATATCCAGAAGATATAATTTTCAAAGCTCTGATTCCAAAAGCATCGCATTCCCAGGTTTTCCTCCCAATCATTTTGGTTAGTACAGTGTTTGTCGTAACTTTTATCCATTTTCTGATAGCAGGAACCAGATCAGGTCTAGAAACTCTCTCCTTTAGATCAGGACCAAGGCAAGGATCTCACTTCTCAACGACTTCTATTCAACATTGTACTGAACTTTTAGGTAATGCAGTAAGAAAAGGAATTTCTGTGTGGGGTCTGTTTCTGTGTGGGTGCAAACTGTTGAAATCTTTACTTAATATATACTAAATTGATCTTCTGTATATAAAGAGAATTGAAAATGAATCTTGATGTGAATGGAATGGGAGAGGGAGCGGGAGATGGGAGGGTTGCGGGTGGGAGGGAAGTTATGGGGGGGGGGGAGCCATTGTAATCCATAAGCTGTACTTTGGAAATTTATATTTATTAAATAAAAGTTAAAAAAAAGAAAAGGAAAAGAAACAAAAAAACAACCACGCTGGAAAGGAAGAAGTAAAGTTATCACTGTTTGTGGATCACTTTTATCTTATATGTAGAAAACCAGGAAGACTCCATAAAAAATGAATTTAATAAACTTGCAGGATACAAAAACAACACACAAAAACCTGTTGCATTTTGACATACTAACAACTTATTATCTAAAAAAAATTTAGGGAACCAATCTCATTTACAATAGCATCAAAAAGAAAAATATTTAGGAATAAACTTAACTAATTAAGTGAAAGATCTATATACTGAAATCTATACTATACCTTAGAATAAATTTTTTTTTTTGACAGGCAGAGTGGACAGCAAGAGAGAGAGACAGACAGAGAGAAAGGTCTTCCTTTTGCCATTGGTTCACCCTCCTATGGCCGCTGCGGCCGGTGCATCCCGCTGATCCGAAGCCAGGAGCCAGGTGCTTCTCCTGGTCTCCCATGCGGGTGCAGGGCCCAAGCACTTGGGCCATGCTCCACTGCCCTCCCGGGCCACAGCAGAGAGCTGGCCTGGAAGAGGGGCAACCGGGATAGAATCCGGCGCCCCAACCAGGACTAGAACCCGGTGTGCCGGTGCCACAAGGCAGAGGATTAGCCTGTTAAGCTACGGCACCGGCCTAGAATAAATTTGATCAAGGAGGTAAAAGATCTCTACAATGAAAATTACAATGAGAGAGAGAGAGAGAGAGAGAGAGAGAGAGAGAGAGAGAGAGAGAGAGAGAGGAAGGAAGGAAGGAAGGAAGGAAGGAAGGAAGGAAGGAAGGAAGGAAGGAAGGAAGGAAGGAAGGAAGGAAGGAAGGAAACTATAGAAAAGAAGACACAAGAAATGGGAGAATCTTCTACATTCATGGACTGGAAAAATTAATATCACCAAAATGTCCATATTATTGAAAGGTATTTACAGATTCAATGTGATCCCAATCAAAATATAAATGGCATACTTCTCAGACAGAAAAAATGATGCTAAAGTTCATATGGACACATACAAGAGACCTCAAATAGCTAAAGCAATCTTAAACAACAAAAAGAAAGCCAGATGCATCACAATACCAGATTTTAAGTTGTACTACAGTTATTATCAAAACAGCTTGGTACTGGCATGAAAACAGACATGTAGACCATCTGAACAGAATAAACCCCCCAGAAATCAATTCATGCATCTACAATCAACCAATATTTGACAAAAAGGCTAAAATTAATCCCTGGAGAAAAGGCAGTCTCTTCAACAAATGGTAGTGAGAAAATTAGATCTCCTTGTGCAGAAGTATGAAACAAGACCCCAACCTTACACTTTATTCAAAAATCAACTCAAGGGGTCAGCACTGTGGCATAGTGGGTAAAGCCACTGCCTGCAGTGCCAGCATCCCATATGGGCACTGATTTGAGTCCCAGCTGCTCCAATTCCAATCCAGCTCTCTGCTATGACTGGGGGAAAGCAGAAGAAAACTGCCGAAGTCCTTGGGCCCCTGAAGCCACATGGCAGACCCAGAAGAAGCTCCTGGCTCCTGACTTCAGATTGGCGCAGCCCCGGCTGTTGTGGCCATCTTGGGGAATGAACCAGTGGATTGAAGACCTCTCTCTTTCTCTCTGCCTCTGCAACTCTGCCTTTCAAATAAATAAATAAATAAATAATCTTTATATTAAAAAATCAACTCAAATTGATCAAGGACCTCAATCTTTTATCTGATATCATCAAATATACCAAAGGAGAACATAGGGGAAACTCTGTAAGACACTGGCATAGGCAAAGACTCCTGGGAAAAAGATCCCAGAAGCAAAGGCAGTCAAAGTCAAAATAGACAAATGGAATTACATCAAGCTAAGTAGCCTCTGCACTACAAAGGCAACACTAAAAAAGTGAAGAAGCAGCTGACAGAATGAGAGAAAATACTGGCAAACTATGCAACTGATAAAGGACTAATACCCAGAATCTATAGAGCTCAGGAAACTAAACAACAACAAAACAAACAATCCAGTTTAAAAATGAGCAAAAGACATAAACATGCATTTTTCAGATGATGAAACAAAAAATGACTAACAAACTCATGAAAAAATGCTCAGGATCACTAACAATCAAGGAAATGCAAAATCAAAGCCACTATGAAGTTTCACCATACCCCAGTTAGAATGGCTCTCACATAGAAATCAACAAACAATAAATGTTGGCGATGATGTGGGGAAAAGGTACCCTAATCTACTGTTGTTAGGCATGTAAACTAATATATAGGCATTGTGGAAGACAGTATGGGATTCCTCAGAAATCTGAAAATAGATCTATCATATGCCCCAGCCATCCCAGTCCTGGGAATTTACCCAAATTAAATGAAATCAACCTATGAAGCAGTTATCTGTACCCCCATATTTTTTTCAGTTCAACTCACAATAGCTAAGGTATGGAACCAACTCAGATGTCCACCAACCAATGACTATATAAACAAAATATGGTACATATATGCTATGCAACACTATTCAGCCATAAAAAAAACAAAACTTGTCTTTTGCAATAACATAGACACAACTGTGAACCATTATACTTAGTGAAATAAGCCAGTCCCCAAAATATAAATGCCATAAGTTTTCCCTGATCTATGTTAACTAAAAGAGTACAAAAATGTAATGTTTATCAGCAAAATTGACATTTTGAGATTTGATTATTATTTACAGCCCTTGCCTCTACTGTTGAGGAATAGTGTTTTTTTTTCTTTTTCTTTTTCTTTTTTTTTTTTTTTTTTACTATTTGATGAATTCTTTACTTAGTGGAGGGGTTAAGCTTATGATTATAAAACAAACTGAAAGAATGTCATTTTAAAAATTAAAAGAAAGAATAAGAAAGGAAGGAGAAGGGAGGGTGGCCGTGTGCGAGGAAGGAGGCTGTGGTGGGAAGAACACTATTATCCTAAATCTGTATATGTTCAATACACAAAACCTGTTCATCTTATATAAATGAAAAGATTATCTTTAAAAATAAAATAGAAAATAACTATCATCTCTAAAAATAATTGAATTAAAATTGTTTATTTTGGTGCAAAAACTTTTTAAGTTCATGTATAGTTTTCTCATAATACATGTTTTAAAATTTTTTTTTATTTGGAAGAGTAACAGAGAAAGGGAGAAGGAGAGGAAGAGTGGAGGAGAGAGAGAGGGATAAGGAAGAGAGAGAGAGAGAGTGGGGGGGGAGAGAGAGAGAGAGAGAGAGAGATTCATTCCACTTCCTGGTTCACTTCACAAATGGGTATAACAGCCAGGTCTGGACCAGAAGCCAGAGTTAGGAACTCCATCTGGATCTTCCACATAGGTGGCTGGGACATCTCCACTGCCTTCCCAATTACATTGGCAAGAATCTGGATCAGAAGTGGATTACCCAGGACCTGAACTGACACTCTGATATATGATGTTGGCAATTGTACGCAGCAGCTTAATCTGTTCTGCCACAGTTCTGTCTCCATAATACACATTTTCCTGAACTTTCTGAGACATTTGTATGCATGGATTTCAAAATTGTTTTACACAAAAATAAAACTTTAATTATATTTTCCATGAACTTTTTGCAGTACCATCATATATGAAAAAGAAGGTTCTATATCAATAAAAGTTTATATGTAAATAAACAAGATGTCCTGCATTAAATAAGAGTCTATAGCCTATATAAATAAAATGTCTACTGTGTTTTTAAAAATGATGCTGAAAGAAATCAAATAATTTCTAAACAAATTGAAAGATAGCCCATATTCAGAAATTGTGAGACTCAACTTCATTAAGATGCCATTACTCTCCAAACTGACCTACAGCTACCAAGCAGAATTAGACAAGTTGATCATAAAATTCACATGGAAATTCAAAAGATCCCAAGTATCCAAAATGGTCTTGTAAAGGAAAAAGAAGGTTAGAGTACTTAGATTTCCTAACTTCAAAATTCACTGTAACAGTGTAAAAATTTTTATAAAGTATGATAAAGACATGATAGACATAGAGACAAATGGGATACAGCCCCCAGATAAACTCATGTGTCTACACCAATTTTCAATGAGCTATGACAAGACCACTCAATTGGGAAATAACAGTCCTTTCAACAAATGATGCTGGAACAATGAGACACCCAAATGAAAAGCGTGAGTACAAACCTCCACTTCAAATCATATACAAAAACTAACTCAGAATGGATTAAGTTCTGAATGTAATGGATAAAAGCACAAAATTCTTGGAATGAAATACAGATATAAATTGTTATAAGTTCAAATCAGGCAATGGGTTTTTAAGTACTGATATCAAATGCACAAGCAACAAACAAAAACATCAACAAAATTGACTTCCTCATAATTAAATTTTTGTATGTGTCCAAGAACACTATGAAAACAGTACAAAGACAACCCATAGAATGAAAGAAAATATGGTTGCATCATATATATGATAAGAAACTAGTATTCAGAATATATAAGAAACTTACCAGCCGGCGCCGTGGCTCAATAGGCTAATCCTCCACCTTGCGGCGCCGGCACACCGGGTTCTAGTCCCGGTCGGGGCACTGGATTCTGTCCTGGTTGCTCCTCTTCCAGGCCAGCTCTCTGCTGTGGCCCGGGAGGGCAGTGGAGGATGGCCCAAGTGCTTGGGCCCTGCACCCGCATGGGAGACCAGGAGAAGCACCTGGCTCCTGCCTTCAGATCAGCGCGGTGCGTCGGCCGCAGCAGCCATTGGAGGGTGAACCAACGGCAAAAGGAAGACCTTTCTCTCTATCTCTCTCTCTCACTGTCCACTCTGTAAAAAAAAAAAAAAAAAAAAAAAAAAAAACCCTTACCAACAATCTACATACTAGCATCCCAATTTTAAGATGTGAAAAGAATTTTAATGGTCATTTTTCCAAACAAAATATATAAATGGAAAACAAGCAAATGAAAAGGGGTTAAGAGTTTCATTTACTAGAGAGAAGCAAATAAAAACCATAATGAGAAACCACTTCACACTCATTAGATTGACTATAATAAAACACACATACACCCAAAATGTGACGAAATAACAATCATTAGAAATGATGCAGAGAAATCAGGCTCTTCCTTTGGTGAGGGAAACGTAAACTGGTATAGCTACTGTGAGGGTTTCTCAAAGTTTTTCATCATATAGTTCCATATGTCCCAGCCATTCCACTCCTTGACACATGACCAAGAGCACTGTCTATAAAAAACCTAAACACAAATGCTTACAGCAGCACTATTCATGATAGCTAAGTAATGGAAACAACCTAAATGTCCATTAACTAATGAATTGATAAACAATAAACTGTATATACTCAGAACAGACAATTTCTGCAACAATACAAGACTAATGTATCAATAGGTGTCATAATACGGATAAACTTTCAAAATGCTATTTTAAATTAAATTAGCCAGACACAAAAGGACCTAAATGGTATGACTTCTTTAAGTCTCCATAAAAAGCAAATCTAAAGGTACACAAAGCAAATCAGCAGTTTCCAGGGGATGGAGGGAGGAAATTGGGATTGACTGCCAATAGGTAAAAAGTTTCTTTTTGGGGTGATAGAAATGTTTTTGATTAGATAATGGTAATATCTGCATAATATTGTGAATATAATTTAAAAATTCCACTGAGTTATATGCAAACTTTAAGTTTTTTTTTTTTTTTAATTTCTTTGTGAGGCAGAGACACAGAGAGAGAGAAAGAGAGAGAGATCTCTGACCCATTGGTTCATTCCCCAAATCTCTACAAAAGCCAGTGCAGGGCCATGTCAAACCCAGGAGCCAGAGATTCCATCCAGGGCTCCCAGGTGAGCGCAGGGACCTAAGTACTTGAGCCACCACCTGTTTCCTCCCAGGGTGAGCATTAGCAGAAAGCTGGAATCTGAATTAGAGCTAGGACTCAAATCTTGGCATTCCAAATGGAATGTGGGAGTCTTAAGCAGTGTCTTAACCATTATGCCAAATGCCTGCCCCTGAATTACACATTTCTAAATGATCAAAATGGTTGGTAAGTTTTACACCAAAAAAACAGAATTCACTGTTAAAGATAGGTTCTAATTTCTGCCTAGCCTATGGATTGCCATCGGACAGTCTGTAGAGAAAACAAAATAAGATAAGGATTAAGAAATACTTCCTTTTCTAATTGACAACTCCTGAGGGATAAACTGCTGGGGTACAATTTCACATAGTAAGAATAGAAGAATTGTCCTATGAAAGAAACAGAAATAATTACAAATTATATAGAAAGGATCTTAGTAAATGGCCAATCCTAGAAAGTATAAGCAGTAAATTTCATTTCCTCAAGTATGTGTGTGAATTTAAAAGCATCCCTGCCTGGAAAGAGTGGGATAATCACGATGAAAATTGGATTTTAGGGATAGTAATGCATGTATCAAGTGGGGACTGTTTGCTGGGTTGTGTCAGGCTAGAAGAGCAACTACCAGCACACATGAAAGATTAAGAAAGAGCACTGTGATGAAAAGAAAAGCATTTAGAAGCTAGAGATCTTGGAAGGAGTATATGAGAAGTCAGCTTTGAGCAGCCAGTGTAAGTGTGTTAGGAAGGAGGTTTAAGCAACAAAGAGATACAAGCCCAAGGCCATTTTCGTGAATGAAAGATGAGAATGAGAGAAATGCCTGCTTAAGGGATTTCAATGGCTAAATGGAAATTCCAACCACATAGAGAAAAAAGAAAATGGGACAGAAGAGGGAAAAGGAGAAGCAAGGGAAGAAGCAACACAAGGGGAAAGGGAAGGAAGATGGACAAAAATGACCAGACCTATGCATTTCAAGGTGCCTACAAGGGCTTTTGTCAGAAAGAAGATGGGGAGGGTGGGGGGGAGGTTAGAGAGAAAAGGCCTGATTAAGTCTGTCTAGGGACTTGGATTTACTGACATGAAGTACATGTAAGCAGGGTGATACCTACACATTAATTATCTGTATTTTATATAGAAACAGGGAACTATTAGATTGCCTAGTGATTCTCAGGAATGCATCAGAGCCACCTGGGAGTATTCACTAAAACCTACATTGTTCCTCCCACCCATAGAGCTTCCAGGATGGAGCCAACAACGTGGCATTTCTACCAAGTTCTCAGGTGTGATCAGTAGTTGTTAGTCTAGGGACCAACCAGAAGTTCAGAACCAATGACTTAGCAATACAGGGGGCAAAGGAAGAAATGCTTCTTGCCTGTGATTCTAATGCCTATAGAAGGATGGATAGAGTATGTAAGACATAGCATGATCCAGGTATTAAGAAAATACCTGCCACTTGAGCTAGTTACTAGAGAAAAGAGAGTAGAGCTACATGGATAAATTTTTACCCTTAGGCCGGCGCCCGTGGCTTAACAGGCTAATCCTCCGCCTTGCGGAGCCGGCACACCGGGTTCTAGTCCCAGTTGGGGCGCCGGACTCTATCCTGGTTGCCCCTCTTCCAGGCCAGCTCTCTGCTATGGCCCAGGAAGGCAGCGGAGGATGGCCCAAGTCCTTGGGCCCTGCACCCACGTGGGAGACCAGGAGAAGCACCTGGCTCCTGGCTTCGGATCAGCGCGATGCGCCGGCCACAGCGGCCATTGGAGGGTGAACCAACGGCAAAAAGGAAGACCTTCCTCTCTGTCTCTCTCACTATCCACTCTGCCTGTAAAAAAAAAAAAAATTACCCTCATAAAGTTGACAATAAACTGATGTTTATGCATCTATATGTATATTATTGGTAGTGTCTATTTGCTTGAATTATACATGCTAATTGTTCTTGTTTTTAACCATGGAAATCCGAGATTAGTAAAAATGATTATAAATCTAAGATATACAACTTTGAATGTAACAGATTATGTATAGAGAAACAGAAAATGTTACAATATTCTTTTAAATCAACTTGAGGGGCACACAAGCAAGAGCCACAGCAGCCAAATCAAAAAATCTTGGTAGACTTGTATTCTAAGAGTTAAAAGATAAAAGTTTAGTTGATTCCTTAACCCAAATATACTTTACTCCAAAGGAAAGTTTCTTAAGAGAGACCCAAAGTAAAAACACATCCAAGTTAGAGCTGATAGAATTAGCATATAGTAATACAAGGAATTTGGTTACATTGAAATTTCAGATGATAAAGAATTTAAGTATAAGAAAGTTTGGGAACAGACATACTAAAAAGTTTTTCATTATTTATCTGAAATTAAAATTGAACTGTATTTTATCTGGCAACCGTAATTCAAGAGGACTTTGGCCAAACATTTAGTCAAGTAATGTTTACTATACTGTCAGTTTTATAGGGAAGATAGAGGCTTAGAACATAGTCTGCCCCACACAAAACCCAATGAATAAAAGGGTGGTAGAACTGCAAAAGTTTTAAGCATGCAGTGGAGAGGGAGACCTTCTGGCTGTAATAGGTCAGGAGCTACATCATTGAGCAAACACAATTTGAGATGGTCCTAGAGGTTGCAAAGGACTTCATTAGCCAGAAGCTAACACCAAGGGCATTCAGAAAGATGACTAGCATGGATATGAAGTGGAGAGGCTGGACCAAGTACAGCAAGCAAATGGCAGAGGAAGAAGATCCCCTGTAACAGACTGCACCAATTCCAGCACACTGGGTACACCCTCACAAGCTGTAGAGTGCCAGGCAAGCTGCAGGACAATTACTGACTTGCATGAACATTTCAGCGTATGTTCATGACCATACACTGCTTCCCCATGTTTTTTCAGCATCATGAGGACCACATGGAGAGAATGAAAGCACAGCACACCACAGGGTACCTGAACAGAATCCTTAAGACAAAAAAAAATAGCAGCTGATGCCTGGGGTGTTTTTAATCAGAAAATAAATAGATCTTTGGTCTCCATGCCAAGAAAAAGATACCTGGGAATTTGCACCTAAAGACAGAGAAAAAGGCAGCAGCTGAAAGAAGTCAGCTCTTGCTCTGATTCTAGTTTGAATGAGGGTCCTGTGTTTCCTGTCTCTCCAGTGCCATGGTGTCAGGCCCGGCTTGGAGCCTGTAGGCCTGGCTCCTAATCTCGAGTGTACTCTCGAATGAGAAGGCATTCAGGACTGGACATTCCAGCTGCAAAGTAACAAATTTGGGATTGCATGATCCCTCTGCACCCTTCCAATTTGACATTCAGGGATTGAATAATAATCCATTTAGTAAATAGTTCCTTAGAGAGAGGCAGCCACACAGAGCAGTTTTCTACTAGCTGCAATGGCTACAGAGAGAGTTCATCACTGAGGAAACTAAGAAACAAGTATTTTGCCCCTTCTCTCCATCTTTCCAGCAGGGACCCCATGGACATGCGATAGAGGACTGGCCTTGGCCATGTGAACTCAGACTGTGGGATACTACAGCAGTCTCCTGTCTCTGTGTTATCATTGTTTTACCCCCTTCCCTTAATCCTCTCAGGAAAACCCCACTTGGAGGCTCGCATTGTAGTACAGCAGGTTAAGTACCCATGAGACCTGGATGCTCCACTTCCAATCCAGCTCCCTACTAATGCCGGGAAAAGAAGCTGAAGATGGTCCAAGGACTTTGATCCCTGCTACCCAAGTTGGAGACCTGGATGGTGTTCTGGACTCCTGGATTTGGCTTGGACCAATCCTGGCTGATGTGCCCTTTGGGGGAATGAACCCACAGATGGAAGATCTCTTTGTGTGTGTGTATGTGGGGGGGTATCTCCCTCTACCTGTCATTTGGTCTTATAAGTAAATAAATAAATAAATCTCTTTCAAAAGGGATATGAAATCTAAACAAAGAACAGAAAAAATAACACCACCTGTCTGCATTTCACTCCCCAGGGGGTCTTGGTCTCAGTTTTCCAGAGTGAAAATTAATTCATCTGGGAAACTCAAATGTGTCAAAGCCCTAAATAAAGAAAATAGGAGGAAGGTACATCTGCCTTACCTGCAAGGTCATGGTGAATGTCAATCTTTTTTCTCTTTCTACATTTCATTGACTTAAACTAGGAACTGAGTTAAAAAAAAAAAAAAAGCAAAAAAGAAAATAGTCATTTACCAAGGCCTATGGGTGGTGGGACAGGGCTAAGTGCTATCCTGTGTCTTCTTATTTGATGTAGAACCATCTTGTGGCAAGTTTGTTATTATCATGTATGAACCTAAAGCAAGAAATTGGATGTCAAAAAGGTCAGGGCCAGGAGTAATCTATATTTGTCTTGACACAAACCAATGCTCTTCCTAGTGAACTGGCCAATCCACAGGCATGGTTATATAGGCCACAGCAGAGAGCTGGACTGGAAGAGGAGCAACCGGGACTAGAACCCGGCACCCAAATGGGATGCTGGTGCCACAGGCGGAGGTTAACCAAGTGAGCCACGGCGCCAGTATCCTATATGGGTGCCGGGTTTTAGTCCCGGTTGCTCCTCTTCCAGTCCAGCTCTCTGCTGTGGCCTGGGAAGGCAGTGGAGGATGGCCCAAGTGCTTGGGCCCTGCACCCGCATAGGAGACCAGGAAGAACTACCTGGCTCCTGGCTTTGGATCGGCGTAGCTCTGGTCGTGGCAGTCATTTGGGGGGTGAACCAACGGAAGGAAGACCTTTCTCTGTCTCTCTCTGTCTAACTCTGCCAAATAAATTTTTAAAAAAATAGTGTTGCATGTCATTTGTACTATAGCAGAACAAACATTTGCAATGTGCTAAATAACAGCCAGATGAATATGGGGATTTTTTGGGGCAGGTGAGCTTCATTTCAGTTCAGAAATTGTACCTTAAGTACAGATACTTACCCTTTATGCATGTACTGCTGACTACACATCCTTTAAAAAAGATGTGAGAAAAGTGGTAAGGGAGGGGGAGAGGGAGAGGGAGAGAGAGGGAGGAGAGGAGGAGGAGGAGTAGGAGGAGGAGGAGGAGGAGGAGGAGGAGGACAGGGAACAGGGAGGAAACAAGGAGGCAGAATGAGAAAGAAGAGAAAAGGGAGGAGAGAACAGGGAGCCACAAAATTATCTCTCCAATATCCACATGGAGCTAATTTGAACCACCATGACTTTGAAACACTCAACAATTTATGAAACAAAAGTAGAAGCATTCTAAGCTGTATCATTATATGTAAAAACTGTTTTCTTAATATTTTTCAGACTTAGGGTCACTGTAATAACTATGTAGAATTTTGTACAACACAATGATGTCTTTGAGGATAAACATATGATGATGGATATGTGTCTGTGTGCTCATCAGCTCCTGATCTCTGCTTCTTGTGGTCTTGAGCACTTTAATCAATGAGTCCTAGTATCCTTTGCTGGCAGGAGGCAGCTTGGATGCAAAGATCATTTGGGGGACAGAATGTATATTGAACAAATGGACTTACCTGGTTGGAAATTGAGAACGTAGAACATGAGTGAACCACAAGAGACAACTCGAACAATAAAACCAAAAAAATAAAACAACACAGGACTTGATGTGATGTGAAGTCAAGCTGTGGAATGAGATGAAACAAAGCACTCTGGACAGTTAGTGAGAAGGAGACTTCAAGGCTCTGTGTATGGACAACGAGCCGGGTCCTGCTCATCTAGTTCATCTTGCGGATTCTTCACATGCAGCTCCACTCCTTGGTTGTCTCTGACACGGTATGTGTTGCACTGTATCTCCTGAAAATATGTTGGAGTCCTAACTAATCCCTAATACCTGTGAAGTAATCATATTTGAAAATCAGGTCTTTTACAGATGAACAAGTTTAAATGAGGTCATTGGAGTGGAGATCTAATCCAATATGACTATGTTTTTACAATGTAGACACAGAGACACAGACACAGAGCACCACATGAAGATGGGGTAGAGACTGAATTGATGGATCTGTAAGACAAGAAGTACCAAAAAGTACAAGCCAATCACCAGAAGTTAGGAGAACACCACAGAATATATATTCTCTGGCATCCCTCAGAAGTAACACCACCTTGATGTCAGACTTCCAGCATCTAAAACTGTGCAACAATAAATTTGTGCTGTGAAAGGTACCCCGTAGGTAGTCACTCATTATATAAGACCTATGAAACCAAAGCAATTACATATGCAGAATTAGTTATCTCTCCATCTAAAACATGAATGAAAACCAGAAATAAACCAGGAGGGAGCCTGAGTAGCAAAAGTAGGTCATCAAGGTCACAAACCCAAACTCTAGCACTTTGTTACCTATGGGCTATCATTCAAACTCTGCTGGTTCCTTTAAATTCACAATTCTATCAACCATCACCCAATTTGCAAATCCATAGCTGCACCAAGGAACAAGAACAGTTGCACAGAACTTGACAGTAGAAATCAGAAAGGGAGGAATCAGAAGTAGAAGATGTAACTGGACATGTAAGAGGAGTAGTTCAAATATATACATGTAATATTTGCAAATCTAGGAATTACATTTTGCAGGTCAATGTCCTCTCCTAAGCTAGCTACAGTTTTTTATTTGACAGACAGAATTTGGGCTTCACTTAAGGTTAGTGACTGCAGAAAAAGAGACAGAGGTACGCAACCTATTCTAATTATCAACCGTTAAAATGCACAGCCAGGAAGCCAATCTATAAGCCTCCTCTGCAAAGCTGAAGGGGAACTTGGAGCCATCTGACAGGCAATGACAACAAGGAAGCTTGATGTTGGAAAACTGGCCAAGTGAAGCACAGTTCAAAATGCTGACTTCAATATAAAAATCTTTAAAGGGTGCTACCGCAGGTGACAAAAATGAAAATCAAAGAGGAAAACTTGGAGAGAACTCAAACTTCAGAAAAACTCTTAAGAAACTCTGGGGGAAAGAGACTACAAATCTGTTTGGGAGAAAAAGTCATAGGCTTAAGATGGAGAGAACACATGAACAGCAGGAAATACTCCTCAATGGAAATCACTCCTCTGCTAGGAAAATTAAC
This sequence comes from Lepus europaeus, assembly GCF_033115175.1. Taxonomy (NCBI): domain Eukaryota; kingdom Metazoa; phylum Chordata; class Mammalia; order Lagomorpha; family Leporidae; genus Lepus; species Lepus europaeus. The sequence goes on along the minus strand of NC_084837.1, from coordinate 68,806,611 downwards.
CTTTCAGAAGACACAAATAACTTGCAAATTAAAACACTATGTATGATTCCTAGCACTTTAATAAGGTAGTTTTTTTTAAAAGATTCATTTATTTATTTGAAAGTTAGAGTTACACACACCCAGAGAGAGATAGGTCTTCCATGCGCTGGTTCACTCCCCAATTAGCCACAACTGCTGGAGCTGTGCTGATCTGAAGCCAAGAGCCAGGAGCTTCTTCCGGGTCTCCCATGTGGATTCAGGGGCCCAAGGACCCAGGCCATCTTCTACTGCTTTCCCAGGCCATAGCAGAGAGCTGGATCGGAAGTGGAGCAGCCGGGTCTCGAATCGGCACCCATATGGGATGCCAGCGCTTCAGGCCAGGGCATTAACCTGCTGCACCACAGCTCCAGCTCCCAATAAGATAGTTTTAAAACAGAATTTTTCATATTTCAAATAAGAAGTCAGGTTGGGGGAAGGGAGAGGATAGTTAACCAATAGGGAAAACACTTTTTAAGGTGTGTGTAAGTGTGTGTGTGTGTATATATATATATATATATATATATATAAACATTGTATATATTGATATATATGGCATATAAAATTTGAAGGATGAATGCAAAGTTTTTTTTTTTCTATATTCTTTTATATTCCTTAAGGTAGACGCCAAATAATTATTTTTTGGGAAGTTAGTCTTAACATACTGATAGTTAAGTATAAGCACAAATAGATTTTTTAGCACTGATGGGATAAAAAATCTAAGAAGACAGTCATGGTTCTTGTGAAGACTTTTGTAAACAGCTGCAAAAACAACCCGCAGAGTTTAGGGAGAATGGTCCGCATTTGCAGTTTATCTTCCCGAAGAGTAAATATGCTAACTCTGCCTCTGCCTCTGGAATCTGGAACCAAGGTCCAATCAGAAAGCATCTGACAGGGCACACATGGTCCTTAGTGGGCCTAATAATGAATAAAATATGAATGTTGTCCTTAAAGCTCCTCTAGTATGGTTTTGCAGTCACTAAAAATATTGATAAAGCAAATCCTCTTTGCCCTGGCTTAAATTTGCATCTCATTTATTCTTCCAATAAGCACAACTGAGCTTCTGGTATTAAGACCTAAAAATCCCAAAACAAATAAAAGGAAGACATCGCTCTCAAAGAGCATGCATAATGGAGGGGACTATGCATTTGTTACAAGTACCACAGTGGCCATCTCCAGTTCTTTGTAGTAAATTATTTAGAAATCGGAGATAAATAAGAAAAAAAATGTGTGAGAATGGTTGACTTTCTTAACAGGACTAGATCATGTCTTCAGTACCAAAGCAGAGGAGCTGCTGAGAGATCTGTCCCAGTGAAACGAACACTGAGCCTTCCAGGTGCTACCGAAACACTGCTCTCCGGGTATGCATGGCCATGAATAATACTGTACTCACAATGTGTTCTCATCATGGGAACAGAAAAAGAAGGTTTATGAACTAAGGGGCCAGGTCACAGGAGTTTCAACCAGGGATCCTGAGGGTAAAAGTAAATAATAAGCATGTGGAACTTGAGAGAAAACTCTGTGGCATTTGGAAAGAAAACAAGTTGGGAGAAAGTACCACAGGTGGCAAGTGCTAGAGAAACACAAGTCCTCCAGCCAGGAGAGGGCATCAGGCATCTCATGACTGACTGCTCCTATTTCTGTAAATCCCCATGATGAGGCATTCCTGTAGGATGTCTGCACCTAAGTATGTCTTGTAAAAGATGAGTTCCATGAAAAGCACATCCACAAACATGAATAATGTTTTCTGATCAAATCTGTGTTATGTCAGTCATAGACCTTCAGGAAAAAGAATTCACCCAGAGGGTTCAGGAGCTCTTAATTGTGTGTGTGTGTGTGTGTGTGTGATGAAGCTCTTTGAGAGCCTAGTAAAACCTACGGAGTCCATCTCAAAAACACACATAAAATAAAATACTTAAAGATTACCAAAGGATACCAGTAGAACTGAAATTCAGTTACCAAAATATTTTCAAAAATAAAGTATCAGTATAAGGATAAATGTGCATCTTTATTAACTCATTAAATAATATGATCTAGAATCAGGTCTCATAACATAGTGATAGTGATAAGCAATATTTAAATACATCTGCAAAATCTGTAACATAATATGAAAATACTTGTGATGCATGTTGATCATAAAATCAACATTGCTAATGCCTTTTGTCTGCATTCGTAACTGAAAGAAGTGCTAGATTTCTTTGAGAGGTTAGTGAGCATAAAGGAGTAATTTTTTTTTTTTTAGTATGTAGGTTCACCACTTATTTTTCTTTCCTAAGTGTACCCTGTTCTTAATCCACTGATGTCATTGAGGGCCTTCAGACCCAGCACAAAACCTCTAGGAACACGGTTTAATGAAAGGACTGCACAAGGAAGGGAAAAAAGGGTTAATGAATCAGTCAAGGATATGGAAGCTTCCAGGGAGCAGCAAAAACAGGGTTCTCTTATCTTTCCTGGTACTGACAGAGGACAGAACAGTGTTCTAAAGTTCAGGGATAGGTACAGCCATAGGGAGGGCCGGTCTAGCTGCAAGAGCTGCAGCCTTGGAAGAACCCAGCCACAGTTGGAGGATGGCCATCAAAGCAGCCAAAAAGCTGTGAAGAAAAATCCATCCTCCTTTGGCTCGTTTACCTTCTGCAGGTGTCTTCTATTAGCCAAACCAACAGGTCAAGTGGCACAGAGCCTGGTTGAGTCTGAGAGGGAGGGGCAGCTAGCCTCCAGTGGTTCTACAGTAGGGTACAGAAGAGGGGAAGGAGGGCCCCAGGGTAGGTAGCTATGTTTCCTGAGAGCAGAGTTTTCCATATACTTTGGTGCATTAACATGCACTGGGTTATTCAACCCAAGTGCTAATGATTAATTCAATAAAGAAGTGTTTATCAGACTTATCTCAGAATCAATTTTTGGAGGAACAACAAAGAAGATTAATATTCAGGAGAATAAAAGTTTGCATATGCTGATTTAGGATTTTCTGGAGATGTCTGTTACCTGCATCATGTTATCTAGCTGCCTAGCGGGGGTGGCATGTTACCTAGCAAGAACCATGAAAGACCAGAAAGACCTGATTTCTAAAGCAACTATAATCGTTCGGCAGCAGTGAGAGTTCAGAATAAGCTTGTGGAAGGAAAATGTGTATATAGTCTTGATAATTCATCTTGGTTTCTATCAGAGCTGACTCAGGAAGTGCCCATTTCATTATAGCAGTTTGGGGAGCCCATCCCTTCATGCTGAACACAAGAACTCCAAATTCCTCCTCTAGCAAGCAGGTCACATACCCCAGATGGTCAGCTTGGATTCTGAGCAGGTAAGAATATTTGTTCCTCAGCCTTTCCACTTAAGGCATAAGTTTGTGGTAACCACTCTAATCACAAGTTCTTTCACAACGTATCTTTTAAGAAACACAAATAAACTACTGGTTATCTGTCTCTATAGTTATCTAGCTCACCATGTCAGCACCTTGGCATGAACTGTTATCAGGAGCTAAAAGTTACTTCACATGAGACAGAGGACCCCATTAAAGAAGAAAGCTTTGGTTGATGTTTGCAGAAAGAACCTCAGTTACCTAATCCTGGTGACACCCACACCATTAGTACTGTGGCTTTGCAGCGCCTTCCTTGAATGGCAGAATCTGTTTCCCCATCTCTTACATTCAGGGTGATCTTGCAACTTGTTTTGGCCAACAGAATACAGAAGAATTGTTGCTGTACCAGTTCTGAACTCAGGCTTTAAGAGACCTTTCTGCATTTGCTTGCCTTCTTCAAATACTGCTCAGCTGCCATGTCAGGCCTACGTGAGCCTGATTGAGGATGGGACCCTGTGGATCAGAACCAAGCCAGACAGTTTGTTTCAGCAAGGCATGTTAGCGCTCAACCAAGATCCCTAAAACTGGTCCACAACTGACCTGAAGCTAACCACAAATTCATAAAGTCTAGCCAAGACCAGAAAAATCCCCCAGCTAATCAGAGCTCGTTATATTGCTGCTCCATAACAATCATGAGCTAAATAAATGGTTGTTATTTTCAATCATTTCTTTATAGGGTAGTTTCTTATCAGTAATAACTGACTGAAATAGTGTAGCACAGAATATTTTTCTATCTAGCCCCAGTATAGTACATGCTACCCACATTCTGAAACATCAGGTTCTTGTGAATGAAAACTAAATGAGAGATATTGATAGGAAGTAGAGAACAAACCTAGCACAAAAATGTCAACTCTGAACACTTCACAGTGTGTGTGGCGCTAATGCTGCAGGAAATAATTACAGCACAGGCACAAGGAAGGAGGTGACTGAAGTCTATAAAGAGAAAAGGGCACCGGCGCCGTGGCTTAACAGGCTAATCCTCCACCTTGCGGCGCTGGCACACCAGGTTCTAGTCCCGGTTGGGGCGCCGGATTCTATCCCGGCTGCCCCTCTTCCAGGCCAGCTCTCTGCTATGGCCCGGGAAGGCAGCGGAGGATAGCCCAAGTCCTTGGGCCCTGCACCCGCGTGGAAGACCAGGAGAAGCACCTGGCTCCTGGCTTCGGATCAGTGCGATGCGCCGGCCATAGCGGCCATTGGAGGGTGAACCAACGGCAAAAAAGGAAGACCTTTCTCTCTGTCTCTCTCTCTCTCACTATCCACTCTGCCTGTCAAAAAAAAAAAAAGAGAGAGAGAGAGAGAGAGAGAGAGAGAGAGAGAGAGAGAAAAGGGCAATAAGAAACACATTGTTAACAATCATATACCATGTTTCCTAAAGCTTTTTTATGGAGCCACAGTAGAGAAACTTATATGTGCTTTTGTGAATAGGCAGAGGTCTTAAGATGGTGGACCACCGATTGAGGCTGCAACGAAGAATGGAGAGCACCCTGGCACAGGATACTTAGTGAAAATCTGCTTCTAATCCCAGCAGCTCCAACAAGTGCATAGCAACCAGGAAGACTATAACAGCTCCTGCTAAACAACAAAAGTATCTTTCTATGAGACAGTCAATGAGAAACCAGGTTAAAAAAAAAAAAGTATTTCTTTAAGCATCAAGTTTAAAGCTGCACAGAGTAGTATTTATGAATATGGGTTAATGTTGTGATGCCACTGCCAACAGAATATTATAAACAACAGCTATGGAAATAAAATATTAAAATCAGTAGAATTGTCAACCCCAATTAGTTAGCAATCAACAGAAGGAACATGGGCTTCAGTATCACATGAATCTGAACTTGGATTTTGGTGCCGCTACTTCCAAGCTACATGACTTTGTCTATGTCGCTTAATCTTTATGAACCTATTTCCTGTTTCACAAGATAAAGAGAGTAATATAATATTTGCTTCATAGATTTATTATGAAGTTAAATGAGATAACATATGTGACAGTGTCTGACAGCAAGTATCAATAAATTTCCATGTCTAGTCCCTATGTTGAAGGCAAGCATAATCTCCATGAATACTTTGCTTTGGCTATCATAGTGTTTCAATTGAAAAGGTTTTTATCAAGAGCTCAATCATACTCTTTGAATGTAGTGAAAACCATGACTGAGTTGTAGATAATAAGCAAAATGGAGAAAGAATGCATCTTTCCTTGATGCTGTTAGTCACAGTCCAGGCACTCTCCAATTGTCAACAGATTGTGTTCCAAAACCTAATTTGTGAGTGACTTTCTGGAAACAATTTTATAGATGTTGGTTAGATTCTCAAGCCATCTCAGAAGAGTATATTTTACCCATAATATGGTTGACTAATGCAGTTTAACTCTGAATTCCAGGAACAGAGTTTTATTTATGTAGTAGAGGAGGAAGTTGCAATAAAGAAGGGGAGAAGGGAGGGGAAAAAACCCAAAGCACTGGATGAGTGAAAAGCAATTAACATTTATGATGTATCCTATAGGCTCCATACATTGTTGAACTATGTGCATAGATACTTTATTATTTAATCTTTGTGTTATCTCTAATATAGGCATTTTATCAATTAAACAAACAAAAATAACCTGGAAGCTTATAAAAGTTAATTCATTTATTCACCATCACAAAACAAGAAAGCAATGAAAATAGAAGATCATTTTGAATTAGATCAAATAGGTTAATGACCAAGCACGTTAGCGAAAAGAAGTGATTGGAAAACAAAATGTTAGCTAACAGATTTTCATGTGATGCCATCCTTACAGTAGGGAAGAGTTCTAGTTGTTTACAAGGGATACTTTACAAAAATGCATGTGTTTGAATATATATGTGTGTGTATATATATGATGTGTGTATATGTGTATGTATAATGCGTCTATTTAAATACATTTTAATTAAATAAAACTACAGAAATGTAACTTTTTCAAACAGTACAGGATACAGAACCAAAATACAGAAGACTTAAAAAAAGAAATTTATAAACAGATATGTATATGTGTCATACAAACACAGACACATATTTTATATTTCACTTAATACACCTTGAAGCTCCTTCCTATCAGCAGCATTATTTTCAAGGATGTGGTGCATTTTGTTTCACAGAGTAAAAATGTAATGGAAATTTTCATGATTTCCAGTTGTTTGCTACTACAAGGTATACCCCATTCAAATATCCTAGCGTACTTTTGCAAGTACATTATTCGGGGAAGTCCTGAGCCATGAGATTGCTGGGTCACAAGTGCTACAATTAATGTTTTGATTAATAATGCCAAATTTCCTTTCAGAAATATTGCACCAGTACATAGCTCTACCCATTTTGTCTCAGATGGCTTCTGCCTTAGTCTTTTGGGATACTTTAACAAAACACCACCAACTGTGTGGCTAATAAACAACAGAAATGTAGTGCTCACTCAGAAACCCAAAATCAAAGTGCTGGCATGTTTGGTATCTGGTGAGGGCCAACTTCTTCATAGACCATAAACAGTGCCTTCCTGCTGTCAGCTTACATGATGAACAGGGCAATGGGTCTCTCTCATGACCTCTGTTATAAGGAGCACTAATTCCATCCATGAGGACTGCATACTTGTCATCTAATCATGTCCCAAGTGCCCCACCTCCTAACACACCTTAGGATTTCAACACACAGAATTTGGGGAACACAAGCATTCAAGTCATAGCAGCTTCTTTTTTCATATCCTTGCCATTGTTAACTTGTAGTATATATTTTCAATTTCATCGAACTCATAGGATAAAAATTGTATCTTATTTTGATTTTCATTCCTTTAATGATGTGTGATGTTTATAACATTTTAATAGCTGAGTGTCACTTGATTTACTATACGTTGCATTTAATTGCCAGGTATTTATTGTTATTGTTCTATTGGTTCATTAGTTTTTTTCTGCTGATTTGTATGTCCTTTTTGAAAATTAAGGAACTAGTTGTGTATCTTTATGTGTATTCCATGCTTTTAAGGAATTTCTTCTTCACCAAGCAGCCATTTCTTTGACTTCAATTTCTTCTTTTTTAAGCAAATTTCTGGTTATGATTTGACTTTTTATGGTTATGATTTGACAGTTTATCTGGTTATGGCATTAGGAATATTCTGGCATGTATGGCAGTTGTATTTCCTTTTATGATGTAATCAATTGGCATACTGGTTTTAAATATACTACCCAGGATTCTGTTTGCTTGTATGGCCATGTTTGTTTTTGAATCTTTATTCATTTGAGTTCTCTTTGAAAGACAGTTTCTGTTTTGGTGCGCTAAGACATCATGTTTCTGATCCTGTGAAACAGAGCAATACTTGGGGTCATTATTAAATCCAGGTCCACTCCACTCTACAAGGTGGCTCACTATGTCTCTGAAGCCTTCCTCTGGCAATCCTCCGGCCTTACCTTTCTCACTTCATTGCAGCTTTTATGGAGCATTCTGGGCACCAACAGAAGGAATTTTAAAGATAGAACTTGTCATGTGTTGATCCTTGCTAACCAGTAAGAATTCTGAGAGATGAGTTTTTAAGAAGCACAAGACAGCTTTTCACATTTAAAGAGATGATTAGATGCTGCACTGGGAGGATTCAAAGCATTTAGAATACCGCATCTCTGAATTCTGATCCCTTCCTGAGATTCTTTGTAGATTCACCTTTACTCACTTCAGTTAAGCGTTAATAACAACTAATATAAGTTCCATATTTTGCAGCTTCAAACACATACTCTGTCAAACAAAATAAATAGTAAATAAATCCTTAACTAATTTGCAGACCCTAAAGTCTTATTTAAATACATGTTTATGGAAAATCTATCATATTTTTATTAATTTTATTTAAAATGAAAATTTTGTAAATAAGGTATATTAACCTAGTAATATTTTTAAAGGATAAAAAGGACCATTCATTAATGTTAGTTGCCTCTTCAGAATTGTAAACTAGATATCAGAACTAATTTTAGACAGAATGTTAGGCTACTATTTAGTGAGCTAATTGTCATCTTACAAATTTAGCATAGATACTTTTAGAGGAAATACCAGTTCTATGATTGTATAATTTTAGAAAATAGTAGTTCTGAATGAATTGTCTACGTCTTTGATCATAACTCTGTAGTGATCCTTAGCCCTGAGTAGCTACCCCTCCATCATTCACAGGCTTCTCAGGCAAAAAGCAGAAACATTCCTCAAATGTTTGGCAAAACGTCAGTGCTCACCTCTCACTTATCTACACTCTCATCAGGTGTTCCACAGGTGAATGAGAATTGTTTAGAGAAAAGCAAAACACCCACAACTATGAGCCATAGCTAATTATTTTCTAAGTCTTGAAATCCTGAGATTACACACACACACGCACACACAATCTATATACACAAAGGGTAAACCCTCAAAAAATTCATAGAAAATGAGTATTATGATATACATGGAATTTTATTTTTTCTGCCAAAATAAACATCTTTTATTTCATACCAACTTTCTGAAGTAGTCTTATAAATCCATCTACTTTTAGCTAAATATGGCTATTTATGAATATATGCTACATATAAAAAGTATAGGTACAAATGAATTCCTGTATGAACAGAATTGATATATCTGAATTTAAATGTAGTTATGAATGTTTATAAATTAAACTCTTATAAGACAATATCTGAACAAAACTATGTAAATAAAATGTATGTGTTCATTATTCAAAATATATACATTATTTGAAAAAGGCCGAACATTTTTAACAGCCTCTTTGTAGCTAAATATGTTTGTGCTAATTTGTACAACCTCCTGTAACATGTTTGTGGACAAAGGACAGCATCCTCGATATTCAAGGGCAACCGCAATCTGGTTCCAATGAAGAGGGTTTAGAGAATGCTCTCTTTTCCCTTAAACTCTTCAGAGAACAAAGATTCTCCAGCCACAGATCTTTAATAGCTTCTGTCTAGATTCAGGTAGATTGCACAATATAAAGTATAAACAGCAGATGTTAATTTGAATGTAAATGCAATTGAATTGTCCATCAAAAGCAATATCGCTCCCATTTATAATTAGCCTCCAAAATAAATGAAAACCTATTCCTGTCTAAAATGAAGCTTAGGTCTGTTTATAGAACAGTCATCAGATCATGTGCCTGCACTGCTTACAGACAGAATACGCTCTTCCCTAATGGGCTTTTAAATCCACGTAACTGTCAGCAAAGAAAGAGCAAACTAAATGGGCAGATGATACTGCATTAGCTCAGCTTCCCTCTTCCTCCAGCAGGCAGGAGGTCTGATGTGGTCTTTGTGCCCACCTCTCATTTTCTGGGATGAACTCAGACTCTATTTAGAGAAAACTGGGGGGTACACACGCTCTGCTGTTTGCCTTAATAACAAATGAGTTAGAAGGGATCGCAAGTTTCCTCAGGAGGAAACGTCTTCAAGACATTCATTTGTATCAGGGCTTGAAAGGTAACAGATCCAAGGGGAACTTCAAGCTCAATCTTCTATTGCCCATAAGTAAAGTTCAAGAGCCACACAAGAACAGATGCCAAATTCCCTCATTCTGTGTATTCTAAACACAAGTGTCTTTAGAATCTGCAAACAAAAACTTGAACATATTTGCGGGTTCAGTTAAATAATCATTTTGCATGTGCTTCCTGACCTTGAGGCATGTCTTTGTGTGACCTCTTCCTCCCTTTCCATTAAATGTTTAAGCTCTCTTAGCTTGCGAAGCTCCAGACTGTGCTATTCAACTTTGTCCTAATCCTCCCCTAACACCTTTCTCTTCCCTCTGTCAAAAAGATGAATCCTTGCCCCTGTCTCACCTTGAAAACACGTTCACTTAAGGCAGACTTTCTACACTTAAAATCGTCTAATTATTAAATAAGTGCCATCTTTTTTTTTTTTTAATCAAGACTCAAGCAGTGAGAAGTGAAATGATCAGTCTCCATGGCCAGCCATCAGTATAATGCATTGCTCGACATCTATTGCTTATGGTGCTTTTAGCAGTTTTCTCCATGGTGACGCACACGGATGACATTGTGATCAATGACCCGATCTCATAAGGGACCTCAAGTCTGAGAACAACCACTGGTACGTCAGACGGAGCTGCACGCCACCTTTCTTTCCCAATCAACTGAACGCACTGGAATGTTAATGAATAAGATGGATGCTGTTATCCCAGTGACCAGGTCTGTTCTAATTTCTGAAAGTAAAAATGGGGATAATCTGCAAATGTTGACACTTTATCAATAGCAACAAATTAGTCACCACACACCTCAGGAATGATCACAGCACATCAGTGTGTTATGTCTCTGTGGTTAAGACCTCCTGCTACAGGCTGTCATTTTCTTACACACTTTCTCCAAACCTTGTCATTTGCCAAACAATGTTAGGCACACCAGAAAAAGTCCTTTATTGATTTTGCAGCTGGGCTTAAAAGTCAATGAAGCTAGTAAAATCTAATGGGACATATAAGAGTTTTCAAATTTAAAAAATGAAGACAGCTAAGTTTGTAAGAGCATCAGAGGTGGGGTGATTTTAAGCTTAGCCATGGTGGATGAGAGGGAACCAAAAGCATTACAAATACTTAAGAGCTGATATAATCATCTACCCTCACAATCATTGACATTAAATGAAATCAGGATATGCCAATGATAACCTGTAAGGCTATTGAGGGGGTATTTGTCATACTCCAGAACTGTACTAGCCAATGTGGTAGCCAGTGGCCACTTATGACCACTTCAATTTAAGTTAAAATGAACTAACATAAAAAAATCCTGCTCTTCCGTCAAACTAGCCACATTTGAAACCTATTATATGAGAGGAATGTTGTCCAATAGAACTGCCCTGTATTTGTGCTGTCCACTAATGTGGCTATTGAGCATTTGCGCCATTGAGACTGAAATTTTAATTAGGTTAAGTTGAAGTAGCCTTATGTGGCAGGTCAGTGGCTATCACACACATAGAGCGTTTCCATCACTGCTGAGAGTTCTATTGGACAGTACATCTCTAGAAGTAGAGGGCCCCACATACTAGATGGCAAAAGGAGGAAAAGGAAGAATGTTAAGACAGAAGTGACGCTGAAAAGGAAAAAAAATATTTTGTGACTCCCTGCTGTGTGCCAAGTACTTTATTATGTCTTTTTTAAATTTATTTGACAGGTAGAGTTATAGACAGTGGGAGAGACAGAGAGAAAGGTCTTCCTTCCTTCCGTTGGTTCACCCCCCCAAAAGGCCGCTATGGCTGGAACTGCACCATCCAAAGCCAGGAGTCATGTGCTACTTCCTGGTCTCCCATGCGGGTGCAGGGGCCCAAGCACTTGGGCCATCCTCCACTGCCTTCCTGGGTCAGAGCAGAGAGTTGGACTGGAAGAGGAACAACCGGGACTAGAACCTGGCGCCCATATGAGATGCTGGCACTACAGGAGGAGGATTAACCAAGTGAGCCACAGTGCCAGCCCCATTATGTCCTTTTCATGTAGCTTAATTTACTGTTCAGCCACAGGACCAGTTATTCACCTGACACCTAAGCTTCAGTAAAAACTAAATCCACTTTCCTTGAATCTCATGCCACACTCTGTTTACTACTCCTTTAAAAAAAAAGATTTACTTATCTATTTGAACAGCAGAGTGATGGAGACTGGCTGAAAGACAGAAATCTTCCATGTGCTGCTTCACACTTCAAATGGCCACAACAACTGCAGCTGGGCCTGAGTCAGGCCAATGCTAGGATCCTGGAACTCCATCTGGGTCTCCCCTGTGCATCTGCAGGAAGCTGAATGGGAAGTGGAGCAGACAGAACTCTAACTGGCGCTCAAATACAGGATGCTGGTATTGAAAGCAGCAGCTTAACTCCCTGTATCACAATGCTGGCCTCTTTCCTCTATTCTTTGACATCTCTATAATCCTGGATGTGGCGCATATGATCACTATTGACTCATCTGAAAACAAGGAGATTAAAAAATGAAATGTCATGTCATTAAGACATGTACAAATAAGGAATATAGTACTTTATAACTTGAGCAGCAACCAAACCAACTATTACTTTGAGAGAAGGTATATACCTAAAAGGAAATAGAATTATGGAAAGTGAATGACTAATAGTTTTGTTATTAAGGCAAACGAGAATGCTTAAATTGCTGAAACTAAAATTGTAGTCATAGTGATCATCATAACAATAGCTATCATTTATTGAATGCTTCCTGTGCTCAATACTTAATGTTCATAATCATCCACTCTTTGAATTTCAGGTGAGGATGTCACTGCCAGAGATAAAGCAGCGGTGTGGAAAGCAGAAAGGTCTGACTGATTAACCTCTTTCTTATCTTCTTAAGTGAAATTTCCCAAGGCCTTCTCCCAGGTACAAACAGCAAAGTGATGGAAGTATAGATACAAACCAAAATCAGTCAGTGAAGAAACACACTGCCATAGCTGTTAAGTTCTCATTTAAATTATAATTTGTCTACTTCTTAATTATCCTTGAAAATGTCCTAGATTTTCCTTGAGCTTTGCATTTCATGTCCACAGTTATTTGTAATGTTGCCATTAAATTTCCCGCATTGCTAGGTTTGGGTTTATAACTCAATTTTCATGTGCCTTTTACATATTTGAGGAAGATGTGTCAGGCTACTGCTGACATTTGAAAGACACTCAACCCATCTTGGCCTTCTTAATAATACTTCCTTTCTAGACGTTTTCAACACTAGTCATGGGGCAGAGCTGTTGCAGATGTTATGACATTTAAGGGAATAATAAAGATTTTTCACTGCTTACCACATCCGTCCATCATGGCCAGAAATAAGTTCAGGGGAGTTAATAATTAAATAACCAATAACAATAATCCTTTAGTAAAGATAATGCCCATGTTAACATCTAACCCAATCCTTGGCACAGAAAACTCTCTCAGTAATAGCCTGTTTCCCTTTCCCTCTTTCCTTGGTTTATCTAATGACAACCAGATTACAATAATAAATTATCATTATATGCAAATTTGACCAAATGTTTTCCTCTCTGATTCAAGGTCAGGATAGAAAAACAAAATTTCAATTCCAAATCTTGTATAAATATGGTTTTAGAAGAATAACTGCCAATTCTGATTTTCAGATAGTGTATAATTATTTATGTCAAACACTTAGGCTACACACATTCAAAATATTGACAAGTTAGAATCATATATCTAAAGGGCATATGCTTATTTTAACAAAAATAAATATATTCTTGGAAATGTACTACTTTATCTTATCAACAGAGTGAAAGAACATCAGGAAAATATGGTGTTGCTTCAAAAGTTTGTGGGGAAACTAGTTAAAAGGTAAGCTGGCCGTCACCGCGGCTCACTAGGCTAATCCTCCGCCTGTGGCACCTGCACCCCGGGTTCTAGTCCTGGTTGGGCACTGGATTCTGTCCCGGTTGCCCCTCTTCCAGGCCAGCTCTCTGCTATGGCCCAGGAAGGCAGTGGAGGATGGCCCAAGTGCTTGGGCCCTGCACCCCATGGGAGACCAGGAGAAGCACCTGGCTCCTGGCTTTAGATCAGTGCGATGTGCCGGCCGCAGTGCACCGGCAGGGGCAGCCATTGGAGGGTGAACCAATGGCAAAAGAAGACCTTTCTCTCTGTCTCTCTCTGTCTCTCACTGTCCACTCTGCCTGTCAAAAAAATAAATAAAAAAGGCAAGCTTATTTTGGTGCAAAAAATTTTGAACCAGCATTTTTTTCATAACATGCATTTTCCATAAATGTTTTGAAGTTTATGCTATGCTTCATAATTTCTCTTATTCTTGTTTGAGCTGGACAAATGGAAAACAGGATGTTGAACAATGTAGTATGGTGATAAGTGTAGTGGCTGGTCACCACTCTTACAAGGACTCACTAATCAAAAGTTACCTAGTGTTGGGAGGGTCTCAGGTATCAGCAGGCTGTTTTGCTTTATTTAATCTGGGAAGTTCAATACAGGAGAACTCCATATACTCCATCTTTATTTTCATAAGATCCCAAGTATAAACTGCCCGATTATAATGTTAATAGTAATTGGTAATATTTACTGGCATTTTGTAAACCTCTGGTAGTATTTTTTTTCCATTTCTTTTGAAAAATTTATTTATTTATTTATTTAACTTTTATTTAATGAATATAAATTTCCAGTGTACAGCTTATGGATTACAATGGCTTCCCCCTCCCATAACTTCCCTCCCACCCGCAACCCTCCCCTCTCCCGCTCCCTCTCCCCTTCCATTCACATCAAGATTCATTTTCAATTCTCTTTATATATAGAAGATCAATTTAGTATAAAGATTTCAACAGTTTGCACCCACATAGAAACACAAAGTGAAACACACTGTTTGAGTACTAGTACTATTATAAATACTTTAAAAAATTTATTTAATCCCAATAATCCCATGAGATAGGAAATATTATTTTTATCATTAAAAATATGGACACTAAAAACCAGCTAGATTTTTAAATTTTCCCCAAATCTCACAGCTCTATGTGGCAGAGACAGAAGTTTATACCCAAGCATTGTAGGCCATTACTCAAAGGCTTAACCATCGCAGCTTAGTGCCTCCATGTGTGTCTCTGGTGGTCACCAACTATCTCTGTTTCCACAGTTACTCACTCATGTCCATTTCTGATTCCTCCATTGTTGATTTCTAAACCTACTAAAGTATCAGAATTACCTAGACAGCATCTCTGAAATACATCTTACTCCTCCCTGCAAAATAACTCTGCTCTGGTACTAGGTTAAGTACATCCAGAAAGAAAATGGTTATTCTTGAGGAACTGCTCCAAAGGAGCCATGTTTGAGGCCTTCTGATGTAGAGCCCTTCTCTTCTGGAAGGCTGGCCTTATTCATCAAGGACTTCATCTGGGTGCACAGGAATCATGAGCGGAGGAAGGAAGCCAAGCAGACTGATCACATGAGCACCTGAGCTCAGCAAGTCTTCACATTTCCTTATCATACAATGAAATCCTGAGGACAAGGCCAAAGTCTTACTCAGACTTGGACCACTGATGGCTTAGACTTGTGCCTGGTTCACAACAGGTACACAGTTAAAAGTTACTGTCTAGGTTTCTAGGCAATTATTGAAAAAGTGCAATGAAATAATGGTTTTCCAAAGAGATTCAGAAATGTTTTTGTAACAACTTCCTACTGGTCTGATAGTCACAGGATCATAAATTTTCTCCAATATTATAAATGGATGATACAGGAGGAAGGCTGGCACAAAAAAAAAAAAAGGAATAAGAAGGTCAAGAACAAACACAGCTAAGGAAGAAGCCATTTCTACAAGAGGCACAGGTGGAAAAACTACACATCAACACACATATTCAATGTAATCATCTAAGTTCATCTCACCAATTAATTAAGCCAAATGACTATACTTGTATTTTTCTTTCAAAACTGGCTCCACAAACCCCAAATGAATTTACTAATTCATCCTCCCTTCCATGGCTGCCTAATGGGTCCAGCACAGGCAAATGGGCAGGCAGTCCTCAGCACCCATTTATCTTTTTAAAACTCTTCTGGCACCCTTTTCAAGAACAGCAGTTGGTTTTTCCTTGAAGCTATTTTTTCTCTCTTATTTGTTTTTTGAAGCATTTTTAGAGAGGCTTCTTTGCAGTTTGTTTCTGAAGTAGATCAGGAACACTAATTTGCTTTTGTTGGTTTTTGAAGCTATCCCGGTGGGAGCAGCTTGCTGCAACCAGGATTTCTGCCTGAGAATGGTAAGAAGGCAGGCTGCAGGAAGGCTGGGACAGACAGCAATGCTCTTAGCTAGGGGAACATACTAAGACTGTAGAGTTGAGAAGCAGATTTCCTGGTTCAAAGGGGATGCAACCAATGACAACATGGAGAAAAGACCACCCAAGAACCATGCATTACTAAGTCTGTATAACTGTGCATAAAGTAGCAACTGCTATCTAGGGTGGAAATTCCTCTTTCCTGAGACATGGGAAGGTAGTGCAAAGTAGAAAAAGATCTTCCTGGGGTCTGAACTGGAAGGATGCTGACAGCTCATTTCAGGGTAATGGGAAAAGGATTCTGGATGAGAGGTGGATGAAGAATTGGATTTCACCGAGAACATGTAAATTCTAATCCTATCTCTGCCATTAACTGGCATTGCATCCTTGCCCAAAACACTTCAGCTCCCTGCTTCTCAGGGTTCCTCCATCTGTAAGATCGACATCCAATTTGTTAACCAAGAGTTCCTTTCCATTAGGTTGTCCTGTCTTCACATTAACAAGGAGTAGGGTCCCCAAAAGGGGTCATGGAAGATGCATATTACGAAAAAACTAGAAATGGATTACAAAAGTGTTCTGCATCAAAATAAACAACTTTTAAATTCTGGTTAAGCTCCCCTTGTACATACTGGTCTTGGGTATTTTACCATAAATTGACTTGGAAGAAATTAAGCAAAGTGTATTCTTTTTTAAGTGAATGTTATTGGTGGGATTTATTTATTTATTTTTAAGTTATTTGAAAGACAGACAAAAAAAAGAGTTATTTTCCATCTGCTGATTCACTTCCCAAATGCCCATAACATATGGTATGAGATGTGGGAATCTCAAGTATCGTCTAAACCTCTGTGCCTAATGCAGCGCTCCAGTGGGATTTATTTTTAAAACAGCATTCAAGTTATACATGTGAGGACAACATTAAATACATTTATGCAATTCATTTGCGTATTCCAAATTTTCAGTATAGCAATGTTAAGAGAAACTGACCATGACTCTTGGGCCCTTGAAAGATTGGATGCTCAGAAGACAAGGCATAGATGTGTCTACATTATCTATTTATAACATTAAAATAGGCAAATTTAGAATTGTATCAAATGGCAATATAAGATGAATACATGCTGTTAAAATGAAAAAAAAAATCACTTATCCTGTTGTAACTACTATTTTTACCTATCAGCTGTACACACATGCTATATTTATACAGTTGCAATAGGGTATACATAGTGTTATGTTCCACTGCTTTTACTTGATTTTTGTATAAAATTATTTTAACAGCCTTATAATATTAAACTGTGTATATATACCATTATTTATTAAAAAAAACACTATTTTTCTGGACATCATAGTTTGTCCCTTTTTCTATTAATGTTGATTGCAAGAAAACTTCTTATGTTCAGCGTTCTGTTTTATTCAAATCTTTACATAAGAGAATTTCCAAACCAATGATTTTATCTGCAGCATTTCCTACAAATGGCCATGCTACATTCTAAAGGTTTTATCAGCTGAAAATACTACCATCAAGGAAAGTACACATCACTGCTTATGAAAACTTCACCATCTTTGATAGGAATTACTTTTAAGATGTAATATTTTATGTATTTCAGAACTTAGAGTGACATTGACAAAAGTGACAAAGTGGTCTCAATAAATACACCTTTGGTTCCAACATTAAAAATTGTGGCATAAACACTTTGTCATTCATTCACTTTAATTCATTAAATCACTGAAAATCATTTCACAGCAACGTAGTGACAATATGTTAGGCCCTGATTATAGAAAGTTATACTTTCCTTTGAGGTTTCACTTTTTCAAAGAGAGAAATTTATAGAAGTACATATGTAATTATTGTCTCAATCATAGCTTATTTCAAGGTACATAAGGACACAGAGGAGAAAACAATAAATAGCTTATTATTTTTATTAGTAGCTACTCTCAATGAAATATATTAGGTATCTACAATTCTCAGAAGTGGCTTTTATAAACCAAGCCATGAATGAGGAAACTTCTAAAGGTATCATTCATGTTTTCAGAGGCAGAATGTTTTGAAGGAATTGGGAAGAGCTACAATTAGATAAATATTGATTTTGACGTTTTCCTACTTTCCCTCTTATGACTTTCTCTTCTTTTATGAACCACCAGTTTCTAAAGCACACAAGGTACTTAACACATCAGTGATTTTTAGGATTTCTGTCTCCACTCCAGGCCTATGGGAATATGACCTTCTTAGTCTTTAAATACTTTCACCTGAAAATTGCTATGGTACCCCATATCCTCACAAGTTTACCCATTCTCCAGCAGTAATCTTCTCTGAAAGCTTACAAGCATCGGTAATTCAGTGCTTATGATCTGCTACATACCATAGTAGATGACTTACACATATCATCGCATTTCATTCTTATACAATCTGTTTATTCCCATTTTCAGAGAAGTTCTATAATTTGACCAAAGTCTAGAGCAGCTGACAGGTGAGAAAGCTGGAATTTCCACCAAGGTGATCTTTATTTTTATTTATTTATTATTTATTTTAATTTTTGACAGGCAGAGTGGACAGTGAGAGAGAGACAGAGAGAAAGGTCTTCCTTTTGCCACTGGTTCACCCTCCAATGGCCGCCGCGGCCGGCGCGCTGCAACCGGTGCACCATGCTGATCCGAAGCCAGGAGCCAGGCGCTTCTCCTGGTCTCCCATGCGGGTGCAGGGCCCAAGCACTTGGGTCATTCTCCACTGCACTCCCGAGCCACAGCAGAGAGCTGGCCTGGAAAAGGAGCGACCAGGACAGAATCTGGCACCCCAACCAGGACTAGAACCTGGGGTGCCGGCGCCACAGGCGGAGGATTAGCCTAGTGAGCCGCGGCGCTGGCTCCACCAAGGTGATCTTTAAACATGCCCTCCCTTATTGATTCAATTCTGTATTATAAATCTAGTGTTTTAAAACTAAGATCCAATACCTATGCCCAGTAATTCTTCAGTCCTTTATGCCCAAGTACATAAAGTCTACTAGATGGGAGGAAGCAAGAAAAAAAATGGAAAAATTCTTCCATAATAAAATAAGTGTTCACATTTTGTCAATGCAACCCAGACCTGAACTGACTAGGTAATTTAGCACGGTTATTATTATTCACCATTTCCACTGTGATTAACTTAATGGGAAATTATTATGAAGATACAACCTCAGCTTTATCATAAACAATAACCTCTGGCCACACATTTTGCAGTGACTCATCAATCATCCTTCACAGAGTCAAATGGTCCACCGTAAGCGAGTTACCTTCTGATTTGTCTGACAAAGTCTGTCCTGGACGTAACAGTGGAAACACATCAACTCTCCACTAATGCTGTATTTGGAAGACTCAGCCCCACATGGGTTAAATTTTGTACTGAATCTGGCTTTAACGCTCATGAATATCTTAAGATGATCATTTCTGGACTGTAGCCAAAATTAAATAGTGCTGAGAATGGGAGTGAAATTTCCTCTCAAATCACCTTGAAAGACCATCTACAGGAACAGACACTGAATTTGTATAGAAGCTCGGCCCTTATTCCTCCGAGTTCTCATCAAGTTCCAGTGGTCAAAATGCCACTCCACTCCCTTGTCAGGTTGAAAGCAGCTTGCTATTCATAACTTATGGCTAATGCTGGATTCTGAATTACCAAATGATTCTGTATAATCTACTCCACAAAAATTCTTTTCTTAAAATAATTATATTTGGGGTACAAATACTGATACATGACACTTCTTTAAGGCATTTTTCACCTTCTGAAGTAAATAGGAATGTATGTATTCTTGTAAAACCATTAGAATCATTCAATAACTCTTAAAATACACAAAGTATTTTACTTTAAAGAGTGAAACATCCTCTCAGCTAAGTCAGTTAAATAAAGCAGATCATGGGCAGGTATTGTGGCATATTGGGTAAAACCGCTGCCTGCAACACCGGCTTCCTATATGGCTGCCGGTTCAAGTCCTGGCTGCTCCACTTCCAATCCAACTCCCTGCTAATGTGCTTGGGAAAGCAGAGGAAGATGGCTCAAGTGCTTGAGTCCCCTGCACCCACATGGGAAACCCAACAGAAGTTCCTGGCTGATGGCTTCAGGCTGGCCCAGCTCCGGCCATTGCAACCACTTGGGAAGTCAATCAGCAGATGGAAGATCTCTCCTTCTCCTCTTTCTCTGTAACTCTGCCTTTCAAGTAAATAAATAAATCTTTTTTTAAAAAAATCTTATAATAAGCAGATCCAGAATATGATGATGACAAAAGGAAGACTTATTTATTTGTTTGAAAGGCAGAACAACACAGAGAGACAGAGACAGAGATCTTCCATCCAGAGGTTCACTACTCAAATGCTTGCAGCAGCAGAGGCTGGGCCAGGCCAAAGTCAGGAGCCTGGTACTCCAGCCAGGTCTCCCACATTGGTGACAGGGTGTCAATGACTTGGGCCATCATCTGTTGTCTCACAACTGCATAAGCAGGGAGCTGAATAGGAAACAGAGAAGCTAGGACTCCAATGGAAACTTGGATATGGGACTCAGGCATCCCAGGAGCCAGCTTAATCTGCTACACCACACTACCTGCCTTTTCTTTAAACCTAAAGAATCTAATGACATCAATCTTTCTCACTCTTAGCTGTCACTCAAATGAGGTGGTCAGAACTGTTGTAGTGAAATGTCTTCGAGATGTATTTTATATACCACAGTGGATTAAGTCTACATCTTAGGAATTATTTGATTACACAACTTCCTAGAGCTTAGCCACATTGCTCCCTCTTAGAAGTGTACTGGGGCCGGCGCCGCGGCTCACTAGGCTAATCTTCCGCATTGCGGCGCCAGCAGACCGGATTCTAGTCCCAGTCGGGGCGCCGGATTCTGTCCCGGTTGCCCCTCTTCCAGGCCAGCTCTCTGCTGTGGCCAGGGAGTGCAGTGGAGGATGGCCCAAGTGCTCGGGCCCTGCACCCCATGGGAGACCAGGAGAAGCACCTGGCTCCTGCCATCGGATCAGCACGGTGTGCCGGCCGCAGCGCGCCAACCGCGGCGGCCATTGGAGGGTGAACCAACGGCAAAGGAAGACCTTTCTCTCTGTCTCTCTCTCTCACTGTCCACTCTGCCTGTCAAAAAAAAAAAAAAAAAAGAAGTGTACTGATACTGGAGGTTCTCCCACCCTCTAAAACTCTGACTCCAGAAACTGATATTGCCAAGCTCTATCGGGATTAGATAATGTCTATATTATTAAAACAACCCTTCTAATAGCCCATAATAGATATTACAAAAGAAAAGACAGAAATCAGGGCCACAGGAAAGATTATTAATGTGTCTTTTATATTTATTATGTTTCTATTTTTTCCTTTGAATTGAAAGCATTACCACTCTATTTCTTAGATAAATTAGTGCCTATGAATTTTGTAAATGAGCTTGGTACAACAGTCTCATTCAGACATATGGTAGAGATTTCTGTAATGCATGCCATTCATCCTTAATGGTTTTTATTTTGAAATTCTCTTTGTAGAGTGCAGTGTCAGTTCATTTTACTTCATGAAACACTTGTGTAAGTATTGTTCTCTACAAACAAAGCAGCATAATGTAGAAACAAATTATTTGGAAGTAAATTAAAAAGACTGAATGTTCCAAAATGCAAACCACACAAGATTTCTACTAAGTAGATGAACAAGACAGGCAAAAGATGTTTCTCTTAGCTGTAAAAAAGGAAAGGCCATATTGGGGTATAGCTCCCACACTGGCCCCCTCACATCCTCCCACCCTTCTCCTTCTCATTTAAGTACCCCTAGAATGATGACTGACATCATAAATAAGAGTGTCAATTGTTAAATCAATAACAGGGGTCACTGTGCACTTGCTTCTCATGTAGGACCTCTGAGAATTAAAGGTAAAACTTGTCTTCAAACAGTACTTTCTACTTTGTGTGTCTGTGTGGGTGCAAACTGTTGAAATCTTTACTTAATATAGAGTTGATCTTCTGTATATAAAGATAATTAAAAATGAATCTTAATGAAGAATGGGATGGGAGAGGGAGTAGGAGACGGGACTGGAGTTGAGGGTAGGAGAGTGGGTATGGGAGGAAGAACTGCAATAATCCAAAAGCTGTACTTACGAAATTTATATTTATTAAATAAAATCTTTCTAAATAAAAAAGCACCCCCAGAGAGACCACATAACTTGGGAGAAATCAGAAATCATTAAGTCATTAAGTCATCATAGTGTCCTAGTCAATGTTTCTTTTTTTTAAAAAAAAATATTATTTTGTTAGGCACAGAAACCAGTACATTTTGGGGGCAGTAATCTAAATTTAATTTTTGGAAATATCTTTCCTTTTATATTTACAAATGTGTAAAATATATTTGCATGAAGTTTATAGAGCAATTTAAAAATACCCTGCATTTTAAACTCTATTTCAAAATGTCAGCACAAGTGAAATGGCAAAATTGTATGTGCAATTTTCCAACTAGGATGAAACTTTTAATGACTTTACTCGAGAAATTTAAAGCTGGTTAGAATTGTGTATAAGTACATTTTACTTTTATTTTAATCATTCACTAGGATAAAATAGCTATTAATAGCTAACATTGGTTGAAATGATAAGAATTTTTTAAAATAGCACTTTGAATTTACTCTAGGCTATTTTATGCTTTTGATTATGCATTTGTTTTCAGTAGATCTGTAGATTTTATAAAATATAATATCCCAACCAGAGACATTTGTCAACTCCTCCCTCAACAAGGACTACTTAAATATGGTTGGCAAGTTATACTTTTTTTCCTAGCCTGTCAGAGTCTTAGAAAACTTTTCACAAATTGGTTGGTCTTTCCAGCAACCCAAAGAAATTGGCACGTCAAATATTCAGATAATGAAGAAGCAGAGGAGCTACACCAAAACCAGAGTTCCCGATTCCCTCCACTCCTCTTCCCCTTACTGCACGCAGCTTCTGTGCGGTCTTCTCTGTGCTCCGTCCTGGAGGAGCCTTGCTTTCCAGCTGACGGAACCCTTGGCTTTCTTCAGGACCAGCAGAACACAGTGATGAAGAGTGTGGTCATGAAGGCTGCCCTCAGACACACTCATCCAGTCCCTTGACCCCTCAAAAGCTCCATGTCTTCCTCTGTCAAACACTGCTAATAAATGTGACTTTCATCATGAGAACTAAACGAAATAATCCACATAACTAGGTAACCTAGCACAGCACCAGGCACACAGTATGAATGTAGTCAATGCTAGCTATTTTTTTCATCATATCTCTCAGCTTTCATACTCTCTCGCTCCCTGCCCCTCCTCCTCTCTCTCTCTCTCTCTCTCTTTCTCACACACACACACACACACACCTCTAGCATAATTCTCTCATGTTGCTCTGAGAGGACAAGGTAAAGGAGAGATTTATTTTAGTAAGTTTCTACAGAAAAGAACTGTTTGAGGAGCATCTGATGAGGGTGGAGTTGAGCACAAAGCACAATGAGGAAAATACACTAAGTTTTAACTCTTTTGTATTGGGTTTTCACACTGAGACTACATCATTTTCTTGAAGGAGTTACTCAAACATCACACATGTGCATGTATTACCCATTTCTATACCTAAATGTCCATTCTAAAACATATTTAATAAAACAGCAGTGTTGTGCTGGCTGCCACTTTGGAGGAGGAGCCACACGTACACAAGCTCCTCCTTGGGTACAGAGTTGTGCATGGTGCTGAGGCTCACCTTGCTTACACAGAACTCACTCTGCCCACCAAAGTTGTCTAACAAACCACCTTGCTGGAAAGTGACTGTTAATTCACAGCAATCACAGTTTTTCAGGTGGTGTAATTCATAGCTGATAATGAGAGCAGCTAAAACCATCTGTTTTCATACCTTTCTCCTCCACCTTAAAAGAAACCTTTTCATTAGCAAACAGGACAATTTAGTTAGCGTAACAGATTTGCTACCTCAAATATTTTTGTGGAAAGATTAGAAATAAAAGACAAAAACAACCTCTTGGACTTACACAGGGTAATTTTCTGTGGCCTACCACAGATGCTTAGGCACCCAGGCAAAACCAACAGGGGGAACATGTGAAAGGTTTGTGCTCTTCCTCATCTTCCTGTTTCCCATTTAGTCCTCAGAGTGATGCTTTTAAAGAAAGCTACTTCACAGGAAGGGACTCTAGACTATACCCACTGAAATTTCTGCCTTGAGCTACTTCAGAGAGGCTCAAAAATAGGCCTACTTACAGCTGCCCTGACTTCTATCACTGCATAATTCTATTATGCTTTGCTGTCCATAGTTTATTAAAAAAATACTGGTGCCATGGACATGGAATTAAAATTTTGGGCTCTGGAGTTAGAAAACAAAATCTCAGAAGGAAGACCTTTTTCTCTGTCTCTCTCTCTCACTGTCTAACTCTGACTGTCAAAATAAAAATCTAATTTGGAATACTGACTCTTCTGTTTATTAATTTATTAAAATTCATCTCGCCTTCCTCCAGACCAAAAAAAAAATCTCATCCGATTGTGAGTGTGAATCCAGGTCCCTGTTTTGTGCACCTTCCATGTAAAGATTTGCTTGGGATGGAAACACAGGAGGCCTTCTAAGCAGGGGAAACAAGATGTGATTGCTCTCTCCTGCCTCACTGTCTCAGAGCTCTATCATTAGGGAGCAACACTATTATAGACACAATAGGGTTGACGTGTTTTGTACCTGATTCAATCTTTAATATATAAAATTGTATATATTGATTTTGTATAAAATTTTGCTTTGAAACATATAAGCACTGCAGAAAGTCCAAATTAAGCCAACCAATATTAGTTCAAATAGTTGTCATTTTTATGGGAAGAATACTTAAAATCTACTCTTAGCACTTTTTTTAAAGATTTATTTATTTGAAAGGCAGAGTTACAGAGAGGCAGAGAGAGAGACAGACAGAGAGAGACAGAGAAAGGTCTTCCATCCACTGGTTCGCTCCCTAAATGACCACAAAGCCTGGAGCTGAGATGATCCAAAGCCAAGAGTCAGGAGCTTATTCTTGGTTTCCCACATGGGAACTGGGATCCAAGGACTTGGACTATTTTCTACTGCTTTCCCAGGCCATAGCAGAGAGCTGGATCAGAAGAGGAACAGCCAGGACTTGAACTGGCACCCATATGAGATGTCAGCACTGCATGAGGCGACTTTACCTGCTATGCCACAGTGCCAGCCCCTCTTTTAGCACTTTCCAAGAATAAAACAAATTAATTATAGTCACATCATTGGATAGTAGATCTCTTGGACTCCTTCTTTCAGGCTAACTAAAATTCTAAAATCTTTGACTAACACCTTCCTAACTGAGCTTCAGCCCTCCCAGCCTCTGATGACCACCATTATAGTCTCTGCTTTTAGAAAGTAAACTTTGTTTTTGGGCCGGCACCACAGCTCACTAGGCTAATCCTCCACCTGGCGGCGCCGGCACACCGGGTTCTAGTCCCGGCTGGGGCACCGGATTCTGTCCCGGTTGCCCCTCTTCCAGGCCAGCTCTCTGCTGTGGCCAGGGAGTGCAGTGGAGGATGGCCCAAGTGCTTGGGCCCTGCACCCCATGGGAGACCAGGAGAAGCACCTGGCTCCTGCCATCGGATCAGCGCGGTGCGCCGGCCGCAGCACACCAGCCGCGGCGGCCATTGGAGGGTGATCCAATGGCAAAAGGAAGACCCTTCTCCCTGTCTCTCTCTCTGTCCACTCTGCCTGTCAAAAATTTAAAAAAAAAAAAAAGAAAAAAAGTAAACTTTGTTTTCTTAGATTACGGTTATGAGTAAGATCATTTGGTATTTGCATGTTCTGTCTGGTTTATTTCATTTATCATAGTATCATTCAGGCTAATCTGTGTTGCTGCTAATCATAGGATCCTTTTTTTTTAAGTGAATAGCATTCCACTGTCCATATACAAGTATACCACATTTATCAGTTAATGGACATAGTTTTATTCCACATCTTGAGGTCTACACTTTTAAAAGATTTATTTAATTATTTGAAAGACAGAGCAACACATACTGAGAGAAGCAGAGAGAGAGAGGGAGAGACTGGGATAAAGACTGATCCTTCATCTGCTGGTTCACTTTCCAAATGGTTGCAACAGCCAGGTCTGGGCCAGTCCAAAACTTTCCTGGTCTCCCACATGGGTGGCAAGGACTGAAGCACTTGAGCCAACCTCTATCACCCTCCCAGATGCATCAGCAGGAAGCTGGGTCAGAGGAAGAGCAGCCAGTGCTTGAACCAGTTTCTGATATAAGATAGCAATGAGGCTGCCCAACCCATTGTGCCACAATGCTGATCTCTGAAGTCCACATTTTTAAAAGGGGGGAAAAAAATCAAAGAGTTTAAGAAGCAAATCTAAGAAATATGTTTATTACTTGGTTTGGAACTGGATCTACTCAGGTTCATTAAGTTGATTGATTTTGCTGGAGAAGACAGATTAAGAAGATAAGGGGGAGTAAGACTTTGGTGTGCGGGTCGAGACACCACTTGGGATGCCTGCATGCCCTATTAGAATGCTTGGGTTTGATTTCTGGCTCTGCTTCTGATTCTAGCTGCCTCCTGATTTGTACCCTGGGGGGCTGTAGGTGATGATTCAAGCACTTGGCCTCCTGCCACCCACACTGGAGATGAACGCTGAGTTTAGGGTTCCAAGCTTTGACCTGGCCCAACTCAGACTGTTGTGGCATTTGGGGATTCCTTCTCTAACTTGCAAATAAAATGAAAACAAATAAATCATTTCTTAAAGATTTATTTATTTATTTGAAAGGCAGAGTTACACAGAGAGAGAAGGAGAGGCAGAGAGATAGAGGTCTTCCATCTTCTGGTTCACTCCCCAGTTGGCCACAATGGCCAGAGCTGCCTGATCTTAAGCCAGGAGCCAGGAGCTTCTTCCAGGTCTCCCACGTGGGTGCAGGGGCCCAAGGACTTGGGCCATCTCCCATTGCTTTCGCAGGCCGTAGCAGAGAGCTAGATTGGAAGTGGAGCAGCCAGAACTCGAACCAGCACCCATATGGGATAACAGTACTGCAGGCGGAGGCTTTACCAGCTATGCCACAGCACCGGCCCCACAAATAAATGATTTTTAAGTTAGTAATTTTAAAGGGAATTAGGGTGGGGGAAGTGTTCAAAGACCCTGCCTCTGAATTAACTTAGAAATGTCCAAGGCAAGCAGAGACCTAAGGAAGGAGACAACCTGGGGTTCCTGCACATTTTTATATACACTTGGGAAGAAGGCGGAACAGACAGGAACAGAAGTCAGCTTGGGTCACAGCTCCAAAGTAATTGCTGCTGTAGAGGACTCAGCAGGAGAATGTAGAAGGCAGGAAAATATTTACCCACCCTTTCCTGAAATGTAAAAAGAACATATAGTTTCTTTATTTCTCTGATTTGATGTGTTTATTTAATTTTCCCCACCCTACTTAGACTTACTGATTCATAATTATTTGATTTTCAATTTAAATATTCTATCAATTTAAGGAGACTGCCCCGACTAGAAAAAAAAAATCAAATAAATTCTCCAATCATTCCAGGCTGTGATTCTTTAATTTTTTTATGATTTATTTATTTTATTTGAAAGGCAGAATTACAGAAAGAGGGAGAGACAGAAAGAGAAAGAGATCTAACTACGGGTTCATTCCCCAAATGGCCGCAACCACTGGGCCTGGGCCAAGGCAAGGCCAGGAGCCAGGAGCTTCATCTGGGTCTCCCAGGTGGTTGCAGGGACTTGGGCCATCTTCCGCTGCTTTTCCAGGCACATCAGCAGGGAGCTGGATTGGAAATGGATCAGCAGGGACTTGAACCAGCACCCATATGAGATGCCAGCGTTACAGGCAGAGGCTTAA
The DNA here is from genome assembly GCF_033115175.1 of Lepus europaeus. Lineage (NCBI taxonomy): Eukaryota > Metazoa > Chordata > Mammalia > Lagomorpha > Leporidae > Lepus > Lepus europaeus. The sequence goes on along the minus strand of NC_084837.1, from coordinate 68,778,732 downwards.
CCCGCTAAGCCACAACACCAGCCCCTAGGTTGTGATTATTGATTTGCCACCCAGTGCTAACAGATTTAGAAAATTCTTTGGGACTGACATTGGGGCAGAGCAGGTAAAGCAGGTAAACCTGCAACATTGCATCTCATATGGGTGCCTGTTTGTGTCCAAGACGTTCCACTTCCAATCCAGCTCCTTGCTAATGCCCTGGGAAAAGCAGTGGAAGATGGCTCATGTGTTTGGACCCCTGACACCCACGTGGGAGACCCAGATGAAGCTCCTGGCTCCTGGATTTGGCCTGGCACAATGTTAGCTATTATAGCCATCTAGAGAGTGATACAGCAGATAGAAGATCGCTCTCTGTCTCTCCCTCTCTATAACTCTGATGTTCAAATCTTGTAAAGAGAAAAAAGGAAGAAAATTATTTTTCCGCAACAATATCTGATTTTCAAGATCTTTATTGTGGTAAAGAAGTCACAAAGTTAAGCTATGAAATGCACAGTTGATGTGCTGACTCTGTCTTAGGTAGTACTAACTCTGTCCTTATCTAGGACAATGTCTCTGGGATCTGCCAAAAAGAAATGACTTAAGTCCCTAAAAAACTTATTCCTTTACAAATGAGATAGATATCAAAAATAAAAAAAAATTATAATACATTTTAGTTGAAAAAAGAAATACAAATAATACTTACTATTTAAATTTTATATACTAACCTATTAACTAAGAGCATCATGGAAATACAGATCCCTATAACAAGGGATCAAATCAAGCCATTTTTGATCAATTAATTGTCCAGTGTACCCAAAGAAATAGAAACTGATAGGCCAGGGAAAGCCCTTCAGTTGGAGTCATGGCTCATCAACCAGGACTCTGGGCTATGCTGGGATTCACCACCCTCCTCCCCACATGCACACAAACACTCTAATTTGTTGTTATAGTTAAATCAGAGGCCATAACAAACCATCGTGAATTTAATTCAACAAAAATCTCCCTCTGGATTCCTCACTTACAATCCCTCCTCTATGTGTTCATCACAAAAAGTCAATATTGCAAGTCCAATCCTTGAGATGAAGTTAACAATGCAAAGCAAGATGGCATAGCAGTCTCTGCAACACCTGCAGTCTAATCTAAAAATGGAATTTGAGGGCCATCCTAATCATCCTTCTGATTTTCTATCCTATCCAAAGGATTTCAAGAGACCAAATTCACTGCCTGTTAAAATCTGAAAGTATCAGTGCATGGAGAATCAGTGAAGCTTGCTCTCTAAACATCGAGAATACCACCTCTAATACAGAATACAGCTTCAAGTCATCACAGGTTACTTTAAGTGAATCTTCTGGGATGGAGAGGAAAATCTCAGAGTTTTAGGAAAGAACAATTGTTCTCAAAGGTACCAAAGGGATATTAATGGATCTGCTAGAGAAGCACTGCCTAAACCCCACCCCCTAGGGCATGTAAATCTGAACCATAGGGAGCTGGAGGCTCAAACCCCTCATTTGGCTGTACAGATGAGCAAATGTTTTTTGAATCCAAAAGTGAATCATTTTTCTCTACGGTGCTAAGATCTACTAGTCTATCCTATTCAAGACAGCATTTTTAAGTATCTAGAATCTGGCATTTTTCCCAGTTACTAAAAATTCTAATGAAAAGAAGCAGTCACACAAACCCAACCTGACAAGCTTAAGATCTTTTGTTGGTTGTCTTCTATAATTGATATTACATGTATATTTAGAATAAACGGAAACTGTAGCCTTGTGCCAGTCCCTCATTCTAACATGTTTCACATTCTCCTGAATTGTGTGCATCTTCAGAAATTTCCAATCATCTTACTTTTAAATATCCTAGCTTACAATATGAAAGGACTCACAGCTTATTTAAATTAAGACATTTTACATAGCTCTGCCTGTACTCTTTCAAAATACTCAATTAACATAAGCTACCTTCCAGAGGATTTGCTTTAAGTCAGGTGGAAAAGAATATTATTTCAGAAGGAAATCAAAGAAAGAAAGAAAAAATATGATGTATAGAAAAGCAAACAACTGCAGCAACAATATGACTGTCTAATTTCCTCATATCTTGCGGGGAAAGGGCAGGGGGAGGTGTGTGTCTTCTTTTCCCCTTTAAAGCATTCTGCCAAAGATTCCTTTCTGGGCACAAGAAGCTCTCCAGGAAGTCTCCAAAGGGATAGAATGTCCAAAATATTGCAGCCCCTTCCATCAGACAGCAGCTCAGAAAGTCTTTCTGCAGCCTCCCAAATATTACAGGCTCAATTACCCCCAGGGAACAGTGAGGGGTCAGCACCATTAATCACTCCCAGGGCACTAAATGCCCTGAGAACAGTTCTGACTGGCAACATTAGGATTGTCCAAGAACTCAGCTCATCCCTGACAGCTGGGCCATGCTGCCACCTGGAGGACAGCAAGAAAACAGTTCCACAGATGCCAATCAGTAGCCCCCAGTCCTACAGGAGCTGCAATGTGTAGGTCAGGCTGCATCACTAACTACTCCCTTCTTCTTGCGTAGTTAACCCTGCACCCTCCTCCAAAATGCTGCGACTTTAATCACCGTGGTCCACTTGCTTCAGGAACAAGTGGGACCAAGTGGGTGAAGGCAGATGCCTGGTGTCTTTGCCTTCACTGCTTTCCTGCATCCACATCTTCATCTAGCTTGGAGCTCCATCTGTGGATGCCCATTTTCCTATTCACCCTTCCAGTTGATCACTCCTGGGAGTATCATGCTCTGTTCCAGAAACAAATATGTGGTTCCTCACCTTCTATGTGCACAGTTGAAAAGGTGGAAGAAAACAGAAGATTGTGTGAGTGTTAAGGAAGCAACAGATGCAGCGGGATCCAGAAGAGAGATACCTAAATCAGTCAAGGTCAACGGCAAAAGGTCATTAGAAAAGTCTCTAGTAGGGGTGGTTCTTTAGAGGCAATAACAAGATTATGGTTCTGAAACCTGACAGGTTTAAGGTCAGATCTGCTATCATAACCGCAAATCATATAATCTTTCCAATTTTCAATTTCCTCACCTGGAAATTTTCTTAGTAATATCTGTACTATAGTATTACCAGAAGGGATAGAAATTATATACTTCAAAGAGCTGAGAGAGTGTATCAGCTCAATACCAGATGATAGTGTGTTTTTGTTGTTGTTGTTTTAATTATCACAGCCCTGGCAGAGCATGCTGGACTTATCAGGGCAGAGAGAGGGGGACAGGCAGGGACGATATGATGCCCAGCCAGGTGAGAAAGCCGTGCTCACGCAGCGTGTTATCACTGCAGACACGGCTGCTCACTCTTCCTTTCCTATTTCTCTATGACCATCTTTCCTCCCTTTGTTTTTTGTTCCACTACCCCTACTCAACACTCAAAGGAAAGTTAAGAGGGCCATTTGTTTCCAGACCATTAAACACGTTTTTTAAGGTTCAGTTCACTCGGCTGGTTTGGAGGGCAAATAGGCACCCGGAAATAGCTTTTTTAATAATCAAATTTTCCTCTAGATAACTTGATAGAAAAGGTAGTGAACAGACACTGATACTCTGATGAAATGTGGCACCCTTTGCAGGCACAATAAGTTTGAGTGAGCTACAGTGACACCTCCTGGTAAGACAAAGGGAACATCACTTGACACAAACTTTCCATGTTTTTATAATTTTACAATCAAAAGCAGTACCTGGAAAACATGTTTTTCCATATGAAGTGTTTGCCTGTTTCAAAAATAAAGTTCATGGAAACACTCACATATACACATTCTCAGGGATGTCTGACTTCCGTTTTAAAAACCAGCTGAACCAAAGGAAAAAAAAATATTTCATTATATCAAATAACTAGCCTGTTAAAAAGTCTGTCATCAACTCATTTTGGAATTTTATATACAAAGCCGTTGTCCAAATTCTCTGAAGATAAGAACCAGACTGTAGGAGCTGGCGCTGTGGCGTAATGGGTAAAGCTGCCACCTGCAGTACTGTCATCCCATATGGGTGCTGGTTCGAGTCCTGGCTGCCCCACTTCTGGTCCAGCTCTCTGCTATGGCCTGGAAAAGCAGAAGAAGATGGCCCAAGTTCTTGGGACCCTGCACCTGCATGGGAGACTCAGAAGAAGCTCCTGCCTCCTGGCTTCAGATCGGCCTAGTTCAGGCCGTTGCGGCCAAGTGGGGGAATGAACCAGCAGATAGAAGACCTCTCTCTCTCTCTCTCTCTCTCTCTCTCTCTCTCTCTGCCTCTCCTTATATGTAACTTTGATTTTCAAATAAACAAGCCTTTAAAAAAAAGTAGACTGTTATAGGAGTAACTTTACACAATATTTCTAACATTCTTTATGAAATGCTAGCCTGATGCTTCCCATCCTATCGAATGCCAGGACTATCAACACCATCATATTTCCACCTCAATCCCTTTCACTCCCTACGCCCAACACTGCAGTTCCTACATCAGCCTGCCCTTGCCTGAAGAATCCTAAATTCTAGCGTCCCCTAACCCACCTACTAACCCTCTCTCCATCTTAAATTTTCTTCTTTCAAAATGCTGTGCTTTGACAATCATTTTTAGGACCCTGTGAATCCAAGCTGAAATGATAATGACTGTTAACAACCTAGCATTCTATATCTCCTTAGTGATATAAAGCTTGCAGATGTGAAATTAGGCCCTCTATGAACCAACCTCAGGATTGTAAAGAATCTCAGCCATCCCCCATCATCCATCTATCTATCCCTCCAATACTCATTTAGGTGTCCACTACATGCCAAGCTCTCTGTTAAGTATCAAAGGGAATAAGTAATCGCATGACAGACACCAACCTTGCTTTACAGAATTTATGTTAGTGATCACATAGAAGGGAGAAAGAATTAACCAATCAACCAACCAACCAAAGAAAAGTTCAACTTGTGGTTATAAGAGTAGGACCTAGAGAGTGTAAGAAGGATAGCAGGAGATGTCTTGTAGAAGTGTCTGAGAGAAGGGCCAGTGCTGAGGTGCAAGGGGTAAAAGCCCCAGCCTGCAGCACAAGCATCCCATATGGAATATCCACACCATGGCCTCATTACTGATGAGGGCATCTGTAAATAAAAAGTAACAGGTCTAACAGTAAAGTTATTCAACCTTGAGTCAAAGTATTAAACATGAGACAAGGAGGGGCCAGTGTTGTGATGTAGTAGGTTAAGCTTCCACCTGCACCTGCAGCACCCACATCCCAAATGGATGCCAGTTCGTGTCCTGGATGTTCTACTTTCTCTCTGCTAGTTGCCTGGGAAAGCAGTGGAAGATGGCCCAAGTCCTTGGGCCCCTGCACTCGCAAGAAATACCTGGAAGAAGCTCCTGGATCCTGGCCTCTGGCTTGAGATCAGCCCAGCTCTGGCCATTGCTAGGGAGTGAACCAGCAGATGCAAGAATACCTCCCCCCCCCCCAACTCCTTGGCAGCTCTACCTCTCTGTAACTGTCTTTCAAATAATGTGTATATGTGTATAAAGTGTCTCAGAGGAGAAGGCAGAACTGAGACCTGAGACCTGAAGGAAAACAACGAACTATGGAGTCAGAAGAGTGTTCTAGGCAAAGGAAAAAGCAGGCACAAAGGCCCTGTGACAGAACAGGGATTGTTTTTACATGTAAATAGTGAGGAAGTGGAGAGTGGCAAGAGTTGAAGTTGATGGATGTGATCACAAGTTGTTTTTTTTTTGTTTGTTTTTGTTTTTGTTTTTTTTTTTTTTTTTTTTTTTTGACAGGCAGAGTGGACAGTGAGAGAGAGACAGAGAGAAAGGTCTTCCTGTTTGCCGTTGGTTCACCCTCCAATGGCCGCCGCGGTAGCGCGCTGCGGCCGGCGCCCCGCACTGATCCGATGGCAGGAGCCAGGTGCTTCTCCTGGTCTCCCATGGGGTGCAGGGCCCAAGGACTTGGGCCATCCTCCACTGCACTCTCTGGCCACAGCAGAGAGCTGGCCTGGAAGAGGGGCAACCGGGACAGGATCGGTGCCCCGACCGGGACTAGAACCCGGTGTGCCGGCGCCGCAAGGCGGAGGATTAGCCTAGTGAGCCGCGGCGCCGGCCCACAAGTATTCTACTCAAAGAAAAATTAGAAGTCCTTGAGTGTTTTTTTTTTTTTTTCTTAAAATTTATTTATTTATTTGAAATGGCAGTGACAGTCTCCCACGCTGGTGCAGGGGCCCGAGGACCTGGGCCATCTTCCACTGCTTTCGCAGGCCACAGCAGAAAGCTGGATCAGAAGTGGAGCAGCAGGGACTCGATCCAGTGCCCATACAGGATGCTGGCATTGCAAGTGGCAACTTTACCTGCTATGCCACAGCGCCAGCCCCCTTGAGTGGTTTTAAACAAAGACTGTAATACAACTTAAGTCTTGACAAACAGCTGATGCATAATAGTACTTACTTTATTCCAAATACTCATTTGATCTTCATAATAACTTTGCAGGACAGGTATTAATATCTTCAATTTGACTGGCAGTAAAGTGGAAGAGAAGCATCCCACCCTCACTCCCATAGCTAGTAAGTAGCAGTGCTGGGCCTCTATCCAGGCAGCTCATTCACAGGGTCTGTGTTTCATAGGCAATGCAATGTGCCCTCACAGTTCATTATTTCTTCAACACCAAGATTAGAAAGAGCCTGCAGGCCAGAAATGATGGTGTTTTAGGCCAGGGGACAGCAGGAAAGATGGTGGGAATTAAATGGATTTATGGTGTGGGCGTTTGTCTTCACAGTAAAGATGACAGTGGAGATGTCCATATCCCATATCAGAGTGCCTATTTTGGTACCCTCCTCTAGTGGACACCTAAATTAGATTCTATTAGCTTCCTGCTAATGCAGACCTTGGGAGACAGCAGTGATGGCTCAAGTTGTTGGGTTCCCGCCACCCACATGGGAGACCTGAGCGAGTCCCTAGCTCCCAGGTTGGACCTCAGTCCTGCCCCAGCCACTGTAGGCCTCTGAGGAATGAATCAGTAGATGGGAGCTCTCTTTGTCTTTTTCTGTTTCTTTCACATAAATAATTAATTAATGGATTTGTAGTGCATTTTAGCAGTAAATTATATGGAACTTAGTGGACTGGATGTGGTAAGAGGAATGCCAGCTGGTAGTAAGTATTCCAATAACAGTTCAATCACACTGCTGAGATGGATTTCTGTGTTGTATTTGTTCCATGGACATTTTCTATGTTACCAGGATCTTCCCACCAAGTTTTCTCTTCTAAGTCATGCATTTATTTACATGATTTGTAATTTCAATGTTTTATGGGGCACCCTTTTAACATGGTTTATTTTTCTAGTGAGTATAATATACATACACAAAATTGTATCATATTATATACAGTTTTACTTTATTTTATACTATATCATCTATTTTCAACTTGTTAATAACTGTTATTTGAAAAATGCTTTTAAGTGATGCTTGACATTCTTTTTAAGAATGTGCTACACTTTATTGTTTTTTTTTTTCTATCTTTAGGCAGGTGTGTTGTTCTTAATATTTTGTTATTCTAAGTAACCTCCTTTACATAAATCTTTGGCTGAAACCCTGATTATTTCCCAAGGCTAAACAACTAAAAATGGAAATTCTAGCCCTAATAGAATAGTCTTATTCATTGATAGATTGCATTAACATATTTCTACATTACATTCTACTAAGATGTAACCTTTGAAATCCCACCAGTGCTATGTGAGAAAACTTGGAAGAAAGTAGATTGTGTTGAAGTAGATGCTGACAGATGGATAGATGTGACAAGGGGGTATCTATGAAAATTCTTTTCTGATGGCTTCAATGTTATCCGTGAATAAGAAACAAGACCTCCAACTGGGAGTGAGAGTAAAAACAGAAGTACTCAGTGTTTAAGGAGAGAAGTACAGTAAGATTACCTGGTAACTTCAAAGAACCCATTTAAGGGAGGGCAGCAGGCTAAGTCACTGCTTGGGACACGGCATCCCATATAAGCACAGGTTCGAATCCTAGCTGCTCATTTCCTATCCAGCTCCCTGCTGATGTGCCTGAGAAAGCAGCAGAACATGGCCCCAGATGGCTTGGGCCCCTGCCCCCATGTGGGAGACTTGCATAGAGTTCATTCTCCTACTTCCACCTTGCCCAGCCCAGGCCATTACGGCCATTCGAGGAGTGAACCAGCGATGGAAGATCTGCCCCCTCCCCATCTCGTAACTCTGCCTTTAAATAAACAAACAAATTTAAAAAAAAAAGATGATTTGAAATGATACCATATTTACACATTTTTCCTTGGATGTGTTTGGCTCACAGGTGGAGGCACAGTGTAAGGGAAGTTAGATCTGGGGCAGCTGTCTGGCACAGCAGAGTGCCTGGGTTGGATATCTGACTGTGGTCTCATTTCCAGCTTTCTAATGCACACCCTTGGAGGCAGCAGGTGATGGTGCTGGTAACTGAACCCTAACCACCCTTATAGGAGACCTCAATTCAGTTTCTGGTTCCTGGCTTTAGCCTGGCCCAGCCCCATTTGTGAGCATTTGGGGACTGAACAGTGGATGGGAGATCTGTCTTTCTCTGTCTCTCTGACTTTCAAATACAGAAAAAAAAAAAAAAAAGTTTACAAGAGTTGGATTTAACCAGGATTAAACTTCCAGCTGTTTATCTCCAGTCCAGACTGTTTCACTGACCTTCAAGCCACTGTCTAATGCTTCCTGCTGACTTCCTGGATTTCACATGTGTGACCCACCTTTCTGTCCCTCTCCAGTGCCTCTGTGCCAGAAACTATACTGCACTGTTCCCTCACCTGCTCCCCTTATCACCTGCTCTTTTAGTTTCAGTTCTCCTACTCAGCTTCCCCATACCACCTCCCCCATCTCCAAACAGACATAAATCCTTTCTCATAGCTTCCCAAAATACTCCATGCTAAAATTTCATTTCATTTACCATGTTCATTATTATTTATTATGTATTCAGTGTCTTTATTCCTCATTTTATTCCAAATTCTTTTAGGGTAGTGACCTTTCAATTTCTTTTTTATGCTTTTTCTTATTTCAATACCTAGCTCATAGTAAGTTTTCAACTTGTTTTTTTCTAATTAAGGTATAAATTTGCTTATAAAGTTTCATCTCATGCCTTCATCATATCCACACCATGGCCTCATTACTGATGAGAGCATCTGTAAATAAAAAGTAACAGGTCTAATAGTAAATTACTCAACCTCGAGTCAAAGTGTTAAACATGAGACAAGGAGGGGCCAGTGTTGTGATGTAGTAGGTTAAGCCTCCACCTGCAGCACTCACATTCCATATGGATGCCAGTTCAAGTCCTGGATGTTCCACTTTCTATCCAGCTCTCTGCTAGTGGCCTGGGAAAGCAGTGGAAGATGGCCCAACTGCTATGTGAGAGACCCAGAAGAAGTTACTAGCTCCTGGCTTCAGATCAGCCCAGCTCTGGCCATTTCGGCTTTGGGGAGTAAACCAGCAGATGGAGGACCTCTCTCTCTAACATTGATTTTATCTCAATTGCCTTAGGACAATAGTAATAATTATAATAAATACCATATTTATATAGAATTTTTTTAGATTTTCCATTTTCATGTTTTCAATATGACTATAAAACTCTCTTCCTCTCTCTCCAAAAAGCATGTCAAGTTAATGCTACTATGGAGATTCCTTCAAGGAGAAAGTATATTTTATTAACTTTTTAGGCTGGCACCGTGGCTCAACAGGCTAATCCTCTGCCTTGCGGCACCGGCACACCGGGTTCTAGTCCCGGTCGGGGTGCCGGATTCTGTCCCGGTTGCCCCTCTTCCAGGCCAGCTCTCTGCTGTGGCCTGGGAGTGCAGTGGAGGATGGCCCAAGTGCTTGGGCCCTGCACCCCATGGGAGACCAGGAGAAGCACCTGGCTCCTGCCATCGAAACAGCGCGGTGCGCCGGCCGCAGCGTGCCTACCGCGGCGGCCATTGGAGGGTGAACCAATGGCAAAGGAAGACCTTTCTCTCTGTCTCTCTCTCACTGCCCACTCTGCCTGTCAAAAAGAAAAAAAAAAGAAAAAAGAAAAAATAGGCATTTGATCAATTAGGAAAAGTTGGACATCTCAGGCTGGGTATAACATGATGAAAACATCTAAAGAGTTAATAAATTGTAAAGCAATCCAACAAATTAGACCTTAATAGGCAGGAATTTATAGTTCATATATCTTTGCCTTGTGAAATATCTCACACCAAAATACATACTGAGCAAAAATATACAGAATAAATGTAGGACTTACTTTTAAAATTTTTTATTTGGTCATTCTACCTGTAGGCATGAGGAAAAAAAGACAAATTTGAACTGAATAACAAAGCATGAAAATTTGAGCTATAAGTCTCTCACTGCATTCTCCATGTGCAAACTACAATGGAAAAATAGAGATAAAAGAAACTTCATTTGTCATTAGAGAATAATACAGGTTCCCACTTAGATCGTTAGAGGCAACTACTCTTAAAAATTAATTCAGTTTTGGGGCTGGCACTGTGGCATAGCTGGTAAAGCACACGCCAGCATCCCATATGGGCGCCAGTTTGAATCCTGGCTGCTGCACTTCCAATCCAGCTCTCTGCTATGGCCTGGAAAGTAGTAGAAGATGGCTCAAGTCTTTGGGGCCCTGGACCCTTGTGGGAGACCCAGAAGAAGCTCCTGCCTCCTGGCTTCAGATCTGCCCGGCTCTGGCCATTGAGGCCATTTGGGGAGTGAACCAGCGGATGGAAGACCCCTCTCTCCCTCTGCCTCTGCCTCTCTGTAACTCTGCTTTTCAAATAATAAATTTTCAAAAAAATTTAGTTTTTAAATGTTCAAATTTCTTCCTCACTTTTCCTTGCACATTTTCCTTGCTCTGCAAGGAAACGGATGTTATCAAATCTCTGAGTTCAAATTCACCACCCAAAAGTTATTCATATCTGAACAATAGTTAACTAGTCTCTAAATCTCTAAGGGATAATTTGAAGGCAAATTCTCTGCCCAAATGTTATTAATTATATATTTAGGACCTTAGCTAGCTTGTTTCTGAGGGGCTTTAGAGATCAAAAGAGATGTGAAAAAAAGTGTAGAGAATCAAAGCTCATGCATCAATTTGAATTGAACTGCACAATGAGAATTTATTTCAGCACTTTGTTGCATTGTAATCTATAAATAATCTTCAGAGGTTCACTTGCCAATTAGGAATCATCACATGACATTCACCTTAGATGTCAGTAGTTAATTTGCATGTCAGTGAAACATTTATTTGATCAAAATTTTAAAGCTTTATACACTATTTATATCATCACTGGAAAGCATAGTAAGTGTACTAATACACTGACTTTACTGTATTTAATGTACTTTTTAAAAGGCCATGTTTAAATGGTCAGCATTTATCCCTGTTCAATTCAGAACAACAAATCTGAATTTTAGACTCTAAAGTATTTTAATATTAGTAATTGAGAAGTCTGATTTAAAAAATCATGTCTATTTGGGAGCTAGAGTAGGTGAGAATCGGATTTACAACCAAAGATGGTTATTTAGATTCTGAGGTTAAATTCATAGTTTGTGGCCTTAGCCATAAACATGTCATCCTAGGTCAATAATTTAGTACTTTTTTCAAGTTTTTGCTTTTTTTTTTTTCTTCTCTGAGTCAAAAAGAACAGTTTTGTGGGTGGTCTCTTTTAAAAGCTGAGAACGAGTGTTGATTCAAGTACAAAGGGAAACAAGCAGTGGGCACTTAGACTTAACTACTGTATTTAAGTGCAGTACTTAGAACAAATACTGTATTTACATAGGCAGAAATTTCAAAAGCTGCCAGCCCCGGGTTTGGACTGCCATCAGAATTGCCACACCTGTCAATCAGACCCAGCCAGGGTAGCAAGCAGCAAAGCCAAATGAGAGAGGAAGAGGGGCACTGAAGAAAAGAGAAGATTAGAGAAGCCTCTGGAAGTTTCCACCATGAAATCACAATAATGTATCCGACACGTAGATTCCTCTTCACATCCTCAGACCACTTGAGTTTTAGTGCACCCAGAGGGGAATTCTTTGTAATGAAAAGACTTGGTTACTTTGCTTTACTGGTTAGTGGTATAATAGTGTCTTTCTAGAAAGTGGCGGTGGAAAGTCACTAAAGACGGGTGTGGATTTTCAGTTCAGTGAAACAGATGCACGTGTATGTTGACTCATTATTAGTCTGCTATGTGTTTATGGCTTCTCTATCTACCCAGAATTTAAGTATCTTTAGATCAGAAATCTTGCCTTAGTTTGTCTATTATCCCTTCAACATTTGCGATGTTAAACCTTAGTAACTATTGGCAGACTTGATTTTACTTCTAATTAGTTGTTCATTTCCACTTTGATGGTCTGTCTCATTCCATGATTAAAAACAAAACAACAAAGTATCCTGACAGAGAAAATGCATACACAAGTAAAATGAGATAGGGTCACAGAGACAGACAGCACATACGTATGCACTCATGCAGCATGATGTGATTAATAAATTAGAACTCTGATTGGCCCCGTGACTTCTTGTGCCCAAAGCGATCACTTAAGAAATTTATTTTATCTATGACATTAAAGTATTAATTTATCAGGAAAAAAGCTATATATTAACACATAATCATTAATATTCACTGTCACATCCTCATTTCACTAATGTTTATATTTCTATTAGTCAAGTAAGTTGATTTTTAAGGGAAATCTAAACCCATAATGGATATTAAAATAAAAACCTAATTCAATATCTTTATTTAAATTATTTTAAAGGAAAGAAGAATAAAATTTTATTATTTAAGTTATTGAATCACTTAGCAGACGTGTTTCTGGTTGTATCTACTTCAAAAATTGACTGTCAAACATCATCCTCTTTAGTAAACACCAAACTCATAGGAGAAACTGAGCTTTGGAAATAAAATGTTCCTCAGGTATACACTGAAAATTTTTATTGATACTAGAACAGCACCCTCAATCCTTCCAAAAGAAAAAAAAAAAAACAAAAACAAAAAACAGCATAATAACACCAGCAGCAGGTAAATTTCAGTACTTAGGAGGAAGACAAGTGGATGGCATTAAAGCCAATATTTAAATGTAACAAAGCAAAGACACCATGACACTCTATTACTCTGTCTTATGATTTATGAAGTTAGTGCCTGAATTACTCAAGTGGATATTATGTGTTACATGGCTTGGACATTTAGAGATCCAGGAAGAATTTTATTCAGGGAAACCTGCCTTTGTATTTAAAGGTGTCTTGACAGTTTCCAAGTTTAATCTTTATCACTCACCCTACTAATTCCCACGTTTTAAACAAGAACTTCCCTAAACAGACTGTGCTGAAGATACCTGCTCATAAATATATGGCATAGGAGAAAAGTGTCAAAATATTTAGATCCAACTGAGTATTAATTTAAAAGAGAATTATTTTTGAGGAAGAAAAAGATCAACATAAATTCAGCGAGGAAATGAATGATAGTTTATAGTACAAATAATTCTCTATCTGGGGGTCCTGAGAACTTTCAGCAAGTGGTTGTGGAGTCATGAATGTTTGTAATTCATTAGCTACTATGTTAAAATGCAAAGCACACCATGACATCAATGATGTTCTTTTAAATCTCAACAAACAGGCTATTACAATTAAAGCACTTGCAAAAAACAGTACATTTAAATATAGAACTTGGTAAGATTTCAGTGTCTTAATAACAATACTTGAATAGCATTTCATAATTCTATAGGAAGATGAAAACATCTTGAGATTGACTCTGAAATGCATGAGTTTATATACACCAACCTTTCACAAATACTTGTAGCAGCCAGCTTTTCTCTCCTGAAAATTTCTTTTCCTCAGGACCTCTTAATAAGATGTTAATGTATCTTTAATAATCCTTGTTTACTTAAAGGGCACTTTTTTCAAATAGTGAAAATAATAACATTTTATTGAAGAGCATTTGAAACGAAGTGCTTCATTTTCTTTTCTCACTTTCCATCTTCCTTCAGCTCCTAGACAACAAAACAATGGTTCTTTCTTCATGTGGTAGAGTAAACTCAAGAAATACAAATGGCCAGGGGCCTCACAGCAGTGAAATTATGGTTTCACAAGGTCTTTTTTTTTTTCTTCCTTTCTTTCTTTCACTAGGAAGAAACAAGTTTAGAAGGACCTTTTACAACATACTTTAAAGTCATGCATATTTGCATGGTATAATCATCTTGGCAACACTAAACATTGCTGACTGATCAATGAGACCAAAATAATTAAGTTCTGTTCTTTGTACATTCAAGATTTAGTACAGTAATCAATCTGGGTAAGAATTTAGAGTCTGGAGACCTGAGAAGACGAACAAGCTACCAGCTAAACTTGGTCATATGGGAAGTGGTTAAATGAGCACAGAGTTTATACACAGCTGTGGATACCTTTCATGTCTTAATCTTCAGTAGAACTTGGTTGATTTATTGCTCATTTGATCCTGTACTAAGCTGGACACGGTATGCAAGCAAACAAAAGAAGAATTCAAAAGTAGGCACTGCATTCAAAGAACACTACTGATATTGAAAACATAAAATAATAGATTGAAACCATAAAAGTTCTTTTAAAGCCAAGAAACAAGAGTTACAAAGGCTACTATGAAAAACATTAAGATTATGAATATTAAGAATGATAAGCAAGAGGGGAAGGGAAACCACATACTTTTCTATACATATATTTGATGAACTGCAGGTATGGTTTGGATACCTACCCAGGTTTCCATTTTTACATATCATCTACCCAATTCTCTCTTCCCTCCTTAGAATAAATCATAGCTTCCCAAACCCTAATCAACACTCCCACTACCTGATTTTTCTCCTGTGGAACCACATGTGGTCGGTCATTGAGAGCTGTTCATGTTAGGCTATTTATCCTGGGGACTGAAAGAGCAGGCTTCAACAGACTCATAGCAGGTCCACGAAGCACATCAAAGTAAAATACAGCTGGAGCAGTTGCAGATGGATGTGATGGTAACTACTGGGATTTACAACCAGCTACAATGTAGTCAATAGATAATAAATGCAATAAATATATGTATCACAACCAGCTACAAATACACACACACACACACACATATATATATATATAATTTTAAAATCTCTCTTGCCAGGAGCTTATTTCGATTACTACCCATGGGCCTTAGGAAAAGCAGGACCATCATTCTGAGCAAAATGAATCTTCCTTTGTAGTCGGCTTAAGCACAGACACCATAAACAGGTGATGCCATTGTAATCTAAAGAATGGGAAAAGTCAAGTGAGGCTGTCTACCATCGGGAAAAGCAGCAGAGGGGATCTTTCTGCTTCCCTGGCCGGGTTTCCAGGCTGCTCTGACCCGGGGTGCACGTGCCTGCCTCGCGGGATGTTACCTTGCGGCCAGGGTACGAGCAATGGATGCCTGCACCATTTGTAGAGTGGAAATTACACTTTATTTTTCAAAAACGGAGTTTTCCCCCAGAACCATGCAATTCGACTAGTGGAAGGCACATATAGAATAAATACATATTCCAAAAGAAAAGAAAAAAAAGAGGGAGAGGGTGAAAAACAAACCCCACCCAGGAACCCCGAAGGGAAACAGGTGCGAAGCACAGAAGGCAGCCAGTTGCTGATAACACTGAAAACTCCATCCTCGCTGCTCTGAGACGCTCTCGGGTTGGGAAACACGGGGCCCTGGTTCCTAGGGTTTCATTCACGCGGCTGCCTCTGTGAATCAGAGTCAGACGTTAAGTTTCGCACTCAGGAGCGGTTTTCGCGGTCGACTACTACAACCTTCCAGCCAGGAGAACTCCGCTCCCCACAAGGCCCCTTGACCCTCCCTCCTGCAAGAAGTCACTTTTATTCACAGCCTCGGGAGCGCCGTCCGCGTCGCTCAGCCCGGTCACCGCGAACAATGAGCCAGACAAGGGACCCACCCAGCCAACGCCTGCCGCCGGCCGCGCGCAAGCCCGCGGGCGCGGGACGCTCCGGGTTCCGGGTCCTCGGCGCCCAGGCGCTCCCCGCCTCTCCCCGAACCCCCAGTGAAGGCAGGTCGTCCCCCACCCCCTCCCACCCCCGACCCCCGAGCTAGTCCGGTGCGCCCTGCCTGCCAGCACCCACCAGTCAAAAGATGCTGTCTCTAAAAAAGAAAAGCCCAAGACGGGGGCGGCGTGAGGTGGGGGCTGGGGGGCGTCCAGCCGGCTGCCCACCGGCTCCCGCTCGCCCGGCTGGGGGATTCAGCGCTCCCTGGCGCCGGTGTCCGCGGCGTGAGGGAATCCCGAAGGATTTGGGGTGGGGGCAAGAGGTGGGGCCAGAAGCCATAAAGTGGCTTCCGCTCCCTTGTCAGCTCCCCACCCCCAACTCCACGGCCCCCCGGCCTGGCAGGGCTCTGGCATCCGGCAAGACACAAAAGACCGGTGGCCCCGGTGCCAAGAACTCTGCCGCCGCCGCCTCGGTCCGCGCGGCCTTGGGGCCGGGTCCCCGCGCCGGCCCGGGCGCGCCGGGGAGCCTGGAGCATCCCTGGACGCCTCCTGAGCTCCCCGGTGCGCTCCTCGGCCCGCAGAGGCGGAGGCGGAGGCGGAGGCGGCGGAGGGGAAACGAAGAGCAAAGGCAAAGACTTACTTGGGGGCCGGGGGCTCCGCCGGACTCCCGCTCCGGACGCGGCAGGTGTCTGGCCCCGCGGGCCCAGGCGGAAGGCGCTGGCGCAGCTCCGAGCAGGGGCGCCACTTGGCGAGCACCGGGAACTCCCCTGGCTGCCGGGCCCCGCGCCGCGCCGCTCGCTGTCACCTCGCCGCGCGACGCAGGCTCGCTCCCCGCTGCCTGGCGCCTCGGCCCGGGCGGGTCTCTCGCCGTCCGCTCGCGGCGCGGCCGCTCCCCCACAGACCACACCCTGTCACCCCGCGCGGCCCTTCGCTCCTGCCTCTTTGACACTTGCACGGGTTACTCCGCGGTCTGCGTCCCCCACCCCCTCCGCCCACGTGCTCCTGCCGCTCCCTCGGCGCCGAACTTCCCCTGCCGGGAGCCCCCACCCGCGCGCCGCAGACCGGGCGGACTCGGAGCCGGGTGAAGGTCCCGGGGTCGCCGGCCCCCGCCCCCGGCCGCTTTGGCGCGCGGGACCTCGCTCTGCGTTCCTTCCTGCGGAGGTTTGGGCATACTGCGTGGTATTATGTAAGGATAGACGTTTTTAACGGGCCACTTTTATCACTTTTAATATTATGGAAATGTATTCCCGGGTGTCACTTGGAGTGATGGTCCAGGGACTGTTCATTGGACTTTGGGGCTGGACTCCCCAGCCCAGCTTTTCCCACCGGCAAAAAGCCCAGGGAAGTTCAGAACATACCCCTTTGAGCCCCAGTCCACGCCAAACGTGCCATTGCCTTGTGAATGCCCGTCCTTTTTGGTTGTGCTTGCCATAGACGGTCTTGATATTCACTTGTCCCTGTTCCTGCAGACAAAGTTGGAGGCTCCTTTCCGAGGCGCCCCTCGGCGCTCGGTTTCACGACAGTGCCACCCACATGGATTCCCTCTTTGCGTCACTGCCTGTGCCACGGGCCCCCACGTTTCTCTAGGCAGAGTATCCCACTTCAGAGGCACACCCGTAACTGTGTCAGCAGCCCTCGCCACACGGTGTTTGTTCAACAAAGGTGCGGGGGGCGAGTGCCTTTTCATTACCGGGCAAGCTTTGTTGGTTTAGGGTCACATCTATAGCAGTGAGGGCTTGCATTGCCTGCTATCACGGACCCCCAAATAATGGGTCCTGTGGAAGACTCAAATGCTTTGCAGAAGCTTTGGCTGGCGGGATTTTCACACGTTTCTTTCATCTTTAAAATACGTCTTCCTTGCAGGCATTACCCCGTTTTTCTAAGTTGAGGCTCAGAGAGGTTAATAACTTGACGAGTACTCAATGTGAAGCTCCTGGCCCCGCAGCGGGGGCTCCTTGTGTCTTCACGGCGCACCAGCTGCACCTGGCTGATTTCCTTAACAGGATTCCTGCCCGGCACCTCCCCAGCCCCAGGCTGAAGCTACAGCTGCCGCAGAGAGCTGTACAACCTTCTTTCCTGGGAGGACAGCATTTCCCTTCCTTTTCCCCTTTTGTTATTCTTGACTCCTTTGAGTCAGGGTTCTGAAAAGCAGAACGCTTCTCAAAGATCACACCTTGTGTTACACGTACACAAGTGTAACTCTGAACGCTATACAGATCTTTGTAAAAAATACGAATGGGAATGGAAGAGGGAGGAGGAGGGCTGGAAAGTGGTGTGGGAAGAATCACTATGTTCCTAAATGTGTATATATAAAATGCAAGACGTTTGTATTTCTTAAAATGTTAAGATACAGAACAGAAGGGGTTGCTGTTGCATGTATGTTGACTCCGCCATCCCTGTGTAACCCTGAGATTCTCTCTTGGGCTTCTCCATCGAAACAAGCAGCAGCTTTACTTTTACTAACTTAGAGAGCTCCTAGCAGCTGGCCATTGCCCCAAGTACTTTCACTTGTAGCTCCTCTCAGGTAGAGACTATTTTCCAAATGGGAAATGGAGACACAGAGCTGGGATCACAAAAGATTGGATCCCTGCGATTGGCTTCCGAGGCTGCTTTCCATCCACTGGGCTCAATGGCCTTGCTCCTAATGTGATCAATTTTTTTTTTTTTTTGACAGGTGGAGTGGAGAGTGAGAGAGAGAGACTGAGAGAAAGGTCTTCCTTTTTCCATTGGTTGACCCTCCAGTGGCCGCTACGGCTGGTGCGCTGCGGCCAGTGTACTGTGCTGATCTGAAGCCAGGAGCGAGGTGCTTCCTCCTGGTCTCCTATGCAGGTGCAGGGCCCAAGCACTTGGGCCATCCTCCACTGCCTTCCCAGGGCCACAGCAGAGAGCTGGACTGGAAGAGGAGCGACTGGGACTAGAACCCAGGGTGCCAGCGCCGCAGGCGGAGGATTAGCCTATTGAGCCGCAGCGCCGGCCATGATCAAATGTTTTTAAGCCTACGATTATTTATCCATACATACTTAGCTGCAGAGATGTGCTATCTAGCACTGCATCCCTAGTCAACATACGTGTCACTTGTACACTTAAAAATGGAAAGGAGCAGGCCTCATTTAAGTGTTCTTACCACAACAAACTGTAAATTTTAAAAAGTAATACTTGGTATAATTTTAAGCATGCATTCTACAACTATGCAGTGAATAGCAAAAATATATTTTCATGGAGTTTGAAATATTCATTTGTCAAATGAGAAAAATATGCAGACTCTTCCAAAATGTGATCCAAGTTCTTTTGGCCTCTCAGAGGTGCTAGTGCTTGAAATTAGGAATCTTGATAAAGATATTAGAGTTTTTTAAACCTGGGACCATCAGAAAAAAATGCATGACATCTAGTTAACTCAATTACGGATAAGTAACCAATAACTTTTTTTTGTATGAGTCCATGTGTGGTGCAGTATCTGGCCCAATAAATTGTCTCTATCTTGCAATTTGTTCTTAACAATATAAAAGTTGAGATTTATAGACATACTTGTGACAAAAGTTGTTTACTGTTCATTTGAAGTTCAAGTTTAACTGGGCATTCTATTTTTTTTTTTTTTTTTGGACAGGCAGAGTTAGAGACAGGGAGAAAGGTCTTCCTTCCGTTGGTTCACCCCCCAAATGGCTGTCGTGGCTGGCGCGCTGCGCTGATCCAAAGCCAGGAGCCAGGTGCTTCCTCCTGGTCTCCCATGCGGGTACAGGGCCCAAACACTTGGGCCGTCCTCTACTGCACTCCCAGGCCACAGCAGAGAGCTGGACTGGAAGAGGAGCAACCGGGACAGAATCTGGTGTTGGGCACTCTATTTCAGTTTGATACATTTGACAGACATTTTTTTGCTTGTTCAATTTCTCTTGCATTTTCTCATGTTACCCCCTTTGCCTCAGTCTTCACTTACTTAAAGCAGGGCTGAAATGAAATCAAACCATTTACTCCTGGCCTAGAGCTGGTGTGTTGCTTCACAAAGCAGAAAACAGAAAAGGATGTGACTCCTTTAAGATTTGGCCACAGAACCTAAACTACTTCCCGGAAGAGGGATATCCCACTGCATTTCAGAAAGTGTTTACTGTTTTATTTATCATACCCATGGCACGATAAATAGTAATTCTTATAAATCCTCCATGCGCTGGTTCAATCCCAAATGGCTGCAACAGCTGGAGCTGGGCTGATCCAAAGGCAGGAGCCAGAAGCTAGGAGCTTCTTCCGAGTCTCTATTGCTTTCCCAGGTGCTTCAGCAGGGAGCGGATCAGACACGGAACAGTTGGGACTGGAACTGGCGCCCGTGTGGGAATGCTGGTGCTGCAGGTGGTGACTTAACCCACAACACCAGCCCCATCTAAACTCTTAATTATGCCATTGTTATATATCTTTTTCAGAGACCTAGCGTTCTACATTGTGAAATAAAATTACTTGGAGACGTGAGAATAAGGGAGTTCCTGAATTAGAATCCAGTGCCTCTTCTTACTAGCTGAGTGAACTTGCCAAGTTTTAAATTTCTCTGAATAGCAGTAATATGGTTTAACTAGGCAGTTAAAGTTTAGGTGAACCGGAAATTCTAAATAAAATAATGCTTTCTTTAATTGTTGGTTTGATACGCCCACTTTCCCAGAATACTCCTGTTGCCTACAGGACCCTGGTGCATGCTGAGACCCCACCCCAAATGTAAAGCTGAAGGGTCGGGTGGGGTCGGAAGTCCCGCCCCCTTCCTTGTAGAAAGAGGTGGAAGGTGGAAGAGAGCTCACCTGCCACCTTGACATGCTGTGGGTTTTTTTGCTCCTGATTTCTCTTTCCTCTACTGGCCACACTTGGACAGGCCTCTCTCCATCTTACTTAGAAGTACCATTTTTACTTTTTTTCATTTGCTCTAATTTATGGGCAACTCTTTGGCCCCTCGTGTTGGGTGCACATGAGCATGAATGTGCTTATAACTTGAATGCTAAATTAATTCTCCTGTTTGTACAAAACACTTGTCTCCGTTTAGTATTTATATCTCTGTGGGAGGTAAGAACTTATATTGAAAGTTAATATGTTTGTTACTCACATCATTAGGACACTTATCCCAAAACAGAGCAAAGACCACCTCATAAAGAAATAAGGTGGGAAAAGATCTGGAAAATGTTCAAGGCGGTACCTTGTACTTTGCCTCATTAAACATAAGGCAACCAGGTGTTTCAATTTTTTTTTGCCTTAACTGATATTCCATATAGTGCTTTATTCCCAAGATACCTACTACATTGATTTGTATATATTAAGCTATCAAGACATATTGGTTCAATAATGATATAAGATAATTTATATATGAAAGTGCTGTGAAATTGACAGTGCTGTAGAATTTAAAGGGGTTAGTACTAATAGTAATAATTAATAAGTAATAATAGGCAACACGGCTGAGCCTTTGATTCTGCCTCAGCTTTGGAGAACTGCCCTACAAGAAATGTTTGATGCTTTGCCTTTTTCATCTAAAAATTCAATTGAGAAAGGCACTGTCTACAGAACAGCAACATCTATTGATCAGTGGAAAATGTTTCACTCATTCTGCTTTGCTCAGTAAAAATTCCCATTCATCTTTCAAACACATTTTACTACATATCTTTTCTTGTACCTATGTCAATTATCTAATATCTTGGCTAAATTTTACAAAGAAATCCTCCCTATACCCTCAAAATGGCTTTTATTTGTTTGCTGAATCTGAAGTGTGGTGTTCAGTCTTTAGGGATACAAACTCCATCATCCCGCCACTGCTTTTTAACCTGATGCCTTTTAAAACTTTAGCGATCACTACTTTATGTACTGGAGATAGAAGGAAAAGGTTAAAGGTCACAATGGTCAAATGTGAGCCTATTCAGCTGAATCAATTTTGTTTAAAGAGTCTTTCCAAAGCCCTACTGGATGGATTTCACCTGCTCTGTGTGCCAGGAAAAGCTACAAATTACCCCCTTCTTTATCAGGGCACTGCTTTCTGAATACGGCTAAGGTTCAGTAGGAGAACGAGGAGAAAGAATATCAGGTAAATAAACTAGCAGTGTTTATGTGAACATTTTCACATTTCCCTTTCATCTTCTAAGCTCTGGCTTGTTATCCAGTTGTCAACAGTAATGCTTTGTAAACTGAATAATTTTCTCCTCTCTTCAGTATTTTGCAAACCTATTGACTCTTTTACCTATTTTTTTTTCATTTATTTATTGGTTACTTAATCATTCTACATTCCTCATATATTTCACTTGGATATTATTTATATATTTCAGTTTCAATCAAATCTAAATTTCCTAAACTATCTATTGTTTTCTGTCAACAGTCTCCAATTCTTGCTGTTGACTCTACAAGCATTGACTTTAAATATTTTCTCTACTTAATCTAGATATGTTCAGGATCTTGGATCTCTGTGACCTAGGAAAGATTAGATAGTGATATGTCTGGCATTTGCTTCAAAACCATCCAGTGTTGGAAGGAAAGGAAAATTCAGTGGTGCACAAAGAAAATAAGATTACCTATGAAATTATTGACCCTCGGTGATGGATATGTGGGGGTTTATTGTATCATTACTTCAGATTTTGTGCATGTTGTGTAATGTTTATATACTAGAAGTGATGCAAAATGACTGGATTCGCTCAATTATAAAGTCTTCCCCGAAATTTCCTCAAAAGAGTCTGGGAAGCGTCAGACTCTGTCTTGGCCACCTTCCTGCCTGGCATCTTCCTTTACAATGGCACTCTTCTAGCCATATCTTCCCACGGATGACTGAGTTTTGCACTTTATTACCTGCACTCCACCCCCCTCCCACACGCATGCTCCTTGTACACAAAGAATTTGAATAAGGTAGTCTATTTGAAAAGCCATCAGCTATAGTTAGTACTCACATTGCATATTACACAGAGATATAAAAGATGACATTTCTCTCCGTTCCTTGTGGCTATGTGTGGTCTTTTGACTCCATTCCTTCTGTGAACTGTGAACAGAAGTTTTGTCAGGTTTTTTTTCTTTTCTTCCTCTCTGCTCCTTGTTTTGCTTGCTGATTGGTGCAAGCAAATGGTTCTGGAACATGACCAGCTACTACAAACCATGAGGCAAGTGCTATTAGAGGGCCGCATGTCCAGAGAGGAGCCTGGGGCCCAGAAAGTCCAAGGCAACTGCAGCAGCTCTGGACTGTCTGACTTTGGTTTTCTTTATGAACCCAAGGGAAATGAAGTTTATCTTACTTAAGCCTCGGTTACTGTGCTGTGTTATGTTCCTATTACTACATGTTGCCAAATCTAATCACACTTGATATACTTACCAACAAATGCAATTCTGAACCTAAGAGAAATTCTACTGTCAGATATTAACAATTTATTTTTTACTTCACCTCATTGCACCTAATTCCTGAATCCATTCTCTGGTCTAGACATAGACCACTCTCCTTGTTACTATGCAAACCAGTCTAAGACACGCACATACACACATATAAACTGTATTGCAGAGGTCAATTCTAAGTGTTTTAAACATTTTAAATTATGGGAAGGATATATTGACTTAAAATGATAAATTACAGCTAACAAATATTTTCAAAATTTAGTAGTTAAAAATAGCCACAATTTTTTATGTCTCACAATTCCATAGGTTTACTAGGATCAGCAGTATAGTTGGATTCCCCATGGTCTAGCTGAAGTCACTCAGGTACCAGTATTCAGCTGGCAAATCTGCTAGGATCCAATGTCCAGGATGGTCTCTCCTTGTTTAGGACCTCCCCCTGTTCACATTCTGTTGTCTAACCTGAGCGTCTTTGTAGAAGGTGGCTAGCCTCCAACTGTGTGTGTTCCAAGAAGGAACTTAATGGGTCTCTCCTTCTGTCATGCTTGCTAATTTCCAGTTGGCCAAGTGAGTCCCATAGCTAAGTTCTGTTTTAAGGCAGGAAGGAAATGTACATGAATATGACCGTAAAGAAGTCATATCCCTTATCATTTGGGTTTATCATTCTCTTCCACATTGAGTGAAAAATATAGCACACTATTGGTTAGGGTTAAGTATTTGTGTTCCCACCAAATCCATAACACTAACCCCTGCAGTGATGGCATTTGAGGTTGGGGCCTTGAAAAGGTAATCAAATTTAGGGGAAATCCTGAGATTACGATACCCTCACAAAGTAATGAGTACTCCTGGATGAAAGGGTAGAGATAGGATGTGGGGGGTGGGGGTTCCCCTCCCAGGCTTCTTCCATTTTCCATGTATGTGCCTTGAGGAAAGGCTATTTTAGCACATAGTGAGATCCTAGGAACCTAATCTGCTAGCACTTTTCTTTGATTTCTCAGCTTCTGAAACCATGAGAAAAAAGATTTTTTTCCCTTGAAAAGCGCCTCAGTCCATGGTATTTTATATCAGCCTAACCTAAAGCAGTACCTGAACTGCATTTTGAAACTATCTTCTCCTGATGTCCACCAGCGGTTAGTGAATAAGGAAGTGATTTCATTCACATAGGGAGGACTTCCAAAAATAATAAATGCCACTTAAAGATGGAATCTTATTTTTTTCCCCACATTGTTGTCATATCCATCTTCTATTTCAGGGCTTGTTTTCGTCACTAATTCATATACACCCATAGTTAAGAGCAGGTATTGTTCTAAAGAAAAAAATGTTGTCAGCTTTCTTATAGCTAAAATACATGGTTACTGTGAGGTCAGTTGCCCCCTTCTTACCACACCTGGAAATAGGAAACAAATGGTGTGGAATAATATTGTTGACTAACTTTTGAAAAAATTGGAGAGGTAGAATTATACAGAGAGAGGCAGAGGCAGATAGAGGTCTTCCGTCCATTGATTCTCTCCCCAAATGGCCGCAAAGGCCAGAGCTGGGCAGATCTGAAGCCAGGGGCTTCTTCCAGGTCTCCCATGTGGGTGCAGGGGCCCAAGCACTTGGGCCATCTTCCAGTGCCTTCCGAAGCTGGCAGCAGAGAGCTGGATTGGAAGAGGAGCAGCCAGGACACAAACCAGTGCCCATATGCGATGTTGGCACTGCAGGCGGAGCCTCCGCCCACTACATCACAGCGCCAGCCCCTGTAACATTTATTGTCTTCGACATCCTGGTGCAAGCTTTACCATGATTGTCTTATTTAATCCTCATAGCAACAAGGTATTATAAACTTACAGATGAAGAAACTGAGGCACAGAGGATTTTTGTAATTTATCTAGAGTCGTGCATACAGTTTGCAGCAGAGCCAGGTTTTAAAACTAGTTAGGCTGACACCATGCCCTGAAAATTAGATTATGGCTGGGAATGAGTATGTTGGAACCTGATTATTCTCTATTTTATATGTTTAAGTTTGTCTCTCCAATTATGTCCAATAAGAATAAATAGGTTAACAGTCTATGCAGCTTTTGTGGTTAAAACCGTGAGTGTGTCTTGAAATTTGTGAGAAGTATAATTGTTGGCCGGCGTCGCGGCTCTATAGGCTCTGCGGCGCCGGCACACCAGGTTCTAGTCCAGGTCGGGGCGCCGGATTCTGTCCCGGTTGCCCCTCTTCCAGGCCAGCTCTCTGCTGTGGCCAGGGAGTACAGTGGAGGATGGCCCAAGTGCTTGGGCCCTGTACCCCACAGGAGATCAGGAGAAGCACCTGGCTCCTGGCTTCGGGTCAGCACAGTGCACCGGCCGCATTGGAGGGTGAACCAATGGCAAAGGAAGACCTTTCTCTCTGTCTCTCTCTCTCACTGTCCACTCTGCCTGTCAAAAAAAAAAAAAAAGAATTATAAATGCTAAAGATGTGAGAAATACTTTTGTGTATCATCCACATCACTGAACACAGAGTCCCTGTGCCGTGAAATACTGCACACGGTGTGTGTGACTGGAGCCTGCTGGGCCTGGAACAGAGCTGTGCTGTGGAGGGGACTGTGCCCTCCTTGTGTCGGCCAAATTCCCAGGTCAAAGTCTGCCTCCCTGAAAGCTAGACCCAGTTTTCTTAGAACAAATGCAGATGTACAGAGACCCTTAGGTTGCAGCTGAGTTCCCCTGAAATCACCTCATTTTACCACTACTAGAGAAGCTTCAAGAGTGTACATGAGGCACCTTTAGCATTTTTGATGATATACATTTTCAGTTCACATCGTTATGCCAAGGATGCAATGAACTCAAATCAATTGTTTTAGGTAGTAAATGGAGCCCAAAATACACTGTAATATAATTTATTTTGCAGAAATATCACAAAATACTTCACAGGTAATTATGTTTGATATAGGAAAACACAAACTCTGAATGTAAAAATTTGCTATGCAGGTTGAATTTAGAAATGTGACGGGCAGGGTTCAGGCAGTTTCTGAAGACTCAGGAAATGGAAATTTCACAAATAGGATTCTTTTTCTTTATTACATAAGTGATGGGGAAAATTTTAAAAGGACTTGGAAATGAGATTCCTGTAGGGAATAAGATTCTTATTGCCTGTTGGTCTAAAGCTTATTGAAACAGGTATGTGAATTGTGTTAGCATTTACTATTTGCGTAACTTTTCTTAGGTAGCATTTGGGTTGTACAAAGTGGTGTATCCCTCACCTGTCATCTCCTACTGTTACTCTTTCCTGTCATCCCTGATGCAGCCATGGTGGTGGCCTCCACTGCCCTCCTGGGCCACAACAGAGAGCTGGACTGGAAGAGGAGCAGCCGGGACTAGAACCAGCACCTATATGGGATGCTGGTGCCACAGGCGGAGGATTAACCTGGAAGAGTATATTTTTTAAAAACTAGAGACTGACTCTTGGCCAAAATAAGAAAAACAGTACTCTGTGACAATGTGCTTAGGAAACAGATACTCTACTGCCACAATTGTAGTTCAAGATCTCTCAACAGTTCTAAAAATTATCAAAGCCGAAGGTACACAGGGCTAGAGTAAGTAATATGACAGAGTAAAGTCTGATTTGCTTCACTATAAAACAAACCCCAAATGAAATTTCCAATTTACAAAATTATGATTCAGAGGGATTCTTTTATATAGGACCTACTAATTATCTATGTTTTTAGGTTTTTGTTGGATAATTTTCCTTACTCTAAAATGAGAATTTGGTCAAATAGGCCTCATCTCATATTCAGAAGCTTCTAGTGATTAGTGCAAATTACAATGCAGTGATAAGAACAAGAATGATTTCTATGCTATTTCCAGCCTTAAAATTTAAAGATACCGAGGTTGATTGGCAATGCCTTCCATGGGCACAGGAGGTGGGAAAATGACATTGGTGGATGTATTTAACATCCTGGGGCTTGCTAATCCCCAAAGTCTTTCATCTATTTCATTCTTTGTGGAATACAAAATATTAAGTAATAGCAGAAATTCTGGAACAGGGAAATTTAAAGTGAATATATTATGGGTTATAACTCATCAGAAGGCCAGCAATGAAAATAAAGCATCATGGAAGATAAACTTTATCTTAAAACTTCCATGTTAATATTTGAGCTTAATAGCTGTAGCAAACACGTGTCCTCCCACCTTGTTAAAATATACCTGAAAAGTGACCAGGAGTGTGTGTGTGTGTGTGTGTGTGTTTCTTGTTTATTCACTTGTTCAGACTAGATGTATATTAAAGCAGGAATCATATCAAATTTTTCCATGCATGCTTACCTTGTAATAAATAATTGTTACGGCCGGCGCCGTGGCTCACTAGGCTAACCCTCCGCCTTGTGGTGCCTGCACACTGGGTTCTAGTCCCGGTCGGGGCGCCGGATTCTGTCCCGGTTGCCCCCCTTCCAGGCCAGCTCTCTGCTGTGGCCCGGGAGTGCAGTGGAGGATGGCCCAAGTGCTTGGGCCCTGCACCCCATGGGAGACCAGGAGAAGCACCTGGCTTCTGCCATCGGATCAGCGCTGTGCGCTGGCTGCAGCGCGCCAGCCATGGGGGCCATTGGAGGGTGAACCAATGGCAAAGGAAGACCTTTCTCTCTGTCTCTCTCTCTCACTGTCCACTCTGCCTGCAAAAAATTTTTAAAAAATAAAATAAATAAATAAAAAAGATAAGTAATTGTTACATATATTTTAAATGTGTAAGTTGAGGCAAATGTTTGTCTCAGTGAATAAGATGCTGCTTGAGAGGCCGACATCCTATATCCAAGTTCCTGGATTCAAATCCTGACTGCATTCCCAATTCCAGTTTCTTGCTGATACAGACCCTCAGAGGCACTGAGTGCTGGGTTGCCTCACTACATCCCTGCTGCCCACATGACAGACCTCGATTGAGTCTCCAGCTCCTGGCTTTAGCCTGCATTTACCACTGGATGTTGCAGGTACTGAGTGTGGTCCAGCAGACGAAGGATCTGTCCTTATCTGGCTCTTGTTCTAACTTAAAAAAACATTCTTGTGTTGAAATAAAACTGGTGCTCTCGCAGCATGATCTTAAGCAGAATGTCACAATATGTTGTTGGAAAATGGTGGCAAGAAGTCATCACTTGATTCAGGCTAAGAATTCTGACAAAGTGACAGTTATAACATCATTTTATTAGTAAGCCATGTTTGGGCCAGTGCTGTGGTGCAGCGGGTTAATGCCCTGGCCTGAAGCGCCGGCATCCCACATGGGTGCCAGTTCGAGACCCGGCTGCTCCACTTCCAATCCAGCTCTGCTATGGCCTGGGAAAGCAATAGAAGACGGCCCAAGTCCTTGGGCCCCTGCACCTGTGTGGGAGACCTGGAAGAAGCTCCTGGGTCCTGGCTTTGGATCAGTGTAGCTCCAGCCATTGCGGCCAATTGGGTAGTGAACCAGCGCACGGAAGACCGACCTCTCTCCCTCTCTCCCTCTCTCCCTCTCTCCCTCTCTCCCTCTCTCCCTCTCTCCCTCTCTCCCTCTCTCCCTCTCTCCCTCTCTCCCTCTCTCCCTCTCTCTCTTTCTCTCTCTAACTCTTTCAAGTAAATAAAATCTTTTTAAAAAATAAACCATGTACTTATTTTCAAAATAATTTTAAATTTTTTAAATGAAATGTATTAGGCTTGTTATATTATGCTCTATATATGGTGGAATTTGTTCTCAGTTTAAGTAAATTCATTTAAAATACACGTTTCAAAATTTGATATAATATATATATTTAAATATTTAGCAAACTTAAAAAACAACTTCTAGTAAAACTAAAGGATTTCTACTTGGAAAATATAAAGGAAAAAAAATAAAGAAAATAAAGCCAGCAAATTAAGATATAGAATATAAAGGAACCATTAAGCAAAAAATAAGGTGTCATGTAAGATAAGAGAATTATGCTTAATTATAACAATTAGGTGTGAATTAAACTCTTTTAGCACCAAATGAAAAAAGGAAAGAAATATGAACAAAATTCACAACAATATCAAAGTGTATCTCTTGGAGACATATGTTTATGGGTAATTCTATTATGCAAATCTATGATGATAGGATAATAGTTACAAATCTTCATATTTACAAAACATCAGAATAAAAGTGTTAGAAATAATTTGGTATGAATAACAATGATGTACAGAGGAAGGGTAGTTCTCATGACAGAGGAAAGAACTATGTAGATATAATGATGATGGATGCCTGTCATTACAGATTTGTCCAAACCCAGAAACTGTACATTATCAAGGTAGATTTTAGGTGATCATAATTGTCAGTGTTCACCAATTGAAACAAATGTATCCTGTGGTAAGAGATATTAATAATTGGGAGGTTATGTGTGGGGCTGGGGAGATACGGGAGGTCCCTATGCCTTCAGTTCAACTCTGCTGTGAACTTAAAACAGCTCTAAAAAAGCAGTCTTAAAAAAACTTACATCTAATGAAAAAGCAGATATAGTGAGTGGCATTAGCTTAATATGCATCTATTACAAATCAACAAATGAACTGGATAAACAAAGATTTATGAAAAATATGTTTATACCCCAAATGGAAAAGACACATTTTGTCAAATGCCTGTGGAATGTTTATAAAATTTAATCATGTCCAAAACTATGCCAAAAACCTCAACATCTTAAAAAGTAGACATTGAACAAGCCAGCTTATTCCTTTGTTCAAGAATAAATGAATCTAAAAATTAAGTTTCCATTAAAAAACAATTTAATTAGTAAAAATGCAATTAAAATATCTTTAGAAAGTAATTAAACTTTCTAAAGAGAAGGCATATATAAAAATCTTTGGAATATTCTAAAACATGCTCAAAGGTAAATTTATGTCCTTATGGGTTATCATTTAGGAAACATAAAATAAATGAAATAAACATTTAAAAATTATAAAGTTTTAATGAAAGCAGCCTTGTGGAAGGCAGGAGAAGGAAAGTAGTGACTTAGGAAACAGAAGAACATTAAATCAATAGATAGTTTATAATAATTTTTAAAAATGAAATTTCTTTTTTTAATAAAGAGCAATTTACAAAAATAAAGCAAGTATTAAAAATTAATGAAAGAAATTTTTTAACTTTACATAAAAGTCCCATGCATAGTTGAATTTGAGTATATTGGAAATCCTATTTTTGATCAAAAACATAAATCAGTATAAAATTTGAAATGTTTATTATATATACTCATAGCTATGAGAATTATCTTGGCTAAGAAAGTTTTACAAGCAAGGTTTTCTGAATTTGCAAAAATTATATAAACACAGGGCTGTCTGATACAGTTTAGAGCTTAAGAAAACTAGACAACAAATTTTATTGCTTTCTTCAGCCTGAAACAAATATAAAATATTCAAGAGAACACAAGAATACAGCAATCCCATGGATAATAGAGATGCATAAATCAATAATATACAAAGAAACAATATTTATCATAACATTTAAAAATTTTCCTGCCCTGATTACATAAGGACTCTTTCCCAGGAATGCAAGGATGGTTTAATATTTAAAGAGATATTAATGACTTATTATAATCATATTAAGAGATTATGTGGTGGCAAGCATTGCAACCCAAACCACATTCTTCAGTATTGCAAAAATGTTTTCAAGCCATTGCAAATTATGTATAGCTTAAGACAATTCCAATAAACCCAAATGGATTTGGGGGAGTGGCCAATATAAAATAACTGTACAGATCTTTGGTTAAAGTAAACATGTAAAAATACTAATAACTTTGATATTTAAAAGTTTACAGTGCTCTAATTCATATTTTTAGTCTTACAGAACCACAATAATTGAAGTAATTTCTGTGTATCAGAACTGAAAATTGGATAAAGAAAATAGAACAAGGGCTGGCACAGTGGCATGGGGGGTAAAGCTGCTCCCTACAGCTCTGGTATCGCATGTGGGCGCTGGTTCAAGTCCCGGCTGTTCCACTTTTGATACAGCTCTCTACTATGGCCGGGGAAAGCAGCAGTAGATGGCCCAAATGCTTTGGCACCTGCACCCATATGGAGATCTGGAGGAAGTTCCGGGCTTCCGATCAGCTCAGGTCTTGCCATTGCAGCCATTTAAAGAGTGAACCAGCGAATGGAAGACCTCTCTTTCTCTTGCTCTCTCTCTGTTTTTCTCTCTCTTTTTCTCCCTCTGTCTCTCTCTAACTCTGCCTTTCAAATAAACAAATAACTTTTTAAAAAAAAATACAACAGGCAGTATTGAAACGTTCTAATATATGTAAAATCTTGACATTTGTTAGGGGGTATCACAGAACAACATTTGAAAATTTCAAATGTGTAACTGAACAACAGAGTTAAAGAAAATATAAGCAAATATCAAGAAAGGGTTGGCTATGAAGAGCCTTCCTAAATTTGAAAGCAATAGATGAAATTATGCAGCACAAGATCCATTGGATGATTTCATCATTTTAAAACATCTGTATGACAACATACTAGGCATATTAAAAGGGAAAGAGAATAATCCTTTGTTTCTATGTAAATGTTACAAGTTATTAAGAAAAAATAATACCCCCAAAAAAGAGGAAAAGGAAACATATCTAACCTCACTAGAAATGAAATGGAAATTAAGGAAGTAAGAAAATTATATATCACTAATTAAATTGATTAAGGCTCTAAACTATGTGTGTAATGCTAGAGAGGTATATAATAAAAGGCATGTTTTCTTACTATATAGTTACAAAGCTAAATTAGTTGAGGACATAAAGTTTTTTACATATGTTACACAGCTATAAAAGAAAAAGGAATTGAATGGAAATAATACATGATAAAACTCATCTCTTGACTAGAAATAGATTTTCATTCTTACAAGTTTCTATACTAAAAAATTTGGCACAAATTAATCCTATAATTACACTGAATTAGATGATTTCAAATAAAAAAGGTAGCATAAAGAAATATACCTACCATATGACATCAAATACATAGTTATTTAAAAAATGATGGACGGTAGGATTGAATATTTTAACAGGATTTCTTCTGGATCACTTAACTTTTGTATCCTCTTTTTCTTAGCAGTTATTACTTTCATAATCATAAAAAGTAACTTACAATTTGAAATATCAATAACATTGGATGAGTCGCAATAATATGCTTTATAAATTTGAGGACAGCATTTTACATAATTTGAGGTGTCTACTTAGAGCAATTTTTTCTGTTAAGGAAATTAATAACTATTTTAGAATTATGTATGCATGACTGAAATTTAAGCTTGGTTTAATGACATCACTTACCTGTATAATAAAACAGTAATTAAATAACTATGTTCTGATTAATTTTAATGCTGAAATAAAATTATACAATAATTTTCATGCATATTTTGTTGGTTTATTCAGATAATTCCATGTAGAATTTCCATCACTGTTCTATTGGTTTTAACATGAGATTGGTCTGCTTTCAAAAGAGACTACTGGGAAAATTACAGAATAGTAGGAAGAGCGCAAATCACTACAGTTAGCATTTTGTAATTATGATGCCATACAGCTAAATGATAGCATGTAATAGGGTATGTCTCAGAGCAGAATGGACCACTCAAACTTTGTCAATCTATTGGTGGGGTTTCTCTGCCTCTTCTAGAGTAGATTCTACTTGCATGTTACTGTTGACTTGTTACCACCACTTGTAATTATGATGAAAAACTAGCGGCTCAGATTATCATGGCTATAGTTAAAAAGAATGAAATTCTTTCTTGGGAATATACTTTTGGTTGTGTGCAAGAAGATGCCACTCTCCTCCCTTTTTTTTTTTTTTTAATTGGAGTGATCTACGTTTCAGTAAATTTGGATTTAGTAAGATTTGAATTAAAATTTTTTGTCAAGTGTACATATTATGAATTTTTTCTCTCAGAATGTCTCTCAATTTTATTAATGTCACTTGAGGATAAGATGGAATTAGATTTAGTGAATATTCTCTTTCCTTTTTTTCTTCCATGTTTAGGATTTTTTTTACAACTTATGTAATCTTTGCCTAACTCAGAGTTATGAAGTTTTTCTTTTATTATTTTTCTTCTGAAGTTTGTTTCAATGTTTACATTTAGGTCTACAGTTCATTTCTTTTTTGTTTTACATTTTAGTCCAAATTAAATTTGGGGTACAGTGTTGTCAGATTGAGTTTTATTTGTGTAAATAGGGATACCCAGTTGTTTTAGCACATCAGTTGAAAGACATTTTTCCTCATTGAATTAGGTTTGTACCTTTATCAAAAATTATTTGACAATGCCTGCCTATTTATGAAGTGCCTACTCTGTTGTTAATTTTTAAATTTTTTAAGATAACATTTTCAATTTACAATATAGTCAAAGACTTACTGTTCCACTCAATAAAGAATTCTGCAAACAAAAACAAAAAGACGAAAGTTCAGGAACACAGGCAAAGGTCACAAACAACATGGTCAAATGAAGAGGTGTCAACTTTACCAGTATACAGTAAACTACAAAATATTCACATATCATTAAAACTATAGTATATAATTCCTAACAACTTGGCTGATGAATATTCAAAACAAAGTTTGACAAAACACTCAATTTGCAGCAAAAGTGATACTACTGTTTTAAAATTTTTATTATTTATTAGGGAGAAAGTGCTCCCTTCTCGTGGTTCACTCCTCAAGTGCCAGCAGTGGTTAGGATTGGTCCAGGCTGAGGCTAGGAGCCAGGAACTCCATACTGGTTTCCCGCCAGGTGGCAGGGATCCAGCTACTTGAGTCATCACATACTGCCTCCCAGGGTTTGCCCTAATAGCGGTAGTGGGAAGCTGAAATTGGCAAAGACAGAGTTATACAGAGGGGAGGAGAGGGAGAGGGGGAGGGAGGGACAGAGGGAGGGAGAAGGAGGGAGAGAAAGGGAGAGAGAGGGAAAGAGAGGTCGGTCTTCCATCTGCTGGTTCACTACCCAATTGGCCTCAATGGCTGGAGCTGCACCAATCCGGAACCAGGAGTTTACTCCAGGTCTTCCCACACGTAGGTGCAGGGGCCCAAGGACTTGGACCATCTTCTACTGCTTTCCCAGGCCATAGCAGAGAGGATTGGAAGTGGAGCAGCCGGGACTTGAACTGGCGACCATATGGGATGCCAGTGCTGCAGGTGGTGGCTTTACCCACTATACCACACTGCCAGTCCCTCCAGGCACATCTTAACTACTAAGCCAGATGCTTTCCTGGGTAATCCTTTGGATTCATCTGTAGACTTTGTATTAATACAATACTATGGTGATCATAGTAGCTTTATAGTAAGTCTTTAAGTAGTGTGTATCCTCCACCTTTGTTCTCTTAAAAATTGTTTTGACTATTTTAGGTACTTAACTGTCCTGCAAGAATTTTAGAATCAAGGTTTTTAATGAAAACTGCCTGCTGGAATTTTGATTGATATTTCATTGAATGTATTGATAGATATGGAAAGAATGAACACTTCAACAGCTTTGAGTCTTCTAACTCCTGAAAATAACTTCTCTCTGCTTGTTTAGATATTCTTTCAACATTTTCCAACAATATTCTTTGGTTTAAAGTAGAGAAGTCCTGCACCAGTGTCATTATACTTATCCCTAAATATTTAACTCCTGATGTTATAAATAACTTTATAAATTTCAATTTCCATTTGTTTGTTGTAAATATGTAGAAATAACAAAAACATAATTATATCCTGCAATATTGCTGAATTTGCCTAATTTTCTAGCAAGGTTTTGGGTTTTTTAAGCCTGTGATTATAAAGTAAATTGAAAGTATTTTATTCCAAAAATAAAAGGGAAAAATGAAGGTAAAATTGAGGAGGGAGAAGGGAGGGAAGTATGGTTATTTTCTTAGAATTATATCTATAAAATACATGACATCTATTCTCTTTATATTAATAAAAATTAAAAAGATAGTTTATGATTTTCTATGTAACCAATCACATAATAGGTAAGAGTATTGTTATTTCTCTCATTTTTCTTTTGCCTCCTTGTAATGGCTAAGAACTTTAATACAAGGTTGACCAGAAGTTTGAGAGTTGATTGTATTTTTCTTTTTTTCCAGCATTATGGGGTTAGCGGTCTTTTACCATTAAGTGTGTTACTGTTAGATATACAGTTTAGTGGAAATAATTCTATATTAAGAAAATAATTATAGATTCTTGGCCATGAACACTTATCTACATTAACACTTTTTAAAGTATTACTATCAACTAAAATATTAGATTTTGAGCCTTTACAAATTAAGGCATTAAGACCAGCATTAAGTGAGGTGTGGCAGTAAGGGTACCTGGAGGCGGTCATTCCCCAATGTATGTGTGTGTGTGTGTGTGTGTTTAAAATAGGGAAACAACTCTTTCAATACAAGTTCAAACAGGAAAGAGCAACAATTTTCTTATCAGAAAAAAAAACCTGATAAATAATTTATAATATTGTGATCCCAGGACATATCACATCAGTACCTTAAGGTTCTTGGTAACCTTATCTCCCAAATACAGATACCACATATGAGATTTGGGGGCATCATATATGCCATATGAGACTTTGATAACTTCATTTGCTGCAAACAAGATCAAAGCACTCATGTTACTATCTTCATGTTTCCTGTGCTCTCAAACCTCACCCATGTGAGGAATCTTTGGTGTCAAATTTTACACAGTGCCAGTGGTTCCATTAGTGTCCCCTACAGATTTGGGGGTCCCCATCTCTTTCAGGAGCTTCCTTTGTCACTTCTCCAGTCCCATCTCTGTGTTGATCTGCTCAGAACTCAAGCGAGTACTTGAGTGATTCCCTTCCCTTTCTGGTTTTCACTTTCTCTTATCAGTAAGAGTTGAGAGGGTACAATGAATAAAAACTAAACTCACACTATTTACTATAATCTTAGTGGAACTACAACGTCATGTCCTACGGAGAACTTACTTTAAGTTCTGTGTGTACAGAACTTTGAAAACAAAGGGAAAATTGGTTCTGCACGGGAGCCCGGGGCATGTCAGGAACAGCTGCGTTATAGGAGTTGCCTGACACATCCAGGGAGCTGGCAAGCGTAGGCTCTAGTTTTATATTTGAGAACAAAGAACACAAATCCTTTTATAAAGTTAAGAATCCCTTTGTTAACAAAATAATCACATCCTATTTCATCTATTTTGTGAGTTTGGATTTTTGTATTCTGGGTCTGGTTAAAGCCAAGCACACCCATGGTAAAAACAAAAGTACACAGCTTTGTTCCACAGTACTTTTAAGCCTGCTGGTTTTTGTGATCAAAATATAGGGCACCTTACAAATGTATTCAGGGGATGTAGCAACTGTTAATGTGTGTTGGGAAGACTGGCTCCCTTCCAGATTCCTCTCAATTCAGTTACTCCCTCAACTGCAGTGGTCCCCGCACAAGCCTCCTTTGCTCTCTGCTGTAATTACGCTTTAGCTACAACTAACTTTTCACCTCTCCCTGAATTGCTACCCTCTTTGATACCTGCGTCCTGTTGCATTAACTGTTTCTACCAGTTGGAATGTCCTTTCTCTCTCTCCATAGATTAAATCATACCCGATTTCTAAGACTCAGTGCAAAGGTTTTCTCTCTTTGAAAACCTCCTTGAATGGCTTTTCTTTATTGGGATTCTCCATTAGCACTCTGTACCCATTTTCATTAGAGCATACAAAAAGAGAGCTTGCCTCTTTCTGTTGTTCATGGATGTCAACTAGACTAAGCAGGGCCATGTCTAATTTGTCTTTAGATTCTGAATGTGGAGGACAAAGCAGATACTGAGGGACTGCGGGCTGAATGTCAAAGAATGAATGAATTTTTTAAAATTTGCTTTGTTCTGTTTTCTTGGATTCATTTTCCTTGCTCTAAGTATTTTTCCTTAAAACTTAATACTTTCTAATCCTTGTATTTATTGTCAGTCTTCTCCCATTAGGTCACATTGTCTGTCCATAGTATGCATTTATTTAAGGAATGGTTAAAAAAGGCCTGATACATGTTTTGCCTTCTAATCTCATGTAATTGATTTTTTTTTAGAAAGAGGGTGATTTTACATATTATCCCCATTCTTAGTTATTCCCTGTGGATTTTGTAATTTTGTCATTCTTCACTGGCTGAACAGGATTCTTTGTGATAAGACTTCTCTGTTAAATGTTTAACTATTATATAAATGCCTCCACATGGTAAACCAAATATGTTTATCAGATTGGCACTAGTAGAAAACAAGGCAAGAAGCAGCACTGAGTCATTCAAAAAGATATCTATCAAGCACTGCCTGTGTGCTTTTGTTCATTGAGTTAGATGTGGTTACTATCTTAACAGAACTTAATCTATTGCTGAAGACATCAATTGGGCACCTGCAACATGCTTCCAAACGCTAGAATCACTGGTATATAGTGTAAGCTCATCCTACTAGATCAGTGTCCATGCTTTTCATATAATTGGTTAGCACCACGCCTCTGTTTTAAACTGTTTACCATCTAGGCTAAGCTCTATTACATGATTAAGAAACGACGTTTTCATGGTATGCAGTGTGCATTTCACCTTGCCCTGTGCTCAGCTTGACTTCATGTAGCAGTATTTACCTCTTGCTCTCTTACTCTCTGTACCTGTCACAAACTATTCAACAAAATGTTCCATTTTCATGTCAATAGGAGAGAAGTTTATTTTCAAGAGTGGATTCTACACTTTGATCAAAGCTGAGTACACAGACTGAGAACGTCTGGATGCCCTGCACATTTGCTTTGGGAATGGGAAGGACAATGAAAACACCTGCTCAATGGAAGGATGTACAGCTGGTGGACAGGGATCTGAGGGGCCTGCATAGTGATCAGGCAGTGTAAAGACCCTGAGAATGGGCTTTACCCGGGCCAAGAAGGATGGTGGTAATGTCCAAATAAGACACGTCTACTTCACAAGTTAGTGTAAACCAACCCATGCTCACAATCTCCTAAAATCTCCTGAGGTGCAATAGACTCATGGTACTGGTGATTTTCACTCCAACTTAGGAGCCAAAACCACATTCATTCCCCTGAGTGTGTGTGTATATATATATATATATATATATATATATATATATTTCCCATACAGAGTTTCAGAACTAGAATATTCTTCACCATCAAGCCTTCTCCAGACAAGTATGAGCCCTGTTCATGCAATTTCTTTACCCTCTTCCTCCACAAGGGGCTCTGTCTCTGTCAAGTCACATACTACAATATCTGTAACTCCTCCTGCTTGAACACTGCCCTTCCCAGTGACCCTATTTGTGCTAATCAAGTTCAATTTTCCTCCGAATGCAGCATCACCTTTCAGTTCTTCTAGTAACGACTACCTAATTCTAATTGTAGCAGTTTTCATATCTTTGAAGAGTTAATAAACTTGGCAATTGATAATATGCAAACATATTTATATAAGCTTGGGACATATGGCTTGTGAATCATTAAATATGTATTGTTAATAAGGGATAGTCCTAAAATTTAAGGGCTTCCAGATCTTTTTTTTTTAAACATTTAAGATTTCTTTGACATTTTTAAAGATTTTTATTTATTTGAAAGTCAGAGTTACATGAGAGAGAGAGAGAGAGAGAGAGAGAGAGAGAGAGAGAGATCCTTCATCTGCTACTTTACTCCCCAATGGCCACAGCAACCAGGGCTGGGCCAGACTGCAGTTAGGACCCAGGAACTTTACCCAGGTCTCCCACACGGGTCAGGGGCCCAAGGACTTGGGTCATCCTCTACTGCTTTCCCAGGTGCATTAATAGGGATCTTGATTGG
Source organism: Lepus europaeus (assembly GCF_033115175.1). Classification (NCBI taxonomy): domain Eukaryota; kingdom Metazoa; phylum Chordata; class Mammalia; order Lagomorpha; family Leporidae; genus Lepus; species Lepus europaeus. Next base: position 68,739,832 of record NC_084837.1, on the reverse strand, counting down.
ACGCGGAGCAACTGGGACTTGAATCAGCACCCATATGGGATACTGGCATTGCAGGTGGTGGCTTAACCCATTATACTAGGTCAGACCCAGGACTCCCACATGTTTGAAAGTCAAAGGATAGGAAAAGAAAATGCACCCTAAGGATTCTCAGCAAAAGACAGCTGATTAGATATTTTCATGTTACCATGTACACTAAGATTCTCAAGAATGCTAAAAGCAGGAATGTTCATAATAGGCCTGGCCACAGAATAGATACAAATTATTATGTTTATAATGAATATTCTATATGCATCAACATAGATGAATCTCAAATATATATATATTACATGGCAAGAAATAAAAGTCACCACATTATACTACTAGATTTAATTTATATGCAAAATGACCACTATTAATTAAAGATATGTATGTGGCTAAATTGTAAACAAAAGCTAAGGAGATAATTAACCCCAACTAATCAGAAGTCACTTAAGAGGGTTGACTGAGGAAAAATGAAATCTGGGAAGAGTTAACGGGGGCTTAAATGTTGGTCATATCCCATTTCTAGAGCTGGGTGGGGGAATTTATGGATGCCAAATTTGTGATTATTCTTTAGACCTTTAATATGTTACAAATATAATCTTGCATGCATTTAATAACCAAACAACTAAAAATCTAAACACTAACACCACAATGAAAAGAAATGAGAAGTTATTAAGTTGTATTCCTACTTAGTATGATGGCTAGACTAAAATTTCATTTATGATCAACTTTGTCTCAGGAAATTAATAAACTTTGGCAACTAGACTTTATGGAATCTGTCATGAGGCTTTCTTGTCTCATGTTCTATTAAGAACACAATAATAAAATATTAATAACAGATTCATAAATGGTTAAACACTCTTAATGTTGCAATTTGCTTGGAATTCCTTGTGCAATGTATACATACAATGTATCTTAAGAGACATATAATTTAGTTGTGTATGCCCAATTTCTGTTTAAGACAGAGTGATGTACATTCAGCAATCAGCCGCGACTTCTCAGTCTCGTTCATTTCATCACTCTTCATCCTGGAGGACATTTGAATTCATTCTCTGTGTTCTCATTGTCTGTACCTCGGCTCAGACTCATCATCATTTGCTTTTGCTTCATAGTTTTGTAAGTGGTTTCCCTGTCCTGTCTCTTCCTCTGCCAATACCATTGCCACAGAACCTGGAACCAGACTGATTTTTCTAAAACACTAGTTCTGCCCTGATACATTCAAAAGTTGCCTAATGTTTTACAAAATAAAAAGTTAGATTCCCCCGCATAACAGACAAGTTTTAAAAATCGAGGCACAGTCTACTTGCCTCCCTTCATGCGTATCTCATTCTTCCGCTCTATGCAGCTCCCTTTCCTCTGATGCACAGCACATGTACTCACTGTCTTGCAAGGAGATGGATGCTTATACTCTCCCTCTCAGCAATTAATTACCATCTGTAGCTTTTTAAAAAGATTTATTTATTTGAAAGGCTGCGGAATGGCTACAATAGCTGGGCCAGGGCCAGGGCCTGGAGCCAGGAACTCCATCGAGGTCTTCCACATGAGTGGCAGGGGCCCAGGTATGTAAGTCATCCTTTGCTGCTTTCCCAGCACATAAGCTGGGTGCTAGACTGGAAGTGGAGCAGCTGTGCCTGGAGCTGGTGCTCTGACATGGATGCCAGCATTGCAGGTGGCAGCTTAGCTCACTCCACTCCAACTCCAGCACCTGTTTGTACCTTCTTTTTAAAAAAAATTTATTTAATGTATACAAGTTTCATGTATTTCAGGTTTACAGATTTAGGAACATTGTGATACTTCCCACTCTACCCCATCTACTCCCTCAAACTCGGCTGCATTGTTACTTTTCTTGGACTTGTTTCTCTGATTTTATTGCATTTCCTGATCTATTTAGGCACTTCAACGTCTGTTGTTCCTTACTATATTGAGAGGAATTCAAAAAGCTCATGGAAACATAGAATTAAGGGGTAAGTTTGTTTTGAAATGCATGTAATTTTTTCATAATACACATTTTCCATAAACTTTTTGAAGACTCACTTTCCTATGACAGAATTTTCATAATATAATGAAATCATTAGTCCTTTTTAAATCTCATCCTCTAGGCTTTATGCACTTTGAGAAAAGGGAATGTGGTGTATTTCTCTTTGTATTCCTGGGTTTGAATCAGTATGTGAAAGAATAGTTTTATTGGATAAATAATAGATTCTAAATTTTAGACCATGAAGCAAGCATATAGATAAAGATGGAAGAATTTGGGCTTGAACAGAGAGGAGGAAGACAGATCATGAGTTTCAAGTTAGGAAATCAACGTAACAGAAAGGTGTGTTTCATTTGCCCAATGTGAAATGTCTCTCATCCAAAGCATTGGCCTTAATCCAATAGAACAATAAAAATATATTAAGCAATGACAATGAGTCTGGATAATTCATGTTTAGAAAAAGAAACAAAAATAAAGCAAAAAAATTTTTGTGTGGCTTTAACCTGTGTCCAGAAAGTGCCAAGCAAATATTTTGGGAAAGAGAAAACCAGTGCACACGGGTGCAGAAGCATGTTTGTGGACAAACACAATCTAGGTGATGAAATGTTTGATCAAAATGTTTATTTGAAATGTTGGCGTTCTACTTGATGGAAGAAAGGATTCTATTCCAAACATTTGCTTTTTGTCACTGTGAAGCTGGTTCAGTGAATGCAATTAACTGAGCAGAAAAGACTCCGGAGGTTGGGTATGTGCTCTAACTCCTTTCCAGAGGGCCACTCTATTGTTTAAACTGACTTAGCACTGCACGGTTTGCGCTTCTGGAAAGTTGACCAGAGTGTAAGCATTTTTGTAAGGGCAGAAAAAGAAAGGAAACTATTAGGACATGCTGTGCTCCGTATAAACCAAATAGAAGACCAGCTTCGTGGGGAGCTAGCAGCCAGCACTTTTAGCTGCCACTTAATACGAGCCTGCTCTGTGCCAGTCACCGTGTGAATCACTTTATGTGTATTTATGGTCCTATTTAACGGTCAGGACAGTCAAGTAAGGGATGTATTTATGCCCAATCCACGCAAGAGAAAATGGACTCTCACAGAGGTTAAATAACTTGGCTAACGTGACCTAACACTGAAGCACAAGACAGAACCCAGTCACGAGTGTGGATTTCTTTGAAGATGATGAAGTTTAAGCTCCAGAGCTCCTCCCTTGCATGGGACTTTAGTCCTAGATTTTTATTTATTTATTTATTTATTTATTTATTATAGAAATAAATAAACTTTAGGCTCTGGGTCTGTCCCAAATAACTCGTTTATGGCAGAAGAAATTCAAAGCTCAAACATGCTACTCCCTATATTCTTTGCTTCTTGAAATTCTAGTTCAAAACTGTGTGGAACTGGGTCTTTGACCTAAAAGGTGCTCCAGTGCATCTTTGGTAAATGGATGAATGAACAAACGAATGGATGGATAGCAGATTTGAGAACCTCAAACAGAAAATTCATGCTCTTAAACACATTACTGGGAACTTGATTAGCTACATTGTTGAGCAAGTCATGAACACCTGAACTTTCCTTTTCATACTATGCCTTATTTTCTGTCTGAAAATCAGTACATTTATTTGACAGTATGACTCCTGTTACAAGGGACAGGAATTGTGGACAGGACCCTCTCATTCTGGGATTGGAGGTAATCCCAGAGTTTGTCTGGCCAGGGTAATTATCTAAGCTCGTGTATCTCAGCATAACTTTATTATAATTTTCTTTGTTCATGTTGTATTAGGAGGGGATTGTCCTGGCTGTTTTTACTTATAAACTGTTTGGGGCCTTATCTCCTTTCTAGTTACTCTTAACTAATTGAATGCTTGGGATAAAGCTTCATCTAAAATAGACTGAGGGCCTTTTTCTCATGCAATTAATTACTTTATTATTGGTGTAATTGCATGTTTGCCTGCCCTACAGAAAGGACACCTAAATCAATAGTAGGGAGATTGGAGAGATAGGGGCACAAGTGAGGCACAGAATGCTTGATCTCATGTAATCAGTTACCATGAGCTCATTGCAGTAGTGAAATTCCATACAGAAAACCCTGAAGGGGCAAAGAACCACAAAATAGTCTTCTAATATTGCAATATGACATTATGTCAAGCAATATCCTGGAAGGACATGTAGATAAAAATGGTAGAATTGGCTCTTAAACTACATGCAATTCCATGTCTTTGTCTTCTCTACAGAATAGTCAGGAACCTATCCAATTATTTTTCTGTTATCTGTTTTCATTCTTTGACATATAAGACATGTTTGTATACATAGTACATTTGTAAAATACAACAAAGCACAAAGAAGAAAATAAAGTACAACTGTATTCTTTCAAAAATATATTATTTGTGTGTATCTCATAAATACATTAGGAACATAGTAATTCTTCCCACTGCAATTTCCCTCATCCCCACTCTCTCCGCTTCCTTCTCTCTCTCCTGTTGGTCCAAGAAACAAAAACAAACAGAAAGAAAGAAAAAAGAGTGGAATAAAAAAACTAAGAGAACTGTTGCTCAACAGTCTAGATAAGGACTGCTCTTCGTTATTGCTTCTCAAAGGTGATTTCACTTTTTTTCCCCTTCCTCTTTTCTCTTCCTTCTTCTCCCTTCTTCCCTTTTTTAAACTTAATTGTCTTTAAGAAGAATTCAAGGATGATACATTTTTTGTGAGCTCTTAGACATACTGTAACTTATAAGACATAACAATATCCTCCATTTAATACACTAAAAGGAAGTGATTCTTGAGGACAAGTTTTACTATTAAATCTCATGATACAGCTCTTTGTGCACAATGACTTTTATTGCTTATTTAACAAATAACACTCTTATGTATAACATCAATGATTACCCAAGGCTCTTGACATGAGCTGCCTCAGCTATGGAAGCCTTTTGGATCCACTAGCTTGACAAGACCATAAGCAAAGTGGTTCTCTCTTCCCTTCAGAGACAAGTACCTCTTTCTTTGATGGCCACTTCTTTCCACTGGGTTCTCACCCACAGGAGTCCTTTATGTCTCTGCAGGATGGCTCCTGGCTTCGGATCAGTGCAGTGCACCAACGGAAAAGGAAGACCTTTCTCTCTGTCTCTTTCTCTCTAACTCTGCCTATCAAAAAATAAATAAAATAAATAAAAAGATTTCATGATTCTATTTTTTCCTTGGCAGCTAGGATGCTCAAATTTAATTCACTGTCCTTTTTCCTTAATCATAAAACAAGTGTCCTTCTTTTTCCTCACGGTCTATAACTTTTTCAATAACCACATTGCACATATGCAATACACTGAATTCATCATTTGAACACTTTTTAAATATTACTTTTGCCCCATCCTGTCACTATTCTGCCATCTTGGAGCCACCCAATTGTATTCTTAGCCATTAATATTTTACTCATGCATTGTCTTTCAATATTTTCACACACATGTATACACAAAATTTTTAGAGCAGAATTTAAATTAAATGTTCTATAAATGTTACTATTTTTTTAAAGATTTATTTTATTTGAAAGAGCTACACAGAGAAGGAGAGGCAGAGAGAAAGAAGGAGGTCTTCCATCTGCTGGTTCACTCCCCAGTTGACCACAACAGCCGGAGCTTCGCTGTTCCGAAGCCGGGAACTCCCTCTAGTTCTCACATGCAGGTGCAGGGGCCCAAGGACTTGGGCCATCTTCTACTGCTTTCCCAGACCATAGCAGAGAGCTGGATCAGAAGTGGAGCAGCTGGGACTTAAACTGGCACCCATACGGGATGCTGGGGATGCTGGCACTGCAGGCGGCAGGTTTACCTGCTACACCACAGCTCTAGACCCTTACTATAATTTTTAAGGCATCTCTTGCAGGAGTTGTCTGGTAAGACTAAAGAAATAAGCAGGTCATTTGCCTTGAAAAAGGCTTTCAGATAACTCATTAATTAACGTCACACTTATCCATGTATTATGAATTATAATCTTCTGTTGGCACATCTCCAATGGTTTATTATACAAAGTTACCTATCAATAAAAGACAGTATTGGTACCCTCCATAAGTATGTCTACATTCAAGGTTTTAAATTTTCTTACATTAACCTTAATTGGAAATATTGTCCCCCTAAAGTTGTGTCCAGAGGATAGTCTTAGTCAACTGATAAACAACTACAACTATCTTTCATGTTACTGGTAAATTAGAACCAAAAGAAATGCAATAATTATTTTCTAATTATATCCATTCATAAATATAATACACTAGAAAAATACTGGCTGAATCTAGAAAGGTCCAAAAACAGTTAAACACTGTGGTGAATTTTTAACCTGCTATACTAGCCTCCTCCACATTTGTTTTAATTTCTTTCTTTTTTTTAAAAGATGTATTTATTTATTTGAAAGTCAGAGTTACACAGAGAGAGGACAGGCAGAGAGAGAGAGAGAGAGAGGTCTTCCACCCGATGGTTCACTTCTCAAATGGCCGCAACGGCCGGAGCTGCACTGATCCGAAGCCAGGAGCCAGGAGCTTCTTCCGGGTCTCCCACGTGGGTACAGGGGCCCAAGGACTTGGGCCATCTTCTACTGCTTTCCCGGGCCATAGCAGAGAGCTGGATAGGAAGTGGTGCAGCTGGGTCTCAAACCAGTGCCCATATGGGATGCTGGCACTTCAGGCCAGGGCATTAAACCACTGCGCCACAGCACGGGCCCTTAATTTATATCCTATAAAAATTAATTAATTAATTGACAGGCAGAGAGACAGAGACAAGCTAGAGCTTCCATCTACTGGTTCATTCCCCAGGTACCTGCAACATCTGGGGCTATGCCAGAATGGAGCAAGGAGTCAGGAATTCAATCCAAGTCTCCTATGTGGGTGGCAGGGACATAAGTACTTGAGGTATCATCTGCTGGGAAGCTAGAACAGATCTGGGACTTGAACACAGTCACTCTGATATGAGATGTGGGTACCCTAAGTGGTGTTTTAACCACTATGGCAGGTGCCTACCCCATAGCCATTTTTAAAATGTGTCACAATGTCAAGTATGGAACTTGGTAACACATTGATTACATCTGCATAATGGACTCAGCATTTGAGTCTTTATATAATTTTAAGCATTAAGTTCTAAAATTTCCTCAGTATAAGCTAAACATTTCTTCACATGCTGATATCATGGAAGTTAGACAAGGATAGAAGGCCTTTTTCTTTAAGCTTGGAAGCTAGGCAATGTACTTCTCTCTGTATCTGCTGTTTCAAGGTATGGTTAGTCTGCTGTCATGATTCCTGTCACCAGTTCTCTAAACTGCTTCAATAAGAGACCAACAACTGTGTGTTACTGTGAGTCGATATGCTATTAGCTTAGAGAATGGCATCACCACTATAAACAAAATATATGGAATAGCAGCCTCCTGCATTTCTGATAGACATGTAAAAGCTAAACTTTATAATCTGATAAACAAGATAAACTACAAGTTTCATAACAAAACAATCATCAAGAGAACAAAGTTGAGCCTTCTCAGTTAAATAAGTAGATTGTGGATAAACCAACCAACCAGCCTGCCTGCCTGCCTGCCTGCCTTCCTTCCTTGCTTCCTTCCTTCCTTCCTTCCTTTCTCTCTCTTTCTCTCTCTCTCTCTTCCTCCCTCCCTCCCTCCCTTTAAAAAACAGAGGAAGATCTTCCATCTGGTTGTTTGCAACAAGCAAGGCTGAGCCAGACAGACCCAAAGGGCAGAAACTACATCCTCATCTCCCACATGGGAGCATAGGCCTGAGCACTTGAGCCGTCTTCATTGCCTCCCAGGAAGGTGGATCAGAAATGAAGGAGGGACTGGTTCCCAGGCACTCCAACACCTGATGCAGGTGTCCAAAACAGTGGTTTAACTTGATGCATCACAACACCTGCCCCAGTTGTGGATACTTTAACTATTTATATTGTACTTCAATCATCTTCTTACAAGTACGGAATCTTAAATAGAAAACAGGTCAATTCAGCGTATTGCATATGTGCAATGTGGTTATTGAAAAAGTTATAAACCGTGAGGAAAAAGAAGGACACTTGTTTTATGATTAAGGAAAAAGGACAGTGAATTAAATTTGACTTTGAGCATCCTAGCTGCCAAGGAAAAAATAGAATCATGAAATATTTTTATTTATTTATTTTTTTGACAGGCAGAGTGGACAGTGAGAAAGAGAGACAGAGAGAAAGGTCTTCCTTTTCCATTAGTTCACCCCACAATGGCTGCTGCGGCCGGCGCGCTGCGGCCAGTGCACTGCACTGATCCGAAGCCAGGAGCCAGGTGCTTCTCCTGGTCTCCCATGGGGTGCAGGGCCCAAGCACTTGGGCCATCCTCCACTGCACTCCCGGGCCATAGCAGAGAGCTGGCCTGGAAGAGGGGCAACCGGGACAGAATCCGGTGCCCCGACCGAGACTAGAACCCCAGGGTGCCGGCGCTGCAGGCGGAGGATTTACCAAGTGAGCCACAGCGCCGGCCGAATCATGAAATCTTAAAACTTTTTACATTACACAGTAAGATTTCTTATTCAAAATTGACAAAATTTTCTCATACAAATGACTGTGAAGGTCATCTGGATTTTTCTTTGTTGCCTTCAAAACATTTTACATTTAAATTTATCCATTCCAAATTAGTTTTTGTGATGATCTCAAATCTGTATTAGTTTACTTTTTTTGGCTGGTAGAAGTCTAGTTGTTTCAGTGTCATTTGTTAAAAATATATATTTTCGCTCCATTTTGCTGACTTTTCCCCTTTGTCAAAGATCTGTCAGTAACATTTTGTGGGTCTTTTGGTAGGCTCACTGTTCCTCCATTGACCTATTTGCTTATTTCTTGATTAAAACTAAACTGTTCATGATTACTACAGCTTTATGTAGGCCTTGAAGTTGGGTAATTTCAACTCTCTGACTTTGTTATTCCTTAGTATTGCGTTGATTATTCTGGTATTTTTACTCTCTACACAGACTTCAGAAACAGTTTTTGAATATACACAAAACAAGATTCTGGGATTTCTACAGGATTAATTTCATCTATAGATCAAATTTGGAAGAACTGACATTAATAGTAGTGAGTCTATCTTAGAGCATGGAATACTTCACTATTTGTTTATTCTTTGATTTCTTTTATTAAAGTTTGTAGCTTTCCTCATAGATGTTATACACATTTTGTTATATTTACAGCTATTTAATTATCTGGGTACTAATATAAGGAGCAATGTATTTTTAATTCAAATTCCACTTGTTACTGATATATAGGAAAGTGATTGACTTTCATTTTGTAACCTTTTATCCTGCAGTCTTGATGTAATCGCATCTTAGTTACCAGCATTTTTTTATTATTTCAGATTTTCTGCAATCATGTCATCTGCAATAACAGTTTTATTCCCAATGCATGTATTTTCTTTATCTTACTGCATTATGTAGGCCTTCCAGTATGATATTGTGAGAGTGGGCATCCTTGCCTTATTCCTTACCTTCACAGGGAAACTGAGTTTTCACCGTTAATTATTATGCTTGCTGCATGTTCTTGCACACACTCTTTATCAACTTGAGAAAGTACCTCTGTATTGCTAGTTTGCTAAAAGTTTACATCATTAACATATACAGGTATTTTTCTGTATCTAATGATTATATGGTTCTTTAGCCTGTTAATGGGATGGATTCTGTTAATGGACTTTCAAAGCTCTGCTAGCTTTGCATACCTATGATTAATTCTACTTGGTCATGATAACTCTTTATATAAACATCGTTGGATTTGATTTGTTAATATTTTGTTGAAGATTTTTTCATCTGTATTCATGAGAGATATTTGTATATAGCTTTATTGGGGTGCATTTACCTGATTTTGATATTAGGGTAATTTTGGACTATGAATGAATTTAGAGGTAGTTCCTCAGCTGTCCCTTTGGAGATAATTCATATTACTTTTCCTTAAATTTGTTAATGAATTTCCTTGGGTCTGATACTTTCTGTTTAGGAAGATTATTGATTTAATTTCATATATATGTTCAGATTTTCATTTTCTTACATGTCTTATTTGAGTTCTAGCAAATTGTGTACATTAAGAAACTAATCCCTTTCATTAAAGTTATTGAATTTCCATGCATAGGGTTGTTCATAGTATTCCTGTAGTGTTCCTTTATTACCTTCTAAGTGTCCTTGGGAACTGTAGGTTCCCCTTTCATTTCAATATTGGTAATTTGTGTTTTCTCTTCTATTCTTGTCTCCCTTATAGATCTTGTCCAAAAACCAGCTTTTTATTGTGCCTACTTTTTCTATGGATTTCCTGTTTTCAATTTCATTGATTTCTGCTTTAGCTTTTATTACTTATATTCTTTTGTTTATGTGGAGTTTAATATTCTTTTTCTAGTTTCCTATGGAGGGAGATTAAATGATTGTTTTAGATCTTTCTTCTAAGACATATGTTCAATGCTATAAATTTCCCTGTGAGTACTGCTTCCACTGCAGCCCACGAATTTTGATAAGTTGTGTTTTCACATTTATTTAGTTCAAAATGATTTTTAAATTTCTCTTGAGAATCTATCTTTCATGTGTTATTTAAAAATATGGATTTTTTTTAACTTCAAGTATTTGGGAATTTCCCAGTTATCTTTTTGTTATTGGTTTCTAATTGAATTCCACTGTGGTCTGAGAGCAGATACTACATGATTTCTATTGTTTAAAATTTTGTTAGGGCATGTTTTATGTCCCAGAATAAGATATATGATTGTGAATGTTCCATGTGAACCTGAGAAGAAATTGTAATATGCTGTTGTTGGTCAAATTGTTCACAGATGTCAATGATATTCATTCAGTTCATTTGTGGTGCTGTTGTGTTCATCTAGGTGCTTACAAATGAACTGCCTGTGGGATGTGTCCAGTTTTGATGGTTATTTGCTGCAAGTCTGTGTCTCTGCAAAATTTCTTTGGTAAAATCTTAACATTCCCCCCAACCCTGCAGTCCCCAGTGTAATGGTATCAGAAAAGGAACTTTTAGGAAATAATTCGGCTATGAGGGTGGAACTTTACTCAATAGGATTAGTAACCCTATATAAAAAAAAAAAAAAAGCGGCTGGCGACACGGCTCGCTAGGCTAATCCTCCGCCTGCGGTGCTAGTACCCCAGGTTCTAGTCCCAGTTGGGGTTCCGGATTCTGTCCCAGTTGCTCCTCTTCCAGTCCAGCTCTCTGCTGTGGCCCGGGAGTGCAGTGGAAGATGGCCCAGGTGCTTAGGCCCTGCGCCAGCATGGGAGACCAGGAATAAGCACCTGGCTCCTGGCTTCGGATTGGCACCGCACGCTGGCCGCAGCGGCCATTTCGGGGGTGAACCAACAGAAGGAAGACCTTTGTCTCTGATTCTCTCTCTCTCTCACTGTCTAACTCTGGCTGTCAAAAAAAAAAAAAAAAAAAAAAAAAAAAAAAAGCGAGAGCTTGCATTCTATTTGCATGTTCTGTCATGTAAGGACATATTCAGATAATGGCTATTTTCAAAGTAAGAAACAGGTTCTCACCAGGCATCAAATTTGCTTTATTGTGACCTTAAACTTCCCAGACCTCTCAACTATGAGAAATATTTGTAGTTCTACACAGATTACGGTGATTTGTCACAGGAATTTGAACTAAGACAGGTGTTAATGTTTCCAGCCAGAACAGTTTATTTTATATTTCCTTGAAGTTCTGAATTTTTGCCTCACATATTAGACATTCTGTACTCGTGAATGTATAGTAAGATTGTTATGGTTTCTTAGAATATTGACCATTAAATATTTTGTAATTCCCCTCTTTGTCCCTGATAATTTTCCTTTTTTTCCTTTCTGCTTAGTCTGAAATTAATTTAGGTACTACTGCTTTCTTTGGATTAGTTTTATAATCTAGTCTACCTTTTTAAATTTAGTTATAACCTCATATTTAAAGTTGTATCATTACTGTCATTTCACTTTTAATAAATATAAATATATAAAGTATTAAGTACATATCTATTCTATAGGTAAGTTTCTTTTTTACTGCTGTCTTAAGTTTTTTTTTCTTTAATTTTGATTTTCTGATTTGAATATGACATATCTAGTTGTAGTAGTTTTGTCATTTATCCTTTTGATGTTCTCTGAAATCTTGGATCTGTGGCTTGGTATCTGACATTAATTTGGAAGAAGCTGTCAATTCTTCAAATATTACTTCTATTCCTTTCTCTATCTCTTTCCCATCTTGTACTTCTGTTATACATATGTGATATCTTTTGGAATTGTCCCGCAGATCTTGGATATTTGGTTATGTTTCTTTTCCCAGTCTTTTTTTGCTCTTTGATTTCTCATTGCAAATTTCTATTGCCATGTCCTCAGGCACTAAGAATTTTTTCCTCAGACATACCTATTTCAATGAACCCATTCAAGACATTCTTCAATTCTATTACGATGTTTTTTTATTTCTAGCATTTAGTTTTGATTCTGTCTTATAATTTCTATTTCTCTGTTTATATTAGCTTTTATTCTTGCACCTTGCCTACTTTTTCCGCTAAATCCATTGGCATGAAAATCATAGTTTAAAAAAAAAATCATGGTCTAATAATTCCAATGGTACTGCCCTATCTGATTCTGAATATTAGGTTTGTTCAAGTCTCTTCAACATTTTTTTAAAGATTTATTTTTTGAAAGAGTTACACACAGAGAGGAGAGGCAGTGAGAGAGAGAGGTCTTCCATCCGATGGTTCACGTCTCAATTGGTCGCAACAGCTGGAGCTGCACCGATCCTAAGCCAGGAGCCAGGAGCCTCTTCAGGGTCTCCCCACAGGTGCAGGAGCCCAAGGACTTGGGCCATCTTCCACTGCTTTCCCAGGCCACGGCAGAGAGCTGGATCAGAAGTGGAACAGCTGAGACTCGAACTGGCACTCATATTGGATGCTGGCACTGCTGGCAGCGGCTTTACCTGCTACACTGCAGTGCCGGCCCCTCTTCAAGATGTTTTTATAAGCCTTTCAGCATGCCTTGTAATTTTTTTGAAATATAGTTCTGTTGTTTGGAAATTATTTAAGCATATACCCAAAAGGCTTGTGTGTTGGAAATGTGGTCTCCAGTGTTGGGATACTGAGAGGTTGTGAACCTTTGAGTTAAGAGATGAGACCTAATGGAACATAGTGAACTCATTAGGAGTTTAACCTTTGGAAGGGCTTAGTGGTTTCATGGGACCCTGGTTAGTTGTCCTGAGAATAGGCTATTATGAAAAGAGTGAGCCTGGCTCCTGAATCTTTCTGGCTTCTGTCTAGTCATGTGATCTCTTCCCATGGCCTCCACCACTGTAATATCATCCACCATAAAGTTGAACAGAAGGTTTCACTGAATTTTGGAGGTTCAGTTTCCAAAATAGTGAGCTGAATAAACCTCATTTTTCTTTCTTTTTTTTTTTACGATTTATTTTTTATTTGAAAGACGGAGTTACAGAGAGGCAGAGACAGAGAGAGAGAAAAGTCTTACATCCACTGGTTCACTCCCCAGATGGCCACAACAGCCAGAGCTGAGCCAATCTGAATCCAGGAGCCAGGAACTTCTGCATCTCCCATGCAGGTGCAGGTGCCCAAGCACTTCCGCCATCTTCTACTGCTTTCCAAGGTCATAACAGAGAGCGGGATTGGAAGTGGAGCAGCTGGGGCTCAAACCGGTGCCCATGCGGGATGTGAGCACTGCAGGCAGCAGCCTTACCTGCTATGCCACAGTGCCGGCCCCAGTCTTATTTCTTAATAAAGAACCCAGCCTTGGATATCTTAGAGAACCAGAAAGAGCCTAATGATGCACTGGAAAAAGGCAATGTTGATAAATAGCCTTTAGCAATGCAATGATAAGGCGTGAGGAGAAGGGAAGCATTCTGTATTCCCGTTGAGGAAATGTTGGCCCCTTGGTGAGTTTGTGCCCCTGAACTGTGAATTTTATCAGGGATTCTCAGTCTCAACCCCCTCCCATCTTCATTTAGGTGGGGCATGTTGGCTGGATGGGCCTGGAATTGGCATTTGTTTTCCCTCATGTGAGAGGCTATTGCTGCCTGGAGTTGGGTATTTCCATTTCTTTAGCTAAGGAGAGGCTCTGGTAAAACTTGAGCAGGTTTAGATCTAGTGAAAACCAGTTTCTCCGAAGGGCAGGACTTCTTAGGTAGAGCAAAATAGGCTGCTCTGTTTCAAAATGACTCCTTTCACTTCTTGCTAGAAGCATGGGAAAATTTCCTCTGATGCTCACTGTAAGGACCTGGTAGAGCTCCAAGAGGTAAAACCCACAGAAGCATGGAGGTCCCTGTATAACTAAATCTCCTTGGAGTATCTATTACTTTTTCCCTTTCACTGATTTTATTATAAATTAACAAGTTACAGTTTTATGTATTGAAGTACAAAGTGATATTATGCTTTATTAATGACATGACATAATTAAACTACTAAATATATTCATCACCTCAACTACTTACAATATTTTCTAGTAAGAACATTTGAAATTTATTCTGTCCATGAGTTTGAAATGTACAATACACTGTTAACTATATCCATCACACTGTGAAATAGATCTAAAAATATTCATTCCTACTGCCTAGCAGAGATTTTGTATCTTAACCATCATCCTCCCATTTTCCCCACCCTCAACCCTCTGATATCTACCATTCTACTATTTGCTCCTTTGACTTCAATTGTTTTATATCCTACACATAATTGTGGAACTGTCTTTCATGCCTGTCTTTTTCCTCTTAGAACATGTCCTCCAATTCCACTCATGTTGTTGCAAGTGACAAAATTTCTGTCTTTTTAAAAACTGAAGAGTAATCCACTGTGAGCTATATATCACTATATGGGTAAATGCATGTGTGGATATATGTATGTTTGTATACTGTATTAGTCACAGTATGTCTATGCGTTTGTCTAGTTAGATTATGTATCTTGACTATTGTGATTAGTGCTACAATAAATTTGACATTATAGACTTCTCTTCATCACACTGATTTCAAACTTTGACTAAATACCCAGAAGTGGGATTGCTAGATTATACATAATTATGCTTTTATTTTTTTGAGGAAATCTATGTATAGATTTCTATAATGGCTATACTAATTTACAGGCCTACCAACAACGTACAAGATTGTTTTTACTCCATATCCTTGACAACAGTTATTTTTTTTATTCTATTCTAGACATTCTGACAAGTATGATGCGAGATTTCTGTTTTTAAATTTTATTTCCCATTGATTAGTGATAGTGATCATTTTTTATTTACCTGTCAGCCATTTGCATATCTTCTTTTGAGAAATATCTTTGAAGTTCCCTCTTATTTTTCAAAAATGGAATTATTTGAGAGAGAGAGAGATGGAGACAGAAAGATAGGGAGGGAGAGATCGCTTCTGTTGGTTCAGTCTCCAAATGCACACAACATTTGAAGCTGGGCAAAGCCGATCTCAGTAGTTGGAAACTCAATCCAGGTTTCCCACGTAGGTGTCTGGTACTTAAGTACTTAAGCCATTATCCACTCTTTTCAGGGTTCATATGGTCTTTGTCCATTTCAAAATCAGGTTATTTTCTTTCTCTAAAGTTGTTTGAATTCCTTATGCATTTTGGATATTCGCCCCTTATCAGTTATATGGCTTAAAAATATTTTCTCCCAAAATGCAGGCTATCTCTTTACTCTGTTAGTTGTTTTCCTTGTTGTATCAGAGCATTTTAGTTTGAATAATCCTATTTTTCTAGTTTTGCTTTTATTGCTTATTATCATTGTTCAGGCCAATGTCAACTAGTTTTTCCTCTACATTTATCATAGTAGTCATAAACTTTTAGGTCTTATGCTTGCTTGATTCATTTGAGTTGATATTTATACATATCATTAAACAGTGGTCTAATTTCATTCTTTTTGTACATGTGAATATCAAGTGAATGTGTGAATATCAAGTGAATATATGAATATCTTCTTGTACATGTGAATATCAATGGCATTGGGATATTTTGGTAGAGATTGAATTGAAATTGTAGCTCACTTTGGATAGTAGGAATATTTTAACAATATTAATTCTTCCAGTCCATGAACTTGTCATATATTCCAACTTATTTGCATTTTCTTTGATTTCTTGAATTAATGTTTTTATTTTTATTTATTTATTTTTTAAAGATTTATTTATTTATTTGAAAGTCAGAGAGAGGAGAGGTAGAGAGAGAGGTCTTCCATCCGATGGTTCACTCGCCAATTGGCTGCAACACCTGGAGCAGCACTGATCAGAAGCCAGGAGCCAGGAGCTTCTTCTGAGTCTCCCACGTGGGTGCAGGGGCCAAAGGACTTGGGCCACCTTCCACTGCTTTCCCAGGCCATAGCAGAGAGCTGGATCAGAAGTGGAGCAGCCGGGTCTTGAACGGTTGCCCATAATGGATGCCAGCACTTCAGGCCAGGGTGTTAACCCACTGTGCCACAGCATTGGCCCTTCATTAATGTTTTAAAAATTTATTGTGCAAGTCTTTAATTATCGTGCTTAAGTTTATTTCTAGGTGTTTCTGTAGTTATTGTGAGAATGAGATCTTAATTACTTTTTAAAAAATGTTATTACTCTATATAAATGCTACTGATTTTTGTGTGTTGATTTTGTAGCCTACAACTTTACAGTATTTAATGTTTAGTTTGCAATGTCTAGGAGTTTTGATATAAAAGATCACCTGACCAGCAGCAGTGACAATTTTGCTTCTTCCTTTCCTCTGGGATGCTTTTCTCTCACCCTATCAAGTCCCATCACTTGACTAATTACGCTGGCAAGGATTTCCAATACCACGGTGAGTGTAAGCACACTTAACTTTTTCTGGATTTTAGAGGCAAGGCTTTCAGTTTTTGACCTTTGACTATAATAATGTGTGTGGTATTATCATATGACATTTTATTATGTTGAAGTATGTTCATTCTATACCTAATTTGTTGAAATTTTTATCAAGAAAATATGTTGGATTTTGTCAAATGCCTTTTCTGAATTTAATGAGATGATATGGATTTTGTTCTTCATTCTCTTAAGGTGATGTTTCACATTTATTGATTTGCCTCTAATGAGCCATCTTTGCGTTTCAAGGAAAAATCCCAATAGATCATGGTGAATGACCCTTTTAATGTTTTGTTGAATTGGCTTACTAATATTTTATTCTTAATCTTCATTTATTTTTGAGATATCATATTTTAATTTACATTGTAGTCAAATGCTTATTCACCTAATAAAGAGTTCAACAAATAGTATAAGCAAAGGCTATAAACAATAATTACATGACAAGATCTATTTCACTCATTCACAGTAATGTTTACAAGAGTCAGAAATAATTAAAACTATAGTAGTATATCAATATTTTTTTTTTTTGACAGGCAGAGTGGAAAGTGAGAGAGAGAGAGAGACAGAGAGAAAGGTCTTCCTTTGCCATTGGGTCACCCTCCAATGGCCGCTGCAGCCGGCGTGCTGCGGCTGGCGCACCGCACTGATCCGATGGCAGGAGCCAGGTGCTTCTCCTGGTCTCCCATGGGGTGCAGGGCCCAAGCACTTGGGCCATCCTCCACTGTACTCCCTGGCCACAGCAGTGAGCTGGCCTGGAAGAGGAGCAACAGGGACAGAATCTGGCACACCAACCGGGACTAGAGCCGCAGCTCAATAGGCTAATCCTCCACCTGCGGTGCCAGCACACTGGGTTCTAGTAGATCATTCTTAACAGTTTGTCAAAATTCAACATATTTTTCTTGACAAAAATTCTGAAAAATTAGGTATAGATGAATGTACCTCAGTACGATAAAAGTCACTTGATAAGCCCACATATCACACTATATTCAATGGTGAAAAATTGAGACAATGTATTCTTTTCCCTGGGGATCCATTAAGACTTAGATCTGGGCAGTCTTGCAGGAATCATTTTAAGGAAACCTGTTTCCAAATCTTTAACTACCATATGTGTAATTTCTTAAAATTGATTTGGCTGACAATTTTCTCCTGGCCAATGCATCATGCTAGAAACATGATGTGTATTCTCTTTTACTGATTCCTCTTTCATAATTGTCATTCTCTTGCTTTACAAAAGAAAGCCAGAGATTTCCTATAGGGGAAAATCTATATGTTACATTACCTGTGGGTGAGGCCTAATAATTAAGGGATATTTTAAATGACAGTAATGACAGGGAAATAATTTCTCTTGCTGATCAGGTGTATCCTAATTCATTACTTTCCAAGAAATTGAATGAAGAACTAATTTTGCAGTCAGGTCATTACAGATGCGTTTTTAATGAGAGATCAATATGTGATTTTTGTCTTCCAATTTGAGAAGTGTTCAATGAATTGAATTGCCTGGCTCTAACACACACTGTTCATTTCAATCCACTTACATATCAGAATAAGTAATCTGCATGTGTGTGTCCATTAAAAATGGGGATAGAATTGATCCTGAACATTGTTTTATTTTAAAAGGGGGAACAAAAACTAAACAAGATCATCATCTGTTTGACTAAGGCAAGAAACACCTTTCTAATAGCATTTTCTTATTGTCCTGACTATTTTTCAAAATTTATAATTAATTTATTTCACTTTGGTCAAATCAAATAATCATAAAAATATTTTTTTCTTTGTATTTGTTGCTGCTAAGTATTATTGGATGAGCTACAAAAAGTTTTTATGCATAAAATATATTTTACAATGAGACAATTATTTACAGTGATAGAATGGAAAAAATAAAGATAAGGAATAATGTTAGATGTCTAAGAATACTGTATTCATTTTTTCCTTTAATACCATACTCATTTTTCCCTTAATTTTTTAAAATTTCCATTATCAAATAATAATGATAAAATAATTTTATTGAAAGCATTTGAAACAATAATCTAATATTTTTATTTTAAATGCTAACATTTTATTAAAACCAGTTCTTATATATCCTTTAAATCTATTTAAATGTTGGAAAACTTTGGATGTCAGTTTAAACTGTGTAAATGGTTCATAGTTTTAAAAACATAGGGGGTAATATTTATACTGTCAAATATTAGAAAGCACGTATTCTTATCTATCATACATAAAGCATTCTTTCACCCAAGCTTTTGATGAGAGAAAGATGGAAGGAAGTGTGAAGTCCTTTTATCTCCAGGGAACTAGTAGTGCTGGAATTCTCTGATCCTGACAGACAATGCTTGAAATCCAGCCCTACAATACTTGAAAAGCCCAATCAGGGCTAGAGTACAAGGTCATTGTATTTTGGTATAAAATAAACCACGGGTTCTCCCAACAACAAAAGATCAGATCCTCCCCTGAAACAACAAAGTTTCAATTAAAAAAATAAATAAAACTCTCATGGTTTTGTTTTGTGACTACGGTACATTGAGTCCTCTTTGTTTTTCAAATCAAATTTTCTTATTCTACTGCACAACCATCCCACTTTGAGGTATCACATTTTATTTGTTTAATGCACATATTGTTTTCCTTGAAATATGCTGTATTTTGGATACACTATTGACATTTCTGAATTCCCATGATAAAGAAAATGTTGTAGATGCTTCTAGGTTAAAGGAGAAAAGAATTTGTTGCTCAATCATCCTGTGCCCATGCGTTGCCCACCCATCCATCTTTCCTTTCTTCCTTCTTTCCCTCCTTCCTTCCATTCCCCCTCCCATCTTCTCCACTCTCTACCTCTCAACCTTCCTTATTTGAGAATCAGAGGGAGAGGGAGAGAGCAAGCAAGCTCCTACCCACTAGTTCACTCCCCAAGTTCCTGCAATGCCTGTGCCTGGTCCAGGCCAAAGCAGGGAGCCAGTAACTCAATCCTCTTCTCCCATGTGGGTGACAGGTACCCAAGCACTTGAGCTATCACTGCTGCCTCCCAGGTTCTGAATTAACAATAAGCTGAAATCCAGAACCAGAACTGCATGTCAAACCCAGGCACTTTGATACGGCATATAGGCATCCCAACCTGGGTCTAAACCCTTTGGCTGAATGCCTATTCGTGCACTGTTTCTTTGGACAATGTTTAGGTTTCCTCATTTTACTTGACACTTGTGGACTCCATATAGGTATGCTATACCACATTCAGAAATCTTGTGAACAGGCCAGTGCCGCGGCTCACTAGGCTAATCCTCCGCCTTGCGGTGCCGGCACACCGGGTTCTAGTCCCGGTCGGGGCACCGATCCTGTCCCGGTTGCCCCTCTTCCAGGCCAGCTCTCTGCTGTGGCCAGGGAGTGCAGTGGAGGATGGCCCAAGTCCTTGGGCCCTGCACCCCATGGGAGACCAGGAGAAGCACCTGGCTCCTGCCATCGGATCAGTGCGGTGCGCCGGCTGCAGCGTGCTATCGCGGCAGCCATTGGAGGGTGAACCAACGGCAAAAGGAAGACCTTTCTCTCTGTCTCTCTCTCTCACTGTCCACTCTGCCTGTCAAAAAAAAAAAAAAAAAAAAAAAAGAAAGAAAGAAATCTTGTGAACAGAAAAGAGCCAATTTGGCAAAGTAGAGGAGATTTGAATCCACTGAAGGAGATGAGCTATTTGACAGACTTTATGCTGCTGAGGTGAGTGAGTGTAGACAATTTTCTGCATCTCAAAGGATCTTAGTTTTCTTGTCTATTAAATAAGGAGATTAGATGTCACAAAATTTTCTCCAAGATTTAACATCAGTGACTCTGTGAGAACATTTTTAGATGAAGGAAATGTTCCATTTCACAACTATGTTCATGGCATTGCTATTGTATACATTATAAGAACTCATTTATGATTGCTGTAATAAAATTTACAAAAATATATGACCTCCATAATCATGATAGCATAATAATATTTAATGGATCTTTTTGTAAACTCCTAGTTTCTTTGTCCACTTACCCTACATACTCTAAGAAGTTGGTACAATTTTTTTTTTATCTTTTCCATAGGGAATATTACTGAGATCTAGAGATGTTAGTGTCACACCCTTAGGGACAAAGCCAGAACTCAAATGTAGTTCTTCCAATTTCAAAGTCTGTGTTTGAATGAATGATTTAATTACTAATAAAAGAGGAACTGGAGAATGAGGTATATGCACTGAGCTATTCCCTCCTAAATTTACATAGAAATAACAAGACAAAGGACATATTTTTTAATTCCTACCAAGGATTAATGAGGGTTTCTAGGACTATTCTGATTCTCACAACAGACCTGGAGTTCCCATTCATTTCTTTAGAGGTTTAAGTGCAACACTAGGGGTCAGCATTGTGGAGCATTGGGTTAAGCCCAAGGGTGCTGGCATCCCATTTGACAGGGGTAGAGTTCAGGCTGCACCATTTCCAATCCAGCTCCCTGTCAACATGCCTGGAAAAGCAACAAAAGATTACCCAACTATTTAGGCCCCAACAACACCATGGTACAGCAAGATGTAATTCCAGACTATTGAAACCTTTTGGGGAGTGAACCAGTCATTGGAAGATATTTTCTCTCTCTCTCTCTTTCTCTCTAATAAATCTTTTATTTTTTCAAAAAGCAATACTACTTTACAGGGGAAAATGCAAGAAAAAAACCCACAGAACATGTAAATGGAATTCACAACAGAGAAATTTACATTTTGTGATTGCTGATCCATATACATTGTAACATAAAATGCACTTAATTGACCATAAATTTTCATGCACTCATAGTCTTGTGTCTACCTAACCTGAACTATTATCGTATTCCTCTGTAAATCAATCCTGCAATGTGTGTTTTATAGAGTACATGCTCTAATAGGTGACTTTTTAGAAGAAGAGAATTTCCATAATCAGCAAGGCTATTTGTGACCTTATTTTATATAGCAGTAAACACATATCTAAAATAACCTATAAAGAAAGCATGGGGTGACAAAACAGAGAGAAAGGTAAGCGGTCACTGGTTTCTTCCTTTAGAACCACTTATGGCAGCTCATACTGGTATAGATATAACTAAATGCCTTTTGAAGAAACATGTAATTATAATATATAGATTTTCTTGATTTATGGTATGAATTAATGACTGAAATGCCACGGCTCTTCAACTCAACATCCATGTTCCCTGTGTTGGGGTTACTTATTGGTAGTATATAGGAGGAAACAAGAATAATCCTGCAAGGTAAAGATCGATGCTGGAAGACTTTAGTTTTCCCCAAAGGAACATAAACTGCATTTGAGATCTTAAAATCCCACCCTAAGTAATTTTGCCTGAGAAATTAGCATTGGATTTCTTTGAGTAATTGATTGTACTAATGTATGAGTAGTACTTGCTATCTGCTTTGGTGTTTGAGATCTAATTATACTCAATCTTCTGAATTAAAAGTAAGTAGTTATTTTTTATGCAAAAATTTCTTAAATACGGCTTCATTTTGGCATTTTTTACAATATCTTAACAATAACCTTAAAATATATTTAATATCATTGCAAGTTGTTTGTTCTTAGGGTGGAGGGTAAATAAACTACCCGGAATAAGTTAATGTTAATTTGTACAATGTACTTAAAGGAAAAAAAAAAAAACACCTACTCCCATTACATTTTTCAAAATTTTGTGTCATCTGTGTTAAAACTACCCAGCAAGACTTGCAAAGCACAATTCTATCCAAAGCTTGCTTTTGAATTGAGCCTTATTTTTGTGTGCAGAAGCAGAATGAATTATAAATAATTATAGCATTTAAATTCTAGATTTATTTTCAAATGTAGTTGATTTGACATAAATGGGAATTCTGTAGCTATTTAGGAATTAGGAGTGATAGTTCTCTGCAATTCAAAATTGAACCCAAAGCAGGTGTTTTCTTTTTGGATAAAAATTAGAAATATTTTCAGAACTGACAGAAGAATACATTTGCAAATGTCTATATAAGCTAATGAGAAATTTAGTTGAATGTAAAGGACAGGATGTTTGTATTTTTAGAAATACTTTATTGAACAAATCAGAATAATATTCATCTCTAATGAATGTGAATCATTTGAGGTTTTAAAAGTAGTTAACCAGTTAGAGTTGATGATTTAAATGAGCATTAGAGGATAATAATAAAAAGGAGAACTGAAACAAATCAACTGATAGTTTTATCTGACTCACTATTCTATAACATGCAAATACACTGTGTGAAAAATCAAAGAATTCCAACTATGAACATAATATAGAACAAAAATCACATCCTAATTCACTATCATAATCAAAATAATGGTACATTATAATTTATTTGGTACAATTAGTGACCACATCAGTCTAACCTTGTATAATTCTAATAACATAAGAAGTTACTAATAAATGTCCCAGAGCAATTTCTCAACCACTAAAATGTCAAAGTAAAAATGGTTTGGTTAGAGAATTTCTGATTAGACTCCCAAAGTATCTTATGTTCATAATGGTTACAGACCACAAAACGCAACTAAGAGGAAGGTTATCACAGTCTAGACCTATCAAGAGGATTCTACCATCTCATTAGCATGTACTGTGTACTATCTTATACTAATACATGCTGGCTGATAGGGCCATTCCCAAGAATGACCAAAAAAAAAAGCAAAAAGATACTGTGCAGCAAATGATGTTACAAATTGAGACTTATATTTGTTTTTCTAAGGAATGTGAAGTAAAAGGGTATTGATTTATATGATAGAGTGAATTAGGAATCAGTGGCCTAAATTGGAGATGTTTACGGGAACATGGTATCAGTTAATCAGATGGAAGGTTATTCCTCTTCCTATGTGGCTTTGGTATGTTATAGCACATGTATAATGCCTATTTCAAATTTCCCTTTGATTAACTACTTTGCCAGTTTTATAAATAAATGCAGGCTCAATTAAAATATTGTGAAAATGAAATAAAGTAAAAAATGAAAAAAACCTAATAGGTTGTTGTCTTGAGTGAGGAACATTTTGATGTGCTTTGAGGCTTAAATTATTCTGAAAAATCCCCTGATGTTCTTATATTACTACAGACTTAAATGTGATCAATTAAGTATATCTACAATGTAAATAACCACAGCATTGAAGAATTGCCAGCATTATAATTTGAGGGAAAGAAACATAGGAAAGAGGGCATGGTTTAGGACCATTCTTGGTCCTTCTTAAACTCAGCCTCGTTGTTCTAAACAAGAATGTTTTCTTGGTGCACTCCTTTCCAATATTATTGTAATTCCTTCTTCATGTGCTCAGCATTTGGATTTTAGTTCACTTACTTAGGATCCTGGAGTTCCACATAGGCTTTCATCTTCATCCTGATTAATAATACTAAACTCAGAAAAGGTTGAATAAATTTCTAGTGGGTGATAGGATGGCTCAAGAATTATCAGAGTGGACCACAATCCTACCATAAAGTTAACAAAACCCTGTCATGATAAATCACTAGACAGAACTTTGCTCTTCCTTCAGCTGCCTACTTTCAGTATTATTTAAACAAAATATGTAGCTGTTTAGAAAAATCACTAATAATTCAGCTAATACTGAGCATAGCAGCCAAGATACAGATCCGTTGGGAGCTGATTTTTTTCCCAGACTGACAGACGTGTATAGTTTTGTAACGAATGCAAGTCCTCCTGATAGAATCTTCTTTATTAAAATCGAAGGGAACTGTGTCCTAATCTGTTTATGTTGGGTTTTTATAAGTGTACCCACTTTAGTCATTGTCAGAACAGAGAAAGAAAAAACTAATACTGATTTTGAATCTACCTCTGCAACATTCAAAGTTGAAACAACTTTCTAGAGGCATTTCTATCCTAAGATTTAAGAAAAAGAGAAGAAAGATACCCTGATGATTTACTTGCTTGCATTGTTTGTCATAGTATACGATTATGTTAATGAATATTTTTCAGTTAGGGACAAAAGTATAGACCTGAGATACCTGGGTCTATTCGGGAAAATGGATCTCCATTTCAATTCACAAGCAAGGAGTCAGCCATTTTCTTTAGGAAGTTTTTCTCTTGATATTTCTGCCTTAAATGCATCTAGCTTCTATTCATCTATTTGTGTCTGTCCTTTTAACAGTCATGTCATCTAGCAATCACAAATCTGATTTGATTTTCTTCAAATGATGTGATTTCAGATACCATATCCTCACAGCAGGAAATTTTTATGTAAAATACTGGTATCAACTCTAATGGAACTGATGACAGTTTTAAAACCTTTCTACATTAATGACCTTTCCATTGTGTTTGAGCGTCATGCCTTCTATATGCAATGATGAATGTAACTCTGCCATTATAATGTCCCAAGTAACCGCTCTGAATGAGACACTATCCGTTCTTCAAATCTGCCATTACTAATGCAATATATCATTTCAATTTATGACTTCTAGGGGAAAAATACTCCTTCAGCGTAGATGAGCATTTAGTTATAAATGTGTGATTATGTGGTTACTTTGCCATTGTACTATATTTAAAAAAGATACACCTTACAGAATAACGGGTCCTTAAACAATTACTAGAATTCCATATGTTAATATATATGTGAAATCTCCAATTTTTTTTTTTTACTGAAAACATACAACAGACGATATAGTGGTTTTTAAATACTGTTCAAGATCCAGAACCAAATAAAATTTTAAGCCAGCTTTTTTTTTTTTTCAGTTATCACCAAACTGAAAGACTGTGAAATATGTAACTTGGTCATGTTGACTTATGTATATTTATATGAAATCATCACCACAGTTGGGAAAATGAGCACATCCAGCACTTCCAACAGATTACTTTGCCCATTTTTAAATCCTCCATTGTATTCCTGCCTACTGATACTGCATCCCCAGGCAAAAATTGGTATATTTTCTATCACTATTGATTAACATATTTTCTAGAATAGCAAATAAATGATATAGATTATATATATTTTTGACTAGCTTCTTTTACTCAGGATAACTTTTGAAAATCAGATACAATATTTTATAAATCAATAATTCATTGTTCTTATTGTTCAGTAGTATTCATGGTGCATACAACAAAATAGGTGCACTTAATTGTTGAACATTTGGGCTGTTTCTAGTGTTTGGTAGGTACAAAAAAAGCTTGCTAACACTAAAAAACATTGATAAAAGAAATCAAATTTCATAGATGAGTAAACACGAGAGGTAGATTGTGTTCATGGACTGAAAGACTAAATCTATAGGAATTAAATTACCTTTAATTTGGTTTACAGACTTAACCAAATTCCAATATATATTTTTATAGATACTGTCATAGTGATTCTGAAATTTATGGAGAAAGGACAAGGAAGTGGAATAAATACAATTTTTAAAAAGTACAAAGAATTCAAATATCTGATTTCAAATTTAATAAGCTAAAATAATTAAGATAATATGACATTGGTGAAATGATATAATATGTAGATAGTGGAACAGTTTACAGATACTAGAATCAGACCCACTTACATGTGATCAGTGTATTTATGACAGAACTGCAAAGGTGGTTGGTTCAATCGAGAAGTGATCATATTTTTAACAAATAACGCTAAGGCAAGTGGATGTTCATAAAAGATACTGACATAGGACCAGTGTTTTGGCGTGGCATGTTAAGCCTCTACCTTCACCACTGGCATCCATATGGGTGCCAGTTTGAGTCCCAGCTGCTCCACTTCTGATCCAGATCCCTGCTAATGGCCTGGGAAAGCAGTAGACTATGGCCCAAGTGCTTGGACCCTGCCATGCATGTGGGAGTCCTGGAAGAAGCTCTGGACTCCTAGCTTCGTTCTGGTGTAGCCCCGGCCATTGCAGCTATTTGGGGAGTGAACCAGTGGATGGAAGATTTCTCTCTCTCTTTCTCCCTTTCTCTCATTGCAACTTTGCCTTTCAAATAAATAGATATTTTTTAAAAATAAATAGACCAATAACCAAGATGGATACTGGATCAATAATAAAGACCTTCCCAACAAAGAAAAACTGGGACTGGAGGGCTTCTCTGCTGAATTCTACCAAATTTTGAAAGAACTAATTTCATTTTTCTCAAACTATTCAAAACAATTGTAAGGCAATATATGTCACACAGCCAACATCATATTGAATGGGGAACAGTTGAAGCATTCCTACTAAGATCCAGAATCAATAAAGGATGCCCACTCTTACCATCACTATTCAATATAACACCGGAAGTTTTAACCAGAATCTTTAGGCAAGAAACAGAAGTCAAAGGATACAAATTGAAAAGAAGTCAAATTATCCATATGTGCAGATGACATGATCCTAAATATAGGGGAAACAAAGGAGTTCATTAAGAGACTGTTGAAACTCATAAGAGTTTGAAAAAATTTCAGGCTATAAGATAAACACACAAAAGTCCATAGACTTTATATACACAAACAATGCCATGGCTGGGAAAGAACTTGTAAGATAAGTACCATTCACAATAGCTACAAAAACAATTAAATACCTTGGAATAAATTTAGCCAAGGACTTTAAAAATCTTTACAATGAAAATTAATAAAGAAAGAAATAGATGACATTGATAATATGAAAAAAATCTTCCATGTTCATAGATTAGAAGAATCAACATAATCAAAATGTCCATACTACTAAAATCAATTTACAGGTTAAATGCAATCCCAATCAAAATATCAATGACATGCTTCTCAGATATAGAAAAAAATGCTAAAATTCATATAGAAACACAAGAGACCCCAAATATCTAAAAAAATCTTATGCAACAAAAATAAAGCTGGAAGCATAATAATGCCAGATTTCAAGACATATTTCAGGGCAGATACAATCAAACAACCTGGTACAGGCAGAAAAATACACATGTATATCAGTGGAACAGAATACAGACCCCCAGAAATTAATCCATGCAGTTACAATGAATTAATCTTTGACAAACCCCTGGAGAAAAGCTAGTCTCTTCGACAAATAGTGTTGGGAAAATTGGATCTTTGCATGCAAAAGTATGAAACAAGATCCCTACCTTATATCTTATACAAAAATCAACTCTAAAATGGATCAAATATCTAAATATATGAATATATGGCCTGGTACCATCAAATTAGTAGAGGAGAACATTGAGGAAACTGCTGGACATTGATATAGGCAAATACTTCTTAGAGAAGAGCCCAAGAAGCACAGATAAAAAAGCGAAATTAGACAAATGGGATTATATTAAGCTAAGAAATTTCTGCACTGCAAAGAAAACACTCAACAAAGTGAAGAGGCAATAAACAGGATGGGATAAAATATTTGCAAACTATGCAATGATATCAGATTAATATGCAGGATCTATAAAGAGCTCAAGAAACTCAATAGCAAAACAATCTGGTTAAGAAATGGGAAAAGGACAAGAACAGGCCTTTTTCAAAGCATGATATACAAATGACCAACAGACACATGAAAAAATACTGAGGATCACTATCACCAGAAAAATGCAAATCAAACCACAATAAGGTTTTACCTCACCCAAGTTGGAACGGCTATCATCTCAAAAAAAAAAAAAATAATAATGCCAGTGAGGATGTAGAGAAAAATGGACCCTAATCCACTGGTGTTGGGAATGTAAACTAGTAAAACCATGATGGAAGACAGCATAGAGATTCTTCAGAGATCTGAAAATTGATCGACCATATGACTGAGATATCCCACCTGTGAGAACTTACCCAAAGGAAATGAAATCAAAATAGGAGAGAATTATATCTACTCCCATGTTCATTGCAGCACAGTTCACAATGGGTAAGATATGGAATCAACCCAAATGTGCATCAACTGATGACTAAAGAAAAAAATATATATATATATATGTACACACACAAATCGGAATACTACTCAGCCCTTAGAGAATGAAATCTTGTGTTTTACAACAAAATGGATGTAACTGGAAATCATTATGCTTAGTGAAATAAGCCAGTACCAAAAGACAAATATCATGTTTTTTTCTGATATATGGTAGATAATATAGAATCCAAAAAATGTATAGGAATGAAATGTGTATATTTTGATTAGACTGTTGTTTCAGACTTTATTTATACTCCTGTGAAATTATGGTATTTCTACTTTTATTTGTTGAATATTATGCTTAGTTGTACATTAAGCCTGTGATTATATAGTGGATAAAATCATGCTTCTGTAAAAATAAAGGCAGGAAGGATGAAGATTGATGAAGGCAGAGAGGGAGGTAAGGAAATAAGATTGTCTTTTTTGAATTGTGCCTATGAAATACATGAAATCTCTTTTTATATTAAAAATTAAGAATTGATTCCCACTTTTCTGGAAATTTTTGAGCTGAGTTTAATAGCATTTTGTCTTTTTTTGCATCTATTGACACAATCATGTTTATTTACTTAGCCTAATGTAGAGAATTGCCTGAATTCAGTTTAAGTCTTGAATCCTCATATTTTTTAAATGAACCCTGCTAGAACATGATGTATTTTCATTTTTATATGTTCCTACAATTGATATTTCCATGTCTTATAATGACTTTTTTGGTTCGGTATTAAGGTATTGTTCTCTTAAAATGAATTCTGAAATACTTCCTTTTCAATTCTCTTTTTAAAAAAATTATTTCACTTATTCAAAAAGAGAGAGACAGAGACAGACTGCTATCTTCTTCACTGATTCATTCCCAAATGCCCACACCAGCTGTGGCTGAGCTGGGACCAGAGCCAGGAGCTGGTAACACAATCTAGTCCTCCCACATGGATAGCAGTAATCCTAGTATTTTTGAACCTCATTGGTGCCTCCCAGGGTCTGTATTAACAGGAAGCTGGAAGTGAAAGCAGAATTGAGACTCAAACCCAGTCTCTTGGATATAGAAATACAAGCCTTCCAAAGGCATGTTAACCATTATTCCAAAAGCCTGACCCTTTATTTTCAGTTTTCATTGACTCGTAGTAATTGTCCATATTTGTGGATACACTGTAACACTTCAATACCTGTGTAACCCGTGTCATGATCAGATCCAGGTAATTGGCATATACATCACCTGACACTTACGACGTCTTAGTTTTCATTCAAAATCTTCTCTGTTAGCTATTTTTAAACATTCAGTTAATGTCAACTGTTATTCTGCTTTGCTATAGAGCATTAAAAATATTCCTCCTATTGAAATGCACCCTGCTGCCCTCCTCCATACCGCTCTCAGGCTTTGGCAATTGTTCTTCTATTCTCTACTTCTAGATCAAGGTTTTAGCTTTCACATGTGAAAATATGTGGTATTTGTCTTTCTGTGCCTGTACTTAACTGTGATGATTATTGTATTTGACACAGTGTCTTCCAGTTTCATCTATGTTGCTGCAAATGACAAACTTTCATTAATTTTATGGCTGAATAATATTCCACTGTATATCTATGTTGCATATTGTTCATTTATAAGTTAATTCACACCAAGATTGATTTCATAATTTGGTTATTGTGACTAGTGCTGCAATAAACCTGCCATTGCAGAAGGATTTAAGTTAATATACACATACACATAGAGTAGTGATATTGCGCAATCATATAGAAGTTGTATTTTTAGTTTTTTGAGGATCCTCCATGCTATTTTCCATAATGGTTTTACTAATTTACAGCTCTGCCAATGGCATGTGAGTGTTCTTTCTCCACATTGTCACTAGCACTTGTTATCTTTTGTCTTTTTAATAGGATAAGATGACATCTCATTGCAGTTTTGATTTGCATTTCCCTGATGATTAGTGGTATCAAAAATTTTTACATATGCTGTTGGCCCTTTGTACATCTTCTTTTGAAAAATTCTATTCAGATCATTTGCTCACTTTAAAATAAGATTATTTTTTCTGTTGAGTTTATATATTCTGGATATTAACCAATTGTTTGATGAATAATTTGTAACTACTTTATCCCATTCTGTAAGTTATCTTTTCACACTATTGATTATTCCTTTTCTATGTAGAAGCTTTTTGGTTTGACATAATTCCATTTGTAAATTTTTGCTTTTATTGCTTGTGCTGTGGGGGTCATCTCCAAAAACTCTTTGCCCAGAACACTGTACTGAAACATATATTGATGTTTTCTTCTAGTAGCTTTATTGATTCATGTATTATATTTTGATCCTGATGCATTTTGAATTTATTTCTTTTAATATGGGGAGAGATAGGGTTTCTGTCTTCTGCATTTAGATATCTTTCTCTCCCCTCAGCACTTTTTATTGAAGAAACTGGTTTTCTTTCAATGAATTCTGTTGTTGAAAATCTGTTAGTTGTAACTATGTGAATTTACCTCTTGGTTCTATATTCTGTTCCATTCATCTATGTGTTGTCTTTTGTACCAGTATCATGTCATTTTGATTGCTATAGCATTGTATGTTTTGAAGTTAAGTATTTAAATGTCTCCTGATTTGTTCTTTTGTCTTAGAATTGCTTACCTGTTGTTTTTGTGTGTGATTCTGTACAAATCTTAGGAATGTTTTATTTCTGTGAAGAATGTCATTGGTATTTTTAATAAAATCATATTGAATCAATAGAGTAACTAGGGTATTATGGGCATTTTAGCAGTATTAACTCTTTTAAGCCATGAACATGAGATATTTTTCCATTTTTGTGTGTCCTCCCCAGTTTGTTTGATCAGTGTTTTGTAATTTTCATTGCAGATACTATTCATTTGCTTGGTAATATTTAAACCTAGATGCTATTTTTTGTAGCCATTGTGAATACGATATATTTTTAAAGATTTCTTTATTTATTTTCAGGAAAGAGATACAGAGAGAGAAAAGGAGAGAGAGAGAGCTTCCACCCACTGGTTCATTTCCCAAATGGCCATAATGGCTGAGGCTGGATCAGGCTGAAACCAGGAGCCAGGGACTTTAACTGGATCTCTCACATGGGTACAGGGTCCCAAGTACTTGAGCCATCTTCTGCTGATTCCTCAGGCTCATTAACATGGAGCTAGATTGGAGGTGGAGCAGCCAGGACTTCAACGGGAGCCCATATGGAATGCCAGCACTGCAGGCAGAGGCTTAACCTTTTATATAACAGCCCCCCCCCCCCCGCAATGATACTTATTTCTTGATTTTTTTCTCAGTAGTTCAATTATTGGAATATAAAAAAGCCACTGCTTTTTGTGCACTGATTTTGTATCCTATAGACTTACCAAATTTGCTTATCAGTTCCAACAGATTTTTTTTAGTGGAATCTTCAGGTTTTTCTATGTGTATGATCATACTGTACACAAACAGGGATAATTTGACACCACCTTTCCTGTTTGGATGCCCTTGTACCTTTCTCTTACATTATTGTTATTTCAGTACTACACTGAATAAAAATGGTGAAGTGGACATCCTTGTCTTGCTCCTGATCTCAGAGGAAATGATTTAAGCTTTTCCCAATTTGCTATGGTTTTGGTTGTGTGTGTGTATTATGTTGAGTTATTTTCCTTCTATACCTATTGAATTTCGTTGCTTTATGTGCACCAATTGAAATGGTCAAATGGTTTTATCCTTCATTCTGTTGTTGTGATGCTTCATGTATATTGCGTTGTGTGTATTCAACCATTCCTGTATCCCTGAGTTAATTCCCACTTGATCATGTTTCATAATCATTTAGATATGCCACTGAATTTGTTTGCTACTATTCTCTTGAGACTTTTGCATCTATGGTCATCAGGGATGGTTGTAGGTTTTATTCTTAAGTTTCTCTAGGTTTGAAATCAGGGTAATGTTGGTCTTGTGGTGTGCTTTTGAAATGATCCCGCTTGTTTGTTCTTTGGAATAGTTCCAAATGAAGCATTAGTACTTCTTTAAATGTTTGGTAGAATTTGACAGTGAAGCCATCTAGTACTGGACTTTTCTTGTTTGGAAGACCTGTTCTTACTGATTCAATCTCACTGCTTGTTATGAGTCATTTCGGGTTTTATGTGTTCTTGTGGTTCAATTTTGGTAGTTATATATGCCTGAAAGTTTATCCCTTTCTCTTGTGTTTTCCAATTTGTTGGTAAATATTTGCTTGTACAATTCTCTATTGACCCTTTGTATTCCTGTGGTTTTAGCTGTAATGCCTCTTTTACGTACCAGAATTTCCTTTGGGATTCTTTTAAATTTTTCCTATCATTATTGGTAGTTCCATTTTGTTCATACATCATGTTTTTCTCCATGACTAGTCTTAGTGCTTGTAGCACCTTACACATAGTAGTTTTAAAGTTATTGTTTGGTGAATCTGCCATCATATTTTTTCAGGGACAATTTCTGGTGTCGTCTTTATTTCTATAGACTAAGCTACATTTTCTTCTTTATCTACCTTTTTGAGTTTTTGGTTGCTGAAAACTAGAATTTGAATCTTACAATATGCTTATATGTATTCTTTCCTTTACCCAAAGTTGGTTTTGACTTTTTAAAAAATGTATCAATATAAAGAGAACAGATTTCATGTATTTCATAGGAACACTTCTAAGATGATAATCATACTTCCTCTCACCCTTCTCCCTCCCTCAGTCCTCCTCCTCCTTTCTTCCTTCCTTTATGTTTTCTTTAAGTTTTGCCAACACGTAATTTCAGTTCCCTCTATAATCATAGGCTTAATTCACCACTAAGTTGGTTGGCTTTAAAAAGAATGGTAAGCGTTCTCTGTGCCGAGCATCCAGCTGAGGTGTAAACACAAGGACTTCTCAGGTCTGGTCCTAGCCTGCACCTCTACCGGGCATAAATAGTGACTTTCTAACTTCTGTAGTACAGATAGTTAATTTTTAATGTTCTATTTATTTAATATCTGGTTCCAAAAAAGAGGAAAAGAGAAAACCAAAGGGGGAAACAAAAAATAGTAGCTCTTTTTTTAAATCCACTAGAAGTCACATCAGCTGTGTGAGGAGGGGCTTGGAACAATGGCTGCTGCCTTTCCCCTCTCTGTACCTCTGTGATCCTAAGCAGCAATCAATAATCAGAGGACAGAAACTCAAAATGTGGATGGTGGAGTCCTTTTCTCCCATGCTGGTTCCTGAAAGCTATGCATTCCTGTACTCTGTAAGCAAGCTACTCCAGGGGAAAAGTGCAAAGTTGCCTGCATAGGGCTGAGGAGTAGGAGATGGGTAACTGCTGTTTTTTAAGTGGAAATTGGCTGAAATTAATCACAATTTACCATTCAGTCCCTCCCCTGGAAGTTAGAAACCTACTATAGACTCCAGAGTTCCAAAAAACATCAGATTCTGCTGTGCAATTTTTTTTCTTTAGTGTCTTAAATTCTATAAAGTTTCTTGTCTCACATGCACATAGTATTTAGTAATAATTATTTTGGCCATTTAAAACATTTTAATAAATTATCTTGAAGTCACTATAATTTTGTATAAATATGCATAACAAATATTTTTCTTTCATAAATTTATAAATTGGTTTTTAAAAAATTAAAAGGAAAAGAAACTTACCTCAATATAAAAATCATATTTGCAATATTTACTTTGGTCTTTAGATAACAGAAACTTCTGCAGAGAAAAATAATGGTAACAATCATGTTTTTCTACATCTCATATATATATATATACATACATATGTGTATAAATATGCACATACATATGTATGTAATCATTAATATTCCAGTTTCACCATCTTTATTTGACCCATGGTAAGTCAACAGCTGCTCTGTAGCAGATTGAAAACAGGAAATGCACTATTTCTGGTGTAAGCCATCGAACTTAAGATTCAACTGCTGGCATAGCCCACAGAGAACCCATAGCCCATGACACATCAGAGAGATAGACAGGAATGATTGCTTTGCCTCAATAACTGCAGAGGACTAAAGGCAGCAGCAGAACATGTCAGCTGACTTTGAAGCTGAAATGGAGGGGGAGAACCTAGGATACCTTCCTGAAGCTAGCGAGAAATCTCCAATATTCTTCTGGAAGACCACAGCCTAGCTCTATTTAACATTAATGCACTGTTCCTTTTACCCATGTAAACTTGAAGTAGGATCTAAGGTTTATCTCATTTGGTATAAAATTATATATGTAGGGACTGCATCCCCTAAGTCTCCTGAATCAAAATTTCTCAGAATGGGCAGGCATTTGGGCAGCAGTTAACACACCTATTGGGATGCTCACAATCCCATCCTGGAGTGCTTGGGCCCATGCCCCAGGTTCACACCCGATTCCAGCTCCCTGCTGACACACTGTGGAAGGCAATAGGCTATGACCCAAGATCTTGGGTCCCTGCCCTTTATGTGAGAGACCAAGTTGTGGTTCTGGGTTCCTGGATTTGGCCTGGCCAAGCCCCAACCCCAGGTGCTGCAGGCATTTGTGGAAGGAACTAGTGTATGGAAGATCTCAAATTGTCTCTGTTACAAATGAATTTTTAAAAAATTTAAAAATCTCTGAAGTTGAGTTTCAAGAATTTGCCTCTCTAACCAGATAGGCATGAATTGTTCTTAATAATAATACTTTGTGGAGATATAATTATAGACAATTCTGGCTGCTCTTAGCACAAATTGATTATATCTGTTTTTGAACATCATAAAAAATGGATCGTAGAGTAATATTTTTTTTGTTTCTGGTTTCCTTCCCTCAGCATATTATTTTTGAAGTCAGGTAATTTCTAGGCACTCTAGATCTTGAGAACTGAAGTTCTTGAAAGCAGAAATTGTCATAAGTAGTCCTGGTATTGGAGCTCACCAGAGGTGATTGAGACATTTCAAACGGTGGCATCCTAAGGCTGTCCTGCAAAAGACGCACGGTTGCCAGATAAGCTGTCAAGCTTCTCTTTACTAATGATTTCACGTATGGAGTCCAAACCAGCAGAAGAAATCAACCACTGAATTTTTATTTCCCTGTTTCTAAAGTTATGCTTGTCTTCATTTTGAAATGCTTCTAGGAGAATTTTAATAACACTACAATGACAGGCACTCAAAATTGTAGTAATACCTGGCTTTAAATAAAATAATCACAAGTGGCTGAATAACTCAGCACTGACTGTTTCCTCTCAGAGTCCTTTCAAGCTTGGTTTCCACAGGCATTCACGTAAGAATTCTGAGTAGTTTCTCAGAACAGGGAGAACACCACAGCAAGGAAGTCAAGTTAGAATTATCAGCGAAGCTTGAGAATTATGATGGAAAGCACCCAGGAGACCGCCTCGGCTCCTGCCCTTTCAGAAGGATCTTGGTCACTCTGGTAGGTTGTCAAGTGTTTTGCTGAGTTCAGTGCTTCCAGCCACTTTGCTTCTGTTACTCTTTGGGGCTGAATTATTTGCAATCCAATATTTGCTGCAGGATCAAGATCGCTTTTCCTTCTGTGTTGCTTCCTTCTCAGACTCTGGTTATGCCAGTCAGCTTTCTGTTCAATGGTTGCTCTGTCTCGGTCCCTGGTGTCTGACAGTAGAAGTTAGGTGTAAGCTAACTTCCTCACTCCCCTTACACCAGAACTCCCTTTTGCGGGGGCGTGGGGGGGGGGTGGGTGGGTGGAGGTGTATTTAGAGCTGAAGGAGAAGGGAAATGATGTGGGCGATGGGAGACGGCATTGTGACTTAGTGGTAGCAGGGGGACAGAGCACAGAGAATAGTGAGAGAAGCTCCTGCGACAACTTCAGCTAAAGATGAATCATGAAGGAGAATATAGTGGGGGACATTTGTAACCTTTGGTATTCGTTTGCTCAACTACATCATTAACACATAGGATGTTGGCTAATTTTTGAACTTTATGTTTATTTGGGGTTTATCCCATTTTGTTTAATTCTTTTCTTGAATTAATGTCCAGTATTAAGAAAAAATATGTAAGCTGTGTTTCAACTCATAGGCTTATAAATTGTCCTTTCTTGAAGAAAAGATCCACACTGGATCATTAACTCTATCTTATAGAAACCTATTAAATTTTCTCAAAGAGGTGAATCAATCTGTAACTGAAATTTTTGAAACGATCAACAAGAAGTTCACAGATTACAGTCACAATTCTTTGGGAAGCTATAGTCTCATTTATTGTAGGTTTAAAGGGATGTGAGCCCCTATAACCCGGGGTCACACAAATGGCCTACTAATTCCACTGCCTTCTGCTTCAAAGAAGAGTGCATCAATGAGAATGTTACTAATTCTGAGCAGAGGTCTTTTCCATCTCTTTGACCTTTGATGCTTCCCTATTGATTTAGCATGATTTCTATTTCACAGTGAAGGTGGTGAAATGTACATTCCAACTCTGTTCCCTTACATCCATCTTTATTGGAGAAATGGAAATTTTAGAACTGAAGTTTTGTGCTGAATGATTAGGCACATGCACACAAAAGAGATAGTTGGATAACGAGTAATTTTAAAATGGGCAAATTCTACAAATAGAAACTTAGAAAACAGAACGCTTGAATTGGAAACTAAGAGATATAGATAACAATTGTAGCTCTGCTTCTTTATAGCTACAAGTCATATAATCTAACGCCATTGTTTTCACCTGTGAATTTAGGTTATTGTTACCTGGTCTACCTGAATTGGGAGAATGTATTTTGTATACTAAAAAAGACTGTGAAACCATTAGCTTTTGCTGCTACTGGGAATGCTGATGGTGTTGATAGGCTTCCCGGAAACCAGATTGTAGTTTGAATTCAAGTTGCTGTTCGAATTAGTGTGTGTCACAGTTTCATATAAAGTTACCATATCTCTAAAGTGGGATTAAATATTACTATTTTAATGAAAACCTAAAATATATCTATTTAAATAATACATAGAGTACATACTCATTAGTTGATGCCAAACATTTAACAATTTGTAAATATTAATTTTCCTACCCCACACTTGACCACATATACATGTATACTCCAAGCTGCAACTATGGCAAGAGTTAGCAATTTATTTTTAGGTCTAGGACAAGAAGTGACAACTTACAGCCTATAGGATAAATCTGGCCCAGAAACATGCAAATCAAGTTTTTTCTAAACAGCCACATTCATTTGCTTACACATTATCTATAGTTGTCATTATCTGTAGATAATAATAGTACTGAATAGTTGAAATTGGCCATATGGCAAACAAACTTTAAAGTATTTTTGGCCCCATATTTCTGTTTTTCTGATTACTGGTGTACAACAGAATAAGTGAATGGTATAAATTCATGGTCCTGTTACATAGTAGTTATTTACTTGAATCACATACAGTTAACTTTGGCGTGGAAGTGGAATCTCAAATGTATTAGTGTCTGTGGCCTGGGAAGGCAGTGGAGGATGGCCCAAGTGCTTGGACCCTGCACCTGCATGGGAGACCAGGAGGAAGCACCTGGCTCCTGGCTTTGGATCGGTGCAGTGTGCCAGCCGTAGTGACCACTTGGAGGGTGAGCCAGTGGAAGGAAGACCTTTCTCTCTGTCTCTTTCTCACTGTCTAACTGCCTGTCAAAAAAAGGTATTGGTGTTATGACTGCTTTACAAATAAAAATTTAATTTATATTATAACTATGTGTTTATTGTATTCCACATTTTCACTATTAAAACATATATTTAAAATATTCAAAAACATACTCTTTACACATTTAAATGACATTTTAAATATGTTTGTATTTTTACAGCCACCTTTTCACTAATTTGTGAAAAAAATCATGTTGTGTGTTTTTGTAAGTGTCTTTTATGTCGGACTTAACCCTATCAGTGTCTGTATCCATTCTGTTCTGATATTATATATAGGGAGCCCCTCTGATACTCTACTGCCCACTTATAATAGAATGAGTATGCAAAAAGTGAAGAATGTCTGGTGTTACTATGAGAATGGCTTTGAGCGTATGGACTCTCAATGGCGCCAGATTACTATTATATGAGGTCCAGTTTTATAAGGCAACTTATACATGCACAAACTCCAAATCAGGAAATTACAACCCTTCACAAATCCAAATCTACAGTTTTGAGACTTAACCAATTTTAAGCTCTTCTTTATAGTAAACAATTTGTTCAGAATACAGATATATTTTGTTATTCAGAAGACTGTGGTCTGCAATGAGTATTTAAACCAAACTCTCATGTATAACACCATATATTTCTATTGATTTGTATTTTAAAATATTAAAAGGGACTCACATTTGACAGACTGAAAGTACTTTTATTCCTATGACCCTGTGCCTTCCTTTCTGAGGAGGCATATCACACTAATCAGGAATTAGGGTTTTGTGACAGTCTATTTTTTATTTATAGTTGCCTCTAATGCAAATGTTTCCAAGACCCTATTCTGCAACCTTGCAGCTCTTGTAAATTTCAGAAACGCTGTGATGGGCCAGTGTAGCATGTTGTTATCACCAGAGGTGGTGCTGATTTGTGGTCAAACTATTGCTGAGCTTTCATTAAGAGAAAAAGTTTCTGAATTGTTAACTTCTTTCCATCTGCTCAGTTCAACCCTTAGCTGGGGCTTCCCTTGAAGCAGGTGCCTTAACTGTCAGCTGCTCCTCAGGAGCTTCCGTGCCTCCTTGCATATGTCCACCCTGCAAATGTCAAAGCTGTGTAATAAGTGAACCTGCTGCTCCAGTGACATACGGGGGAATCCTTAGTGAACTGTCTGCATCTATCTGATGTCTTTTCAGTTTTTCAGTCTATTCACCAATGTAGAATTAGGTAAAAAACAAGCTGTATCAAGAAGGAAATATATAATGTTAAATGTAAATAAAGTAGTCATTAAAAATTATAGAACCATGCATGTTCAGTATTGAGTAAAAGCAGAATCAGACATATATCTTAGATGTCATTAGTATTTTACTATCTTAATTAGACATATGTAATTCCATTTCC
The DNA here is from genome assembly GCF_033115175.1 of Lepus europaeus. Taxonomy (NCBI): domain Eukaryota; kingdom Metazoa; phylum Chordata; class Mammalia; order Lagomorpha; family Leporidae; genus Lepus; species Lepus europaeus. The sequence continues at coordinate 68,700,358 of NC_084837.1, read as the reverse complement.
CTAAAACTTTGGTAATGAATGTTATGACTTTATTTTGATCCTAAGTTTGCAATTTAAAAAAAAGTCCACAATATTTTCACAAAATCTCATCACAGTAAATATTCATTTGAAACTGAAAAGCGCATTGTCATTAAAATAGTTTGTTTTAAAAATAATATATATATTATATATATATTAATATATATATTATATATTAATATAATATATATTAATATAATATATTAATATAATATATATATTAATATATATTATATAATGTATATTATATCCTGCAAAGCTCTCATTTGTGAATGAAGGTGAAATTAAGACCTTTCACAGCAAACAGAAATTGAAAGAATTTGTCGCCACTCGTCCAGCCCTGCAAAAGATGCTTAAAGATGTGTTACATACAGAAACACAGAAACACGGTCACCAATATGAAAGAAGTTAAAGGAAGGAAACCTCACAGCAAAAGATCACAGGAATCTCAAACCAGATATTAGAAAACATCTTTGGCAAATGGCAGGGCAAAGTCACTCCTTCTCAATAGTCACATTGAATGTTAATGGCTTGAACTGTCCAGTTAAAAGACACCGATTGGCTGACTGGGTTAAGGAACAAAACCCATCCTTTTGCTGCTTACAAGAAACCCATCTATCCAACAATGATCCATACAAGCTGAGAGTGAAAGGCTGGAAAAAGATATACCACGCCAACAGAAATGAAAAGAGAGCGGGCGTAGCCATCTTAATATCGGACAACATAAACTTTACCACAAAAACTGTTAGGAGAGACAAAGAGGGGCACTATATAATGATTAAGGGATCCATTCAACAGGAAGATATAACGATTATCAACATATATGCACCTAATCATAGGGCACCAGCTTATTTAAAAGACTTGTTAAGGGACTTAAAGGGAGACTTAGACCCCAATACAATAGTACTGGGGGACTTCAATACTCCACTCTCAGAGATAGACAGATCAACAGGACAGAAGATCAACAAGGAGACAGTAGATTTAAATGACACTATAGCCCAAATGGATCTAACAGATATCTACAGAACATTTCATCCGACATCTAAGGACTTTACATTCTTCTCAGCAGTACATGGAACCCTCTCTAGGATTGACCACATACTAGGCCATAAAGCAAGTCTAAGCAAATTCAAAAGAATTAGAATCATACCATGCAGCTTCTCAGACCACAAAGGAATGAAATTGGAAATTGGCAACTCAGGAATCCCTAGAGCACGTGCAAACACATGGAGATTGAACAACATGCTCCTGAATGAACAATGGGTCATAGAAGAAATTAAAAGAGAAATCAAAAATTTTCTGGAAGTAAATGAGGATAACAGCACAACATACCAAAACCTATGGGATACAACAAAAGCAGTGTTAAGAGGAAAGTTTATATCAATAGGTGCCTACATCAAGAAATTGGAAAGGCACCAAATAGATGAGCTTTCAAGTCATCTCAAGGATCTAGAAAATCTGCAGCAAGCCAAACCCAAACCCAGTAGGAGAAGAGAAATAATTAAAATCAGAGAAGAAATCAACAGGATTGAATCCAAAAAAACATTACAAAAAATCAGCCAAACGAGGAGCTGGTTTTTTGAAAAAATAAACAAAATTGACACCCCATTGGCCCAACTAACTAAAAAAAAAAGAGAAAAGACCCAAATCAATAGGATCAGAGATGAAATGGGAAACGTAACAACAGACGCCACAGAAATAAAAAGAATCATCAGAAATTACTACAAGGACTTGTATGCCAGCAAACAGGGAAATCTATCAGAAATGGACAGATTCTTGGACACATACAACCTCCCTAAATTGAGCCAGGAAGACATAGAAAACCTAAACAGACCAATAACTGACACAGAAATTGAAACAGTAATAAAGGCCCTCCCAACAAAGAAAAGCCCAGGGCCAGATGGATTCACTGCTGAGTTCTACCAGATATTTAGAGAAGAACTAACTCCAATTCTTCTCAAACTATTCAGAGCAATCGAAAAAGAGGGAATCCTCCCAAATTCTTTCTATGAAGCCACCATCACCTTAATTCCTAAGCCAGAAAGAGACGCAACATTGAAAGAGAATTACAGACCAATATCCCTGATGAACATAGATGCAAAGATCCTCAATAAAATTCTGGCCAATAGAATGCAACAACACATCAGAAAGATCATCCACCCAGACCAAGTGGGATTCATCCCCGGTATGCAGGGATGGTTCAACATTCGCAAAACAATCAACGTAATACACTACATTAACAGACTGCAGAAGAAAAACCATATGATTCTCTCAATAGATGCAGAGAAAGCATTTGATAAAATACAACACCCTTTCATGATGAAAACTCTAAGCAAACTGGGTATGGAAGGAACATTCCTTAATACAATCAAAGCAATATATGAAAAACCCACGGCCAACATCCTATTGAATGGGGAAAAGTTGGAAGCATTTCCACTGAAATCTGGTACCAGACAGGGATGCCCTCTCTCACCACTGCTATTCAATATAGTTCTGGAAGTTTTGGCCAGAGCTATTAGGCAAGAAAAAGAAATTAAAGGGATACAAATCGGGAAGGACGAACTCAAACTATCCCTCTTTGCAGATGATATGATTCTTTATTTAGGGGACCCAAAGAACTCTACTAAGAGACTGCTGGAACTCATCGAAGAGTTTGGCAAAGTAGCAGGATATAAAATCAATGCACAAAAATCAACAGCCTTTGTATACACAGGCAATGCTTCGGCTGAGGAAGAACTTCTAAAATCAATCCCATTCACAATAGCTACAAAAACAATCAAATACCTTGGAATAAACTTAACCAAAGACGTTAAGGATCTCTACGATGAAAACTACAAAAACTTAAAGAAAGAAATAGAAGAGGATACCAAAAAATGGAGAAATCTTCCATGCTCATGGATTGGAAGAATCAATATCATCAAAATGTCTATCCTCCCAAAAGCAATTTATACATTCAATGCAATACCCATTAAGATCCCGAAGACCTTCTTCTCAGATCTAGAAAAAACGATGCTGAAATTCATATGGAGACACAGAAGACCTCGAATAGCCAAAGCAATCCTGTACAACAAAAACAAAGCCGGAGGCATCACAATACCTGATTTAAGGACATACTACAGGGCAGTTGTTATCAAAACAGCATGGTACTGGTACAGAAACAGATGGATAGACCAATGGAACAGAATAGAAACACCAGAAATCAATCCAAACATCTACAGCCAACTTATATTTGACCAAAGATCCAAATCTAATCCCTGGAATAAGGACAGTCTATTCAATAAATGGTGCTGGGAAAATTGGATTTCCACGTGCAGAAGCTTGAAGCAAGACCCATACCTATCACCTTACACAAAAATCCACTCAACATGGATTAAAGACTTAAATCTACGACCCGAAACCATCAAATTATTAGAGAGCATTGGAGAAACCCTGCAAGATATAGGCACAGGCAAAGACTTCCTGGAAAATACTCCAACAGCACAGGCAGTCAAAACCAAAATTAACATTTGGGATTGCATCAAATTGAGAAGTTTCTGTACTTCAAAAGAAACAGTCAGGAAAGTGAAGAGGCAACCAACAGAATGGGAAAAAATATTTGCAAACTATACTACAGATAAAGGATTGATAACCAGAATCTACAAAGAAATCAAGAAAATCCACAACAACAAAACAAACAACCCACTAAAGAGATGGGCCAAAGACCTCAATAGACATTTTTCGAAAGAGGAAATACAAATGGCCAACAGACACATGAAAAAATGTTCAAGATCACTAGCAATCAGAGAAATGCAAATCAAAACCACAATGAGGTTCCATCTCACCCCGGTGAGAATGGCTCACATTCAGAAATCTACCAACAACAGATGCTGGAGAGGATGTGGGGAAAAAGGGACACTAACCCACTGTTGGTGGGAATGCAAACTGGTTAAGCCACTATGGAAGTCTGTCTGGAGATTCCTCAGAAACCTGAACATAACCCTACCATACAACCCAGCCATCCCACTCCTTGGAATTTACCCAAAGGAAATTAATTTGGCTAATAAAAAAGCCATCTGCACGTTAATGTTTATTGCAGCTCAATTCACAATAGCTAAGACCTGGAACCAACCCAAATGCCCATCAACAGTAGACTGGATAAAGAAATTATGGGACATGTACTCCATAGAATACTATACAGCAGTAAGAAACAACGAAACCCAGTCATTTGCAACAAGATGGAGCAATCTGGAAAACATCATGCTGAGTGAATTAAGCCAGACCCAAAGAGAAAAATATCATTTGTTTTCCCTGATCGGTGACAACTGAGCACCAAAGGGGAAACCTGTTAAGTGAAACGGACACTATAAGCAACAATGAACTGATCAGCTCCTGTCCTGACTTTAGATGTACAATGTAATACTTTATCCATTTTAGTATTTGTTGTTATTGTTGTTGTTCTAGTACTATTGGTTGAACTCAGTAATTAACACACAATTATTCTTAGGTGTTTAAATTTTAACTGAAAAGTGATCCCTGTTAAATCTAAGAGTGGAAAAAGAGAGGGAGGAGATGAACAATTTGGAACATGCTCAATCGGTCTGGCCGCAAATGGTGGAGTTAGAAACGTGCCAGGGGATTCCAACACAATTCCATCAAGATGGCATGTACCAATGCCATCGCACTGGTCCAGGTGACCAATTTCAGCTCACAATTGATAGCTCTGACAGGTCTAAGACTCAAAGAGATCACACAAACAAGACAAGTATCTGCTGATACTGACTGATAGAATCAAAAAGGGAGAGAAAGATCCAACATGGGAAGTGGGATACACAGCAGACTCATAGGATGGCAGATGTCCTAAACAACACTCTGGCCTCAGAATCAGCCCTCAGGGCATTCGGATCTGGCTGAAGAGCCCATGGGAGTATAGCAGGCATGGAAAGCCAAGATATCATGGGAAAAAAAAAAAAAAAGACCTAAATGAATGATCTCTGTGAGTGAGATCCCAGTGGAAAGAACGGGGCCATCAAAGAAGGAGGTACCCTTCTCCGAAGGGAGGAGAGAACCTCCACTTTGACTATGACCCTATCGGAATAAGATCAAAGTCAGCGAACTCTAAAGGCTTCCATAGCCCTGGCAACTCATGACTAGAGCCTAGGGAGATTACTGACGCCATGAACAGGAGTGTCAAATTGTTAAGTCAGCAACAGGAGTCACTGTGTACTTACACCCCATGTGGGATCTGTCCCTAATGTGTCGTCTAAAGCCAAGTGATGCTACGACTGGTACTGAAACGGTATTTTTATACTTTGCGTTTCTGTGTGGGCGCAGACTGATGAGGTCTTTGCTAATTAAATACTGAAGTGATCTTCTGTATATAAAGAGAATTGGAAATGAAAAAAAAAATAACCTGGTGTTAAAATGGAAATGGCATAGAAAATTAATTAATTTGAAAAAAAAAATTCTGTAGGATCTCTGTCTTTAATGTGCTGTACATTGCTATTTAATGCTATAATTAGTAATCCAATGGTAGTTTTTTCACTTGATGTTGCTATATGGGCAAAAAGTTGAAATCTTTACCTAATATATACTAAACTGATCTTCTGTATACAAAGAGAATTGAAAATGAATCTTTACATGAATGGAAGGGGAAAGGGGAGGGTGGCGGGCGGGAGGGAAGTTATGGGAGGGGGGAAGCCATTGTAACCCATAAGCTATACTTTGGAAATCTATATTCATTAAATAAAAGTTTAATAAAAAAAAATAATTTTCATTAAGTTCCAGGAAAATTACTTAGGAAAATGTTATCATTTTTGCATATGAAAAAAATCAGTCTTTTTATTAGAAGATAGAAAAGTAAATGAAATGGAGTTCCCCTTTAGATTTAAACAAGGTCAAAATGGTATAAAATTCATAATTGCTATAATTTGAATTTGACATCATTTGAGACAGGAAAGAATGGGTAATGAAATGAACAATGTTAGGGGTTTTGATCAGCTAAACAGATAAAATTTAATATTTCATAATTAGAGTAACATAAAAGTAGAAAAGAGGATTTGACTTACAGCTAATATGATCCTGCAGCCATCACATTTAGAATAACTAAGTTAAAAAAGAACCCATGAATTTTCTTAAGTAGCTACCACACATGATATGTATCATGGTACTTGATATGTATAATTTTGATAGGACCTATTTAACTAAATTAACTTCATCATTACAGTCAGCACCCAGCAGAGTAATTGTAACAGCATCATGAAAAATAAAATTTATTGAATGAGTATGTTTCAGGAAAGTTGTAATCTTATTTCAAGGAAATAGTTTCAGGGCCAGTGTTCTGGTGTAGCAGGTTAAACCACAACTTGAAATGTTGTTATAACATATTGGCGTATGATTCTAATCCTGGCTGATTTGAATCCAATCCAGCTCCTTGCTAATGTATCTGGGAAACTGACTGATGTGGCTCAAGTACCTGGGCCCTTACCACCAATGTGGGTGACCCAATGGAATTCCTGGTTCTTGGGCTTGGTCCACATCTGGCTGTTAAGGACATTTTGAGCAAGAACTGGTGGATAGAGGAGATTATTCCCCCCGCCCCTCACTCCTTCCTCTTCTCTTCCTCCTCCCTCCCCTCTCTTCTGTCTCTGTCTCTCCATCTTATTAATGAATACATAAATATTTTTTAAAATAGAAAAAATAGTCCCATAAGTTTATAGCATAAAATATTTCCTTTTCTTTTAGCCATGTATAGCAATAGTAAAAGATAAATAGTCTGTCCTCATTAAGATCACTGAATATTAATCCTCAGTGTAATGTGAGTTAATGTAAGTTTCTCAGTGAAATTCCATAAATGTAGCATATTTTGTTCTCAAGATTTGGGGGCTATGAACATGAAGGAGAGAGATTCAGACTTCAGAGAGAGGAACTTAAAGTCACGTGCAAAAGCAAAGAAGCATTAACTCAACAGGTAGAACGGGATAGCACAAAGAAGTCATGAGAACATGAAAAAATTTCTTATGGATATGTTGATATGAGGAAGATTCTAACACCAAAATTATTTCTAATTATTTCTGTGGGGTAGGTGTGTGACCTAGAAGATGAGGCACCTGCATTCCATATCAGAATGTCTGGGCTCTAGTTCTGACTCCAGACTCCTGCTAATGCAGATCCTGGAAGCTAGCAGTGATGGCTCAAATAACTCTATCTCAGACACCCCTCCCCACCCTACACACATACAAACTCATTCTGTCCCTCTCTGTCTGACTCTCTCTGCCTCTCACATAAATAAGTAAATAGACATTAATATCTTCTTTCTAGATATTTCACGAGGTATATACATGTATCACCTTTTCTTCCTTGCCCTGCACATTGTTCTTTGCTTCAAATACTTCTTCAAAAAATATTATTTAATTTCCCCCAGCAACCTTTTATTTAAGGTATACAAACTTTGTGCATTTCATAAATACAAATTTAGGAACAGTGATTCTTTCCACTCTACCCACACCCCTATCCTTCTTCCTTCTCCTCCTATTCTCATTTTTTAACTAAGATCTATTTTCAATTAGCTTTAAATACATAAGATTAATGCAACACTAAGTACAGAGTTCAACGAATAGTATATATATATATATATATATATATATATATATACACACACACACACACACACATACGTATCACTGTTCTTCAACAGTCAAGCCAAGGGCTATTCAAAGCCATCGAATCTCAAAGTGTCAGTTTCACTTCTGTAGATTATCTTTTAGGTACTCTGTTAGTTACCACAGATCAGGGAGAACATATAGTATTTGTTATTTTGGAACTGGCTTATTTCATTAAGTATAATATTTTCCAATTGCATCCATTTTGTTACAAATGACAGGATTTCATTTTTATTTTTACTGCTGTGTAATATTCCGTGGTGTACCTATACTATAATTTCTTTATCCAGTCTTCAGTTGATGGTCATCTGGGCTGATTCATATCTTAGCTATTGTGAATTGAGCTGCAATAAATATGGAGGTACAGGTGACACTTTCATATCGCTGATTTCATTTCCTTTGGGTAAATTCCCAGGAGTGGGATGGCTGGGTCATATGGTAAGTCTATATTCAGATTTCTGAGGTATCTCTATACTGTCTTCCATAATGATTGTACCAGTATACATTCCCACAAGTGGTGGTTCAGGGTACCTTTTCCCCCACATCTTTGCCAGCATTTTTGTTGATTTCTGTATGAAAGCCATTCTATCTGGGGTGAGGTGAAACCTCATTTTGATTTTGATTTGCATTTCCCTGATGGGGAGTGATCCTGAGCATTTAAAAAAAAATATTTTACTTACTTATTTGAGAGGTAGAGTTACAGAGAGAGTGAGAGAGAAACAGAGTAAAATCTTCCATCTACTGGTTCGCTCCCCAAATGGCTGCAATGGCTGAATTTGAGCTGATCTGAAGCCAAGAGCCAGAAGCTTCTTCTGGGTTTCCCATACAGGTCCAGTAGCCCATTCACTTGGGCCATCATCCACTGCTTTTCAGGCCTTAGAAAAGAGCTGGATCAGCAAAGGAGCATCCGGGACTCAAACCGGTGCTCATATGGAATGCTGGTGCTACAGGCAGAGGCTTAACCCACTATGCCATAATGTTAGCCCCCAATCCTGAACATTTTTTTACGTGTCTGTTGGTCATTTGGATTTCCTTTTTTGAAAATGCCCGTTTAAGTTCTTTGCTCTTTTCTTAACTAGATTTGTTTTGTTGTTTTTGAGTTTCTTGAGCACTTTATAGAATCTGGATATTAATCCTTTATCAGTTGCATAGTTTGCAAATAATTTCTCCCATTCTTTTAGTTGCCTTTTTGCTGAGTGTTTCTTTCACAGTGCAGAAGCTTCTCAATTTATTGTAATCCCATTTGTCAATTTTGGCTTTGATTACCTATGCTTCTGGGGTCTTTTCTAATAAATCTTTGCATATTCTGATATCTTGCAGGGTTTCCCCAATGTCCTCTAGTAATTTAATGGTATCAGATCATAGAATTATGTCTATAATTCTGGAGGTATCTTTTAGGTTCATTTGGTCTATATTGTTGATTAGCTCTGTTGTTTCCTTACTGATTTTCTGTATGCCTGATCTATCCATTACTGAGAGTGGGGTATTGAAAGCCCCATTACTATCTTATTTAAGTCTATGTCTCCCTTTAGATCCATTAATGTTTCTTTGACATAGCCTGATGCCCTGTAATAGGGTGCATATACGTTTATTTTATTCACATATTCCTATTGAATTGATCCCTTAATCATTATATAGTGCGCTTTTTGTCTCTTTTAACAGTTTTTATGTTGAAGTCCATTTTTTTCTGATATTAGGATGGCTACACCAGCTCTTTTTTTTCCTGTTAGCATGGAATATCTTTTTCCATACTTTTACTTTCAGTCTGTATGTATCTTTGTTGGTGAGATGTATTTATTGTAGGTTGCCAATAGTTTTTTTTTTTTTTTTTTAATCCATTTAGCCAGTGTTTAGCTTTTACCTGGAAAGTTGAGGCCATTTGCATTCAAGGTTACTATTGATATGTAACAACTTGGTCCTCCATTTTTCCATAAATATTCCCATCCTTTACTTTGGATTTCCTTTATATTGTTACTGGGAGATTTTCTGTCTTCACCTTCTATCATAGTGATGACCATGTTTCTGTGTTTCTGTTTGTAGCACATCCTTAAGCATCATTTGCAAGATTGTATGGGTGGTAAAAAATTCTTTTAATTTAATTTCTTTGTTATGGAAGGTCTTTATTTCACCTTCATTCATAAATGAGAGCTTTGCAGGCTACAATTGTTAAGCTTTTGAATGTGTTTTGACATTCTCTTCTAGCCTGTAGGGTTTCTGATGAGAAGTCAGCTGAGTCTTTTTGGAGATACTCTGAAAGAGATCTGGTTTTTCTCTTGTGCACATTTTAGAATTTTTTCTTTATGTTTTACTGTAGAAAATTTGACTACACTGTGTCACAGTGAAGGTCTTTTCTGGTCTTATGTATTAGGAATTCTAAGTGCTTCCTGTACTTGGACATCCCTTTCTTTCTCCAAATTGTGGAAGTTTTCTGTAATTATTCCACTCAAAAGGCCTTCTGATCCATTCTATGTTTCCTCACTTTCAGGATCTCCTTAGACCCGTATATTGAGTCATTTGATAATATCCCATAAATCTCCTTTCTGTTTTTAAAATTTTAATTTATTCTTCTTTTTTTCTTTTGGTCTGACTGTAAAACATCCAGAGATTTGTCTTCTAACTCGGATATTCTTCCTTCTAACTCACTGAGTCTATTGTTAAGGCTTTCCACCATGTTTTTTAAAAGTTCGATATATTGAATGCTTCATTTCTAATATTTAATTTGATTTTTTTTTTAAAATATAAATTTCATGAGAAATTTTCATTCATGTCATGTATGGATTTCTTTACTTGATGATTTGCTTCTGATTACTTATAAGTACTCCTACCATCAATTTTTTGAATTCCATTTCTGGCATTTCTTCAGTATCTTCATTTTCACCTTCTAGTTTTAATGTGTTACATTCCTTTGGGGGCGTCCAGTTGTCTTCATTATTGTTTTTTGAATTTCTGCATTTATTTTTAGGCATTAGTGGATATACTTACTGTTTTTCCCCCCTGTGATGGGTGTCTCTGTGGCTTAGTGCAATATCCCCTCTTTCAGTAAATACCCAGAGACATGTGCTGGGTGTAGCCAGGGAGCTCTGTTCAATATTCTAGGGTGAGGAGAGTGTCTAAGGTGACACCCAAGTTGGGTGTGGAGAATCTGTTCTTTTTTTTATTCGGAGGGTTTGATCAGCTCTGTTGGCACAGTCTCACATTATCTCCTCCTCTCCAAGGTGACCAATGCTCAGGCGCTAGCCTCAGCGGCTGCAGTTTTCATCCAGAACCACACGGAGAATCCGTGCAGTCTTTATCGTGAGTGTGGATGACATAGCAATGACCCTTCCCAGGCAATCAGTGAGCCCCAAGCATGTGGAGATGCCCACAGTGACTGCCTAGTGAACCAGCCTCATCCTGTGCCCTCCCATGCTGCCACAGTGTTTTCACAGTCCCAGCTCACAGGGCTCCCACAGTCACAGGAGCCCAGGACCCCGTTGGTTCTTCCAGCCAGACTCAGACATCTCCTCTCAGCAAGTGGCTGGGTGTGCAGGCACAAACTGACACAACTGTTACCTATGTCCTAAAGGCTCCCCCTCTCTCAGCTAGTTATAGGATGCTGTGGTCAGGTGGTCAGGGAGTGAGAATCGTGCCTCCCTCCCCACCTCTGTATTGGCAGCTACATTGTCCCCCACAGGGCTCCAAGTTGGATGTACTCTATGCTCTCCCCAGAGTTTTATTGCCGGTGTCTTGGGTTTGGTGCTGCAGCAGTCTGGTCTCACCTCACTCTCCAAAGCTGATGTTGAGTCTCAGCTCCTGGAGTCCTGTGTTGTGTCTGTGGTCATGCTGTTCAACCACATCCTCCATGTAGATCCACAGCGTCCCTCTAGCTTGTTCGTGGAGTTTCCACTACAATTTTATCCCAAATTCTTCCCTGAGAGTGCATTCTCTCCACTCTTGTTTAGCTATCTCCCTGTATACTAGAGCGGTAAGCACCCTTTTCTGCCATCCTGGAATCTGTTCTATTATTTATAGTCATTACAATTATGCAGCTTCACTAAGAGTGGTGGAGAGGGCCTGGGTGGGAGAGATGGAATTATCAACTTCGGTCACACATCATCCAACTTCACTTTTTGGAAAAAAAAATAAGAATGAAACCTTGAAAGGTTTTTTATTCAGTAAAACATTTCTTGTAATACTTGTTTTCAATTTGCCTAACTCTGAAAATTGAGAGTTTCTGAGTCAAGTCTTCACAGTTCTTATTTCTCTGTTATGTGTTTAGCACCCATTCTCTCCTTGTCATTTCCACTGACATATCATAAATCAGGTTTCTATTATCTGTTATCTGGAAGAGTAACAGAGTTTCCAAGATGTGGCACATTGGATGTTAAACAGCATGTATGTATGTTGTGGTTTGCGCATCCCACCAAAACTCTTAAATTACATCCCCATAATGAGGTGTTAAGGGATCGGACTAGGTGGTGGTCTTTGGGAGGTAACCAGGATTAGATGAGGTCATAGAGGTAGGGCCCTCATGATTACATTAGTGGTTCATTAAGAAGAAGAAGGGGGCCCGAGTTAGCAAGCAACATGCCATGTGTCACTTTACGGAGTCCTCACTAGCAAAAATGTCCTCAGGTGGGACTTCTTGATTTTGAACTTTCCAGTCAGGACAGTAAGGTTTAAATTTCCTTATGAATTACTCAGTCTATGGTATTCTGGTATAACAACAGAAAGTTACAAAAAATTATTTTTCATTTCTATTACATGCTGTCATTTGATTCTATAACCATGTTAATTCCTCATTTAAAAGTCAGGCATGGCTATCTATTGCTTACCTAAAGGAGTGTGCCCAGCTAAATAGCAATATACTTACAGTGAATTCACTCTTAACTCCACATGAAATTAGAAATCTTTCTGTTTTGCTCATGGCTATATTCTCATTGATTAACAAATATTTATGGAACAAATTATTAAGGCAATGAATTCATAAGTAAATGAATTATTGCCTAAAATAGTATCTTCTCCATTTTCTACCTCTTGAGTTGCCTCACTTTCATTTTTTGAGTGCATTTTTCTATAGTGAGTGGTTTATTCCAATTAGAAGAGAAGAAAATCAGAAAGAGGAGAGTCCCCTTGGTGGGTTATAGGAAAGTAGAAGAATGTTCTCTTAATATGTATTCAACAAATAGTTAACTGAAGAACTCTTACAAAGGCCTGCTTTCATTTCTCTTATCTTCAAAGGTCACTAAATATAGCACTTGAGATAAAAGCTATTAAGAGATTGCATATTTCATTATTTTGGTGTTTAGTCATAAAACAAAATGGAAATGTGCAGAAGTCAATGACTTGAATATATTGAGGCATCTCTGAGACACTGAATTCGAAGTCAAACATGAAGGATAAATAGAAATTTACCAGAGGAATAAATAGGACAACTAGACGATATCCCAATAGATTTATATCATCGTTTTAGCAAGAAAGAAGAATTTTAAAGACCTTGAACTTTTTGATAATGGTCTGACAGTGCTCTTAATTAATTACCCATTCATTAATTATCTGAACAACAAAATAACCCAAGGTGTGATGGTGCAAGCTAGGGTGCTATGAGATCCCATAGCAGGGCCATGTTCATGAGCTGTGAGGAGAAATGTTGAAAGACAGAGAGGAAAGTCAGGGAATGTGTAGCTGGTGCTTTGTAGATGACTCAAAGTTAGATGAGTCAAGGGAGAATAGGCAAATATTTATTTAAAAAAGAAAAACTGAGCATCAGATTCGAGAGTTAGAAAAAATTTCCAAAAAAATTTTAAAAAGACAGGAACATGAATGATAGTAACAAGATCATAAATCAGAAAAGCAATGAGATTAAGAAAACTTGACATGTTTTTTAAGAAAGAAAAAATGAGATTCATTTCAGTAAAATTTAATCAAGATAAACTGCACACTAAAAATTTAGATATAAAGCATATAACGAGACATGAAAGTATTTAATGTATAATTTACTGCTATGCACAAATATAGGTTAATAATTTGGAAATCTCAATGGAATAGAGAAATTAACTTTAAAACTTGAATATGGTAATAAGATATATTTAAAATATAAAAAATGTGAATGCTTTTTCTTAAAAAATATTCAAATCAAAAGGCATAGAAGATTTATTTTTGTTTAATTGTATTTATTTATTTGTAAGGCAAAGTGAGAAAGAGAGAGAGAGAGAGAGGTCTTTCATCAGCTGGGTTACTCCACAAATGGCTGCAACAGCCAGGTCTGGACTAGGCCAAAGGCAAGAAGGAACTTCTTGCAGGAACTTCTTGGGCTGGCAGGGGCTCAAGTACTTGAACCATTTTTTGCTGCTTTCCCAGGCACATTAGCAGGGAACTGGCCTGGAAGTGAAGCAGGCAGTACAAAAACCAGTGCGCATATGGGATGCCAGTGATTTTATTTGCTTATTTGAAAGTCAGAGTTACACAGAGAAGGAGGCAATAGTTCCTTACATGATCACAAAATGTAATTTAAAAAAAATAACATTTATTTATTTATCTGAAAGGCAGAGTTACAGAGAGAGGTCGTCCATCTGCTGGTTCATTTCCCAAATGGCTGCAAAGGCTGGAGCAGGGAGCTGGATTGGAAGTGGAGCAGCTAGGACATGAACCAGTGCCCATATAAGATGCTCCAATGCCAGTGGTGGCTTTGACCAGTATGCCACAGTGCCAGCACAATGAAAATAAAATTTTAAGAAAATGTTCAGTGACACAGAAAAATGAAAAAAAAATCCAAAAATGTTTAAAAAGCTATTGTAAGCTTAATGTATGATCTGGTAATGGCAACAGTAAAGAAAACTATGGAAATTCTTCCAGATGAACATATAAGGAAAATCTTAAGCAATCTTCCACCTAATAATCTAACTGTAAATTAAAAGAAAGTAACATGAAAATTGGAATAAATGTCAACAGTTATTGGATAATTCAAGGTTGATAATTTATTAAAAACAAAGAAAAATAATTTCTGAAAAGAGTAGAAATACCAGTATCCTTAACTAATTTATGAAGGGTGCCAATCTAAAATTTGTAAATAATATCAGTTGTACAAAATTAACTACTATTACAATGAGCAAGAGCATATGAATTAATGATTAACGTTTTGATACATTGATGGGAATTCAGATAAATATTGTAAATTTAAAATAAAAAATAGTATAATGAAGTGACAGCTTTTGTGATTTACAGGTATTCCAAATATCCAGGATCTTAAAATGACCTTGACTCACCTTTTATTATAATGAACTTTTGAAATCTGCCTGGAGAAATTAACATTAAGGAGGGGGGGGGAACTTATGTTGCAGTTGGTTAAATCATTGCTTGGGACTCCTGCTTGGGAGTTCCTGCGATGGTGTCCTGCCTCCAATTCTGATCCAACTTCCTGCTAATGTGCCTGGGAGGCAACAGATGAAGATTCAAGTATTTTGGTTCCTGCCACCCATGTAGAAGACCTGGATTAATTTCTGCAACTTTGGCTTCTGCCTGTCCCAGGCCTAGATGATGTGGGCATTTGGGGAGTGAATCAACAGATGGATGATGTCTGTCCCTGTGTCCCTGTGTCCCTGTGTTTGTCTTCTCTGCTTTCCTAATTTAAAGACAAGAACAAAAGCAAAAAGAAAAAAAAAAGAAAAGAAATTGAAAGAAGAAGAAGAAAAGAACACTAAGGAAAAAAGTTATTAACACAAAATGTTTATTGGAGTCATTTATGTTTAAAAGATTGGAAAAATTTAAATATATAGCTATAAGAAAGTGGTTTGTGATTGTACACTTACACAGACTGGTAATAAACTTAGTTTCTATGAGGCATTTGTGTCACAATAATTTCTATGAATAGGCATTTTATCAGAAACACTGTAAAATTAGGACAACTATGTAGAGAATATCAGAGAACAAAATAGAAATAAAGGAACATAACTTGGATAATGATTATCATAGGAATGTGGGATCTTAGTTCACTTTATTTCTCTTACTAATTTAAAATTTCCAAATTTATAACCGTGAGAATAAGAAAATCCATTATATTTATAATTAAAAAACATAAAATGAGTGCTAAGCAAACAAATATATCAAATTCTGCTTAGAATTCACTTTACCCAAGAAATTTCACTTGATTAATCCCATTGGAATTCATCATTACTTTATATAGCACCCCTGTACTTATGTATTCAGTTTGTACCATATTAATTTGCATATACAAAAATTAATTTATGAGCATAATTTCCACATGTATTTCCACATTTGTATAGTGTAGTCTCCAAATAGAATTACAAGCTGGAGTATATGAGGAAACACAAATGTGTTTTCTACTACATTTCTATGCCATAATTCATATGGCATTTTTCACAAGTGTACTGAAGCCCTGATGAAACAATAGATGTGATATATATGGTAAGAAGCATTGACATGAGATACGATATTTTCTCAAATTTTTATTGTAACTTAATGCTAGTTGTTGAAGTAAAAATAATACTTTTGTATTATTTTTGTATTATACTCTTTTGTATTATAATTTTAAATTAAACTTGTAAATGGTTTGTATACTAACACGTAAAAAATTAAAATCTAATTTCTTGTCATTATTACATCACCTTTATGTTCACATGTGCTGTAAATCTTTCTGAGTTTTATTACGCTCTAGCTAACATACTTCCCTATAAATTTAGATACTGAAGAGAAAACGAGTAACTGTTTCTGGTAGGTAGAAGTCATTACCACTGCATCGCCTGTTAGCACATACACACCATTTCTTTGTGGCCCAGATGTTCAGGCATACGGGAATGAAAAAAAATCAATGAGATGGAACCTCTTGATTCAGTTATTCTGGTGACAAACAATCTGCATAGGTCATTAATGATTGTTTTACCCTTGACAAAGTGGCTGCAACTCTTAGTTGCAGATGTAGCCAGGCTTGATTTCTTTCTTTACTCCCATTCCATTCTGTTTGTTATTCTCCATCAAAGAAATGAGTTAAGAAACATGCCACTAACTTCAAGTGCTCCTGTACTTATTAATGAACTAAGGAACACTTAGTGGTTCCTATTGAGGAAAGATGAGGAAAATATGATGTATTAAATACAACAATCTAATGATGACTTTTCCTTATTTCATGCTATAAGCCTTTGATCAAGAATTATAAGAAGTTCTTTGAAAAGGCAGTCCCTAATGACTGTAATATTTTTCCAGAAGCAAAAGGAAAGTGATGTAGATATATACATTCAAATGGTGTTTAAAGAAGGAAAAAGTAGGCATGGAATTGTTGTGAATCATGAAAGTGAACAAAAGCCCAAGTTTCAAGAAGAAAGTAGAAAAAATAAAGTAAATGAATTTGGTTGCAAAGACAGTTTAATTTGTGTAGGTTTGTGAAAATATTCTTATGTCCAACAAATACGCTCAAAAGCAATTTTGAGAATAGAGAGCAAATCTTGGCCATTTTTAATGTTCCAGACACTAGTTCTATGATTGCAGGCTGTATTCCTACAAATATTTTTAGCAGATTTGCATTGAAAATGATTCAATACAAAGATGAGCTTTTCCCAAAAAATGTTTACAACCAATCTTAATCAGTTCAGACTGCTGGGTAATTTATGAATAAATAGAATTTATGGCTCATGATCTAGGGAGGCTGGGAAGTCCAACATCAAGCAGTTTTAACATCCAGTAAGGGTCTGTTCCTCATGGATTTTTTTTTTAAATTATTTATTTATTTGAAAGAGTTAGAGGGAGAGATAGAAACAGAGGGATCTTCTATCAGCTGGTTCACTCCTCAAATGGCTGCATTGACAGGGGCTTGGTAGGGCCTGAGCCAGGAGTTTTCTTCTGGGTCTCCTATGTGAATACAGGGGACCAAGCATGTGGGCCATCTTCTGCTTCTCTCTCAGGTGCATTAGCAGGGAGCTGGATCAGAAGTGGAGCAACTGGGACACCAACTGAAAGCCATATGGGATGCTGGCATTGCAGGCAGTGGTTTCCATGCTATGCCACAATGCTGGCCCTTCCTCATGAATCTAGGCTTCTTGCTGAGTCTTTGCAGGGTAAAAGCAGCCAAGTCCCCTCATCCCTCTTCTACAAGGGTATTAATGTCATTCGCAAGGACTCTGCCCTCTGATTCACTCACTTCCCAAGGCCCTCACCTGTCAACACCAACAGACAGGGGAGCATATTCTGCTTATGGATTTTGGAGGGACACAAATCTTCAGACACTAGCACAAGCTGAAGTTTGAAAATTTGGAGGCACTTCTCAAAATATACATTTAGGGCTGGCGCAGTGGCTCACTTGGTTACGCTGCCATTCCATATGGGCACCGGGTTCCAGTCCCGGCTGCTCCTCTTCCAGTCCAGCTCTCTGCTGTGGCCCGGGAGTGCAGTGGAGGATGGCCCAAGTCCTTGGACCCCTGCACCTGCGTGGGAGACCAGGAAGAAGCACCTGGCTCCTGGCTTCGGATCGGTGCAATTCCGGCCGTAGCAGCCATTTGGGGAGTGAACCAAAAGAAGGAAGACCTTTCTCTCTGTCTCTCCCTCTCACTGTCTATATCTCTACCTGTCAAATAAAAAAAATATATACATTCAAAACAGTACAAGTGGTTCTGCCTGCAACACTGGCATCCCATACGGACAGTGATTCCAGTGCTGGCTGTTGGCTTCTGATTCAACTCCCTGCTTATGGCCTGGGAAAGGCAGCAAATGAGGGCCCCAACCCTTGGGCCTCTGCCACCCATGTGGGAGATCTCAAAAAATCTATTCCTGTCTTTGGCCTCCGGCTGTTGTAGCCGTCTTGGGAGTGGACTAGTGGATGGAGGATCTCTCTCTGTCTCTCCCTCTCTCTCCGTGACTCTTTCAAATAAATAAATCTTTTTTTTTTTTTAAAGGAAAAGACTAGAAGCCTAGAATGCTAAATGGATTACATATGCTGAGTTAAATTCTTTTTTTTTTTTTTGACAGGCAGAGTGGACAGTGAGAGAGAGAGAGACAGAGAGAAAGGTCTTCCTTCCATTGGTTCACCCCCCAAGTGGCCACCGCAGCCAGCGCGCTGCGCCAATCCGAAGCCAGGAGCCAGGTGCCTCCCCCTGGTCTCCCATGGGGTGCAGGGCCCTAGCACTTGGGCCATCCTCCACTGCACTCCCGGGCCACAGCAGAGAGCTGGCCTGGAAGAGGGGCAACCGGGACAGAATCCGGTGCCCCGACCGGGACTAGAACTCGGGGTGCCGGCGCCGCAGGCAGAGGATTAGCCTATTGAGTTAGGCTAGGCCAGGCTGAGGTAAATTCTAAAACAAAATAAAAAAAAATGCAAACAGCATTAGAGAAACATTTGGTTTTAAAATTGAGGTTAAACTTTGAACATGAGTTCTACTGAATTGCAATGTTCAATTAATATGTTATCAAAACCTTTTATTTTCAATAGAAGTAACATTTAGATTTTCTCAAGTTTGTATGTAATGCTAGTAGAATGACTAATATTTTAGAGGGATGTGAGCAATTTAAGGATTTATTGGCTTCTGTTTAAACTTTCCACAAGCTATTTTCTTTTAAACATTTATCATTTTTTATTTATTTGAAAGAGTGACTGACATAGACACAGAAAGGGGAGGGGGTAGGTAGGGAGAGATTGATAGGTTGGTTCTCCATCTCCTGGTTCACTTCCTGAATTCCCTCAACAGCTGGGATGAGATGAGTCCAAAGCCAGGAGCCAGGAACTCCATCCGGGTCTACACTGTGTGTGGCAGGGTCTCAGGTACTTGAGTCATAATCTGCTGCCTCCAGAAAGCTGGACTGGAAGCGGAGACGGAACTTAAACCTAGACATTCTGATGTGGGCTGCAGGCACCCCAGCGCCAGCTTATCCCAGTGTACCACAATGGCCACCGCATACGCTATTTTTAATATGAATGTTTTTGCAACATTTATATGTCTAATATAATGCTTGGCTCTTGACTTTATAGACGCTTTCACCAATAAATATAGTGAGGGAGAAAAATTCTTCTTTTTTTTTTGGTCTTAGAGGACCATAGATATATGGTGTTTATGAAAAATGAGAAATTTCAGTTCAGCTTAATGAACACTTGTTGACAATATGATAATCATGGGAAGGAGCATAGATGGGGTGATGGTTAGGGATAGATGTAGGTTTGGAAATCCATAACTGCTAATTCAGAGGTTTCATAGTGCATAAATCAGAAATACAAAGAAATCACTATAAAATGCATGGTAGGTGGCCAGAAGTGCTGTAATATATAGAAACCAAGTCCTAATAGCATAGTTTATTTTTTTCAGGGATAAATAAAAAGAGATTTTGACTTGCATAGTATAATAAAATTTATAGAATTTTAATAAGTATATAATATAATTTAATAAATTTATAATTTTAATAAATAGATATTAGATTATTCCAAGAAGAAAATATAGCTAAAGCAAGACATGGAATAATTTTCTTATGTATCAAGGTATATCTGTTTTATCAGCAGATAACATCTTTGGATATTTGAGATCATCTCGGAGGTAGTAAGTTAAGTTTCCTCTTTTTTTAAAAATGTATTTACTTATAAGGCAGAGTGATAGGGAGAGACAAAGAGAGATCCTCTGTCTACTGATTGACTTCCGAAATACAACAACTAGATATGGGCCAGGCTAAAGCCAAGAGTCAGGAACTATTTTTCTGGTCTCCCACAAGGGCCATATGGGTTGAAGTGCTTGGGCCACCTTCCATTGCCTTCCCAGGCACATTTGCAGGAAGCTAGATTGGAAGCAGAGCAGCTGGGATTCAAATCACCACTCTGATATGGGATGTCAGCATCTCAAGTGGCAGTTTAACCTGCTTAGCCACAACCCCAGGTTAAGGCAGGCTTCTGATGCAGACTTTGATTTAAAAAAAAAAAAAACTGTACATTTTCTGGTAGACTGCCAATAGCCTATAATTGTACTGCCTTTTATTTAAAATGCCCTAACCCACAGGGAAGAATGTGAACCCTGAGGCAGGTTACCCAAATGTATAATCTTGCTTCTCCTGACCTCTTTTAGCTCTAGGCAGACACTTGAATGCTCCACTACATTCAATATTAAGCCAGTCCTAACATAAGGTGGGAAGCATTTGAGAAGGCTGACCTAGACTGGAGATAGATCCATAATTAGGATTGGTGCATAAAATCCAGGGCTAGAGTATACATTGAATCAGAGTTTTCATGAGCCCAGGGTAGTGGATTTTCTTAGTAATTATGATGATCATTTTATCTTGATTATATACAATGTCTCTATTGGATTGACATGACTGCCCTATGTTTTTTAAGTCTTTTATTTTATTTTATTCATTTGAAAGGCACAATTATATATTTGTATAGATAAAAATATTCTCCATCCACTGGCTCACTCCCCAAATGGCCATAAAGGCCATAGCTGGGCCAAGGCAAAGCCAGGATCCCAGAGCTTCTTCTGGGTCTCCCACATGGGTATGGGGCCCAAGGACTTGGACTATCTTCTTCTGTTTTTCCAGGCCATTTGTAGGGGGCTGGGTCAGATTTGGAGCAGCCAGGACTCAAACTGGATTCACAGGCGGCAGTATAACTTTGTACACCATAGTGCTGGCCCCACTGCGTGGTTTTGATTGAGATACTGATAAGTTCTTTAGAACTTTTTAGTCTCAAGTCTGCACCAAAGTAAGATGATCGTCTGTAACTCCAAGGATTTTACTCATGTTATCTCCTCATCTGAAACTCTAATCATCAAGTGATGTTTAGTATTATTTTGGTGAGCTCAGCTTCTATAACAGGAAGTGTCTTAAACAACAAGCATTTATTTATTTATTTATTTGTTTTTGACAGGCAGAGTTAGACAGTGACAGAGAGACAGAGAGAAAGGTCTTCCTTCCGTTGGTTCACCCCCCAAATGGCTGCCACGGCTGTCGTGCTGCACCAATCTGAAGCCAGGAGCCAGGTGCTTCCTCCTGGTCTCCCATGCGGGTGCAGGGGCCCAAGCACTTGGGCCATTCTCCACTGCCTTCCCGGGCCACAACAGAGAGCTGGACTGGAAGAGGAGCAACCGGGACAGAATCCGGTGCCCCGACCGGGACTAGAACCCGAGGTGCCGGCGCCACAGGCAGAGCATTAGCCTAGTGAGCTGCAGCGCCGGCTGAGAGTTGCCTTCTTGTTGAGTGCTCACACAGAGCAGAGAAAAATGGTGTGTCTGGTGTCTCTTCTTCTAAGGGCATTGATTTCATTCATGAGGGCTCCACCCTCCTGGTTAAATTGTCTCCCTGAAGGACCCACTTCCTACCACTCTCTCATTGCATGTTAGGATTTCACATATGAACTGGAGGGAGGGGTGGACCAGTCAGTCCACATCAAGTATCAATGTCATCTCACTGCGAGCTTGGGTTTTTCTCACTTTGACCGACGGATCTGTATGTTTTTATCATTCCCATATCTGGCCTGGTGCTGTCTTCTTTCTCTTTCTTCAACAGTTGTCAAGAAGCCAGTGTTCCTTCTGGCTGAGCACAGCTGAGCATCCTGTAAGCTATACCTTGGTTGCCCGGCTCATGCTATTTTTCATTACGGGAAAAATACTTTCTGAAAATTGCTCCCATTTGCGGAAACTTGGCTGTATCGTTGCTACAAAATGAAGTGGAAACCTGCCAACGGTTGCTGGGGGGAAAAGAAGGTAAAATCATTCCTGTGAATTATTCATAAAATCACAGAATTTAGGGACAGACACCAAACAAGGACACATTATTCAGTGACCTGGAACGGAGACATTTTCTTTAGTTTCTCATGTAATTTGAAATGTACTGCAATTCATATCCTCCCTGCTATAAACATATAGATGGTTCTCTTTTAGTGAAAAGCACCCAACAGAATCATTAGACAAATGAGATGAGCTTTTTCTCCTCTTCCATTCTCTAAAAGCAATTTTTATGCCAACATGTCTGCATACCCATGTTTTAATCAACCCTTTCTCTCTGTGATGTCATTTTCCTCTGAATATGAGAATTTATATTTACACTAGAATTACTTGGCTCTCAGGTGCCAAGTTACTATTTCCCTGGAGCCATATCGCCCAAAGTAATGTGGACAGGTTTCTCATTTTTAACTTTTACCTCCTCTGGTTTTTTGGTTTGAAACATTTTGTAGCTGTTTTGGATTCTTTTCCTTTACATTGAATTTTTTGGAAAGTCAGGAGAAAAAGTGTTGATGTTTATCCTAATTCAAAAATTGTGGTAGGTGAACAACAAATCTGATTGAGTGACTAAATTACAGTTTCTCCCAACTTTTAAACTATGATAGCCATGAATTTAAGCTGTCGGGCAACTTCATGCCAAAAATCAGAGGAAAAGCTTCAATAATAAAATCAGAGGAAATGCTTCAACAATAAAATCAGAGGAAACGCTTCAATAATTTATCAAGAGATAATTGTAAATTTGTGAAGAGAAGCAATCAGAAGCAAACATGCCTTGGATTCTGTTCACGATGAGGAAAAGATCCTGCCAGTAAGTAGCAAAACCTTCGGATTTCACTTAAAACTGTTCCCTGGCATAAGGAAAGGTCCTGTGCCAATAGGGAAGCCGTGTGATTGCTCCTTCTGTTCCGTGCTGGTGCTGACATAGGGAAGAGGAAGCATCCTCCTCGTCTTCCCCTCACCAGCCCCATGAATTAACATCACAGTATTGGACGATAGTAAACTGGAACGGGCTGCTGAATTCCGAAGTTCTCAGGCCTGGAGCTGTTATGGAGTGAAGCGATCCTGTGTGTGTCTGAGAAACAAACGTAAGACGTGTGAGGAACCCCTGCAGTCTGCAGAGCCTTGAGCCCTGACGTGGAGAGGAAATAGCAGATGGAGGCAGACCACCTCTCATCACCTCCGCGATTTCTCACCCAAGCATCTTGACATCTAGCTTGGCTCTCCTACCTCTCTGTTCCACAAAGCGGGTAGAGTAATCTCTTAAAATGCTGATCAGATCACTTCACTCTGCTGCTAAAAACTTTCCGCTGGCTTCCCGCATCGTTAAGGACAAAATTCAGACTTCTTACCCCTGCAGAATCCTGCTGTTCAGCTACATCTCTGGCAAAATCTCCAAGTGCTGATTGCTCATTTTTACCATTAATAATTTCTCTCTCTCTCTCTTTTTTTTTAAAGATTTATTTATTTGTTTGAAAGTCAGAGCACAGAGAGAGGAGAGGCAGAGAGAGAGAGAGAGAGAGAGAGAGAGAGAGAGAGAGAGATCTTCCATCCGATGGTTCACTCCCCAATTGGCCGCAACGGCCGGAGCTGCGCCAGTCCGAAGCTAGGAGCCAGGATCCTCTTCCGGGTCTCCCACAAGGGTGCAGGGGCCCAAGGACTTGGGGCCATCTTCCACTGCTTTTTCAGGCCATAGCAGAGATCTGGATTGGAAGAGGAGCAGCCGGGACTAGAACCTGTGCCCATATGGGATGCCGCTGCTTCAGGCCAGGGCATTAACTTTTTTTTTTTTTTTTTTTTTTTTTTTTTTTTTTTACTTTTTGACAGGCAGAGTGGACAGTGAGAGAGTGGAAGACAGAGAGAAAGGTCTTCCTTTTGCCATTGGTTCACCCTCCAATGGCCGCCGCGGCTGGCGCGCTTCGGCCGGCACACCACGCTGATCCCAAGGCAGGAGCCAGGTGCTTCTCCTGGTCTCCCATGGGGTGCAGAGCCCAAGCACTTGGGCCATCCTCCACTGCACTCCCTGGCCACAGCAGAGAGCTGGCCTGGAAGAGGGGCAACCGGGATAGAATCTGGAGCCATGACCGGGACTAGAACCCGGTGTGCCGGTGCCACAAGGCAGAGGATTAGCCTGTTGAGCCACAGTGCCGGCCAAGGGGCCTGTATCTTTCAATTTCCTCTGTCTTTCTTGTTCTGTGTATGGCCTTTCCATGAGATCCACCATTCACTCCTCTCAGTTCTTTGTTCACATGACATTTTACTACAGAAATCTTCACTCTCGAAAATTGTGCTTCTGTATCCATGATTCCTTCTCTCTCTCTCTCTCTCTCTCTCTCTCTTTTTTGACAGGCAGTTAGAGAGAGAGAGAGAGAGAGAGAGAGAGAGAGAGAGAAAGATACAGAGAGAAAGGTCTTCCTTCCATTGGTTCACTCCCCTGATGGCCGCTACAGCTGGCGCTGCACCCATCTGAAGCCAGGAGCCAGGTGCTTCTCCTGGTCTCCATGCGGGTGCAGGGCCCAAGGACCTGGGCCATCTTCTACTGCCTTCTTGGGCCACAGCAGAGAGCTGGACTGGAAGAGGAGCAACCGGGACAGAATCCGGCGCCCCGACCAGGACTAGAACCCAGGGTGCAGGCGCTGCAGGCGGAGGATTAGCCTAGTGAGCTGCGCCACCAGCCATGATTCCTTCTCTTGTTCTAGACATCCTTACAGTATTTCTCACTTCTTATTGATCCCCCTCCCCCACTAAAATGTAAGCTCAATGACAGTTTTGTCTGTGTGTGTGTGTTTGGTATGTGTAGTAAAAATCAGACATGGTGAAATCTACCCTCTTAAACTTTTAAGTGGGCAGAATAGTTGTTGGCTACAGGTATATTGTTCAGCACAGGTCTGGTGGTAGCCATCATTTTACTTTTTTTTTTTAAGTAATATCCTTTTATAATTTTTATATATTTTTAAAATTGTATTTCAGGAATATAAACTTCATTAATTCAATATATACAAATTTGGGTACATGGTTATTCTTCCCCCTCTACCTCCTGTCCACCCATACTGTCACCCTTTTTCCTCTTCCCTCTTGCTTTCCCATTCTTATTTTTCACAAAGATCAATTTTCAGTTAATTTTATACTCATAAGATTAACTGTACACTAAGTAGAGAGTTCACTGAATAGTTTAAAGAAACAAGAAAATAAAAGAACAAAAACAAACATGAAAAACACTGTTCCTCAATGGTCAAGATAAGGGCTTTTCGAAATCATCACATCTCAAGATGTCAGTTTTACTCCTATAGATTACCTTTTAAGTAATCTACTGGTTACCACAGATCAGGGAGACCATATTGTATTTGTCTTTCTGTGGCTGGCTTATTTCACTAAGTATAATGGTTTCCACTTGCATCCATTTTGTTGCAAATGACAAGAATCCATTTTTTTTTTAACCACTGTGTAGTATTCGATAGTGTATGTATATCATAATTTACTTACCCAGTCTTCAGTTGATGGACATCTGGGTTGATTCCATACTTAGCTATTGTAAATTGAACTGAAATGAACGCAGGGGTACAGATCTTTCTTTTATTTGCTGATTTCATTTCATTCGGATGAAATCCAGGGGTGGGATGGCTGGGTCATATGGTAAGTCTATATTCAGCTTTCTGAGATATCTCCATACTGTATTCCACAGTGGCTGTACCAGTTTACATTCTATCAACAGTAGATGAGGGTATCTTTCTCCCAACATCCTTGCCAGCATTTGTTGTTTATTGATTTCTATGTGAGAGTCATTCTAATGGGGGTGAGGTGAAACCACATTGTGGTTTTGATTTACATTTTCTTGATGGCTAGTGGTCCTAAACAGTTTTTCAAGTCTCTGTTGGCCATTTGAATTTCCTCTCTTGAGAAATGGCTGTTCAAGTCCTTTGCCCATTTCTTAACTGGATTGTTTTATTGTTGTTGAATTTCTTGAGCTCTTTATAGTCTGATAATCCTTTATCAGTTGCATAGTTTGCAAATAATTTCTCCCATTCTGTTGATTGCCTCTTCACTTGGCTGAGAATTTCTTTTGCAGTGCACAAACTTTTTAGTTTGATGTAATCCCATTTTTCAATTTTGCTTTGAATACCTGTGCTTCTGGGGTCTTTTCCAAGAAGCCTTTCCCTAGGCCAATGCCTTGTAGGGTTTCCCCATTATTGTCTAGTAATTTGATGGTATCATGTTGTAGATTTAAATCTCTGTCCATTTGGAGTGGATTTTTATATAAAGTGTAATGTAGGGGTCTTGTTTCACAGTTCTGCATATGGAGATCCAGTTTTCTCAGCATCTTTTGTTGAAGAAACTGTCCTTTTGCTCCAGGGGTTGATTTTAGCTCCTTTGTCAAATATAAGTTGGTTATAGATGTGTGGATTGATTTCTGGAGTTTCTATTCTGCCCATTGGTCTACACATCTGTTTTTGTGCCGGTACCAGGCTGTTTTCATGATACCAGGGCAGGTATCATGAGATCTGGTATCGTGATGCCTCTAGCTTTTGTTCTGTTGTTTCAGATTGCTTTAGCTATTCAGCATCTCTTGTGTTTCCGTAGGAATTTCAGCATCATTTTTTTCTATATCTGAGAAGAATGTTGTTGGTATTTTGATTGGGATTCTATTGAATCTATACATTGCTTTCAATAGTATAGAGATTCTGATGACGTTGATTCTTTCAGTCCTTGAACATGGAAGATTTTCCCACGTTTTTATGTCTTCTATTTCTTTCTTTGATGTTTTGTAATTTTCATCAGAAAGATCTTTGATATCCCTGTGAGCACAGTTCCCTCTGCTATGAGCTATTCTACACAACCAAGGAGCTATGAAAGTGTGCAGCAGCACTCAGTGGTTGCCCAGAAACCCAGGTACACCTTGCCTGCTCTGACAAAGTTACAGTATTTTCTCAGTCTCAGCACCCAGGGCTCTCATGGTCAAGGAGAGCAAGAGGGACCACTCCACTCCATTAGCCCATCCCATCCACAGGGGGACTGAGGTGCTCCCAGAACCTCCACCTATGTGTGTTCTACCCCTACTGGATCCAGTGCAGTCCTCCTAGCCTTACTCAGAATCTCTGGGGAACATGAGTTTTTCTCTCTGGTAAATCTTTGAAATACAGGTGCACACAATACTTGCCAGCTGCTGCTTGGCTCACTTCAAAATTGTGCTGGTTATGTAGAAAGTCCTACAGGCAGCACTTCCCTACCATAGGGGTGGGTCCCCTTCTCCACTTGTTGCTGGGTGGGTGCAACTGGCAAGGTGGAGACCATCTTCACCAGTTGCTCTTGAACTGCTGTGGTTGCCCCTGCAACTGGGTAGAGACTGTCCTGGTAGTTGCTGTGTGAGTGCACAAGAGCTGGAGCAGCTGCTACCTGCTTATGTCCAAAAATGGTGCCAGCCCTCCCATAGCTGGCCACAGGTCACTGCTGTAGTGGGAGAGGAGGGGAGAGACGCCTTGCTTCCCCCAACCCCCAAGGTGAGCAGTTGCCCCACTGTCCTGAGGGATCTGGACTGGACTCAAAAATGGCTCTCCCTGCAGTGTTTCAACAGCAGCATGGGTTTCTGCTGCCTCACCTCACCTGGTTTGCAAGGATGGGCACTTTTTTTCGGTTCCAAGTTGGAGGGTTCTTTGTTGTTTACTTGCTCATTGCTGCATGTCTGCACCTTCCACACAGGTCTAGGCTTTCCTGCTTTCACAGGACCTCCCACTGCAGTTTCCCTGCAGCTTTACTCTGAGAGTGGACTTTCTACACGTTTTTT
Organism: Lepus europaeus; assembly: GCF_033115175.1. Classification (NCBI taxonomy): domain Eukaryota; kingdom Metazoa; phylum Chordata; class Mammalia; order Lagomorpha; family Leporidae; genus Lepus; species Lepus europaeus. The sequence goes on along the minus strand of NC_084837.1, from coordinate 68,672,252 downwards.
TTCTTTTCTTTTCTTTTTTTTTGACAGGCAGAGTGGACAGTGAGAGGGAGAGACATAGAGAAAGGTCTTCCTTTGCCATTGGTTCACCCTCTAATGGCCGCCATGGCCAGCGCACCGCGCTGATCCCAAGGCAGGAGCCAAGTGCTTCTCCTGGTCTCCCATGGGGTGCAGGGCCCAAGCACTTGGGCCATCCTCCACTGCACTCCCGGGCCACAGCAGAGAGCTGGCCTGGAAGAGGGGCAACCGGGACAGAATCCGGTGCCCTGACTGGGACTAAAACCTGGTGTGCCGGCGCCGCAAGGCGGAGGATTAGCCTGTTGAGCTGCGATGCCGGCCACGTTTTTTTCTATTAATTTAACTTGGCCTAGATCAGACTTCCCTGTTACTTTCTGCTTCTATGAGACTGACTTTTCTGTATACCTCTTATAAATGGAATTATGAAGTCTTTGTCCTTGTAATGGGCTTATTTCACTTAGCATGCTGACACATGGTTGCATATGATAGTTTATTTTTTATAAGGCTGAATACTTTCTTCATGGCATGTATCTACCATATTTTCTTTATCCGTTCCTCTGTGGATGGATATTAATCTGTTCACCTCTTGGCTACCGTCTGTGTTAAGCAATGCATGTTGGGCATAGGGTCAACACTTCCCTTTCTCTCTCTAAGAATAAACTGGCAGCTTCCTAATAATAATTGTATTACCCTGTGTGTGGGTGTGTGTGGGTGTGGAGAACATTACAGATATTTCTACTGGGCTCATGAGCCTGGGTTCCGGGTCACCATGTAATTCATGGGTCTCTGCACTGGTTTCTGGATTTTTCACCAGTGGAATTGGTCTGTGTATTGCTGAGTTGATGTCTCTGGAGGGAAGCAGGGCTGGGGGCTTCTTAGTCCACCACCTTGTTGCAATCCTGGTGAGAATGTTTAATCTGTTCTCCATTGCAACTTTTGGAGAATAAATTATGGAGAGAGTTGGCCCTCTTGAAATATATGTTGGGTGAATTTGTATGTTTTATTCACTTACATTTAAAATTTTCATTATGAATAATAAGTCCTTAATCACTATTGAAAGTGGTTGAAGCACCAATTCATTACTTTTGGAAAAGGATTGGGAAAACAAGACCCAAGTATTTATCTATTTAGCCTTTTGTTTCTATTCATTCTGCATTTTGGGATAACCATTAAACATTAGGGAGAAAATTATTTAAGGAATTATTTCAGCTGATAAATGAAGAAAAATAATTAGGGAATTTACTATTCTTTGATGCTCACTAGCAAAATAATTTTTAAAGCAAGTTTCAGAATGAAAGCTAAACACATTAGGTGAATGGCTAGTGGAGACCTTTATTATAGAGAAATGTAGTTGACATTAATTTATCTGAATTAGATTTCTAAAACTCTAGGACCATTTTCAACTTAAAAGATTTTGATGTAATCATTTTCTCTTACTTTCCTTTATTCAGGTAATAATAATAACTGTTAACTGGTTGGTTTATGCTCTTTTGGGGAGAGAATACATAATTTTTGCTTTTTCTTTGAAGGTTTTCTCTACCACATCAGGGAACATTTTATCTTACATAAGTTCTAGTTATACCCTTCAATTTGAGTTTAAACTTTTCTGTTTGCCTTTTGCTGTTTATCAGAAATTTGTTTATTTTTAATTTAAAAAAGACTCAACTTCAATAATCAGTGAATTAACTCAGGGAACTAGCTTTGTCAGAAAAAAATGTTCTGGATGAATGTTATTCTGCTTTAATATCTCTAATATTTAATTCCTAAAAATAAAATAGAGACAATATGCTTGATTCCTAAGCATATGTAAGGAGTTAATTTACCAAAATAAGTAAACATTCTTAGAACACTTTTACATAATGAATTACTGTAAATTCTTAATATGGTATTATATATTTTGTTAAAGAATCCACCAGAAGTGTTACATTCTTCATATGATTGCATTTCACATTAAAGTCACTTATTACTATTCTTTTGTAATGTTTTAAAAAACCTATGTACTCCAAATTATAGAATACTGTTATCACAAATATAGGAATTCAATATTAATTTTAATATTTTATAGCAAATACATTTTATGTTAAAATTTTTCATCCAACTACCCATTAGAGCAGTTAAAATATCAATATTTACACTTATATGAAACTATGTACTATTTTTTCTTTCTTTTCCCAGAATGACATGGGAAAAATATCTCCCTCCTACTGTAAATGCCTTGCTTTATAATTATAGTTGCTTAAGCTCTTTCTCTCTCTCCCACCCCATTCTGTGATAAGTTTTAATTCTCTTTTTGACCATCACTGCACAACTCTTTTAGACATTCAGTCTCTAGACAACTTTGTTGACTATATGACCCACATTAATTCTTCTCTCCTAACAGTTTCTATCTTCTTTGAGGATTCATCTCTTATGACTATAAAACAGTCATAACTTCTTTAAAGAAGAATTTTAGGACTATTTTCAATGCATGGACTAAGAGCACACTGAGAGCACACATTCACAATAAAGATTCCAGTTAGAGGGTAACCATAAGCTAAAGATTCCAGTTAGTGAATAACCATATTAAGTTATTCTGGAAGTTTCCAGAATAACCACAGTTATGTTGAAGATAAATTTGATTATGGCTCATAGCAATTCGTGCATTTGGGATGAAAGGGACTTACAGTAGTCCACCTCTTCTCCCAAACCTAAACTGCAGTTTTACTTTAAGTCTCAGTTACCTGTGGTCAACCATGATCCAAAACATGAGTGGAAAATTCCAGAAATAAAGAGTCCATAAATTTTAAATTGTATGCTGTTCTGAGTAGCATAACGAAATCTTTCACCATTTTTCACAGATTGTGAATCATCCCTTTGTCCCTTGTGTCCAGGTCATAAATACTACCCATCCAGTAGTCACCTAACAGCCATGTCAGTTATCAGATTGACTGCAAAGGCATCACAGTGCTTGTGCCTAAATAAACCTTGTTTTACTTGATTATGGCTCCACAGTTGTTGCATATAGTGCTGGAAATGTTGTTAAAGCATTTTATAATTTTTATTATTTAATCTGTTACTATGGCTAGCTTATAAAATAAAGCTTTTCATATATAATGTATGTATTAAAAATAGAGTATAGCCATCGCCGCGGCTCAATAGGCTAATCCTCCGCCTAGCAGCTCCAGCACCCCGGCTTCTAGTCCCGGTCGGGGCACCAGATTCTGTCCTGGTTGCCCCTCTTCCAGGCCAGCTCTCTGCTGTGGCCCAGGAAGGGAGTGGAGGATGGCCCAAGTGCTTGGGCCCTGCACCCCCTAGGAGACCAGCATAAGTGCCTGGCTCCTGCCTTCGGATCAGCACGGTGCGCCGGCCGTGGTGGCCATTGGAGGGTGAACCAATGGAAAAGGAAGACCTTTCTATCTCTCTCTCTCTCTCTCTCTCTCTCATTGTCCACTCTGCCTGACAAAAAATAAATAAATAAATAAATAAAATAAAAACAGAGTATATATATGGCTTGATTTTTTTCTGTGATTTCAAGCACCCACTGAGAGTCTTGGAACATATCCTCCACAGATAAGGGCAGAGGACTACTATTTTCTGAAAGCAAATGAAACCTGACACAGGGTGGTGAAGTCCAAAAAAAGTCCTAATCCAAAGAATTTTGTGGAAGACATTGACTGATCTAAAAGGAATATTATATGAAGTAGTAAAATCTTGTATAATACTTGTTTAGAAAGCATACAATGAAGAAGCTTTCTAAATTTATGCATGGGTACTTTTTTTGTATAAGAAATATACAAAAATATTTGAGTAACTTAGATAAATTCTTTAAGTTTCAAAGTAAGGTAGAACAAAGAACCTTGTTTTTAGTTTTTCTGAGTTTTATCTCTTTCAATCGATCTTTTAACTGAGTAATTAGTTGATGCACTTTTATTTGTTACCCAAACTATGAAAATTCCCAATATTCTGCTCTATATTAATTTAGATTTTCTTCATTCCTTTAATCTTTCTCCGTCTCTAATCACACAATCCTTCACCAAGTTTGGTATTTTTAAGTTTCTCAACTTAGTTGCTGAGAACACTGAGAATTCTTTCTGTCTTTGCTATGTGTTCCTCTGATGCCAAACCCTGTGACTTACCTCTAGTGTTCTCATGGCCAAACTCTGAACAAAGTGAAGAGGCAATCAAGAGTGTGGAAGAAAATACTTGTGAACTATGCAACTGATAATGGATTAATATTCAGAATCCATAAAGAGCTCAAGAATCTCAACAACAAAATAAGCAATCCATTTGAGCAATAGGCAAAGGTTATGAGCAGGCATTTTTCAAAAGATGAAATACAAATGTCAACAGACACATGAAGAAATGGTCAGGATCACTAGGCATCATGGAAATGCAAATGAAAACCACACTGAGGTTTCACCTCACCCTAGTTAGAATGGCCACCATCCAAAATCAAAAAACAATAAATGCTGGTGAGGATGTGGTGAAAAATTTCCCTAATTCACTGCTAGTGGGAATATAGACCAATTTAACCATTATGGGAGATGGATTGGAGAATCCTCAGAGATATGAAAATATATCTTCCATATGACACAACCATCCCACTCCTGGAAATTTTCCCAAATGAAATGAAATTGGCATGTGAAAGAGTTGTGTTTACTCCCATGTTTATAACAGCTGAACTCACAATAGCTAAGATATAGAATCAACCCAGATGTTTATCAACTGATAACTGGATAAAGAAAATGCGGCATATGTACACTATGAAATACTACTCATCCATAAAAATAGAATGAAATTCTTTTTGTTTTTGACAGGCAGATTTAGACAGTGAGAGAGAGAGACAGAGAGAAAGGTCTTCCTTTTTCCGTTGGTTCACCCCCAAGTGGCAGCCCATTATGCTTAGTAAAATAAGCCAATTTCAAAAAGACACATACATGATTTGTGACAGTTTATATAGAATACAAAAATGTATAGGGATGTAATGGGCATTTTGGGATATGATTGTCCTCTTGAGCCCTTGTTTACACTCCTGTGGAACTGTGGTCTTCCTTCTTTGACTTGTTGAATATTATAATTAGAGGTGATTGGAGCTTGCAAATATACAGTGGATTAAAATTATGTGTTTACAAATCTGATGAAGATAGGAGAGAGAGGGAGGAAGATAGAGGGAAGCAGGGGAATGAGGAAAGTGTGGTTGTCTTCTTGAGGTTGTACCTATGGAATGCATGAAATTCATTCTCTTTATGTTAAAAAATTTTTAAACAGAAAAAGTTGCGTGGACTTTAAAAACTTTTTACACCAAAATAAACTAATGTCTAAATAAAAGAAACATTCTTTCATCTGCATCTGAGCATCCATTATCCATTCTTCAGGCTCCGTCTAATTTTTTCTCATGTATTTTCTCCTTCACTGAAGTCTTCTTAATCCCTTCAGTGCTTATGACCTCTCCCACAAAAAGCTCTACTTCCATGTATTCTCTGTGCTTATTATCTTAAAATAACTTTTCATTTGACTTTTTTAAGAATGTAAAAACTTTAAAAAATTATGTTTAAGATATAAAAGTTTCATGTAATTCATAAATACAGATCTAGAAACATAGTGATACTTCCCACCCTACCCTCTCTCCTGCCCATGCTCCAGCCCTTCTTGCTCCTCCCTCTCCTGTTCCAACTCTTAAATTTTCGCATAGATCTATTTTCAGGATACTTTATATTCACAAAGTTAACCCTGCAATAAGTACAGAGTTCAACAAATTGTATGAAGAATAAAAAAAAACATTCTTCCTCAACAGTAAGGACACGGCTGAAAAAAAAAAAAAGCACTGACTCTCAAAATGTCCATTTCACCACAATATATTTCATTTCAGGTACTCAATTAGTATAGTCCTGGCTATGATCTCTAATCTAGCTTCTTGTTAATGCACATTCTGCAAATTAGCAGTGATGACTCAAGTGGCTGGGTCCCTGTGTGTGTGACCTGGATTGAATTCCCTACTCCTTTAGTGTGTTTGTTTTGTTTAAATTTTATTTAAGGTAGAACAATTTCATGTGTTTCATAACAGATTTAGGAACATAGTGATACTTCTTACTCTACCCTCCCTCCCGCTCACATTCCCACCCTTCATCCTCCTCCCTCTCCTATTCCCACTCTTAATTTTTACAAAGATCTATTTTTCAATTAACTTTATACTCAAAAGATTAACCCCACATTACATAAAGGATTCAACAAACTGTATGAAGAAAAAAAGCACTGTTCCTCAACAGTAGAGAGAAGGGCTATAAACCATCATCAAATTTCAAAATGTCAATTTCACTCCCATACATTACATTTTAGGTACACTTTCAGTTACCACAGATCAGGGAAAAGTATGGTATCTGTCATTGGGATGTGCTTACTTCACTAAGTATAATGGTTTCCACTTGCATCCATTTTGTGGGAAATGGCAAGTTTTGTTTTTTTTTTAACAGTTTATATGTGTATATGCACCATAATTTCTTTATTTAATCTTTTATTTTTGATGAGAATAGTACTTTTATTTTATTTTTTGCATACAATTCTGATTTTTATTTATGGGCAGCACACAAAAGTCTCAAGCAGAAGAAAACCTTCAGGCAGCTCAGCTGGCAGACCTGTGTTCTTGACTTGCCCAGAGGTAGGCTACCAGGGACCACTTTTCTGCTTTGGGGACCCCGGGGCCACTGGCTGGGGCGGGCAGGATGCAGCAGACCTACAGAAGGAAGCTGACGATCCTCCTGCCAAGTCCCTACCGGCCCTTGCTAGGGACAGAGGCAGCTGCTGAGGTCCCAGCATTCTCAGGCTCGGCTGCTGGGACGTCTGGCACTACCAGGTTGCCACTGCTCCTGGGGCAGGGGCTGGAGGGAGTGGCCACAGGGACAGGTTCTGGTGCTGGGCTGGTACCAGGACTCCTCTCTCACAGCTGTCCAGCGAGAAGAGAGGCAAGCAGAGGGGTGGTGGCAGCAGTGGGATCAGGCTCTGGCTCTGACTCCAGCTTGGGCTCCTTGTAGCCATGAGGCGACAAGGGCTCACAGATGAGAAGGGCAGGTGCACTCTGGACCTCTCTCTGGACCACGTATGCAGGTGCGCCTCACACAACAGCAAGGCCACGGCCCAACGTGCACCCTGACCACAGGGCTGAACCTGTTCCAGGCTTCGCGAGTCCAACTGCAGGGACATGGGGTTGGGGCTGCCAGAGCCAGATGGCATCACGGATCCAGCGCCAGACAGCAGACCCAGGCCTGTCAGGTACTCCTGGGGTTCTGAATTCCCAGGAACCCCCAGGGACTGCACCAGGGTCACCTCCTTGCCCTCGGCTTCTTCCTATAAGGGGTTGAACCATCAGTGGTGGTGAGCCAGTTCCGCCATAGGCCTCTCACACGCGTCCAGGCTGAGCAGCGAGCTCGAGCTCCACTAGGGCTGGGCTGGGCACACATGGTGGCTCGGAACACCCCCCACCCCCCACCCCATGCAGTCCTACAGCTCCATCAGGTCCCTCCCGCTGAAGGGCATGGCCTCCGCCAACAAGGCGAAGAAGATCACGCCCAAACTCCAGATATCCCTGTGAAGGCATTGTAGGCCTCTAGCTGGAACACCTCCAGGGCACTGTACTCTGGGGTCCTGCAGAAGCCGCGCACCAGTGGCCACCGTCCATTTGACAGCTGAGCCCAAAGTCCGCCAGCTTGAAGTTCAAGTCCTAGTCCAGCAGCAGGTTCTCCAGCTTGAGGTTCCTGTGCACCATGCGTGGTGCATGGTAGTGGTCCACGGCCGCCAGGATCTGGTGGAACATGGCTGTGGCCTTGGGCTCCAGCAGACCACTCGGGCCCATTATGTGCTGATAGAGGTCTCTCCGGTCTGCCAGCTCCAACACCAGGCAGTGGTGATGGCCGATACATCACACCTCCAGCAGCTCAATGATGTGCTGGTGCCTCAGGGGCTGCATGATGCCAGCTTCTCTCTTTGCCCACCTGGCGTCAAAGGGGTTGCTCGGGTCTTCCTGGCTTGACCGCCGCTTGCCACTCACTGGATGCCTGACAGGCCAGAAACTGGATGTCGAAGCTGCCCCAGCTCAGGAGAGACAGGAATTGAAGTTCAGGCTGGGAGCTAGCTTCGTCCTTGAAGTCCTTAGGGCCTTCCATGCTGGTGTCCCTAACTATTCTCTTGGATCTACTCTCTTTAAGATTTCTGTCCACAAAGACTAACCAATGAGTTACCCTCACTACAATACCAAAGAAAGTAAAGATACAAAAAGGGGACTACCTGCTGATCTCACTATAGTACCACACCAGCTACACTATTTATTTTAATATGTATATATCTCATAAATACATTAGGAATATAGTAATTTTTCCTACCACACCCACCCTCTTGCCCACTTCCCCCCTTCTCCTCCCTCTCCTGTTTAATCTAGGAAAGAAAAAGGAACAGGAAGAGAGAAAAACAAGAAAGGAAGGAATAAAAATGACTCAGAGAACCATTCCTCAACAGTCTGGATAAGGGCTGTTCTCTGTTATTGCTTCTTGAAAGTGATTACACTTTTTTATCTTTCTCTTTTCCCTTCCTTCCTCCCCCTTCTTTCCTTTTAGAAACTTAATTTTCTTCAAAGAAGAATCCAAGTATGATTCATCTTTTGTGAGCTCTTAAAAATAACTATAGCTTATGAGACATCAAACTATTCTCCATTTAGCACACTAAATGGAACCGAATCGTGAGAACAAGTTTTACTATTAAGTCTCATTAAACAACTCTTTGGGGCAGAGGTCCTGCATGGGAAGTTAGTGCACAGTGACTCTTGTTTATTTAACAAGTAACGCTCTTATGTATCACATCAGTGATCATACAAGGCTCTTAACATGAGCTGCCTCAGGGATGGAAGCCTTTTGGAGCCATAGCTCAACAAGTCCATAAGCAAAGTAGAAGTTCTCTCCTCTCTTCAGAGAAAAGAACATCCTTCTTTGGTGGCTACTTCCTTCCACTGGGGTCTTATCCACAGGGCTCCTTGTTGAAGGGACTACTCGTTCCAGGGATTAATTTTAGCTCTTTTGTCAATGATAAATGGATTGTAGATGTGTGGGTTGATTTCTAGTGTTTTTATTCAGTTCCATTGGTCTATCCATCTGTTTATATACCAGTACTAGGTGTTTTGATTATAACTGCCCTCTAGTATGTCTTGCAATTTGGTATTGTGATGCCTCCAGCTTTGTTTTTGCTGTATAAGATTGCTTTATGTGTTTCCTGATGAAATTCAACATAATTTTTCTATATATGAGAAGAATGTCTTTGGTATTTTGATTGGTATCATTTGAATCTATAAATCGCTTTCAGTAGCGTACACTAGATTCTTCTAATCCGTGAATATGGAAGATTTTTCATTTGTTTTTGGTATTTTCTTCTATTTCTTTCTTTAATGTCTTGTAATTCTCATTGTAGAGATCTTTGTCATCCTTGGTTAAATTTATCCCAAGGTATTTGATATTTTTGATAGCTATTATAAATGGGATTGATCTTAGAAGTTCTGTCTCAGCTGTGACATTGTTTACATATACAAAGGCTGTTTATTTTTATTTTTGTGTGTTGATTTTATATCCTGCTACCTTTCCAAATTCTTTTATGGGTTTCAGTAGTTTCCTAGTGGAATGTTTTGGATTTCCTATGGATAGGATCATGTCATCTGCAAATAGCAATAATTTGACTTCCTTTTTCCCAATTTGTATCCCTTTGATTTCTCTTTCTTGTCTAATGGCTCTGGCTAGAACTTCCAGGACTATATTGAAAAGCAGTTGTGAGCACTATACTAAAAAGCGCACCCTTGTCTGGTTCTGGATCTCAGTCAGATTGCTTCCAACACTTCCCCATTCAACAGGATGCTGGTCATGGGTTTGTCATAAATTGCTTTGATTGTATTGAGAAATATTCCTTCTATTGCCAATTTTCTTAAAGTTTTCATCATGAAAGGGTGTTGCATTTTGTCAAATGGTTTCTCTGCATCTATTGAGATAATCATATGGTTCTTATTCTTCAACTTGTTAATGTGATGTATTACATTGATTTGTGAATGTTGAACCATCCCTGCATACCAGGAATAAATCCCACTTGTTCCTGGTGGATGATCCTTGCTAGTATTTTGTTGAGGATTTTTGTGTCTACATTCATCAAAGAAATTGGTCTGTAGTTCTCTTTCTCTGTTGTATCTTTTTCAGGTTTAGGAATTAAGGTGATGCTGGATCCATAAAAAGAAATTGGGAGAATTCCTTCCCTGTTGATGTTTTGAATAGCTTGAGTAGAATTGGAGTTAGTTCTTCTTTAAATGTCTGGAAGAATTCAGCAGTGAAGCCATCCTATCCTGGGCTTTTCTGTGTTGGGAGGGTCCTTATTGCTGATTCAAGTTCTGCCTTGATTATTAGTCAATGGTAAGAGTGAGGAACCTTGTATGGTTCTGGATCTTAGTGGGAATGCTTCCAGCTTTTCCCATTCAATAGGACGTTAGCCGTGGGTTTTCTGTAAATTGCCTTGATTGTGTTGAGGAATGTTCCTGCTATACCCAATTTTCTCAAGGTTTTTTTTGTTGAGGATTTCGGCATGTATATGTTTCAGGGATATTGATTTATAGTTCTCTTTCTTTATTGTATTTTTTATAGCTTTGCAATTCAGTTAATACTGTCTTCCTATAAGGAGTTTGGGAGGATTTCATCCCTTTTAATTGTTTTGAATAGTTTGAGAAGAATTGGAATTAGTTCTTCTTTAAATTTGTGCCAGAATTCAGCATTGAAGCCATCTAGTCCTGAGTTTGATTTGTTGGGAGGGTTTTTATTAATGATTCAGTTTCCTTCTTAGTTATTGTCTGTTTAGGCTTTCTGTCTTCCTGTCTCATTTTTGGTAGATTTTACGTGTCCAGGGATCTTTCCATTTCTTCTAGCTTTCCCAATTTGTCAGCAATACGGTTGTATGTAGTAATTCCTGATGATTTTTTTAAATTATTTCTATGTATGTGTGTTGTTACATTTCCTTTTTCTTCTCTGATTTTATTGATTTGGGTCCTCTCCCTCTTTTTTTTTGTTGTTGTTAGTTGGGCCAGTGGTGTTATAATTTTATTTTTTTCCAAAAAACAACTTTTCATTTCACTTACCTTTTTGTTTTTGTTTTAGTATCTTTTGGTTTCTTTTTTATTCTCTATTTATTTCCTCCTACTATTTTGAGGGTTGGTTGTTGCTTTTGTAGGTCTTTGAGATACATTGATAGTTCATTTATTTGATTCCTTGCCAACTTCTTGATGTAGGCATCAATTGTTACAAACTTCCCTCTTATCACTGCTTTTGCTGTATCCCATAAGTTTTGATATAATGTACTGTTGTCTTCATTTGTTTAAAGAAATATCTTTATTTCTTTTGATTTCTTCTATGATTATTCATTCATGAACATTCTGTTCAGTCTCCATCTGTTTGCATATGTTTTAGAGATTCTTGAGTTGTTGATTTCCAGCTTCAATCCATTGAGGTCAGAGAAGATGCATGGTATGTTTTCAACTTTTTTGAATTTGCTGAGATTTGCTTCACAGCTTAGCATATGGTCTATTCTAGAGGAAGTTCTATGCACTGATGAGAAGAATGTGTATTCTGCAACTGTGGGATATAAAGTTCTGTAGATATTAATTAGGTTTTTTTCTTTGTTGATTTTCTGTCTAGTTGATCTGTCCATTGATGAAAGTAAGGTATTGATGAAGCCTATTACTATTGTGTTAGAGCCTGTCTCTCCTCTTAGATCCATTCACATTTCTTTTAAATAGCCAAGCACTTTGTAATTGGGTGCATACACATTTATTTTAGTCACATCTTTCTGTTGAAGTGATCCCTTAATCATTATATAGTGCTTGATCTCTTTTAAATTTTTTGGTGTTAAAGTCTACTTTGATATTAGGATGGCTACATAAGCTCTTTTTTGGTTTCTGTTAACATGGAATACTATTTTACATCTTTTCACTTTCAGTCTGTCTATGTGTTTCTTTTTTGGTGATATGTTGCAAATAGATCGTTTTTGTTTTTTAATCCATTTTGCCAACCTGTATTTTTTTAACTGAGAGTTGAGGCTATTTACATTCAAGGTGGCTATTGCTAAGTAACAACTTGGCCTGCTATTTTTTTATAAGTATTCCTATTGTTTACTTTGGATTTCTTTTGTACTTTGGGAGTTTTTCTACCTTCACATTCTGTTCTAATGATGACCATGTTTCTGTGTGTGGCCTATCCTTAACCATGTTTTATAAGGTTGGACGAGTTTGCTATTTGCTCTGGAAGGTCTTTATTCACCTTCATTCATAAATAAGAGCTTTCCAAGATATAGTATTCTGGGTTGACTGTTGTTTTTCTTAAGTCTTGGAATATATTTCATCATTCTCTTCTAACCTGTCATGTTCTTATTGAGAAGTCATATGTGAGTCTAATTGGAGAGCCTCTGAATGTAATCTGGCATTTCTCTTGTGCACGACTTAGAATCTTTATTTTTTACTGTGGAAAGTTTGTCTACAGTGTGTTGTGGTGAAGATCTTTTCTGGTCATGTCTTTTTGTTATTATATGAGCTTCCTGTACTTGAGCGTCTCTTTCTCCAAATTGGAGGAGTTTTCTGTAATTATTTCACTGAAAGACCTTCTTCTTCTTCTTTCTTTTTTTTAAAAAGATTTTATTTATTTGAGAGACAGAGTTACAGACAGTGGAGGGAGAGACAGAGAGAAAGGTCTTCCTTCTGTTGGTTCACTCCCCAAATGGCCACAACTGCCAGAGCTGTGCTGATCTGAAGCCAGGAGGCAGGTGCTTCTTCCCAGTCTCCTACATGGGTGCAGGGGCCCAAGCACTTGGTCCATCCTCTGCTGCTTTCCCAGGCCATAGTGGAGAGCTGGATTGGAAGAGGAGCATCCGGGACTAGAACCAGCGCCCAGTGGGATGCTGCCACCTCAAGTGGAAGATTAACCTACTGCGCCATGGCACTGGCCCCTCAATGAAAGGCCTTCTAATCCATCCTCTCTTCCCATGCCTTCAGGAACTCCTAAGACCCATATGTTGGGTCATTTGATAGTATCCCATAAATCTCCAATGCTGTTTGTTTGTTTGTTTGTTTGTTTCTAATTTCTTCTTGTTTTTGATCTGACTGTAAAATATCCAGAGGTTTGTTTGTTTCTTTTCTTTTCTTTTTTCTTTTTTTTTTTGACAGGCAGAGTTAGACAGTGAGAGAGAGAGAGAAAGAGACAGAGAGAAAGGTCTTCTTTCTGTTGGTTCACCCCCTAAATGGCTGCTATGGCCAGCGCACTGCACCGATCCAAAGCCAGGAGCCAGGTGCTTCCTTCTGGTCTCCCATGCAGGTGCAGGGCCCAAAGCACTTGGGCCATCCTCCACTGCCTTCCCGGGCCGCAGCAGAGAGCTGGACTGGAAGGGGAGCAACCGGGACAGAATCTGGTGCCCCAACCAAGACTAGAACCCGGGGTGTCGGCACCGCATGCGGAGGATTAGCCTAGTGAGCCGCGGCACCGGCCCAGAGGTTTGTTTCTAATTTGGGTATTCATTCTTCTGCCTCACTGGTTCTGTTCTTAAGGCTTTCCACCATATTTTTTTATTCTATCAATTCTTTATTTCTAATATTTCATTTTGTTTCTTTTTACAATCTCAATTTCATGGGAAATTTTTACATTCATGTTATGTATGGATTTGTTTCTGTTACTTTTAAGTAATGCTACAATCAATTTTTTGAGTTCTGTTTCTGGCATTTCTTTAATTTCTTCATCTTCACATTCTAGTATTGAAGTGTTGTTGTGTTACTTTGGGGTCATTTGTTGTCTTCCTTATTCTTATTTTTGAATTTCTGCATTTATCTTAATGCATTTGTGGAGATACTTATTTTTTTTCCCCTGTGATGGCTTTAATCTCTGGACTTTGCCTCTGTGTAGTGTGTGCTTGTTCAGTGAATACCTTAGAGGCATGTGCTACCTGTGCCCAGGGAACTCTGTTCAGTGCTTTTTCCCATTTTTTTGATTTGACTGAAAATTTTCCAATGATTTGTCTTCTAGCCTGGGTATTCTTTCTTCTGCCTCACTAAGTTTGTTGCTAAAGCTTTCCACCACACATTTAATATGATCAATTGAAATTTTCATTTCTAATATTTCATTTCGTTTCTCTTTAAAATCTCAATTTCATGGGAAAATTTTTCATTCATGTCATGTATAGATTTCTTTAATTCATAGATTTGCTACTGAGTAATCCTATGATCATTCTTTTGAATTATGTTTCTGGCATTGCATAGATCTCTTCATATTCATGTTCTAATATTGAAGTTTGTTGTGTTCCTTTGGGGATAACATGTTGTCTTCCTTATTTTGTTCCTTTAGTTTCTGCATTTATTTTCAGGGATTTGTGGAGATACTTACTTTTTTCTTCTGGTGGTTTTTATTTATGGACTGTGCTTCTGTAGCATAGTGGAATGTTTACACTTCCAATGAATACCCAAAGGTGCGTGTTGGTTGTGGCCAGGGAATTCTGGTCAGTGTTCCAGGTTGGGGTGAGAATCCAGGGTAATCTGCAAGTTGGACATGGTAGATCTCTTCCTGTTAACAGAAGAGGCAGAATGGTCACCTCTGTTATGGTCACACCCTCACCTCCTCACTTCCAAGGTGATCATTGCCCAGGTAGTAGCCCTCAGTGGGGATAATACTCATCTACGCTGCCACATGAACCACACAAAGGATCTGTACAGCCCTCACTTTGAGTATGGATTCCACTGTAGTGACCCACCCAAGGCAGTCAGGGAGCTCTGAGCATGTGGAGGCATACACGGTGATTGCCCGGAGACCCTGCTGCTCCTGCCCCATCTCATGCCATCAGAGTACCCGCAGTCTCAGCACACAAGGATACCACAGTACCAAGGTCCAGATGATCCAGTCTGCCCCATTAGCCTGTCTGGTCCACAGAGAGACAAATGTTCTGAGAACCAGCTGCCTGAGGTGCTCTTCTTAGGTGGTTTGAGCCCTGGAGCCTGTGGTGTGTTGGGAGGCCAGGGGCGGTTCACAGTGTTATGTGGGTGCCCAGCTCCCTGTCAATCCTCCCAGCCCGATTCAAAGTCAGTAGAGAATGAGGATTTTCCCCTGTGCTAGAATATCTGGGCCATACTTATACACATGAGCCTCTGACCAAATGTTGCCTTCTCCTCACTGGTTTTGCTGGGGCTGCAGCTGCCAGAACTGCTGAGAAAATGATGTCCTGTCTCAGATCATTGTCTGTATGTGCACAAGTGCTTCTGCAGCTGCTGCGTGTGCCCACGATGTCACCTGCCCTCTCTCAGGTGGTTGCCAGCCTCCATTGTGGGGCAGTAGGGTGAGCAAAATGTGCCCCTACATGTCCCCCCTTTTTGTTTAACTGGCTCTGTGGGTACCGTCTTCCCCTTAGAGCTCCAGGTTGGACTTATACCATGCTCTCCCTTGGGCTATATTAGCAGTGGCAAGGGTTTCTGTGGTCTACTCACCTCAGTCTCCATAGCTGGCATTTTCTCAGACTCTCAGCTGCTAGAATTGTGTGTTGTATCTGTGTTCATGCTACGCATCCACACCTTGCACACAGATCCAGTTTTCCTCTTCCATAGAATTTTCATTATGGGTTTCTCTCTAACTCTCCCCCGAGAATGTATTTCCTACATTTTTTTTTTTTTTTTACAACTTATCCCTAGGGTAGTTCAGTATGCTGTTCCCCAGTATCTTGGAATTCTTCCCAGAATGCTCTACTTTGATTCTAAGATCATAGTCAATAAACAAGAGACAGAGTGCTGACATCATCCTTTATTTTTCCTATTTCACCCATAGCAGTGAATTCCCCTTATATCTTGCTGGCTAATAAATGGAAGTTTATTCTCATATGTCTCAAGACCAGTGACTTCAACTTCAATACTCTTATACAAAATTAGGAAACTAAAACATACAATAACTACTGAAAGCTATGATCTCCCTTATTTGTCTCCCTCTCTCTCTGCTCAAAGTATGGCTATTTTTTAAGGAAATAGGAAGACTATGCTTTGAAACATTGTGGTCAGCTCAAAAGAATAGAGCAAGAGGTACATCATGAGGGGATTTTTCAAGGAAATCATCCACTCAAATGATGATGCCATGGTACAGTTGGGAATTATCACCCATGATTTTAGATCTCACTATAAAATTTATTGCAATGCTCTTGATCATAGACAGATACCAAAAACAACCATAATCTAGTCATAGCCAGGAAGAGACATGGAAACTAAAATAAATAAAACACTAGAAGTAAACAGTCTAACAGGGAGAGGAAAATGGTATTAATGTCATCACAGAGGAAAAATAAGATTATAACAGGATAAGATATGTTATAAAATTTTAAGAGCATGATAAAATTTTTGAAATTAATACAGGAACATATAACCTAATAGAAGATTTGGAACATAAAGCTGATTTGATCTCCTGGAAAAATGAGTTAAAATGAGTTGGAAGTTAGAAGAGACAAGTTTATTAAACTAATGGATCAGTCCCTTAAGGCCAGCAACAAAATATAGACATTCCAGATAAAAATAAACAAAAAACCCATGTGGATGTTATTCATAAGTAATTTTTGAAATGGATAAGAACTAAAGTGCATGAATTTCAGATTGATCCTAAAGAATTTAGCATGGTGGATGAAAATAAACCCATAGCAGCACTAAGGACAATCTTGAAAAGTTCAGCATACTGAATATATTTCACACTTTCAGAGAAGAGAAACAACACGGTCACTAAAAGACAATGAAGTGAAACTTTATAAATTGTAAGATAAAATTATTTCCAATGCATAAAATGCCTAAACAAACTATCAGATGTGAGAGAACAATAAAAAAGTTTTTTCAAAAATGCAAGTTCCCAAATCTGTACATTCAATATACCATACCTCAGGAATCTACTACAGAATGTTCCTTTAAGTGAGGATAAATTAAGGCAAAATATAACAAAAGGAAGGTCTTCTAACAGTCCCTGGAAAATATGTATTAAGAAAACACCATGCATGGGTTTCAAAATTGTTTGGCACCACAAATTTTAATTCTGTTTTCTCATAAGTGTTTTGATATATCTTAAAATAGAGAATATCAGGTTTGTCAGATATACAGCATATGTATATGGCAACCTGTGTAAATCAGACCAGACTAGGAAATATTATTGAAAAAGAAAATCTGATAAAACACCTAATGCTTCTGAAGGTATTGAAAAATTTATTTGACAACTGGGATACAGTTTGGAGTTGATACATAACTCACACATAGAAACCAAAGAAAACAAAAATAAGAGAATTGCCAATTCAAGAGGAAAAATAAGAGTAGACATTAGTGGTTAAGATAGAGGTTAAAATCCCTGCTATCCATATCACAGTGCCTGGATTCAATTCCTAGCTTTGGCTTCCAATGCCAACATCATGCTAATGTGCACCCTGGGAGGCAGCAGGTCCTGACGCCAGAAGTTGGGTCCCTAGTACTCATGTGGTTTTTTGATCCATGGCCCTCACCCATCTGTAGCCACTGTAGGAATTTGAGGGACTTTGAGAGCTCTGTCTCTTTCACTGCTTCTTTGTGTCTGGAGTAAAACTTAAAAAAAATTGGTTTTAAAACAGAAAATATGTTGTATAGAAAAGGAATGCCGACATTCATGCTTTGTGGGTCAGCTGTAAGTAGCATTAACCCAGTCATAATAGTTTGAACAATATTGATCCAAAGTTAAGATATAGCTATAGAGAAGTTGGGAAGGAGAGATAAATATTTAGCTGTCATAGTGGTAAATCAATAGGAAATATTCCATGATAAACAATGGTGAGGTTTCAGTCTCAGACTGATATTTGGAAATATACAAGTAAAACGCAAATAAATAATAAATTAACTGAAAGTCTTTTCTGAATAGGGGCAAATGGGAGGGAATGGTGGGAAGTTGCTGTGTAACAGAATAAGTTTTGAAGAACTATTTGATTTTTAACGTGGGCATGTATAACCTTTTAACATGTAAAACAAAACCCAAGAGAAGCAAAGGAAGCATGTTACTCAAGAAACAGAGTAAATTTATCCAGGACCTATGGCTTCCACAATGGGCATTTAGGGCATGTTTTTCAGTGTAACTCTTGAATAAAGAAAGGACTACTTTACATTCAGAAATTTAAAATTATTTTAAAATAGATCAGATTGAAATATATAAAGCATATTTTAAAACTTTAGAGTTTAAATTATCAACTTTATTCTATTTCTAAACCTAGTACAATTAAAATCATTTTTGGGGGGACTTTGATTAATGCTTGCTTCCATTTACAACTTAGTTAATTAAACTCCCTTAAAGACATTAAATTGCATTTATAAATTTAATATGTTCAATTATCTTTGTGAACACTTTAATTATCTCACTAACAAACAAAACCTTCAAGAGTTCTTAAACAATCCTTATAAAGCTAATAAATTAAACTTATAAAATCATGAATCGATTTCTAATGCTGGACAACTACAGGTAGCTTAGCAAAATTTCTTACATTCTTCAGCTCAAAGGTACAGTTACTGAACTACTGAGTTACACATGTAAAACTGGAATCTAAAGTGCTGATCTATAAATAATTAAATGCTAATACTGTGAATAAATATAACATCTCTTAGATATGAATATTTCAGTGGTGACATATGTCATCATTTTTATACTTGTTTTTTCAAAGTCTTCCAAAGATAAAAAGAGGGAAAGACCATAAAGACAATCATGTACTCTTAAATGAAAAGCGTTATCAACCCCAGTGAGCTGAAGGTGCTTCCTCAGGTTGTCTATGTGCCCGATATTTTGATCAGAAATTAGATATGGTGCTGAAGATACTTTGGGTGATTTCTTATTTTTTTTTATTATTTCTCACTAATGTGATAGACAATTTGAGAGTTCTATACAGTTTTGAAAAAAAAAAAAAAAAGAACTCTATGACCCTGAAAGCAGGTGATCGTGTAATGCATGTTTCCTCGATTCTCATTTCCTGAATATTTGGCATGATTTTAATATCTAACCTCCCTCCTACCGTGTATAGTCATAAATTTTCTAGATATTTAAGTAACATGCCAATGGATTTTTCATTTCATGACTATATCCAGCTGCTCTGTGGTCATGGTTCTCAAGGTTAGATTAACAACTATAGCAAAGCAGACCTTTTACTGGCTGCGCAAAGTGATATTCCCACAGATTAGTGAGTTGCTGAATATTAGTGAGTCGCAAAATATTGAAGTAGACATAAACTGATGCTGCCTGCTGACATAATGTACTCTTCCTTCATCATCTTACAAGCTCAGACAAAGCAAGCCTCAAAGATACTGAAAAAGATTCCACTGTGTCCCTGTAAAATACATTATGTTTTAACTGGACAAAAACAACAGGGATATGACAATGAAAGATAGAGTCAAATACATACCACAGTAATTACCACTGAGTCACAGAGCTAACAAAAATTTGGAGTGTACACTTTCATTAAATCAAAACAAGCACCTCTTTTGTTCCTTAAAAAAAAAAAAAAGGGACACTTCTGATAAAGTGTTCTAAAAAAAGGTATGATAGGGATGACAGAAGATTTAAGGTAAATCTATGAAAAATTAGCTTAGGACAGTCTGTAAGAGAAGATACATATCTTTAATCTCAGAAATATTTATCAGGCATAGCGAAAAATAACAGGTATTTTCAAAATTTAGTCACAAAAATGGAATGTAAGCAGGAAAAAGTGAAGGAAAACGTGGTGAAAGCAATGAGTAAATAACAAGGCGAGAATAACATTTGTAGTTATCTGAAGAGACAAAGCTGACCCAATATGTTGCCTTATGTATTTTATCTAGTTTTATAATTTTATTTTTTAAATTTTTTATTTTTATTTTTATTTTGACAGGTTGAGTTAGACAGTGAGAGAGAGAGAGACAGAGAGAAAGGTCTTCCTTCTGTTGGTTCACCCCCAAAATGGCCGCTGTGGCTGGCACACTACACCGATCCAATGCCAGAAGCCAGGTGCTTCTCCTGGTCTCCCATGCGGGTGCAGGGCCCAAGCACTTGGGCCATCCTCCACTGCCTTCCTGGGCCACAGCAGAGAGCTGGACTGGAAGAGGAGCAGTCAGGACTAGAACCTGGTGCCCCGACCGGGACTAGAACCCAGGGTGCCGGTGCTGCAGGCAGAGGATTAGCCTAGTGAGCTGCGGTGCCAGCCTATAATTTTATTTTTATGGCTGGAGAGTTAGTTTGGCAAGTTACTTTACCATGTCAGCCAATGTAATTCCGCAAACTCATATTCTTTATTTCTTATATTTTTAGGCAATGATATTTCATTATCTATTTTATATTATATATTACTTAGTGAATTATGCGGTAAATCAAAACAATATTAACAAATATTTAAAATATTAACACTAATTTTTAAAATATTGAAGAAATTCATGATTTCAAAATAGTATGATATAGTAGAAAGTAAACTTGAGAACTGATTCTTTGTGAAAAGTAAAAACAATATATAAGGGGTCCAGTGTTGTGGACCCCTTATAGTAGTGGTGTAGTAGGCCAAGACTCCACCTGTGGCACTGGCACCTCATATGGGCACTGGTTCGTGTCCAGGATGCTCTTCTTCTGATGCAGCTCCCTGCCAGGGCCTGGGAAAGCAGTCAAAGCTGCCCCAAGTGCTTGGGACTCTGAACCCATGTGGGAAATCAAGAAGAAGCTCCTGGCTCCTGGCTTTGGATTAGACCAGCTCTGGCTGTTGCAGCCATTTGGGGAGTTAGCCAGCAAATGGAAGACCTTTTTCTGTTTCTCTCTCTCATCTGTCACTCTACCTCTCAAAGAAATAAATAAAATCTTAAAAAATTTAAAACATATGTAAACATAACAGTAAAAACAATTATAATAGTAAAATAATTCTCTAGAGTCTCAGTCCTGAAAAAGAATTAAAGTATAAATAGTAAATTATAGAGGAATGGAAATATATCATGGATATTGATCACATTCACTAATTACATAAGATTTTCTTAACTTCATGCAAATATATTGATAAACTTCAGTGATAAAGTTTTTCCCCTATAGGAAAATATGAATGAGCAAAACAAATAAAAGATTTAGAAATTTTTAATATCTTATTCAATATTATTAATAAAGAATATAGAAGGTATAAAAATATTAATGTTCTCAAAATCAGACAAATCTGCAGGCATGGGCATTTCCAGGTAGAATTTTATCAAGGTACAAAAATACAGATAACCCATTGCTATTTAAAGTGTTCCACTTCCAGGCTCAGCTATGACAAAGTAATATATACAAAGCCATCTCACCTGGCAACACAAATTATGAAAGCGGGAGATAATTAATTAAAAATATGTAGCTATGGAAAATCAACAGACATCAATTAAAACATGTAGAACTTGAGTCTCTAAATTCCTGGAAACACATAGTGCTGACTCCAACATTCTCCACCATGATTCATTGTGAGACTTGCTGAGCAGATGGCCAAGAAAAAAATTGGTAGCTTGGAAATTTCGGAAATTTCATAGGTCTAGTCAGACAAAACTTTGAATTCATGACTACCAAGGAGACCAGGCTTACGGCAGCAGTAGAAGGGAAGTCACTGTGACCTTCCACGTGGCTTCTGCCTGAAAACTTTTTCTGATTCCTTAGTTGCAGAAGGTGAGAGATGGCAGCTGAGCGTAACATGGGAAGAAAATTAAGTCTTAACGAAATAAAATGATATTTGAACACCATGGATATGTATACTTATTTTTAAAGGAGATCTAATAAATAACAAAACACAACCTTTCTAAATTCATGAAAATGCATTTCTGTCCAAATATATATATATATATATATATATATATATATATATATATATATATAAATGCTCACAGGTGTTTCCATGCTGAACTAAGGGAAGCTTATTATAAAGCCCATATGAGAAAAATGAATAAGCAAGACAACTTCAGTCAAATCTTCACTTTAGTGTAAGAGTTATCTCTGGAAATGAAAACATGACCCCATTACTTTTCTGTCAATCTCCTAAGACCTTCCAGTGATACACAATTTGACATAAGATGAAATCTAAACTCATGTACATGCATTACAAATGCCCAGCTATTTCACTCTCTTGTCTTGGCCTTTATCCACTTTTCTTTGCAAATCCTTTCCAGAATGAATACTTTGAATATTTCTTTTATAATGTCCTTGTCCACTTTACCATTTCTGTGTAGCATTTGGGATTTCATTTCTTCTGTTTTTTATTTATTTGAAAGAGTTACACACACACACACACACACAGAGAGAGAGAGAGAGAGAGAGATTTCTTTCATTCGCTGGTTCACTCCCCATTTGGCCGCAATGATTGGAGCTGCACCGATCTGAAACCAGGAGCTTCTTCCAGATCTCCCACATGGGTGCAGGGGCCCAAGGGCTTGGACCATCTTCTACTGCTTTCCCAGGCCATAGCAGAGAGCTGTATGGGAAGTGGAGCAGCCAGGACTCAAACTGGCACCCATATGGGAGGCAGGCGCTGCAGGCGCTGCAGGCAGAGGCTTTATTCACTATGTCACAGGCTGGCCCTTCTTCTTGTTTTTAATACACTATCTTTACCTTTGTTTATATATAGTTGTTGGATTATTGTAATATACTCTAATGTCTCTCCTGTTACAGTAATACCTCATTGTTTTTTGCATCCAGATAACTTACATACAGATAACATTTATTGGTTCCTGAATGTAAGAGATTCCTGTGTGTGCTGATGCCTGCTGCATAGTTTATATGGATAGGTGGTATTAATGTTGAGTAAAATAACAGTTTTCCCAGAATCATTTGACATATTTTACTTAGCTAAAGTACTACCATTAAGGCAATAATTAAGTAGCACCAACTTTTGTGGCCTCAAACAGCCCTTATACTATTAGAAGCCCTTATAGTATTAAATGATTGTATCACAGTCAATTCACAATTTTATCGTTAACATTTACATATAGCATATCCAACAGTGGGATTCTTCTATGTTTTTCTTTTTTTTTTCTACAGTGGATAATTCATCTACAAATAGAAATCCTTGGTCCATTACATTAGTTTTAGTTTCTGTTGATTCCATGAGGAGTACATTGAATTCAAATCCCAGTGTCGTGATATCTCATGATTCATGTGTTCCTGAAGCAATGGAAAATTTCAGAGACACAGAAATTCCAGATAGAAGACCAAATGAAGTAGTAACATCCACAACAATGCTATGAGCTGGATTGTGTTCTCCAAACAGCCAACGTGATGGTGTTTATATATGTGGCCTTGGGGAGATAGATGAAGACATGAAGATGGGGTCCTCCTGCAATTGATTCCCTTGTAAGTTAGATGGTACATGTGAGGATACATGTGAGGATACAGAAAATGTGGCTCTCTTCTTCTGGAGTCCTTATCAGAAGCCATGCTCAGCCTCCAGAACTGTGAGAAAATAAATTTCTGTTGTTTACGTCATACAGTCTATGGTCTGAGCTAAGACAGTGACAGGAAACCCAACAATTGCCATTCACCAAATGCCCAAATTCCAACAATATTAAAGAATTAACCTCCCAAAAGGTAAGTTAAAGCACAAAGAAATAAAGGAAGTATAAATAAAATTTCAAAATAGAAATGGAGCTATATTGAATCGTTAAAAAATAGTTAAAATAAAAAGGAAGAGAATAGAAGTGGAGACAATCATAGAAATACATCCAAAGACAATTATTAGTTATGTTCTAAAATGCATTAAAGTTCTCAGTGCATCACCATTCATAAATTTAAAAATTTGTGAGCCATAATTGAAATATGGCTCTAATGATCATGATACAGTTATATCTTTTAAGACAACATAGTTTTTGAAAGTTTATGAAGCATTTTTGGTAAATTAGGAAAACCCAATGTATCAATTTAGAACTCTTAAATTATATGTTAAAATTTCAACTATTTTTCAAAGTGGCATAGTAAAAACTAAAAGTAAATGTAACAAGCTGTTAGGTGAATTTCATTTTACAGTATCTCAAAATAATGAAAGAAGCTTTTGGAATACTACTTAGATTTTTTCCACATAAATAACTTCAAAATTTCAGTCTATAAACTGTTGACTTTCAACTAGGCATTGTGGCTCTGTGACTATTCAGTGGGGGATATGTAAGGTAGCCTTATATCTCCATTAGTCATTGTCATCCTGGCATAATAATAATATGCCACTTTCATAGATTTCCTTGTTTGGATAATAAATTATATAGTTATTCAAAATATGAAAATCTAATTTTTTCTTATTTTCCATTGATAGACCACACAGTTCTGGATAAATCACCTATTCTTGGAAGAATTTGATCCACACTATAAAATAGAAATAATGTCTCTTCTAGTTAACTTCATATGAATGCTGCAAAGATTAATGAGGAGATTCTTGGAAAGTACTCTGAGATCCTTAGAGAAAATGCTATGATATTGTCGCTACTATATTTATTTACCAGCTTGCTGAGTGGGAAGTCAAGGGAAATCAAGATGATGTGAGTGTCAGCAATGAAATCAAATCAGTCATGCACCTGTGGCCTCACACTCTATGAAAGTGCCCCAGAATACAGAATCTAGTGAATCTAAAACTCCTCCAAACATACATGTTATTAGAGACACACAGGCTAAATTTTGATTCTATATAAGCCGTTCAACTAGGAAATGTTAGTAACTAGTAACTGTATTGAACTTCCCTTTCTGGGTTAAAACGTTATACTCCATCAAATACTAACCATATGGAATGTTTGGAAACTGAACAAAAGCTGTTTATTAAGCTTGAAAGGGACAGATCTGAGCCAGCCAGCATTCCATAACCTGGCACCAGCCCTCTTAAACAAACTTATTATTTTAGAGACCAATTAAGTTCTTTAGAAATACAGTGGAAGGGCCACATGATCACAAAATGTTTTCAGCTCTTTATAAATTGGGTGCCTTGGTCTGGCACTAAAAGATCCCTCATGAAATTCTTACAAATCAAAATCAAAATCAATACATCAATCCTGTTCCCAGGCAACAAAGAAGCAGATGAAAGGCAACAATAAGACAGATTAAAGTTCTAGCAATGGTTGCCGAATAAACTGGAGCCTTACTTTGATTAAGACTTACAGGAAACACCTGGAAGTAGCACAGCCAAGTCTGGCTCTTGGCCCCTTTGTTCTTCCTAAAACCCACATATCTTGCCTTAACTAAAGTACCATACAAGATACTTTGAAGTTGAAACCTAATACCTTATTTTTTCTGACATTGCAAGTGTATTACAGATCACAAAGATGTTTCTCTTTTTACTTGTCAGGCTGTTACTCTGTCCATCTAAAATTCATTCTTTGACCTTACATGTCTGTCTTCAAGAACACATCATCTTTCCTCTGTCTGTCAATTTCATCTCTTTCTCTTTGTTGTACACTGAAAGAAAAGAAGGCATATTTGTATTTTCCTGTTTGTCAGAATTTATTACAGTTAAACTGCTATTCTTGGAGAGCATTGACCAATTACTTACGCATAGATGAACTATTTAGTGTTATCCCAAGAGCAAAAGAAAAAATGCTGAAAATTGGTATTTCCTAAAATATTCACTTTGTTCCACTTTAGTTGGGGGAACAGATATAAGCTGATATTTTTAATTCATTCAGGAATGAAAGTTTGGTTATGAATCCTGAAGATTATCTACATCTTAGAATCATTTTCATATTTTTGGTTTTATGGCATTTAGTGAGAAAAATTTTATAAGACGATCATTTTCATGTATATGGCTAGAAATTGCATAAATATAACGAGGGATTGAAAATAAGGCTATAGATAAAATAAAAAAGTACACCAATGAGATGAGCTAACCTTGAGAATAAACACTTGATTGTGAAAGCCAGTTATTTCATCCTGTCACTTTAGTCTCTGATTTGCATTTTAGAAATTCTTCCCTTAACTGTGTTCTTTTCCTTAGACTTTGCTTACAGAATTCAGTAGAAGACTATTATAGAGATTATCTAGGGGAAAGGCTGCAGGGAAATGCTTGTTCACTAACTGTTACTTACACTGGTGCAATTAGTGATATTCAATTTTGGTCCATTGGATTGATGTTTCTTCCCACACCAGCTAATATTGTAGTGGTTACTGTTTGGAATGCACATTGGCTTAATTAATCAGCACTATGGGTATTTAGAATTTTATGGAAACACAAACTAATTATGAATTTTCTCTGATAAGAGCCAATTTTGGCTTCTGGTTATTTGCTTTTGCCTGCATTTATATAACGCTCATCTCCTGAAGTCTTAAGCATTAGACCAGTGTGTTATTGATCGTCACATTAGGCATGTGATTACCTCTGAATTACTTTCCTTCATGATAGCCTCAGATGCAAAATCTTGAATGGGAGAATGCGGTTGGATGCTTATTGGTGTCCAATTGATGATCATTTTTGCCTCTCTCATTTTCAGCAGCATCATTTATAGGAGACTGTAGCACTGAGAGCTCTTGTGGCAGCAATCGTGCGACCTCTGGGCATGACAACTATAGACTGCAGTGACCCTGTCTTGCCTTATGGGAAGCGGGGAAGAGCTTCCTGTTGCTAGGTTTCCAAGCTCTACATAGGTGACAAATTCATAGCTTCAGTGGGGAACCTAGTTCTTGCTTAGAAGTGTGACAGTTGAATTCTTGGGTAGGAGTTCTAGCTACAATCTAATCAGTGACTTATTCATTATAAATTATGACTTCTAAAGCTAGATGCACTAGACTTGGATAGATGAATACATACAAATGAAACTTGGAATATATTCATTTAGAGAGATTAGATAAGAAAAATATTTTATAATACTAGATGTGCTTTTTAAAGTAAGTACTATATGTTGAAATATGTGTAAAGCTATGACCTCATTTCTCAAGGATCTACTGTGTGTGTTTTGCAGGAGGGATTTGGTAATGGAGGTTGAGGGAAGAGAGCAAAATTTTGGGAGAGCACTAACATGTAAACATACATGATGAATTCATAGAATAGTCTGCACTTGTGAAATGCCAGCATACTCATCTAGCACAACTGAATTTGAATCATCATGGAGGATGGTGGACCAAACAGGATTTTTTTTTTTCCCACTCTGAACTCATCAAACTTGGCACACCATATCCTATCAATATTGCTTGTTGGCTATGTCACTTGTACTTAAAAAGCAACTGTCTTTCATCATCTACAAAAAGTATGGCACTCAGTTTATATGAATTTATGTTCTGTTTATGTTTGGCAAAACTACTGTGGCAATTTAAAAACAAATGTGATATACACAGAATAATGCATACTACATGATAGGTGCTAAATAAGTGGCTGTGCAAATAGCGATTCCTCTGCTGTTTTCATTATCATAATTTCTGCATATGATTTGTTTAAGCAATTTTTTATAACATTGACCTTACTTCTCTTATGAGAAATATCACATGCTTAGTGTTTTAAAAATTAGAGCAATACCAAATGTATAAACCCAAAAACCCAATTACCAAAAATAACCAATGGTAAAGTTTGAGTTTCTTTTTTTTTAAGATTATTTATTTATTTATTGAAAGCAGAGGGACAGAGAGATATCTTCCATCTGCTGGTTCACTCCCTGAATGCCTACAACAGCCAGGGCTGGGCCAGGCCAAAGCCAGGATCTAGGAACTGAATCTAGATCTCCTGTGGGTGGAAGGAACCACATGTCTACAGCATTGTCTGCTGCCTTCCCAGGTACATTAGCAGGAAACTGGATCAGAAGCGGGAAAGCCGTGACTCAAACTCTGAAATGGGATATGGACATTCTAAACAGTAGCTTAACCTGCTTTGCCACATTCCCTGCCACCGTTTTGGGTTTCTGTGCACTTTTAGGTAAAATTCAAGTTTAAAGGTAAAAAAGTACAATTATATTAAAAGGTATAAATAATTACATGCATTTCAAATTTGAAAATGCAAATTCAAAAATTTGGATAGATATGAATGAAAGATGGAATAACTATTCATCTAGAGAGATTAGTTAAGAAAATATTTTTATAATAGAATACTTGATATGCTTCTGTAAGTAGAAGTACTATATTTAATTGGCTTCACTGTTTACTCTGAGATCACACTTTTATTAGGAAAAGTAAAATTGTGAAGGACATTAGGTGATTCATTTATTGTAATTTCTTTCTTACATTCTAAATATGTGTATGTCTGTAATTCACAGAAATACATGTGTTTGCAGATAAGGCCAAAATACAACAAAATTTATACAGCTCAGGGGAACATCACACAAAAGAAATTCAGCAACTTAAGAGGAAATATTTGCTGCAAAATAGGTCGCTAGTCCTTCATTTGTCACCAAAGATACACTGTATTTGGAGTTTACTAATCTTCCTGTTTTAAAATGTATCTATTTTATAAATTTCTTTAAAAATTTTTCATTAATATAAGGAGAACAAGTTTTATGCATTCCATAGGTACAGTTCCAAGAAGACACCCACCCTTCCTTCACTCCCCTGCTTCTCCCCATCTCCCCCTCCCCGCCTCCCTCCTTCCTTTCTCTTCACCAGTTTTTGCAAGGACATAATTTTAATCTACTCCATATTCACAGGCTTACTTCCCCACTAATCAGAATATCCAAGTCACTCTGTGGTAGGCCAATAATGGCTCAATGTTTTAATCCCCTTAACCTGTAAATGTTACCTTATTTAAAATAGAATATTGAAGATTTTGAGATGGGGAGATCATCGTGGGTTATCTGGTGAACATAAATGCCATCACAGTGTCCTTGCAAAAGGGCAAAGTAAGGGGCTTTGACGTGCACAGGACAGAAAGCAAAGTGGTAACGAGGTGTAGAGATATGAAGACCCTATGCTGTCATCTTTGAATGTGGAGAAAGGGCCATGAGCCAAGGACTGTAGTTGGCAATGTGACAATGAGTGGGTTAGCCTTTACAGTGTCCAGTGAAAGGCTGCTCTGCGGCCACATCTGGCCTCTTGGACTATGAGAAAATAAATTTCTATTGTTTTAAGTCCTTAAGTTTTTGATAATTTGTTATAACAGCCCAGTAAGCTACCACCCACTCTTCCTTTTGTACTTAACATTAAACATGTGAGATTGATCTGTGTTGCTATATATAGCTCTCATTTGTTGATTTTCATTGCTGAATAGTATTTAGTATAGAGTTTTGAAAAATCATCGTAGATATGCAAATAATACTGCTTTGTATACTGTATGTACCTTGTGTGAATATCTAAGTGAACAGCATTACCAATTTTCTCTTGGACAGTGTCGGAGAATTCCAATTGTACCATATCTTCATTAATGACTGTACTTTTTAGTTTTTTCAATGTTAGACAAGCTGGTGTGGGTACTAGGGATTGTCAATAGTTTTAACTTGAAGCATCCTTATGATAAAGGAGCAGCTTTTCATCAAGGTTGAGATGTTGGTAAAGCAAGAGAGACACGCCTAGGTAATTGAAGGATGTGCTCATCCCCTCTCCTTTTTCTTCCTATTTTTATTCATTATTTCTATTTTGTCAAATAAACAGAATAAATAACACATTTTTTTTTTGACAGGCAGAGTGGACAGTGAGAGAGAGAGACAGAGAGAAAGGTCTTCCTTTGCCGTTGGTTCACCCTCCAATGGCCACCGCGGTAGGCGCGCTGCGGCCGGCGCATCGCGCTGATCCGATGGCAGGAGCCAGGGGCTTATCCTGGTCTCCCATGGGGTGCAGGGCCCAAGGACTTGGGCCATCCTCCACCGTACTCCCTGGCCACAGCAGAGAGCTGGCCTGGAAGAGGGGCAACCGGGATAGAATCCGATGCCCCGACCGGGACTAGAACCCGGTGTGCCGGCGCCGCAAGGCGGAGGATTAGCCTAGTGAGCCGCGGCGCTGGATAAATAACACATTTTACCCATCCACCCTGGAAAATAGAATCTTCAAGAAGTTCATGGAAAATGCACAGTATGAAAAACTATGCACAGATTTCAAAGCATTTTTTGCTACCCAAAAAATCTTTTAATTCTGCTTTTTCCGTGAAGGCTGAGGGTACTTCAGTGTGTGAAAACTGAATTAAAATATGAATTTATTTTGATGTAAAATTTTAAATTCATATGTACTCATATTGCATTGACTCCCCAGAGTACTTTTGAGATAATAAACATTTTGGTTCTATTCAGCCTTCTGATCTGTGAATATGGACTAATTCTTCATGTATGTGGGCTTTATTAATTTTCTCATAGCTACTTTATATTTTACATTTTAAGGACCTACACATCTTTTGTTGAAGTCATATCTTTAATTATTATGCTCTTTTAATGACATTTTTAGAATTTTATTTTTCAATTGCTAGCTTATAAATATGAAATTGATTTTTGCTTTTTATGCATCATCATAAACCTAGCCTCTTCACTACATTGACTTTTCTGACTGTAGGTAATTTTGACTCTTGGTACATAGCTCTGTCATCTGCAAAATACCATTTACCTTTCCTTTGCAATACTTACAATTTCAGGGCCTGCGGCGTGGCTCAATAGGCTAATCCTCTGCCTGCGGCGCTGGCACCCGGGGTTCTAGTCCTGGTCGGGGCACCAGGTTCTAGTCCTGACTGCTCCTCTTCCAGTCCAGCTCTCTGCTGTGCAGTGGGAGTGCAGTGGAGGATGGCCCAAGTGCTTGGGCCCTGCACCCCATGGGAGACCAGGAGAAGCACCTGGCTCCTACCATCGGATCAGCGCGGTGCGCCAGCTGCAGCGCGCTACTGCGGCGGCCATTGGAGGGTGAACCAACGGCAAAAGGAAGACCTTTCTCTCTGTCTCTCTCTCTCTCACTGTCCTCTCTGCCTGTCAAAGAAAAAAAAATACCTACAATTTCAGGTTCTTTTTATTGCTGTATGGTCTTTTGTAATTCTTTTGCTATCTGTATAAACTGTAGTGACTTCTCTCTTTCATTAATATAAATAAATTTATTTTCATTTGATTGGAAAGAAGGAGGAAGGGAGAGAGGAATAGGGGATGGAGGAAGAGAGAGAGAGGGAGAGAGGGAGAGAGGGAGGGAGAGCGCGAGAGGGAGAGAGAGAGGGAGAAAAGGTATTTTCTGTTTGCTGATTCAGTCATCAAATGCCTGCAACAGGCAATGCTGAGCCAGGCTGAAGCTCAGAACCCATAACTCCATGTGGGTCTCCTATGTGGGTGCCAGAGACCCAGTACTTGAGCATCATCTGTGGCCTTCCCAGGGTGCCAGTAATAGAAAACTGGATCCTAACTGGAGCTCAGAAACAATCCAGGCACTTCTATGTGCGATGTGGGTATCCCAAGTGGATCTTAACTGCTGTGCCGAATGCCTGTCCTCTGTATCATCAATTTTGGAAATATGTAATTTTTATTTTGTATCCTCCTGCTTGTCTAAATATATATAGGAAATAATTAAATGTCTTATTTTATATATAATTATAAACAATTATCATTTATTCAAGGAAAAACTGTTTTCTGTCGATTTTTCTCTCTTGCATGTCCTCAAAGTTAATGATGTAGGATTGATTAGGACAAAATATCTGCATAGTGCTAATAGGGAATCTTATTTGCTGTACCCTTTCACAACATCATATTTAATCGAATTTAAGAAGTCATTACTTATAGCACACACATTACTTTCTGTGCCAATCCCTGACTATAGTATTGGAAATTAATTTATGTTATGAAACTTTCTGGTGTTGAATTTGCATTTTATGTTTATTAAATCTATATAAGCAGATTTTTAAGTTATATATCACTATTGTACGTGTTTTTGAAAGTTCCTAAAGTCCTCTGCATTAATAATTTAGTAATTATAATGACTTTCTGACCCTGCATAATCAATATTTCTGGTTTTTTTCCTCATTATTTTTCTCCCTTCCATTATGAGCCCTGGGGACGCGTCTTTTCTTACACAGAGTGGTCCAATATTGTCACCAGGATTTTCGTATAAGCCATCCTGCCAGTTTTGGTTCTATACTGCCTTGGTGTTACTAGAGAGAATATATCAAGAGAAAGTTTCAGACAATAAATAACAAATAGCTCATTGGTGAAAAATCAACAGAGTGTGCATGTCCTCTATGCTATGAAGTATCACTTCCCTGTTTATCTGCATGAGCAAAGGGAACTATGTAAGCACTGTTTCCTCCTCACCAGGGATGGTACCTGGGGACCCTCTGGAAGACCCACACTAATTTCACTGTTAGAGACATGACATAAGATCATCTGGATTTAAGTCACATCTCCTTATGCTCAACATTTTTACTGCTCCTCTGTAGCAACTGCTCTGTTGCCATGCACCATCAGTAACAGTATCCTGGGAAGGCCCTGGGTGCCTGAGGTAAAAGGGAAAATCAGTAACATTGATCCTGACTTCATTGAAAATATTTGATTTGGGGACTGGCGCCATGGCGCACTAGGTTAATCCTCTGCCTGTGGCGCCAGCATCCCATATGGGCACCGGTTCTAGTCCCAGCTTCTCCTCTTCCAGTCCAGCTCTCTGCTATGGTCCAGGAAGGCAGTGGAGGATAGCCCAAGTGCTTGGGCCCCTGCACCTGCATGGGAGACAAGGAAGAAGCACCTGGCTCCTGGCTTCGGATTGGTGCAGCTCTGGCTGTAGTGGCCATTTGGGGAGTAAACCAATGGAAGGAAGACCTTTCTCTGTCTCTCCCTCTCACTGTCTGTAACTCTACCTGTCAAATAAATAAATAAATAAAAATCTTTTAAAAAAAAGAAAATGGTTGATTTGTTGTTCATTAGGGATTTTTTGCAATACTTTTGATTTAATAAAGTAATTCCCTATTTACTTTGATTTTTACAGTTCTTTTTTTATTTTTTATTTCATAAATGTGAATTTACAAAGTGCAACTTTTGTATTGTTGTGGCTCCCCCCCCAACCTCCCTCCCTCCCGTGGCCCTCCCCTCTCCCTCTCCCATCCCGCCCTTTATCGAGTTTCATTTTCAATTACCTTCATATACTGAAGATCAACTTAGCATATACTAAGCAAGGATTTCAACAGGCTGCACTCACACAACCGCACAAGGTATAGGGTACTGTTTGACTAGTAGTGTTTTTAAGTTTCATAGTAAAATTTTTACAGTTCTTTTGGGCACCCTGTTAAATTTTTTACTTGAAACAAGGGCTTCATTTTCCTTATCCTAGGTCAGAATCTCCACAATGCCTATTTTGATGTTTATATCCACTTAGTAGCATTTAACAGGTCAAGGATGGTTTGACTTTCTATGTTTCTCCATAGCTTGCTAAAGGAAATGTAAGGAAATAACAGGAGAGTCCTGCGTCCCTACGATGTAAGTTACGTGAAAAGCCTATGGCCCTGATTCTATCACAGCTATGGAGACTGCTGGCCTCACTGCTTCTTTGGCTTTCTCTATTGCAGTTTGCTTCCCTTCCAGAAAGCTAGGGATGTGCATTGGAATTAGACAAATTCCCTGCATGTAGCATTGGATGAGTTATTTTATTTGCCCAAGTCTCATTATTTCTTATCTGTAAATTGGGAATTTGATAAATATGGCTATCACATACCCACTCCACAGCATGAACTTTAAAAAATCATTTTTCTATTTTTAAAGACTTACATATTATATCTGAAAAACAGGGGGGATTGATAGAGATATCTTCCACCTACTGTTTCACTCCCCAGATGGCTGCAATGGCTCGAGCTGGGCCAGACTGAAGCCAGGGAGCTTCTTACAGGTTTCTCATGTGGGTGCAAGGCCCCAAGCAATTGGGCCACCTTCCACTGCTTTCCCAGGCTATAGCAGAGAGCTGGTCGAGAAACAGAGCAGCCAGGACTCGAACTGGTGTCCGTATGGGAAGCTGGCACTGAGACGGCAGCTTAACCTGCTATGCAGGTTTCTTTACTCTTCTATTACCCATTCCCCAATTTGATACCAAAGAGCTAATCAACGATACAATGCATATTAGGAATGAAAACATTTCTTATGAAACGCTTCTATCGATGTATTTTGTTGTGTTAGAGACCTCAATGATATGTTTAAATTCAGAGTCTGCTTAATTATTTGGAAAAAGTTTAGTATTTCAAGCATAGAAAAAAACAGAGTTCACTGGTTACTTATAATCGGAAGAGAAAAGTAATCAATAGTATTATTAGGAAACATTCTGATTCCAGATCTAAATCTCAATATTCAGTTAAATTACCATGGAATACAAACAACCTCAGGAATTCATATTGTTATTTCTAAAATCCCAAAAAAATTTTGAAATAAATTATTTTACCTTTGTTTAATATATAGTTTGCTTTCTGTTCAAAATTTTAAAAATACCTAGGTTAGAGATTTCATAGTTTTATGTAAATCAGGCTTATTTGTATGAGGCTATGAATATTCCTATGTGGACAGGCAAGTTGGTGCTGAATATTCAATGTAGCTTTCCTATGCCTTCAGCTTAAATAACATCCATTTAGAACAAGCACATTTAATTAAACCCAATAAATTCAGATGTCCTTCTACAGCTCTGATCCTTTTTTACCCCTAGTGAAAAATAGCCAGACTTGCTCCTTGGAGCTTGTTGTAATCATGGAGTTTAACATGAATAAGCCATCATTGGATATTGCGATAGGAAAACATTTGTCCCATAAAGGGCTTTAAGGTTTCTTATTTGTTTGTGTCCCTTAACTAATAACTCAGAGACAAATCTCTTTTCTTTTTATTTTAAAGATTTATTTATTTTATTTGAAGACAGAATTAAAAGTAGAGGTAGAGACAGAGAGAGAGAGAGAGGTCTTCCATCTGCTGGTTCACTCCCCAGATGGCCGCAATGGCCAGAGCTGTACTGATCCAAAGCCAGGAGCCAGGAGCTTCTTCCAGGTCTCTCATGCAGGTACAGGGGCCCAAGGACTTGGACCATCTTCCACTGCTTTCCCAGGTCATAGCAGAGAGCTGGATCGGAAGAGGAGCAGCTGGGATTCAAACCAGTGCCCATATGAGATGCTAGCCCTGCAAGAGCAGCTTTACCCACTAAGCCACAGTGCTGGCCTCCAATTTCTTTTCCTGTTAGAGAGATAGTTCCTCATCGATTGAGAGATTTTGAGAGCAAGTTGAATTAAAACACACACACATGCATTTGTCTCAACTAATATTGGAGAGTTACCCACTCTGTGACTCATTCACCATATTGCATGTGGTTCAGTTTCCAATCTTCTGCTTCTCTCCAATACAAAAAAAATACTCATCACAGGCAAGAAAATACACTGAGGTTGGGGAGTTGCTTCTGATGAAGGAACAGCAGATCTGAATCCTCAAATCTTTGCTGAAAATGGTGACAGGGATGAAAATCGGGAAAGCTCTATTTTAACGGGACACAGTGATTTAGGGGAGGGTGGGGAAAGTGGGTATATAGGAGGATACAAGGAAGGAATTGGAGAGTAGCATCATGAATGCCAGTTTGTGAAATAGGTGAGTTTGACAGACATACTGAGGCTATGTCAGAAAATTTTGGCTTGTTTTTCAAAATAAAATATTTTCCATCACTTACTTGCTGTATTACGACAGCTACCAAAAGAATAAGTTTGATTTTGTAAAGAAATTTCCCTACATATAAATGAAGTTTACTCAAGGTTGTACTGAGAACAAAATTTGTGTCTGGGGAAGATTGTAATACATACAACACAGTTGGTTAATATTCCACCTGTGGCGCTGCCATCCCATATGGATGCTGGTTCTAGTCCCAGCTGCTCCTCTTCCAACCCAGATCTCTGCTGCAGTCTGGGAAAGCAGTAGAAGATGGTCCAAAGTGCTTGGGCCCCTGCACCCACTTGGGAGACCTGGAAGAAGCCCCTGGCTCCTGGCTTCGGATTGGCACAGCTCCAGCTGTGGTGGCCATTTTGGGAGTGAACCAACGGAAGGAAGACCTTTCTCTTTGTCTCTCTCTCTCTCACTGTCTGTAACTCTACCTCTCAAATAAAATAAAAAATGTAATATGCACAACAGCAAGCTATCATAAAACTATCAGGAGTGATATAACAGAATGTGAGACAAGTCAAACTGAAATACTAAAGACGTTACCAATTTTATCCTCTCTAAATATCTTATGTATTTAGAAAATTAATGAGTTTTTTTTAAACCTTCTTGAAAATGAAAACCCCTTCATGTTCTAGCATCATTTTGAAATACTTTATATAAGTTTCTGTTGCTTCCATGGCCAATTATGGCAAAGTTAATGGCTCAGACAACACACCTTATCATCTCAAGATGTAGGAAAACCGAGAGGCACAGCAGGGTCCTCTGTTCCTGGCCTCCTCAGGGTGTCAGCAGCACTCTTACTGGAAGACTCTGGGGAAGGATGTGCTTCCAAGGTCATTAGGATTGTTGGCAGAGAGAGTAACTTGCTGTTGTAGGTCACTGTTTTCAAGTATCCTGTACAGCTTGGGTTGCTGTTTCCTTGCTGTTGTCCGCTGGAGGTTGCCCTTACTCCTCCAAGGCCTGTTCCCGACTTCCCCAGTATATATCCATCTCAGACCTCCAGCAGCACCTCCCATCCCTCTCACTTGAAATCTGTCCACTTTCTTCTTGTACGACGTGGCTCTTCTGTAGCTGGAAAAAGTCCTCTGCTTTTAAAGGTTCATGTGATGAGACTGGGCCCACTGGATCATTAAGGCTGCTCTTCATACCTGCAGGCTTGTAACCTGGATTACACCTCTGACGTCCCTTTGGCACATTCCAGGAATCCAGAGTGAGAAGATGTTTGAGGGCCTTTGTGAAAATCACAAACATTATTCTGGTGACAGTTTGCCTATTGCCTACTCTTTGACCATTAATTCGCTGAAATACAAAGTCTTTGCTGTTTGTCAAAAATTCACTCTCCAGGCTGACGTACCATGATATAAGAAAACTACATAATTCAAAGTGAAAATCGTACTAACAGGAGTAGAGTATAAATCTTTTCCTTTTCTTTTTAATTGTGGTAAATTTTAGGTGTGGTTAAATGCGCAAATCTCAAGTCATCATTCAATTGCCTTTGACAAAAGCTTACACTTCTGTCAAAGTAACCTGCATGCCAATCAAGGTGCAGAACACGTTTTGCCACCTCAGGACACAGTCTTAACAAGTATCATTACTGTTCAAACTCCAGAATGGTTTCTATTGCTGTAGATTGATTTTGCTCATTCTGAAACTTTATGGGATTGTGAACATCCAGTAAATACTTTTTGTGTCCTACCTCTCTGCCTAGATTAGTTTGGAAGTTTTCTAATGCCATTTCCTTGAGCCATGGCTCATTTCCTTTTATTGCTGCAAAATTTGTGATTTTTTTCCACTCTCTAACTGTATCATATTTTGTTTTTAACCCATTCTTCTATTTTGGGGAATTTGAGTTATTTTCAATATTCGTTGTTGAGAAGAAAGATACTGTTATCTTCATTACCACTAGGCTTGGTACTGTTCTATAACCACTTGTGCTCAGGATGACATACAAGTGTTTTGTGTAAGCAATCATGCTGGGTTAAAAATCAACTTTTTTTTTTCAAGATTACTTGCTCAGAAATATAAACTTCTAATTAAGCCCTGCTTTTATTGTAGTGGATATATCCCATGTACACTCACAGTTATTCAGAATGATGGAAAATATAGCCAGAAATGTGACTAATTAAGGGACTATCATTTTTATAAAGTGATTGATAGATTACCAAGTTTACAAAATTGGTGACATTGATGAATAAAAGGCTGAAAAATTTTCATTTATATAATATTTACAGATAAAGTCTTGAAACCGATAAACCAGTTTCTAGACTTTCTAGATTAGATACAATTGTTTGGATAAGAGCAACCGTGGGGCACCTGGTTTCATAACTAATATAAGCAATTTACTGTAAATAACCTATATTTATTTTTTTTCTTCTCCCTTGCCACACAGGGGGTGTTTTCATGTTCTTTTGCAAAAATTCTGAAGGCACAGAAGTAAGACAAGGAGAGCAAAATAATCTTGAGAAATCTTCAGGCTTCAAAGCCTTCTTCTAACAAGCCATGCCAGTCCATGGTTCAATAAAACAGCATAAGTTGGGGGTTGGGGACAGAAGGTTGGATATGGTAAATTCCTTGCCAAAGATTATCAGATGTGGAGACTATTAATCAGAACATTGACCTAAAACTAGCAAATAATGATAACAAAAATTGTGCATTTTCCTGCTGAGTTTTTAATCCTTTACTATTGTCACTGTTGTTTAAAGAAAATGTACCAGACATTATGCACCATTGTTTACCCAGTGACTTACACAGTCCTCTAATCACATGCCACTAAGAGCCAGGCCAACGTGGGCCTTGGTGCAGGGATTAAGAGGCTGCTTGGGACTCCTGAATTGCATGTCAGAGTGCTTGGGTTTAACTCCTGGCTATGATCTAATCTGTCTTCCTGGTAATGCACACTCTGCAGGGCAACAGTGATGGCTCGAGTAGTTGGGTCCTTGCCCCCTTGTGTGTGACTTGGATTGAATTCCCTACGCTTTTATTTTGTTTAAATTTTATTTGGTAAAAGTTTCATGCTTTTCATATATACAGATTTAGGAACATAGTGATACTGTGCATCTGACCTTCCCTCCCACCCATGTTCCTACCTTTCTTCCTCCTCCCTCTCCTATTTGCACTCTTAATTTTTATGAAGATCTATTTTCAGTTAACTTTATACTCATAAGATTAGCTCCACACTAAGAGTTCAACGAATAGTATGAAGAAAAAAAAAGTTCCTCAGTAGTGGAGACAAGGGCTTTAAACAATAATTGAATCTGAAAACGCCAATTTTATTCCCATACATTACATTTTAGGTACTTTATCAGTTACCACAGATCAGGGAAAATATATAATTTTGGGACTGGCTTATTTCATGAAGTATAATGCTTTTCAGTTGCATCCATTTTGTTGTAAAAGACACAATCATCACGATCATTTCTTTAACTGCTGAGTAGTATTCCATAGCACATATATACCATATTTTCTTTATTCAGTCATCAGTTTATGGACATCTTGGTGGATTCCATATTCTAGTTATTGTGAATTAAGCCATAATAAACATGGTGGTACAGATAACTCTTCCATATGCTGATTTCAATTCCCTTGGGTAAATTCCCAGGAGTGGTTTGGCTGGGTCATATGGTAAGTCTATATTTAGATTTCTGAGGTATCTCCATACTCTATTCCACAGTGGCTATACCAGTTTACATTCCCACCAATAGTGAGTTAGAGTACCTTTCCTCCTACATCCTAATCATCATTTATTGTTTGTTGGTTTCCTTTTGAGAGCCATTCTA
Organism: Lepus europaeus; assembly: GCF_033115175.1. Lineage (NCBI taxonomy): Eukaryota > Metazoa > Chordata > Mammalia > Lagomorpha > Leporidae > Lepus > Lepus europaeus. Next base: position 68,632,967 of record NC_084837.1, on the reverse strand, counting down.
ATTGGGATGAAATAAAACCTCATTGTGATTTTGATTTGAGTTTCCCTGATGGCTAGTGATCCTGAATATTTTTTCATGTGTCCGTTGGCCATTTGGATTTCTTCTTTCGAAAAATGCCTGTTTAAGTCCTTTGCCCATTTTTAACTGGATTGTTTATTTTGTTGTTGAATTTCTTGAGCTCTTTATAGATTCTAGATATTATTCCTTTATCAGCTGCATAGTTTGCAAATATTTTCTCCCATTCCGTAGGTTGCCTCTTCACTTTGCTGAATGTTTCCTTTGCAGTGCAGAAACTTCTCAGCTCGATGTAATCCCATTTGTCAATTTTGGCTTCAGAGATTGCCTGTGCTTCTGGGGTCTTTTCTAAGAAGCCTTTGCCTATGCTGATGTCTTACAGAATTTACCCAATGTTTCCCAGTAATTTGAGGGTATCAGGTCATAGACTTAGATCCTTGATCCATTTTGAGTGGATTTTTTGTAGAAGGTAAGGTAGGGGTCTTGTTTCATACTTCTGCATGTGGAGATCTACTTTTCCCAGCACCATTTGTTGAAGCAAATGACCTTGCTCCAGGGATTGATTTGGCTCCTTTGTCAAAAAGAGTTGGTGTTAGATGCATATATTAATTTCTGGAATTTCTATGTGGTCCAATCCCAGCTGCCATAGGCATGTGGACAATGAACCAGCTAATGGAATCTCTGTCCCTCTCCCCCTCATCTCTCATCCATCTCTCTCTCTCTCTCTCTCCTCCATTTTAAATTCATACATAAATGAGAATTTTTAAAAATGAAGCAGGTCAAAGCTCCATTATTCTATAAAGTTCTATTCAATGGACAGCTGGTGTGTAGCTCATCATTTACTCTTCACAAAGTTTTAGAAAATCCCCATAATTTATAGTGATTTTGCAGCAAGGCATGAGGGATTAATTTAAAGATGGGCATTTCTGAAAATATTTGTTTCATATTCTGTTATTATCTGAACTTTGATAAACCTATTAATTTGAATTTTACTAATAGAATTTACTGATTACAAATAGAATAGTAGTGAAATGGCCTAATAATCTGAGACTCCAGATTTTCTCAGAATTAACTGACAAACAACACAAGACTTCCACTCAACAAAGATACTGACCCAAGGTACCCTGAGATTACTTGAAGCAGCGAATGCTCTTTCATGAGCTGAAAAGATTGACGGGGGTGGGGAAGTGAGGAAGCATTTCTGAGAATATTTAGTGATATTTTGTATTTGGTAAGAATTCCAAGGCTTGGATCATGATAAATATTTAAAAATTTGTCATGGTATTATCATTTTGAAATGATGTTTGAGACTTCTGTTGATAAATTCAAGGTTGTTCTTCTACTGTTCCTACAAATGCAGTCACTACCACCATATGTAGATCACCAAATTCAGGGGTATTAGCACACTCAACAAGGCAAATTATATGTTCAGACACACCCATTGTTTCCCACTTATTCCTTATTATCTATCATAGATTTTATTTTTCCATATGTTATATGCATAACACTATACTTTTCCCTAAATAGTCATTTATTTTTCAAATAAGTTTTGATACTAAAATATCTTTTATTTACCTGCATATTTCCCATTTACAACACTCATTTCGTCTTTGCTAGATTTAGGCTTACATTTTGCATTACTACCCATCTGCCTGAAAAAAATTCTTTAACATTTTGAAATGCTATTTCATTGTAGCAAATTCTTTCATCTATGTATTTTATTCTTAAAAACATGTTTATTTTCTGTCACTTTTGAAGGTTATTTTCATCAGTTCTATAATTCTGGAATTTTGTCTCAATTAAAATACTTTTGCAATTGTCATCTCATAGTTGTTCTGATAAGAATTTGGCAGCATTCTTTATCATCTTTTCCTTTTCACATTATATGCCTTACCTCTTGACCACATTTAAGAATTTTTATTTTCATAAAATTAAATGCAGACCAGTGTCTGCATTAGCAGGAAGCTAGACTCTCGAGATGAGTATTGAAGCCAGGCACTCCAATATGGGATGTGGGCATCTGAGTTACAAGGCCAAGTACCAGACTCATTGCAATGCTGTGTGGAGCCTAGTTGTCTGCCTTTTGTGAATTTTGTCCCAAGCAGGCAGTTAATGCACTGGCACATTGGGATGGTCTTTTAGTATTTGGTTTTAAGCTTTTTAAGACTCATTTTAGAGAATTTTTTGCTTGAGCTAGATTAACCTGTTTTGGAAACATTACCTTTATGGGTTCTCAGTGAGTACCCTCACTTTGGGCTGTTGAAATTCTAGTGCTCTCTAACAATGTGCAACCAGTGGAATCTGCTCAATTCACTGTCCCTCAGGAACCGTTCTCTGTTTGGCCTTGTGAAGTCACTCTATTCATGCACAATTTATTATTCTGTCAAAATTTCAATAAAACATATATGAACATTTTTGGATCCCATCAATGCAGCTCCTTCTTCTCTGGGATCTGCCTCATAAATTTCAGCTGCCTCTGCTTCATCCTACAACTTCTTAGTCCATCCAGAAAAAATGTGGCTGTTTGTTTGGGTTCCTTTGCTGCAGTTCTGGAAGTAGCCATATATGGAACGTTGGCTTTACGTGTGGAATTCATGTCAAGGATCATAACTCTACACTGTTTGTGTATAATGCTTTAAAATTGTTGTGTATTTTTCTAGATATATAATTGTTTATTAAAGGAGAATACATCTAAGGTCCATTGTTTTGTTATTAGTCTGCATGTTCAGAACCAGAAACAACTGGTTTTTTTTTTGTTGTTGTTGTTGTTGTTTTTGTTGTTTGTTTTTTTAGCATGTGTTGGGCACTGGGTATAAATGCACCATAGTAGATGTTTTCAAATACATAACCAAGTCAGCTTATACTATTTTTTGTTCACCAAGTCAGGCTTGTGTTTTATTTTCTTGCAGGTGGAGGTTTTAAGCATGATTTTTCTCTTTCTGTGTACATTTGCACTATACTTTACAGACTCTTCCTGGTATAATCTTCACATATTGCCTATATTTTCTTCATGTTGAAAAATTTATGGGACATATTTTCTACCATTTTTGTTTAATTCATCTTCCAAACCAATCTGACTTTCTCAACTTTATTTGTTCATAAAATATTTAATTCACCTTTATTATAGCATTTACCATGTTGAATTATATCTATCTATTTGTGTGTTACAAAAGCATAGCTAGGCTGGCGCCGCGGCTCAATAGGCTAATCCTCTGCCGACAGCACTGGCACCCTGGGTTCTAGTCCTGGTCAGGGCGCCGGATTCTATCCTGGTTGCTCCTCTTCCAGGCCAGCTCTCTGCTATGGCCCGGGAAGGCAATGGAGGATGGCCCAAGTGCTTGGGCCCTGCACCCCATGGGAGACCAGGAGAAGCACCTGGCTCCTGGCTTCGGATTGGCATGGTTCGCCGGAGCGGCCATTGGGGGTGAACCAACGGCAAAGGAAGACCTTTCTCTCTGTCTCTCTCTCTTTCTCACTGTCCACTCTGCCTATCAAAAAAAAAAAAAAAAGCATAGCTAAATTTTAGGTTGTAACTGCTTCTTTCTCATTTTTGAATCTCAGTTTGTAATACTGTCTTATACATATTACATCATTTTAAATTATTGTATTGAGTATGTGCCTCTTAATTTCACTCACATAACAACTTTGTGAACTGTAACTATAATTATCATAATTTTAAAAAAAATAACTGACCCTCAGAAAAGTTATTTTTTTAAAATTACGTGACTAGATTCAGAGAGAGAACTAGATTTCTAGCCCCAGGTTTCCAACTCCAAATCTATTCATCATATTAGCTGAAACAATAGGAAAAAAAATCTTTAAATATTAGTACAATTTCATACAAGTACAGTCCAACAGAATTGAAAGGGTCAAGAGAGCTTATGTAGTGTAACTTCCTGTTCTAAGTTCAGATTTCTATAGTGTCCCTAGTAACATGGATCTGTTATAGTCCTTCTGTTTGTGCCTGCACTCCCTAAAAGTAACCCATCCCTCATAGTTATAATTAATTCCTTATTGAAGTTCAAAGCTGTGATCTTAAAACCTCCATACACCATTCACTCATCTGTTCACTATGGTAGTATGAAATTATCAGTCTCTGGTCACTCCCGGGCAATCTTCAAGTATTGGACAATAGCTGCAGTGTCTCCCTTGAATCTTCTTCCTTTCCTACTAACTCTCTAGTTGCTTCCTGTTTGCTTCATATTACCTGAATTCTACAATTTACATCACATGTTCTCTAGTTATGGCCCAGCATTTTAAGAGATTGAAAGTTATAAAACACACTACTCAATATGATTTCACAAATCACTGTGAGGTTATTAGCTTAGGTGTTACCACAACGGTGTTTACCTCTCCAAGATGAGCAACGTAAGAATATAAATAAGGAAAATTTTTGCTGTGGTAACTGGAAGATTTAGAGTAGTTATAATTTACAGATGAAAAGCTAGGGCACAGTCTTCCACTTTTCAGGAAGTGTCTTATATATAACAGTTTTCAATTATCTGCCCTTTTCTTTCAAATTTGTTCCTTTCTTAGGTGCCCTTGACTTGTGAATAAAAGGAAATAAGAGAAGCAGTGGAGGAGTTATACATGAACCAGTCTCTATCATTTTACTGGTCCAGATGAATAATGAGATATATGAACAAATGTAGATTTTATGAGTCTGTAGAATTAGGAAATGCATATTTTCAATAATTCTATAATCTTCAAAAATAGCTTTCACTGTAAATCAACAGCTGATGGTGAGAATTGGAGAAAATATGGACTAAAGGAGAGTATTAGTAGGTCAAAGGTTCCACATCTTAATTAGGTGAGTGACGTGAACTTGTGGCTGGATTGAGAGTTCAGATTCTGTTTTATTGTGGATTTTTCTTAATTCCCAGAAGTATGTTAACTCCTGTTTTAAAACAAAGACCCAAATTCACAAAAAGAGAAAAGCATCCCTTTCCTACCCAGTGGAGGACATCAATATAACAATGACACCATCACAGGCTATGAGTTTGATGATTTAATCAGACTAAAATATACAGTGAACATTTAATAATACCTCGCTGGATTCTTTGTGGTCATTACAAATCCAGATTTTTTTTCAGAGAAGGAGAATTAGCTTTTGTGACAATATCCTCAATAAATGCATACTGGCAGAGGAAGCGCCCACATGTCCCTTAGTCGTCTATCCCTGCCACCATCTTCCCGGAGCCCTGGAAAGTACATCTCTCAAGCAAGAAGGCACCTGCACTCTGAAATTCCCCGCATCTACAGATACCCCTGCCCCACCTACCCACATACACAAAGAATGCATCAGTTTTCAGCTTTACTCTCTGTATTGGCCCAAATCTCCAATTCTCTTCAGTGTTAGTCTCAAATTTTGAAAGACCAAATTATACAAACCTAGTTTATTATAATTTCAGCTGTCTACATATTTATATTTATAAATCATATTTATATGATTTCACAGTCCTTTAGATTTATTAGTATCTGAATACTTTATTTTTTTAAAGATTGATTGATTGATTCAAAAGGCAGAGTTACACAGAGAGAGGAGAGGCAAAGAGAGAGAGAGAGGTCTTCCATCCGATGGTTCACTCCCCAATTGGCCACAATGGCCAATCCAGGAACCAGGAGCTTCATCCAGGTCTCTCACATGGGTGCAGGGGCCCAAGGACTTGGGCTATCTTCCTCTGCTTTCCCAGGCCATAGCAGAGAACTGGATTGGAAGAGGAGCAGCCGGGTCTCGAACTGGCGCCCATATGGGATGCTGGCGCTTCAGGCCAGCGTGTTAACCCCAATATCTGAATACTTTAAAGCATTGGTTAGTATAGATGAAATCTTAAAATCTTCAACTAAAGACATACTGCATGATATGCATACAATGTGGAACTGCTTTGTCATGAACATATACAAGATGAATTAGCAACAATTACGTTAGAGTGGCTATTCGAACAGACCTTAATAGCCAGGTGCATAGAGGACTTATTAAGATACAGCAGTTACTTGTAGAGCAATTAGTTTCTGTGCTGGAATTTGCTGAAGAAATCCCAAATGCAATATACCTGTAGGGTACTCATAATTCTTATAGGATACCCATGGCAAAGAACTTCCTGTCGAACCTAAGCTGAAAAAGTCACTGAAATTATTTTTGTTACAGAAGGTTAGATGGGGCTGAAAATTCAGAGAAAATTATCTCAACTTGAAAGCCTATTTCATTCTTCTATTGCAATGTGTAAAATCTAAGATTTATAAAAACTAAGATTTATAAAAAAAATACTCCGAAATTATCACAGAGTCAGGAATTCAGGTAAATGGAGAAATAAAACTATGTAAATCAGGCTACCTACTCTAACTCTGCTTTTGAAGATATTCGTTTTGCAAATCTGTGGTTGCTAGGACTTTCTCAATGAAACTGCATCATCATCCTCAATCACATTTTCGGGATCCAGAATCTTCAGATATGTGCCCTGGTTCCTTAACATTAGGCAGGGGGAAGGTCAAATAATTTTGTGGGAAATTCATCGTAAGTGCAACAATGGATATGTAGCCAAGTTATCACATACAGAAGCTAAGCTAAGATGACCATAGGAGGTTTGTATTGTTTTTTAAGATTTACAGAGTTACACAGAGAGAGGAGAGGTAGAGAGAGGGAGAGAGAGACAGAGAGAGGTCTTCCATCTGCTGATTCACTTCCCAATTGGCCACAGCAGCCGAAGCTGTGCCAACCTGAAGCCAGGAGCTTCTTCCGGTCTCCCACATGGGTGCAGGGGCTCAAGGACTTGGGCCATCCTCTACTGCATTCCCAGGCCATAGCAGAGATCTGGGTCGGAAGTGGAGCAGCTGGAACTCAAACTGGCATCCATATGGGATGCCTGCTGCAGACTGCTATGCCACAGCATCAGCCCCCATAAGAGTTTTATAGTAACTGACAGGGGTAAAAAAACACTGACCCTAAACTACAGTATCAAGATTTAAAGTTTTGATTACTCAAATTTCAATAACAGAATTGAAACACAATTTCATAAACCTTCAGATTGATTTTTATTATAGTACTATCTAACTTCAGGACTATAAATTTATTAATGTTCACCCTTTTTTTTTTTAATTTTTGACAGGCAGAGTGGATAGTGAGAGAGAGAGACAGAGAGAAAGGTCTTCCTTTTTGCCGCTGGTTCACTCTCCAATGGCCACTGCGGCCGGCGCATCTCACTGATCTGAAGCCAGGAGCCAGGTGCTTCTCCTGGTCTCCCATGCGGGTGCAGGGCCCAAGGACTTGGGCCATCCTCCACTGCACTCCCGGGCCACAGCAGAGAGCTGGCCTGGAAGAGGAGCAACCGGGATAGAATCCGGCGCCCTAACCGGGACTAGAACCTGGTGTGCCGGCGCCACAAGGCAGAGGATTAGCCTGTTAAGCCACGGCGCCGGCCTAATGTTCAGCCTTTTAACATTTGACAAAATATTTGACAAAGCTCCATTTTATATGTATGTATATGTATATATTTGCCAATTTAAAAGTCCATTTTTATTTTTTCTACTAGTTGCCCTTATAACTGAGAAACATACAAGTTTACACACATCTGCAGAGCCCTAATGGACAGCAACTGCAAACTTACACATAGTATAAGATTATGGGAATTTGTAAAGTGGGAAACATTGAAAGCAGAAATCATTACAAAGGATGATAAAACAACTAAACCTATCTACACAGTAATTATATATAAGTGAAATTACATTGAAATTAAAGAATAAAAAGGCTTACTTTTAGACAAAATAAACTGTGTTGATTATTCTCTTTGTTCTACCAAGTTCCTTTCCTCAATCTCCATCACTTCTCTGTACTCAAGGAAGTGAACTTTGAAGACTGCATCACTCAGGGCCCCTTGCCAGCCAGCTGCTAGCTGAATCCAGTGAACGCAAGGCACTGGAAGGAGGTGCCCTGGCAGGAAGAGGTAGTGAGAGCCCAATATTTCTTCCATATTTTCGCCCTGATTTTGTATGTGTATAGTTTCTACCAGATAATTCTTATTCATGGCAGCAGCCTAACCTTGCTTCTTTAATACAATTTGTATCCCCTTGTCCCATCTGTTCTATGGACGATAGTGTCTTTTGTTTTTTTAAAGAATTATTATTTATTTGAAAGAGTTAGAGAGATAGGATGAGAGAGAGAGAGAGAGAGAGAGAGAGAGAGAGAGAGAGAGAGAGAGGAGGACTTCCATTTTCACTGTTTCTGGTTTCTGAGTATAATAGCATCTTTTTTTTTTTTTTTTTGAGTTCCTAACTCTTGCTCCACAAGGTAAATTGTCTTTTCACTCAAGTCTCTGTGGCAAACCATTGAAGATTTCTGTTTTTCACAAGAATTCCTACTAATGCAGTAGCTGGTATCAAATGGAGTTATAAGAATACCCTCTTTACAAAGATTCACTGGTAGCTGCACCTTATACTGCTCACTAGGCAGAAAGAGCAGAACAAGTGGGAAGTCTCTTTGAATTTTGGGAGCAACATTGTCATGTTTTTGTGCATTCTAACCCATTTGTGGGATAACGTATAAGTCTCTATTTTTAAAAGGGGAGCAGAACAGAACTCTTGGTAGCACAGCCAGATTGTGTGATAAATTCTCGTGTCATGCAGACATTGTTGCTCTGTAGGTCTGATGATACTGGGGGTATCTGTGGCTGAGAGTGATATTGGCTGAAACATCTAGCTAGCCTGTAGAATACAACCATGGCTCACTTACCTAATGATCTTGGAGTAAAACTATGCCTCTGTCTGCCAAATACTGTTTTCTATTTGAGCGGTCTGGCTTGCTATTGTGCCCAGGAAGGGACCAAATGCCTGAGAACTGGGTACCAGAATTGAAAGGTTCAACAGATTTGAAGTGATTTGAAGTGTTCATCACTAACTGCATGTACTCCAAGTTATCAAACCTCAAAGTCATGCATACACACTGTCAAGTTAAAGCAAATAGTACAGGAAAGACTGAGACTCAGTAGGTCTGAGAGTCATTAGTATTGTACATTAAGTGTACAGAATTATTTTCCTACAATCTACTGCTGCTTGTTCTTCAAATTTCCCTTAACACACATTCACATGGACCAAAAAGGAAATACTCTAACCAGGTGGATTAGGTGTATGGCCTTTCCTGTGTATGTCTGTCAAACTCTTTTCCCAATGAGCCTTGCGCTTAGTTAACGGGACCATGCAAAACTGTCATGGATGATGAATATGTATAATCTGAGCAAAATGGGTCACCCACTTGCAAGCCTCATCTGGCTACTGCCTCTGAGTGTCCAACCCACCAACAACACCAGAGGCTGATGCTGAGCTACTGATAATGGTGCTGTTCAGTAGAGACCCCAGCTGCCTGGTGGCAAGTAATTCCAGTAAACCCTTAGCACTGTGGAGTAAGCAGTGAGTTGTCTACACAGAGAGAAACATCCTAGAAATGGGCTGTACTTTCTATTCTCAATTCTTCTGCCTGTGTCACCACATATCACCGTATAGAATCCATGTCTCATTGCCGTAATATTCCATTACCATCTTACCTTTGGACAGGAAACTCATTTTCCCATGCACCAATTGTCTCAGTAGATCCATGTCCATGAAATTTGCGTTTTCCCACATGTCCCATCGCCAGTGAGCAGCTGGCCTGATAGAATAAAACAATCTCCTGAAGGTTCACTTTCAGTGCCAGCCGGGACAAAATCCTGTTTGCAATTGTGATGCTGGCCTGACAATTTAAATCATCAGCCAATACCTACAGTGCAGTATTCCCCAAAACCAGAATATACAGGTTCAGGAACCAAGAAGTAACACTGAGAGGGAACTACGCCCCCCCCCCCCCCCTTTTAACCTAATACCCTAATTACAGAATTTTGTTATCTTTCCCTGAATTGCTTTGAAGATTCTTTTTTTCCAAGGAAGTGACACTTCTACCAAGAAATCCAGCCATTTTCCCATTGAACTGGGATCTGACTCTGTGTCCCCTCACTAATTTTAGCTCCTAATGCCATTGACCTAACTGGCAACAAAGAATTTCACTGTGCTGTCCGGGGTGATTAATTCTAATTAACAAGGCGAAATTGGGTAAGAAGGGCTGGGAAGAATCCAGGAAATTCACTGTGGAGGCTTTGGGACTTACAAGGCCCTTAAAAACAATCAAGCAAGAGTCAGAGTCACCAAATATAGACGGCATCACAGAGATGCTGATCCGGGGAAGTGAAGGATTGAGTCACCCTGTGAGACAAAATCCCTTTCTTGTGGAAGCTTAGGAAAGCATAGTCTGAACATGGAATGGGAAAGGAAATTGTAGTGATCCCATTTGGCTTCCTGACCAAAACCAAAAGCAGTAGCACCTAATTAACATATTTGTGTTAACTGAGTATTTCTCTCCTCCTACTCTTCTTACTGTCTTACGGTGGGTAACATTAAAACTTAGGGCCCAGGGGCTGGCACTGTGGTGTTGCAGGTAAAGCCTAACGTTCCAGTATCCCATATGGGTGCCGGTTCAAGTCCCGATGCTCCACTTCTGATCCTGCTCTCTGCTGTGGCCTGAGAAAGCAGCAGAAGATGGCCCAGGTGCTTGGGCCCCTGCACCCATGTGGGGGACCCCGAGGAGGCTCCAGGCTCCTGGCTTCAGATTGGTGCAGCTCCAGCCATTGTGGCCATCTGTGGAGTGAACCAGTGGATGGAGGATATCTCTCTCTCTCTCTCTCTCTCTCTCTCTGCCTCTGCCTCTGCCTCTCTGTAACTCTGCCTTTCAAATAAATAAATAAATACATAAATACATAAATCTTTTTTTAAAAAAATTTAGGGCCCAGTCTGCCGTATGACTGAATTGCTGGTACTTTGCCACAATTTAAATCACACTACGACTGTGGCCTCCGCAAGCTGAACCTGTAATTTTCTTCATCTAAGCAAAAGGCAAAATTGGATCAGTGAGAGTGTTGTTCTGGTCGTTTCCTCTTTGCTTTCTGGATTTAGTTTCTTCCCTTGTTTCATTGGCTCTGTGCTCACAGAGGCAGAATTGTGCAGTCAACACATGAAGCGTCTTTTAGACTGAATCACAGGAGAAAGCCCTCAACAGGGGGTTGCTGAAGGGTTCAGGACAGGTGGAGAAGGACGTGGGGTATTTCTTACCTCCGTCCGACGGCGTCCTACTGTGCTTCCGACAGCGGCTGTGTCTCTACAGGGAGAACCCGTGCTGGGTGACCTTCCATTCTGTTGCTCATCCTCTCCAGGTCTGCTAGCCCGGGCTGTCCATCCCTCATCCAGGGGTTCCTGCAGTCGGTTGTCTCTTCACGCCTTAGCCTTTCTCTCATTCATTCTATTATTATTATGAACCCTAGTTACAGCTTTGTAAATAGTGTATTATCTTCTCTACATCCAAACCTCTGAAGAATCATCATTTCTTGCTTGATAATATAGAGAAACAAAGATAATGTTTTATTGAATACAGGAAATATTTTGAATAAAAATTAACTCAAAAGGCTGGAAAATGAAAATTTTGCAAAGGCATCACAGGAAAATGGAAAATAAAACAAGTAAAAATCATAATATAAGTGGTGAAATATTCAGTTGGACAAAAATAAACACTTTAATAAAGAGGACAGCATACATAAATTATTGTTATACATATTTATTAAATATCATGTCTCCAAAATTCATAAAGTAAAATATTCATGATATAGAAATATTTTAAAAGAAAATATAATACTCTTTCCTCAGCTATCTGATAAAAGATAAAATGCATGAAATATAAATGAGGTTAAGGAGGCCATAAATAACAGGAAAGAACTAATATGTGCTTTTGTATTTAACTGCACTGGCCTCAAAAAAGGCCTCAGTATATTCCAAAAAAGGAAAATCAATGCAGATCTTAGCCCATGGTGACAATATCATAGAACTAGAAATTACTATTTCTATTATATTACTATTAAATTATTAAATTACTATTTCTATTATATGACTATATATGGGAGCTGATGTTACATATCATTGTTAATTTGTACATTTTATTTACAATTATTCTATATTTTTGAAAAGATGTACTTTTTATAGTTAACGTATCAAAATAGGGCAAATGTTTGGCATAGTGGTTAAGACGGTGCTTGGGACAGTTGTATTGCATTAATTAGAGTACCTGCATTTGGGTCCTAACTATGTTCCCAATTCCAACTTCCTGTTGTTGTTTTGTAACCTACCATTTTAGCCAATAACCTTCACAATGATCTACTCTTACATTTCAGTTACATATAATAACCAGGCTTTTTAAAAATTTTCTCAACTAAATTTTTTAAACTTAAAGCTCATTTATTTCAATTAGTATCAGTGCCTTCAAAAACACTTTATCTAATTTTCATGATCCTTAGATTTCTTTTAACCTGGAACTATAATCCAGAACATGTTATTTATGACATTGAAGGAATGGGGCCTGTTGACTTGCAAACTGTCCTGCCTTTGGGACTTACTTGATTGCTTTCTTGGGGGATCACTTAGCTTGTATCCCTGTATTTCAAGCTATATCAAATGTCTTAGTGGCTTCAAGTTAAGCATGTTTGGGTAGTGCAAATCTTAGGTGTTTTTTTTTTTTTAAGAGATTTATTTTAGTTATTTGAAAGAGTTACAGAGAGAGGTAAAGACACACAGAGAGGTATTCCATCTGCTTGTTCACTCCTCAAATGGCTGCAACAGCCAGAGCTGAGCTGATCCAATACCAGGAGCCAGGAGCTTCTTCTGGTCTCTCACGTGAGTGCAGGGGCCCAAAGACTTGGGCCATCTCCCACTACTTTTCCAGGCTCATTAGTAGGGAGCTGGATTGGATGTGTAGCAGCCAGGACTCAAACCAGCGCCCATATGGGATACTGGCTCTGCAAGGCCGGAGTTTTAACCTGCTATGCCATAACTCTGGCTCCAGGTGGTATCTTGAACCTCATATTGTATCATATCAAAAAATATGCAGGAGCCACCCTTGTGGCATAGTGGGTAAAGTCATTGTCTGTGGTACTGGTATTCCATATGGGCGCTGTTTCAAACCCTGGCTGCTCTACTTCCAATCCAGTTCTCTGCTATGGCCTGGGAAAGCAGCAGAGGATGGTCCAATCCTTGGTCCCCTGTACCCACATGGGAGCCCAGAAAAGGTTCCTGGCTCCTGGCTTTGGATTGGCTCAGCTCTGACCATTGCGGTTATTTGGGGAGTGAACCAGTGGATGAAAGACCCCCACCCCATCTCTGCCTCTCTGTAATTCTGCCTTTGAAATAAATAAATCTTTAAAAAATGCCTTATCAGGTTAAGCAATGATTAATGATAGTGATAAATCACTTCTTTGTGTGATGTCTGATCCTTTCATTATTAAGTTAGATTGTCCCCTTGCTTTTGTGGGACTCTGAATATCTGTTTTCCCATAATGCATTAATTTAATAATGTCAGCAAAAATGATTTTCTTTCTTAAGCTCTCAGTTGAAATACATACATGTATTAGATTGTGCAAATTACATGTTTTAGTTTAGTGAATTAGTTCAGAGTGAACATACCCATGAAACAACTAATCTAGGTTTAGGAATATTAACAAGATTTAAGAATCCTCGTGATGCATTCCAATACCTTCCTTTGTGCCTTCTTCCAAATGCAACTACTATCCTGATTAATAATAAAATACACAACTTAACCCTTTCAATATGTTAACTTATAAATTAATATAGAATGTTTGTATTTGCTCCTTGTGCTCAAAATTATGGTTTGGGGTTGCATACATTATTGTATATATTTTTATAACATTTATTGAACAGTTGTATAGTTGTCCAAACCATGCATGTATCACCATTTTTTTCTGTCTTGCTAAACTTGGTTTGAAAGTATTATAAGTAATCGTTTTGTGAATAATCTTGTAGGTTTCTATTGATGGGTATGTATAAACATTTATGTTGAGTGTGTATCCAGAAATGAAATTCTTGGGTCATACACTGAGCCCACACTCAAATGTAGTAAATAATGTGAAACCTGTTTCCAAATAGTTCCTTTCAGTTGCAACTCAAAAACATTTTAAGACATTTCCTGTTGCTCAAAAACTACACTTTGAGTTTTTTTTTCTTAATTTTAACTGTTGTGATGGGTGTGTAGTATTTTCTCTCCATGAATTTCATTATTATTTTTATAGGGACTAGTGACGTATTGAACACCTTTTAAGGTGTTTATTCTACATTTTTATAGCCTGGCTTGAAAATTGATTCTTCAAAACTCTTGCCCATTTTCTATTTAGTTGTTTCTCCTTTTGTTCTTGGAATTTTTATGTGTTCTGTATTAGAAGCCATTTGTCAAGTACATAAGTTACAAAGTAATTTAATTTTTTAAAAACTCTTATTGGTGTATTTAAAAGGAGTAGCAATACTTAATTTTTAATATAGTTCCAGTTCTTAATGCTTTTTATGTCTTGTTTAAGATAGCTTTGCCTGCCAAGTCCCTGATGATGTTCTTTTGTGTTATCCATTTCAATTTACATGAACACAGTGATTTTCTGAATGATGTGAAGTAATAATCTAGATTTCATTTTTCTTATTGATACTGGTTCCTGAGCACCCCTTATTGAAAAGATCATCTCTCCTGTACTGCAATGAACCCTTTTGTCATAAATCAGGTTGTTCTTTTCCATGATTCTATTGTGTTATTTTGGTCGATCTGCCTTCAAAAGGATATTTCACTGTCTTTGTTACTGCAGCTTACACAGTAGACCTTGATATTTGAGACTGTAAGTACTTTGTTCTTTTTTAAGACATTAGCTATTATTGGCCTTTTATATTGATATCTAAATTTTATATTCTGCATCAATTTTTGAATATAAAGATGCCTTCCAAGTCTATGATTGATTGCAGGCAATAGATTGAGAATGAACAACTTCATGAATTTAATTTTCAATCCGTTACCAAATACATATCTCCCCATATCTTTAGTTTTTTTTTTTTTTAATTTACTCAACAATTCTATATAGAGCTGTAGAGATTTTGCATATATTTGGTTAAATTTATTTAAAGGTATTTGACTTTAGAAGAAAATCTGATTTTTATTTCATTCAGGAGTAAATTTTACCAATATTATTTTTAATGTATTTCTGGCAAATTTGGACAGGGGAAGAATAAAATTTCAAACTTACAGTTTCAAAGTTGGAAAAAAAATATGAGAAACCACAATACATTCTTACTATGATTTTCAGATTCATTATTTTATATTTTTCCCTCTTTAAGCTTCTTCCTTTCTCTCTCTTTCTGTACCATTTAAGAATTTGCCAAATTTTCACCTTCATCCTTGGTTGAATCAGTTTCATTTCCTAGAAACCAAGAATATTTCACTATAACAAAAGAACAGTCATCAAAATCCAAATCAGAGTTTACTCATTGGTTTCTGACTGTTAAAATAACCTTGTATATCTGGAATAAAAAGAAAGCTGTTAGTCTGTATTAAACTTTCAAAATATGTTACTGGATTTGTTTTTAAAATATATGCATGGGATTTTTTATGGTAATTTTCAACAATGCGAGTTGATAGTGTTTTTCTTCATGTGCTGCCCTGTGAGATTTTCTTTTATCAAGATAATGCTGGCTTCATAAATCTATTAGAAAGGGTTTCTGTAGTTTCTCCCTGGCATTCAACTGGAACTGTTATTCCATTCTTGAATTGTTGAAATTTAGAGGCAAATTTTGTCATGTAGCATTCCAAAGTGAAATACATTAAATATATAATTCCACTAATAATAGTCAGATTACTTATTTTCTCTTTCCTGTACCTGCTATAGTAAACAGTATCTTAGAATTTGTTTATTTGAAATTTTCCAATTATTACCATAAAATCGCTCATGATACCCTAAAATAAATTTTAAAAAATGACATTTATTGATATGTAATTCATCTTAACTGAAATTCACCATTTTTAGGGACAGCATTTTTATTTTTACTTAGAAACCTTTTATTTAAGGTACACAAACTTCATGCATTTCATACATATAAAATTAGGGACAGTGTGCTATTTCCCACCCTACCCTTCCTCATTCCTATCTTTCTTCCTCCTCCCTCTCCTATTCCATTTCTTATTTTTAAAATCATCACATCTCAATTTCACTTCTATAGATTAACTCTTAGGTACTGTATTATATCAGGACAACATATATTTGTCTTTCTAGGAAAGGCTTATTTAAGTATAATGGTTTCCAGTTGCATCCATTTTGTTGCAAATGCCAGGATTTCATTTTTTATTACCATTGTGTAGTATTCCATACTGAATATATACCATTATTTCTTTATCCAGTCTTCAGCTGATGGACATCTGGGTTGATTCTATATCTTAGCTATTGTGAACTGAGCTGCAATAAACATGGGGCTACAGATAACTCATATGTAGACTTCTTTTTGTTGGGGTAAATTCTGAGGAGTGGGATGGCTGGGTCATATGTTTGGTCTATATGGAGATATCTTAGGTACCTCCATACTGTCTTCTACAATGGCTGTACCAGTTTACATTCCCACCAACAGCGGATTAGGGTACCATTTCCCCCCACATCCTTGCCAGCATTTGTTGTTTGTTGATGTCTCTATATAAGCTGTTCTAACTGGGGTGAGTTGAAACTTCATTGTGGTTTTGATTTGCATTTCCCTGTTGGCTAGTGATTCTGAGCATTTTTTCATGTGTCTGTTGTGCCAGTAATTTGATTTAGTGGTTAAAACATTGCTTAGGACACTCATAACTCTTTCAGAAAGCTGGTTTAAATCTTGGCTCTTTGGCTTCCAATCCATGTTCCTGATAATGTGCATTCTGGAAGGAGTAGATGATTTCTCAATCTGGAGACCCAGATTGAGTTATGCTTTCCTAGCTTTGGCTAGACCCAGGCTTGGCTGTTGTCGATATTTGGAAACCAAACCAGCAGATACAAAATCTCTCCCTCCCTCCCACCTCCCTTTCAAATTAGAAAAAAAGGAAATAATTTAAAAACCTCACTCTTTATAGATATGCAGTTATTGACATGTGTATAATCATATAACTACCACCTCAATCAGTACATGGAATGCCCCCATCACTCCTATGAGTTTCCTCATTCTCTTTTGTATTTTTTAAAGGTTTATTATTTATTTGAAAGGCAGAGTTACAGACAGAGTGAGAGTAAAATGAGACAGAGATATCTTTGATCTACTGTCACTCACTAAATGAGTATAATGGCCAGATCTGGGCCAAGCCAAACCCATGTCTTGATCTCCTGTGTGGATGTCAAGGGCTCAAGATTTGGGCCATCTTCTTTGCCTTCCAAAGCACATTACCAAGGAGCTTGATTGGAAGTGGAGCAGCTGAGATTCAAACTGACACTCATGTGGGATGCCTGGCATTGTAGGCTGTAACTTAACCTGTTATAGTTTGGCCTTTTCCAGAATGTCATAGGAATGGAATGAAACACTGTATAACTTTTTGTGTCTTTTGAGAGATTAATTCATGTTGGTGCCTGGATTTGACATTTCTTCTACTTACGTTGCTAATAGTAATCCATTATGTTTGTGTCTCACGCTTTGCTTATCACTAGCTAATTAATGTATAAGTGGATTGTTTCTATGTTTAGAGTATTCTAAATAACATTGCTATAAACATTTGCATACACATATTTATATAGACTTTCCCTTCCTTTTTTAGGGCATATATTAAGAGGATTTCAGGGTTGCATGTAAGATCATGTTTAAAAAGATTAAGAAACTGCTAAACAGATTCCAAAGTGTCTGTATCATTTTGTGCCCCACCAGCAAAATATGGTAAATATGTTGCTGTATATCTTCATTAGTAGTTGGAATGTCCAGTTTTCTTCAATCTCTAAATTTTAGCTAGTGAAGTATGTGGATAGTGACATCTAATTTTGATTTTAATTTACATTTCTATAACAGATAATGATGGTGCTCTTCATGTGCTTATTGGTCATTTGTACATTTCATCTGGTGAAATACCTGCTCAAATATTTTCCTATTTTTTATTTAAAAACATTAAATAGGTTTCCTATTAATGGCATCGTATATTCAGTTCAGACATTGGCAGAAACCCTAGTATTGTATAGCCTGTGAATTATCAATTACTGATGCAGAGCTGTGCTTACCAATGTCCAAATACAAACAAGAAATAAGCACTTTTAAGCCTAAAGAGGACTTACCATTCTCCTGGATTGGATTTACCAAGATAAAAGTTAATTTTTGGCTATACATTTTTGGTCATATAACAAATATCAATATATTCAGGAGGTAATTCAAAATATTTAGAAAAATAATTAGGTTTAATTCCAAGTCTATTTCTGTCCCTTGTTCTTTAAAAAGAAAATTTTAAGTTAATCACAGATCTTTAAAACTTTAGTAGCATAACATTCTTTTTTTTCAGTGAGCAGAATTAAATTTATTGAACATGCTGCAAGGAAACAGCAGGCAGGAGAGCCAGAGGCTGACTGTTGCAACATAGTATAAAATGAAATCTTTTTGTTTTTTAACATAGAAGCCTTTTATTTAAGGTATATAATCTTTATGTAGTTCATAATTTCAAATTAAGAAGCAAAATGATTCTACCCAACCTACCCTCATTCCCACCTGCAGTCCTACCTTTCTTCTTCCTCACTTTCTTATTCGTATTTTAATTTTTTTACTAAGATCTATTTTAAATTTATACAAAGAAGACTAAAGAGTTAAACAAATAGTATGAAAAAATATTCCTCAGCATTGAGATAAGCGTTGTGATCAATTTCAGTTCACAATTGATCACACTGATAGGTCTAAGAGTCAAAGGAATCACACAAACAAAACTAGTGTCTGTGAATACTAACTGATAGAATCAAAAAGGGAGAGAACGATCCAACATGGGAAGCGGGATATACAGCAGACTCATAGAATGGCAGATGTCCTAGATAGCACCCTGGCCTCAGAATCAGCCCTTAAGGCATTCGGATCTGGCTGAAGAGCCCATGAGAGTATTTTAGGCATGGAAAGCCAAGACACTCTGGAAAAAAAAAGAGGACCTAAATGAAAGATCTCTGTGAGTGAGATCCCAGTAGAAAGAGCGGGCCATCAAAGAAGGAGTACCTTTCTCTGAAGGGAGGAGAGAGCTTCCAATTTGACTATGACCTTGTCTAAATAAGATCAAAATCGGTGAACTCAAAAGGCTTCCATAGCCTTGGCAACTCATGACTAGAGCCTAGGGAGATTACTGACGCCATAAACAAGAGTGTCAAATTGTTAAATCAACAACAGGAGTCACTGTGTACTTACTCCTCATGTGGGATCTCTGTCCTTAATGTGTTGTCCAATGTGAATTAATGCTATAACTAGTACTCAAACAGTATTTTACACTTTATGTTCTGTGTGGGTGCAAACTGATGAAATGTTTACTTAATATATACTAAATCGTTCTTCTGTATATAAAGATAATTGAAAATAAATCTTGATGTGAATGGAATGGGAGAGGGAGCGGGAGATGGCAGGAGTGCAGGTGGGAGGGAAGTTATAGGAGGGGAAAAGCCATTGTAATCCATAAACTGTACTTTGGAAAATTATATTTACTAAATAAAAGTTTAAAAAAAGAGATAAGGGCTATTCAAAGTCATAGCACTCAAAGTGTCAATTTCACTTTTTACCACTTAGAGCACTCTGTTACCACAGATCAGGGTGAACATATGATATTTGTCTTTTTGAGACTGGCTTATTTCAGTAAGTATAATGTTTTTAGTTGCATCCATTTTGTTTCTTGCAAATGATAGAATTTCATTTTTTACTGTTGTGTAGTAATCCATGGTATGTATATTCCAAAATTTCCTTATCCAGTCTTCAGTTGATAGGCATGTGGGTTGGTTCATATCTTAGCTATTGTGAATTGAGCTGCAATAAACACAGTGGTACAGGTAACTATTCAATATGCTGATTTAATTTCCTTTGGATCAATTCCCAGGAGTGGGATAGCAAGGTTATATGGTAGGACTATACTCAGACTTCTGAGGCATCTCCACAGTTTTCCACAGTGGCTGGACCAGCTTACATTCCCATCAACAGTATATTAGGGTGTCTTTTCCCCACATACATGTCAACATTTGTTGTTGCTTGATTTCTGCAGGAAAGCCATTCGAACGGGAGTGAGGTTAAACCTCATTCTGGTATTGATTCATATTTTCCTGATGGCTAGTGATCCTGAGCATTTTTTATTGTGCCTGTCGGCCATGTGAATTTCCTCTTTTGAAAAATGCCTGTTCAATTCATTTCCCCATTTCTTAACTGGATTGTTGGCTTTGAAGTTGAGTTTCTTGAGCTCTTCATAGATTCTGGATATTAATCCTTTATCAGTTGTATAGCTTACAAATAATTTCTCCCATTCTGTTGATTGTGTCTTCACCTTGCCGAGTGTTTCTTTTGCAGTGCAGAAGCTTCTCAGCTTGATGTAATCTCATTTTTCAATTTTGGCTTTGATTGTACTTCTGGGATCTTTTCCAAGAAATCTTTGCCTATGTCAATGTCTTGAAGGGTTTCCCCCATGTTCTCTAATAATTGATGATATCACATCATAGATTTAGGTCTTTGATCTACTTTGAGTGGATTTTTATCTAGGGTGTAAGGTAGGGGTCATGCTTCATACTTCTGCATGGGGAGATACAGTTTTCCTAGAACCATTTGTGGAAGAGACTGTCCTTGCTCCAGGATTGATTTTATCTCCTTTATCAAAGATAAATTGGTTGTAGATGTATGGATTGATTTCTGGAGGTTTTTTTTTTCTGTTCCATTTTTCTACACGTCTATTTTTGTGCCAGTACCAGGCAATTTTGGTTATAACTGTCCTATAGTATGTCTTGACATCTGGTATTGTGATGCTTCTGGCTTTGCTTTGTTGTATAAGATTGCTTTAGTTCTTCGGAGTCTCTTGTGTTTCCATAGGAATTTCAGCATCACTTTTTCTATATATGAGAGGAAAGTCCTTGGTATTTTGATTGGTTTTATGTATCATCTGTAAATTGCTTTTGGTAGTATAGGCATTTTGATGATATTGATTCTTCCAATCCATGATCATGAAAGATTATTCCATTTTTGGTGTCTTCTTCTGTTTCTTTCTTTAATGTTTTATAATTTTCATCATAGAGATCTTTGATGTCCTAAGTCAAATTTACTCCAAGGTATTTAAATTTTTTGTAGCTATTGTAAATGGGATTGATCTTAGTAGTTCTTTCTCAGCCATGGCATTGTCAATGTATACAAATTCTATTGATTTTTGTGTGTTGATTTTATATCTTGCCACTTTACCAAACTCTTTTATGAGTTCCAATACTCTCTTAGTGGTGTCTTTTTGGATCCCCTATATATAGAATCATGTTATCAACAAATAGTGATAGTTTGACTTCCTCCTTACCAGTTAGTATCCTTTGATTTCTGTTTTTTGCCTAATGGCTCTGGCTAATACTTTCAGGACTGCATTGAATAGCAATGGTGAGAGTGGGCATCCTTGTCTGGTTCTGGATCTAGTGGGAATTCTTCCAACTTTTCCCCATTCCATAAGATGCTGGCCATGGATTTGTCATAAATTGCCTTGACTGTGTTGAGGAATGTTCCTTCTGTATCCAATTTGATTAAGGTTTTCACCATGTAAGGATTTTGTATTTTATCAATGCTTTATATGCATCTGTTAAGATAACATATGGTTTTTGTTTTTCAGTTCATTAATTTTATGTATCACATTTATTGGTTTGCAGAGGTTGAACCATTCCCACATACCAAGTATAAATCTCACTTGATTCTGGTGAATGATATTTCTGATGGATTCAGTTAGTTAATATTTCGTTGAGGATTTTTGCATCTGTGTTTACCAGATAAATTGCTCTGTAATTGTCTTACTCTGTTGTATATTTTTCAGGTTTAGGAAATAAGGTGATGTTGGTTTCATAGAAGGAGTTTGGAAGGATTCACTCCCTTTTAATTGTATTAACTAGCTTGAGAAGAATTGGAATTCATTCTCTAATTTCTGGTAGAATTCAGCAGTAAAGGCATCTGGTCCAGGGCTTATCTTTGTGGGGAGGATCTTTATTATGATTATTGGTCTGTGTCTTCACAGCTCAGTTTAGGCAGGCTGAGTATGTCTAGGAATCTATCTATTTCTTGTAGATAACTCAATTTGTTGGCATATAGCTCTTTGTAGAAATTCAA
Source organism: Lepus europaeus (assembly GCF_033115175.1). Classification (NCBI taxonomy): domain Eukaryota; kingdom Metazoa; phylum Chordata; class Mammalia; order Lagomorpha; family Leporidae; genus Lepus; species Lepus europaeus. The sequence goes on along the minus strand of NC_084837.1, from coordinate 68,610,788 downwards.
GATATATTATTTTTATTTCTGTGGTATCTGTTGTTATATTTCCTTTTCATCTCTGATTTTATTGATTTGGGTCTTCTCCCTCATTTTTTTTTGGTAATTTGGGCCAGTGATGTGTCAATTTTGTTGATTTTTTTCCAAAAACCAGCTTCTTGTTTCTCTGATTTTTTGTATTTTTTTATTTCAATTTTGTTTATTTCTTGTCTAATTTATTTATTTTCTCTTATTAGTTTTGGGTTCATTTTGCTGCTGTTTTTTAGGTCCTTGAGATGCATTGATAGCTCATTTATTTGGTTCCTTTCTGATTTCTTGATATAGGCACCACTTGCTATAAACTTACTTCATAACATTGTCTTTGCTACATCCCATAAGTTTTTGATATGCTATCTTTTCATATTCATTCATTTCCAGAAATTTTTAAATTTCTCTTTTGATTCTGTCAGTGAGCCACTGTTCATTCAGGAACATGTTACTAGTCACCATGTGTATGTCTTTGTTCTAGAGATTCTTGAATTGTTGATTTGCAGCTTCATTCCAGTCTGGTAGAGAAGATGCATATAAGATTTTAATTTTTTTGAATTTGCCAAGACTTGCTTTTCGGCATAGCATGTGGCCTATTCTATTAAAAGTTCTATGTACTAGTGAGATGAATGTGCATTCTGCATCTGTAGAATCAAAAGTTCTGTAGATATCCTTTAGTTCCATTTGGTCTAGAGTGTTATCTCGTTTCCTTGCTACTTTTCTGTCTGATTTATCTGTCCATTGCTGAAAGTGGAGTATCAAAGTCCCCCATTATTATTGTATCAGAATCTATGTCTCCCTTTATATCCATCAACATTTCTTGTACATAGAAATATGTACCTGTTATTGGGTACATATACATTTATTATAGTCACATCTTCCTGTTGAAATGATCCATTAATCATTATATAGTGCCCTTCTTTGTCTCTTTTAACAGTTTTTGTGTTAAGTCTATTTTGTCTGATATTAGCATGGCTATATCAGTTCTTCTTTTTTTTTTTGTTTCTGTTAGCATGGAATATCTTTTTCCATCCTTTCACATTCAGTCTTTGTGTATCTTTGTTGGTGAGATGTGTTTCCTGTAAGTAGCAAGTAGATGGGTCTTATTTTTTAATCCATTCAGCCATTCTGTATCTTTTAACTGGAGAGTTGAGGCCATTTACATTCAAGGTGACTATTGATAAGTCATGACTTGGCCCTGTCATTTTTCTATAAATATTCCTGTTGTCTACTTTGGATTTCCTTTGTAATTATACTGGCAAATTTTATGCCTTAGGATTATTTCATAATGATGTCTGTCTAACTTCTTGTTTTTCTGTGTGTAGCACAAACTTAAGCATCTTTTGTAAGGCTGGGTAAGTGATGACAAATTCTTTCAATGTCTTTTTGTTACGGAAGATCTATTTCATATTTATTCAGAGAGCTTTCCAGGGTTGACAGTTTTTTTCTCTTAAGACTTGGACTATATCTTGCCATTCTACTCTATTCTGTAGGATTTCTGATGAGAAGTCAGCTGTGAGTATAATTGGAGATCCTCTGAAAGTAATCTGGTATTTCTCTTGTGAATGTTTTAGAAACTTTTCTTTATGTTTTACTGTGTAAAATTTGACTACAGTCTATCAGGTGAAATTCATGTTTTTTAGGAGTTCTTTTTCCTTCTTGTGTTTGGGCTTCCCCTTCTTTCTCTAAATTGTGGAGGCGTTCTGTAATTATTTACTAAAAAGGCTTTCTAATCCATTTTCTCTTTCCACACCTTCAGGAACTCCTAAGACCTGTATGATGGATCATTTTATGGTGTCCCATAAATCTCCAACACTGTTTTTAATTTTTCTAATTTCTTTTATTTTTTTGGTTGAGTATAAAATTTCCAGAGATTTGTCTTCTAGCTTGGATATTCTTTCTTCTGCCTTACCACACCTGTTGTTAAGACTTTCCACTGCATTTTTTTATTTGATCTATTGAATTCTTCATTTCTCATATTTCTTTTTTATTTCTCTTCAGAACCTCAATTTCATGAGAAAAATGTCATTCTTGTCATTATGGAATTCTTTAAATCAAGAATTTATGTCTGATTACTTCTGAGTAATCCTATTATTAATCTTTTGAAGTCCATTCCAGCATTTCATGAATCTCTTTCTTCACATTATAGTATTGAAGTGTTGTTTTGTTCCTTTGACTCTGTCATGTTGTGTTCATTATTCTCATTTCTTGAATTTCTATGTTTATTTTTAGATATTTGTGGGGATTCTTGTTTTTTTTCCCCCCTGTGATGGCTTTTATCTTTGGATTATCCCTCTGTGGCTAGGTGGAGTGTCTGCTCCTTCAGCAAATACCCAGGAATGTGTGCTGGGAGTGGCTTGGGTGCTCTGTTCAGTGCCCCAGGGGGAGAAGTATGTCCATGGTGACACCACAGTTGAACATGGTAACTCTCCTCTTTTTTTTTTTTTTTTGGAGGGGAGGGTTTGAACAGCCCTGTTGGTGTAGTCTCATGCTCAACTCCTCTGCTCCAAGGTGACCAAGATCTGGTAACTAGCCACATTGGGTGCTGTATTCATCTGTACTGCAACAAGAACCACACAAAGGATTTGTGCAGTCCACTTTGTGAGCATGGATCCCACAGCAATGACCCTCCGAAGGCAATCAAGGATCCCCGAGGTTGTGGAGCCTCCCACAGTCACTGATCAGAAATCCACCCACACCCTGCGCCATCCCACACAACCACAGTGTTTCCATAGTCCCAACACACAAGGCTCCCACAGTCATGATGTTTTGAGGTTCCATTCTTCCTTGCTGATCCATCGCAATGACAGAGAGGTGGAGATACTTCCAGAGCTAACTGCCTATCAGGCAGCTCAGGCAGCCTAAGCGCTATAACCTGTGACATGCTGGGAAGCTGGGGACACCTAAGCTCCTATGTGAGCGCCCAGCCCCCTGTCACTTCTCCAAGCCACACTCAGGTATCTCCTCTCACCTGGTTGCTGGGCACACTTACACAGGCTAGAGTAGCTGTTGCGTATGTCCAAAATGGTGCCCACTCTCTCAGATAGTTCCAGGATGCCATGGTCAGGTGGTCAGGGAGAAAGAAACATGCTCCTATTTCCCTCTAGGTTGGCAGGTACACTGTCCCCGACAGGGCTCCAAGCCAGACTCATGCCAGGTTCTTCCTGCAGCTTTATCACCAGTGGCTTGGGCTCTGCAGTCTGGTCTCACCTCACTCTCCAAAGCTGGTGCTGAGACTCTCAGCTCCTGAGGTCCTATGTTGTGTTCATGTTCATACTTCGTGTCCACACCCTCCATGTAGATCCACAGCATCCCTCTAACTTGGGTGGAGTTTCCACTCCAGTTTTCTCTCCGACTCTTCCCTCAGATTGCACTTGCTCCACTTTTTTAAAAACTATCTATCCCTTGTCTAGAGCAGTAAGCTCCCTCCCTGTTCCACCATCCTGGAATCTCTTGTAGTATAACATTCTTAACCATTGGTTTGACAAAGGTATAACATGAAGTTTTACAAAAGTATGTTTCCAGCAAAACTGATACTTTTATCACTTTAAATATGTCACAAACTCCCACATATTTCTTCCTGGTAATTATTTTGATTTTCTCTAATTTACTCTCCAGTCAAGAACAGAAGCTCTTTTTTTCTTGGCTTTCTTGAACTGATCTTATCTGGGATTTTTATGCTTTTGGAGGCAAAATAAAGCAACAGAATACAAAATTAATGAAAAGTAAAAATTTGATAAGCAGTGTACAAAACCAAAAAAAATTTTTAGAACACCATATTGTCATTACACTTCTATAGTTTGCTTGGAGATTCATATAATTTTGTTAAAATCACAGTGTGTGACTCTCCGAAAACAAAAAGGTCAAGCCAATTTTTTTAAAATATTTGTCTTAGCTTTGAGTTTGGTCATGTTCCAGGTAGGAGACTATATCCAATTGCTTTTTAGTTCTCACTTTAATAAGACCTTAACTTTCCCGGTTAGGGTGTCGGATTCTGTCCCGGTTGCCCCTCTTCCAGTCCAGCTCTCTGCTGTAGCCTGGGAAGGCAGTGGAGGATGGCCCAAGTGCTTGGGTCCTGCACCTGCATCGGAGACCAGGAGGAAGCACCTGGCTCCTGGCTTCGGATTTGCACGGTGTGCCGGCCACAGCACGCCAGCCGTAGCAGCCATTGCGGGGTGAACCAACGAAAAGGAAGACCTTTCTCTCTGTCTCTCTCTCTCACTGTCCACTTTCCCTGTCAAAGAAAAAAAAAAGACCTTAACTTTGCCAGGAGGAAAGATATTTTATAAATGACAGTTAAAAACAGATAGGAAATGAGCCAGCCTTCTGTACTGCAGCAGTACTTACTACTCCTTTGTAAGTCACGGCTGTGCTAATCTTCTGGAAAAGACCCAGGACTTCATGGTTGTACACAGTGCACTTTGTTGTATATGGTATGCATCACTGGCTTTAGATTTAACAATCTGAATAAAACATTAATATTCTATTTCATTAATGAAAATGATGTTTAAATCAGCAAATAAGAATTACCACTATGTGTTGAAATTTCCTCTGATGACACTTCACTATGCAGAACGTGGTAATTACTTTGAGAAATCAGCTATTACAAGGTAACTGGGCAGTTACAATATTTTATCAGGTAAATTACCAGTCACCATCAACATTCATCAAAGACTCATTTGTATTTTATTACAGGTTGACATTTACTTATTTGCCCAATTTTTAAAATTACCAACTGTTGCATGACTGCCCCAGGGTGCAACTGTAGAAAATTAGCACACTAATCACATTAATTATCATAAATAAAAGGTTATCAAAGAGCAGCAAGTAATAGCACAGACTTTTTAAAGAGCAACTTAGGGCATCCTTAAAAATACCTTAAATTTACATACCACATAGAAATTTTGGGGGCTCCTTTACTTCTGTGGTTTTTAAGCTTAGTAGCCCTGCCATGGGGATGCTATTGCTGGTACCATTTCAGAAATGAAGACTACCTACAATCATGCAGCTAGATGGTTCACAGTCAAGAACCAAATTTTCTGAACTCTTGACTTTTCATTTTCCCCCTGTGTTGCTCTGCCATTCAGGCAGGGATTAAAAGTAGAATATAACTTGCATTCTGTACTACAGGCTATTCACATGTTCAGTGAACAAAGGATCCAAAATATATCCTGATCTGCTTGCTTCTATCTGCCTCCATGGTTACCAACCTCATCTAAGCAAGCCTCTCTTCCTGATTACTGTGAAACTTTTCCTTCATGGCTCTTTCAGGATCCATATTCTACAAAGTAACCCAACTGTGTTTTAAGAAATAAATGAAATTCTGCCATTTTATGTTTAAAACGGTCTGTGGAAGCCCAGGGTATTATAATAACATTTGTGTTACATATGCTCTGTAAGATCCATGTAGTCTGATCCCTTCTCCCAGTCCACCTCCTAACAATCCCTGTCCCCCCACTACTTCCATCATTCTGTGCCCCTCATCACTTTTGTTCTGATTTTTGAGCTTAGCTCCTAGATTGATCCTGCCTCGGAGTCCTTGCTCTTATGTTTTGCTGTGTTTGGAATTTTCTACTCTCAGGTCTTTGCAGAACTTAAATCCCTTCTCCTCAGAGAGACTTCTTTCATTAACAGAACTTAATAGCATGTTCTTTGCTCTTGGAAGTTACCTTATGCATATATTTGCTTAATTGTACATAGTGCATCAACTCCCACACATTCTAAGATCCTAGAGCAGAAATCTTGCATATCTTGCTCATGGCTTGTAACAGATGCCATGCCCGCTCTAATCCTCTCTCTGCAGGCAGTTCTGAAAATCACCTGCAGCTTTGGATGACAGATACACTGTGTTCCTCAGAACCTCCTATCCTAACACCTCCTTGTCTGAGACATTCTCAGAGATGCCAGCATGTTAATGACTCAAGGTGCAGCCCTCAATGCGTAAATATAATCTGGAATCCACCAAGTAAAGCACACACCTTTTTCATTTCTCAGGAAGACATTTGTAAGTTGTGTTCTACATCTTCCATCGTCTCCAGCCTGACTGAGCCCTAGTTACACAGAGAAGAAACCAGCTTATCTATGACTAGTTCCTTGGCTTTCATTTCTCCTTTTTTGTTGTTAAATGAAAAAATATATATATATAAGTATCACACCCATTTCTATATCCCCAGTGTCTGATTGGATTCATTATCTACTCTATTTTTTATGCTCTTTGTTTTTTTAAATTGGTTTTTGCTTGTTATCTTCTCTATTTTTCACCTATATTTTCATTCTCTAGAACCTGTATGCCTTTATTTTCCACTCATGTGATGGGTTACCATTATTTGCAGGTTTGAGTGTAAGGTGGACACTGATCCTGATCCCTGGAGTGGGACAGGTTCCCACAGGATGTGTCAGATAAATCTTCATACTTTCTGATTTTGTAAAGAATACATAGGTGAAGTAAGCTATGAGCTTTGGGAGTCCATCTGCTTAGAAGTAGGTCTCTTGCTAAAATTTTAACAACAGGCTATATAGAGGACAAATGTATGGTGAAACATTTACGTTACCACCTGAGAGACCCACATTCTATATCAGAGCGCCCAGTTCAACTCCCAGCCATTCCACTTCCAGTGAAACTTTCTACTAATGTGCATCCTGGGAGACAGCAGATGATGGCTCAAGTACGTGGGTCTCTGACTCCAATGTAGGAGACTCAGACTGAGTTGTAGGCATTGTAGGCATTTGGGGAATAAACCAGCAAACAAAAGATTTCTCTCCAGCTGTTTCTTTCTCTCTGCCCAACAAATAAAATGAATAAAAATTTCAGAAAAAGCTATTTGGAGTAACTCCTTGCTCTATCATAATTTCTACCATTTCAAAGGTAATGCTTGTAAAGAGTATCATTTTTATAAAGAATCTCAAACATATGTTTACATATGGTACTATGGCTAGCTTTTTAAAAGAAAATAATGGAAATTTAATGGAATCACAGGAAGTTTGAAATTTTGGACAGTTTTCTGACATGAATTCATCTTTGAGCTTCTCCTTTATTTTCCCTGAAAAAAAAAAAAGGCAAAATGGACTATTATGCAAATGTAAAATAAATATCCACTAATTATTCCTTGGAAAAACATATGTTTAACTTAAAAATCATTTTCTTTAAGAAGACTATACAAATGACCAAAGGGACACAAAAATTCTCAATATACTTAATTATCAAGGAAAAGCAAAAGCAAAACCAAAATGAGACATCACCTCAGCTGTTAGAATGGCTGTTATCACAAAGATGGAAGACAAGTGTTAGCCATGATGGATGAGGAGTAAACAAAACCCTTGCCTACTGATGGTTGGGATGCAGATGGGTGCAGCTATCGCAGGTAGTATGGAGGATTCTCAATCAAAATCAGTTGTCATGTGGTTGGAACCCCATGCCTGGTACATATACAAAGGAAATGGAATCAATATCTTGAAGAGGAGTCTGTGCTCTCGTATTCATTGCAGCATTATTGTCAATCATCAAGATCTAGAATCAACAGAAATGTCTACCAATGGATGAATAGATAAAGAAATGTGTATCCATGTCTATATATAACAGGATATTATTCATCCTTTACAAATAAGGAAATCTTGTTATTTGTGACAAGGTGAATGAACCTAGAGGTTATTGTGTTAAGGGAAGTAAACCAAAGAGGAAGGCATATATTAAATGACTTCATCCATATATGGAATCTGAAATAATAAAATTAATAGAAACAAAGTAGAAGTGTGGCTGCCCAGGGTGAAAGGTGAGGTGAGGAATGCAGAAATGTTGGTGAAAGGGTGCAAAGTTTTAATTTTTCAGAGTGAATATCTTCTGAACATCTAATATACAGCATGGTGAATATAGTTATACTAGTGATTTATATTTGAAATAAGCTAAAAAAGTAGATCTCAATTGTATTCACCACACATACACGCACACATAGACCCATTTGTGAGGTGAAGTTTATATTAACCAGATTGATCACAGTAATGATTTCACAATATATACATATGTATATAAGCTTCTAAAAAGATTTATTTATTTGAAAGGCAGAGTTACAGAGAGGCAGAGGCAGAGGCAGAGGCAGAGAGAGGTCTTCAATCCTCTGGTTCACCTCCCAGATGGCTACAATGGCCAGAGCTGCACTGATCTGAAGCCAGGAGCCAGGCGCTTCTTTCAGGTCTCCTGCAAGGACTTATGCCATCTTCTACTACTTTCCCAGGCCATAGCAGAGGTCTGGATCAGAACTGAAGCAGCTGGATGTCAAATCAGCACATGTATGGGATGCTGGCACTGCAGGTGATGGTTTTACCCACTATGCCTCAGTACCAGCCCCTTTACATAAACTTTTAACTTGTCAATTATATCTCACTGAAGCTAGAAAAATACAATTATATATTTTTTTTAAAAGGAGGAGTTTTAAATATATTTTTGTATCATTGAGGAAATGTCAACATTTAAAAAAATGTTATTCAAACTAATGTTGACAAATAATCCCTATATTTCAGAAGAAACTAAGTTTCCCCCTAAATATCAATGATGAACGGTGGACATTGAGCTTGATATGATCAGCAAATAGGAAGATTAACTCTAGGAAGCCAAGTGTTCTGGTTGAGTGGGAGTTGGTGTATGCTTTGAGTCCAATTAATAGTTTCTTTTTTCTTGCAAGGATTGAGATTTCATCATCCCTGAACTTATCACTTAATCTTGGAGGGAATGCTTTTCAACTAGTTATTTTATTAAGTTGTCAACAAATCCCACAGGGATTTCCAAAAAAGATATTTGGGCCTGATTTTTCACATCAAGACAGTAGAAAAATAGTGCAAAGGGAAGTGGAATGGACAACCAGAGTTCAACTTAAACCAGTTGGAGGATGTGTCAGACATGATTGACTGTCAGACATAAGGAAAATGCTCTTATCTTGCAATTGTATACTGCCAGGATTATTCCACAAATGATCATCAAACAAGTTCACCCTAGGAAATGGGAATGGGTGTCTTCTGAGAGCTTTGGAAATGCACACCATGAATCATCTATGGAAGAGAGGACGAGATTTTGGCTAGAACAGAGAACCTGGGCTCTGGCAAAAAGAAGTTTTCTTGACCTCTCTGAACTTTATGTACTGCCTTAGGTGTCCAAATAGGAAAGAATGTACAAACGTGATCCAGTCTCTGCTTCAGCACAGTGATCAAGGGACTAAACAGGAAGTCCCTATTGGAAACCATGATACAGTTGTCATACCTAGTAGCATGTTCCATCTTTGCTGTGCTTATTTTCCTTAATTCTTAAACTTGTGTAAAACTTGTTGAACTGTTACAACATTGTCTGTTATCACTACTGAGAGCTAAGGAAAGTGTCTCCACATACAGAACAAAAGTAATCACAGATATTCTAGCCTATATCTAAGTGCCTCAGAAACTGTGGACATGGTCCACAATGAAACTAGACCATGGATGGCAGAGCTACAGGGAACATCACAAGAGGTATATGGAGTGTTGAGCCTGCACTGGAAGAATCCAGAAAGTATTTGGAAAGTTGGATTAATGAACAAATCCATAAAACAGGAAAAAAATGCATTTACTACAGTGAAGAGGTAAGGGATTTTGAGTCCTTGCAAATATGACTTTACATTGTGTCCATGAACTGGTAAAAACCTTGTCATAGGTAACTGTTCATTTAATTCTATAATTCTGCTGGGGGTAACCATTAAGGTTGGGTTTCTACAGACTTGGATGATTACTCACTGTAATTGTAAAGTGCTGGAAAACTTTCTACTCTTTGTAGTAAGGACTGAGAGAGAAATGGGAGCACAATATTCTACCAATTCAGAAAACATTATATTCCATTTCCATTCATTTATACGTAAATGAAATCTGGCTGAAACAAACTTCAAGGCTGCTGCCTCAGGAGCAAAGATTAAGGTTCTCAAAAATGGTAATTTGTAAGCCGGGAGGAATCATCATCATAAACAATTTATAGTAAAATCTATCATTTCTATAACAGTGACTTTGCTTTGCATATTTATTTCTAATGCTTTTTTAAAAGATTTATTTAGTTATTTGAGAAACAGAGTTATAGACAAAGGGAGAGACGGAGAGATAGGTCTCCCATACACTGGTCCACCCCCACAATGGCCTCAAAGGGCTGAGCTGGGCCAATCTGAAGCCAGGAGCCAGGAGCTTCCTTCAGGTCTCTCATGTAGGTGGAGGGGCCCAAGCACTTGGACCATTTTCCATTGCTTTCCCAGGCCATAAGCAGAGAGCCGGATCAGAAGAAGAGCAGCTGGGACATGAACCAAACCAGTGTCTATATGGGATGCTGGTGCTGCAGGTTAAGGCTTTGCCTACTATGCCACAGCACAGGCCCCTCTAATGCTTTTTACAATAGTGTTAAATAAAGTATTCTCATTTACTGTTGACCAAGCTGGAGCTCTGAAATGTTAAATGACTTAGTAATGATAGCTCAGGTAATAAGAGACTGTGGATATTTAAATCAAGTTTGGACTTGTTGAAACGCCAGTGGCTAGTTTTGCAAAATAGGCGGCTGGCCTATACAGTTTCATATATATTGTATACCTGGGAGTTATTCAGTCCTTTTTAAAAAAAATGTTTACTTCATAATCTAGCCAAGCTATCTTCTTTCCATAATACTTCCAATGACTCTTGGCCAGGTGATAAATATAATCTGTCATTGTCTATGGGTATGTCTCTGGAATACTACCAAAGCTATCCCATGATTTCCAAGCTGATTCCTTTTCAATGAAGAGGCTAGTGGCTCCTTCACTGACAACACATCAGTTGCTATGTCAGTTTCTAAAGTACTTGAATTGTTTGCCTTATACACATCCCACTTGCAGCTAATCAGAATTTGACTAGAGTTAGATTCAATGAAATTCAAATTAAATCAGATTATACCTTTATTTAAATCATTAGTCAGAAAGATTTGATTTATGTCTTTCCTTCCTCCACTCCACCAGAAGCATTTACTACTTGACATAACCTAAACCATAATACATAATTTTCACAGCTCAGACAAGAATGTCAATTTAATTTTTAGAAGCTACACAGTGTACATTTGCCATGATTTATGTGTTATTTCATCATATTAATTCTGCTGTTGCATCAGAAAACTGCACATCCAGATCTACACATCGAGACAATTTTACATTTATCATCTTCAAAGTAGTTTCTTCCAGATAGGAGTGTTTTTCACAAGAGTTGGTTTGAGTTGTTTTTTAGGTAAGATATTTGACCATTTCATAGATACTTATCTCTTAAATATGGAGAGACACTTCATAAAAGTATTCTGAAACAGAAAGGTTATTTTTGCTTATACAGCCAAGATAGGTTATCTCTGTTTCATACTATATTGTCATACGTCCCAAATTAACAGATGCCAGTAAAACCAATTACAAAGGGAAATATTTACAACTCCCATTCTTATTATCTACTGTGCTGATCACCTTGCCTCCATATTTTTTTAATATTTATACTATCATTCAGAGATGGCTTTATTAATATTTTGTCTATGGGAAAGATCAGAGAAAAATAGAATTAATGTGTCAAAACCCACAATATAAATTTGATTCAAATCTTTATTAGATGGGAATCAATATGGCAGAATAGGGAGGGAGCTTACTGTGCTAGTTTAGGGGAAGATAGCTAAAAAAAAAAGTCTCAGAGAAGAGTTAGGGAGAACAGGCAGAGGAAGCTCCATGCAAATTAGGACGACACCGTGGACCTACATGGAGAGTGTGAATGTGCATGACTCAGGACCCAGCAGCTGAGAGCCTCAGCACCAACTTTGGAGTGAGGTGAGACCAGACTGCAACAGGCCAAGCCACTGGTGGGCATCTGGCTTAGAGCCCTGTGAGGGACAGTATACCTACCAACACAGATGGGAACAAAAAGGAGGGCATGCTTCTCTCTCCCCAACTACCCAGCACCAGCATCCTGTAACTAGCCCAGTGAGGGTGGGCACCATTTTGGACATACAAAACAGCTGTGCCAGCTTGTGTCTGTGCTCCCAGCAACCAGCTGAGAGGGATGTCTGAGTCTGTCTGTGAAAATTGAAAGGTGCCTGGGAGCTTGTGACTATGGGGACCTTGTGTGCTGGGACTGTGAAAACACTGTGGCTGCTTGGGAGGTCACAGGTTGTGGCTGGGACTTTGGGCAGTCACTGTGGGCTACTTCACATGCTGAGGGCTCCCTGGTTCACTGGTGATGGTAATTGCTGCAGGATCCATGTTCTCTGTATTGATGCTTTGTGTGGTTCATATGGCATTGTGGGTGAAAACTGTACCCACTGGGGCTAGTGACCAGGCATTAGTCTCCTTTGAGGAGATGAAGTGAGCATGAGACTATGCCAACAGAGCTGAGAAAACTTCCTGATTAAAAAAAAATTTTACCACACTCAACATGGGTGTCACCTTGGACACACACCTCACCTTGGGCACTGAACAAAGCTCCCTGACCACATGCAGCACATACTTCTGGGTATTCACTGAAAGAGCAGACACTCCACTAGGACACAGAGGCTTAGTTCAAAGATAAAAGCCATCACAGGGAGAAAAAAAATTACAAATGCTTAATAATAAATGAAGCAATTCAAGGAACAATAATAATAAAGACAACATGAGGCTCCCAAAACAACACACTTCAAATATAGAATGTGAAAATGTAGAGATAGACAAAATGCCAGAAATGGAATTAGAAAATTGATTATGTGGATTATGTGGAAGTAATAAGCAAACTCATGAACTACAGAAATCTGTACTTGACATGAATGAAAATTTTTCCCACAAAATTGAGATTTTTTAAAGAGAAATCAAAATGAAATATTGGAAATGAAGAATTCAATAGAACAAATAAAAAATACAGTGGAAAACCTTAAGAACAGACTCAGCAAGACAGAAGAAAGAATATCTGAGCTAGAGGACAAATCTTTGGAAATCTTTCAGTAAGACCAAAAAAAAAGAAAAAAAAATGAAAACTAAAAAAAGTGTCAGATATTTATAGTATGCTATCCTATGACCCAGTATACAAGTCATAGGAGTTCCTGAAGATGCAGAAAGAGAGAATGCATTAGAAGGCCTCTTTTGCGAAATAATTACAGAAAACTCCCCCAATTTGGAGAAAGAAAGGGACATGGAAGTACAGGAAGCACATAGAACTCCTAATAGACATGACCAGAGAAGATCTTCACCACCATACATTGTAGTCAAACTTTCCTCAGTAAAACATAATGAATGGATTCTAAAATGTGCACAAGAAAAATGCCAGATTACATTCAGACGATCTCCAATTAGACTCACCCCTGACTTCTCGTCAGAAACACTACAGGTCAGAAGAGAATGGTGAGATATATTACAAGTCTTACAAGAAAAAATTGTCAACTTGGAATATTGTGCTCTGCAAAGCTCTCATTGATGAATGAAGGTGAAATAAAGACCTTCCATACCAGAAACTGAGAGAATCTGTCACCATCCATCCAACCTTACAAAAGATGCTTAAGGATGTGCTACATACAGAAACAGGGTCATTACTATGAGAGAAAGTGAAGGCAGAAAATCTCCCAGTAAAAGTACAAAGGAAATCCAAATTGACCAATAAGAATATTTATGGAAACATGGCAGGGACAAGCTGCTGCTTCTCAATAGTCTCCTTGAATGTAAATGGCCTCAACTCTCCAGTGAAAGGATATAGAATGACTGAATGGATTTTTTTTTTTGACAGGCAGAGTTAGACAGTGAGAGAGATAGAGAGAATGGTCTTCCTTCTGTTGGTTCACCCCCCAATGGCCGCCACGGCTGGCGCGCTGCGCCAATCTGAAGCCAGGAGCCAGGTGCTTCCTCCTGGTCTCCCATGCGGGTAAAGGGCTTAAGGACCTGGGCCATCCTCCACTGCCTTCCCGGGTCACAGCAGAGAGCTGGACTGGAAGAGGAGCAACAGGGACAGAATCTGGCACCCCAACTGGGACTAGAACCCGGGGTGCCGGTACCACAGGCGGAAGATTATCCTAGCGAGCCACGGCGCCAGCCAACTGAATGGATTAAAAACAAGACCCACATATTTGCAACTTACAAGAAACACATCTCACCAATGCATACTGAAAGTGAAAGGATGGAAAAAGATATTCCTTGCTAACAGAAGCCAAAAAAGAGCTGGTGTAGACATCCTGATATCAAACAAAATAGGCTTTAAAACAAAAATTGTTAAAAGAGACAAAGAAGGGCACTATACAATGGTTAAGGGATCAATTCAACAAGAAGATGTGACTATTATAAATGTATATGCACCTAATTACAGGGCACCTGGCTATTTGAAATAAATGTAAATGGATTGAAAGGGAGACATAGACTCAAATGCAATAGTAGTGGGGATTGCAATACTCCACTTTCAGCAATGGACAGACCACCAGACAGAAAATCAGCAAGGAAACGACAGAGTTAATCGACTCTATAGACTAAATGGACATAATGGATAGCTACAGAACTTTTCATCCTACAGATACAGAATACACATCCTTCTCACTAGTACATGGAGTTTTAACTACAATAGACCAAATGATACGCTATAAGCAAGTCTGAGCAAATAAAAAGAATTCAAAATCATACCATACATCTTTTCTGCCTGTGATGGAATGAAGCTGCAAATCAACAACTCAAGAATCTTTAAAACATATGCAAGCACGTGGAGACTGAACAACATGATCCTGAATGAACAGTGGCTCATTGAAGGAATCAAAAGAATTCTTGAAATGAAAGAAGATGATAATACAATGTATCAAACCTTTAGGGATACTGGAAAAAGCCACGTTAAGAGGAAAGTTTATAGCAATTGGTGCCTACATCAAGAAATTGGAAAGGCACCAAGTAAATGAGCTATCAGTACACATAGAGGACCTAGAAAAACAACAGCAAACCAAACCTAAAACTAGTAGGAGGAAAAAAATTATTATGTTAAAGAAGAAATAAATAAAATTGAAACAAAACACAAAAGACCAGTGAAACAAAAAGCTAGTTTTTTAAAAAATATAAACAAAATTGACACACCATTGGCCCAACTAACAAAAAAAAAAAAAAAAAGAAAAGAAAAGAAAAAAGAAGACCTAACCAGAGATGAAAAAAGGAAATATAACAATAGACACCACAAAAATAAAAAGAATCATTAGAAATTACTAAAAAGAGTTTTATGCCACTAGTCTTCAAACAATACTTTATACTTTGTGTGTCTATGTGGGTGCAAACTGTGAAATCATTACTTAGTATAGAGTGGGTCTTCTGTATATAAACATAATTAAAAATGAATCTTACTGAAGAATGGGATGGGAGAGGGAGTAGGAGATGGGATGATTTTGGGGTGGGAGGGCAGGTTTGTAGGGAAGAACAGCTATAATCCAAAAGTTGTACTTAGGAAATTTATATTTATTAAATAAAAGCTTCTATAAAAAAAGTTTTATGCCAACAAATCAGGAAACCTAGAAGAAATGGATAGCTTCTTGGACACACACAAACTACCTAAATTGAACCATGAAGACTTTGAAAACCTAAACAGACCCATAATTAATAAAGCACCTAAAAGGTAATCTATAGAAGTGAAATTAACACTTCAATATAAATGATGTTGAATGGCCCTTGTCTCGACTGTTGAAGAACAGGCCTTTTTTTTATATATATATAATTTGTGACCTCTTTACTTAGTGTAGAGTTAATCATTTGTGTATAAAGTTAATTGAAAATAGATAATAGTAAAAAAATAGGAATGAAATAAAGGAGGAAGAAGAGGGGTGAGAGTGTGGGTGGGAGGGTGGTTACAATGAGAAGAATCCCTATATTCCTAAAGTTGTATTTATGTAAATTTGTATTCCTTAAATTGAAGGTTTCTGGGAAAACATCTGTATCAGTCTGACTTTAAAACTCATGCCGAAAACAGGGCATTATATTCTTCTCTACCAGATTTGGAACCTACCTCCCTCTTGTTTCCATATGCCTTTACTCTAAAAGTTGCACTGCCCTTTCTTGTTATCATGCCCTGTCCTTGATCTGATCTGCACCACTTGAAGTTTATCTTACTCCTTTGAAATTTAGCAATTTTAAAAACTGTGCTCCAATCTAACAAGGAGAAGAAGAAAAGTAGATCAGTATAACTTGAAAAGAGGAAAAATAAATCAGTCTAATTTGAACACAAAGGATCTACCCATTTTCTTTCTGAAATAAGTTGATGTTTATAAATATTGTTATTATATAGGTGTTAATATAGAAAATTAGAGCCAGAAAAGAAGTCCAAGTCTTTCCTTTGCATTTTAATCCTGTGGAAATTATTTCATATTTTTAGCCTTTAAGAGTGAATATTACATGAAATAATCTCAAATATCATTCATTTAACAACAGTCAATCTCACTTAAAATTTACTGTAAACAGGATAAAGTTTAGATCTTCCTATTTCTCAAAAGAAAGGGTAAATTTTGATTTCCAAGATTAAGCTAAGAGTACAATGTGGCTCACAGTTTGTAAAACTTAGGTAATCATATACAGGAAGGAAAATTGATGTAATTTGTACTTTTATTCATAATAAGAACTTATATTTAAAATAATTTATAATGCATTAATGAACATGTATTAAATAAAATAGATGAGTATAGGGGGTGATTATCCAAGACAAAATTAATATAATGTGATAAATTCAAAGAATTTAACCAATTATATCCATTTAAAGTTAGGTATGTTATGGTACCATCGTAAAGTTTTTAATTACTTGTTAGTGTCCTTTGTAATTGAAGCACTGAGTGCAAGCACAGGCTGTAATTAGGATCTCAAACAACCAGTTAATGCATGAAAATGAATGTGACATTAGAATACATCAGAAAACAAAGCAAAAAATTGGGATGGTTAAACTCTTCACTCATCTGAATAGGAAAAATAATTAAAATGCCATCCACATCAAAAAGAAGAAAGGAGTTTAAGTTATATTACTAAGTAGACAAATCTAAGTATCTCAAATCACTAATAATGGTTTTACTTGCATTGATGGGTAGTGACAGTGTTCTAACACCTTGAAAAATAAGGATCAAACTCAATTAGATCACAGTGCATCTGAGTTATTTTTAAATGTGAGTTAACATGCTTGTATTTTCTGTTATTTTGCTGTCTTCTGACTTGAGAGATATGGCAGAGCTCAAATATGGCACATTATCATTCTCTTACTTGCAACCTCTTTGGCAGTATGTCTCTTAGGCACTGAAATAATCTCTAATCACTTTCACTTCCCTCAATTTGAGTTATGAATGCAACCACAAATTTACTCCAGCTAGAGCTGGCAGTGACCGCTTTCTCTTCCTGTCTACCTCACTAGGGAAGTGTAGGCACACCAACTAACCACAAGTGTGGCTATATTCATATTTTAAATACATAAAAAATATCTAATTTCTTGGGCTAATTGTATACAAAGGTATAGAGAACCAAAATATCCCCATTTTTCCTGTAAATCATGGTATGATTTTGCAGAATTTGGAAACTAGCTTCAAGTTTTATATGCTGCTAGGAGCACATGATTTTATTTCATTGATTTTATGGTTACCAAATTTTCCATTTTGAATAAAATATAAAAGTATATCATATTAGTCGGCGCCGTGGCTCAATAGGCTAATCCTCTGCCTTGCGGCGCCGGCACACTGGGTTCTAGTCCCGGTTGGGGCGCCGGATTCTATCCCGGTTGCCCCTCTTCCAGGCCAGCTCTCTGCTGTGGCCAGGGAGTGCAGTGGAGGATGGCCCAAGTGCTTGGGCCCTGCACCCGCATGGGAGACCAGGATAAGCACCTGGCTCCTGTCTTCGGATCAGCGCAGTGTGCCAGCCGCAGCGCACAGGCCGCGGCAGCCATTGGAGGGTGAACCAACGGCAAAAGGAAGACCTTTCTCTCTGTCTCTCTCTCTCACTGTCCACTCTGCCTGTCAAAAATAAAAAAAAAAAGAAATAAAATTTAAAAAGTATATCGTATTGATTTCTATATTAAAACTTACATATATTTAAGTTCACATGTCCTCAGCAGTCTTATGAATAATCTCAGACAAAACACAAACTATGGAATTTTGGAAAATGTAGCAGTCCAACTCTGCTATGTTAAAGAATAGTTTTCACCAAGGTAAATATTCTCTCAGTTATGTGTTTAAAAGACATCTTTATAATCATTTTAGCCCAGTGGTCATTTGGAGTTTACCATGATCCAGTGAATCTTATGGTGCTGAACTGGTAAAAAAATTTGAAATATTTTATAAATAGATATTGAAGCTGAGTGAATCTACCATAAACATTTTTCAAAATAGTGATTGATCTTGTGTAACAAAGCTTTGCTTTTGTGATTAAAAGCTTGCTAACAGGGCTTTAATTGAAACTTCTAATCTGAATGTTGTATGAATCCTGTTAAATGTTACTTTCTTGCCTCAATTCAAATTTTCTTAATCTTCATTTTTGCGTTGAATATTGGTACACTGTGTCTCATTATGCTAAAGAAAGATGTAGTAAGCTATTAACATTCTGAACAGCCTATGAGATGTTACTATATAGAATGTCATTCATTTTTATGTGTTGGCTGACAGTTTGGG
The DNA here is from genome assembly GCF_033115175.1 of Lepus europaeus. Classification (NCBI taxonomy): domain Eukaryota; kingdom Metazoa; phylum Chordata; class Mammalia; order Lagomorpha; family Leporidae; genus Lepus; species Lepus europaeus. The sequence goes on along the minus strand of NC_084837.1, from coordinate 68,592,166 downwards.
CTGCAATAAACTTATAATTCCTCTCTGGAAGGATGTGATGCAGTGCATTGCTGCAAAAATCCTTATGAAAGTCTCAGTAACTGTAAATTAAAGCAAAAGTAAATAGGACTTTATGGAATGGTTGCTTCAGAACATCAAGTGGTCCAAATAGGATGGGCATTATTTCCTTTGTAGCCACAAATTATAAGGCCTCTGTTACTGTACATACTGAAAAAAAATTTGGACTCTCAATACACTCAGCAGCAGAGCCTGGCTTGCCAATGCAGCGAGCGTGGTGAGATGACAGAGCAGTATTATTACTTCACCAAGTCTACTCTTAAATTGCTGCATGATGTCATTTGACAGAAAACTCAAATGTTGCCATTTGAATAGAAAAAAGAAATCCTACTTAAACATTTGAAAGGGAAGGGGTAGATAGTGCTTTCCATGTCATCTCCTAGCCTTATTATAGGGAAATGTTAATACAGCATCCAGATTGCAAATTTTCTCACTTGAAATAGAAAATAGCTACTAAGAAGATTCTCCTAGGACAGGTAATGTGTTATTTAAGTATGTGTTACTAAAAAAAAAACCTGCGAACTCTCATTCTAAACAAAGAAATGTATACTCAGACTTCTCTGGTGTATTCATGGTTTATCAGCCTGAAAAATAAGCAGTTGCAAAGGTAGGCGATATTTTAAATTAAGCAGATGATAAATTTCATTATAATAAATGTGATTGGGAAAGAACACGCAAAAGAAGACTAGTAATTTTACAGCACTTACTTCTTTGCATTTGTTTTGATCTCTTTCATCTTCTTAGATTACAGTGGTTTGAGTATAGAAATTTGGTGTCTTTTGAGATCTAACTTTGTATAGTACCAGTAAGGAAAAAATACGCAGGGCCAGCTTGACAAAAATATAGAAGCCCATGAAATCCGATTTGAGTAGCAGGGTGAAAACAAGTTACTTAAAAATAGCTTCATTCTGGCCATCACTGTGGTGGAGCAGGTTAAAGCACTCCCAATGATGTGCTACTGGTATCCCATATGGGCACTGGTTTCAGTCCCTGTTGCCCCACTTCCTGTCCAGGTGCCTGCCACCGCACCTGGGAAAGCAGCTGAAGATGGCCCAAGTGCTTGGACCCCTGCCGCCTCCGTGGGAGATCTGAATGGAGTTCTAGGCTCCTGGATTTGCCTGACCTAGCTCTGAGCATTGAAGCTATTTGGGAGTGAATTGGCAGAAACTCTTAAAAAGGTGGCCTAATTTACTAAGCTTTCAGAGTACCTTAAAATATACTATGTAATTAAGAATCTGTATTATGAGCTTTTAACTGTGAGTCTTTAGTTATGACACTAATATTACAGCAGTGTACTGTGGTGGTTTTACCCTCAGTTCAGGGGTGTGGTTGATGAGATCACCCACTAGACTTCACACTACTGATGTCAACTGGACGCTACAGTTGCCATTTTCATGACTGCTACCGATTGAAGTGGTACCTGGCTAGAGGATGGATAATCTAAAGAAGTACTAAAGTATCTCTGAATAACAAAAATATGCCTGTTCTGTGAGAAGCCATTAGAGTAATAGCTTAGTTGTTTCTCCAAGTGTAATTCACAGACTATGTGTATCAGAATCTTCAGAATTGCCTGTTAAAATGTTGGTTTCAGGATTCCAGTTCAGAAGTACCAAAGTGGAAACTGTATGAATTTTTAAATAGAGTTTTTGTTTAGAGTAGATTTATTTTTTTTTAATTTTTTAAAACTTTTATTTAATGAATATAAATTTCCAAAGTACAGCTTATGGATTACAATGGCTTCCCCCCACCCCCATAACTTCCCTCCCACCTGCAACCCTCCCCTTTCCTGCTCCCTCTCCCCTTCCATTCACATCAAGATTCATTTTCAATTCTCTTTATATACAGAGAATCAGTTTAGTATATATTGAGTAAAGATTTCAACAGTTTGCACCCACATAGAAACACAAAGTGAAAAATACTGTTGGAGTACTAGTTATAGCATTAAATCACAATGTACAGCACATTAAGGACAGAGATCCTACATGAGGATTGAGTGCACAGTGACTCCTGTTGTTGACTTAACAAATTGACACTCTTGTTTATGGCATCAGTAATCACCCTAGGCTCTTGTCATGAGTTGCCAAGGCTATGGAAGCCTTTTGAGTTCACTGACTCTGATCATATTTAGACAAGGTCATAGTCAAAGTGGAAGTTCTCTTCTCCCTTCAGAGAAAGGTACCTCTTCTTTGATGACCCGTTCCTTCCACTGGGATCTCATGCGCGGAGATCTTTCATTTACGTCTTTTTTTTTTTTTTCTTTTTTGCCAGAGTGTCATGGCTTTCCATGCCTGAAATGGGCTCTCATGGGCTCTTCAGCCAGATCCGAATGCCTTAAGGGCAGATTCTGAGGCCAGAGTGCTGTTTAGGACATCTGCCATTCTATGAGTCTGCTGTGTATCCTGCTTCCCATGTTGGATTGTTCTCTCCCTTTTTTATTCTATCTGTTAGTATTTGCAGACACTAGTCTTGTTTATGTGATCCCTTTGACTCTTAGTCCTATCATTATGATCAATTGTGAACAGAAATTGATCACTTGGACTAGTGAGATGGCAATGGTACATGCCACCTTGATGGGATTGAATTGGAATCCCCTGGTATGTTTCTAACTCTACCGTTTGGGGCAAGTCAGCTTGAGCATGTCCCAAATTGTACATCTCCTCCCTCTCTTATTCCCACTCATATATTTAACAGGGATCACTTTTCAGTTAAGTTTCAACACTTAAGAATAACTGTGTATTAATTACAGAATTCAACCAATAGTATTAAGTAGAAGAAACAAAAAAATGCTAGGAGGGATAAAGTGTTAAGTTGTTCATCAACAGTCAGGGTAAGGGCTGATCAAGTCACCATTTCTCATAGTGTCCATTTCACTTCAACAGGTTTCCTTTTTGGTGCTAGGTTAGTTGTCACTGATCAGGGAGAACATATGATATTTGTCCCTTTGAGACTGGCTTATTTCACTCAGCATAATGTTTTCCAGATTCCTCCATTTTGTTGCAAATGACTTGATTTCATTGTTTTTTACTGCTGTATAGTATTCTGTAGAGTACATATCCCATAATTTCTTTATCCAGTCTACTGTTGGTGGGCATTTAGGTTGATTCCAGGTCTTAGCTATTGTGAATTGAACTGCAATAAACATTAAGGTGCAGACAGCACAGTAGATGCACAGTAGATAAGATATGTAAGTAGCATAGGATGAATGAAAATAGAAACTGTTGAACATATACACACACACACATACATGTGCAGATGCGCATGCATGTGTGTTTGGTATACATATATATTTATGCATATATATATATATGTGTGTGTATGTATTTAATGGAATATTATTCAGTCTTAAAAATCAGAAAATACTGTTATTTGTGATTATATGGATTAACTTTGGGGATATTTTGCTAAAGTGAAATAAACCAGATCCAGAAAGTCAAGTAGTAAATTACCTCACTTATATGTGGAGTGAAAAAATGTCAAACACATAAAAATAATGATATTTATCAGAGACTTGGAGGTGGGGGGACTTGGAAGATGTCACTTAAAAGGCACACAATTTCCATTAGGCAGGAGGATTAAGTTCAAAAGTTCTATTGCACACTATGGTAAATTTAATTAATAGTTGTATTTGTGTGCTATATATTTGAAAATTGTTCACAGAGAAGATCTTAAGTGTTCTCATCACAAAGAAATAAGTATGTGAGACAATACATATATCAAATAACTTGGTTTAGCCATTCTACAAGGTATACATGTATATAAACATCATACTCCATTCCCCACATATACAGTATGCAATACATCAATATTTTGGTTCATAACAGACTTCAAATATGATGACTATCTCCTAACATTACAATGGAGCTGAACATTTTCTGTCACCTAGTATCTTTTCTATGTTTACTTACGGTTAGATACACAAAAGAATTAGCATGTTGTTATAAGTGCCTACAGTAATCAATGCTATAACATGTTTGTGGCCATAGAGCCATCGATTACACTAAGTAGCCTAGATATACCATCTAGAGTTGTGTAACTACACTCTGACATTTACACAATGACAAAATCACCAAAATATTGAGCTCTCAGAATATACTCTGGACATAAAGCTGTACATGTGTGTATGTTACTTACAAATATTTTCTTCATTTCTTCTGTTCAGTATCTTTTCTCTTGATAGTGTTCCTCAAAGCACAAATATTTTTAGTTTTGTCGAAATTGAATTTACTTATTTTTTCTTTGGTTGCTTGTGTTTATCTAAGAACACATTGACAAATCCAAAGTCATGAGGATTTACGCATAAACTTTCTACTAAGGATTTATTTCTTAGAGTAAGAATATCAACTCTTATGTTAAGGCCTTTGAACTATTTTGTGCAATATTTAGTGTTTAGTAAGTGGGAGATGTCCACCTTGTACATGTAACTTTCTGATTTTCCAAGGATTTCTTGAAAAGACTTCTTTTTCCACTGAATAGTCTTTGCACCCTTCTCAAAAGTCGGTTGACAGTAGATACATGATTTTAGTTCAGTTCATGTGGTTCTTTTTTATAGTTTTATTTTATTGATAGTCTATTTGATGTGACAGTGTCATCATATTTTACTTTTAATCACAGTTTTCTTTGAATGTATTTATAATGGATGCTTTAAAGGCTTTGTCTGTTAAATCTGATATCCAGTTTCTCTCTAAGGCAGTTCTGTTGCCTACTTTTTTGTGATGTCTGGGTCATACTTAAATTTTTATACATCTCAGAGTTTTTTTGTTGGAAACTGGACATTTTGGAGCATATGTTGTTATAACTTGTGTTACTGCTGTCTTCCCACCCCTGCCCTCAGAACGTGATATTTTTTATTTGCTTATCTATTTGTTTTCTGACTGGATGCATGGCGTGGGTGGATTTTATCTTCTCTGCAATGTGAAGCCTCTGGTGTTGCCCATCAGTGAGCACAGTCTTGAGTATGCTCAGTCACCGTTGGATGACTGTGTTGTTGGTGGGAGTCTCTAATTGCTTCTCTATCAGACCACACCCAGCCATTAAGTAACATTAATTGGCAGCTGATTGCTCTGTTGTTCTCAAAATTAATCTGATGCATACATTGCTAAAGTCATTCAACAAAATGTGGCTCCTTTAAGAAATTGTTTCTGAGATCTCTATTTGAAATTTGTTTTGACCCCATGTGACTCCCACCAGATGTCTTTTTTCTCTTCCCCAGCTCTGTTGGACAAAGTAGCTGGTTTATAGTTCAGCCTATATTTACGGAGAGTCTACTGCTATCCTCCTGATTGACTTTCGCCACAACCTTCTTTGTTTATAATTGTTCTGAGGCTTGAGCTTCTCCACACTGTGTTGCAGAAAAGCCAGAGCTTTGGGGAAGAAATTAGGAACTGTTATACAGTTTGTAGTTTTCTCTGCCACCAGCAAAATCTCTGAGCCATGGCTCTTTAGCGCAGGCTGGGGCAAATAGCCCACTTCTGAGTGTCACTCCCGATTTAGGACGGAATACTTGAGGGTGAAGACAGGGGCAGTATCCTTACATCTCACTGGCTGTTTTCTCTCTGCATGAAACTAGTGCCTCCTGAGCAGGAATAAAGTCAGTCAGTTCCCACATGTCCTCAGCTACACTGTGGAGACAGAGGCTCTGAGTTACGCATCTGAGCTATCCAGAAGGAGGCACCCCCTGCTCTCTCAGTTGCCTTTGCCCAAAACTTAGTCCCACGAACAGATACCTGACATCCCACTGCTTCTGGTAAAATAGCCCGCCAACCAACCAGGAGAGGAGAGGAATCCCTCTTCTTGGCTGCATCAAAATGGAGTAGAATTTCTGTGTAACTGAGCTGGGAAGGGTTAGGAAAGAAATCTGCAGGTCTTTTTTCAAGTATCATAGATCCTTACTTTCCTTATGGAATTTAACAGCTTCTCAGACAAATATGTCTTCATTTCCTGTATGTCCTTAGGACCATTTCCAGACTTTAGATTAAAAAAGTTTCTACTAGCGTTACAAGGAGTATGTCCCCAGAATTTCTCACACTGTCACTGCAGAAGTCCCTCCTGATTGAGCTTCTCCTAGAGATACTATTTCTTACTTTTGTTTAATTCAGAGAAAAGTTATCATTTCTTGCTCAGATATATTTGGAAAACTGAAATGAAGAATATTTGAAGAGCCCTATTCCTTGTTTTTTGAAAAATAATTGCCCATAAATGGTTGAAAAGCATTAAGCTCTACTCCACTGTTAGACTTTCCATAATCCTATTTGATCTAGATGTGTTAATGGTTTTACAGAATTCTTGGAGATTATGGAAGATATCCAGAAAATGCTTCCCATTCTTCTTTCTCCTTAAACAAATTTTATGCATCATTTTTTATAAGATTTTATTTAAGTATTTGAGAGGTAGTTACAGAGGAGAGACAGAGAAAAGTCTACCATCTGCTGGTTCACTCCCCAGATGGGCTCAATGGCTGAAGCTGAGCCCATCCAAAGCCAGGAGCCAGGAGATTCCTCAGGGTTTCCCATGCAGGTGCAGGGGCCCAAGGACTTGGGCCATCTCCTGCTGCTTTTCCAGGCCACAGCAGAGAGCTGAATAGGAAGAAAAGCCAGGACATGAACTGGTGCCCAAATGGGATGCTAGCACTGCAGGCAAAGGCCCAGGCCACTTCTCCACAGCACCAGCCCCTACACATTCATCTTGTAAAACTACACTGTTCACCTGTCTCTTCTGTTTTTCTCTCTGGACTTCCAAATTTTCTAGAAAAGGATTTCTTGCTATCCTAACTCCTCTATCATCTTCAGCTAACATTTGAACTTCACATTTCAACTTTATATAGTTGAATATATCACATTCCCTATGAATATTAGTCCTCTAACATCTACCTTGATTATCTTTTCAACACTGCAACTGTTTTATATTGTAAGATGTACTTCTCATCTATTCCCACAAAAGTTTCTCCTCTTATGTACCCGGTATCTCTTATCATAACTTACTTATCACTCATATGCAAAACCTTGATTCTTCTGTCTTGATGTATTCCACTGATAATCAATTTTCATAGTGTGTAGTTTTTGTATTTGTAAGCTGTTGATGTACTTCTCGTCTATTTTGATTTCTTACCTTGATTTTTGTCTTTCTGCTTTTGTGATATCTTCATGAATTTTCTTGTTTAACCATGGCTCAGATTATGTTCTTAATTGTCAAACTTCTATTGTCAGGTCTGGCATTATGGCATAATGGGTAAATCTGCTACTTGTGATGCCAGTATCCCATATGGACAGTGGTTCATTTCCCGGCAACTCCACTTCCAGTCATGCTCTCTGATAATGGCTGGGGAAAATAGCAGAAGATGGCCCCTGTCACCCACATGGGAGAACAGGTGAATCTCCTGGATCCTGGTTTCTTCCTGGCTCAGCTTTGGCTGTTGTAGTCATCTGGGGAGAGAATCAGCAGATGGAACATTCTCTCCCTCCCTCTCTCTCTTTAACTCTTTCAAAATAAATAAATAAAATCTTTTTTTTTTTAAAAAAAAAAGAAATATGATCTTTGTGTTTAGAAGTCAGGATAGTGGTTATGTTTGAGGGGAAAAATTCAGAAGGCCACAAAAGAAACTTCTAAGTAGCTATTAATATAGCAATGTATATAGAACTATACAGCTTTACATTTCCAAACTTCATCCTCCCTCTCATATTCCCCCTTTTATTTTTTACTGGGATCAGTTTTCAAATGGCTTTATATACATATGATTAACTCTATGTTAACAGTTCAACAAATAGTATGAAGAAGAGAAAAAACAAACAAACCTGTTCCTCTATAGTCCCAACAAGGGCTGTTCAAGACATTACTTCTCAAAGTGTCAATTTAACTTCTACAACTTATGTTTTAGGTGCTCTGTTAGTTCTCACAGATCAGGGAGAACATATGGTATTTGTCCCTTTGGGACAGGCCTATTTCACTAAGTATGATGTTTGTCAGATTGATCCATTTTGTTGCAAATGACTGGATTTTATTTTATTTTATTTTTACTTTGCTGTGTAGTATTCCATAGAGTACATCTCCCATAATTTCTTTATACAGATGGACATGTAGGTTGATTCAAAATCTGAGCTATTGTGAATTGAGCTGCATTATCATGGAGGTACAATTAGCTCTTTTCTTTACTTATCTAATTTCCCTTGGGTAAATTCCCAGGAGGGGATGGCTAGGACATATGGTAGGTTTATATTCAGATTTTTGAGGTATCTCCATACTGTCTTTCATACTGGCTTTACCAGTTTACATTCCCAACAACAGTGGAGTAGGGCACCATTTCAACACATCCTCTCCAGCTTTTGTTGATGATTTCCGTGTGAAAGCCATTTTGATGAGTGAAGTGAAATCTCATTGTGATCTTGATTTGCATTTATCTGACAGCTAGTGATTTTGAACATTTTTTTCATGTGTCTGTTGGCCATTTGGATTGTCTCTGTTGAAAAACGTCTAAGTCCTTTGCCCATCTGTTAACTGGTCGCTTGTTTTGTTCTTATGGAATTTCTTGGTCTCTTTGTAGAGTCTGGTTATTAATCCTTTATCAGTTGCATAGTTTGCAAATAATTTCTACCATTCTATCAGTTGCCTCTTCACTTTCGTATTTCTTTTGCCATATAGAAGCTTCTCAATTTGACATAATCCCATTTGTTAACTTTTGCTTTGAATGCTTGTGTCTCTGGGGTCTTTTCCAACAACTCTTTGCCTGTGTCAATGTCTTGCAGAGTTTCCCCAATTTTCTAAATTGTTTTCATAGTGTTGGGTTATAGATTTAGTTATTTGATCCATGTTGAGTGGATTTTTGTGTAAGATGTAAAATAGGGTTCTTGATTCTTACTTCTGTATGTGGAAATCCAATTTTCCCAGCACCATTTGTTGAATAGACTGTCCTTGCTCCAGGGATTGTTTTTAGCTTCTTGGTCAAAGTTGGTTATAGATGTTTGGACTGATTTCTGGTATTTCTATTCTGTTCCATTGGTCTATCTATCTGTTTTTGTACAAGTACCAGGCTGTCTTGATTACAACTGCATTGTAATATGTCTTGAAATCTGCTGTTTGATGCATCCAGGTTTGTTTTTGTTGTACAAGATTGCTTTAGCTATTTTAAGTTTCCTGTGCCTCCATATGAATTTCCTTATCATTTTTTTGAGATCTGAGAAGAGTGTCTTTGGTATTTTGATTGGTATTGCATTGAATCTATAAATTGCTTTTGGGAGAATGGACATTTTGATGATATTGATTCTTCCAATCCATGAACATGGAAGATTTTTCCATTTTTTGTATCTTCTTCTATTCCTTTCTTTAATGTTTTGTAATTCTTAATGTAGAGTACTTATGCATCCTTGGTTGAATATATTCCAAGGTATTTGATTTTTTTGGTAGCTATTGTGAATGGGATTGGTGGTAGAAGTTCTTTCTCAGCCATGGCATTGTATGTGTATACAAAGGCTGTAGATTTTTGTGTATTCACTTTATATCCTGCTACTTTACCAAACTCTTCTGTGAGTTACAATAGACTCTTAGTGGAGTCTTTTGGATTCCCTATAAAATTAATCATGTCATCTGCAAACAGGGGCAGTATTACTTCTTCATTTCCAATTTGTATCCCCTTTGATTTCTTTTTCTTGCCTAATGGCTCTGGCTAAAACTTGCAGTACTCTATTGAATAGAAGTGGTGAGAGTGCACATCACTGTCTGGTACCAGATTAGTGAGAATGCTTCCAACTTTTCCCCATTCTATAGAATGCTGGCCATTGACTTGTCATAAATTGCCTTGATTTTGTTGAGGAATTTTCCTTGTATACCCAGTTTGCTTAGAGTTTTTGTCATAAATGGTGTTGTATTTTGTCAAATGCTTTCTCTGCATCTATTGAGATAATTATATGGTTTTTGTTGTTCAATTTGTTAATGTGATGTATCACATTGATTGTTTTGTGAATGTTGAACCATCCCTGCATGCCAGGGATAAATTCCACTTGATCATTATGATGTGTTGTTGGATTTAATTGGCCAGAATTTTGTTGAGGACTTTTGTGTCTATGTTCATCAGGGAAATTGGTCTGTAGTTATCTTTCTCTGTTGTATCTTTTCGGAGTTTAGGGATTAAGATGATGCTATCTTCAAAGAAAGAATTTGGGAAGATTGCCTCCCTTTCAATTGTTTTGAATAACTTGAGAAGAATTGCAGTTAGTTCTCCTTTAAATGTCTGGTAGAATTCAGCAGTGAATCCATCTGGTCCTGGGCTCTTCTTTGTTGAGAGGGTCTTCTTAGTGATTCAATTTCTAGCTTGGTTATAGGTCTGTTTAGGTTTTTTGTGTCTTCATGGCTCCATTTAGGTAGATTGTATATGTCTAGAAATCTATCCATTTCTTCTAGATTTCCCAGTTTGTTGGCATACAGCTCTTTTATTTTTAATTACTGATTTTTTTTATCTCTGTGGTGTTGTTACATTTCCTTTTTTATTTCTAATTTTATTGATTTGGTCTTCTCTCTCCTTTTTGTGGTTAGTTGGATCAATGGTGTTTGAATTTTATTTTTTCAAAAGCCAGCTCTTTGTTTTGATGATCTTTTATATATTTTGTGTTTCAATTTTGTTGATTTCTTCTCTAATTTTAATTCCTTCTTTTCTTCTACTAGTTTTGGGCTTGGTTTACTGTTGCTTTTCTAGATCCTTGAGGTGTAGAGAAAGTTCATTTATTTGATACCTTTCCAGTTTCTTGATGAAGGCACCAATTGCTATAAAGTTTCCTCTTAACACTGCTTTTGCTGTATCCCACAAATTTTGGTATGTTGTGTTGTTGCTTCATTTATTTCCAGAAATTTTTTGATTTCTATTTTTATTTCTTCTATGACTACTGTTCATTCAGAAACATGTTGTTTATTCTCCATGTGTTTGCTTATGATGTAGAGATTCTTTAGTGATTGATTTCCAGCTTCATTGCATTGTAGTCTGAGAAGATGCATGATATGATTTTGAATTTTTTGAATTGCGGATATTCACTTTATGACCTAGCACAGGGTCAATCCTAGAAAAAGTTCTATACACTGGAGATAAAAATGTATACTCTGTGGCTCTAGTGTGGAAAGCTCTGTAGATATCTACTAGGTCTATTTGGTCTATGGTGTCAATAATCTCTGTTGTTTCCTTGTTGATTTTCTGTCTGGTTGATCTGTCCACTGCTGAAAGTGCAGTATTGAAGTCCCGTGTTACTATTATATTTGAGCCTATATCTGCCTTTAAATCCCTTAAGAATTTATTTAAGTAACCAGATGTCCTGTAATTATGTGTATAAACATTTAAAATAGTCACACCTTCCTGTTGAATTGATCATTTAATCATTATATAGTGTCCTTCTTTGTCTCTTTTAATATTTTTTGTGTTAAAATTTTTTGTCTTATAATAGGATGGCCACACCAGCACTTTTTTGGTTTCTTTTAGCATGGATTATATTTTTCCATCGTTTCACTTTCAGCCTGCATGCATTTTTGTTGTTAAGATGTGTTTCTTGTAAGCAGCAAATAGATGGGTTTTGTTTTTTAATCCATTCAGCTCATCTATGTCTTTTAACTGGGGATTTGATAACATTTACATTCATTGTGACTATTGTTAATTACTTTGCCATGTTTCCATAAATAGTCCTGTTTATGTATTTTTGAGTTCATTTGTACTTTTGTTGAGTCATTTTCTGCTTTCATCTTTTTTCGTAGTGATGTTCTTGTTTCTGTGTTTCTGTGTGTAACATATCCTTGAGCATCTTTTGTTGGGCTGGGGAGTAGTTACCAATTCTTTCAATTTCTGTTTGTTGTGGAAGATCCTTAATTCTCCTTCATTCATAAATGTGAGTTTTGCAGGGTTGACAGCTTTTTTCTCTTAGGACTTGGAATATGTTTCACCTTTGTCTCCTTGTCTGTATGGTTTGTGATGAGACATCCAAAGTGAGTCTAATTGGGTTTCCTCTGAATGTGACTTGTTGCTTGCTTCTCTCGTGCATATTTAAAGATCTGTTCTTTGTGTTTCAGTGAGGAGATTTTGGCTACAATTTGTCATGCTGAATTTCTTTTCTGGTCGTTTCTATTGGGAGTTATGTGTACTTCTATTACTTGGATTTCTCTTTCTCCAGATTGGAGAAGTTCTATGTTATTATTTCAGTAAGAAGGCCTTCTAATCCTTTCTCTCTTTCCACACCTTCCAGAATTTCTGGAATCTGTAATTTGGGTCATTTTATAGAATCTTGTAAATCTCCAACAATGATTTTTAATTTTCTAATTTCTTCTTCTTGTATTTGGTCTGACTGTATTATTTCTGGAAATTTGTCTTCTAGTTCTGAGATTCTTTCTTCTGTTTCATTTATTCTATTATTAAGACTTTCCACTGCATTTTTATTTGAACTATTGAATTCTTCATGTCTAGTATTTCATCTGACTTATCTTTAATATCTCAATTTCTTTGGGAGTGATTTTCATTTGGATCGTGAATTTGTTTCTGATTGCTTCTAAGTAATCTTACTATTAATTTTCCGAATTCCTTTTCTGGTATATCCTTGATGTCTTTTTCAGCTTCTGTTATTGAAGAGTTGTAGTATTCCTTTGAGGAATTCATAAATCTTCCTTATTCTTATTCAGGTTTTTTCCTTTGCTTTTTGGCATTTCTTGCTGAGTTTGTCTTTAATTCGTGACTTTGTGCTTGTGGTGTGATTTCCCTCTGCTATGAGCTGCTATATGTCTGTGCATTGCAAGTAGAAACACACAGTCCCACCTCCTGAAGCTCTGTTTACTTCTAGGTGGATACCAGAACTTTGGTGCACTAAGCCCTGCCTACTGTGGCCAGGCTCGCTTCTCATTGGTGTGTGAAACAAGCTCAGATTTTTGATGTTTAGGACTACTCCTTGTTGTACAGCCTGCATAGTGGGGAGGAAATCACTCTGAAATGTTGTGATACTCCTTCCCTGGGTCGGGAGTGTTGGGAGGTGGCCCCTGCAATTTATGGGCATGTGCACAGGAGGCAAACATGGCAGCCCCCTGCTTATACCTGAAAATGTAAACAATCAATATGCTTCTTCCTGCTGGCCGTAGGTCCAGTTGGGGTAGGGAGGAGACGTAGATGGACCAGGGCGTGCCTGACCTCTCCGCTTGTTCCCCTATAATTTCTTCTTCTTCCCACTTGGAGCTGCAAATTCAGTTTGCCAGGCTCCTCCACCCGCCACTATCCACAACTCCAAGGACTCGCAACCTCTCACCTGGTTCACTGGGTGGGGCTAGCGCCAATCTCCTCATTCAGCATCTCCACTGCACATCCACTGTGCCTCCCCCGCTTCCCCTTCACACCCTCAGAGTGGACCTGCCCAGTCTCTGCTGGACTCTTGGACTTCTCTGCATCAACTTCTCATGACTCTCTCACAGCCTTATATCCCCTCTGCTTATAAACTATCTATTTTGCCGCATGCCACTTGAAATTACTGCCATCTTGACACCTCCAACTCTAGAACTTTCATACAAAATGTTAGTTTGAGTTGCTTAAATAACTCCTAACAGTAAAAGCATTCTTCAAGAATCAACGTTAAATCTAGACATTCTTAGATGAAGGAAGCCTAAGAGAAGTTGTTACCAGCAGACCCAATCTAAAGGCATGGCTAAAGGAAATTGTCTAAACATGCAAGACATGATAAAAGAGAAAATCTTGAAACATCAGAAGGGAAGAAAGAACATGGTTGGCAAAAATATGGGAATATGTAATAGACATTCCTTATCTTGAATTTGTTGTTCGATAATCAAAGAAAAATTATACTACACACTGTCATGTCTCTAAATGTGTATAGGAGACATTATAACAATTTATTATACATAGAAAAGGAAAAAAAGAGATGAGTTTTATATACCTCATTCAAACTGGTAAACAAAAGAACTACAATCCACAATTGTTGTAGAAGGCTTCATCACCTATCTTTCAGAAGTAGATTCAAATTAAGGAGACCATGGAACAGTGCAACCAGTGGGATTATTTGAGATTGGTAGCACGTTCCACCCAATAATAGTGGAAAACACAGTCTTTTCAAGTGCTCACAGAACATATGCCAACATAAATTACATATTAATTCATAAACTTTAACAAATCTTTTTTTAAAGATTTATTTATTTATTTGCAAGTCAGAGTTACACAGAGAGAGGAGAGGCAGAGGAGAGAGAGAGAGAGAGAGAGAGAGAGAGAGAGAGAGGTCTTCTCCAATGGTTCACTCCCCAATTGGCCGCAACTGCCAGTGCTACACTGATCCGAAGCCAGGAGCAAGGAGATTCTTCTGGGTCTCCCATGCGGGTGCAGGGGCCCAAGGACTTGGGCCATCTTCTACTGCTTTCCCTGGCCATAGCAGAGAGCTGGATTGGAAGTGGAGCAGCCGGGTCTCGAACAGGCGCCCACATGGGATGTCAGCACTTCAGGCCAGGGCATTAACCCACTGTGCCACAGCGCTGGCCCCCAAACTTTAACAAATCTAAAAGAATTGAGATCACATAGTATTCTTTGATCACAATAGTATCAAGTGATAAATATTAGAAATAAAGCTTGAAATCTCCAAATGCTTAAAAAGTCAATAATATGCTTCTAATTAACTGTGAGTCAAATGAAGATAAAACATAACAAACTTTGTAAGACTGAGCTAAAGCTGTCCTGAGAGGCAAATTGATAGTACTAAGATAAATACATTGAAAAGAGAAAAAAGTTCAAATAAATCATCTAAGTGCCAATCTCAGTAACAGAATTGAATTGCAAACTAAACCCAGAGCTAGAAGGAAGGAAATAAAAAAGACCAGAAATTAATGTAATGGAAAACAATAAAGAAAAAGTGAAATGGAAAACTAGTTCTTTGAAACAATAAGATTGACAAACCCATAATAAGAGTTAAAAAGAAAAAAAAATAAGGAAAAGACACAAGATGCCAAGATATGCAATACAGGAGGGGATTTCACCACAGACATGGTTAAGATAAAAGAGTAATAAGGGGACAATGTAAGCAATTCTGCCTATATAAAGCAGACAATTTAACTGGCCCAAATTCTCTAAAAGCACAAACTACCACACCTTGTCATGATAAACAAATGATTCTAATTGCCTTAGAACTGCCAAGGAAATTGTATTGATAATATTAAAACTACTACAAGAAAAATATCCAAGCCAAAATGGTTTCACTAAAGAAAAATCTATCAAATATTATAAAAGAATAGGAACAAATTCTGAATAATATATTACAGAAAATGATAGGGGAGAAAATATTTCTGGACTCATTTTTAGAAGCTAGACAGAGATAATACCAAAAAGAAAACTGCACACTGATATACTTCATACATAGAAATGTAAAAATCCTTAATAAAATATATAAAATGTGAATTACATATTCATAGAAATAAAAACATAAAAATATATAAATATAATATGCTTATGTAATATGTGCATGAGATATTATACATGTATAATATATAAAATCCTACCTGTACATAATCATGTTGGATTTATTCCAGGGATCAAAGGCTGATTTCATTCAGGAAAAGAGTTTGGCTATTTCTTTTTTAAAAAAAATTTAAAGATTTTATTTATTTACTTATTTGAGAGGTAGATTTACAGACAATGAGAGGGAGAGACAGAGAGATAGGTCTTCCATCCATTGGTTCACTCTCCAAATGGCTGCTATGGCCGGAGCTGTGCCCATCCGAAGCCAGGAGCCAGCAGCTTCTTCTGGTTTCCCACGTGGGTGCAGGGGCCCAGGCACATGGGCCATCCTCCACTGCCCTCCCGAGCCACAGCAGAGACCTGGATCAGAAGAGGACCAGCCAGGACTAGAACCAGCACCCATATGGGATGCCGGCACTGCAGACAGCCACTTTACCCACTACGCTACAGCGCTGGCCCTGCAATTTTTAAAAAAGATTTATTTATATTTTATTTATTTTTTAAATTTATTTTTTAATTTTTATCTTTTAACATTTATTAAATAAATATAAATTTCCAAAGTAAAACTTTTGATTATAGCTGCTTTTTCCCCCCATAACCACCCTCTCACTCGCAGCTATTCCATCTCCCACTCCCTCTCCCATCCCATTCTTCATCAAGATTTATGTTTGATTATCTTTATATACAGAAAATCAATTTAGTATATACTAACTAAAGATTTAAACAGTTTGCACCCACACAAAGTATAAAGTACTGTTTGAAGACTAGCTATGTAGTTAATTCACATAGTACAACACATTAAGGACAGAGATCCTACACGGGAAGTAAGTGTACAGTGACTCCTGTTGTTGATTTAACAATTGACACTCTTATTTATGACATCAGTAATCACTCGAAGCTCTTGCCATGAGCTGCCAAGGCTATGGAAGCCTCTTGAGTTTGCCAACTCTGATCTTATTTAAACAAGGCCATAGTCAAAAGTAGAAGTTCTCGGCCAGTGCTGTGGCTCACTTGGCTAATCCTCTGCCTGCAGTGCCAGCACCCTGGGTTCTAGTCCTGGTTGAGGCACCGGTTCTGTCCCAGTTGCTCCTCTTCCAGTCCAGCTCTCTGCTGTGGCCCGGGAAGGCAGTGGAGGATGGACCAAGTCCTTGGGCCCTGCACCTGCATGGGAGACCAGGAGGAAGCACCTGGCTCTTGGCTTCTGATCGACGCAGCGCGCTGGTCATAGTGGCCATTTTGGGGGTGAACCAACGAAAAGGAAGACCTTTCTTTCTGTCTCTCTATCACTGTCCAAATCTGCCTGTAAAAAAAAAAAAAAAAAGTGGAAGTTCTCTCCTCCCTTCAGAGAAAGGTACCTCCTTCTTTGATGGCTCGTTCTTTCCACTGGGATCTCAAAAACAGAGATCTCTCATTTAGGTCTTTTTTTGTTCTTTTGCTACAGTTTCTTGGCTTTCCATGCCTGAAATACTCTCATGGGCTCTTCAGCCAGATCCGAATGCCTTAAGGGCAGATTCTGAGACCAGAGTGCTGTTTAGGACATCTGCCATTCTATGAGTCTGCTGTGTATCTCGCTTCCCATGTTGGATCATTCTCTCCTTTTTAATTCTTTCAGTTAGTATTAGCAGACATTAGTCTTCTTTGTGTGATCCCTTTGATTCTTAATCCTTTCATTATGATCAATTGTGAGCTGAAACTGATCACTTGGACTAGTGAGATGGCAATGGTACATGCCACCTTGATGGGATTGAATTGGAATCCCCTGGTATGTTTGTAACTCTACCATTTGGGGCAAGTCCGATTGAGCATGTCCCAAGGTGTACATCTCCTCCCTCTCTTATTCCCACTCTTATATTTAACAGGGATCACTTTTCAGTTAAAATTTAAACACCTAAGAATAATTGTGTGTTAATTAAAGATTTATTTCTTTGAAAAGCAGAGTTACAGAGAAGCAGAGGCAGAGAGAGAGAGAGAGAGAGAGAGAGAGAGAGAGAGAGAATCTGTCCGCTGGTTCAATCCCCAAATGGCTGCAGTGGCCAGAGCTGAATTTTCTGGGTTTCCTACACAGGTGCAGGGGCCCAAGGACCTGGCCCATCTTCTACTGCTTTCCTAGGCCACTGCTGAGAACTGAATTGGAAATGGAGCAGCCACGGTTTGAACCAGTGCCCATATGGGATGCTGGTGCTGCAGGTGGTGGCTTTACCCACCAGCCACAGCGCCAGCCCCTGATTTTGCAAGATTTTTATTTTATGGAAAAAAACTGGATAAATTGCACATGGTATCTCTTAATTTTTACACTTGCATGGGCATCTACAAGTTATCTTAAAATTCAAGATGTTTAATTGAAAAGAAGCAGTTCATAGCTTTCTGGATTTTAAAATTCTTTTAAAAATCCACAAAATTATTCTTAATTTTACTGTCTAAATAGAAAAAAATGTAGAACCAAAATATTATTAAGGAAACGTAGTGACTGGTTCTTATGATTGGAGATGTGAATACCACAATCATTTGTACCTACAAGAAATAAATTTATTTTCAGGATTTCTGATGTTTAAATCTATGAAAAAGTTCATATACTTACATTCATTAAATCATAAAAAAGGTTTTCATTTCTATGGACCACTTAGGTATCATGAATAGTTACTAACAATAAAAGACTATAGTTTTATTTGATTGACTTCTTGGGTTTTATAAAAGATTTTTGTGGGTATACCCACACTTGTATAGCAAAATGAATATCTTAGCATATAAAATGTGCATAAAATGAGACACAGGCCATTGTAATTAATATTTAAAAACAAGATTGTCCCATAAGCTGTACTTTGGAAATTTATATTCATTAAATAAAAGTTTAATTAAAAAAAAAAACAAGATTGGTTGCTATTCCTTGGAATAAGGAAAAATAAGTCATTTTACAAAGAATGTATTTATTCTACTACTTCAGAGAAACAGCTCTGTTTCTTTTCAACATCTGACTGTTCTTTTAAATTAAAAATAGTGCCCATCTGTGTTTCCATCTTGCAAAATGCTAAGGGACTTTTGTGTGAAATCCTGGAATGGATTACTACATCATTTGCTACTGGCAGCACTAAAAGGAGGTGGTAATAAAAATATATCTGGTGAATACAATTCTGGGGATCTCCCAGCTGGAAGAAACTGGCACATCCCACCTTGGGCTGCACATGAAAAGAATGTCCTACAATCAGACTCAAGCTATGGCAGAGTCACAGTGTGCCCATGTGTGTCATTTTCAGAATGCACACTGCAATGTCCCACCTGCTTCTGAAGGAAAACACGTTTCTCAGTTCCTACCTCTGCTCTCGGGACCAGAGACGTTGCTGTCAATCATCCTTCATACTGAGCACAGGAGAGGAGTACTTGGAAATGTCATCAGAGACAAGAACGCTGCCAGTGCTTTATATTAACTCGGTGGGGAAGGAAGGCAGTGCTCTGTTATTCTATGGAAGGAAAATGCTTCCTCTGTCTAATTATAGAACAGTGCTATACACTAGAAAACTATTAATTTTTAAAAATATTTTGTATAACTTTTTAATAGATTTATTCATTTGAAATGCAGAGTTACAGAGTGGGGGAGAGAAAGATCTTCTATCTGCTGGTTCACTCCCCAAGTAGCTTCAATGGCTGGAGCTGGGCTGATCCAAAGCCAGGAACCACGAGCTTCTTCTGGGTCTCCCACTTGGGTGCAGGGTCCCATGGTTGGCTTCCTTCACTTAACAATATCTTTTCAAGACTCATCCATGTTGAAGAATGTTATTAAGACTTGATTCCTTGTAATTGCTTAATAACACTTCATTTTATGGATATAACATAGTTCTGCAATCATCACTTGTAGGGAATTTCGATTATTTCTACATTTGGTCTATTGTGAATAATTCTATAAATATTCACATATAAGCTTTTAGGTAGATGCACCTACCCATATCTTCTAGTTATATACCTAACAGTGAAATTGCTGGGTTATATGAACACAGTAAGTTTAATTTTTTGAGGTAACTTTTTTTTATGAAGTGAATAAATCATGTTACATTCCTATCAGCAGCGTATGAGAGTTCTAAGGTTGTCATAATCTCTTCAAAATTTGTTACTGCTTGCCTTTTGATTATAGTCATTCTAGTGAGTATAAATTTGCATCACATTGTGGTTTTTACTTTCATTTCCCTGATGATTAATGTGTTTTTTGGCCATTTCTTCATCTTTGGAGAAATGTCTATTCAAATATTTTTAACATTTGTAAATTGGATTATTTTTGACTTATTATTTGGTTGTAAAAAGCCTTTGCATATTCTAGATATAATTTCCTTACTTGGTATATAATTTGCAAATACTTTTTCTCTGTGGTTATTTTTTTCACTTCTTGATAGTGTTCTTTGAAACCCAAGAGGCTTTCAAATGGAGGGAATCTAATTTGTTCAATTTTTTCTTTGAGTTATTTGGCTTTGGTGTAATAGCTTAGATCTGATTTCTTAATTCAAGGTCACGGTGGCTTAGCTGGTTAAAGTGTCTGTCTAGTTAACTCAGGGTAACAATATTTATACTGTGTTTTTCTGAGATTAAAAGTTGTAATGTACAATTTTAGAACTTCCATCCAAACTGAGTTATTTTTTATATGGCATGAGATAGAGGCCCAATTTAATTCCTTTGCATGCATCTATACTGTCAGCATAATTTTTTCAAGAAACTATTCTTTCTTCTAACAAATGGTGCTGGAACCCTAGTGAAATACCAAATCACAGGACTAAATTTGTGGCATAGCAGGTGAAACTGCATCCAGTATGGGCACCAGTTCATGTCCTGTCTGCTCCACTTCCTGTCCAACTCCCTGCTAATGGCCTGGGAAAAGCAGCAGAAGTTTGCCCAAGTAATTGGGCTGCTTCTGCCACGTGGGAGGCCCAGATGAAGCTCCTGGTTCCTGGCTTCAGCCTGGCTCAGTCCTGGCCACTGTGGCCATCTAGGGAGTGAAACAGCAGATGGAAGATATTCTCTCTCTCTCTCTCTCTCTCTCTCTCTCTCTCTCTCTCTCTCCCCTATTCTCTCTCTCTAACGCTGACTTTCAAATAAATAAATCAAAATATCACCATAATGCCTTGGTTCTTTTCTGAATTCTCAATTATGCATTGACCTACATGTTAATATTTAGCTTACTATCACACAATTTTGATTGCTGTAGATTTTCAGTAAATTTTGAAATCAGAATTGTGGCTACTTTTACTGTTCTTGTTTAAAGATCATTCTGTGGGGTTCTGAAAATTCTTTATGAATATTGAAATCAGCTTAATTTTCAGGAAGAAATGATCTGGAATACTGCAAAATATTATAGTGGTTCTGAACACCAGTTTCAAAAGTACTGGTAGATTAATAGTATTAAGTCATTTTGATCCAACATAGCATGGCTTTTGATTTATTTAGGTCTTCTTTGGTTTGTTTCAATGATGTTTTGTGCCTTGCATAGATAATACATAATCTCATCTTGTTTTTCATTCATTATGATTTAGAGTATTTATAATTCATTTAATTACTGGTAAGGTAGGACTGCCATTTTGCCAGTTGTTTATTTGTATTTTATTTTTCTCTTTCATTACTGAATTCTTTTATGTTAAGTAGAATTTTCTAGAATGCTTTTTTGTAATATTTACTTACCTATTTACCTTGAAGGCAGAAGACAGAGAGAGAGAAAATCTTCTATCCACTCGTGCACTGCCCATGCTCAGCTAGCCCAGGGTTATGCATCTGAATCCTTACCTCAGATGCGAAAGGTGGAGGCATCAATATTTCAGCTATTATCTGCTTCCTCCCAGAATACACATTCGCAGGAGAATGGGATCAAAGTGAAGCTGGGAATTACACCCAGGCTTTCAGATACGGGATGTGGGAGTCCTAAGCATTCTGTTAACCTCTCTGCCAAATACCCTCCTGAGAATACCATTTTTATTCCCATGTCATTTCTTTTATATTTTTTAAGGTTTGTTAGCAACTTTCATTGATTTACAAGTAGTATTTTATTGTACAACAATCTGGTTCAGGGTGATATCCACTTATATTCAATTATGTACAGGCAAGCATTGTGACACAGCAGATGAAGCTGCGCATCCCATATCAGAATGTCAGTTCGAGCCCTACCTGCTTTGTTCCCAATCCTGCTCCCTGCTAATGTGCCTAGGAAAGCAGCAAATGAAGTCCCAGATACTTGGGCCACTGTCACCAACATGAGAGACTAAGATGAAATTTTGGGCTTTTGACTTCAGCCTGGACGACCCCAGCTGTTGTGGATATTTAGGGAGCGGGCCCTTAGATGAAAGACCCTCTCTATGACCCAAACAAACAAATCCTTAAAAATAATTTACAAAACTTTTGGTCCTATTAATTCTATTCTCTACTCCCTCTTTGGATATGTTTATCCCATAAATCAAATATTTATCCACTGAATGCTTAATAACTCAGATATACAATTAATTATTACTTTATTGAGGTATCTTTTAAAACAGGAAAATAGTTACAGACAAAATACATTCACACACTTTTTCCATTTACCTACAGAGTTATCTTTACCAGTGTTGTTTTTTCTATTTTTGTTGTTGTTGTTTAATATCTTTCATTTCAATCTGAAGGACTCCTTTTGTATTTCTTGTAGAATAGGATTGCTAGCAATGAACTTTCTGTTTTTGTTTTTGTTGAAATGTCTCATTTTCTCCTCTACATTATAAAAAGAAAGATTTATTTATATCTTTGAAAAGTGGAGTGATAGATCATCTGGTTCTATCCCCAAATATCTGCAAAAATCAGAGCTAGCTCAAGCTGAAGTCAGAAACCAGAAACTCTGAGCATGGGTGGCAGGAACCCAAGTACTTGTGCCATCATCCACTGCCTTGCAGGTGTAGTAGCAGGAAGCTAGGTTGCAAGCATTGAGTTGCCAGGATGGTAGTGTCCTGAGTGGCAGCTAACCTGCTGCACCACAACACTTGTCTTGTCTCATCTGCCTTTAATGAATAGTTTGGCTTGATGTAGCATTCTTGGTTTATCTTTTGCTTTTAGCACTTTGAATACAGTCATGCATTGCCTAATGAGAAGGGTGAATTTTGAGAAATGCATTGTTAGGTAACTTCGTCATTGCAGGTATATTGTAGAGTGTACTTATGCAAATCTACCTAGGCTATATGGTGTAGCCTATTTCATTTAGGTTATAAACCTGGACAGCATGTTACTGTACTAAACACTCCAGGCCATTGTAACAATATGGAAGGTATTTGTGTATATCTGAATATATCCAAATAAAGAAAAATTACAATAAAAATATTAATGAGGGCGATTTTCAGCCCCTTTGTAATCTTATGGTGCTGTTGTCATATCTGGTCTGTTGCTGGCAGAAGCATTTTTACGCAGCAATGATGTATATCATCCTGCTGCCTCCTGATACCCACTGGTTCTGATGAGAAATCAGCTGTAAAGCTTAAGACTACTTAAAGTCGATGGGTATCTTTAGCTATTCCTAAGATTTTCAGTTGTTGAATTTAAACAGTTTGGTCATGAAGGCCTTAGCTTTAGATTTATTTTCTTTTATTGTATTTCGAGAACTTAGAACTTTTTTAATATGGATACATATTGTCCATCAAATTTTTGACATTTTAAATCATTACCATTTCAATATTTATGTATCTGCTTTCTCGACTTTCCTTTTGGAGTCCCCATTTTCTGTATACTGATAGGTTTGGTAGCATCCCATGAAACTTCAAGGTTCTGTTCATTTGTCATTATTCTTCCTGTTATTTTGACTGGAGCATCAAATTACCTTACAGATTTTTGATGGTTTCTTTTACGTGCTCAACTGCTGTTGAGCTCCTCAAGTGATTGTTTTAAAAAATCGTGGTTCAGCATTTTAGCGCCACTATTTCCATTTGGTTCTGTTTTATAATGTTCATCTCTCTATCAGTATTTTCTATTTGATGGAACATTGTTTTTGTATATCCCTTTAGTTTCTTAAAGTTTCACTTTCTGAACATGTTTTAAAATGCTTAGAATTTTTGCCAAGTAAGTCAAATCCTCTGTTTCCTTGGGGATATTTTCTGTTGTTTGTTGTTGCTTTTTGTTTATTGACTATCCTTTCTTATTTCTTTTCATGGTTCTTAGGGAGTATGTTTTTACTATTCACCATAGGATGTTTGGTGACTTTTCTGGACTATTTCCTTAAAATTTGCATTCTGTGTCATGTGTGCCTTTATCATGTCATGTCCCAGATTGTTTAGGCTAGTGCTTTGTTGACTAATGCATAGAGATTTCTTAAATTCTGGGAATCAGTAATTCTTCCAAACTGTATCAGGTGGTGCTGTGAGCATGTAATTTGGTGAATTAAAACAGTGGGTTTACAACACTGCCTTAGCCTTTTCTTCCTGCCTGTGCAGATCATCAGTTAGCCAGAAACAAGAGTGTAGGGCCTTTTCACATCTTTCCTGGGCATATACGCAGCCCTGAAATGCACCAAGTCCTATATCTAAGGTGTTTTCGATTCCCACCAACATGTCAGATTTTCTAAATCCCTTGTGGACATCTAGTTTCCCAGCATTTCTTTTAAGCTTGTTGGTGAGCCTATTGCGTGTCCAACTGTTATCTACCACTTCAGGCAATTGTGATGTTCAGTATTTCTTTCTACTAGTTTTAGCAAAAGCTCCTATTATATTTAGGAAAATGGTGTTCACAGTATGCTAACTTTAAACAATTTAAATAAAGACAGATTTGCAAGAGGAGTTATCCAAGGAATCACTAGATGAGGACCCATATTGAACATTCTCTCGGGAAAGGGGTTTGACAGGAACTATTTTCTGTTGACTCTAGTGGCTCCTATGCTGTTCCCTTTCGCTGCAAATACAGCCTGCTGTTGCTCAAGGATATCAAAAAGCAGGGGTGGTAGGGAAGATGGGAAATAAGGCAAGTTAAAATGCCGCAAATTTGCTTAGGGAGATTGAGCAGGTTTTTCTGAATAAAGGTTCCCTGATTTTCTGTTATCCTCTGGCTAATTTATAGTTTTAAAAATGCTGATTCTGACACTTTGAATTTTTGGCTAGCATTCTCTTTGCTTTGGTGGAAAATTTTCTGAGACAGTAAATCCACCATTTCCATTGATTTCACTTCTAATAAATTCTTAATATTGCTCCATTGTTGAATTCCTGGCATTAGCTCAATAAGTAGTCTACCTTTCATGTAAGATTTTGGATTCATTTTTCATGCTATCCTGATCTGATGTGGTTTCATTGTTTTCTAATTTTAATTGGAGATAGTCACCAAATAATAATTTAAAACAGGTGTTGTTCTGTCAATATGCATCCAACCTAATTGTCTATCTACAATTCTGTGAAAATAAAACAGAGGTTCTGAACAATGGTCATGACTTCTGTAACAACTCTATAAACTATTTTATTAAGATACCATGAGGACTGTGTTGCTAGGTTTTAGAAACATTTTTGTTGTATGGTGACATGACTATTTTACACCTACTTTTGTCACAATACTCAACTCAAGCATTTCAGTTAATATTTTACTGAGATCTCTGAAGCTTACTGTATCATATAAAGATCACCAGTACTCCTGCCAAGCCACTGACAATACTTGAAAGGACAGTTGGCTATTTCTATCATGTGTTCTGCATGTGAGGATTCAACATGTTGCAAATTAAAATCTGTACTGAAAGGCCGGCGCCGCGGCTCACTAGGCTAATCCTCCGCCTTGTGGCGCCGGCACACCGGGTTCTAGTCCCGGTCGGGGCACCGATCCTGTCCCGGTTGCCCCTCTTCCAGGCCAGCTCTCTGCTGTGGCCAGGGAGTGCAGTGGAGGATGGCCCAAGTGCTTGGGCCCTGCACCCCATGGGAGACCAGGAGAAGCACCTGGCTCCTGCCATTGGAACAGCGCGGTGCGCCAGCCGCAGCGCGCTACCGCGGCGGCCATTGGAGGGTGAACCAATGGCAAAAGGAAGACCTTTCTCTCTGTCTCTCTCTCACTGTCCACTCTGCCTGTCAAAAATTTAAAAAAATAAAAATAAAATAAAAAAAAATCTGTACTGAAAATGGAAAAATTCTTTGTCATATTCACTAAACTATAAAGTATAATAATTACTCACATAGCATCTAAATTGACTAGGGTACTTCAAAAAGTTTTCACATAAATGACAAGAGCCTTGGGTGATTACTGACATCATAAATAAGAGTGTCAATTGTTAAATCAACAACAGAAGTTGCTGTGCACTTACTCCCTATGTAGGATCTCTGTCTTTAATGTGTTGTACTATGATAATTAATGGTAAAACTAGTCTTCAAACAGTACTTTATACTTTGTGTTTCTGTGTGGGTACAAACTGTTGAAATCTTTACTTAGTATATACTAAGTTGAATCTTAACGAAGAATGAGATGGGAGAGGAGATGGGATGGTTTGTGAGTGGGAGGGTGATTATGGGGGGAAAACCACTCTAATCCAAAAGTTGTACTTTCAAAATGTATATTTATTAAATAAAAGTTTTCTAAAAGAAAGATAATGTACATTTTCCACCAACCTTTGAAATCCTCTTGTATTAGGTTTTATATGTAATCTAGAAATTATTTTAAGTATATGGCAGGATGAGCATATGTTATACACACCATTTCATGTAACATACTTGAGCATCCATGGATTTTGAATTCTGTAGGAGACCTTAGAATTAGTCCCCATACATGCTCAAGCTGACTTGACCCAAACGGTAGAGTTACAAACATACCAGAGTATTCTAATTCAATCCCATCAAGGTGGCATGTACCATTGCCATCTCACTAGTCCAAGTGATCAGTTTCAGCTCACAATTGATCATAATGATAGGACTAAGAGTCAAAGGTATCACATAAACAAGACTAGTGTCTGAATAATACTAACCGATACAATAAAAAAGGGAGAGAATGATCCAACATGGGAAGCGGGATACACAGCAGACTCACAGAATGGCAGATGTCCTAAACAGCACTGTGGCCTCAGAATCTGCCCTTAAGGTATTCGGATCTGGCTGAAGAGCCCATGAGAGTATTTCAGGCATGGAAAGCCATGACACTCTGGCAAAAAAAAAAAAAAAAAAAAAAAAAAAAAGGACATAAATGAAAGATCTCCGCGCGTGAGATCCCAGTGGAAAGAACAGGTCATCAAAGAAGGAGGTACCTTTCTCTGAAGGGAGGAGAGAACTTCCACTTTGACTATGACCTTGTCTAAATATGATCAGAGGCAGTGAACTCAAAAGGCTTCCATAGCCTTGGCAACTCATGACAAGAGCCTAGGGTGATTACTGATGCCATAAACAAGAGTGTCAATTTGTTAAGTCAACAACAGGAGTCACTGTGCACTCAATCCTCATGTAGGATCTCTGTCCTTAATTGTGATTTAATGCTATAACTAGTACTCAAACAGTATGTTTCACTTTGTGTTTCTATGTGGGTGCAAACTGTTGAAATCTTTACTCAATATATACTAAACTGATCTTCTGTATATAAAGAGAATTGAAAATGAATCTTGATGTGAATGGAAGGGGAGAGGGAGTGGGAAAGGGGAGGGTTGCAGGTGGGAGGGAAATTATGGCGGGGAAGCCATTGTAATCCATAAGCTGTACTTTGGAAATGTATGTTCATTAAAGAAATGTTAAAAAAAAGATAAAAAAAACTAAAAAAAATAAAGAATTAGTCCCCATAATTACTTTGTATTTGTTGCAGTTCCTAGATGTGAATGTTCTGAATTTCTTGTCTAAAACTTAAATTACCACAATACCTTTTAGATACATGTGTAAATTTGTAGTGTATATAAAATACAATTGGTTGTCCTTATAAGTTTATAGTACACCATTTAAAAATATTCTAGAAAATCACAGTAAAAAAGGTGCTTCCGGAATTTATCTTTCCAAAAGCAAATTTATTCGCTGTCCCCTTTTCTTAACCAAATGTTGACCACTTATCATATCACCACACATTATATGAACCAATAATGATCCAAGAGGGAATAGCATGCTGACTACTGAGGAGGCTGGTACATAACTAAAATCTTCTCAGTCTTTGGAATAAATGCCATACTTTGGATGATCATGTACGTTTGTTTGCACTGAACTGTTCCAGATTATACATGTTCTCTCAATATAATTATTAATTGGCCTTCTCTGAATTTAACAAAGGGCCCAACTTGAATGATAGACTGCTTTATCTATCATATGCAAAAATTTATGGCAGCAAAATGTAGGGGAAGATGGATTATCATTTTGGAGACTGCATTAACTTTCTTCTCTATTTTTTCTTCTGTTTATTTTTCTGTGTACTAAGTAAATATTGCCTCTTTCTGGTATCTCTTAGAACTGGGTTGATTCAGTAATTTCTTATTAACCAACTGTCCTCTGACTTTATTTTCTCTTCCCCAAAGGCCTGGGATTCATCAAGGTCAGAATTTAATCAGATAGATTCAGGCCAGACTTACTCTGATAACACGTTCCATTTGTTACTTGGCTCTGTCAATGCACATAAATCTATCCTGACTTAAGACTGCTTTGTATCAGAGGCCGACATCCGCGGAGGAGTCTCCGATCATTGTAATGGGGCCTTAGCTGAGTTCACCAGATGCTTCTGCTGTGGCTCTATGGTGCCTATTCAGACCTTTATTACTGAAATAAAATTTGGATACCCAACTCTCTGTACTCTTTTAAACAACTTTATATCTTTTCATTTTGTGACTTGTAGTAATTCAGAGAACATTAAAAAAAGAAACACTTCTCAGCCTTATAAAAAATTCTCCAATAAAATCAGAAGATGTTGAAATTCCAGATGTTCTTAGGAGTGAGCAGCTGGCTAGTGCCCTATAAGCCAGGACACCTCCTGAACTTTACCTGTAGAGTGAACAAGAAAAAATATGACATTAATTTTAGGAATTGGAAGTCTTCACAAAATATAATTGGTTGACACTTTGAGATAGGATGATTTTGAACTGCCCTGTCTAGACTGTAGAGGAACAATTGTTTTTCATACTATATGTTGAATCCTTTACATCATGTAGGGTTAATCTTATGTGTGCAAAGTTAATTCAAATTAGATCTTAGTAAAAATAAGAATTGAAATAGGAGAATGAGGAGGAAGAAGGGTGGAAGTGTGGGTGGAAGGGAGGGTAATGTGGGAAGAATCACTATATTCCTAAATTTGTATATATGAAATGCATGAAGTTTGTATACCTTAAATAAAAGGTTTCTTAGGTTAAAAGAAAGAAAAAATATGTTTGAAATATTTATACTCATGTTTTAGTTTATTCGTTGAATTAAGAATTACTCCATGGATTGTTATTTCTTATTTGTTTAAATTGTGTATATTTTATTTTTGATGGGTAATAAATACACAAAATCCAAATATTACAGAGAGGCATTTACAAAACACTCTTCAATCTTTCCCTGAACCCAACCAAGTAGTTTTCACTATGAGCCAACCCTGTGTTTTAAATATTTTTCCAACAATGTTTTATGCATGTGCATCCTAAATCATACATATAGTTGTTTGTGTTACTCCACTTTTGATAAATGAAGCTTATTTCTCACTTAAAATCTGTCTTGGCGATCATGGTGTGTGTTTAATTTTGTTAGATACTGTGAGAAATCACAGATGGAATATAGGAGAGTGCCTTTTACACAAAAGCTTCCCAATGTGGGGAAGTATTAAGCTTTTGTATCCTTAGCAACCTAATAACTAAAAAATGGTATCACCTGTAGTTTTAATTTTTTTCTTGTTCTAAGTATGATTGAGTATATTTTTAAATTTTAGGTACTGTTTGAATTTTCTTTCCTCCTGTTGTAGGATCTTAACCTTCTATAGGAGTTTGTATATATTAGAAAATAAACTCTCTTTGACAGAATTTGAAAATAAATTCTCAAGTTTAGCATTTTCCTTCTGACTTGTCATGCAAAATAATTAAAAATAATTATCAAAAATTTTTTGCATACCTTCTGGGTTTTAAATTGTGGTTAGGAACAATTTTCCCAGTGTGAGGCCTTATAGTAAATCTCTCACGGTTTTTTAAAAATAATATACTGGTTGAATTTGTTGCCTATTCATTCATTCATTTCCATGTGAATGCTTTATTTGCAACTTGCTCTGGAGAGAATTATAATTTACCATGTAGAATTTAAATATGATTTATTAAATAATCCACCTTTGACTTCTATCTTACATATGTACTTTATCATATACTAAATTCTTGTCTGTATTTGGATCTATTGCTACATATTTCCTTTACATTTCTTGGATGTATTTTTATTCTACATATACAAAATCCTCTATTTTTAATTAAATTACACTTACAGCATATTTTTTCTGCTTTAGCTAATTATTTCTCAATATTTTCCATGTGACTTCAGTTTTAGCTTGCATGCCACCATTCTAACTGTGAGCGTCCAAACTGTAAAGATCATCTTACTTAAAGATTTTTGTTCTACAGTGTTGACCTTTTAATGAAAATCTAGTGAGAGGGAGGCAGGCATTTGGTGCAGCAGTTACGTTGCCACATGGGAGACCAGGATGGAATCCCTGGCTCCCAGCTTTTGTCTTTCTCGGCTCTGGTTGTTGCAGGCATTTAGAAAGTGAACAAGGGTATGGAGATCTCTCTCCATCTGTCTCTCCATCCCTGTCTTCTCTCTGCTTTTCAAATAAAATGACAAGTAATACATTAAAAATTTTAAAATCTCATGTGAATTTCCACTAGTCATAGAATCAGAAGAACTTTAAATTTTTATCCATTTAGGCCTTGCATTTAACACATTTTATTATTTTATATTTCAACATTTATTTTGCTATTAGAAATGAACAATTATTGTATCATCTTGCCGTTTTATATGTGAGTGCTAATATTCTGTGCAAATTGATATTCACCTACTTTGTGTTAAATTCTATTATCTATTTCCAGTTGTAATTTTTGAGTTTCATGGTATAAGAAAAAATTGTCTAAAAGTATTGGTGATTTCACATCCCTGTCCTTTTTCTACTTTGTGTGTTTGTAATAATCTAAGAAAAATGTTAACTAACAGTATTGACAATGGACATCTTACCTTATATCATCATGTCATCCTATTTTATATCATAACACTACCCTGTTAGGATTTTTAAATGTCAAGAATGAATGATGAATATTGTGAATTTCTGTCTAATGATCTGTGGGAATTACCCATTTTTCCTCTTAAACTATTAATATATTTAATTATCTAACTAGATTTCTTTTCTAAAAAAATCTTTCTATTTTTACAAAAATCCCAGTTGGCTTTGTTGTATTAGCTTTAATGTGCTGCTGGTTTCTGTTTGTTAATATTTTACCTAAGATTTATCATTTGTCATAGTGAGTTTTGCTATTTTATTTTTCTTTCAGTATTTTTTGCCATTGGTGTTGTTCGCTTTAAATTTTTTATTTCTATTCACATAAATATTTTAGAAGCTTTCCCTTTTGGTGCTTTAGAAAAATTTAAATAGCATTAACTCATCTACTTTTAAAAGATATTTAAGACTTTTTCTTAAAGAAAAACTATCTTTACTTTGTATTTTTGGGAAGAATATTTCTTTGACAACTGTTTCTTTTTTTATGGTGTCTTATGATTTTCTATTTTAGAAAAGTAATATATCAACTCAGCAAATATTTTTCCAATCATTGAATAGAGAAATGTAACTTATTGAGTGTATCATTTAGGTCAATTGTATCCTTAGGTTTTTAAAATTATTTATTTGACCTCTCACAGGATGAGGTTAGTGAATTAAAATCTTTGCTGATTTATTTCTCTTATAAATATATATTTAACTCCTATAATTTTTACTTTATAATTGTGATGCTGTGTTATTTGGTACCCATGTCAGTTACATCTTCATTATAAAATTCTCCCATGAAGGACTGAAAGTGGTTTTCTATGATTTATTTAATATTTTTAAAGGAATTTATCTTTATCAAATGTAAAGGTCATGTGTACTCTTCTTTTTGTTTGTTTGCATTTCCCCAGCATTTCTTTGCAAATCCTCTTATTTGTGTGACCAACTTATTCTACCTTAGATTGTGTCTTATAAATAATGGAAGCAGGATTTTTTTTTCCTTCTAAGCTGATGTGGGTGGTTTCTTCTTTTCCTAATTGAGCAAAAGCTATTTTCATTTGTTTATATGACATACTAAGGTACTTTGAAAGGTTTGTGGAAGATAGAGCTAAATAATAAATTTATCTGGGCTCAAAAAACTTTGAAATCCAGGAATAATTTTTCATAACACACATTTTTCTATTACATTTTAAATGAAAAAACCTACATATGGATCTCAAAAATTTTTTACCAAAATAGAATTATCATTCAATTCCAAGTTTCAAACATTTTGAGGCACTTTCATATGTTTCAACTATTTCAAATTATCTTATGATTTTCTTTCTGTTTTAATAACTTGTAAAATTCTTTGATGTGGCTCTTTCATTTCTTTGTTTTTGATGTCTATATCCTTTGATATATTTGTTTTGCCACAGTAGTTACTTTTACAACTATAGCATCACTTAATTCCCCAAGTGATTTATTACTTTAGACAGTATATATCAATTTTCTCTCACACCAAAGATCTTCTTTGCCCCTCACGATCTACATCCATCTTTCCAACGTATCACTTTAATGCAGAGGTCTGACCCTGTACTAAATGACCGTATGAATTAGTCTGACCCTGTGTTCAAAAAGACCATATGAATAAATTCCCCAACCTCTGGCTTCTGTTTGGACTCAGTTAGCGATGAACCTGGAAATAAATAGAGTTGAGGGAGAAGAGAAGACCTCTGTGTCTTTCAAACTATTGTCACAGTTCTTATTAGAACCAATTCCTTATAATTCTGTGTTCCTCTGGATTCTGGTAATGGCTGCTTCTCTCCTTTGTCCTGGGCTAGGGATAGTCATCTTGCCTCATGCTCTATCCCTTGTAATTTCCTGTATCTACACACTGTAAATTGTTCTTTGAAATACACCTAACTCAAATTTTTCCTACATTGAGTGTGCTCCTTCCTGCTGGGACTGTGAATGATATGCCTATTATAAGCGAAGACAAAATTAGCATGATTCTTTTTCTCTTCTCTCCCCCACTCTCCTGCAATGCTAGATTTTACTTAATTATGACTTTTATTAATATCTGCTATCATGCTATTAAGTATGATTACATGTCTATTAGTTGAGTAGTCACCTCTAACTTACAAACTGATTTTCTGCTATTAAAAATGAAGCATTCTGTACACTTACACTGCCATTCATCTTTCACACTTCTCCCAACCCCAAATGTTCATTAGTTACAGGTCTGCTCTCACAGTTAGAGAATGGGTTTCAGCCTACCTTAATAAACCAATCATCAGGTTTGTTTTAACTCACTATTCTATCAGTAAATTCAGCACTTACTGCCAGATGTTTTATTCCAGTTTTATAAAATTATCTGCTGACTGGCTAGTAGACTTCTAAAACACCACTTTAGAAGGATAGCCAGAAAAAATAAGAGATACCCAGCTAAATTTTCAACTTCAGAAAAGTATATTTTTTATGAAATATGTTCTAAGTATTGCATGAGCATTGTTATTTGCTAAATCTAGCAGCCTTATGTCTGGCATATGGTTAGTTCTCAGTAAGTGATAGCTATTTGTATAATTTGGAATCTGTGAAAATGATGTCTATGTTTTAATGGCAATTATTTATGTTCAGTTATTCCTGGAATACAATATGCACCTTCAGCATGTTATTCAAATTTTCTTTTATATTCGATATTATTTTCTTGAATTGTACACTTACTGTGCAGTAGGTTTCAGTGGCTGCATATTCTTTGCCACTGCTCACCCCAGTCAAGTGGTGGGCAATATTACCTTGAATGCCAGCCCTGGATCTGGGCTGGCTCTCTGCTTATAACCAAGAGAATGTGATGGAAACGAGATTGCATTTCCTGAGGCCAAGATTCGAGGGGTGGGGCCACTCCTACAACACTCACTCCTCGTGGCCAGCCACTAAGATTAGAAGGTTGGACCACTCTGGGACGAAGCTTACATTAGCTATGGAGACAGATAAGCCATGCGTAGGAGCAGAATATGGAACTCAGACCTGCCAGCAGCTGAGTGCACTGGATGGAAGGCTGAAGGACCGCCTAGCCACAGAGCCTGAGTACATGAAGTGGCTCTTGTGTGAAGCTGCTACAATAGGGTAGTTTTAATGCAGCAACTAAATCATCATAGTATTTTACTATTTTAAAATTTGTTACTCAGTTTGATAAGTTGTGATATCCTTTCTCTCCTGCATCCAGCCTGTCAACTCTTAAGCATCCCTTTCTTTATTGTAGTTTCATTTTGTTCATTGTATCTTCCATTTCTTTATCGTCTTTACTGGATTATTCATTGTGCTTGTCTTAATTTGCTCACCATACCTTTTTATTTCTATACTTTATGATCCTTACTGCATTGTTAACATTATATTTTTTCTGCTTGGAGTCATTTCACATGGCCTGTATTTATGTAATGGTTGAAGTTTATATTTATCTCTCACTTCTATCTTGACCACCACCTACTCATATTCCCCTCCTGCTGCTGGTGGTTGGTCTCCGAACCACCGCGCTCTCTGCTCTTAACGCTTTGTTTCGCAGAAGCAATAGCTTAGTTGCTATTTCTAAATGCCTAGTGAAAATCAGCTACGACTGTTATCGTCTCGTGAGTTTCTTGTAGTACAGTTAGGTAGATTTTCCTGCTTTTTCCCTTTTTGATCAATGATTGAAGTAACAAGCATTGTTTCTTCCCATCCGGCTATTTCCTCGGTATTGTTCAAACGGAGGTGGCTTTCTGAAATGTGTTTTAACTCCGCGGTTTACGTGTGCAGTCATGTGATCTTTTCTTCTTGCCACCTGATAGGCTCTGTGGGCCTGAGATACTCCCTGATACATCGGCATTCTTCTGCCTTGAAGTCACCAGCACATACTACTTAATAGACGGCTAGTTCATCTGAGGTTTATCTAGTTCCATTGCCTGAGTTTCTCAGAATCCATACGCCTCCAGGAACATTTCATTTCCGAGGCCGTGCGCGTTCTCTCTGCTCTTAACAGTGAGATTTTCGGGTGCACGTTCCCCTGCGGGGAGCGGCTGTGTGTTAGCAGCAGCTGTCCTACTTGCTCTCCTTCCCCTCCTGGACACAGTGTGGCTCGCTCTCTCTGCATATGGCAGCACTTCCTGATCTACTGTGGTTTGAGGTTCTTATACACGTCCTTGTTACATAGCTAATGCAGTGTGTAATTCTTAAGACAAATCCATTGTTGCCTTTGGATAATCCCTAAAATAGAAGAGATTGCCAATTTATCACCATTATCTCCTTTTAAACTGAATATTGTATCTATTATTTTTGAGATAATGTTTTTAATTTACATAATGCACTACTCAATAAAGAGTTCAACAAATAGAAAGTAAAAAGACTGTATTTGAGCAGGAAAACAGGCAAGGGATATAAACACTGATCTGGTACTGTCTCCAGAAATTTTTGGGGTTGTCATATTTTTATTTTATGAACCATCAAAGATATAGAAGTGAGCGTAAAGTGTAATATAGATAAACAATTAAAATATCATAAATAAATGAATATTGCTCATTAGCATAAGAAGGACAAAAAGGAAAGTGACTGGTACATAAAGCTCTCTGTGGCTTTTCCATCTCCATCTTTCCATTGGTTTCCTTCATAGGTTTGCCATAGTCATCATGTTTGTGGACAACATTGAAATTATGCCTTTTTTTTCATTTTGTATACATTAATATGGTTGGACATATTCTTGTGGTTTGCATTTTTATGCCTTATACCCTTGAGAATAGCCTTTGATTACATGGCATCTGTAGATCACTCTTTTATATTGTAGTATTTCATGAAGTTACAGAAATTTACCTATCCTATTCTTGAAGGGCATTTTCTTTCCATTTTTCACTATCATGAGTATGCTGATAAGGCATTTTTAACATATCTCCTGTAGCACATATACATATTTTGCTAAAGAATGCACACAGGTGACATTTATCTTCCTAATTGTATTGAAAAGTCCACATTTCCTAAATAATTGCCAATGATTGTTCTGTATTTATTAAATCTCTGTATGTATGTGATTTTATTCCTAGGATCTATAATATGCCTTTTTGGTCAATTTCTCTATTGTAGGTTAAAATAACACTGATTTAAAAACCGCTAGAATATAACCCACATCTTCTCATGTTGACATATATCTTATCCACAAGTAGCCGAAATCAATATGCATTTTCAAATTATGCTAAAAGACTAATTTTCTTAAAAAGTCTACTGGGGTTTTATGTATCTTATAGGTCAGTTTAGGAAAAATAGTTAACCTTATGATGATTAGTGTCTTGATCTCTGAATATATTATAAAACCCTATCTCATTTAATGTCATTCAAAACATTTTTATAAATCTGTTTTTAAGAATTTATTTGAGAGCCAAAGTTACAGAGAGGGAGAAACAAAGAGAAAGGCCTTCCAATCACTGGTTCAATCCCAAAATGTCTGCAACGGCTATAGATGGCCCCATCTGCAGGTAGGAGCTAGGAGCTTCTTCTGGGTCTCCCACATGTGTGCAGGGGCCCAAGCACTTTGACCGTCTTCCACTGCTTTCCCAGGCCATAGCAGAGAGCTGGTTCAGAAGAGAAGCAGCCGGGAGATGAATTGGCACCCATATGGGATGCTGGCACTGCAGGCAGAGGCTTAGTTTACTACACCACAGCCTCTTTATAATAAATCTTTGTAATGCATTTTATTGTCTCTTTTTAATATTCATATTTAACCTTTAACATTTTGATAAAATGAGCATACCTGTATACAAAGGCCAAAATGAAGAAACACACATTATCAGCACACCAAAAACCTACTGAAGTTCTCTTCTAGCAATTAAAGTGTCTTGATTTCAAATAGTTCCTGTTTCAATAACTTATTTAATGGATTCATTCATTATATACTCTAACGTATCTGACTACAGTCATTCAATTTTACGAATGCGATAAAATGACTATCTCTGTATGTGACTAGATATTTTCAGGACTGCATAATATTTTATTGTATGCATATATCACAACTCATTTATTCTGTTTCATAGACATTTGCATAGCTTAACATTTGAAACTATTGATAAAAACACTGCTCTGAATGTTCTAGTCCATGACTTTTGGTAAACAAAGCTGTAAGTTGTAGTTTCTATGTAGCTGCTCTGCTGTAAAGGTGTTCCTAGGACATGTACACTATGAGACTTACATGGTAGATCTTCGTATAGCAGTCCCAAGTATTATTCACAGTGGTTGTATGGTAAGTAGCAGAAATGCCATTCTGAAACTTAGAGAAATGCTCAAGCCAAAAAAAAAAAAAAATCAGCATATTGAGTATATTTGAACTAGTAAAGCTCAGTGCAGTTAGAGTTTTTGATTATGGACAAAGGCAAAGAAAAAAACAAAAGATCATTGTATTGCTAGTATTAAAGTGTGTTGTTTAAGGGCAAAGAAGACTGAAAGAGAGAAGAAATGAGAAATTGTTTTAACGTAGATAAAACAGCTGAATATATCAAAAGATTTTGATAGAATAAAAACGTAAGCCTCAAATTTGACCTGGTTTGATTAGTTGGATGTGGTCTGATGGAATACTTGAGGCTCTGACAAGAATTTTCTCAGTCCAGGGGCTGGGCATTGTGGTGCAGCAGGTTAAGCTGCTGCCAGGGACACAGGAATCCCACCCACACAAGCACACTAGTTCAAGTCTCAGAGGCTCTGCTTCCAATCCAGATTCCTGCTAATGCACCTGGGAAGGCAGCAGTCGATGGTCCAAGTTCTTGCGTCCCTGTCACTCCTGTGGGAGACCAGGATGGAATTCCTGGTTCCTGACTTTTGCTCCAGCCTTAAGTGTTGTGGGCATTTGGGGAGTGAACTTGGGGATGGAAGATATCCCTCTCACTCTCCCCTTCTCTCACTCTGCATTTCAAATAAAGAAATACATAAATAATAAATAAATATTATTTTAAAATTATCTCAATTGAGTGGAGGCAAAGTAAAACTAAATGTAATAGGAATTAGTGAAAAGAATAAGTATATATGATCCATTTGAGAAGGTTTTTTTAAAGTGAAAATTAGAACAGGGCCTCAATTAGAAGTGGATATAGTAAATATTATTATTTTTAGATAATTTCAATCTGTTTGAATTTTGACTTTTAAAAATTCCTTATGTGACTTGCCTTTGAAGATTCAGAAGAAAGAGTATATCTGGAAGAACAGCAAAGCATGAGAGTCCAGTGTGTAAGTGAAGAGACATTCAATACCATCAGGCATTTTTCATGTATTAGAACTGGGAGAAAGAGTTTGTAGGACCCTTATAGACAGGAATGTGAATTTGTTTGTTTGAGACTAAATTTGTTTGTCATGATGTAAGTGAATCCATCAACCTAGAGCAACAGAAAGGAACAGAGCATTGCATTTTGAGAGGAAAGAAAAAGCAAGCATAGTGAGGGATCTGAGGCCCTACATCATCATAAAGGCAAATGTTGATGGCAAGGAGAGACTCATTTATTTGAAACATGGTCTGTTGACCAACAGTATCCTTTGGTCAGGCTGGTAAAATGAAGCTGGCTGTGGAAATGGGGAAAGTAGAGTATTAATATTACTGGGTAAATCATTTCTCTCATCTTGACTTTACAAATTGTTGTATTATAGAAAAAAATAGTGTTTTGGGAAACCTTGGAGAGTATATACCATGTGAAATTCACACACCTTCCTTCTCTGACTATCTGCATAAACTGACAAGATTTCTGATATTTGAGGCTGTGTTACCAGCCGCTCGAATTTTCTGTTATTGGTTTTTGGGAAAATGTCTACTTAGCTCAGCTAGTTACTTAGGACTATCACAAGGCCAACAAGGTAGCTCCATATAAAAGAACAGAGAAATAACTACATCTGAAAATCAATCCACTATCGGTGGAGATCCGGATTAGTCAAGTACTAATATTCGAGGTGCAATGAATGTGTCAAGAAGGGAAGAACCAAGAAAGGTCTACTTAGTTACTTTGTTCCAGTAGGGGTATTTGGAATCTGGGGTTTACTAACCAGAGGTGAATATGGGCTTGGAAATTCCCTGCGATGCTCTCTAATTTGAGATAAATGTGGTAAGAAGAGAAGCACCTGTAAAGAGGATGGCTCCAAGGCTGGAGAAGGGGCTGGTGGGAAGTCATGCTATTACAGGATTATAGGTCACAGGTGACAGTTTTGGACTGAATAAGACCCACCAATAGACTTGCTTCTTTTTAGATGTTGTTTAAAATAAAATGATTTAATGTATAACAGCCAATGTCTGTTTCTACATAAAAATTTGGATTTTAAGTTTCTTTAAAAAGAAATAGAACATCACAAGAATACTGTGCTTCAGTCTCTGCATGAGGAAAGCTAACTGGAGCTAAGCAGCTGCTGTCATACACTAGAAGTCTCCAGTTTTCCATAGTCCTTACCCAACAATTTTTCTTATGTTTTGGGTTTGCCTGTTTCTTGTCCCTGGTTTATACATACACACAAAAGCAGAAAGGGAATTGACTAGGAAAAAGACATTCATTTTAGATAAATGCTTTGAACTAGTAATACACATGAAGGTATGAAAAGAGGTTGGGAGTCAATGTTTCATACAATTTTTGCACAACCCACCATATATGAAGGAAAGTAAGTTAGGACCCTGAGTTGGAGAGTGGACATGGAATTAGTAGTCTGCTCCATGATAGCTTTCTCTGTATGCAATTCACTAAACCATTCGGAGGGGAGTCGAGAAAGATGTATAATGTTGAGAGTAGAAACACAAATAATGGATTTGCCCTGAGTCATATGACATAAAAATGAGAGCCGTAATTAATGCAGCTGATTCATGAAAATATTGAAGAACTGTTTGCACTGAAGATGAGCATCTGCTCTGAGTAAGCTTTATTCCTGGAATTCTTAATTCTCTTTGTTTCATTAGTCCAGTAATTTGCAGTTCTATCTCAGCCTCCTAAAAGTTTCATAGATGGAACCAACAGTGGGCATGCAAATACATAGCATCTTCTGCGCCAGCAGAAGTAAAAGCGAAAACAAATAGAATAGATATCGCTGAGATTTTAGAGATCTTTAAAGGGCAGCGTCTCCCACCTTAGCATTCAGTTTGAAGTAGCAATATGTTAGATTATAACTGATACCCTTTTCTGTATTCATTTGGAGAGGATTCTGTACCTGAAGCAGAAGGATTTCTACAGAAAGATGAAATACTGGTGATGATTGGACAATGGAGCAAATAACTCTAAGCTTTCCTAATATCTGCTGCTATATGAATTTGTCAGATCACTTAATTTCTGGGTAGTCTCACTTTCTTTGTTTGAAAATGAGTGATAGTATTTTCTTTGGCTAGCAAATAAAGTTATTAAAATACAAGGTTAAAAATGTACATAGAGCCCCTTATATATATAACACTAAATACTCTATAAATGAGGGTGATAACTCACTGTGCTTGAATATTAATATTATGATTACTCTAAATATGTGAGTAAAACAATGGGATATAGTACAAGTATTTTTTTTTGCTTAAATGTATGATTATTTGCAGTAAAATGTGAACATCCTAATTGTACAGTTGGATGACCTTTAAACACTTTACACAATCCTTTAACATTCCAATGAAAATATAGAGCATTTGTATTCTGCTATAATATTTGCTGTGACTCAGAAATTCTACTGCCAGTTATATGCCCAAGAGAAATTAAGCATCTATCCACAAAATAGGGCTGTACAAATATTTCATAAAAGCTTTACTCATGATATGTAAGAACTAGAAACAATCAAATGTCTGAAGAGAATGTACAAGCAAATCATGGCATATTCATGTAAGAAAATATATTCAGTGATCAAAAAAAGACCTAAACATCAACATATGTAGCAACACGAATGAACCCCTTAAACACTAAAAGAAGCTGGCCATAAAGAGATTAGTCTATGTAAGTCTTGAGGTTCTAGCATTCAAACCATTATGATACTAAATCTTCTCTAACAATGGGATCGATGCATTGAAATAAATGTTCTGAATTATAGACAAAAAGGGTGAAGGTGTCTGAGCATATCTAATGCTGTTTATTTTCCTCTTTAAACATAGGGGCCTTATCTATTTTATTTAAATTTACTTATTTATTTATTCAAGGGGCAGAGAAAGAGAAGGCTCCCATCCTTTGCTGTATTTCCTAAATACCTGTTAATGGCCTGGTGTGGGCCTGGCCAAAGCTGCCATTTGAGAACTCAGTATGGGCTTCCCTTGTCAGTGGTAAGGGCTCAATTTCTTTTTTTTTAAAGATTTATTTATTTTAAAGACAGAATTAGAGAGGGTGGGGGGAGACAGGGAGACAGGGAGAGGTCTTTCCTCCACTGGTTTACTCCATAACGGCCAGAGCTGAGCTGATCCAAAGTCAAGAATCAGGAGCTTCTTCTGGGTCTCCCATGCAGGTTCAAGGGCCCAGGGACCTGGACCATCTTCTACTGCTTTCCCAGGCCACAGCAGAGAGCTGGATTTGAAGAGGAGCAGCTGGGACTAGAACCGGCACCCATATGGGTTGCTGGAGGTTCAGGCTGGGCTTTAACCTGCTGCGCCACAGTGCTGGTCCCCGGGCTCAATTTCTTGAGCCATCACCACTGTTTCAAAGTGTCTGTATTGGCAGAAAGCTGGAGATGAGAGCCAGAGATAGAATGCAACTCAAGGCACACTAAATATAGGACACAGTTTTTTTTTTCAAACAGTTGTTTTAACTGCTAGGTCTAATGCTGCCCTTCTGCTTGAATCAATGTTGAATTTTGTGCCTTTGGGTATATTTTTCTTAAGACAGTTATTAACATGCTCAAGTCTATAAAAGATAAGAGAATTGTGTTAAATATTAACTGCTTCTGAGAGCAAAATACAAATAATCCTCAGACAAAATGAATAATTCAACTCAAACCCTCCTTTTTGAAGTATAAACAATATGCAATAAAAATCTATTATTGATGATTTTGAATAGCAATAATTTTGAAGTGGTTTTCAATATATAGTATTCATCATAAATATGCAAACAAGCATCTCTCCTAGGAATGACTTCCATGTACACACCCTTCCATTGTAACATGGTGTGGTTTTTTTTTTTTTTTTCCCAGGATTTATTTGATACACTCTCAGGGATTTGTTGATAATTTTTATGGACCATGATGTAATGGTATATATATGGACAAAATTACCTCTGCGTGTTGTTTACTTGATAGATTAATGATTTCTCTTTATCTTTTTTGTTCCATTTTGTGCTGACAGTTTCTGGAAAGTCTCTGACAAAGATGCTCATCCTGATAGGGCATTATTAAAAATGTTATGAGAGAAATAGTGATTGTGCTGGCTCCACACCCACAAAAGAGTTGTGGTTGCCTTTGTGCAGCATTGTGGATGGCTTAAGAAGCACACAGTGCCGTGCATCTCACATAAACATCACTCCAGGGTTATCTTTTGGTAAAACGACTAAATTCTATCTTGTGCAAAGATCAGAGAATCCTCCTATGTGCAAGGATTATTTAGTATCCTCTTCTTCAGGAAGATAACTACATTGTGCTGCTGCCTCTCAAGTTGTAACCTGCTTCTCTCTGGGTTTCCCTGGCTTGTTAACTTTTATTTAGATCGTATTTCTGTTTTTTATTTTTTTTCTTGCAAGGCTTAGCAGAAGTAAAAGTAAATGCAGATAATTACTGGTTGAATTACTGTTTTTTTATATATGAAGACTTCCAAATTAGTACAATAATACATTCATATAAAAAGATTGCTCACTGTAATACAGCAAGGCTCTCAAAAGTCTCTCTTTTTTAAGGCCAAATATCTCTAATCATATTTATGCAGAATTTGTTCTCCGAGGGACTATTTTTAAATAGACCCTTCCTAAAGAGCCCTTTTGTAGAATCTGTTCTTATAATTCCTTCAGTCATTTTAGACATGTTTATCTGGCTTGCCTCCAAAGGCGAACTTTCTTTTTCTTTCTTTTTTTTTTTTTTTTTTGGACAGGCAGAGTTAGACAGTGAGAGAGAGAGAGAGAAAGAGAGAGAGAACGGTCTTCCTTCTGTTGGTTCACCCCCCAAATGGCCGCCATGGCCAGAGCCAGGTGCTTCCTCCTGGTCCCCCATACAGGTGCAGGGCCCAAGCACCTGGGCCATCCTCCACTGCACTCCCGGGCCACAACAGAGAGCTGGACTGGAAGAGAAGCAACTGGGACAGAATCCGGCGCCCCGACCAGGACTAGAACCCAGTGCCACAGGCGGAAGATTAGCCTAGTGAGCCGCGCTGCCGGCCCAAAAGGTGAACTTTCTTTAGAGTGTGTATCTGACTATAAACCTCTACTTCCAAATAAAACAAAGTAGTATATTTCTTCTAGTTTGTCTTTAATTCCTCAATATTCTTTGTGTCTTGTATAGTTTTTTGAGGACAATAACACAGGAAGAGGTTCAGGAATGAAACTCTATATTTAAATGCCTTCCACTTGATATTTTAGTAGAGATTCATTACCTCATAGATTTTCTATCTTGATATTGATAATTGTGGGTCAATATTTCATCACTCAGAAAAGTGTTTGTTATGGTCCCATGGTGCATCGTTATCAAGTTGAATGGCTACAAGTTTTATTTTCTGAATATGTTTTCTTGTTAATTAAACATGTGTGCTACAATGTGTTGTGAATTATACTTATTTCCTGTATATTCCTAAGTTTTACATCACTGTCATAAACATGTTTTATAAGGAGTTTAGTTTCCATTTCATATTTATTTTTTCCTCTGTAATCGAGTCATTTCAACAATCTGCAGGATCATATCACAGCACACTTCAACAATGATAATATTAGCACACTGGGAATGAGCAGATAAGCCCATTTCCAGTGAAAGTCTGGAAACCTCATCCCTGAAGTCTTGAGGCTTTTTCTCTTCACAGGGCTAGGATATTAAGGATTAATATCCTACCGTATACACTATTCTGCAAGCTGGAAATTTGAAATTGACTTAAAATATTTTTTGTAAAAATTAAATTAAAAGGTAAGTCCATTTTGGGGCCAAAAAATTTGATATCCATATAGTAAAGGAGTCCTTAAGAAATTTATGGAAAATGTGTCTTATGAAAGAGCTATGTATGGATTTCACTTTCTTTGCACCAAAATAAACTTATCTTTTAACTGCATTTCCCACAAACTTTTTCAAGTACCTTAGATA
The DNA here is from genome assembly GCF_033115175.1 of Lepus europaeus. Taxonomy (NCBI): domain Eukaryota; kingdom Metazoa; phylum Chordata; class Mammalia; order Lagomorpha; family Leporidae; genus Lepus; species Lepus europaeus. Next base: position 68,548,386 of record NC_084837.1, on the reverse strand, counting down.
GCTGTGAACAATGTAGGCAAAGATGATGTGTTGTGTTTGCATACAGTTGGATAATACATAGTTTACAAGCACATAATCCATATAGAGAGTGTACCTGGAGAAGAAGGATAAAGAGTTATAAGTCAGTGAAGCAAGTGCGTACTAATTTGGGTAAGGTAATCTGAAAAGTTTTCCAAGAGGAATTTTGTATGGAACAAAATCTAAACTGAATGTGGGGTTGGGTTTCAGAGATATGTAAGAGAAGAGCCAGCTTCCAGTTAGAAGAGTAAGTCTAAAATAAGAGAGCTACAGAAGTTTGGCCAATGGGCAACAAGACCAGGGGGAGAAGTAGAATGAGTGAGGGAGAACTAGGGTTAGAGAGAGGCAAGGACACTATCATGTGACAACTGTTAAATCACAGTGAGATGTTAGGATTTTTTTAAGTGAGGTAGGAATTGATTACAGATTTTTGAGTAGAGGAACTAGACTATTTGCCTTATAATTTAAAATAATCATTTTGGTGTCTATGAGAAAAAGAGAAGGGAGAGAGAAGAGGACAAACCTGGGAGGCCAGATGAAAGTTCAGACAAGAGGATATGGTGACTTGGTCTAGGGAGCTAGGATTTTGGTGGTGGAGGTTATGAATTATGGTCAGATTCTGATATATTTTAAAGACCGAACCAATGAGACTTGATGACACATAGGCTATTATAGCATTTATAGATAAGAAAATAAATGTATGGAAATTAGAATATTAAAAAATGTTAAAAATGTTCATAATATTCTAGGTGTTTGAGTAGAAGTATCCTGGAAGTTCTTTTTCAAATTGTGCTTTGTAACTTGTGTAAATATTATGTATCTTTTTATAGAAAGGAAGGAAGGGGGAGAGATGAGGGGTGAGGAGATATCATTGTAGTATTAAAATTGCAACCATGAATAACAGTGGATCTGTTCCCTTATATCAATATCACATTAACAGGAAAATTGTGTTGTAGTAATTACTATGCATTTGCTGTGACCCTGAGAATCTAATGTGTTAATAAATTTCTTCAATAAAAATATGGCACATAGAACTTAATTTTTAAAATGTTGAGTACGTGACCCACTGTTTTCAAGGTTGTATAGAGCACTAGTCAGATGAATCAGAGTAAAAAAGTAGATATTGCAATAAAAAATTTAGTATGTCTCACTCCTGTTACTTTCAGTGTCTATGCCTCCTTGATTCATATGTCAATCACTATATTATGGGATTATATCAGTTTGAATATATTTCCAACTGAAACAAAAGATGTTAGTTGCCATGCTCATGTAATGGGAAAAAATGAAGGAATGTATTACAATAAATTGGCATAAATCATAGCTGTCCCATGTGATAGAGATGTAAACTTTTACCAGAATAAATCAATTGGAGTATTTTCCAACATTCATTACGAATTGGTTGTAACAATCACTAACGTATCAACCACATGACACAGAATTTTTATCTACAGTATCTTCTTTTTTTTTTTTTTAATTTTTGACAGGCAGAGTGGACAGTAGAGGGAGACAGAGAGAAAGGTCTTCCTTTTTGCCGTTGGTTCACCCTCCAATGGCCACCGCGGTTGGCGCGCTGCGGCCGGCACATCGCGCTATTCCGATGGCAGGAGCCAGGTGCCTATCCTGGTCTCCCATGGGGTGCAGGGCCCAAGCACTTGGGCCATCCTCCACTGCACTCCCTGGCCACAGCAGAGAGCTGGCCTGGAAGAGGGGCAACCGGGACAGGATCTGTGCCCCGACCGGGACTAGAACCCAGTGTGCCGGCGCCTCAAGGCGGAGGATTAGCCTGTTAAGCCACAGCGCCGGTTTATCTACAGTATCTTAATTCTTGATGATTTTGTTTTTATTGGATTACTGCAGTGTCCCATTTGTGAGTGTTGTGCAAAGAATACTATGAATTTCTTGTATCCAAATCATGCCCCTTGCGTCTATATAGGATTCAGCATATTTCTTAAAAGAGGAGCCAAAATATTGTTCTATCTTTTCTATAAGGGCCCAGTATCAAAAGAAGAAGGTTGGAATTATTTTTCTTCCAATTTTTCCTGTTAACCCAGTTGAATAATCTGTTTCCTATCCCTAAGACCTTGAGTTCACTGGATTCAGACATCTTAAAGACAAAGGGAGAAATGTTTTTAATACCAAAATAATCATGGTTTGATTTATTTGGATACTCACTTCCATTTCATGGTGATTTTAGTCTCCACATAACGGTAAATTGACTTTCAGAAAAAGGGTCACTTTTTGGTCAGGGTAAGTAGGCATGATTACCGGGAGTAATTGTGTTAGCGATGTGTAATAGAATAAATGTACAGTACATCAAACTCACAGTTATCCATCAGTTGGTGCCATAGATGAGTCTTCATTAGTATATTCTCTTTTCTTTTTTCTTTTTAAAAATTTTTTTTGACAGGCAGAGTGGACAGTGAGAGAGAGAGATAGAGAGAAAGGTCTTCCTTTACCGTTGTTTCACCCTCCAATGGCGGTTGCGGCTGGCGCGCTGGGACCGGCGCACAGCGCTGATCCGAAGCCAGGAGCCAGTGCTTCTGGTCTCCCATGGGGTGCAGGGCCCAAGCACTTGGGCCATCCTCCACTGCACTCCCGGGCCACAGCAGAGAGCTGGCCTGGAAGAGGGGCAACCGGGACAGAATCTGGTGCCCCGACCGGGACTAGAACCTGGTGTGCCGGTGCTTCAGGCGGAGGATTAGCCTATTGAGCTGAGGCGTCGGCCAGTGTATTCTCTTTTCTATAAACCAAAGACCCCAAGTAATGGGATATGCTTAAGGACTAATAAATTCTGTGGGCATGAGACCCTTGCTTCTTTCTGTCACTTAAAACTCATTCTTCAACTAAAATATATCATTAGCCAAAGAAATCAAAGCATGTATACCCAATTTCACTTAGCTTTTGTGTATCCAAGTTTTCAATTTAAATGTCAGTGTTTATCCCAAGAAATGTTCTGTTTTTACCACTTTAATTAACAGTGCACATGGCCTGTGAAACTACTAATGACATGGAACAACTGAAAATTTGTACTAAGTCTGTCTTTTTATAACTTAAGTCATTTGCCCCAAGTACATTAACACAAAATCCCTAGAGCAAGGAGCTTTAGGTCAATTGCCTTAAAATCTTCTTTGGTCAAGTAACTAAAGGAGTTTTTTCCTTTCCTTCAAACACAAACATCAAGTTAATTCAATTAGTTGGGTCATCTATTTCAATACAGGAATAGAGCCTGAAAAGTGTTCTAGAATACAGTCAGTTTCAAAGTTGAGTCTCTCCATCTTCCTTGCTTTTTTCTCTTAGGGTGTGGGAAAAGTTTAGAGTTAGAATGAGAGTTTTGGTTGCAAAGACAATTATGGGATCTCTACTGGTGGAAAGATCTGATTAACTTTCCTTATACTTTTCTGTAAATGCATCTTTGTTGATAACAAGCATAGAAATGTAAAAGCATGGAAAATGAGAATATTTATAAGGTAATTGGAACATCTTAAACTGCCATCCTACAGATGGAGAAATAGCAGCACTAAGTTCATGAAAACTGTCATCTAACCAGGGTGAAGTGTGTATTAAAAGTAGTTTATCAGAAATATTTAACATAGGAACATGCTAAAGTGAGGAACTATAGATGTTACTTAGATCTTTGTGTCTTTATGTCCAGGGACAAGTATAATTGCATATTTGCAAGTCTTCCCTTCAAGTTAAAATATAGTTCTTGAGCTAAATTTTAATTTCAGATAAACCATAAGTATATATTTTAGTATAAATATGCATACATTATTTCTTTGTGACCTTTGTTATACCAAAAATAATTATTGTTTATCTGGCAATGATATTGAATTGTGTCTTCTGAGTTTTTACTCCTATTGATTGGGTCTTCTTATGTTTTTACTTGCAAATGGGGTTACACTGTGTCCTTTGCTCCAAATTCTTCCAGGATAATTATCTTATGGCTTACCAAATCCTTAGGGTTTTACTATAGAATTAGGGAATTGAGTAAAAAGACCTGAGTAATTTCTACAAGATGACATAAACATTTGGAATAGGAAGATTGGAAAACCCTCTCTGAAGGACAAATTAGATTTCAGAATTAAGGATTGGGGTGAGTATAAGAGAAGTCGGATAGAGGAAGGTTGTAGCGATGAGTTGAAGCTTTGGCTAAAATAGAACAGATTTTGGGGGAATAGATGCTATATTACAAGAGGTATTTAAAATTCAGTTGGGCAAAGGTGACTTTTAGAATTTTTTTTGAACAGCAATCCAAATTTATTACAGGTTATATAATTAAAGGAGAGGGCAGAATAGTGGAAGTCATCATGAGTGAAGAACTTGCCCCTTGTCCAGCGATCACAACTGGGGATGTGTTTGACCCCACAGCCTTCTGAGATGAACCACCTTGCAACCGCCATGTCTTCAAATTGATCTGCAGTGGCCGGTGCCATGGCTCACTAGGCTAATCCTCTGCCTGCAGTGCTGGCACCCCGGGTTCTAGTCCCGGTAAGGGCGCCAGTTCTGTCCCGGTTGCTCCTCTTCCAGTCCAGCTCTCTGCTGTGGCCTGGGAAGGCAGTGCAGGATGGCCCAAGTGCTTGGGCCCTGTACCCGCATGGGAGACCAGGAGGAAGCACCTGGCTCTTGGCTTCAGATTGGCTCAGCGCGCCAGCTGTGGTGGCCATTTTGGGGGTGAACCAACGGAAGGAAAACCTTTATCTCTGTCTCTTTCTCTCTAATTCTGCCTGTCAAAAAAAAAAATCAGTTTGCAAATTGATCTGCAGTAAACTTTTTAAACTCCACTTTGAGATGTGGCTCTTCTGGAGGCCAAGAAACATGAGCGTGGCCCTGAATATAGCCTTAACCACATGTTCGTCATTCTGTAGGTTGGTGCAGATGGACAGGATGACTTAGTTAATGTGGCCCCATGCCACTGTGCTCTGGGACTTTCCAAAAGCACCCCACATACCTCTCTGAAGACTGGCAGCACCAATGTAGGACAACATCTTGTTGCTGAGGAAGACATGGAAGGGGTGTAGGTACACTTGTGTTTGAAAGCCTTCTTTGTCAAAGCTTCTTCCATATACTTGTTAGCACAAATATGGGCAGCCTCCAGGACTTCAGAGGAGAGCTGCTCAGATTCATTTGATACCATATGGCCACACATGGAAGCTCATCCATTTTTTAGCTCTGGGTCAGATCAAAAAAATGTGGATCTTGATATCAAGAATACCTGGGCAGAAGTGAGACTTGGGGTATGGCTTGTTCTTACAATACCAGTAACACAGGGAGGAGTGGTGATCCACAGTGACACCAGCATCATTGGTGACATACAGAAGGAAAAGTGAAGAAAATTTTGATTTTTGCTATAAAACAAATTTTGATGTGTTACCAATAGATTTTAGGAAACACATTACTCTCCTATTTTATTTTGGGGTGGAAGATGTCCAATGTTGGATTTAGTTTCTTTAAGTTTTGACATCTACCTAGTATTGGCCAGTTGATGGTTTGATTTAATTTAAGTTACATGAAAGTACAACACACATTGATCGTTTTCAGAGCAACAGAACTCAGTTGCCAAAGGCTCAAAATGGTTCCATACAACTTTTAATGAAATTGGAAAACAGCAGTTTAATATTGATTGAAGGGTTTGGATTGGTTTGTGAAGTAAAAAAAAAAAAATACTTTAAACAGTAGTCTTATATTAAACAGACAACTTTCAACTTCTAAATTTAGGAAGTCATTTCAATGAAAGATCCTTGTTGGAGGTGTGTTATGTCTAGCTCTTACAGACGTACTTGTCAGTTCAATAGTTCTGCTTCAGGGATTCCCATTAAGTTCTTGAGTTACAGGCCCATGTCTGACTGCCCTTGATTATAACTGCAAAATGAACTGTAGCTAACAATGTCATTAGCATTTATATCATTGCAGTGGAGTTTTGAATACCTGCCTTTATGAAGACCCTTGAAGTTTCAAAGCAGATAGTAAAACTAAGAAATGACCAATAGTAGGGCCATTTTCAGTCTAAGAGTATAAATCATCTTGTCTTTGTGGGTAAAACAAAAGGAAGATGTGAAGACTAGGAATATTTTGAGGATCAGTTTAAAAAGAAGCAGGAAAAATATCATGGCAAAAAACGTTCTTGCTCCCTGCATCCACAGATTTTTAGAAGGTTAACATTACTGATGTGATATCTTTTTCACAAAAGATTTGAGGTAGGTGTTGGCATAATATTTAGCTAACTTTGGTTACTATCTCTGCAGGGATAGCCATCATTAAGATTTTGTTGCCTAGCCTTTGAGCTTAGGTTTTGCTGTATCTGTAACTGGTCCCATAGGATCATTACTGTCCATATAAAAGTCAAAACTTGGAGCTCGATTTACCATTGAAACTTCTCCCCAGCTGCTCTTGGTCTAGGTACATAAGGAAAATCTGAGACCTGGAAGAGAAAGTGTGGTTTGCTTCATTTCTGTCTCTACCTTGGACTCCTACAGTGGTTTTCTTGGCTTCTTAACCTTGTTTCTGAAGCTTGTGGAGTTGAAGGAGGTTGAGTTTGAGAAGTTCTAAGAGGATAAGGAGATCTCTGACTTAACAGGTAAATGTCTCTGTCAGTCAACAACCTGGCACAAGATAGATCCAAAAGGAAATCTGAAGGATCCCATGACTAGTGACAGTGAAAAGCTGCTAGGATCCTTGATTCACCCATCCACAGCTTTGCCCTTGGGTGGGGGAACCTGGGTACTGCCAATCTGCAACCTAGCTCTGGGGAGCCAAGAGAAGAAATAAATCAAATTCTTTCCCACCACTCTCCAGTGTTCTGCTTTATCTTCCACTGACTGAAATCAGCCTGCACTCAGATGCATGATGCAATTCACACAGGTCAGCCTTCGGGTATATAGGGCAGAGACAGGCTGATACAGGCTAATCTATCTCTTGTGGGTACTTGGATGGATCTTCATATATTTTCTCTTTTCTCTTGCCTACTTTGGGGAGCTCTCATCTGCACTTTTTCAGTTAGAAACAATGTACTCTGGTTACAAGTTTTTGCTACCTATTTCTTAGTTGCCTAGTTACCTATCTCTATGTCCAGTATGCCAGTTCTGAATTTTTATTCTTTACTACTGCTTTCTCTACTATCTGGTCCACATCTGGAATGAGAATTCCTCATGTTTTCTTTGCCCTGGAAGATGCTGAATGCATGTATCAAAATGGAGCTGTATTTTGCTTTCAGCCGGATTTCAGGCTAGTAGGTTTGACAGTTTCTACATCAATAATTTTCCAGATTAGATTCAGAAAAAAACTGATGCCAATATTTTGGGCACATATTTGTCTCTCTGAGTGTTCTACCTAAAGCTCTTTTCTTTTCATTCAAAGTCCAGAGGGAATCATTTCATCCTATATGGTCCCATTCTTGCTATACGCTTTCTACTCATTTTAATTTTCCTTTTTTTTATTTGACAGGTAGAGTTATAGACAGTTAGAGAGAGACAGAAAGACAGGTCTTCCTTCCGTTGGTTCACCCCCCAAATGGCCGCCACAGCCAGCTCACCACGCTGATTCGAAGCCAGGAGCAAGGTGCTTCTCTCTGGTCTCCCATGTAGGTGCAGGGGCCCAAGTACCTGGGCCATCCTCCACTGCACTCCCGGACCACAGCAGAGAGTTGGACTGGAAGAGGAGCAACTGGGACTAGAACCTGGTGCCCATATGGGACACCAGCACCACAGGCAGAGGATTAACCAAGCGAGCCACGGCGCCAGCCCCTACTCATTTTTCTCATCTCTGAATATTTAACATCTTTTCCATCTAAATGTCACTTTTAGAATAATCTAGAGCCTCTGGTTTAGAGTTATCTAGTATTTCCCAAATGGTCATTTATGATTTTTTTTTCTTTTTTTAAAAAAAGATTTATTTATTTTATTTGAAAGAGTTACACAGAGAGAGAAGGAGAGGCAGAGAGAGGTCTTCCATCTACTGGATAACTTCCCAGTTGGCCGCAAATGGCTGGAGCTCCACTGATCCGAAGCCAGGAGCCAAGAGCTTCTTCCCGGTCTCCCATGCAGGTGTAGTAGCCCAAGGACTTGGGCTGTCTTATACTGCTTTCCCAGGCCATAGCAGAGAGCTGGATCAGAAGTGGAGCAGCCAGGATACGAACCAGATCCCATATGGGATGCTGGCACCACAGACATTGGCCTCACCTGCTATGCACAGCGCCAACCCCATTTGTGATTTTTTTTGAAGAATTACATATCTGAGAAGTAGAGTTACAGACAGAGAGAAGGAAAGAGAGATCTTCCAACTACTGATTCACTCCTCAAATGGCCACAACAACTGGAGCTGAGCCGATGCAAAGCCAGGAGCCAAGAGCTTCTTCCAAGTCTCACTTGTGGGTGCATGGGCCCAAGCATTTGGCTCATCATCCACTGCTTTCCTAGTCCATAAGTAGAGAGCTGGATCTGAAGACAAGCAGTCCAGACACAAACTGGCACCCTTTTGGGTTGCCGGATCCGCAGGTGGCAGCTTAGCCCACTATGCCACGGCACTGGCCCCCATTTGTGATTTTTGATCACAAATTAGTCTTCAGTGATATTTTCTGTGGAGTATCTAAGATATAGAAGTGATTTTACAGTGACTTTGTATTTGCCTCTGCCAGCTCTACTATTTTTTGTTGATGTAGGACTATTTTTGCATTCAGTGTTTATTCTGAGATCCAACAACACAACAATTGTAGATGCGGCACAAGAATGAGGTTCGGTTTTCCTTGTTATTTAGTTAGTCCTTCGTTATTTCTACCTATGCCTCCAGGAAGATGACAGACATCATTGATGACTTTATGGGATGATAGGTTGAGATTTCCTATATATTTTTATTTATTTATCCATTTATTTTTAAAGATTTATTTATTTATTTGAAACTCAGAGTTACACAGAGAGAGAAAAAGAGAGAGAAAAAGAGAGTGGTCTTCCATCTGCTGGTTCACTCCCCAACTGGCTGCAATGGCCGAAGCTGTGCCGATCCAAAGCCAGGAGCCAGGAGCCAGGAGCTTCTTCTGGGTCTGCCACAGAGATGCAAGGGCCCAAGCACTTGGGCCATCTTCCACTGCTTTCCCAGGCCATAGCAGAGAACTGGATTGGAAGTGGAGCAGCTGGGGCTCAAATTAGCATGTGGGATGCCGGTGCATCAGGCCAGGGCTTTAACCCACTGCACCACAGTGCCAGCCCCCCTATATATTTTTAGACTTGTTTTGAGATACCCTAATTTTTATCATTGACAGTGGCCTTTTAGCTTGGATACCATTCCCAAGTCTGGGATGAGACTGAAAGTCCTGGATTTTATCTTCAGAATCGTTATTGAGTTATATTTGTCTCTCTATATTTATTCTTGGTTCAAAACTATAGTATAAGTACTTGGCATATTCTGGATGGGTTTTCTGTATGTCTAGATATTTTTGTGCAAAGGTAACATATCACCCTTTGTGACAGGAGGTCAGTGGTTTTTGTTCAAAAAATTTTTATAAGGGATTGGGCTTTTTCCTTTGAATTAATTTTATTACTTGCACTATAGGCCTCTTAATATCATAATTACTAACTCAGTGTAATACTTTGAATAATAGCTACAAAATTTAGAAAAGTACTGAAAATGTCTATCAAGGCATATATTTTTTATTTGTATGTTAGTATGGAAGGAATCAGTCACAAAATGCCATACTTCTAGACATATTCTACATGTATCATTTCACTGTGCTGTAAAAATAGTATTATCCAGCCAAGAAAAGGAGTGAAGCACTAACATGTGCTATAATGTAGGCAAACCTTGGCGACATTGTGCTCTGTCAGAGAAGCCAGCCATGAAAGGATAAATACTGTATGATTCAATTCATAGAAGGTGCCTAGAGTTGGCAAATCCCTGGGGACAGAAAGAAAAATGATAATTGCCAGGGAATGGGGGAGAAGGGTGGGGAGTTAGTGCTGAATTGGGATGGAGTTTGGTAAGATGAGAGAGAAAGTTCTGGAGATGAAGGTGATAGTATCACAGCAGTGATGGTAGCGTAGCAGTGTAAACACACTCAGTGCCACTGAAATGGACACTTAAAAATCGTTAAGATAGTTTTAAATCTGTATAGGAGTGTGTTTGTAAACTGCAAATCAGTAACAGATGACTGTAGTAATTGTAAATCAGTAACAGATGACTTGATAGTGATTAAAAATAATTTTTCTATTACTCAAAATAGAAATTATAAATAAGGAAAGCTATGATAGTTTCAATTTGTTTTCATGTAAGAATAATCATTCAGTTTCTTAAATTGATAGATTTACTTTATGTATAATATTCATGGTCTTCTTTTTTAAAACTTATTTGATTATTTACAAACACACCAAGCATCAGTCTTGAAAATGAATAGGCCAGGCTGACTCTGTATATAGAGAGTTAAGTAGTCAACTGAATACCAGCATCACACAGAGGCACTGGCTCGAGTTCCAGCTGCTCCACTTCTGATCCAGCTCCCTGCTATAGCACCTGGGAAAGCAGTAGAAGATGGCATAAGTGCTTGGGCTTCTGCATTCACTTGAGAGACCCAGATGAAGCTCCTGGCTCCTCACTTTGGACTGGTCCGTTGCCGGCTGTTGTGGTCATTTGGGGAGTGAACCAGAAAATGAAAGATTTCTGTCTCTCCCTTTTTCTCTAACTCTGCCTTTCAAATACAATCTTTATTTATTTTTTTTTAAAAGAAAATGAATAGGAAGAAAGTCTTACAGGAATTAAAAAGAATATAGTTTGATACACTGGAGAACTATCATCTAATGTAAATCACCATCTAATATGTCAAATTTGAAATTAATCATAAGATTGGGAAAATAAATGAATTATCAGGAACTCCAGCATAACTACAGAAGTACAAATGAGTGGTGAATTTATTCATTAAAATCATGACTTCTATTACTGATTTTAAGTTGTGCTTCTTACACCACTAGCATAAATGCTGAGTGAACATGGGGTTGCTTTGCATTAGACCTGAAAATGGGTGATTACAGCAATTCTAGACAGAAGCCTGTGGATAAGATCTTTAAAGTCATTATGCAGGAAGAAACCAGATACTCATCATACTGAATGCAAGGATTTACATCATTTTCTCATTTGTGCCTTGATTAACATCTCAGGTTTGGAGAGAGCTTAGTAAAATATCAATGAGAATTTGGTTGCAATAAAGTAGAAATCTAATAGTGGACTATTTAAAAGAAATTGGAAAATCACTTCAATTATCAAATGTAACTTTTTTCCCTACTGAAGGTGAGAAGAGGCTTTGCTTTGTAAAATAATAACATATAAAATCAATAAGCTTTTTTCATTAGAATTTTTGGCTTTTTTTATATGGGGATAGTTATCTGAAATTAAAGGCAATGTATACTAATTAATATCCCAGGTTAGGATGATGATCCAACAGTTACAATTGCATCAGTTAACTCTCCAGTTTATGCTATTTTTCTCAGAGGTAAAGGGAAATTTTCCTTTGGGTGTGTGCATCTGTAGACACCGGCCTGTTGTGCTTAGGATGAAGAAAGGAGAACTCTCATGAAATATCCCTCTGGGTTGGAGGTCAATGAGTAAGGATAGATCACATGTAGCTTGCAGTTTGTATTTAGTCACTTCCTGTTGTACCTTCAGACCATGGTAGTTTGGATTATCCTACAAAACCACACCTACATCAGTCTTTCTGGATTTGCCTTTGTTAGACTGGACTCGGATTGGACTCAATTAACCCAATGAGGGACTTGGTGATGCAAAAGCAAAGAGGTTTATTGTTCCAGCCCGGGCTAGGGTCCACGCCTCCAAACCCTCCCACCAGTTCTCTGACGAGGACCCCGCCCATTTCTTTGCGGGGTTTATATAGGGTTCTCAGAGACATTCCATACATTATAGCACCATTCAGCAAATCATCTCATCCCGCGGGAAATTTAAAGAATCTCTCTTAAAATCGATTAGTGCATCCAGTGGCAGGAATGGATCTAGTAAAGATGGGTGGATGGCTTTTGTAGTGGATGCTTTTTAAAATGATTGGCTAAAGTCTAGGATCCGAACCGCTAGGGTGTATGTGCCAAACTACAGGGTTTCCCGATGTTATCAATCACCTTAACTGCCTGAAAAGACACCTGGAACTTTAGGTATTTCCCTGCTGTCTGCTAGTTGGCTGTTGCTAGGGGAGCTTATCACAAGGGGAGTCTATTTGCTTATTTATTTATTTTAGAAGGTTTTGGCCCAGGGTTCAGGGCCAGGTCAGGCCTGATGGAGGCCTACTCTAAAATAGCTGCACCTTGATCCAGGCTCAGGTTCTTCACCTTCTGGGTTGTAGACCTTCTGTGTACCTTTTAGGACTCATTGGAGGGGATCATGCCCTTCCAATGAGGTAAAAACACCCTCTCATGCTGGCTTCACTGACCCAACACTGTCTGCACTTTAGTTCTCTCATTAGGAATTCTCATTCTCTGTCTTTACCTTTCCATTTCACTGTTAATTAAAAAACCCAATCTAAAACAACAGAGATATTACTTTTTCCACTATAATTTACCACTCTATTAAACTACAGGAGAAAATATAATTATTTTAATAGGTATAGAACCAAATATGAAGAAGTACAATAATATTTGCAATGAAAATATTCAGAAAACTAGGCATATAGGTATTAATTTTTAAATAACTAAAGCCAAATGTATATCTCTCTTATAACTGATACATCTGACAATCTTACAATGAGTAAGGATATAGAACAACATTATGCAATAAAATAAATGTAAACCTTACAAGTAATTTAAGTCAATATTTTAAGTTACTCATATATAATTTAAAATTTTCTGGTAGCCAAATTTAAAAGTAAGAATAAATAAGTAAAATTAAATAATACATTTCTAAATAATTCATGAGTCAGAGAAAAATATCACATGAAAAAATGTAAAATGTTTCTGAACTGAACATTACTGAATGTTAGTGTGAAAACATATGGATAGCTGCTGGATGCAGCCAGATGAGTCATTAAAGAAAAAAATCCATGGTCAAGTGTACACCTCACTGTAGAAATGATAGTTCTTCAAAACATTTGGAGATAATGGGATTTTAAGATAAATTGATTTTATGAAGGAACAATGTGAAACCCCACATTAAAGAATCTTCAAAAAGCTTATGGAAAATGTATCCTATGGAAAAAACTATGCTTGAAGTTTAATAAAAGTTTATAACAAAACAAACTTTTAATTCCATTTTCTACAAACTTTGTGAAATACCCTTGGGGTCTGCATTGTGGTGTAGCATGTGGAGCTGCTGCCTGTGACACTGGCATCCTATATGGGTGCTGATTCAAGTCCCATTTGCTCCACTTTCAATCCAGCTCCCTGCTAATCTGCCTGGGGAAACAGCAGAAGACGACCCAAGTGCTTAGGCGCCTGTACCCACGTGAGAGACCCTGAAGATCCTGGCTCTGGCTCCTGACTTCTGTCTGGCCCAGTCCTGGCTATTGCAGCATTTGGGGAGTGACCCAGTGGATGGAAGATCTCTCTCTCTCTCTCCCTCTCTCTCTCTCTCTCTGCCTCATCCTCTCCATCTCTTACTTCCTCTCACACCCTCTCCCTCTTCCCTTCTCCCACTCTCTCTTTAACTTTGACTTTCAAAGAAATAGAAAGTTTCTTTTTTAAAGATTTATTTATTTCTAAGAAAGACAGAGAGAAAGATAGGTCTTCCATCCGCTGGTTTACTCCCCAGATGGCTGCAACAGCCGGAGTTGTGCCGATCCAAAGCTGGGAGATTTTTCTGGGTCTCCCATGCAGGTGCAGAGGCTGAAGGACTTGGGCCATCTTCTACTGATTTCTCAGGCCATAGCAGAGAGCTAGATTGGAAGTGGAGCAGCCAGGACTCGATCTGGTGTCCATATGGGATGCTGGCACTGCAAGCAGCAGCTTTACCCACTATGCCACAGTGCCACTCCAATATGAAAATCTTATTTTTTATAAAAGAAATACCCTTGTATGTGTGTATGTGTATAAACAATGCAAAGAGAAAAGATAGAGAAATCAAAATGTTAACAATTGTTGGATGTAATTGGTGATAATATAATTATTTCCATATACTTAAAATTTTTCATAAAATATTTTCTAATATAACATTTATTGTATGCCCTGTAACCCATTCTATCTATTTTTTCTATTTTGCCTATTAAATTTTTATTAATAGTAATTTTACATATTTGTGCGTTATAATGCAATATTTCAGTTCATATATACAAAGTGTAGTGATCAAGTCTTGGTAATTAACACCTCCCCTTTGACATTATTTTATGATTGGAGCCTTGGAAATCTTTTCTTGTATTAGCTCATGGAATATATAATAGGCAGTTGTGAACTCCACTCATACCACTATGCTGTGTAACACTAAACTTACCTCTTCATTCTAAATCTGAATTTCTGCCCATTTTCAAACTCCTCCTGTCCCCCTCAATTCCTCCCTGTCTGTAGTTATCCATCTTCTGCGTACAGACTGAGACTTTTAGCTTCCACATGTAAAGAAGAATGTGTGCCATTTGTCTTTCTCTGTGCAGCTTACTATACCTAACTGCCCTGCAGTTTTGTTTTTGCTGCAAATGGCAGGATCTCATTTGAGCACCACATTCTGTTTGTTTGTCTGATTACAGACACCTTGGTTGATTCCATAACTTGGCTATTGTTAATAAATAGGCTACAATAAACATGATGAAGCAGATATCTCTGATGTAATGATTTCATGACTTTTGAATACATACTCAGTAGTAGGATTATTGCATCATATGGCAGTTGTATTCCTGATTGTTAAAGGAATCTCCACACTGTTTTCCATAGTGGCTGTACTAATCTACCTTCCCACTAGCAGTACTAATTTAAAAAGATTTATTACATTTTAGTAAATATATTTTATAATAAAAACACAATATTTTAATAAAAATATATTCAGACAAAGAAAAGAATAAAAGGACCATTGAATAGTAATAGCAATTTAAAATTTTGTTTTATTTATTTTTCTTGTAAAGAGAACAGATTTAATGTACCTTCTTTCCCTCCTTCTTTGTTTCTTTGTAAGTTTTGGGATAACTTGTATTATGGTCAAAGGCTTACTGCTCCACCAAATAAAGATTTAAGTAAAAAAGTAAGACCATAGTGTAGCAGGAATATAGGCAAGGCCTATAAACAATAACCAGATAAAAGAATGTCAGTTTCACTCATATAAAGTAAATTTTTAAAATAGTCACAGATCATTAAACTTATAATATTATATCATTCTTAGCCATTTGTTTGATAGATATATAACAAATTCTTTAATGTAGCTTCTCTTTTCTTTATCTAGATCCACTGATGATTTCTCTTAGGTCCAGGTAAGTTTTGTTCCAGAAGAGAACATTCTCAGGTTTGCTAAGTTTGTTGGCTTGACTGTAGCCAAAGTTACTGTGAGGGGCTCAGTGTTGAGCACCTGCCCCTTGAAAGCTGTGCAACCCTGCAGAGCCTGACTTGGGTCTGATCCCTGAAAATCCGTTCGGTGCGGTGCCACACATGATTGGCTTCCTGTGCTGACAGAAGTCTGCAGATGAATTTGGCATTTGCATGGCTTTCTGAATTTTGTTAAGGCTTTTTAATCAGCTGAAAGTTTATGTTATATAAATGGGAACCAAAAAGCTTACCCCAAAACTTATTGAATCAAAAATGAAAATATAAAAACAAAAAGGAAAGTTGGATCCAGTTAATGTTACAATAAGACAAAGGTGGGGATAAGGAATACAGACTGAAAAGGAAGAAACAAAACTTTGTAAGCATTACATAGCAGCATTGCAAGACACAATGTTAATAAACGAAATCCGATCACTTTCCTGTGAACCACCAATGAACAAGTGGAATTTGAAATTAAAAATACAATTCCACTTACATTATTACTCAAAAAGGTGAAATGTTTAGGAATAAATAACAAAATATGTTATTTTGAAAGCAGCTACAAAATACTAGTGAAAGAAACTGAAGTACAAATAAAAATATAATCTATGTTCATGGAAAAAAGACTGAATATTATTACGATGTCATTTATTTCCTCTTGAAAATGTTTCTTTACTTTTTTTGATTAGAGTTTGGTTACTTGCCTATGTATTAGAAAGGTATTTTTACTGTACATTGAATTTTATTTTTTTAAAGATTCATTTATTGGCCGGCGCCATGACTCAATAGGCTGATCCTCCACCTGCGGCGCTGGCACACCGGGTTCTAGTCCCAGTCGGGGCGCCGGATTCTGTCCCGGGTGCCCCTCTTCCAGGCCAGCTCTCTGCTGTGGCCCGGGAGTGCAGTGGAGGATGGCCCAAGTCCTTGGGCCCTGCACCCACATGGGAGACCAGAAGCACCGGCTCCTGGCTTCGGATCAGCGCGGTGTGCAGGCCACAGCACGCGGGCCGCAGCAGCCATTGGGGGGTGAACCAATGGCAAAGGAAGACCTTTCTCTCTGTCTCTCTCTCTCACTATCCACTCTGCCTGTCAAAAAAAAAAAAAGATTTATTTATTTTAAAGTCAGAGTTACACACAGAGAGAAGCAGAGGCAGCGAGAGAGAGAGGGAGAGAGAGCCTTCCATTCACTGGTTCACTCCCCAGATGGCCGCAACAGCTGGAGCTGCACTGATCTGAAGCCAGGAGCCAGGAGCTTCTTCTAGGTCTCCCATGTGGGTGTAGGGGCCCAAGGACTTGGGCCATCTTCTTCTGCTTTCCCAGGCCATAGCAGAGAGCTGGATCAGAAGTGGAGCAGCTGGGACTCGATCCCATATGGGATGCCGGCACTGCAGGTGGTGGCTTTACCCGCTATGCCACTGCGCAGACCCTTGTACATTGAATTCTAGGTTAGCATCTTTTTCTTCCAACATTTTAAAGATTTCATTGGATTTTTTTTAGCTTTACATTATTTCTCATGAGAAGTTTTCAGCTATTCTTATACCTTGCCCCTCCACATATAATAATATTTTTGATTGATTTTAAAGTTTCTGGTTGATGCTAAATTTTCAGTGATTTGAATAAGATGAGGTTGCTGCATTTTTCTCTGTGATAATCCTGCTTTGGTTTCACTTACCTTCTTCGATCCAGGGACTTATAGTTGTCATTAAATTTTTGTTTTAGTTTATTTGAGAGGTAGAGTTAAAGACAGTGAGAGAGAGAGAGACAGAGAGAAAGGCCTTCCTTCTGTTGGTTCACCCCCTAAATGGCTGCCATGGCCGGAGCTATGCCGATCCGAAGCCAGCTTTTTCACTTCTAGTAACTTTTATTAAAATCTTATCATTGAGAATAGTATATTTTTGAATATCTAGATTTTGTTTCTTTTAAAAAAAGTTTGTATTTTGTTGTGAGTAGAAATCATAAAACTTCTATCTCCGCTTACTCATTGAGTCTTATTTCACAAAATTTGTTATAGCAAGTCTAGTTTAGCTTTCACACCAAGACTAATTTTGTCTTACTTTTAAGATATTACACCTCTGGGTTACCTCATGAATTTCCTGGATATTCCGCAAGGTCTGTGCACTCTGGCTTGACAGAGGTTTACTGCCTGTGAGTGCAGTGTGCGCTCTAGGAATTGCAGAGCTTGTAAGTCTTTGCCTTTGCCTTGCTCTGTGGAGACTCACCACGTAGTACTTTCCCATTCACAGTCAGGAACACACTCCCGGGGATCACTTTACAGGTTATCTGCAGAGCCATTCTCTGCTAGCCGTCCTCCACCACGCTTTGCCCCTTACCTTCCATCCAACCACATCTCTCCCCCATCTCAAATCTCTGTGTCCTCAACTCAGTGTGACCCACATTTCCTGCCTGAGTTGCCTGTCCTCATTTCTCAGACACGGGAAGAAATAGAATGAGCCTCATAGGGCACGCCAGGACGATCCTGGAATTCACTTCATTTTTTTTTTTTTCTTTTTCCCAGGAATTGCAGCCCTGTGCATAAATCTGTCTAAAAAGAATTCCTTTAGTCAAATGTCTAATGTTTATCATAGTTTTTTCCTAGTTTTCTAGTTGTGTATGGTGAGAAGGCAAATCTGGTACAAGTTACTCCATTATAACACAAGTGGAAGTTCTGACAGATAGGCACCTTGTTAAGGATATAATGAAACATAAGCTCCCAGTTGACAAGTGGCACTGTTTTGGGTGGTTAAAGAGTGAAAAAGAGAAGGAAGAATTTTGCAGGATATGTGATAGGAGTGCTGTGAACTAAGAAGTATATGTTACTCAGTGAGACTATCTGAGGTATATTTACAATGTTAAATTAACTACATAGGTGTCACAAGACAGAACTCACAGTGAGTGCTCATTAGGCCACATTGTTCCCTCATTGTTGGAGTGGTTTACAAGGGGGATTTGTCAGGGCTCAAAACCATGGGAGCAGACTTGCCACTGAGCCTGCAGGTAATGGAGGACTTGGAAGAGGGATGAAATGAGGTGGAAAGGGTGAAGGTTGAGAGGGAGGAAAGCTTGGCTATAAAAATCCTGATCTGAGAAAACAATTTTTTAAAAAGATTTATTTAAAAGGTAGATTTGCAGACAGAGGAGACACACACACACAGATCTTCTATTTGCTGGTTCACTCCCCAAATGGCTTCAATATGCATGACTGGGCTGGGCCAAAGAGAGGATCCAGAAACTTCACCTGGGCCTCTCACATGGGTGGGAGGGGCCAAAGTACTTGGGCCATCTTCCGCTGCTTTCCTAGGCATAGTGCAGGGAGCAGGACTGGAAGTGGAGTAGCTGAGACTTGAACTGACTCCCATATGGGATGCTGGCATCACAGGCAGTGACTTAACCCTCTCTGCCACAACACTGGCCTGAGAATTGTGATGGAGAAGTTTGCTTTCTCTTTAAGCAGGACATTGCTCTGGAGAAATCCCCCACTGGAGTCCCAGTTGCTAGGGCAAGGGACTGCCATCTTGCCCTAGAGCGATGACTGAAGGTGTTCCTTTCGAGATTTAAGGAGCTGAGGTGTAGGTCCCATGGAGACGTTACCAGTAAAATGTTCCCACATGAAAGACTGAAGAGCTGAGATTCTTTAGTTGTGATTGTCATCAGTGGAGGAGTAACTCAAGCAGTCCCCACTATGGGTCAGGAGAGTGCGACAGGTGAAGGTATGTGGATTTCCCTTAGCGGGCTGGTCAACTTGAGGACAGTTTCCTGGAGTGTTTGTTCCTAGAATGCAGCCATGCCTGTTATTGCTGAAAACTGATTTTCACAAAAACCCAATTGTGCAAGAAGCACTAGTTGTTAAGTTGTTTCTGTTCCTCTCAACGGCTTGAGTTCATATGTGGGAACACATGCTACTACTCAGTTGTCTGATTCTGCCCAGTGCATAAAATGCCTCGTTGGTGTCTGATTTGCCTGGAAGTTCTTCTTCAGTGCTGTCCCTCAGAGATCTGGATACTTAGAGAAATAGTCTCGGAAGGGAACACGAGGGCCCTCTGCATTTCCAGGAATTGCTGTAGCTCCGGGTCTGGCTTCATGATCTGGTTCAGATGCACCACCTACTACTTTCTGCCAGGACAAGGGTGGCCCTCCCTAGGGCCGCGGTGGTTTCCAAGGAGCAATGGCTAAAATGTTACCTTTTGTTAACAGCTTCACAAGGTTTTTCAAAAATGTCTACTTTTGAAAAGGGTCAGTTGATACAATCAATCTCATTAACCCTTATATGAAAATAAATGGGCCAAAATTCTAGAAAAAAGGGCAGGCATAATGGCACAGTGCGCTAAGCTGTCAAAAATTGGGATGCCCACATCGTGTATCAGAGCACCCGGGATCAACTCCCAGCTCCACTGCTTCTGATCCAGATTCATGCTGGTGTGCTTGGGTCTGACCCAAGTATTTGGCTCCTGCTATCCTTGTAGGAGACTTGGATGGAGTCCCTGATGCCTGGCTTGGGTCTGGCCCATCCCTGGCTGTTGGGGGAGTGAACTAGTGGATGGAGGATCTCTTTCTCTCTCCCGACTTCTCTCTGTCCCTTCCTCTTTGTCACTCTGCCTTTGAAGCAACTAAATAATTCTTTAAAAATTTCCAGAAAGTAATTTGTTAGTATGAATAAAGAATATTTAAAATATTCATTTATCAAATATATCCCTATCAAGGAATTAATCTCTTCTATGGAAATCATAACTATCATCGATGACTTTTCTAATGGTTTATGGAAGCCTTTTAGATAATAGTAATATTAAGAATAAATCAAACACTCAAAGTAACAGAATGATTATTTATTATAAATTCATTTGATGCAATGCTAGTTGGGCATTTTCCAGAGTTACGTAAATAATAAGAAAACGCTGAAGTCATAATAGCAAATGAAAATATTATGATATTAATTATAAAAAAGTTGCTATAATCTTTTAGATGTGTGCACACAGACAACACAGACAATTGTGGGAGACAATGCATTAAAATATTAACATTGATTATGGCTTTCCTTGTGGAAAATATTTTTGTATTTATACCCTTATTTTTCCCTAAATTCTTTGTAATAATCATATGAGCATTATGTTATTAAAAGTGAGTTGACACTGTATTATTTTTCCAGTTTCCTGGGAGGCTACAATTATTTCAGATGAGAAATTCTAGTTTCTTTTATTTTCTTTTTAAGATTTAATTATTTATTTGATAGAGTTACACAGAGAGAGAAGAAGAGGCAGAGAGAGAGAGAGAGAGGGAGAGAGGTCTTCCATGCTCTGGTTCACTCCCCAGTTGGCCGCAACAGCTGGAGCTGTGTCAACCCGAAGCCAAGAGCCAGGAGATTCTTCCAGGTCTCCCATGCGAGTGCAGGGGCCCAAGGACTTGGGCCATCTTCTATTAATTTCCCAGGCCATAATAGCAGAGAGCTGGATCAGAAGTGGAGAAGCCGGGACTCGAACGAGTGCTCATATGGGATGCTGGCACTGCAGGCGGCAGCTTTACCCACTATGCCACAGCACTGGCTCCAAATTCTAGTTTATTTTCAGAGTAAACCCTGCATTAATTCTCTCCTTACGCTGTCACTATCTGTTTCCAACAGAGGTGTTACTGTTTAGACAGATGCAGAAGCACAACATTTCTGTCTCTTCAGGTGTAAATATTCAGGCAAGAAGGAATCTTTAAAAAATATGTTCATTGGTCTCTATTTATCCATTCAGTTCCTATTTATTAAGTACCAGGCATTGTCCTATGCCTCAGGAAAACAAGGAGTAAACAAGCAAAATTCTATTACCCATTGCATTTATATTGTTTTGGGAAACAGGTAATCTCCCAGTTTAAATTATGATAAATGTTATGAAAACACATATAACGCTAAAAATATAAAAGGAAAATCTGATATGGTTCGTTATTTTTTTTTTCAATAAAATGTTGCAGTTTCCAGGGAGGACAATGCTAAGCTTTGATTAAAGACATAATTTTATTTGAATAGTACTATTGACATTTATCAGCAATGTGAACAAGAAAAATTTACTTCAATTCTCTGAACATTAATTTTCTTATCTAGCAATGGGAGATGTGAGAAATGTCTTTAGTGGAATTTTCAGATAAGGAGTAACATGTAAAGTGTTTTTGTGCAACGCTTGGAATGTAGTATGAACACAGTATAAGTTATCTATCATTAATTTTACCAGCTTGTTGATATACAATGAAAGTAACAGTATGCAAATGCTGTAATTACAAAGAAAAGATTGAGATACTGGATCAAATTGTAGCTTAAAAAATTATTACAAAATGTGTGAATTAAGTTCTGAGGTCAATAAAAGTAAATGCACAACAACTAAGTAGAAAGGCAATAGCCCAAAGAATCAAGCATAAAAATATTTCATTACTTTTTCACTGGAGAGAGAATGTAAGCTAAGATAAGGAATAAAAACAAGAATGAGAGACAATGAGATCAAGTACTGTTGAAATAATCATAGTGTTCAATTGGGATGTTTTATCATATTTCTTTCAGTTTCTATCTTTTTTTTTTTTTAAGATTTGTTTATTTGAAAGGCAGCATTGCAGAGAGAGAGCGAGAGGCAGAGAGAGACAGAGATCTTCCATCTGCTGGATTGCTCCCCAAATGGCCACAAAGGCTGGAGCTGGGTCTGTTTGAAGCCAGGAGCCCCAGGAGTTTCCCACATGGGTGTAGAGGCCCAAGCACTGGGGCCATCTTCCACTGGTTTCTCAGGCACGTTAGCAGGGAGATGGATTGGAAGTGGTGCAGCCTGGTCTCAAACTGTGCCCATATGGGATGCCAGCAGTGCAGGCACAGCCCCCCCCCCCCCCACCGGTTTCTATTTTTAAATCTTACTTTCATTATAGAAAATGTTCTCCTAAAAGTAGATTTATAATTAAAATTATATCATTTTTCAATCTACGTCCTACAGAAATATTGCTCTGAGGCTGGCACCGCGGCTTACTAGGCTAATCCTCCACCTTGCGGCGCCAGCACACCGGGTTCTAGTCCCGGTCGGGGCGCCAGATTCTGTCCCTGTTGACCCTCTTCCAGGCCAGCTCTCTGCTGTGGCCCAGGAGTGCAGTGGAGGATGGCCCAAGTCCTTGGGCCCTGCACCCCATGGGAGACCAGGAAAAGCACCTGGCTCCTGGCTTCAGATCAGCACAGTGCACCGGCCGCAGCGGCCATTGGAGGGTGAACCAATGGCAAAGGAAGACCTTTCTCTCTGTCTCTCTCTCTCATTGTCTAACTCTGCCTGTAAAAAAATAAATAAATAAATAAAAAGAAAAAGAAAAAAATAAATATTGCTCTGTTTACAAGGAAAAACAGTTAAAGATATTAAATAAATGTTTATTTCTGTTTTTTCTCCACGTAACCTTCACTCTCTTGATGGGGCATCATTTTTGTCATCTGTATTGCTGTAAAAAAGGGAGTCAACTAAAAGAAACGTTAGAGAACATCTACAGGTCATGGTGATTTTTGTGTGGCTCAATGGAGTATTGATCAAATGAACTTAAAATAACTGTATTCACATGCGTGGTAAATTAGACCATCCTCTACTATCTTCTAGTCCTTAGGATCATGAGAAAAACGGCCATTCACCCATGCCTTTCTCCATTCAATTACTGTTTACAGTTGTTTTCTATATTGCCACTAAAGCAAGGTTGTTTTGCTTTTTACTTGTTAAACTTATTTGGTGCAGTATCCAGCCTTCTCACTGTTATGTAAATTTAAAATATGTTATCTCAGAAACAAACAGAAAAAGACAAAGGATCATGAGAGGCATTTGATGGGAGTTGACCACAGGTTGTGCTTTATTCTTATCACATAGTGTATCACCCCAGCAACAGCTTTAGATAAAGATTACCAGTATTCACTCCCATTTCACAGACAATAAACTGAGGCAGAAAGAGATCAAACAATTTTCCCAAGGCCACACTGCACAAGGTATAAAAAACAAATCACTTAGCTCCAGGCTCCAGGCCTGCTCATTACACCTCTGTTCTCCACTGCTAGCATTTTAAGGAAAACGAACAGAAGAAAAACTTAGCACTTGCTAGCTTAAATAATTAGTTATTAATTATTTCTATGACCACAAAATGCTTAATTTTATGGAATATCTTGATTCAGCTAGAACAAAATTTAAGAACTTCTTGGAGAAAATAACCAGCTAATGCTCCAAAGACTTAAGGTAGATAGGGAAGTAAATACATAGGCTTTATCTTTCCTCACCCTGCTCTTGCTTCTCATGGCATAGTAATAAAAATGATAATACTAACATATCCATGATCGCAAAAACAGAAATACTTAATGACACATAGGAAAATGATTGGCACGTAGGTGCTGAATAAATATTAAAGAATTAACTACCAATAGCTGAGCTTCTTACATAAGTAGCTTAATAGTATTTTACCACTTTATTAGTGTGAAAACTTAGATGTGAGGAGATGAAGTGATTTATCTGAAGATCGTCTTTAAAGTGACAAAGCTGAGATTCAAGCATTATTTCTCTTATTTTAGTTCTTATTGAGCCTTCTATTTCTAAATTGTCCGCAAATATGTTAAACCTCTCTGTGTCTTTGTATTTTGCAGGCTACCCTCCAAAATTCTAGCAAATACTGATGTAACACAATGATTTTAAAAAGTATCCAGTTTGTTTTATAGAATTTGGTATCATGGCACTTTATGTTTGAAAAATATGTGTAAGCACTTTGTAATGCAAAAAGCTCTGCTGAATTGTGTCTCTTTGCTAGCTTACTACATCTGTTTGACAGATACAAACAAGCGGCGCTCTGGAAGCCTGGCAGCTCTGCTCCAGTTTGCCATTTACTAAGCTATGGAGACAACTCTAACCCAGTTTTTTGGCTCCAGGCACGTTGCCCTTTCCACTGCCTCCCACTGCATTGCTGTAATGCTAGTTAAATTCAGGGCAGGCATTGTGAGGCCTTCCTGTTTGGCAACAGAACTTTCTTTGATAGGGCTCCCTCAGAAACAGGTCCCCAGGCAAGGTGATAGTACTCGTGGTTCATCTGAGAGAAGCAGCAGCTCCTGGAAGAGAAGCACCACCCAGAGTGAAAGCATTCATTGCTCATTCCTGCATGTGGCCAGCCTAAGATCTCAGCTGATTCTCTCTCTAGAACTTGTCCTTTGTTGAAAACAAGAGCCCTAGGAAGCTCATGCCACTTACTTGGAGGCAACCCTAACCTAACGACTAGTCAGTACAAGGGGAATAAGCCCATTCCCTGTGCCCCAAGTCAGGAAACATTTGAAGGGCCTTACCAGATCCGGAGAACCATGGAGAATGGACTGGAGTCTCTGTGATGGATGTGTCACAGTTCAGCCCCTCTCTGCTCAGTCCTCCTTGTTTAACTCCCCTCACCCCAGTGAGTGATATTTTAAAAGGAACTAATCTTTAAAAAAAATGCCAGCGAGAAAGAATAAACTAACATCTATATTCAGCTCATGACAATTTAAAGATAATAATGACTCCAACAAAGAAAAGGTAGGCAAAGTAGAACCAGAAAAATCATTACTTTAAATGGTAAATATGGGACAAAAATGATATTTCCACTTTTACTTCACTGCCTATTGATATTTAAAGGATCAATTATAGAAAATGTTATAGGTTAGAATTTACATAAATAATGCATTTGCAAGAGTGTTTTTGTATTTGTTTTCTCCTTCCTCCTTTTTCTAATAGAATGTGTTTTGATAAATGAGGTAATATGTTAGATGACTTGGAGTTCTCTGAACAAGGCACTATAAATCTTGGGTATATTTCACTAAATTATGCTTACTTGGCATTCATTTGGAACAGCTGGGACTGCTGTAGACCTTTGCGAGTACAGTCAGCTCCAGGAAGGAGTGCAAATCTTGGATTTGGAGAGCTATATTTTAGCAAAAGGGTCTCAAACCTTAGGAAGTAAAATGGTCAAGTTCTTTCTGCTAAGCCTCAAGGTTCTTTGCTTGCCCTGGTGAACTAGCAGACTGCATTATGTCGAGGTTGCCCAGGAGGAAGGTGGTTCTCCCATTACTATATTTGCTAGGCACATTGATGAACCAAGCAGCCTTGAGGACGAGAGGATAACAAACCTTTTCATCCTTCTGCTTAGCTCTCTTCGGACTCACTGGCACATCTGATCAAGATCTAGGTTTTCAGAAGAAGCACTTGTGGGACACTCAAAGGTCCCGATGCTACTACATAATCAATACAATCCCTACTGATTTCATTACCCCAAATTAGCAAAAATTATTTTTGCATGCTACAAAAATGTTTCCTATTTTCACATTGGTCGTGCTTGTTTTCAAAGGCCAGATTCTAAGGAACATGATGCAGTAAATCGTTTGACCAGCCAACACATTCTGTGGACGTATTTTTAGACTGACTATAATTTTTGATTGTTTATTTCTGCAGGTTTAATGAAAGTTCACAGCCCTGGTTTAGGTCAAATGGGAACCATTTCCCTTTAAACAGTATAAGGCATAAGAGAAAAGTATTGGACAGCGTATGGTATCAGATTTATAATTTCTAGTTCTATGCTAACTTCATGCAAGAAATCTCCAAGCTCCCCATGCAGTATTTGGTTGTAGCATTTGAATAATACGTGTACTTTAGAAGAGAGCTGGTCCGAAGCATATATTTGTAGTAATCAGTTCTTTATTAAAGACATTGTATCATAAGAGCTTCTTCAACTTGTTATTTTTCAGCAGTTTTGTTTTCCCAGTACTGTTTGTTTCTAGTGTCCTCAGATTTGGTAGGCAGAATTGCTAGTGCCTTCTGCCATGGTGAGTGTGTGCTAATTAATATTGTATCTCAATTCGCACTGAAGTATAAATTAGAAGAGGTATTCAAGTGCTAGAGTTATTTCATTATTACTTGAGAAATTGGGATAAAATTCAATCTTTCAGAAAATTATTAATCATATATCCCAAGCATTGTTGTGGAATTTAAAAAAAAAAAAAGACAACATTATCTGTAAGAAATCTGTACAGGGACTGGCACTGCGGCCCCTGCTGCTACACTTTTGATTCAGCTCCTTGATAATGGCCTGGGAAAAACAGTGGAAGATGGCCCACATGTTTTTGGCCCCTGCCACTAATGTGGGAGACTTGGAAGAAGCTCCTGGCTCCTGGCTCCTGGCTTCAGCCTGGCACAGCCCCAGCCATCTGGAGAGTGAATCAACAGATGGAAAATCGATCTTTCTCCCTCTCTCTCTCTCTCTCTGTCTCTCCCCTTTTCTCTGTTTTATATATATATATATATATATATATATATATATATATATGACTCTGTAATATATATATATATATAAAACTGACTTTCAATTAATAAATTTAAAAAAAATTGTACAAAGATTCTTAGTGGAAACTCAATGAAATTTGGCTCCATTTTCTTCTTTTTCTATCCTTACTGATTCTCAATTTCTTTATCTGTTTTGGATGAAGTTTTCTGAAGCATTTTCAGGAGAGTACATCATATACTTCTATTCGCAGACTCACAAGTGTCATGCCAAAATAGTTGTGATTGCTGCCCTATGCTGCCTGGTGAGAGGTGCACAGTAGGACATCAGAGGATCACAAGTCACTGCAGGATGACTCCCACAGGCCCAGTTATATAAGGAAATCCTTGATTGTGCCCTTCATTACTCAAATATGGGATTGAACTGAGTTTCTCCCCCTGTCACACAGTGATTCACTCACTCCTATTCACTGCATTTTTTTCTTCCCCCATTCAAGTTCAAATACCACAGGCAAAAACTTTGTGAGAATAAACTGTGACCTGAGAGATGAATTAGGTGACTGAAGAATTATAGAAGGATGTAGTGTGTTTCTACACCCCTAAGGTTTTTATAAACTATATTTAAGAAAACAAATGGTTTCCATTTGCATCTACTTTGTTACAAAAGACAGACTTACTTTTTTTTTTTTTTTAGCTTTGTGTAGTATTTATTCCATAGTGTACACATACCATAATTTCTTTATCAAGTCTTTAGGTGATGGACATCTGGGTTGATTCCATATCTTAGCTATTGTAAATTGAGCTGCAATTAGTGAAATAAGCCAGTCCAAAAAAGGCAAATACCATATGTTCTCCCTGATCTGTGGTAACTAAAATTTTGACACTTTGAGATTCAATGATTTTTATCAGCTCTTGTCTCGACTATTTTGTTTTTGTTTTTGTTTTTTTTTCATACTATTTGTTGAACTCTTTACTTAGTGTAGGGTTAACCTTACGAGTATAAAGTTAACTGAAAATAGATCTTTGTAAAAACTAAGAATGGAGATAGGAGAGGGAGGAGGAAGAAAGGTGGGAACATGGGTGGGAGGGATGGTAGGGTGGGAAGTATCACCATGTTTCTGAACCTATATATAGAAAATACATGAAATTTATATACTTTAAATAAATTTTAAAAAGAAAGCAAATGGACTTCAAGCTGTAGTTATGGCAGAGTAGTTTGTATCACATTAACTTTCCTGCAAAGGGTGAAAGGTGGTGGAAGTATAAGAACTAAAAAAGCAGGAGAATAAACCACTTAAGGTCTTGGCAGGCAACAGAGATACTAGTAGGGCTTCAGGGTCTATGATTGCAGTAGGTGAATCTATTCATCTGAGGTTTTCTATCCGAGCACGTGTTCAGAACTGTGTTTCTGGCTGTGAAGGCAGAGAGGTGGGCTAGTATTTCACAAACCAAATCCTGGGTAGAAGGGCAGTGAAGTGAAGGAGCTCCAAAGTCTCCCTACTCTCCCTCATGTGTCCTTGGCCAGCACCTAAGAGGTACATATAGCATAATTCACCAAAAACCCCAATAACACATGGTGTCTAGAAGGATAAAAAGCCAAGCAGAGATTTTTAGCAGGTGTTGTGCAGTGCAGGTTGGAATCTAAGCATTGCAATGGCAAAGCAACCTTCTTAAACATGCTTGGCATTTGAAAAATACTCCAGAGAGTTTATGTCATAGGGTAAGGGCCCACAAAAGTAATAATTGTAGTATTTTGGAGTGGAAGGGGGAAATCTGAAAGCTGCTAAAGAAGACTGAAGTCATGTGTTTTTAGGATCACACTGTACCACTGGGGTTCTTGTACCTCCCAGGGGGGGGAAAAAAAAAACTCACTGGAGGGGGAAATATCAAGAGCTTCTACAATTTCTTTAATAACATTTTTGAAGTTATAATTAATAAAGATTGTATTTACAGTGCACAATTGGATGATTTGATATATATGGTGAATGAATTACCACAATTAAGCTAATTAGCATATCCATCACCTCAGATAATTATCTTCTTTCTAGTGAGAACATTTATGATCCACCCTCTTAGCAAATTTCAAGTATATAATAGAGTATTATCAATTATGGTCATCATATATGTTAGAGATCCTGAAGCTAAAGCTGGCCCTATGACACCTCCCATTTTCCCTCAAATCATCAACCCCACCATTCTACTCTTCTATTCTATGACTTCAGCCTCTTAAGATTCCACATAGAGAGATCATGCGGTATTTGTCTTTATGTATCTGACTTATTTTACTTACTATTGTGTCTTCTAGGTTCATTATTATTATAAATGACGTGATTTCCTTCTTTTTTAAAGCTGAATAATAGTCCACTATCTACATATACACTACATTTTCCTTATCCATTGATTCATACATGGACACTTAAGATTATTTCCATTCTTGACTTTTGTAACAATGCTGCAGTGAACATAGGAGTCTAGACATCTCTTTGACAGACTGGTTTGTCTTTATGTACTCAGTAATGGGATCTCTGGACCTTAGGTTGTTCACTTTTTTGAAGAAACCCCATACTGTTTTCCATAAAGGTTACATTAATTTACATTCCCACTGATGGTTTTCAAGGATTCCCTTTTTTCCATAATTTACCAAAACTTGCTATATTTTGTCTTTTTATAAGATTTATTTATTTATTTGAGAGTCAGAGTTACACAGAAAAAGGAGAGGCAGAGAGAGAGAGAGAGGTCTTCCATCCAATAATTCACTTCCCAATTGGCTGCAATGGCCAGAGCTGTGCCAATCCGAAGCCAGGAGCCAGGAGCCAGGAGCTTCTTCTGGGTCTCCCATGCGGGTGCAGAGGCCCAAGGACTTGGTCCATCTTCTACTGCTTTCCCAGGCCATAGCAGAGAGCTGGATCAGAAGTGGAGCAGCTGGGTCTCAAACTGGCACCCATATGGGATGACAGCGCTTCAGGCCAGGACATTAACCCACTGCACCACAGCACTGGCCCCTTGTCTTTTCTTTAAACAGCCATTCTAGCAGATATGGGGTGAAATCTCTTATAGTTTTTTTTAATTCATTTTTTAAGGAATACAAATTTAATGAGTACAACTTTAGGAATATAATTATTCTTCCTACCATATCAGTCTTCCCACCCTTCTCCCTCCTCCTACCTCTCCCTTTCCCAGTCCTATTCTCCATTAACAATCATTTTCAATTAACTTAGTATACAGAAGACCAACTCTATACTAAGTAAAGATTTCAACAATTTCTGTGCACACACAAAAAACTGTTTGAGAACTGGTTTTACAGTTAAATCTCAATAGAGGACTAAGGTCCTGAATGGAGAGTTAGCATACAGTGACTCCTCTTGTTAATTTAACAATTAACACTCTTATATATGACGTCTGTGACCACCCAATACTCTTTTTTTCCAATACTCTTTTTTTTTTTTGAACAGTGAGAGAGAGAGAGAAAGAGAGGTCTTCCTTTTCCGTTGATTCACCCCCCAAATGGCCACTACTGCTGGCACACTGCGCCAATTAGAAGCCAGGAGCCAGGTGCTTCCTCCTGGTCTCCCATGTGGGTGCAGGGCCCAAGCACTTGGGCCATCCTCCACTGCCTTCCCGGGCCACAACAGAGAGCTGGACTGAAAGAGGAGCAACCGGGACAGAATCCGGGGCCCCAACCGGGACTAGAACCCAGGGTGCTGGCGCCACAGGCAGAGGATTAGCTTAGTGAGCCGCGACGCCAGCCCTTTTCCAATATTCTTGAAATGAGCTGCCTAAGCTATGGAAACCTTTTCAGTCCACAAACTCCATAATTATTTGGATTAGGCCATAAGCAAAGTGGAAGTTCTTTCCTCCCATCAGAGGAAAGCACATCCTTGTTTGATGGCCACTGCTTTCTGCTGGGGTCTCACTCACAGAGATCCTTCATGTAGGACATTTTTGCCAAAGTGCCTTGGCTTTCCATGCCTGAAATGCTCCCACAGGCTTTTTGGGCAGACCAGGAAGACTTAAGGACTGATTCTGACGTTAGAGTATTACTTAAAGAGATTGTCGTTCTATGAATCTGCCCTGTGGACTGCCTCCCATGTTGTACATTCTCTCCTGTAATTAATACAAATGTTCATATGTACCATTTTTAGGGCTGTAGTGTTTCTTCCCCTCATTCTTGCCCTCTCACCTCCAACTCCCTCTCCCATTCCATTTTCCATTAAGATAAATTTAATTGACTTTATATACAGAAGACCAACTCTTTAGGCACTTGATCCTATTTATATGATCTTTTTAACATTTAATCCTATCTATAGGTTCACTTTAACACTTAATATGATCACTTTTACAAGATCACATTTTTACCACCAAGTGTGATGGGATTTGGAGTCTCATAACAAGTTTTTAAACTGTACCTTTAGAAGTCCATAGGAATGTATGCAGAACTATTTGTTTTAGAGTTACAAATTCTATTGCAGTCTGACAAGATACATGGTATGGTTTCAGGAGTAGAGCCTTTGTTTTTAGAATAGAGGCTGTGATTACAAAGGAATGAGGCCTCAAGTGGGCTAGACAGGGTATAGAATAAAGGACAGAGTCATTATTGGAGGACCTTAAAAAGGTGCTGTCTAAGCCATGAATAAGTTTTCCAATTAAGAGGCTAATAGAATCTGACAGAAGGGGTCCTGATAATCTTTGGGCTTTAAGGCCTTGCCATTATGAGGCCCAGATCTATCTATCACTTCACATGGAATACATCCTAAGGAAGGTGGGAACCTCCTTGGGAAGGCACCCTGTTGACTTCCATTACCTAGCAGGCTTGGGAGGAGAACTGACCAAGTGAAGACAGGTGGCATCTCTAACAGGACATTTATAGTTCTGCTGGCAGTATTGCTGACTCTACTTGGTCATCTCCTCAGGAGCTTTGGTTACTTTGGAAGCTGGGCAGAGTGAAGAGCTTTTCTGTTTAGAGCCAGTAAAGTCCGTGACTCTGACCTGAAGTCCTTCAGCTCCAGGGCAGTTCTATTTCCAGTGACCCAACTCTTGGCTGGCAGAGCTGACAGAGATCTTCATAAGCTGACTTCTGCTGAAGCCCTGTATTTCCATAAAAACCAGTGCAGTGAACTGGCATGTTGGGTTTCTTTGATGTCAGATCACTGTGCAAAGCATCCATTAATTGGCCTGCCACCTATCTTTATATTGCTTCTGGTGCCTAGCCTTCTTTTCTTCCTGGTTTTTGTTAAAGAAGACCAGAGAATGCAAGTCAAGGGCGTTGTTCAAGTCCAATCTCTAATCTTCGGTGGCCTTAACCAGAAGTCTATAGTCACAGGCATGTTCTGATAGTGGTTTTCTGTGAGGTAGACATGCCCATGAGGAAAGCTATGTCCTCACTGTATACTTTTCGCTCAAGATTGCTTTGTCTATTCATAGTATTTTGTGAGTTTCAGGATTCTTTTTCTATTCCTATGAAAAATGTCAGCAATTGGAGACCAAATTCTATAGATTTTTATGTACAACTCTTGCAAATCATGAATTTTATTTATTATTAAGCATTTATCATTCACATGATAAAATAAACAACATTTTAAAGATAATTTTTTCCTAACTTTTTTGTTTATAAAGATATAATATTTTCTGGATTGTTGACCTGTATCCTGAAATTTTGCTAAACTGATAATTAATTATAATTTATAAACTTTCCAGAATATTTTTTCTTATATACATGTACACATTCATATCATTTGCTAATAAAAACAGCTTATTCACATACAGCCTTTTTATATTAGTATATTTTATGATTTTATTTTGAGTTTATCATAGGTAGACATTTTGTTGTAGGTTTTTTTTTTTTTTTTGACAGGCAGAGTGGACAGTGAGAGAGAGACAGAGATAAAGGTCTTCCTTTTGCTGTTGGTTCACCCTCCAATGGCTGCCACTGCCAGCAATCTGCGGCCAGTGCACCGCGCTGATCCAAAGGCAGGAGCCAGGTGCTTCTCCTGGTCTCCCATGCGGGTGCAGGGCCCAAGAACCTGGGCCATCCTCCACTGCACTCCCTGGCCACAGGAGAGAGCTGGCCTGGAAAAGGGGCAACCGGGACAGAATCGGGCCCCCCGACCGGGACTAAAACCTGGTGTGCCAGCGCCGCAGGCGGAGGATTAGCCTATTGAGCTGCAGCGCCAGCCTGTTGTAGGTGTTAACACAGCAAGATTCTTTATTCATGATATCCAGTTTGTCTGTCAGGTTAAATCTCATATAACTATAGCACACTATCAGGAAATATAAATATCACAATCAGGAAATTGATATAAATCATAAGCCTTACTCAAACAGTTCTACATGTACTCTTTCATATATATGTGTGTGTGTGTTGCTCTCTGAATTTTTACAGATCCTATTCATATGATCATCATCACAGCCAAGACAGAGAAATGTTCTGTCACAAAGATATCTTATGCCACATTTTTATAGGGATAGCCACTTCCTGCTCACCACCATTTCACCATCACCCCCACCAGGCCTAGAAATCACTAAAATGTTTTCACAGATATAGAAAAAATGATGCTAAAATTTATATAAAACCACAAGAGATTCTAAATAGATACAGCAGTCTTAAACAACAAGAACAAAGCCAGAGGAATCACAATACTAGATTTCAAGACATACTACAGGGCAGTCATAATCAGATAGGTACTGGCACAAAAATAGACATGTAGACCAATAGAACAGAATAGAAATTCCAGAAATCAACTTATCTACAATTGATCTACAACCAACTAATCTTTGAAAAATGAGCTAAAATCGTTTCTTGGAGATAGGACAATCTCTTCAACAGGTTGTGCTGGGATAATTAGACCTCCACATGCAGATGCGTGAAACAAGCAAGACATCCCCTTACACTTTATGCAAAAATCAACTTAAAATGGATCATCAAAATCTACAGCTTGATACCATCAAATTACTACAGGAAAACATTGGGGAAACTCTGCCAGACATTGGCATAGGCAAAAATTTGTTAGAACAGACACCAGAAGCACAGGGAATCAATCAAAGCAAAAATATACAAATGAGATTACATCAACCTATGTAGCTGCTGCACTGCAAAGGAAACACTCAGCAAAGTGAAAAGGCAACTAACAGAATGGGAGAAAATATTAGCAAACTACACATCTGACAAAGGATTAATGTCCAGAATCTATAATGAGCTCAAGAAACACAACAACAACAGAACAAGCAATGCAGTTAAGAAATAGGCAAATGACTTGAAGAGGCATTTTTCAAAAGATGACATTCAAATGGCCAACAGACACATAAAAATACCCAGTTCATTAACTGCCTCACCCTAGTTAGAATGGCTTTCATACAAAAATCAAAAAAACAATAAATGGTCATGAGGTTGTGGGGGAAAAGGTATCCATTGTTGGTGGAAATTCAATATAGTACAGACATTGTGGAAGACAGTATGGAGGGAGGGTAGAGTGGGTAGTATCACTAAGCTTCTAAATCAGTGTATATGAAATTTGTTCACCTTAAAAAAATACTTGGGGAACTAAACTCTTGAATAAGTTCAGGGGGACAAATATCCAACCAGATCATGTTCAAATTGGGCGAAATATTTGAGTCTGTCTTCAAATTCACTGATTCTATCCTCTGTAATCTCTACTGTGCTGTTGAGTCCATTCACCAAGTTCCAATTCTCTAATATCTATTTGGTGTCTTTTTTTCCCCCAAATTGTTTATTTTTATTTTTATTTTTTTTAAACTTTTATTTAATGAATATAAATTTCCAAAGTACAGCTTATGGATTACAGTGGCTTTCCCACTTCCCCCCCGCCATAACTTCCCTCCCACCCACAACCCTCCCCTTTCCTGCTCCCTCTCCCCTTCCATTCACATCAAGATTCATTTTCAATTCCCTTTATATACAGAAGATCAGTTTAGTATATATTAAGTAAAGATTTCAACAGTTTGCCCCCACATAGCAACACAAAGTGAAAAATACTATTTACAACTTCAAGTTTCTCTTATTTTTCTATCTTTTATTTTAATATGATTCATAATTTCTTATTGAAGCAATTTAATATTGAATACTTTAAAAACCTTTTTAGTTGATTCCAACAGATGATGTTAGTATTTCTATCTGGAAACCAAAATTGGCCAGTTTCTGGTTTATTTATGGGGCAGGAGGGTTTTGGATGGAAGATCTGCTCCCTGCTCAACTGAAACCTTGCAAGGGGTGGTGTGCTTCTCTGCTGGTGTTTGACTGGAATAGAATGGTTATTGCTAAAAAAGAACTTTTGTTAGTAGTCCACATTTTTTCTTGCCCTTTAGCTACCTCAACAGGGTATACTTTGTACTTTTTTGTGTCTGTCACTAGATTTAGATTTGAGGTATCAGCAGCACTTTACTGGGATAAATGAGAACTAATAGGAAAGCAAGGGAACTCATTGCTCTGCAGTGTCTCAAGTTCCATGTTTGACTTTCTCTTTCCAGTTTCCATTGAGACTTCCTGTGCTTCTTTGCTGTTATATTTCTAGGGTTCTTAGTTATAAAAGGTAGAGCCCAGAAAGAATGGGGATACTCTATGCTGATCAAAACCAGGAGTCTTTTATGAGTTTGTGTATCCAAAACCAATCAAAACCGCTGACACCCTTGAATCGGGGGAATTGTTCAGTACTCCTACATTTTAATTTTATTTTTTATATGTGAATCTTTTTTAAGAGATGTATTTATTTAAAAGAGTTACAGGGAAGGCAGACAGAAAAAGATGGAGGAGGAGAGGGAGAAAGGGGGAGAGAAAAGGAAAAGAGCTCGGTCCAGACTGAAGCTGGGAACCTGGAATTCCATCTGGGTCTCCCACATGGGTGCAGAAGCCCAAGTATTTGGACCACCTTCTGCTGCTTTCCCAAACACATTAACAGGAAGCTGGATCAGAAGTGGGACAACCAGGACCAGTTACCACCAGGATACAGGAACCACAGATGGCAGCTTAACTCACTGTGCCACAATGTCAGCCCCTAGTAATCTTACATTTTTAGTATTCTGTTAATCTAGGATTTTTTATAGATATTTTGTTTGAATAAGAAAATTTCTCAATATTTCTAGTTTTCTGAGTTTTTTAAAGAATAAATCAATGTTGAAATTATTTTATTGCTTATATTGAAAGAATTAAAGATTTTCCTCTCTTTTGTGCTAAAAGAATGAACCACATTGATTTTTGAATGTTAAATCAACCATACATATTTGGTAGGCAGCACATGTGATGTGTTGCTCTTTGTATATATATATATATTTTTTTTTTTTTACTCTGTTTTATTAAGGGTTTATACATTTTGGTTATAAGGCAAATTAGCTTAATGAATTTATTCTTAGAATTGTTTTATATCTTGTATTTTTCAGTTCTAGAATTTCTTCTCATTTAAATCCCACCCCTTTATATATTACTAATTTCTTTTCAAAATTTTCAACTTATTTCTTATAGTTCAATGTATGAGTTATAATTTCAGTATCGGGAGCCCCTGTTGTGTTTATTTTGTCTGTTGCTTCTTTAATTTTCCATTCATATAGACTATATCATTTTGATTGTGTACTAAACATTATGTTTCAGAATTTATTTGTAGATAGAAATTGAAGAATGGAATTGAAATCGGAGATGACTCCCTAAAATTTATACAAAAATGTGGCTCCTTAAAGTTCCCCAGAAGTGCCATCTGGGGTGCCATATATGCTACTGGAATTTGGGGTGCCAGACGATATCACCTTATGCTTTAATAAATCCCCAATATTAATAAGCCCAAGAGGGTTCCTACCTAATATTTAGAGAAGAATTCTAAATACTGGCACATATAAACGAGGCAGCATGGTACATTTTAAGCCTTTATTTAGTGAGAAAGATGCATAGAAGAGTGAGAGCTTTATTTAAGAGAGGTAAATATGGGTTCATACTGAGCACCAGGAACCAGCCATGTGGAGGAGCATCTAGGCCAGGAAGCCTAGGGCGGGGCCCGAAGGCCATGCACTCTGAGGGCGCAGGGCTACAGCAAGCCCCCTACTGACGAGAGGCCAGGGAAGAGAGAAGGCCGAGACACACCATATCCCAGGCTTTTAACCCACTTCCAAAGGGGAGTGGTTAATTAACCTGATTGGCTGGTGGGCACCCAGGTGTGGCCAGGTAGGGGCATGAGGTCACACAGCAGCGTGGTGAAGGTATCAGGTAGGACGTGAGGTCACACAGGGGCGTGGTCTTCCAGCTCACAAAACTAATCAATTTTAACCTATATGCCTTCCTACTTCAGAATAATGTTATTATCTGGCATAAAGCACTCTGATTAACTCCTGCTGAGTATCTGCAGATCAGCTTTTTTGAGATTTTTAAAAATTAATTTCATGAAATTGAAACTATTTTGAGGTTCATTCTGTTTTGTTTGTTTGCAGTCTCTGTGAGAGCCAGTTTAGTTCTATCTCTAGTTCACTTTTCTCTAGGTTGCAGTATTTTGCAGTCCAAATCCAATGTATTAGGGTTACCATAACTTCTATGCTTTTTGAATTTTGGACTCCAAATTACCTTTCCCAGCCCCATGTTCTATTGCAAGTACTTCTCTAAGCACTGAATGATCAGGTTGTGCTATTTGTTTTTTATTTATACTTATCATAATCTCTATAATAAACAGGTATTACAATATAATAAAAGGTATTTTTAAAGATACTGATTGTAAAAGATTAGAATGGTTATATAAAAATCATAGAATAAAATACATAAAAGTCACAGAAACCACAGTAATCATAGCAATGTGAAGCTGCGGGCCAGATTCACCTGTTCATTTGTACATTATAAAGTCTTGGTCCTGGGAGTACTGAGTTTAACTCAAGCAATACATTTTCATTGTTTCTTTACTAAACTATGGCATATACCAATGATGGAAGAAAGATGCTGAAGTTCCAGTTAACAGTGAGCAAGGGCTGGAGAAACAAGGAATGCTTAAATAAGATATAGTTTCAAAAAACATAACTGTCTTCAAATATTTGAAAATTAATTACGTTGAAAAGAGATTTAATCTAATGCCTGTGACTTGAAGGCAAAAATAGGAAGTTAAGTGAAAGTAGGAAGGTATAGTTTTCAAATAATCCAATAATAGTATGGAGAGCCTTGAAAAGCTCAATTAAAGAATGGGTGACTACTTTTCAAGCTTCCTTTAATGAGTAAGTCTATTCCAAATATAGAATAATAATAAAAGTTTATGTTTGTAATGTTGTTTTGGCAGGTACATAGAAGGTATGTTGCAGGAGAGAGAGAGTTTAGAATCATTTCAACTGGGTAATCTAAACACTAAATTATGAAAACCTAGGAATAAATGTTCAGAGCAGGTATAGCAGGTACAAAGAAAACAAAAAGAATCTCTGCTAAGAAATCAAATGATGTGGAGGTTTCCCAGATGTAGAAGAAAAATGGAAGTTAGTAACAAAAAAAGTCTTTATAATATTTCCCCTTTACACTACAGAAAATATGGGATTAAGTGAGATGCTAAATATGAAAACTCACGGGGCCAGCGCTGTGACACAGCAGATACACGCCCTGGCCTGAAGTGCTGGCATCCCACATGGGCGCAGGTTCTAGTCCTGGCTGCTCCTCTTCAGTCCAGCTCTCTGCTATGATCTGGGAAAGCAGCAGAAGGTGGCCCAAGTCCTTGGGCCCCTGCACCCACGTGGGAGACCCAGAAAAAGCTCCTGGCTCCTGGCTTCAGATTGGCACAGCTCCAGCCATTGCGGCCAATTGGGAAGTAAACCAGCAGATGGAAGACATCTCTCTCTCTCTCCCTCTCCTCTCTGTAACTCTTTCAAATAAACAAATAAATCTTTAAAAAATATGAAAGCTCATTCTGTAAGTTTTAAAAACATTTATGATTACATTTGTTTTATATATGAAATTTTCCCTTCTGATCACTAAGACTACTTCCTTTATTTGAGCAGTCATTTGTTCTATAATACTTTCTACCTTTATAATGTGTCCTGCTGAAAAATTGCAACTATCCATGTGTGAATAATTGAAATTTTTCATTATTTGTGCCTAATTCAATTTTTAGCTTGCCCAATTTAAGCGAAGTTCAGGCTCATTATCCATCCTGGAAAGGTAGATTATTGCTGATGTAATAGTATTACTTTAGTGTAGAATGTCCAAAATTGATGTAATATTTCCCATATCTGGTAAAATAGCTATTTTTAGTGTCATGCTATTTGCATGACATTACATGAGACACGAGTTACATTAGGAAACAATATTATGAAATTCACAATTTATATGGCTTTCTTTATGTTTGTTAGTGTGCAGAATAATGGCTACTGAAAGATGTATATATCTCAGTCTCTAGAAACTGAATATGTTTAACTTACACGGCATAGGGACTTTGCGTGTGATTAAGTTAAGGATCTAGAGATAGGGGATCCATCATAGCTCAGCCTGATGCTCCTTTGTGGTTAGGATTCAGCACTCTCATCATAGCTCAGCCTAATCCAGTTAGTCTTTTATTTTTAAGATTTATCTATTTACTTTAGAGGCAGAGTTATAGACAGAGAAGGAGATACAGATCTTCCATCTGCTAGTTCACTACCCAAATTGCCACAACAACCAGAGCTGAGCTGATCCAAAGCCAGGACCCAGAAACTTTTTCTGGGTCTCTGTTGGTGCAGAGACCCAAGCACCTAGGCTTTATTCTACTGCTTTCCCAGGCTAACAGCAGGGAACTGGATCAGAAGTGGAGCAGTCAGGCCCTTATGGGATGCCAGCACCACAGCCAGATGCTAAACCTACTACGCCGCAGCACCAGCCTCCCCATTAGTCTTCAAAAGGAGAGAACATTTTTCTTTCTAGAATATGAAACATACATAAATAAGAATGGTTTCAAAGATGGAGTAAGGGCTCTATAAGGCAAGGAAGAGTCAAGAGGTTGTCAGGAGAACATATCTCAACACCATCAAGGCAATATATCATAAACACACACCCAACATCATATTAAATGGGGAAAAGATGGAAGCATTTCCACTAAAATCTGGAATCAGACAAGGATGCCCACTTATACCATTGCTATTCAAAATAGAACTGGAAGTTTTAGCTATAGCCATTAGGCAAGAAAAAATAATAAAAGAGATACACAGTAGAAAGGAGAAAGTCAAATTATCACTGTTTGATATGACATGATGCTATATATATAGGGGAAACAAAACACTCCACTAAGAAATTACTGGAACTTGGCAAAGTTGCAGGATATAAAATTACACAAAAATCAATAGCACTTATATACACAAACAGTGTCATGGCTGAGAAAGAATTTATAAGATCAGTGCCATTAACAATATCTACAAAAATTAAATATCTCAGAATAAATCCAACCAAGGATGTGAAAGATCTCTACAATGAAAATTATAAAACATTCAGGAAGAAATAGAAGAAGACACACAAAAAAGAAAAATCTTGCATGTTTGTGGATTGGAAAAATTAATATCATCAAAATATCAATTCTACCCAAGCAACTTACAGATTCAATGCAATACCAATCAAAATATTAAAGACACTCTTCTCAAATCTAGAAAAAAATATGTTAAAATTCATATGGAAACAGAAGAAACCCTGAATATATAAAGCAACTTTAAAAATAAAACAAAGCTAGAGGTATTGTAATACCAAATTTCAAGACATAATACAGGACAGTTGTAATCAAAACATACTGGTATAGGTACAACAATAGACAAGTAGATCAATGCAACTGAATAGAAACCACAAAAATTAATCCATGTATCTACAATCAAATGAGCTAAAATAAGTCCCTGAAGGAAGGACAGCCTCTTCAACAAATAGTGTTGGGAACATTGGATCTCCACGAACAGAAGTATGAAACAAGACGCCTACCTTATACTTTATACAAAAATCCACTCAAAATGGATCAAGGATCTAAATCTGCAACCTGTTGCCATCAAGTTACTAGAAGAAAACACTGGAGAAACTCTGTAATACATTAGCCTAAG
Organism: Lepus europaeus; assembly: GCF_033115175.1. NCBI lineage: Eukaryota > Metazoa > Chordata > Mammalia > Lagomorpha > Leporidae > Lepus > Lepus europaeus. The sequence continues at coordinate 68,507,699 of NC_084837.1, read as the reverse complement.
CAAAGACTTCTTGGAAGAGACCCAGAAGCACAGGCAATGAAAGCAGAAATAGAAAATTGAGATTACATTAAGCTGAGAAGTTTCTGCACTGTAAAGGAAATACTCAACAAAGTGAAGAGGCAACCGACAAAATGAGCGAAAATATTGACAAATTATGCAACTAATAAAGGATTAATATCTAGAATCTAAAAAGAGCTCAAGAAACTCAACAAAAACAAAACAAACAATCCAGTTGAGAAATGGGCATGAACAGACACTTTTCAAAGGTTGAAATACAAATGGCCAACAGACATATGAAAAAATGCCCAGGATCACTAGCTATCAGAGAAATGAAAATGAAACTCATGATGAGGTTTCACCTCAATCCAGTTACAATGGCTATCATCTAAAATGCAAAAACAAAAAACAACAACTACAAAAAACCTAAATGCTGGCAAGGATGTGGTGGAAAAAGTACTCTAACATACTGCCTTTATTTTTTAAAGTTTATTTATTTATTTGGAAGTGTTACACAAATAGAGAAGGAGAGGCAGAGAGAGAGAGAGAGAGAGAGGTCTTTCATTGGCTGGTTCACTCCCCAATTGGTGGCAAGTGTTGGAGCTGCGCCAATTCAGAGCCAGAAGTTTTCTTTCAGGTCTCCCACATTGGTCCAGGGGCCCAAGAACTTGGCCATTTTTACTGCTTTCCCAGGCAATAGAAGAGATGGGAAATGGAGCAGCTGGAACTCGAAATGGTGCCCATATGGGATGCTGTCACTGCAGACTGTGGCTTTACCCGCTACGCAACAGCATTGGCACCCTTTAATATACTGTTGATGGGAATGTAAACTTGTACAACCTCAATGAAAGACCATATGGAGATTTGTCAGAAATCTGAAAAATTGATTTACCATATGATCCATCTATCCCACTCCTGTGAACTTACCAAAGGAGATGAAATCAGCATATGAAAGTTATCTGGACCCCCATGTCTATTGCAGCTCAATTCACAAGAGCGATGATATGGAAACAACCAAGTGCCCCTTAACTGATGACTGAATAAAGAAAATGAGGTTTATATACACAACAGAATACTACTTAGCCATAAAAAGAAATGAAATTCTGTCTTTTGCAACAAAACAGATGCAGCTGGATATCATGGTGCTTACTGAAATAAGCCAGTCCCAAAGGACAAAAACCATATGCTTTCTCTGATAAGTGTTTGTTAATATAGTATACAAAAATTGTATAAGAATGAAAACAATATCTTATTATTGTTTTTAGCCCTTGTCTACATTCCTATGGAACAATGCTCTTTCTACTTTTTTCTTGTTGAAAATTATGATTAGTGATGCCTTAAACCTGTGATTGTAATGTAAATTGAAATTATGCTATTGCAAAAATTAAGGGAAAAAAGGAAGGAATGGGAATTGAGGGAAGGAGGAATGTATGATTACTTTCTTAGAATTTATTCTATGAACTACATGAAATCCGTTCTCTTTATAGTAATAAAACATTTTTAAATGAAGAAAATACAGAGATTACCCTCAAGCTCCTCCAGAAAGGAACACAGCCCTGCTCTCACTCTGCTAGACTCCTGGCCCACAAGATATAGATTGTAGAGACTAATTACCATTGCTTCAGTGAAAGAATTCTATTTTTCTTGTGTAATGAAGAATCTAGGGTTAGGCAGCCCATGGCACCCCGACCGCTCAGCAGTGTCATTCAGACCCAGATTGATTTTAGCTCCACGCTCTGTCCTTCTTAGCAGGTATTTTTCATTCTTCCTGTTCCAAGGTAGCTGCTGCTTCTCAAGGCATCAGGAGGAAGAAGGGGTGGTGGTGTGATGGGGAGAGTAAGTAAGCAGCAAAGTGCCATCTTCACAAAGTTTTCCAGGAGATCCACTCACTCTCTTTTAGATTTTATATCACTGTCCACACAGTTTCCTATGGCCACCCTAGTTGCAAGGTGGCTCAGAAGGTGGTATGCCCAGGCAGGCACATTGAACAATTTTGGAATTGTGTGAGGGACAAGGGGAATGGTTTGGAATTTATTATAACTTTTTGGTGGCATGGATGCACATTTTAGGAAGAGCAGGGTCTACTACTGAAGTTGAAAATGTGTTCTTGTACTGTGGTGAAAAAGTAATTGTAAGAAAATCTTATAAAATATTTGTCACAATGTCCATTTCCCAATGGCAGGAATTAAAAGGTCAAGAGGAGTTACTTGTTAAAGAGATCTATGGCTAAGAATATTGCTCTTATTTAACTGAACTTTATTTTTTTTTCCTTCAACTTATTCTTCTGTCCTTTAATTATAGAAATATTTCAGATTTAGAATTTGCCTTTTTGTTCTTCAGTAGAAGTAGTCTATGAAATCCTTCCACTGTTAACAGCAAATACATATAGGTCAATGTGTAGGATGTTACCAAGGGTTAACTTTGTCATAGCTAATTTAAACTCCTTGGAATGACTTTAATAGCCCTTTGCCAAATGAAAGGGAGATCATTTCACTTACTTATCTCTATTTTCTATTCCAGAAGTCAGCAATCAAGAACAAATCCACTCTGCCACATGGTTTTGTAAGTAATATTTTATGGAATATTTATTTACATATTGCTTATGACAGTTTTTGTATCACAATGGCAATAGTTGCAATGAAGATATATGTCGCACAAAGTTTAAAAAATCATTTGCCAATCTCTGCCCTAAATTAACCATGATGATTTTATGGTATTGGCTCCAAGTGGGCAGAGGATGAATTACCTGTTGAAATTGAATCAATCGAATCACTATGAAATGCTTTTCCTTGTCCTGGGAAAATACTTCCCATACTCTTGCAACACATCAGCCAGGAGAATTGCATCATTTAAAATTTGTAAATCACCTTGTTTCGTTGCTTACTCCCTCTTTTCCAGTATTAATAGACCAGAAGGTGAATGCTCAGGTTATATTCCTCTTGAATATCAACTAGAATAAAGGAAATAAGAGAAAAGAGTATAAGTTATTACCAGATGGTTCTGTTTAATAGAAGCAAAAATACAGGAAAGTATCTTGCCTGATTCTGTATTTGCTTCAAACAAAAATCTTGATTCCAAAATAATCACCCAGTTAAATGAAACAATTTCAAAATGATAATTCAAACACGATGTGGCACATGCTGTGAAGATGCTGTGAAGAGAGGGGTTAGAAAGTATTGAGAGAGCATAAATGAAATTTCTCACATGAAACTGAGCTGAGTCATGAAGGAAGAATGAAATCTTACCAGGGAGACAATACAAGGAAAGGCAGCTTAGGCAGGTGAAAGAGACTAGCTAATAAATATTGCATTGCACACGATCTGAATCATTTGGACCACTACAACAAAATAAACTGAGGAGATGATAAGCAACAGAATTCGTTGGGAGTTCAACATCAAGGTGCAGGCAGAGTTGGTGTCTGGTGAGGGACACTCTGGTTCATAGAGGTGCTTTCTGTGCTGTGTCTTCACACAGTGGAAGAGGCAGGCGTCTCACCCATGCTTGTAAAGGCACCAGTTTCATTCATGAGCTCTGTGCTACCAAGATATAGTCATCTCTGGAAGCCCAGTTCCTCCTGATACCATTGCCTTCAGAGCGAGAATTTCAACATACGGATTCTGGTGAGGACACAAAAGACTGATTTTTAAGTAGAGAAGTGTTATGACCAGATTTGCATTTTAGAAAAATAAGTTTGTCACAGGGAGATAAACACCACATGTTCTCTCTTACATATGGAAATACAGAAAATATATGTAAATTTATATATAATATAAATATCTATATGATCTTAATTTAAAATAGTGATTACTAGAGGCTGAGAGGGATTGGGAAAGGGGGGAGGATGACTGTTGGATAATGGTACCAGAATCTAGGGTGCACATAACAAGCTCTGGTGTTTTGCAGCACAGTGTGGTTGACAATATTTCATGATAATGTATTGTATTCTGTATAGAGTACTGGAATGCAAGAGCTGGTAAGCCCCAAACACAAAGCAAAAATGAGGAAAAGGCTAGTTGCCTAGCGTGATCACTTTATGCTGTGTATATGTGTTAAAGCATCGCACTGTATCCTTTAAAAATGTACAAGTATTTCATGTTGATTAAAAAGTAAACAGCAAACTAAAATTTCAAAGTTTAGAAAAAGGAAACTGTGTCCTATAGTACTAGAGGAAGTTGTAAAGGGAGTGACATGGGAGCAGCAAGATCGGGGGTTACTTTTTGCAATAGTCTATGCCATTGAAGGTGGAGTTCTGAACAAGACAGTTCTGGAGATCGGTAAGTTCAAGATCAAGGTGCTAGCTGAGTTGATGTCTCTGGTTTGTAAACGGTGCCTTCCACCAGTGTCCTCATGGTGGGAAGAGTGAGGGGGTCTCACTGCATGTACATAAGGGCGTGAATTTCAATCTTGAGGCCTCTGCTACCACAATACAACCATCACTGAAAGCTCCCCACCCCCTAGCCCCAACACCATCCCTTGGGATGAGGACTTCAACGTGTGGACTTTTGGTAGAGACACACATATTCAGACCACAGTAGTCGTGTAAATACTATATAGAATAGAAGGGCAATATCATATAGAGGTTTCTGTGGTAATTTAATTCTCTCAACTCTTTGGAAATGGGGTGAAGAGAAGAAGCAGGAGTTCAGGATGTTGGGTTAACAGGGCTTCTGTTGGTGGAGATCCGGAGTGCAGAAAATGACATCAGTTTGAGAATTTTTAAAATTGAGGTACTCATGGGGCATAGAGTGAGGTACTAGAAAGAACTTGCTGCAGCTAAAGCTATAGATCCGAGGGTGAGAGCTTTGGCCAAGTCCCATATTAGAGCATCTGCATTTAATTCCTGATTTCAGCTTCCTATAATGCAAACCCTGGGAGGCAACAGGGATGGTTCAAGTAGTTGCCCTCCTGTCACCTACGTAGGAGACCTGGGTTTCACTGTAGGGTGAACCAGGAGATGGGTTGGATGCTTTCTCCTCCCCACATCCTCTCTCCCTCTCTCCCTCTCCCCCTCCGTCTCTGACTCTCAAATAAATAAAAAAAAATATTAAGAAGATATAGGTGTTTATTAGAGAGCAACTTTGTCAGTCATCAATATTAGTTTGAGCTAAGTCCCAATATGGAAAGTAAAAATCACCCCTCAATGGTGAATTTCAAATGCTACTTGATGTGTGGCCCTGTGCTTTCGTTCACAGCACCCCAGGCCTTGCCTCAATATTGCTATTTTTCATACTTCCCTTTGATCTGGGAATCCTGATAGCCCCCTTAGAACTTGGTGCCATGCCATGCAGACAATAATTTCATTTACTTTTTCCTAATCCATGAGACAAGTAATAAAACTTTGGAGTTACTGTCATTGTCTCAGAGGTAAGGCTCTCCTCATTCCCTGATTATGGCAAAATGTTCATCCTGCATTGTATCCACCCCCTCTCCGATCCTTCAACACACAACAGTCCTGTGTTTTTCCTAACACTGTGGCTTGTTTCCCAGCTCTGGTCAGATTCCTGTTGTCCCATGATCTTGGTCCAACCTACTCTTGTGACTCCATCTGCCTCCATCCCTCTGTGTGAACCTCTACCTAGCTGGATGTGCTCAGAGCACCCTCGCTCAGCTCACCTCTCTGTTCTTGTGTTCACACTGTCTGACTTGTATTTACATAAATCCTTGCTTTGCTACTAGAAGCAGAAATGCCCAGAATCTAAAAATTTCTGGACATGCATCTCTTGATCAAGCAATAACATGGGATTTTGGAATGAAGAAGGTGGCTGAGTGAGAGGCTCCTGCACTCACCTCGCTGCAGAGACACCAATGTGAACAGTGGAACTGTGGAACTGTGGAAATGTTCATTCCAACTGAACTCCTCAGCCCCAGACCCCAGGGTCACCCTGCTGAATTCTTTGCAGCATGCATAGTCAAGCAACTTCTGCTACCCCTTCGTCAATCACCAACGCATGGAGAGGACAGGAGACGGAGCTTACGACTGTGCCTCTAAACTCAGAGTCAGAGCTGCCCTGCTGAGCCCCTCCAACCTTGGGTGGACAGCAAGGGGCTATGGGACTGTGTGCTGGGGTTCAGTGCTGAGCTGATAAAGCCTGATGCTGGGCAGATCTTAGCACTTCCATCCTGAGGCAAGTGCCTATGCACAGTCTCTTGATTGGCCCCAGGATTAGGCAGAGACTCATGCCCTGGCAAGACTTGTTGTGGCATATTTATCACCAAAAGCCTCTTGCAGGCCTGGTGTGCACCCCTGAGTTTGCACAGGTCCTTGTGACTGTGAGACCCATGTGTGACCTAGCTAAGTTCTGCATGGGTAGTTGAGGGGAGGCCCCTATCACTCCTCCTACAATCTTGGGCAGAGAGCAAGGAATGATAGGACTGTTTTGGGACTCAGTGCCAAGCTGATAAAAGCGAACACTGAACACATGCTAGTGGCCCCTATCCCCAGGCCAGTGCCTACAGACAGCCTCTGATTCTGCTTCAGCATCCAGCAAATTTCACAGACCCAATGGAGAGTCACATATTCCGGATAACAGCAGCAATGGCTCATAGGTGCAGCACTGAGCGCTGAGCCCACTCAGCAGCAGACAGACCAGAGCAGGGGGAGTTTTAAGTCCTACTCCCAAGTTGCAGTGGTCTAGTGGGCTCAAGGCTCTGAATGTGATCCAGCAGAGTGGCGTTTGCGGATGCAGGGCAAGGAGTCTGAGCCTACCACAGGCCCAGGAAGAGCCGTATATGGATGGCCTACCCCTTTAGAGTCAGTTCTCCAGTGCATACCGAACAGCACATCAACTTTAGGTTTGGGAAAAATTTGACTTCGGGGAGGATTGAAAAACTGAGTCAATGAAAGTGTCAATAACAAACCCAGGGCAAACTGTGGCTTAGGGTGCTATCTGGTGCTGAAAGAGCAGAGAATCCATAGGCTCAGAGAAAATACATGAAGTGCTTTGAATTCCTAGGATGGCAGATATAAATGAAGCCAGATTGCTATAATCCTTCAGCATGCAAATGCTGCACACTAACAAGCATCAATATCTTCCAAAGGAACATGACCTCATTTCACTATTGCACAGTAAGGTGACTGTGATAATGTACTGTATATTTCTCTATTTTAAAAGCACAGAATGGGTATATGTTTTTCAGTATCATTCCCTTTGTCTTGCATTGGTTGTGATAGATAGATAAATCCCAGCTTCTATTTTCATCAGTCCCCTTCCCCTTCCTCCTCTATTTAATTTTTAAAATGAGGTACGAGAAGGCAACGAGAACTTTTCTCTTTATAATGATAACTTCTAAATTTTCAAAAAAGCAAAGTATAAAAAAAATCCTAGATTGAACTTCCTTTTAATCCATTAAGATACTCATTTTAGATAATTTACTCCTCCAGTCTATCAAATCAAAGCCTATGGATGGACTCTGATCCATGAAATATTGACAGCAGAGTCAGTATTGCATCCTTTAAGGCTCTTCTGCTGTATTTGATAAAGCCAGAATGGGATTTTAAATGTGTGGTTCAAGAGTATAATGATACAGCAAAGAAGTTTAGAATCAGATTTCACTTAGGTACAGCATAAAAGTTCTTTTAGAGACCAAGCCTTTGGTGCAGCAGGTTAAGCCTTGACCTCTGGAGCTGGCACTCCGGACGGGCACCAGTCTGAGTTCAGGCTCTCCCATTTTTAATCCAGCTCCCTTCTAATGCACCTGGGAAAGCAGCAGAGAATGGCCCAAGTCCTTGGGCCCCTGAACCTACATGAAAAACCTGGAAGGAGCTCCTGGCTTCAGCCCGGCACAGTACTGGCCCTTGCAACCGTTTTGGGAATGAACCAGTGGATGGGAGATCTCTCTCTCCCCCTCTCTCCCTCTGTCTCTCTTTTCTCTCTCTGTAACTCTGCCTTTCAAATAAATAAATCTTTGAAAATTATTTTATCTCATAATTGTTGATAATAATTGTGATATTCTGAATAAGTACATATCTCAATGTATACAATTTTAAAGAAATGCATGTTTAATTAACTGTTATCACTAAAGCACATTTTCTAATTTGACCCATCAACAAAACAATATAATTTTTAAATAAAAACAAAGCAAAAGGATGTCTCCTCTCCCTTAAAAAATAAAGTAATGGAAACATGCTTTAGATTTTCAAATAATAGCAAACTTTTGGATTTTTATGTAACTTTCTTTGTAATGTGGTCCACAATGTCTTTGTATATAAAGATAGGCAGTAGCTACAAGAGATGATAGACTCTTAGGAGACTCATGGTTGTGAACTTGCATGTGTGTTTCCTGTTTACACGACCTGTGAAAGTAGCTCTTCCTTTTCGTTGCCCACTTTCACATAACTGCCTTTTCTTTTCTACGCTGATGCACTCCGACTTCAATAGTGCATACTCTACCATATCCACCCCACCCCCCACACACATACACACACACGCAAATCCCTTACATTTAATAGAAACAAGAGTTTTAAAAAGTCTAACATAATCAGGCTACATACTCACACCATGTCTCTAATAGAGTTCTTTGCTGTCTTGATCCTACTCTGCTAGGGATTATACATAGAGATCATTTTATAAGCAGACATAAAGTAGCAGTCAATAATATAAACAATGCAATTCAAAACACATGATTCAGTGTCAAACAGACCTGGCCTTGCGACTTGTCTCCCCACATATTAGCCATTTTGCCCTGGGCAAGTTGCTATTAACTTTTAAAGCTGTGATATCTTAGCCTATAAAACATGATAAGGAAGTATCCAACTGGTATCTCTGTTGTGATAATTTAATCTGCTAATGTAAGTAAGGCCCTGGTACATATTAAGTATTCAATAAATGCCAACCATTTTTATATAGATGGCTACCATCTATCATTTTTCTAAGTCACTGGTAAACATCCCTTCTCTGTGACACTTCCTTTTAAATAATCGTATCTGCTACATGAATCCTTTTTCTAAAAATTTATTTATTTATTTGAAAGGCAGTTATAGAGAGGCAGAGGCTGAAGCAGAGAGATAGGTCTTCCATCTGCTGGTCACTTCCCAAATGGCCGCAATGGCCAGAGCTGTGACGATTGGAAGCCAGCAGCTGGGAGCTTCTTCTGGGTCTCCCCCATGGGTGCAGGGGTGTAGGCAGCCCATAAACAAGTCATAGACAAGTCAAGGTCAGTCTTGGCTTGTGGAATTCCTGGGAGGAAAAAAAGTCACCTATTCCCATGCTTCAGGAGAATGATCAAACAAGAACACTCCGCCAAAATTAACTATGTTATGATTGTGTTGTAGAAAGCCTGATAACTTGCTTGCCTGTGTTGTTAACTTCTGTGTTGCCTTGAGCTGCAGCTGGTTATGTATAAAATATTACTGAGACGCTGGAATAAACGAGCCTTGATCAGACTTTTGTCTTGGCTCCATTCTCTGCGCCCTTGTCCCTCTTTTCATTCCCACTCCCTCCTTCAGGTTCCGTTTGACAGGTGCGGCTGGCCCGCATCACAGGGGTCCAAAGACTTGGGCCATGTTCCTCTGCTTTCCCAAGTACATATGCAGGGAGCTGGATTGGAAGTGGAGCAACTGGGACTCGAATTAGCGCCCATATGGGATGCTGGCCCTGTAGGTGACTGCTTTACTCAATATGCGACAGCACTGGCTCTCCTACATGCATCTTAACCAAAGCAAAAAACCAAACTTCACAGGCAACAACGTGACATTATAATTATAATCATATAATATAATGATTATATCATTACTTGTTTTTAAATTTATTTAAAGATATTATTGATTATTGGAAAATATTGTTGCTTAAGGTAGTTGAAAAAGAATCTAAACTGGTGAGAAAAACATGCAAGTATTATAATTTTTTTTCTGTTTTATTGTGCTTTGGGGTTGTTAAGTCCTATAAGTAGACGATGTCCAGTCTGGCTTGATCTTTCAACAAATTCAAAGTTGATGGAGTACAAATAGAGGCTCTTACCTTATTTTATTTCATTGGCTGTTACTGCAACCAACCATTTGAGATGTCAGTTTTGCTTAATAGCTCTTCTCTTTCATAGGAAAAAAATGTTTTCAAAGACGAAACCCAGAAAATCTCCATTTTTTTCATTAGGCATCCTAATATTTTCTTAGGTATGCAAAAGCTTAAAAGATTCTCACTCATTCACAGCATCCTTTGTAATACAAAAAAGTTAATCTCAAAGAAAAGAGCATCTCCATTCTATAACTGCAAAGCTGGTGGGGTGATAGCACCCTACTTCCCCAACACCCCACATGCCTCCAAATGAGCATACTCAGGCTTCGCCATAATGCTTTTTTTTTTTTTTTTTTTTTTTTTTTTTTGGACAGGCAGAGTTAGGCAGTGAGAGAGAGAGAGAGAGAGAGACAAAGGTCTTCATTCCATTGGTTCCCCCAACTCCCCATATGGCCATTATGGCCAATGCACTACACCGATTCGAAGCCAGGAGCCAGGTGCTTCTTCCTGGTCTCCCATGCGGGTGCAGGGCCCAAGCACTTGAGCCATCCACCACTGCACTCCTGGGCCACAGCAGAGAGCTGGACTGAAAGAGGAGCAACCAGGACAGAATCCAGCGCCCCAACCGGGAGTAGAACCTGGGGTGCAGGCGCTGCAGGCAGAGGATTAGCCAAGTGAGCCGTGGTACCGACCATAATGCTTTCTCTCCTAAGGGATGTGTGAGCTTGGTCAAGTGTCAAGAGGAACCTCCTTAACTTGGCAGTCAAGGAATAGCCTCAAAAGCCCATTGGGACCTTGGAGTTACTGCTTGCAGTAAGGAAATCATTCCTGTAAAGGGTCTTTTGAAATGCTCATTTCCTTGACTCTATATAAAGAAACTACCATTGACATTATTAAAGTAACTACAGGTTTCCATAAAGCTGTTTAGCAGATCAAGTTCACTGTGTATATTGCCACATTTCAAAGTTCCAGCAAAAGGCTAGGGTACAGCATCATTCCTGAAAAAACAAATATGATCTCTGAGAAATGAATCCTGACTCCGCAACAGTCCTGCTGCTGACCTCTGTCTCTGTGTTGTCAATTTTCAGATCCTTCTAAGTTAGGAGACATGGGAGTATTACATATTCATTCTTGCCTTTGAGCAGCTTAAATTCTGCTGATTGTAATCAGTATAAAATTAGCAATAACATAACACAGTTCTACAAATATAGTAAATCTCAGTGTGGATGCTTATTATGATTGTTAACCATTTTTGTTATTTCCCTAAATATTTATTGCCAACAAGAATGATAGCTATTTCATATATATATATATATATGTATATATATATATATTATCTGTAAACTTTGGACAATTCTTCGAATTAGGCATGCTTGTCATTTTATAAATTAGATAACTAAGGTTTAGAGGTATCAAGTAACTTGCTTAGCGTCATGCAATAGTGAGTATCAGTGAATAATAAGTAGTGAAGTTGCTCATTCTTCCATATTTGATCCATGATGTGACCCGAAGTCTATGTAATGACCTAATCCCAGCCATTTTTATTAAGATGCATGACCTCTGTTCCACAACCCAATAAGTGGCAAATTTGTTTAGTATTAAATAAAACATCAGCCCCACTTTTTCTAAAATTATTGCCTACCTCAGTTCTTATTTCTTACCTTCCAGACATAAGTGGCTACTCAGTAGTTCCACAAACCACAGGGCACTTTTGTTCCTCTGTATAACATTACCTTGAGTTTCATAGATCTAGGTTTCTCTTTCTGTTCTGTGTGTGTCTGTGTGTGTCTGTGTGTGTGTGTCTCCCCTACTCCTTTCTCTCATAGTGTCTGGGATCCAGGAACTTTTCTAGAACTCTGCACCATAATTATATATTCCCTTACAAAGACTCCATAGATTTTTTTTTTGTACCTCCAAATGAAACTAAGCTTAACCTACCTTTAATTGAATAATTTGCAAAAATCTGTATGTTCAATCAACTACATGCACTCATTGGTCTCTGTATAACTCTGTGTGATAAAGTATTTATCATAATACATTTTTTTTTTGACAGGCAGAGCTAGACAGTGATAGAGAGAGACAGAGATAAAGGTCTTCCTTCCGTTGGTTCACCCCCCCAAATGGCCACTACAGCCAGCATGCAGCGCTGATCCGAAGCCAGGAGCCAGGTGCTTCTTCCTGGTCTCCCATGCGGGTGCAGGGCCCAAGCACTTGGGTCATCCTCCACGCCTTCCCGGGCCATAGCAGAGAGCTGGACTGGAAGAGGAGCAACTGGGACAGAATCAGGCACCCCGACCAGGACTAGAACCCTGGGTGCCAGCGCCGAAGGTGGAGGATTAGCCTAGTGAGCTGTGGCGCTGGCCCTAACATGATACCTTGCATATGATATGAGTTCACAATCTTGAATGAAAATTTGGAAGGGGACCAATGATCCCTTAACTTGTATGAGGAAGTGGCTGTCAACCACTCCATATTTAGGTCTTTTTGGTGAAAGGTTTAAAATCTACAAAGGATTTATAACAATTATGCCTTAAGTAACTGCAAAGAGACATAGAAGTTTGATTTGCTTGAAGGAGAAGTGATATAATAAATGAAATGTTTTGTTGTAATTTGTTAAAATGGCATATTGGAGAGTAGCTTGTATCCAGTGTTTCCTCTTTTGCACAGCTTCCCATCTAGAGTCTGGTTATTATGGTATTTTCAATGACTTCCTCAACAAAGACTAGACCAGTTCTCTAGGATTTATCTGGATGCTCCTCTCCAGATGGTTCTAAAAAGCCCAGGAAATGCTTAAATTGAAAGGACAGTAAAATGCACTTGGCTTTTCGTACATTCTTGCCCTATAGATTTCTGTGCTCTAAAATAGTGGAAATTTTAAAAGAGCAATCATTCGTGACACCATGAGACAGGAAAGCCTTAGGTCAGAAACATCATCTTTATACAAAAAAATGCCTTGAGGGAGACCCAGATGTATTATCTAGAGGCCTTTCACCTCTTCTTCCAACTCCGGTGCCTGTCACAGCACTACCAATCCATTTCTAGCATTTTACTTAGCCACGAACTAAGAGTGACAGGAGGGTGATTCATAATATAGAGTACTTCTTCCAGGAAGCTTTTTTACTTTAAGCTTCAGGGTAAGTGAATCAGCCTTTTGCCTTCTCAAAGGAGCTACTTATCTTCAATCTTTCAATTAAAGGTCAGAAAATAAAAGAAGACACGCTGGTCGTCTATTGCAGTGTTTTGTTCCCATTGTCAGGGAATCTGTTCTTTACACAGTTGTCTCTCAACCTGTGCAGGATGCGTCATCTTTCTCCCTCCTCCACTGTTTCTGATTAAAAATGTGAGACATTTTCTCAAGAGGTCTGGAAATCTTTGTGAATTATATTTAAAAGGAATGAAGAACTATAAGTGCTTTCAAAAAGTAAGACAAAAAGAAAATTCCTCCCACAGATAGAATAATGTTTAAAGCCTTCACCAAAGGAGATTAAAGGCAGAAAAATTGTGAGTCAAACCAATATACCTTTTAGGAATTGAAAATCATGCTTTGTAGGGTCTTGCTCCATGTGTTCATAGGTAGGTGAGGAGGAGGCCTGAGTAAGTTCATGCAATAAACACAAAAACATGCAGTAATGTTAAATATTCACAATATGTCAGACCTGACATAAATTAAGTTAATCCTCACAGTGATCCAAACAGATAGCTTATAGTGTCCCTACCTTACACATGAAAACCCTTAGGTACAGTTGAGGAGTTATGAAAGACATGAGCTAGCTTTGATTCCAGGAGGTCTTATTTTAGAGCTATGCTCTTAACTGTGCTGTGTTGCCCTTTTATAACACAGAAAATGGGTAAGATTCCTAGCATGAAGAATGGGTTTGGAGTCTGAAACAGTCAAGGACTGCTCAAATCTTCATTTGCTGTAAATATACTGATAAAAGATACTGCTGTTAATCATGAATCTTGAATTTTTAGAAAACCTTCTGACATAATTAAATGCATCCCTTGATTCAAAATCAGTTTCTATTTATTGGCTATTCATGGCCTGTGAACAACATTGCTGAATGGATGGGTGAAATTAGCATTTAACTTCTGTTATGCACCTTTACAAATGAGTCATGGTGGTAGGTGCTTCTACATACTTTACTTTATTTAAACTACAAGAGGTCCTGTGATGGATATTTATCCCATTCTATTCTGAAAATGAAGTTACTAAAACCTAAAAAGAATGGATAATTTTCACTGGCTCAACAAATTGAAAGAAACAAAAAATACCCCTTGGAATTGTGATCATCTCCAAGTGCTAAATGTTCATGAGACATCCAGTGAGGGCAAATCATTTTTTTTTAAGATTTATTTATTTATTTGAAAGTCAGAGATACAAGGAGAGAGTAGAAGAGGTAGAGAGAGAGAGAGGTCTTCCATCCAATGGTTCACTCCCTAGTTGGCCGCAATGGCCGGAGCTTTAGTGATTCGAAGCCAGGAGTCAGGAACTTCTTTCCCATCTCCCATATGGGTGCAGGGACCCAAGGACTTGTGCCATTCTCCACTGCTTTGCCGGGCCATAGAAGAGAGCTGGATTGGAAGTGAAGCAGCCAAGACTCGAACCAGCGTCCATATGTGATACTGGCACAGCAGGAGGCAGCTTTACCTTCCGCATCACAGAGCCAGCCTGGCAAATCTTTTTAAGATTTAAAAAAAATCCGTCTGGGGTCAGCGCTGTGGCATAGCGGGTTAAGCTGCTGCCAGCAACGCTAGCATCCTATCTGGGTGCCGGTTCAAGTCGTGGCGGCTCCACTTTGATGGAAGACCTCTCTCTTTCTCTGTCTCTCTCACTCTCTCGGTCTCTCTCTCTCTCTGTCTCTCTTTCTCTCTCTGTGTAACTCTGGCTTTCAAATAAATAAATAAATAAATCTTAAAAAAAATCCCTCTGCCTAAATATAATTTATTTTTGCCTGGCATAGAGTGGTGGGATAATCATTTAAGGGTCAACCTAGGCAATGATAAGGTGCAACTTCTAGCAACCATTCATTAATGGAGTATACTAACAAACCTGAGATTGGAGTATTTAAAACCATGTCATGTTAATATTACAAACTTTTCTGTTTCTAGATACTTTTAATTAATTTCCCGGAATCTGAAACTCCAAATGTATCAAACAAAAGTCTTAACAATGCTTTTGTGTAATGTAATTTCTTCTAGCGCTTCAACTTATTATTTAGATTTAAAAGGTATTATAGTTGACTTCTGTGACTGTTAAGGAATTACTGGAACTCTAATGAAAACTAAGGATATCGCTAAAAAATGTTTAAAAGTCTAGAACTTGGAGAAATGGTTGATGTCAAATTTTAGGGTTTTATTTTCTGGGAAGATATGATACAGATCACCAGGAATCCAATTAGATGAAATGGACCAAACTCTCCCAGCAAAACTCCCTCATGTGTGATTGGGATGTGAAAGAGATAAATGCGGCCTCTACGTAGGCTCAATTTATAAATCTCACTGACATCATTATGGCTGGCTATTACATTAAAATGGAAGGGTACTGAAATCAAATATTTTCCACTTGATATCTCATCCACAAGATGGTATAACAAAGGAATCTGAATATTTGGTAAATTGTAAAACAATAGCCATTTTCTGAGCATGAAGAAGTTGAATTAAAGAGTATAACCATCTACATAAGTAGCCATAGGAAATACTTGGCTCATGTCCAGCTGTCCAAAACAAAGCTGTGTGAACCAAGTTATCAGATAAATATTTCATAGTAAAAACATCAATGAGAGGATGGTGACCTGGGCAAAGGTAACTAATGAACGCTATATTCCTCAGCATATCTTTATATTCTCCACATATTGGAGTTTGTAACTTCAATCTGCACATGTTATCCTTCAGAAAATGTAGATAAATCAGGCCATCACATTTGGATGTAACTATCCATTAAATTTGTCTCATTGTTCCAATTTCTTTTTTTAAAATTTTATTTAATAAATATAAATTTCCAAAGTACAGCTTTTGGATTACAGTTACTTTCCCCCCCATAACTTCCCTCCTACTCACAACCCTCCCCTTTCCCACTCCCTCTCCCATTCCGTTCGCAACCAGATTCATTTTCAATTATCTTTATATACAGAAGATCAATTTAGTATATGTTAAGTAAAGATTTCATCAGTTTGCACCCACACAGAAATACAAAGTGAAAAATACTGTTTCAGTACTAGTTATAGCATTAATTCACATTGAACACACACATTAAGGACAGAGATACTACATGAGGAGTAAGTGCACAGTGACTCCTATTGTTGACTTAACAAATTGACACTCTTGTTTATGGCATCATTAATCACCCTAGGCTCTTGTCATGAGTTGCCATGGCTAGGGAAGCCTTTTGAGTTTGCCTACTATGATCATATTTAGACAAGGTCATAGCCAAAATGGAAGTTCTCTCCTCCCTTCAGAGAAAGGTACCTCCTTCTTTGATGGTCCATTCTTTCCACTGGGATCTCACTCACAGAAATCTCTCATTTAAGTTTTTTTTTTTTTTTTTTTTCCCCAGAGTGTCTTGGCTTTCCATGCCTGAAATACTCTCATGGGCTCTTCAGCCAGATCCAAATGCCTGAAGGGCTGATTCTGAGGCCAGAGTGCTGTTTAGGCCATCTGCCATTCTATGGGTCTGCTGTGTATCCCACTTCCTCTGTTGGATCGTTCTCTTCTTCTTAATTCTATCAGATAGTATTTGCAGACACTAGTCTTGTTTATGTTATCCCTTTGATTCTTAATCCTATTGTTATGATCAATTGTGAACTGAAACTGATCACTTGGACTAGTGAGATGGCATTGGTACATGCCCCATTGATGGGATTGAATTGGAATCCCCTGGCACGTATCTAACTCTACCGTTTGGGGCAAGTCAGATTGAGCATGTGCCAAACTGTACATCCCCTCCCTCTCTTATTCCCACTCTTATATTTAAGATAGATCACTTTTCAGTTAAATTTCAACATCTAAGAATAATTGTGTGTTAATTACAGAGTTCAACCAATAGTATTAACTAGAACAAAAATATTAAAAGGGATAAAGTATTAAGTTGTTCATCAACAGTCAGGACAAGGGCTGATCAAGTCACTATTTCTCATAGTGTCCATTTCACTTCAATAGATTTTCTTTTAGGTGCTTGGTTAGTTGTCACCAATCAGGGAGAACATATGATATTTGTTCCTTTGGGACTGGCTTATTTCACTCAGCATGATGTTTTCCAGATTCCTCCATTTTGTTGCAAATGAATGGATTTCATTGTTTTTGACTGCTGTATAGTATTCTATAGAGTACATGTCCCATAATTTCTTTATCCAGTCTACTGCTGATGGGCATTTGGGTTGATTCCAGGTCTTAGCTGTTGTGAATTGAGCTGCAATAAACATTAAGGTGCAAACAGCTTTTTTGTTTGCCAATTTAATTTCCTTTGGGTAAATTCCAAGGAGTGGGATGGCTGGGTTGTAAATTAGGGTAATATACAGGTTTCTAAGGAATCTCCAGACTGACTTCCATAGTGGCTTAACCAGTTTGCATTCCCACCAACAGTGAGTTCGTTTCCTTTTTTCCCCACATCCTTGCAAGCATCTGTTGTTGGTAGATTTCTGAATGTGAGCCATTCTCTTCAGGGTGAGGTGAAACCTCATTGTTGTGTTGATTTGCATTTCCCTGATGACTAGTGATCCTGAATATTTTTTCATGTACCTGTTGACCATTTGGATTTTCTCTTTTGAAAAAGGTACATTGAGGTCCTTGGCACCATCAAATTATTAGAGTACATTGGAGAAACCCTGCAAGATATAGGCACTGGCAAAGACTTCTTGGAAAAGACCCCGGAAGCACAGGCAGTCAAAGCCAAAATTAACAATTGGGATTACATCAAATTGAAAAGTTTCTGTACGGCAAAAGAAACAGTAAGGAAAGTGAAGAGGCAACCAACAGAATGGGAAAAAAAAATTGCAAACTATGCAACAGATAAAGGATTAATAACCAGAATCTACAAAGAGATCAAGAAACTCCACAACAACAAAACAAGCAACCCACTTAAGAGATGGGCCAAGGACCTCATTGTTATAATTTTATACATACAGAGGCGACACTGAGATGTTCCAAAAATCCAGGAGCATCTTTACAACAGAAAGCAATGTAAATGGAACTTCTGCGATTATGCAGCTCTGCTCCCCTTCTGTCATGGTCTTTTGGAAGAGAGAGTAATGCCATGCTATTTAGGCAGCTGATTAGTGAGGTCTTATCTTGACTATCAGAGTGGTATTTCCTAATGGTTTTGATTTCCATTTCACTGACAATCAAAGTTATTGAGCATTTTTTTCATGTAAATATAAGCCATTTGTTTGCAGTCTATGAAGAAATATGTATATGACTTTGGACCAATTTAAAGCATTTTATATGTCTTCTGATTGTCAAATTCTTTGTACATTATTTGTTATAAGAAGTTATTATTCATTACAGATATAAAATCATTATCAGGTTGTAATTTACAAATATCTTCTTTAAAGCACAAAGTTTTTTAAGTATTTTCTTTCTGGTACCCTTTAAAGCACAAAGTTTTAATTTTAATGAAATTTAATTTATCTTAATTTCTTTTGTTTCTAATGGTTTGGATATCACTTGTTAAAAAGAGTTGCCTAACTTAAGGGAACAAAGATGTTTGGCTTTTATATTTAGATCTAGATCCATTTAACTTGATTTTTCTATGCAATTACAGTGTAGGGACTGGCTGTACTTTCAATTGTTCATATTTAGATATCCAGTTCTATTGGCAACATTTGTCAAAAGCGATTTTCTTTCTCTAGAGAATTGTGTTGGCACCTTTGTGAAAAATTAATTGACCATAAATTCAGAGGCTTTTTTTTTGTACTTTTTTTAAAAAAAACTTTTATTTAATAAATATAAATTTCCAAAGTACAGCTTTTGGATTACAGTGGTTTTTTCCCCCCATAACTTCCCTCCTGCCCACAATCCTCCCCTCTCCCACTCCCTCTCCAATCCTATTCACATCAAGATTCAATTCAATTATCTTTATATACCGAAGATCAATTTAGTATATATTAAGTAAAGATTTCAACAGTTTGCACTCACACAGAAATACAAAGTATAAAGTACTGCTTGAGTACTAATTATACCATTGATTCACATAGTACAACACATTAAGGACAGAGATACTACATGAGGAGTAAGTGCACAGTGACTCCTGTTGTTGATTTAACAACTGAGACTCTTGTTTATGGCATCATTAATCACCCTAGGCTCTTGTCATGAGTTGCCATGGCTAGGGAAGCCTTTTGAGTTTGCCAACTCTGATCATATTTAGACAAGGTCATAGCCAAAATGGAAGTTCTCTCCTCCCTTCAGAGAAAGGTACCTCCTTCTTTGATGGTCCATTCTTTCCACTGGGATCTCACTCACAGACATCTTTCAGTTAGGATTAGCAGACACTAGTCTTGTTTATGTTATCCCTTTGACTCTTAATCCTATTGTTATGATCAAATGTGAACTGAAACTGATCACTTGGACTAGTGAGATGGCATTGGTACATGCCCCATTGATGGGATTGAATTGGAGTCCCCAGGCATGTATCTAACTCTACCGTTTGGGGCAAGTCAGATTGAGCATGTGCCAAACTGTACATCCCCTCCCTCTCTTATTCCCACTCTTATATTTAAGAGAGATCACTTTTCAGTTAAATTTCAACACCTAAGAATAATTGTGTGTTAATAATTCTATCCAGTAATTTATATGGCTATCTTATTCCAATATCCCATAGTCTTGATTACTATATCTTTGTAGCAAGTTTTAAAATTGAAACATATAAATCCTCCTACTTTTTTTTCTTCTTCAGAATTGTTCTGGAAATTCTGGGACATTTGCATTTCCATATAGATTTTATGATCAATTTGTCCATTTCTGCAACAAAAAAAAGCCTAGTTGAGCTTGCTGTAGTTCGTAATTCTGCTCAACATATATTAACTTAGGGAATCTTGCTATTATGAGAATAAGTCTTCCAATTCATGAGCATGGGATGTTATTGCATCTATTTAAGTCATCTTTATATTCATCAATATTTTATAGTTTTCACTGAAAAGGAATTACATCCTTAATTTTATACTTGGGTTATTTACAAATTTTTACTTATTTTATTTATTTGAAAGAGAGAGTGGAGGAGAGAGCATGGAAGAGACAGAGTGCTTCACAAGCTGGTTTAATCCCCTAGATGCCAGTGACAGCCAGGGCTGGGCCAGGGCAAGACAGCTAGCCAGGTGGAATATTTGAGCCATCAACTCCACTAGAGAACAGCATCTCTTAAAAAATACACAAAATGGCCGGCGCCGTGGCTCACTAGGCTAATCCTCCGCCTTGTGGTGCCGGCACACCGGGTTCTAGTCCCAGTCAGGGCACCGATCCCGTCCCGGTTGCCCCTCTTCCAGGCCAGCTCTCTGCTGTGGCCAGGGAGTGCAGTGGAGGATGGCCCAAGTCCTTGGGCCCTGCACCCCATGGGAGACCAGGAGAAGCACCTGGCTCCTGCCATCGGATCAGCGCGGTGCGCTGGCCACAGCGCGCCTACCGCAGCGGCCATTGGAGGGTGAAGCAACGGCAAAAGGAAGACTTTTCTCTCTGTCTCTCTCTCACTGTCCACTCTGCCTGTCAAAAAAAAAAAAAAAACACAAAATGCATGAATAAAATATCAGTAAGTAAAAAATCAGTAACACAAAAAAAGAAGTATATTCCATGAGCAAATGTGATTTATCCCAATATTGCAAAATGGTCCGACATCCAAATACCAGTGTAGCCTTGATTCAAGCCCAGATACTCTGAATTGAGATGCAAGCTCCCAGTGAGCTTCTTAACTGCTAGGTCAAACACTTGTCCCATATACTTGGATTATTGATTGATAGTGTGTAGATGTCAATCATTAGAGAATGATCATGCATCTGGTAACCCCTTGAAATTTTTTATTAGCTTATATAGTTGTCTTTTTAAATCAAACTGTGATTCATTGGAGTTTTCTGTGCACAAAATCAGGTCATCTATGAATAACACAGTTTTATTTCTCTCTTCCTATCTGAATGTCTTCTATTTATTTTTTCATGCTTAATATCTCTGGTAGACTGTGAACTACAATGTTTAGAGTAAATGGACATATACCTGTATTGTTTTTGATTCAGGTCAAAAGTATTTGGTCTTACACCATAGAGTAAGGTGTCAGTTTTTCATAGATACCTTTTATCAGGTAGAGGAAGTAGCTTTCTAGTCCAATTTCTTGAGTACTTTTATTACAAAGCAATATATAATTTTATCAAGTACTTTCTCTCTATTGAGAAACCACATGTTTTTGCTTATTTATTCTGTTGGTATTATTTATTACACTAATATTTGGATGTCAGACCATTTTGCAATATTGGAGTAAATCACATTTGCTCATGGAATACAGTTTTTTTATGTTACTGATTTTTCACTTATATTTTATTCATATATTTTGTGTATTCTTTTAAGAGATGCTGTTTTCTGGTTTCTCCTCTTGTGATGTCTTTCTTCATGATACTAGGGTGATACTGAGCTCATTAAATCCCCGTGAAGTGTTTCCATTTCATCTGTTTTGTTTTAGTTTATAAGCAATAGGTATTTTTAAAATGTTTGGTAGAACTTATCAATAAGTCACTCAGCTCTGAATTTTTCTTTGTTCTAAGTAATTCAATGGCTTTTAAGAGGTGTATTCAGATTTTTTTGCTTTTTATCAAGATAGTCTTGATACTTTGTATTTTTTTTAAAGATTTATTTTATTTATTTGAAAGACAGAGTTAGAGAGAGAGGTAGAGACAGAGAGAGAGGTCTTCCATCCACTGGTTCACTCCTCAGTGGTGGATCTGCACTGATCGATCCGAAGCCAGGAGCCAGAAGCTTCCTTCAGGACTCCGATGTGGGTGCAGGGGTCCAAGGACTTGCACCATCTTCCATTTCTATCCCAGGGTCACAGCAGAGAGCTGGATCAGATGTGGAGCAGCTGGGACTAGAACTGGCGCCTATATGGGATGCCAACACTTCAAGCGAGGGCTTTAACCCGCTGCGCTACAGTGCCGTCCCCGATATTTTGTATTCTTTTAAGAAGTTATTCATTTTAACTAAGTTATCTTACTTGTTGGCATATGATTTCTTGTAGTAGCCTCTTCAAATCCTTTTTATATCCATGAGTGTGTCCTAATGTCTGTTCTTTCATTCTTCATTTTATTTTTTTGAGTTTTCTCTCTTCTTATTCAATATTATTAAATTTGCAAATCTCAATGATCACTTGGAAGAGCCAAATTTGTTTCTCTGTTGTTTTCCTTCTCTTTAATTTCTACTGTAGTTCTTAATTTTTTTTCTTTCTACTTGTTCTGGGTCAGTGTTCTCTTCCTTTTCTAGTTTCTTAATATGAAAATTTAAGTTACTGATTACAAATCTTTTTTCTCTTTTAACTTGGGTGTTTATACATATGAATTCCTTTCTGGTTGCTGCTTTAGCTGACTTCGGTAAGTCTTAATGTGCTGTATTATTACTTGTATTCATCTCAAATTATGTTCTAATTTTCTCTTTTCGTTTCTTCTTTGGCCCATTGGTTATTTATAATAAACTTACAAATTTTCCAGATTTCTTTTAGTAATCAATATCTAATTTATTATACTGTGATAACATACTTTATACAATTTCATTCCCTTTATAATTATGCAGATCCATTTCTGACCTAATATTGCTTTCTGTGAAATATTTTTTCATGAATAGTTTCTGTGCACTTTAGAACAGAGTGTTCTTTTTTTTTTTTTTTTTTTTTTTGACAGGCAGAGTAGATAGTGAGAGAGAGAGAGAGACAGAGAGAAAGGTCTTCCTTTTGCCGTTGGTTCACCCTCCAATGGCCACTGCGGCCGGTGCATCGTGCCGATCTGATGGCAGGAGCCAGGTGCTTCTCCTGGTCTCCCATGGGGTGCAGGGCCCAAGCACTTGGGCCATCCTCCACTGCCTTCCTGGGCCATAGCAGAGAGCTGGCCTGGAAGAGGGGCAACCGGGACTAGAACCGGCGCCCCAACCGGAACTAGAACCCAGTGTGTCGGCGCTGCAAGGCGGAGGATTAGCCTGTTAAGCCACGGCGCCGGCCAGAACAGAGTGTTCTATAGCTGTCTGTTAAATCTCGTTGTTATGTAGTGTTTTTAAATAATATTCTATTTCCTTGATGATACTTTGCATAAATAGTCAGCTCTATTAAATATGGACAACTGAAGTCTCAATTATTATTGTTGGATTGTTTCTTTCTCCTTTCATTCTTTCAAATTTTCTTCATGTTTTTGGGGGGAGGTTTGCTATGAGGCACATGTCAGTTTTACATGTTTTATATTCTATTGATTGATGTTTTTCTCTTTGTTAACTGTTATCATTTGTCTCTGGTAACAAAGTTTGTTCTAAAGTCTGTTTTTTTCTGAGAGTAGTATAGACATGCAGGCTGAGTCCTGATTTTTCGTGTGCATCAGCTATTAGTATAGCTATGCCAGCTTTTTTTGAGTAATTATTTACATTTTACATTCAGCCAGTTTGTTTTTATAGCATATAACATCATATACTGCCTTTAAAAAGTAATCTTCACCTTTGAGTGAAGTCTATAAACCATTTATATTTAATATGATTACTGATAAGGTAGGATTTACATTCACCATTTTAAATTTTATTTCTGTTTGTATTTTATGTTTTCCTCTTCATTTCTTAATTACTGTCTTATTTTGTGTTAAGTAACTATTTACCAGTGCTTTCAGTTCCCTTACTTGTGTGTGCTATTGGTATTTTCTCAGTGGTTGCCCAGGGAGTAACAATTAATATAAATTTAAAACAATTTAATTTGTATTAGTATTAACGATATCAGTAGTATATATACGATATTTCTCCAGGAATAGCTCTCTGTGTTATTATTGCCATATAAATTATATCTTTGTTCATTTTAAGCTCAGCAATATAGCTTTATTATTATAGCTTCAGGAAGTTGCCCTTTAAATAAGACAAGGAAACAATTATAAACAAAGATACAGTTATACATATATCATATATTTTATACTTCTCCAAAGAGTCCGTTTTCCAGTGATCTTGATTTCATGTGTGTTCAATTCACTGTCTTGTATCCCTTCATTGGGTTCTGAAGAACTTCTTCATTGTTTCACATAGGTCAAAAATGCTAGTTTTTGTTTATCTGAAAATGTCTTACATTACCTTTCATTTTTGCAGTTATTTTCAATAGAGACATAATTATTGGATAACTTTTTTTCCCCCATTTTACTTAGTATTTCATATGGCCTTCTAGATTCCCAGAAATATTTCAGAAATTTTCCAAATTCCCTATGGTCACCTCAGTCTGAATATTTTCCCTTTTAGTTGTTTTTTTTTTTAATTTTTTTTTATAATTTTTTTTTTTGACAGGCAGAGTGGATAGTGAGAGAGAGAGAGACAGAGAGGAAGGTCTTCCTTTTTGCCGTTGGTTCACCCTCCAATGGCCACTGTGGCCGGCCCATCTCGCTGATCTGAAGCCAGGAGCCAGGTGCTTCTCCTGGTCTCCCATGCAGGTGCAGGGCCCAAGGACTTGGGCCATCCTCCACTGCCTTCCCAGGCCATAGCAGAGAGCTGGCCTGGAAGAGGGGCAACTGGGATAGAATCCGGCGCCCCAACCGGGACTAGAACCCGGTGTGCCGGCGCCGCAAGGTGGAGGATTAGCCTGTTAAGCCACGGCACCGGCCCCTTTTAGTTGTTTTTTAGAAGTCTCTTTGTTTGTACCAACTTGTTTTATCATTTGAGGTAGGCTGGAGTGTTAAATACTTGCTCCTGAATAATTTTATTTATTTGTTTGAGAATTGGGCTGGTGGGTGGGAAGAGTGAGAGGGAGAGAACCATCCACCAGTTCACTTCCAAATTACTAACAGGGGCCAGAGCCAGGAACTTGATCCAGGTTCCCCACATGGATTGTAGGAACCCAATCATTTGAGCCATCTTCGTTGCTGCCACGTGTCAGCATTAGCGGGAAATAGGAGTCAGGAATTGGGTGAATTGGGAATTGAACCAGGTACATTGAAACAGGTATCTTAACTACTAGGCTGAATAAAAGAATGACCTAAGGAAAATGCAGATCTCATGAACACATTGTGCATTTAGAGAAATGTCTAATACTCCCTTCTTTGTAGGATCATTTTATATGGCAGTTTCAGGCAAAAAATTTCAAAAAACAGAAAGTAGAGGATAATGATTTCAAATGAAGAGTATATTATGGGAATTTAAAGAAATGATTTTAGATACATTATATTCTTTGATATGTGTATGTTATGTATATCTACTAGTTGTCATATTTCATTCATCACTGAGAAATTTATGGGCTGTACAGACCGAATAAACAAGTAAGTTTCCCTCATTTTTAAGAAGCATCCTGGCCAGATGTCTATCCCACCATTTCCTCTTTCCCATTTGCCTATAATCAGACTGGGTTCCCAGCTTCCCTTGCAGCTGAGAGTGAGCACGTGATGGAACTGACTAAGAGAATCCAGGAAAAAAAATTATGTTTTCCTTTTAAGACTGGACCATTAAAACATTGAGAGATCCTCAGTGTGTGCTCTCCCTCTCTCCCGCCCTCCCTCCTTCTCTCTCTGTCTCTTTCTCTCTGCCCTCCCCTTGCCCCCAATCAGTTAGCTAGATTTTGTGACTCCATCTTAGGCTTGGGATTTAAAACTGACCATGAAGCCAGCATCAATGGGTCTCTGAATGATTCTCTGAGTCATGTAACACTACGTATTCTTTAAAAACAAAACAAAGCAAAATTAAAGTAACATCCCAAAATTATGAATGGTACTGCAGCCATGCAACCTATTTTTAGCCCACTGTTATCCAAACATTGGTCTTTAAAACGTTGTGAGTTTGTTAGGAAGGATAATTGTTTCTGTGTAATTCTCATTCTAAAATTGATAGCTCTAAGTCCTAATTCACTATACAGTAAAGCAAACTGGAAAAAGACTGGAATAAAGAATAACTGTAGGACA
Source organism: Lepus europaeus (assembly GCF_033115175.1). Lineage (NCBI taxonomy): Eukaryota > Metazoa > Chordata > Mammalia > Lagomorpha > Leporidae > Lepus > Lepus europaeus. Next base: position 68,481,673 of record NC_084837.1, on the reverse strand, counting down.
GAAGCAGTTAATAGATCTACCTGCCACTAAGAGTTCCAGTACAATCAGAGCTTTTGATTGTTGACCATAAACTAGGCAATCATAAGAAAAGCATAGTGTGGTTTCTTTTTCTTCTTAACATTGTTAGAGCTCTAATTTTTCTTTTATACAAAATTTTTGAATTTGAAAAGAAATGAGAATTGCATACATATTTTTCCCCTTCAACATTTGTTTTTGTTACTGACGACATAAAAATTGCATATACTATAAATTTATTCACTGTAATATAAGAGTACAAATACATATTTTATTCAAAGATTTATATGTTTATTTGAAAAGCAGAGTTACAGAGAGGCAGAGGCAGAGAGAGAAGTCTTCTGACTGCTGGTTCACTTCTAAAATGGCCACAATGGTGGGAGCCATGCTGATCCGAAGCCAGGAGCTTCCTCTGGGTCTCTCATGCAGATGCAAGGGCCCAAGGACTTGGGGCATCTTCTACTACTTTCCCAGGTAGGCAGAGAGCTGGATTGGAAGTGGAGCAGCCAGAACTCGAACTGGTGCCCATATGGGATGCTGGCACTGCAGGTGGCTGCTTTACCCCCTACACCACAGCACTGACCCCCAAATACATTTTTTAATAAATGAATAGAGTTATGCAAGCATAACCACAATCCAGTTTCAGAACATTTTCTATTTCTCAGGAATGTTCCCTGATGCCTATCTCAAGTCCATCCTTGTGCCCACACTATCAGTCTCAGACTAAGAGGGATCAGGTTTCCATCTCAATAGCTTTGCATTTTATGGTGCTTTGATATAAATGAGATCCCAACTGTGCAGATTATTGCAGTTGCCTTCCTTTATTTAGCACAATATTTCTATGGTTTGTTTCTTTATATTAATGATTAATATGCCACTCTATAAATATATGGCATTTTATTTATCTTTTCATCAGTTAATAGACATCTATTTTTGGTTTTTAAACATTATATATACCTATATAAACACTTGCTCAGAAATCTTTGTAAAGAGGCTTGCATTTCTCCAGAGTAGGTATAGAACATAGGATTTTTGAGTCATCAGTTGACAATATATTTTCCAAAATAGACTTTCAGTTTTACTCCTGGTTGCATGGCATGAGCAAGATTCTCTATATTTTTACCAGCAGTTTTTGTTACAATCATTCCAGTAGGCAGATCATGATATCTCATTAGGATTTTGATTCTTATTTAAATAAGGATTAATACTTCTGGCAATCATTTCATGTATTTTTGGCTCTGCATATATCTTCTTTGGCAGACTGTTCATCTGTTTGGACTTTTAAAAAAAATTATGTTCTTTATGCTCTTGTTGGGTTGTATGAGTTTTTATACAATTTGGATACATGTCCATTATGGGAAATACGAATGAAAAGCATTTTCTCTAAGCCTGTGCTTGATTTTTTCTTTTGCTATTTGGGATATAACCAGAAGAATGGGGAAGAGGGCATATTTAAGTGTGTGATTGAGTACTATAAAGTCAATACATAATAGAGAAAAATAATAAAGCAATGAGTACCAGTTTTCCTACCTTATTTACTAGCAAACGAATAAGCACTTAGGAAAGTTTAAAGTGTTTTGCTCTTGGACTGAATGTGAAATAAGATTTAAAAATAGACTTCCCTGCATTTCATTTTTAATTCAGTGATCTGTATAAATTTGATGAAAGTAAAACTACTTTAAATTTTTTAATTTTTACTTTTTATTAGAATGGCAAATAGAGGGAGAGAGATTACAGAAACAGACACAGAGAGATCGAGAGATCGTCCATCCATTGTTTCACTCCTCAAATGCTGACAATAGCCATGTGGGTGGCGTTGACCCAAGTAATTGCTCCATCATCGGCTGCTTCCCAGGCCGTGCATTAGCAGTAAGCTAGCATAGAAGTGATGGGGTTAGAAACAGGCACTAGGATAATGGGATGCGGATGTCCCAAGGGATGACCTAACAGTGCCCCAAATGCCACCCCTGTAAAACTACTTTGGAAGAGAAGGAAAAAACCTCCGTTTTTTGAGCAGCAATACTTAAAAAGTGAAAAATATGATTCCTATACTTTCGGCTATAATACAGAAATCCAAAAGTCAAAAGGGCATCCAAACGTTGTGTTTGGTGAGAAGTGTCCTGTTTAAATTGTAGCATGGATGTTTTCAAATGGGTCACTGTCTCCAGATTGTCCCATTGTCTGTGCTCTCTGCTGTGTTGCACCAACTTGGCTTCACCCTTTACTGTTATTTGATCGGCCCCTGTACTGGGATGATCGAGGTCTCAACACTGTACTCTGGTAGCCATAAAGAGGGAATGCCCCTTTAATGATTGCTGCCAGCCATTTCTCTGGAAAGAACCTGATTCTCAGGCCTGCAATGCCTTGACAGAATTGTTTCTATGTCTTCTTGCTCCAAAACTGAATAATTATGTCCCATTAGCTTTTTGTCTTTAAAGAGTCACAGGAGAATGTAGCTATTGCTTTTGAAGGGGAGGTGCTGCAGAAGTATTTCTCATGGCTCCAGTACACGCCAAGTTATAGATGGGCTTTGGAGAATCATTCCTTTCTGTATTCTGGAATCCCTATTCAGTGGCTGCCGTATACAAGGCCTGAATTCTTCTAAATTGAAGCCTCCTCACCCTCAGTCTCTGGGGAGGCGTTTTGGATTAATAGCCAGCACAAGGAAGTCTGCTTCAGACTCTACTCCCAATCAAATTATTTTATTGAAAATAAGTGCCTTTCCAGGATTGAAATGCTACAACATTTGAAAAAAGGCAACTTATGAAACAGCAAATAAAAGAAAATTGTATCACCTAAAATAAGTACTGCTGACACTCTTTCTTGATGTATCGAGGCATAATTTTCAGGTTCCAGGTGTCCTCTACTATGAATTTTGATGAATTTATGTCACAGACCCACCACTGCACTCATCATATGAAATATTTTTATAATCCCAGAAAGTTTCATTGCATCCTTTCATGGTGAAGTCTATCCTTCTCCCCTAAGCCCTGGTACCCACTATTCTGATTATTGTCTCTATAGTTTTGCTTTTTCCAAGTAGCAAATAAATTAAGCTATATGAATACAATGTGTAACCCTTTGGTTTTGCCTTATTTAGTTTAATTCTTTTGGAAAGAATTCATGTTTCTCTGAGGGTCACTTTGGCAATTATGAATAGAACTTCTAAGAATATTTATTATACATTTTGTGTAGAGATAGATCTCTGTTTCTCTTGGGTTAGTACCTGGAATAGGATTGCTACTGAATCACCTGATAGGTAAGTGTGTTTATCACTTTATAATATTTTGCCCTTCTTTCCAAAATACCTGTTACATGTTGTCTTCCAGTTAACAATACGTGAGTTCCCATTGCTCTGCATCCTTGCCGGCATTTTGTATACTCAGTTAACTTTTTCCTTTTAGTTTGAGCCTTCAAAAGCATGGGTAGCAGCATCCTACTATGCATATATATTTTTTTCTGTAATGACTAACGTTGTTCATAGCAGGTTTTCATTTGCCTTTGGGTCATCTGTACGTATCTTCTTTAGTAAAGTATTCGTTGAACTCTTATGCCCTTTTCTTGCCTTGTTTTATTTATATTGCTTTTTGAGTGTTATTCATATATTCTGCCTTTAGAATATTTTGTCCCAATCTGTAATTTGTGCCTTCACTCTCTCAACAGTAACTTTCCAAGTGCAAAGGCTTAGCTTTGATGAGGCCCAACATATGAATAATTTATACTTTTGACTCTTTGTGTACCTAAGAAAACTTTGACCAAGCCAAGATTTGCTTCTATATGTTCCATAGATTTGTAATTTATATTTAGGCTTATCATCAATTTTCATCTTATGTGAGATTAAAGATATTTTGATTGTATTATTTAACTTTTGGCTTGTGAATGTCCAGTTGATTCAACATCATTTCCTTGAAAACAACCTACTTTTTCTGTTGAATTATCTTTGATACATTTTTCTTTTGAAAGTTTTTTTATTTATTTGAGAGGTAGAGGGAGAGAGAGAGAATGAGAGAGAGAGAGAGAGGGTGAAAAAAAGAGCGCGTGAGCTTCCATTCTTTGATTCTCTGGTTCAAGCCCCAAATGGCCGCAATGGCCAAAGCTGGACCAGTTTGAAGCCAGGAACCAGGAACTCCTTCTGGGTCTCCCATGTGGGTGCAGGGGCCGAAGCACTTGGTCTTTTACATTACGTAAAATAATTGACCATACACATCTGTGTTTATTTCTCATCTCTTTATTTGGTTTCCAACTATTAAAATTTTAAACTACATATAAAGAAACTACAAATAGAAATTTTACTAAAGTGAAATCACAACACTTTTGATTTTACCTATTCTATAATTTATTGAACTATGAATCTTTTTCATCATATTAACAATCTTTGAAAATGTAATTTTTCATGTTAAATATATTTCCATAAGAGAACTCTTTATTACAGATAAAATAAATTTAGATATTAAGAAAGTAGATTTATTTTTAACATAAATATATTTTTTTCATCATAAGCATGAAGAAGTAAAAACCAAATATCCCTAAAAACATTTGGAAATAATGCCAAAGTGAAAAGTCTAGCATCAATGACCCACAGGCATGCAAAATAGAGCCATTTATAATTGAGATTGGTACAGACAGGTCTGATTGGATTATGTGCCTAGCTCCACACCTGAAAAAACAACCACATTTGTGACTTGTCATGGGAGAGGCGTCTCACATGGTTATTTTAAAAAAGCACCTCATTAGCAACAGCTGCAACAGTGAGTGCCCGAGCAAGCAGTGCATTTTCAGGCTGTCTCCAGTAATAAGAGCACAAGCCATATTGCACGGGCTGCTTGTCAACCTCTAGGACTGTTCCTGCCAGCTAGAGAGGCTGTCGCTGTCCAGCCAATCTGCCCACACCAGAGAAAAGATATTACAGCAAAGACTGAACTACAAAGAAAAGCCTTTTAGATATATCAAGACATCAGAAAACATCTCAGCCTTGCCTGATTCCTTGTTGAGAATTGTCAGTTTCCCCCTCTGTGTGGCACGCTGCTGCTGCTGCTGCAAGTGGCATTCTTACGGAACAAAAGGATCCAACAGAAACACTACTGTGGGGTGACTCCATGTCCTAAAAGCACATTTCCGGGACACTTTGATCACAGGCTCTCGGCATTAGCATTCTGTCCAGGAGTGAAAGCAAACCTATTCATACTGCCAAAGAGAAAACTTCTCCAAGGTTCTAATGAATTACTGTGTTGGTTGAACAGTTGTCAGGTGTCTCAAATTGCTCTGTGGCTAGTACAATAGTATGTATGTTTTATAACTGTCAATTAAACCTAAATACAAAGGAAATCTGCCCTTAAGTATATGCTGCTATAGATTTTGAAAATCTGAACACATCCGTAAATTACAGTGAAAATGAACCCAGTGCAGCCTGATTTGAATCACTGGCTTTGATTCTCCAGACGTCTTAGAAATTCTTGCCTAAAGCTCCAAGTTAGTTAAGGAGTAGAGTGAATGATAAAGACACCCACAAAGAAAACCAAGTTCACCAAAGGCCAAAGCAGAACACATTCATGTGATTACCATTTTCTTTATTTTAACTTAAAAAACCATGAGCGGTGGCTAATGGAATCACAACTAAGTTAGGAAATCACTGAGAACCTCAAGGGTAACAAAGGCAGAGTGACATTTGCAATGTGGTTGAATGGCTCTGAAATTGTGGAAACTTTCAAACCAAGGCCTCACTATTGTAGACCAGGGATATCCATGGAATATACCTGGAGATTTGTGCCTTCTTAAATATCTAGTTTAATAATTGCATTAGACAGCCGGCGCTGCGGCTCAGTAGGCTAATCCTCCGCCTTGTGGCGCTGGCACACCGGGTTCTAGTCCTGGTCGGGGCACCGATCCTGTCCTGGTTGCCCCTCTTCCAGGCCAGCTCTCTGCTATGGCCCAAGTGCTTGGGCCCTGCACCCCATGGGAGACCAGGATAAGCACCTGGCTCCTGCCATCAGAACAGCGCGGTGCGCCGGCCGCAGCGCACCTACCGCGGCGGCCATTGGAGGGTGAACCACCGGCAAAAAGGAAGACCTTTCTCTCTGTCTCCTTCTATTGTCCACTCTGCCTGTCAAAAATTAAAAAAAAAATTGCATTAGACATACTTTTACCTTTGTATATTGACAAGTTGAGATTTTTTTGAGTGTTGGTTGTTTATGTGTTTTTTTTTTCATATTTAAAAGAAAATTTCATTTGGAAAGTAGTACAGATCAGCTCTAGGTTTTCACATGGCAATGTGGAGAGCTAGCAAGAATGCCACTCTCAGTTGTGCAGAGGAAATCCTGGACAGACTGCAAGCTCACATTTCTGGAACACCAAACAGAATGTCAGCTATAACAGTTAATTTAATTATGGCATAGATCACTGACAGTATCATGCTAAAAGTGATCAAGAAAGCAGAACTAAAATTATTGACTTCAGAAAACAATGTTTTGACTATATATTTTATGGCTAAAGACAATAAGAATTGTTCAAAAGATTTTATGTTCTAGTAAGCAAATATATTTCTTCATTGAAGAGAAAAACAATATTTGCATATAATCAAAACATCAAAACCAAATTCTTCATAAGAGCTATGCAGCATGCTATTCTAAGCAACTTTAATTTACCTAAGAATATTTCATTAATGAACAGCTATTTACTTTTCAGTTTACATAAGTACAAAATGTCAGTGGACTCAATGTTCTATCTACATCTTTGCACGGTTGTGTGAGTCTATGAAATATGAGCAAGAGTGAAATTGCTTTGAGTCAAAGGTATTTTCATTAAAATTTCTATATTCTCCTGTGTATTTTTTGCTATTTCTGGAGTCTCTGGTCTGTGTACACAGATAGGCAATGGGTAGATAAATAAGTACATGAATATGTAAAATGACTTTCAAAATGTACAAATTAATCTCAGAGTATATGAGAGTTTTTTATTTGACTATTTCTTTTTAAAATGTATTAATTTATTTTTACTTGTTTGAGAAGCAGAGAGAAAGTGACAGAAGTAGAGACAGAAAGAGATTAGAGACACAGAGTGTGCTCCCATCTGTTGATTCACTTTTCCAAATACCCACAGCAGCTGGACCTGAGACAGGCTGAAGCCAGGAGGAAATGACTCATCCCATCTCTCCCATGTGGGTAGCAGGGACCCAATTACTTGAGTCATCATCTACTGTCTCCCAGGGTGCCCATTTGTGGGAAGCTTCAACCAGGAGCAAAGCCAGGACTCAAACCAAGGCACTCCTATATGGGAAGCGGCCGTCCCCACCTGCATATTAACCACTAGACCTAATGCCTGCCCCTTGATATTCCTTAACACTTCCTAGTATCATTGGTGAAAACTGATACCTAAAGTGTTCACATTTACATTTCCTTAATTGCATGTCAACTGATTCTTTTCAGTTTGTTCCCAAAGTAATGCTTATTACTTCCTTTGACCAGTTTATTAGCCCAATTTTGATCATTTCAAAAGTTTAATCTTTCATCATATATAAGGGTCATAAATGTTCATGGAAAATGCATATTATATTTTAATTCCACTTTCCAAAAACTTGAAGTACCCTCCTATAAATGATTTATGTGTATAGCATAGTCATGCATTCTATTTGACACAAGTGCATTCTGATAAACGTATTGTTAGGTCATTTCGTCCTCGTGTCAATATCATAGAGTGTACTTGCACAAACTAAGATAGCCACTTATCTAGGCAATGTGCTCTCTTTTAAAAAAAATTAGTTTATTGGAAAGGCAGAGTTTCAGAGAGGGAGATACAGAAAGAGGTCTTTCATTCGCTGGTTCACTCCCCAAATGGCTACTGGGCCAGGCCAAAGAGTAGCTTCTTCTGGGTCTCCCACGTTGGTGGACCAGGCCCAAGTACTTGGGCCATCTTGAGGCGGATGCCAGCCCCAGCAATTTACTCTTTTGGAACCAATGCTCTGTATGTTTCTGGCATTGACTGAAATGTCATTATGCAGCACATGATTCTGTCTGTGAAGTTAAATATATATTTTAAATCAGATTAGTATTTTGCTTTTGTTAAAAAGACTGAAGTTCTACTGTATATAAATTAAGTTTTTACATAATTAATTAATTGCTTCCATTTTGCCTTCTGGAATTTATGACTTTCATAAAAGGACTTATTTAACTCAAGAACATAAAAACTCATCTTTTTTCTAGTAGTAGTGTAGTTTTTTCTTTTTTACTCAGTTCTCCCTAGAATTTATTTGGACATAAGGAGGGAGATACAGATATGGTTTTTTCACTTGCTTTTGAAACAACTATAGGTATCCAAATGTTACTTCTGAAAATTTCTTACAGGATGGAACTTACTCCTATAGTATATTTTAGCTTCCTATATATATTCTGTGCTATTTCAGGAGATTACACTCTGGTCTGTTAATCTGTCTACTCACTTGCTAACATCAAAGTTTTATAAAGCCACTCTAATCTAATCTAACTCTTTTTTTTTTTTTTTTGACAGAGTGGACAGTGAGAGAGAGAGACAGAGAGAAAGGTCTTCCTTTTGCTGTTGCTTCACCCTTCAATGGCCACTGTGGCCGGCGCACTGCGCTGATCCGAAGATAGGAGCCAGGTGTTTCTCCTGGTCTCCCATAGGGTGCAGGGCCCAAGTACTTGGGCCATCCTCCACTGCACTCCCCGGGCCACAGCAGAGAGCTGGCCTGGAAGATGGGCAGCCGGGACAGAATCTGGTGCCCCGACCAGGACTAGAATCTGGGGTGCTGGCGCCGCAGGCGGAGAATTAGCCTAGTGAGCTGCTGCAGCCTCAATATTTTATATGACTATTACTCCCTATTGTTTTGCTTAAGACATTCTCTGGTGATTTGTTCGTATTTTTCCCTCAGATTAACATAAAAGCCATGTTGCCAAAGCCCACTGATTTGTATGAGAATTTGGATTTTTATCAATTTCGCTACTCTCAGACGGTTTCTTGATTGTTGTTCAGTTTTGAGAAAGTAAATGATGAAACCCTTTAATTGCCCAAGTAATAACTAAATGCATTTTGGTTCTAAAACATTGAAACAATAAATAACTTCAGAATGAATTGTGACTTTACTTCTTCATATTTTCCACTATTTCCATTTTTACCTCTAGAGATGATCACAGGCTAAGTGAGGGGTCATGCTTTCAATCCTTCTTTCAGTTTTCTTTGAGCTGTCTTTGTCAGACTGTTACACCACTTTTGAAATCAGTAAATTGATATGTAATATGTTTCCATATTTTAGATAATTAAATACAATTTATTGATTCATCCAGTAAATACTTGAATACCTAGAATGTTCTAGGTACCCTTTTAGGTACTAGAAAGTGACCAGTGAATGAAACGATATAAAATCTTTGCCTTCTCAAGTTATATTTTCAGAGGGGGTCCTAAATCATAAACAAATAAATAAACTATTTAACAAGTAAATTATGATCAGTGCTTGTGAGAAACTTAAGTAATAAAGGAGATTGGTTGTTGCTGGTTGCAGGATATGAGCTGTTATGCCTTAAACAGAGTGGTCAGCGTGAGGTATTGGCAAAATGACCCCTCAGAGATGAGCATGCTATCATCTCTGGGACCTGCAGATATATGATGGTACAATAGTGATGCAATAGTGATTTTTCAGATATGCTTGTGGTTACTGCTTTAGGTTTTGCTGTGCTGCTAAAACAAAATATCACAGATTAGATGGTTTATAAATTGTAGAAGTTTACCCCTTACAGTTCTGGTTACTGGCAAGTCAGCTCAAGGTGCTGGCAGGTTTGGTGTCTTGTGGAGGGCTGTTCTTGCTTCCAAGTTGAGACAGGGAATGCTGTGTCCTCACTGGCAGGAAGGATGGAGGATACCCTTTTTGTAAGGCATTAATCCATTCATGAGGACGGAGCCCTCAGGGTGTAATCACACCCCATGTTATAGTCTCTTAATGCCATCCTCACAGGCATTACGTTTCAACATGAATTTTCGAACGGACAGCATCATTCATGCCATAGCAAGTATGAACTTAGAATAGGGAGATTATTCTGGGTTATTTGGGTAGTCCCCATCCAATAATGTAACCCTTTACAGAAGAGAGCTTTCTCTAGCTGGATACAAAAGAGATGTGGCAGGAGAAGCCAGAGAAATTAGAAACATGAAAAGGAAATTGCATGCTTTGTAATTTGAAGATGCATAGGGCAAGGCAACCTATGGAGCTGAGAAAGATTTCTGACTGACACCAGCAACAAATCAGAAATCCCCAGTGGGCACTGAGGTGCTGGTGGTTAAGCTGCCACATTCCATGTCAGAATGCCTGTTTCTCTCCCAGCTACTCTGCTTCCAATCCAGCTTTCTGGTAATGTGCCTGGGAAGCAGCAGATGATGGTCCAAGTGCCTGAGTCTCTGCCACCTATGTAGAAGATCTGGCTGGATTTCCTGGCTCCTGGCATCAGTCTGGCCCAGCCTTGACAGTTGTGGCCATTTGGGAAGTGGACCAGTAGATGATGGAAGATCTCTCTCTCTCTCTCTCTCTCTCTCTCTCTCTCTCTCTCTCTCCGTCTCTCTGTTAGTCTCCCACCCCCCTCATTTCCACTCCTTCCTTCCTTCCTTCCTTCCTTCCTTCCTTCCTTCCTTCCTTCCTTCCTTTTTCTCTCCCATCCTTCCCACCCTGGGTCACTCTGTCTTTCAAATAAGTAAATCTTTTTGAAAAAACTCCAGAACTCCCAGTTTTACATATGCATGGAACTGAATTCTACCACCTTCAATGAGCCTGGAAGTATGTTTTCCTCCACAGAGTCCTGGTAGCCACTTATAATGACTAACACCTCTATTTAGGTCTTGTGGGACCCAATTTCTGATGTACAGAATTGTGACATCATAAATTTACATTGTTTTACACTGCAAATTGTGGTAATTTCTTATGGCAGTGATGGAAAACACACTCAGTCTTGCTGTGTGGGTGACATTTGAACTATATTGTTGACAGAATAAGCTACATGTAATGTCGGAAATGGGCATTCTAAATAAAGGGACTTGCAAATGAAAAGACCCTGAAGTCAGAGCATACTTTACCCATTAAAATTAAGACTAGCAGGATGATGTAGCCAAACTAACGTGAGCAAAGGGGTGGGGGAAGAATGGGAGGTTAATATCAGAGAGATAGTATGGGGTCCGATAATCAGGGCCTTATGGATGATTTTTGAGTGTTTTTTAATCTTTGTGAGAAGGGAAACCTTTAGAAGAGGCCTGAACAGAGGAATAGCATGCCCCAGTTCCATTAAAAGGTTCATTCTGGATGTTTTGTTGCAAAAACAGGTGGCCAAAGTAAACGAGAAAATTTTAAAAAGGAAAATGAGGCAAGCACAGAGGAGCGGGAACCACTTAGAAGGGCACCGGGTAGTGGAGATGGGAGACGGTGGTCCAGGTGGTCTGTTGTGGGGAATGAGCAAAGGTTGGATAGAAGAGAAACTGGATACATTTTGAAGTAGAATCAATGAAATCATTGATGGAATGGATGCGTGATAGAGAAAAGAGAATAACTGATGAGAATGAAGTGTGTTGGCTTGAGCTAAGGGAAGTATGTGATCTCTGCTGCTTGTGATGAGAAACAACTAAGGGCACAGGCTCACACTGGGGCTGGGTAGGATGCCAGGAGTGGCTGTGACCCACCGAGTCAGACCTCACTGGCTCAGAATGCGGCCTGAGACGGATTAGTCTTAGACTAGGACCAACTCTATGATTCAACTTCCTAGAAATAATTTGTTTCTTTCATTCTCAAGTATATGTCCAAGTTTTGTTTTTATTCTTGAGATACTTGTGCCAGTAAATATTCTTCAATAAAAAATATCCATTTCAATCTGATTTTCTAATCTGTTTGCATTCAAATGTACAAGCTCTTTTCATTCATGTTATGTATTACACACACACACACACACACATATATATACATCAACATACATCAAATGTTTTCCCTTGTAGGTAATTTTCTATTTTTCAAAATTTTGTAAGTTTATATTTTCTCAATTTTATCTTAAGATAAATTATCATTAATTTTCTATTTATTATTTTCTTGTATCAGAGGTCCTAATATTAGAATGATACATTTCTTTCTGTTTTCTAACACACTCATTTGTATTTATTTCTTTAGTAATGTCACCTTTCTACTTTTTCTACCTTCTAAGTTCTTCTATGTTTATTATAGTTACGTTTAATAAAAAATATTTTTACTATTGTTAATTTTTAGGTATTCTAAAATTTGGTTTTGATTTTCTATTACATTTAAGGATTGTTTATTATGATTTTATACAATGTTTTGAATTTATTAAGTGGAGTCCTTTAAAGACACTTCTTTAAGAGATTTCTTAATATTGGAATAAAGTTATTGTAGACACACCTATATTCCTAAATTTTTTGTAGTTAATATTAATTATCATTTTTATACATGTTCTTTTACTTTTATCTGCTATATTCAGTTATCAAGGGAAGAAAATAACAAGTTAAACACCGTGTATCTCAATATAATTCTAATATTTTCTGCATGTACAGATTGCATAGTTTGAAATACCAGTTTGAATGTCCTTTTAGAATATATACTTTTTTGTGATCTGATTTATTTTTATTTTTGCTTACTTTTCCCTTTTATGTTTTTGTTCAATTGATTTGCGATCCTGTATACAACACATAAATGGATTATATTCTACTTTATTTAATTTTGTTTATCTTGGAAAGTTCCCACCATTAAAGATAGAAAAAAATGTATGTAACTGCATTTCCTTTTATATCCATTTTCCCTACTGTCTCCCCTCTTTATTACATTTCTGCTTTTACATTGTCAAGTTTACAACATTTATATTTTATTTTGTAACCATTATTTCCATGGTCTTAGACAAAAATTTTAAATGCCTCTGTTGTACATATAAAATTTTCTATAGTGCTCAATTTAGTTCATTCGTACCAACCATACGTTTCCACTTTCCGAGTTCCTCATTTTTATTTAACTGTTTACTCTGCAGATTGTAGCTTTAATTTTTTTTGAAAGATGGGCTCATGAGTAGATTCACTGAGAACTTTGCATTAGTATACTTTTTATTATTAACCTCAAGTGTGGAAAACAAATAACTGGCAATGCATTTCTTGTGGAAGATTTTTAGAGACATTATAAATATTGTTTCATTACATTCTGATACCAAATGTTACTGTGAAGTGTTAAGGAATCCCCCCAATGTTCTGCTGTGTAGGTGACTTAATGATTCTGTCTCCATTCCATTTGAGTCCCTTTTTAAACTGTCATTCAGTCATTCCATCACCATATAATGTCGGGTTGATATATTCTGAGTCATTTGCTTCCCATCCTTTTTTGATCATATTATATTCATTGTATTAGGCTTCACTATCATATGGTAACTCACTTCTCATGCGATATCATATTGTTTAAGGAACCAGTCATGCATTTGCTGGACACTCTGTCTTTCTCCCTTCCTTATTATTATTTTCTTTATTATATTTATAGGATTTTACATTATTTTTCTTTTCACTTTTGATTCTGATGATTTTGTTCAAGAAAATCTTTCAGGTCATAGACCTGTTTTCAGTCATGTCTATACTGTGCTCTGCTGATTTGAATGTGGTTAGTGAACACTGTAGTGTAACAGCCTATTCCCTAACCTCCAGTTTCAGAGATAAAGCATTTATTCTTCCAGCTGCTGGGAATTGTTCTCAGCTGCAGAGAGATTCTCAATCCATACAGAAATATTCAATAACTGGAAATGTTGGGTTATAAAGGCCCAGTTCCTTGTGACAATTTGCAATGACTTTGTAGGTCTTTTTAATTCCTGAATCATTGTAAGATCAGCTCATGTCCTTGTTGTGACAGTCTAACTTCTGACTTTACCCAATATTCCCTCTTTAACTTCAAAATAAGTGTTGATCCCCAAACGACTCCACAACAACACTCATGCGCCAAAACCATCTCACAGTCAAATGTGTGGGACACTCAGTCTGTGACACTTGGTACAAATGTGTCTGAGATGGCGGATGCCAAAACGGGATTTGGAAGTTAGAGTGCTTTTTCTGTTGCCAGCAAAGAGGATATTGTCGCTTGTGTCATGTTAAATATATCAACAAATCTTTTATATTCCACCCTTTGAGAGATAAATTTTCTTTTTTTTCTTCTTCTTGAATCTAGGCTATCTGTGATTATGACCTACATAGTACAGTGAAAATGACACTTGCCAGTTCTGGCCTAATTTTTAAGAGGATTATGGTCTAGTTGAACTAACTTAAAAATCCCCTGCTCTGAGAAAGCATAAGCTAGCTGTGTATAGTAAAGGTGATGCCTGTTCAGCTTCAGTTTTTTCAGCTACAAACCATTTGAATCCTTGTATATGAGACCAGTAAACAGATCAAAGACCTAGTGAACCATGTCTGAATTCATGATCCCTCAAATGGTTAGTCTCATTCTTTCTTGTTTTAATATCATCCCTTTAGAATCTTATATTTCTCTTCTTTAATCTCTTTCTTAAGCAAACTAGTCATGTTTATGATGTTATCATCCTAAACTAACTGTTCTTTACTCTTCACAGTGTAGTCTTTATCTTCTTGATATATTATCTTTATTTTTGTTCTTGAAAAAAATATATTAGTAGACCCCATGTTGGGAGTTATCAGCTTGATTCTTAACTCAGAAAGTGGTTTCATTTCATTCATGTCTGTTATTTGTTCATGAGTGATGTGAGCGGTAATAAGATGCAAATGGGCTCTGGTAAGTAGTAGCTTTGTTTAATTATGTTGACTTAGCATATTACCCCATCCAATCTTCTGTGTCTTGAATCCTGGGAATATATCTATCCTCAAATTTTATCCTGTGGAAATGGACTGAAATTTGATGCAGCTGTATCTGAAATTCACAAGTCATTGTTTAATGATTTTGTATTCTTCTGAAACATTGGATGAGGTCAGCAGCTAATAGCTGATTAGCATTTATCCCCATATTTTCCCCCTTTTTCATGTTTAGAAAATTTTATGACTTAGGGTGTTTATCCTTAGAAAAATTTTCAAAAGAAATGATAACATTCATTTCTTTAGCATTATGTCCCCAACTAAACTCTCTTCTAGAATCACGTGCCCACGAGGTTGTCAGCTAAGTCCCTTGATCTTCCTATCCCTCTCCTCTCACCTTTTCCCAAGAAAAGAATTAAAATGTAGGTGATCGAAGCCTCATGTGTACATTTTAGGGAAATGCCCTTGTTATTTCATCCATGAAATATTATATTGAATTTAGAGTTCTACCTTGACTTAAAGTGAATGATAGAACAGTTTGTAAGCATTTTTGGCAGACTAATTGAAGATTTTTTTTGCTATTTTTATTCTCACTATAGACAGGATTTTAATTTCTAATCATTTATTTGACTTAGTGAAAGGAATTAAATAAATGTGGCTTTACTCCATGTCTATTATTTGAAGTTCTAGTTTTCCTGAGTCTTAAGTTATCATCCATTATGGGTAATTCTTAGAAAAAATGCAGAATTCTTGAATTTTATCTGAAAAGATAATATTTTTCTTTTTCTTCATCTTAAAGTTAACTTAATTTTTATTGAAATATTTAAATTGTGTATGGTTTCCACATACATATATAAACTGTGTTTGGTAGTGGATTTTTTTCTGCTAAAATTAATTATTTCTGATGCTTATAGTGAGAACATATAAAATTATTTTTACATTTTTAGAGATAATGCCATGTTTTGAGGAATTAATACACATGCAAACATTTATTGAAATTAATTTTTCTAAATATAATCTATATTCTGAATTGTGAACTTATGGATCCCTTCATGATTCTTTACTAATGGAATAATTGCAGCTTCCATCAGATTTGCACTGAAACTTGGCTTCTCATTCAATACCTGCTTCACACTACTCTTTGATTCTGACACTTTCAGTAAATTCTCTAGAAACAGCTGGTTCATGCTGTGGCATAAGGGAGACATTTGGAGTTTGATTTTATACTCAGATCCCATGAGAAATGCCCCCTTGAGTTCAACGTTAGGAAATCTTTGTATATTTAATGTGAGCAGTCATGAAGCCCCTTTAAGTTCCCTTCAGGAAGTCCTTTTATGCTCAAAGGAATAACTGAAACCAGCTTTGCATATCATTGCTTACCTCTGGAAATCTGGAGGGATGGCAATTCTAGTAAATTTGAGAGGTGACCTGCTGAGACCCTGACTTTATTCATTTCATTTTTCTTCTTTTGTTAATGCTGAGGCTTATTGTATATATGATCTCACACAAATGATGGTGAATATAGTGAACTTCCAGCAATGCATTCAATTATTTATTCATCCACTCATTTACTACTTGACCAAACATTTATTGAATGGCTGCTTTCTTTAAAACACTTGGCTGGGCCCTCAATGATATTAGGCTCAGAGGATGTAATATTGCAGCAGTTAAATAGCCAAACTTTATCATGCACAGAAATGAGTATTATAGGAAAATAATGGACATAATGGCTGCAATTTTGTTACTACCTATCTGCTGTGGATGTTTTGATGATAAAGAAACAAACACATTTTCAAGCAAATAGTTACTTTGTCAATATTAATGTTAGAGTGAGAGTACATTCAAGAAAGGAAAGTCATCTCATTCTTTAGGGGAATGATATCCTCAGCTAGAATCTGAGTATCATTTGCTGGATATCTCTGCTAATTCCCTCATAATGATCTTTGCCTTTAGCACTGATAGATCAAATATTTATGCAGTTTTAAAGCAAATCATCTAACCATTGTTTCATAACATTTTGATTAGAACCTCCAAGGGCAAAATCATCAGCATATAGATAATCTTATGTGACTAATATCAGCATTCTTTTTTTCCCACTAAAATATCAAATACCCATACATGAAACTTATGGCTAATGCAGAAGAGTACTAAAAATAGCAGCTCTCATTTAGTATTTTACAAACTTTTAATTAATTTAAATTTATCTAATTGTTTCTTGTGATTTCTTTTTTTCCTAGAAACCTTTTATTTAAGGTATGCAAACTTCACACATTTGATATATACATATTTAGAAACATACTGATTCTTCCCACCCTTCTATCTCCTCCCTCTCCTATTTGCATTCTTATTTTTACTCAGATCTATTTTCCATTAACTTTATACACATAAGACTAACCCTACAATTAATAAAAAGTTCATCTAGTAGTACGAGAAAAAAAAAAACAAACAAACTGCTCCTCAACAGTTGAGACAAGGGCTGTTCAAAGTCATTGCATCTCAAAGTGTCAGTTTCACTTCTAAGATTAACTTTTAGGTGCTGTGTTAGTTATCACAGATCAGGGAGAACATATGGTATTTGTCTTTTTGGGACTGGTTGTTTCTTCATTCACTGAGCATGAGTGTGTTAATACAGTATGTATTTTATTTGATGCACTGAACAGTAATAGAAACTGAGGTTCAGAGTTTAAAATTTAATTATCCTAAATCACACAGTTATGAGGTGGTGAAGTTAGCATTTAAATTATGTCTGGCTAATCCAAGGTCTGTAATCAAACAAATAGAATTCTAAATTATGTAGCTGTGGTGTTATTCTGAGAATGCTGTTATTATATAGATGTGAATTTGTAAGCCTAGATCTGGGTTCTGAAACTCACATCCCTATGGCGCCCCTGATAATAAGTGTGTGTAAAGACAGCCCAGTGGATGGGAGAACCTCTGAACTGACTTTTGGGTTGGGAACAGGCATACAGAGAAATCTTTGACTATTCTTTAATTTACTGTAAAAAAGCAATCAGGCAAGTATCATGCTCAAGACTCCTTGTGATGGAAGCATCAGAGAGGAGGGTACTGTGCTGAAATGGTTATTGTGTGTACTGGCACAAGAAAGCAGCCATCACCCTCCAAATCACTGGAATTATAAAAAAAAAAAATAGATGCCTTGTGTTGCTGCATCATCTAATTCCTCTACAGGAGCCATCAGTACATTTTTAACTGTCTTTTTTCCACTTAACTGCTTCTATCAAAACAATGCTTGGCATTTTTCCATTTCTATTTCATGTGTAAATATTATGTACACATATAATGTTTTTCTTGAAAGCAAAAATATTAGTATCACATAATGTGAGATTCAGGATAAGGATCATAAAGTCAGGAAAAGGGTATGCTATTGTGCAAGTGATATAATTCAGTGCAAATGATATTTATAAATATATGCCAAATAATATGGCATCCACACATTTTTATAGATCCGCATATAGATGGAATATAGATAGATACTTCCACATATGCGAGAAAACATGGAATTTGTTAGCATAATGATCTCCTGTTCCATGCATTTTGTTGAAAATATCAGGATTTAATTCTTTATTATTGCTGAGTAATATTCCAATTTGTATATATACCACATTTTTTATTCAGTCATCAATTGATAGATATCTACGTTGATTCTGTATCTTTGTTATTGTGAATTGTGCTACAATAAACATGGAAATGTAGGTACTTCTTTAATTTATTGACTTTATTTCTTTTGGATATATTCCCAGAAGTGGAATATCTTGATCATATGGTAGATCTATTTTTAGTTTTTTGAAGAATCTTCATACTGTTTGCCATGATGGCTGTACTAATTTGCATCCCTACCAACAGTGTATTATCTGCATGATCACTAGTATTTACTACTTTTTTATTTTGGATAATAGTAACTCCTCGCAGTTTTTGTGTGCATTTACCTAATGGCTAGTAATATTGAGGATTTTTTCATGTCCTTGTATTTGTATTTCTTCTTTTGAATGATGTTTGTTCAGATCTTTTGCAGATTTCTCAACTGAACTATTTGTTTTATTGTTGAGTTTGCTGAACTCCTTATTTATTCTGTGTATTAATTCTTTCTCAGATGCATAGTTTGCAAATATTTTCTCCCATTCTGTTTGTTGTCTTTTCACTCTGTTTCCTTTACCATGCAGAAGTTCCATTGTTTAATACAATTTCATCTATGTTTGGTTTTATTGCTGTGCTTTGGGGTCCTATCCAAAAAGCCACTACATTTGCCAATATCTTGTTTTTTTTTTTTTTTTCAGAGATTGCAGGGGTGGCTCAACATAAGCAAATTAATAAAAGTGATATATCATATCAACAGAATGAAGGGAAAAAACATGTGACTAATTCAATAAACGCAGAGAAAGCATTTGATAAAATATAGCATCCTTTCATGATAAAAGGTTTAAATAAGTTAGAGAAGGTGAAATGAAATGTAGAGCCCAGAATTGGCTTTGGATTTGAAACATAGCTCTGCTGTTTACCAGGCGGCTACTTCTTTGTCTGAAAGTTTTTATTAACATAAAGATGAGACTTCATAGGTACAATTCTAAGATAACCATATTTCCCTCCATTCTTCTCTCTCACTCTCAGTTCCCCTCCTTTCTTCCTTTCTTTCTTGCTTTCTTAGCTTTTGTTAAAACATAATTTCAATCCATTCTATAATCACAGATTAAATGAACTACTAGCTGTAATATTCCATAAGTAAAAAGTAGAAAGACCACAGTTCCACAGGAGTATAAACAAGAGCCAAAACCAGCAAATTACAAGATGTCTATTTCATTTCTTTATATTTTTATATTCTATATTAACTACCACATATCAGAGAAAACATTTGATATTTGTCTTTTTGGACTGGCTTATTTCACTAAGCAGAATGGTTTCCAGTGGCATGTATTTTGTTGCAAAATACAGAATTTCTTTTTTAAGGCTGAGTAGTGTTCCACAGTGCATATATGTTGCATTTTCTTTATCCAGTCATTAGTTGATGGATATCTGGGTTGATTCCATGTCTTAGTTTTGTGAATTGAGCTGTAATAAACATGGGAGTACAAATAACTCTTTCATATGATGTTACTTCTGTGCCTCAATGTACTCAACTGAAAATGGAGCTTAAACAGAATGCATTATGGAAAACATGGGGACCACAATATGACTGTAACCTTGGGAGACCAGAACTGCTGTACCATTGCTTGACTTTTCATGTTTTGTAAGAGCTAAATCAGTCAAAGTCTGGTAAAGCCCTATCTAATAAGCATAGTTAATTCTAGATATTATTGTTTTGGTTGTTTAGTTATTATGAATTTATCATGTTTTTAAAAAATCACAAACACTGATGAGGTCAAACAAAAGTATTCACTAATTTGCAATAAGATTAAATTTCATAGGCAGTATTTTATTTCTGCCAAAGTTTGAATAATTTATGTAAGTATACATTAGGTTGTTGGCTGTCTCTGGATTAAATTCTTATGATAAAAAAACTGGTTCTCAGAGATATTTATATCTTCTACAATATGCCACCTTTCTCTACTTGAGCACTCTATTACAAAAAAGCGTTCTTAATCTAAAAATCAAAACATAGCTGTTACTTAAGTAAAGATGTCTTCATTGGACTACAAATGAAATTAGACCTATGTCATAACGAAGAACAAAAATAAATTCATTTAGTTGAGAAATCAGAAGTTCTTAGAGCAATTTATACATTGGTGTTTAAGTCTTAAAGAGGGTTGTAGGTATTTGTGTAATTCACAGTAATTTCTTGACCCAGTTATGTTTGTTAAGTTTCTGAATCCCATGAAAATAAGAGTGATGAAGTGTTTGGTGCAATAATTAAGATGACACGTGGGACACCCACATCATATTGGAGTGCTTGGGTTCTAGTATTGGCTCCACATCTCTCTTTTTATTTTCTTAAAGAACTATTTATTCATTTTGAAAATCAGAGTTACAGAGAAAAGGAAGAGACACAGAGATCTTCCATCCACTAGTTCACTGTCCAGATGGCTGCAGTGACCAGTGCTGGACCAGAACGAAGCCAGAGGCCAGGAGCTTCACCCTGGTCTCCCACATGGGTGGCTGGGGCCCAAATATTTGGGTGAAGTGGAGCAGCCAGGACACAAACCGACCTTTATGGGATGCCAGCTTTGCAGATGATGGTATTACCAGCTGTGCCACAACTCTAGCCCCTGTCTCTACTTCTGATCCTGGCTTCTTGCTAATGCACACCCTGGGAGGCAGAAAGTGAAGGATCAAGTAGTTGGATCCCTGCTGCCCGTGAGGGAGATCCAGGTACAGTTCCTGGATTATGGTTTTGGTCTGACCCAGCTCTGCCTTTTGCAGGCATTTGGGGAACAAACTAGCAGATGGAAGATCTCTGTGTGTCTTTCTGTCTGTATCTGAGTGACTGTCTCTGTGCCTTTAAAATTAAAATATAGAGTATTTGTAGGCAAAAAGCGGGGAGCAGATAAAATCTCTGTCAAATATTGGTCTTAAGCTAGAATGTTCAGAATTAGCCTTCTTCATTTTATGAAAGAGCATCAGGGAGGTTTTGTGTCTTGGTGAAGCCTGTGGCTGGGTTGTGGAAGATCACAGCATCTGGTGGACAGGCAGGTACTCAGTAGTGACTGACAAGGGATGATAGGAACTTGGCAAACATAGTGGTACCCAGATGATGCCAAGCAACTCAGCATCTGTGCATAATAAAAGAGGATCTATTTCTGCACACACATGACACTTCTTGAATTCTGCCATAATTAGTGGAGGGTTTTGCAGTAGGACTGGAATCTTGCAAGTGAAGTGAGTTTAAACAATATTAGAACTACTATTAATGTGATTCTATCTTTTCTCAAAGGCACATTGGGCATTAGGAAACTTGGAATATGCTTATATTTTATACATATTATTTTCAAATGAATGTTATATATTTTAAATGACTCAAAATTAGAACAGAATTAAAACAAAAATCCTACAGGTAATTAGATCCCTCCTTTGCAAGCAGTTAATATTTATAAACTTTGCTTATTTCCTATACATTTTACTCTTCTCCTAACTTCTGCTATCTTAAACTTCAGGCTGATGTTTAAAGCTAATATGTTGACTGCTGGTAAGTTTCTCACATACAGTCTGTGTGAATTTTCTGTCGCCCATTCCTAACAGCAAAAGAATCAGATTTTTTTTTCCCTAAAATCATTTCTAAATTTTTCTTTCATTGTTTTATTTTTGCTAAAAACTTATATTTGTCCATTTCTCAAGTTGTATAGAACTATTTGCCTGGCATAACTCCTCTTCTATGAATTTTTTCAGTTAGAGTTTTTTTTTTTTTTTTTCCAACAGTTAACATTTCTGTATTTGGATCAGCTTTCTGCACTGGGAAGCCAAAACTAGTTGAATTTTAAATTCCAAATCATTGTTTGCCACCACCTGCCCTTGCTCCTTTTACAAGTGGTTCTCCCTGCCAGTTTCTCAAAGTATGATGCTCAGACCACCTGCACCAGATTCACTTGCTGAAATGCAGCTTCCTGAAGCCGATCACAGACTTCACAAAGTTTCCTTTGGCTTTGAGCACTGACATTTATAAGCCAAAACAATTGACTTCCCCTTGAAGGATCTGTTTCTGACTTTTTAAATGGGATCATTCCCTTTTTAAAAATACACCACTTAAGTCAATAAATGTATTTGTTTCCACAAATTTTAATGCTGAACTTAAAAAGCTTACAACCTACTGCTGAAAAGTAATACAAGGGTGAAGATGCTATCACAAAGGCAAAAGGTAAAAATTCAGAAGCCTCAATGTTAATATAGAGCTATCAAATTGTTAAAACTTTTACTTAGTATAGAATTAATCTTCTTTGTATAAAGTTAATTGAAAATGGATTTTAGTGGAGAATGGGACTGGAATGGGAGAGGGAGGAGGAGGGTGGGTGGGAGTGTAGGTATGATAGAAAGAATCACTATATTACTAAAGTTGAAGTTGTATTTATGAAATGCATGAAGTTTGTATTCCTTGAATAAAATGTTTCTTTTGGAAAAAAAATAAAGGAGTACAAGTTAAATTAAAATAAAAATAAAAAATAAAGAGTTATCAGAGTTCAGTGGAGAGACATAGAGCATAACTGGAAAAGATAACCAAAGATTTGTGAAGAACGAGGTTTTGAGATGGACTGGAAATTTAGCCATAGTCATAATGAGAGCCCAAAAAAGTAAGAGCAAAGGGAAGGATGTGGAAAGATGAGAATGATGATTATGGACAACTGCTTGTCAACCAACCTGAAGCATAAAATACCCCCTTCAGAGAAAAGTATATCCTTCTTTGATGGCCACTTCTTTCTATTGGGATCTCACTCAGTGATCTTTCATATAGGAAAGATTTTTTGCCAGAGTCTTGGCTTTCCATGCCTGAAATGCTCTCATCAGCTTTTTAGCCATACCAGAATGCCTTGAGGGCTGATTCTGAGGTCAAACTGCTATTAAGAGCAATTGTCTTTCTTTAAGTCTGCTGTGTGGACTGCTTCCCATGTTGGAACATTCTCTCCTTTTTAATTCTATTATTATTACCAGAAACTTAATCTTATTTATATGATCCTGTAACACTTAATCCTGCCTATATGATCACTTTAACATTTAATATTATCACTTTAACACTTAAGATGGCATTTTTACCACCGAGCTTAATGGCATTGCAAATTTTTAAACTGTACTCTTAGAAGTAAGTCTGTAGAATGTATGCAGAACTATACAGCTTTATAGTTACAAACTTCCTCCTCCCTCTCTAATTCCCCCTCTTATTTTTTTACTAAGATCTATTTTCAATTGACTTTATACACATATGATCAGCTCTACGTTAAGTAAAGAGTTCAACAAGTAGTATGAAGAAGAAAGAAAAAACAAAACAAAACAAAACAAAACTGTTCCTGACAGTCAAGACAAAAGCTTTTGAAGTCATTTCTTCTCAAAAATGTCAATTTCACTTCTACAGATTTCCTTTTAGGTGCTCTATTAGTTGTCACAGATCAGAGAGAACATATAGTATTTGTCCTTTTGGGACTGGCTTATTTCACTAAGTAAGATGTTTTCCAGATTCATCCATTTTGTTGCAAATGACTGGTTTTCATTTTTTTATAGATGTGTAGTATTCCATAGAGTATATATTCCATAATTTCTTTATCCAGTCTTCGGTTGATGTGCTTGTAGGCTGATTCCATGTCTTAGCTATTCTGAATTGAGCTACAATAAACATGGGGGTGCAGTAACTCTTTTAATTGCCCATTTCATTTCCCTTGGGTAAATTCCCAGGAGTGGAATGCCTGGGTCATGTGGTAGGTCTATATTGATTTTACTCACTTCAATAACTAGTTGTCAACAAATAAGTCTTGAATATTTCCAAAGATTCTGGAATTCCTTAAAGTATTTACATAAGCAAATTAATAGGATCACCTTCCCTGTCCCCTGGAAACTTACAATATAGTGAATAAAGTTAACAAGTAACACAGAAATTTTTGGCAGTTAACTATTGGCTACTAGAGTTACAGTAGTAAATACCATAAAGGGAAGATTCACATTGAAAGAGCATCTTATTCAAACTACCTGTGAGGAAGTGTGAAGGAGGGAGTTTTACAAGAGTTGGAGTTTGGCCGACGCCGCGGCTCACTAGACTAATCCTCTGCCTGCAGCGCCGGCACACCGGGTTCTAGTCCTGGTCGGGGCGCCGGATTCTGTCCCGGTTGCCCCTCTTCTAGGCCAGCTCTCTGCTGTGGCCCGGGAGTGCAGTGGAGGATGGCCCAAGTGCTTGGGCCCTGTGCCCTCATGGGAGACCAGGAGAAGCACCTGGCTCCTGGCTTCGGATCAGCATAGTGCGCCGGCCACAGTGCGCCGGCCGCAGCGGCCATTGGAGGGTGAACCAACAGCAAAGGAATACCTTTCTCTCTGTCTCTCTCTCTCTCTCTCTCTCTCACTGTCCACTCTGCCTGTCAAAAAAAAAAAAAAAGAGTTTCAGTTTAATTTATGAAATGAAAGTTGAGCAGTGGCAGCTCTTGGGAAGAAAATAACCATTTTTAGATGGAAAACAACTCAGTGAACAGAGATGCATGAAGAAAAGGACAAATAGAGCATCCCTACAAGCAGCCATGTATTCAATCGGTTTAGAACATAGGACCATGCCCAGAGGTAGGGTGAGGCAAACAGAAAGCATGTATAAAGCAGGTTCTATGTCAACTGAAAGGGCTGACATAGACACGACATAGACATTTCTCCACCTGAGGACTGTAAGTGCCCAATGGAGATGTGGCGATTTGCTAAGCTGATGCTATGTTTCCCAGAATTAGCTTCCCTGTATGGCTTGGAGTCTGAGTTGGCCCCCCTACAAACATGAATAAGATGTGAAAGGCAGAGTGAGGTAGCAGTTACTGTACACACGTATCCATAATGGGAGCTGTGACCACAGTGTTTTCACATTGCTGCTGATAGGTTGGCCCACCTTTCCAGTATGTGGTAGTAGGCAGACTTGTGGTTCCTCTACTTCCACCAGACCTCCTCCTCCAGCTTCTATGAACCCCTAGCCAGAATGCTAGCAGGTCAATCACTTCTGCACGTCACATATGCTGTCAACCTGGCAGAGAAATATGAGTCCAGCTGTCCTTAGAGGCTCCGATTAACCATATTCTCCCTCCAGTGTTTCTTCTTGAGTGCCAGTCCTTAGGACCAACAGTGACTTCAGCTCACAGTAAGGGGCTTAAACAACAAATTCTCACAGACTTCTTTTCCAGTTTCCAGAATAGTGTAAGGTGTAAACCCAATAATACATACCTGATTCCTTATTGCTTATTGTTCTGGCTCCCTGTAAAAACTCTGCTATCAAGGTTGTTTATCAGAGGTGTAATAGGATAAAATCCACACGTTAGCTTGATACCCACAGCATGGAAAGTGGATTAGACCTAGAATACCGATTTAAGTATTCCAAATACCAAAAATCTTTTTTCTCAAGAGAAACCATATTTAAAATCTCACTTAGGAGGAGACTTAGCAGCTTGAAACAGGGATGAAAAACATAGGGTCTGAAAACTTGGCCTTCTTTTCCACTTCCTGTACAATCCAGTAAGTATCCAAGTTCTGAGATGATGTAATTTAAATGTGTCTATAATTATAAGTGTGAAAAACAAGGTGTTCTCCAATTACTTTGTCGGAAGTGAAAATGAAGAAGAGTCAAGAGGTATTTAGGAATGAAAGTCTACAGTGCTGTGGTGCATGTTTGTCTTGTGAGTAAGACCCCGTGTGGGATACCTGCATCCCATATCAGTGTTTGAGTTTGATTCCTGGCTCTGCTGTTGATTCCAGCTTCTTGCTAATGCACACCCTAGGAGGATGGAGGTGATGGTCAAGTAGTTGAGTCTCTGCCACCCTGACTGCCCTCTCATCTCCTGACTTTGGTGTAGCCCAGTTTCAATTGTTGTGGAAATTTCTGGAGTTAACTGTGAAAGGGAAGTGTCAGTCTCTGAGTCTCTCCACCTTTCCCATACGTAAGACATTTTTTTTAAATAAAAAGTAACACTGCTTTGTATGAGTGATATGGAAAAAGCAGAAATCTTGACAGCATTTTGGTGGATTAGTTGAAGATATCATTCCTTGACAAGATACTATATAAATGGGCATTTTAATTCGAGGCCATTCAAGACTTTTTGGCTTATGGAATTCATCGTGCACAATAGGCCTGGAGCTTAAGAGAGAGATCTTTAATAGGACCATGGATTTAAATTATTACAAAGATGAATCATCATTAGACTAAGAACAATAGACTGAGATAACTAATATACACACAGCAACTGAGAAAAACAACACCAATTTGGTTGTAAAGGCGAGAAGCCCTTGAGTGGCTATACCACAGAGAAGAACCAGGAAACACAAATCCATGGGCAGTAATGGAGAAAATTTTAAGAAAAGGCATGAAATTCCAAGAATGTGAAGGTCAACATACATCTTTCATATTTATAGTATGGAATCACTGAGCCACAAGTGAGGAGTAGGAAGGAGAAAGGAATGAATGGGTGAAAAGTTACTGTTTGAATTCTCACAACACTCCTATCTGAGAGGCATTACTATGCTCCTTTGAAAGAAGGTTACCAAGACTCAGGCCAAATAAGTTGTTTCAATTAATATCAGAACTGTGATTAAAAACCACAGTGTCTAACATGCAGTAAGCACTAAATATCAGGTTTTATTTTTAATAGTTTCTAACAGTTATTATAATCCATATCCAGAATTCTTCCATTTGTGACACAATTTTCTTCTATTCTCACACAAATAGTTAAAAATTTCGGCAACAAAAAATTATTTACATGACACCAAACATAAAAAGTAGTCAGTGCTGCTAGCTACTAATCTGAAATTATACAATTAGGGACCAGAAAGAACATCCGGAAATGAAATGGAGACCGACTGACAGCTGCCCTTCCCATCAGTTCTAATACTTACACTGACTTGGAGGTTGGGTACCAGCAGTAGGTTGCATATAAAATCAACAACTGCTCATGTTTGGCTGATGCACGACAATGTATTTTGTCATAAGATATTGAAGAAAACACTGAGAAAGAACATGGGCTTTTGACATTTCTTTAGTCATCACTTTACATTGTGAAAGGTCTGAACTCAGCTGCTTTTCAAATTCCTTTGTTCAAAAGATACAAGTTGAAATATACAGTAGTTTCCTGCCTGCCAGCCCCATCTGTGGCCAACTATAGTCCAAAAGCAATAAAAGGAAAATTCCAGAAATAAACAATTCATAAGTTTCCAATTGCATGCCATTCTGAGTGGTGCAATGATGTCCTGTGCTGTGCTGCTCCATCTTGCATAGAATGTGAATAATCCATTTGTCCAGCTTGGCCACTCAACACACTGGTCAGTTAGTAGCTGGCTCAGGTATCAGAATTTCTGTAGAAGCATCACAGTGTTTTCAGCTAACCTCTATTTTATTTAATAGTTGCCTCAAAGTTCAATAGTCATGATGCTGGCAGATTGAATATATGACAGAGAAGCTGTGAAACACTTCCTTTCAGTGAAAAGATGAAAGTTATTAAGGAAAGAACAAATAATTGTATGTTGCGATTGCTCATACCTGTTTTCTATTGGTGAGGGTGAGAACAAGGGAAAGAATGTCATGCGAGTTTCGCTGCCACATCTTGAACTGTAGAAGTATCAGCAACAGTGCATGATAAATGCTTGGTTCAGTGGAAAAGTTATTAAACTTGTGAGTGGACAATATGAACTGAAAACATGTTCCAATGGATGGCAACATATAGGAAAAAATGTATCTTTGATGCTTGATGCTGTTCTCTGTTTCAGGTATGCACTGGGGGGCTTGGAATGCATCCTCCACGGATAAGGAGGGGTCTGAATTGTGTTTGCATCGAAAGAATCACTACAGAATAAATGAAAAGGGGGGAAAGGAGAAGAAAAACTGTTCTCATGATTTCCTTCTAGATGGGTGGCATTAGCATAAAATATAATATCAATATTGTCAATGGATAAGAAGTAGATTTAGAAAGAGACTTTGAATTTAAATATAATTTGACTATTGCATTCAAGAAACAATGCTATTAAAGGCCATTAGGAGCAAACCTTTTTAGAAAAGATAATGGTTTTAGGATCTCACAATCTGTTAATAAAAAGCACAAGCCTCCATGATTGGAAGCCAGGTGTGTCTTACTCTGAAGGCTGGGTTATGAACCAGCTCACTGTCCTGGATTTTTAGTCCTTCAATAATCAATTCTCAGACACTGCAGTCACCGTCTGGCTCCCTATTAATTATCATCCAGCAGCCACAGACAGGAGCAGTATGCCGGTATAGTTTTCACAGCATGCACGGTTGCCTTGTGCTTTTTAACCCCAGCAGTTCTTTATCTTGCAATAGATTCCTTGCTCCCATCTGTAGCTGTGTAGCGTCAGAAATCCCCAGGAGAATAGTTGGCCATGGCATTTCTGTATGTCAGTAATTAAGCTATCTACTCCAGCTGCAAGTTGTTTGACAACATGGGTAGTAGAAGGGCATAGTTCTGTGCGAAGACAGGCTGTAGTGAGAACAGAAAGGTCATAAATATATATACACAAATATATAATACATATACATCTGATTCGGAGTTGTAATAAAACTCTATGGCTTGTATTTAAAGAAAGAATGAAAGGTCAAATCCCTCTAGTTGGTGTATCATGCACTGCAAAGCTTATCCAGGGTTACTCCATGATTTTTTCATCAGCATGCTATCATTTTTACAAGAAAGTAGTATTTCCCACAAGCCCCTGGGTCTATAAGTTGCTTTGAGCCCTTTTGTTGCATTTATTCACAAAGAACAATTGTGTTTTGTATCTGCTTTCCTGGCTTCATTACAAGGGATTTTTCTGGACACATTTCTGATTCTATTGCAGGCCTGCAGTTTATTTTATAGCCTGTCTCTGACCTGGCCTGGGGTTGGTTTCATGTCACTCATAATTAACTATGCATTTCCATAGTTTCTATCAAAATCACTTCTGTCTGTATCATTTGGAATAGAGAACATTTGTCACACATTTAGAATATTTTACTCCATTTGTATCACTGAAGCGCAGCCACAGGAGTGTGAGCTTTCTGTAAGGGATCATCTGGGATTATTTCACAATGTGTGAGCCTCTGTGTATCCTGTTTGCCTGTTAGTTTTAGGTGTTTCTGACAATGCACTCTTGCAGTCACAGTTGAAATGTGTTCATGATTGAACTAGCATTCACTGCTGATTATGTCTTATTATTGTTCTAATGCCTAGCAGGTTGTAAACAAGGCATGATGAATGTATGAACTAGTCCACTGATCAAATGTCACTGTCTTTATGAACCCTTTCCAAGATATAGCTCCAAATAATGCCCGGTTTCTAATCTTTTCATTTTGATATGCAAGTTACTTCCTTCATTGCCTCAACACAAAGTGTATTTTGTATTTATTATGTGCCAGTTCTTTTCCCACAAGAGAGCACTTCTCGTGTGTGTGTGTGTGTGTGTGTGAAAGAAAGATTGAGAAGCAGCATGAGCATGGGTGGGTATAAACACGCCTGTCAACAGGCAATTAGAATCCCATGTGTCAATTCAGTGCAAGTGAAGTGCAGCTCAGGCAGAAAACCACATCCAAACCTGGATCACTGGGTGGCTTCTGGAAAAGGACAGTTCCCATACTAGACGTTTTAAAAAGAAAATCTATCTAGAAGTCAAGCATGTGCAAGCAAGAGAGGAATCAGAAGCAGAGTGCACCATACAGAGAGATATGAGCATAGGATGTGAGTAGTGAGGTATGGCTGCCAGAGGGCAGTGTTCAGTATAACCTGGAGCATCGCCAATTCTGAAAGCCTCAGACGCCACCACATTCCAAGTCAGCATCATTGCCTTGCTTACATTAACCTCTGTGTGGTCTTTCTCATTATATTCTTCTCTCTGATAGTCTTTTGCCCAGCACCTGCTGATTTTTAAAAATGCAAATCGTATTACCCCTTTGCTCAAAACTCAAAGTGGCTGACCATCTCATTTGGAATGAAATCAAAAGTTCTTACAATAAACACCACATCCCTGGATGCTCTGGTTCCCAGCTTGTCCTCTGGTCTCATTTCCTATCAGGCTCTCCAAGATCGCTCCTTTCCAACCACACCTGGGACTCCTTTATTGAGTGCACCAAACATTCCCTATCTTAGCATTTTTATAATTGTTCTCCACTCTCCAAACATTCTTTTCCCCAAATATTCCCAAGGCCATCCTTTATGTTCAAGTGTCACTTAGAGAAGTTTTTCATGACCATACTTCCTAAAATTGTACTCATTGCCTATTATCTGTCTTGCCGTTGTTTTCTTTGAAGACCTACCATTGTATCACTACCTGATGTTGCATTAAATTTGTATTTGTTTATTGACTGCCCCTACTCACAAGAACATACGCTCCATGGAGATAACTCCCTGCTTTCTCATCATCTTTGCCTGTTCCTAGAACAGTATTTAACATGCAGCAGATCCTCAGCATATATTTGTTGGCTTAATAAACACTCAAATTAATAGGCATTCTATTTTTTACAGATCCTCCAAAATTATTTAAGCACTAAGTCTTGAAAATTAAGGAACCAAAGAAATAGTATTTTACCTTAAACGGAAAGAACGCTTGAGAAATTCTCAGCAAGGGAGTGACATGACCACATTTGCATTTTAGAGATGTCAGACTCTGATGGGAAGAAGCTGAATAGCAAGTTGTTGGAGTAATCGAAGCGAGAAACTATGATGATTGAACAGAAGTGTGAAAATTGTGAAAGAGAGAGATATTTTAAATATTCAGGAGATGAAGTCAACGGGTTACTCTTAGATCACACAGTTATGGAGTGAAGAAGTAGAGTAACTTGTTTGTCCATGACCTTCCTGGTTTTTTTTTTTAACTTTTATTTAATG
The DNA here is from genome assembly GCF_033115175.1 of Lepus europaeus. Classification (NCBI taxonomy): domain Eukaryota; kingdom Metazoa; phylum Chordata; class Mammalia; order Lagomorpha; family Leporidae; genus Lepus; species Lepus europaeus. Next base: position 68,450,423 of record NC_084837.1, on the reverse strand, counting down.
AATATAAATTTCCAATGTACAGCTTATGGATTACAATGGCTTCCCCCCACCCCATAACTTCCCTCCCACCCGCAACCTTCCCCTCTCCTACTCCCTCTCCCCTTCCATGACCTTCCTGGTTTTAAGAGTAAAATTCATGCATCCTCAGAATACCCACAGCTCTGGTTAAACCAGAATGATCAGTTACCCTAAAAGGTCAAAGATGCTCATGGAACACAACTCTGCATCAGTGCATTTGCATGGTGACATTGATTTCCACGTGGATTATTGGGTTCTGCTAGGATCTGCTCCACATCTCATGTTCTCCTAAGGAGTCTTCACCTTCACCTGTCCTCCCCAACTTCCCACACCACTGCTCTATCTCATCACTGTCTTGTGAAGGACAGGTGTCTCTACCTAACCTCACTGAGAACAAGTGAACCGATCTGCTTAGTCTAATGTACTCACTTTGTACATTCAACTTTTAGACCTTGCAGGGTCATGTCCAAGCTTGGTTCCTCAGGTATTCTTTGCTAAGCCATATAGCACAGCTGTGGATTCATGTCTATTGAGGAATTGCTGAAGTCATATTTTGATGCTATGAGTTTGGGTGTACAGAAAGGGAGGGCTGATAGTGTTGCTGTCTGCTTCAGAATGGGCAGTGGCATGACCATGTCAGTGGCTAACTGGACTGATTTAATAAAAGAGATGCTGACCACCATCTCTCGAGTAGGGAGAAGAGCATGAAACAGCTACCATTACTCACAGATATGGCTCTAGGCACAGCTAGGACCAGCAGTCTGGTTCACGTGAAGACTGCTTTGTGTGCCATTGTGGGACCATATGCTGTAATTCTAAACAGATGAAGGTAAATATTGTGCAATGGCTGTATTCACATAGTTTGCAGATAACAGGAAAAATATTTTAAGCCTGTGTCTATACTGAGCAAAAGATCCCATAAAATGCTAATATAGGACTTTGACCTTGGCTGTGTTGGCCAACAATTTGAGACAGAATTTGTAAAAATAAAGTACCTGGAGATTTGCTTTTTACATGATCCTACATCCTTGGTAAATGTCACATTAACACTGAAGACTTCTTCACAATATTTAGCATTCTAATAAAGGAACATCTATGCACATCTCAATCTCATATTTCATCAAACCTTGGATTATATGTTAAGAACTTGGCATTATTATTCTCTAGTGGCTGGATATAAGCTTGTACATTTATGCATGACAAGTCAATTGACAACTTGAATCTGATTTCAAAGCAAAGGCCAGCGTGGCTAGAGTCACCTGTTATGACTTAAATTGTCATCTTGTGAAAACAGCTCATATAAAGTAGAAAACACAAGGAACTTTAGATCCAACATTGTAAAATTCACTGACAAAGGGAAGAACAGTCTATTCTTGAAGATTCTTCGGCAGGTGGACTCTGTATCTTTTGTTAGTTGCTAAGATACTTAGGTGTCAGGTGATTAGACTCCTTCCTTATGTGCAATCAAGAAAGAGTCCTTCTTCAAACAAGGCCACTTTTGGATATAGATTGACCTACATTGTTTTCTAGTATTTTCATGGTTTCTTCTTCTGAAATGGACTAAAGTTATGTTTTTATTCTTAATATGCATCTTGCATCCTAGCAACTCTCTAAACAGAGTTTGAAGTCCCAGGATTCCTGAGATTCCCTATTGAGAGGATTTGAGTTCAAGAACTGGAAGAAAAACAGATTTCCCAAACATGTACTTGATGGTTTGAATAGAGTGCCTTGATATGTCACTAGGCTGTATTTGTTCAACAATAAAGCAGTTTCCAGGCCATAGAAGGTCACATAATCAGGATACTAATATATGTGGGATGATTCTGAAAACTGCCTACTCAAAGAAGCAACTTTGAAAGTTCACAATACCTAAGATATAGAATCAACCCAGATGTCCACAAAGCAAGAACTGGATAAGGAAAATGTGGGGGATATATAGACAGGATTCAATTCTTTTTTTTTTAAAGGCTGAGTAGTACTCTATAGTCTCTCTCTCTCTCTATATATATATATGTGTATATATATATATAGATAGATAGATAAAGATATAGATAGATAGATATCCACTATATCTACCTATCTATCTATATCTTTATCTATATATAGTGGATATATATAGATATATATCTATATATAGTGGATATCTATCTATCTATCTATCTATAGACTATAGAGTACTACTCAGCCTTTAGAAAAAAAGAATTGAATCCTGTCTTTTGCATCAAAATGGATGTAACTGGAAACCATCATACTTAGTAAAATAAGCTAGTCACAAAAAGAAAAATATAGTATTCCTTCCCTGATCTGTGGTAACTAATAGAGTATGAAAAATATAATGTATATAAGTGAAATTGACATTTTGAAATTTGATGATTGTTGGTTATAGCACTTGTCTCTACTGTTGAGGAATAGTGTTTTTTTCTTTTTACTATTTGTTGAATACTTAGTGTAGGGTTAATATTTTTTAAATATTTTATTTATTTGAAAGGCAGAGTTAGAGAGAGAAGTAGAGACAGAGAGAGAGAGGTCTTCCATCTTCTGGTTCACTTCTCAGATGGCTGTAATGGCTGGAGCCGCGCCGATCTGAAGCCAGGAGCCAGGAGCTTTTTCTAAGTCTCCCACGTGGCTGCAGGGCCCAAGGACTTGGGCCATCTTCTACTGCTTCCCCAGGCCATAGCAGAGAGCTGGATTGTAAGAAGAGCAGCCGGAGCTAGAACTGGTGCCCATATGGGATGCCAGCGCTTCAGGCCAGGGCATTAACCCGCTGTGCCACAGCACCAGCCCCAGGGTTAATCTTATGAGTATAAAATAGACTGAGAGTATATCATTGTAAAAATTCGAAGAAAGAAAAGGAAGAAGAGAGGGTGGAAATATGGGCAGAAGCGAAGGTAGGGTGCAAGTATCACTATGCTCCTAAATCTGTATATATGAAATATATGGACTGTGTTCACCTTATATAAATAAAAATAAAACATCAATAAGAGAATAACCCATGACAGATTCTCATCAAAAGGAGTTTCCTTCTTGAACATAGGAAACTTACTTTTCTTTTCACATTTCTTCAAAGTTTCTGTCTCTTGGGCTATTGTGCTCATTAGAGGAATAACAACATCATGATATGATATTTTAATGATAAATAGATTTAAAAAATAAAGGGACAGATGAGAAATCCAATGTTGAATCAGAGTGCCAGTGACATTAACCACCCATTGTTTGCACTTATACAGAAGCTAGAATCAATATTGCTGATTTATTTAATGTTATATTTTCCTACACCTTTCGTTTCTGGGCATAACTTCTTGGAAAGAAATGAAAGAATATACTAACTGACTTTGATCCTAAGGACTAACTGATTATGTCACATAATGTTTTAGTGCAATGCCTTTGGAAAGATGATATGATTTCATTAGAGGCTCTGCATGGCTGAGCAGCCTGGCCTGGAATTTGCCCCCATGAGAAAAGTGACAAATACTTTTAACTTAAGCATACTCTGTCTCCAGTGAAAAGTTGGGCATTGTTTTGGTTCTTTTGAGGGTCTCAAATAGGAAGCAGTGCCACACATATCTTTGCTGTCCTCCCTTAAGATCTCTCACAGTGGTGACAATTCTTTGTTTACACAGGAAGTTTACCACTTTAGAGTTCTTTTAGAGCCATTATATCCTTTTGTTTCTGTTGTAGTGTTAGATAAATATCTCCCTTTCATTCCTATCTTGAATAAATGGAGTGGATGCCCAGTTATTTGACTTGAATATAAAATAGTTTTATACTGTATTTTGTTTAGTAATTGCTTAATAAACAAGAAATTATTGAAAAATTTGTAAAATATTATTTAAAATATGTATGATATCTTTTAAAAATACATTGAAAATCTATATTATGGCAAACTGAATGCATTGTAAAAAATTTTACCTAGAATTAACTTATCTTTTCCTCTATAAACTTTTTGAAGTAACTTTTTATAGCCTATATTTGAAAATCAGTATATAAATATATAGTAAATGTAGTAATCATACTTTAAACCTCATTGATGAAAAATGACAGATAAAATGTATAGAATTTAAATGCAAGTATTGAATATGAATCCCATCTCCAATAAAGTATAATAGATACAATGTGGATACAGAGGGTATTAAGGAAGTCAAGGTTTTGATAAAACGATGAAAAACTTTAACTTTTCCTTGTAATTTTATGAAATTGACATTTCTTTATAAATGTCAACATAGGACTTCAGTTAAACAATAGACTAATACTTAAGGAAATTGCTCACTTCCTCAAAGCATCTGAGTGGTGAATGGTTCGTGAGCTTCTGCTGACACCTCCTTCTTCCTGTGGAGAGCACAGACTCTTTTTGAAACAGAGGAACAGTTGGATTGGGCAAGAGCTTAATAGAGATTGATGGCTCTCCATGCAATGCAGAAAAAAATGATAAACTGGATGATTGTAAAAAAGAAAAAAATCCTTGACTGTGCAGCGTTCTGATGGTGTTTGACTTTCTTGTTCCCAATCTAATCCCTTTTAACCACAGACAAAATTCTGTCAAGGCAATGTCTCAGATTTCTAAGTCAGTCAACACACACTTATTAAATGTCACCATGTGCAAAGCACAATATATAACTGTTGTTATAGTGTCTCAAAGGAAATTGACTGCCACTTTCCTTTGTCATGTGTTCAGTATTTTCTGGAAAGAGAAACATACTTGTATATATATATATATATATATATATATATATATATATATAAAACTCACATAGTTCTGAGCTGGGTAATACACTCAAGTACTAATTTTCAGTTTCTCAGTGAAATGATCACAGCCAATCTTAGGTATTAAAATAAGTATTAATTACATGGTAGCTAAATTTTTTTTTATTTTGGCATACAGGATTTAAAGAGAGAGAGAGAGAGAGAGAGAGAGAGAGAGAGAGCTCTATATACTTTATACTGAAAATGTCAATCCAGTGTTTTGAAATATTTACAATCTCTTTCTAAGAAAAGGTTCAGAATGACATACCCGAGGCGCTTTGAAAAGTTTTTGAGTTACATGGAAAGATAGAGCAATAAGAATAATCCTGTGGGGGCTGGCGCTGCGGCGTAGCAGATGAAGCCACCGCCTGCAATGCCAGCATCCCATGTGGGCGCCAGATTGAGACCCGGCCGCTCCGCTTCTGATCCAGCTCTCTGCTGTGGCCTGGGAAAGCAGTGGAAGATGGCCCAGGTGCTTCGGCCACTGCACCCATGTGGGAGACACAGAGGAGGCTCCTGGCTCCTGGCTTTGGATCGGCACAGCTCTGGCAGTTGTGGCCATCTAGGGAGTGAACCAGCGGATGAAGAACCTCTCTCTCTCTCTCTCTCTCTCTCTCTATCTCGCTCTCTCTCATTCTCTCTCGCTCTCTTTCCTCTGATTCTCCTCTCTCTGTGTAACTGTAACTTTCAAGTAAAATAAATAAATCTTTATAAAACAAACAAACAAACAAAAAAACAATAATACTGTGTTCAAGGAAGTGCAAAAATGTAAAGTAACTTTTCTGCAGTTACATAATTACAGTTTTCTCCAGACTCAAGTCGTCTTTGTGTGCCCAAGCTTTGCCAAGGGCAATTCTTAGGTAAGACAGAAGCACCTAAGAGATTGCTTGAGAAAATGGGGTGTGGTGCAGAGAACAAAGAGGTTTCCTCATTCTAGAATCCTCCCATTCATAGCTGTTGACATGACTGCTTCTGTTTATTGAAGGGAGGGTATTACTTTCAGGGACTGCCTCAAAACACAATTTTTCTCCGTGTGGTTTTGTTGAATTACTGACATCCTTTCAGGAAATCTTTTGTTCTCATAGAGTCATTCTCCCCTGTACTTTGTGAACATTTTCATCTTTTAAAACTCTACCCTTGTATCATTTGTTCTGTGAAGACATTTTGGAATCTCCTCCACGTTTGATTAAGTCACTGATTTCCCTATGCTTTCACAACATTCCGTACCCCTCTCTACCCATGATCTCTCACCATATTGGACATATGTAACTGTCTCCTGTCCTTCACTAGGGCACCCCAGAGAGCAAGGCCACTGGAGTAGTTACCTGGTGACTAGGGAAATATAAGTGAATCTGTCATTAATAAGCTGCATATGTGTTCTTATCTCTCCTTTAAATTGGGCTCCCTCAACAAAGGCCCTGCTACCTACTTTGGCCATGGTTTATCACATGTATCCAGAGATTAGCAACATATAGCAGGTGACATATCAACACTGTGCTGGGGATTTATTGTAATCAACCAATATGCTCAGCCTTGTAATTGTTCAGAGCTTTTTGCTCCATAATGATGCAGTTGCCTCAGTGTAGCCATTCAAGGATTAGATGGTGGTTAACTAAAATATTTGCCTAGATGTAGCAGAACACAAAACGTGTGCAGGTTGAAGAAAAAGCTTGACACGCTACTTTGTCAACTGTTTTCTAAAAGCACTTCGGCAGATCCTTTTCAAATCTCATTAATGATAAACTCCTTAATGGCAATGCAGACCTTTTGCGTTATTTCCCATGTAGTTTTGGGAACTATCCCAAACCTGGAACGGGGTGGTAACCCCACTCTACCACTGCTCTCACCACGCCTGCACCTCTACGCATGCTGTTTTCCCACTTCCAAAACACCAAATCTTCGTAGCAATTGCCAAGTCACAAAGGGGTTCAACAGTTAAGAATGTACTTGTTGCCTCAGCTGGAGTTTGCAGTCAATTCAGCCGGAAAAAAGATCCAAGTGCTCAACCCACTTGCCCTAGTTTAAATCACTGCCTGTGCGGTAGACCTGTTTCAAGCCTGAGCCTCCTTAGAACTAATGAGCACTCTCTACAGTGCACTTTGTGTAAAATGGGCCATAACAAAAGCAGAAGAGGAGGCCCAGCCAAGTACCATTTGGGAGAGAGAGAAAAGACAATTAGAATAAAAAGTAAAAGCTGAGAAAATGTTGAGGAAAAGGCATACAGAGTTGTAGGGAACCAGACCGGAGGAACCGTGCCCCTAAGATGGCGCCGACTCCCTGCTTCCGGGTTCTTCCTCATCTCAGGGAGTTCCCGCTCTTGCTCGCTCCTTCCCGCCTTAGATTTCCCGCTCTAGCTCGCTCCTTCCCGCCTTGCCACGAGATTGTCCTATCCCCGCGCTTCTAGCCTATCACCTGATTTGTGACGTGTATTGTGCATATAAACCCTTGCTACGCGGGTGTAAGGGAAGTTCCTGCCCAGAAGAGATCGAAGCTGGATCTCCTGCTTGCCGAGCAATAAAGGAACCCCGTGCAAAGTGTTCGGTCTCTGTCTCTTGCTGGACGAGGACGGCGCCGAGCAGCTGGTGGCCCGTACGGGGAGCTTCCTCTACGTTGCCCGGTAAGTAGAAGGTAAGCGAGGTCAGTCTTACCGTCTGGGCCCCGCGAGTGAGGTATATCTCGTGGTTGGAGGGTGGACGCACCCTAAGATAGCGGACGTGTTTCCCCGCTTTAAACTGAAAGAATAGCGGACGTGTTTCCCCGCTTTAAACTGAAAGAATAGCAGACTTGTTCCCCCGCTTTAAACTGAAAATAAGATAGCGGACGTGTCTTCCCGCTTTAAACTGAAAATGGGAAATTCATCTAGCCATTCAATGTTGCTTAATCCGTTAAAAGCATTATTGCGTAGCAAAGGGATTAAGGTTTCTAAGACCACACTTGTCAGGTTCCTTGGAAGTGTTGATTTCTTTGCGCCGTGGCTCACCCACGAGGGCCAAATAACTCTTGAGTCTTGGGAGAAATTAGGAAAGGATCTCCGGCGCACAGTTAACGATCCCCAGGAACCCGATATCGACCCCGTTGTTCTCCCCTTATGGGAACTACTGCGGGCGTGCCTCCAAGAGGAGAGGTCGGTGGGAGCGGACCGCCCGACTCTTACGGCGGTTCGCGAGGCTCTCGAGGAAGTTCGTTCTCAGAGCTCGGACGGCGCCCGGGACCTCATACAATTTAAGGACACGGGATGCCAGACTTCCTCACTGGCCTCAGGCTCCGAATGTGGCTCCGCCTCCTCTGAGTCTGAGGGGGAAGGGGACGGCGATCCTAAATCCCCGCCTCCTACGTATGCGCAGCTGCGGCAAAAGTTAAAAGATGCCTGTTTACGCCCTCTAGTGCCTACGGCTCCTCCTATCGATGTCGTGCCCGCCCATCAGATTAAAGACGCAGCGCCTCCTACTGGCGGTCATGTAGGCGTGCCTCAGCCCCATCTAACACCCGTGCCGCCATGGCCATTAAACGTCCCAAACGTGCCACCTTTTTCAGGCAGACAGTTTCATCAACAAGCCTGGAAACAGTTGCGAACTGGCGCTCCCGCTGCCCCCGCTCAGGCTTACCCTGTTTTGGCTTTGGGCACGCGAGAGGCCCGGCACGAACCATTGGACATGACAGTATTAAAACAACTTAAGGCTGCGGTCCATGACTATGGACCCACAGCCCCATTCACATTGTCACTCCTTGAATCAGTCGGCCAGTCCATTTTAACACCTAGCGACTGGACCCAATTGGCTCGGGCCTGTTTAAGTCCAGGCGGCTTTCTTTTGTGGCAATCTATGAATACAGAGTGCTGTCATGACCAGGCAGATGAAAATGCTGAGGACGGCCACCCTACGTGGAATGCTGATATGCTTTTAGGGCGTGGACCTTATCAGGCTGACCAGACCCAATTCCCTAGACAAGTATACAGGCAAATTTCCAACTGTGCCCAACGTGCGTGGAGGCAGGCGTCCAATCCAAGTGACTCAGCTAGCCACCTCACCAAAATCGTTCAGGGCACGGCCGAACCCTTCGCTGATTTTGTCGCTCGCATACTTGAGGCTGCGTCGCGTATTTTCCCTTCCGAGGTTGACGTTCAGCCACTGGTCAAACAAATTATTTTTGAGCAGGCTAATAAAGAGTGCAAAAACATTCTTCGACAATATAGACATAAATCTCTGGACTCCTGGTTAAAATACTGCAGAGATACCGGTGGGCCACTTACTAATGCGGGCCTAGCTGCGATGCTGGCAAAAGTCAAAGAAAACAGTCCAAAATCTAAATCGACCCGACCCCCCATATCTTCAGGACTTTGCTTCCAATGTCATCAACCGGGTCACAGAAAACGCGATTGCCCCAATCTCAGCCATGGGTATTCCACGGCACAGCCTTCAGGCATAGAGCCTTGTCGCCGTTGCCGCAAGGGCCCTCATAGGGCAGAGGTATGCCGTTCTGCTTTCGATATCGATGGCAACCCACTTACAGGTAGCGCCCAGGGGCCAAAAAACGGCCAGAGGGGGCTCCCCAACCCAGCGAGGAGCCCCCAAAATCAAATCTACTCTCAGGTTCCACCTCCCGTGTCTGCGCTACACCCAGTGCACCCTCAGCCCGTGCCACTCACGGGTCCGCAGGCCTGGACCTCCGCGCCACCTCCCCTCTCCTCTTAACTCCGGAGATGGGGGTACAATTAGTGGAGAGCGACTGCTCCGGTCCTCTGCCCCCGGATTCGGTTGGATTAGTGTTGGGTCGGTCCTCCGCCGCCCTCCGAGGGCTAGCTGTGATCCCCGGGGTAGTTGACTCTGATTTCACTGGTAAAGTAAAGATCATGGTTCAGGCCCCTCAGGGACCTTTAGTAATCAATCCTGGAGACCGTATCGCACAAATGTTATTACTGCCCAGTCTTCACTCTTTAATCCCAGCTAAAAACCACGTTCGCGGCGCTGGTAACTTTGGGTCCTCTGGCATTAATTTTACCGGCTTACATATGCTTTTAAATGAACGTCCCACTTTAGTGTTGCAGATCAATGGCAAGGACATTAAGGGACTTTTAGACACAGGAGCCGACAAATCCATTATAGCAACAAAGGACTGGCCTAGTACATGGCCTACAAATGTGGCGGAACAAACCTTGCAAGGACTTGGTTTTGCTCATTTCCCAAAAATCAGTGCAGCCTTGTTGTCATGGCAGGATAGCGAGGGTCATAGAGGACAGTTTTCTCCATTCATTTTACCTCTACCCATTTCCCTTTGGGGGAGAGACGTCCTGGCCGAAATGGATGTTGCTTTGGTCACCACTTCCCCTGCAGTACGATCTATGCTACAAAATATGGGTTACGTCCCAGGCAAGGGACTCGGTGTCCAGCTCCAGGGCCACCCTTCCCCCATTGAACCAAAACAAAGACCAAGTAAAGTTGGCCTGGGTTTTTCCTAGGGGTCACTGTTTCGCCTCCTAAACCAGTGGAGCCTTTACCCATCTCGTGGCTAACGGACGTACCCGTCTGGGTTCCACAGTGGCCCCTATCTCAGGAGAAACTGGAGGCAGTCAACACTCTGGTCTTGGAGCAGGTCAACGCTGGTCATTTGATCCCATCCACCTCTCCATGGAATACGCCTATTTTTGCCATCCGCAAAAAATTAGGTCAATGGAGACTCTTACATGATCTTAGGGCAGTCAACGCACAGATGCAGCCTATGGGCCCTGTGCAACGTGGTCTTCCTCTGCTTTCGGCACTTCCCAACCAATGGCCTGTTATTGTAATAGATCTTAAGGATTGTTTCTTTTCCATTCCATTGGACAAAAAGGATACCCCACGTTTTGCTTTTACTGTCCCCACCCAGAACCAGGAACAACCGGACAAGCGTTGGGAGTGGACAGTCTTGCCTCAGGGTATGACTAATAGCCCCACCATGTGTCAAGTCTATGTAGCCCAAGTACTAAAACCTCTTAGAGACCGATATTCCGACTGCAGGTGCCTACATTATATGGACGACCTACTGTGTGCAGCCCCCACAGCAGAGAGGCTCCTGGCCTTATACAGTACACTCCAACAAGTGCTGGAAGGGGCAGGGCTGCATATTGCACCTAATAAGGTGCAATTGTTGTCTGTAGTTTCTTATCTTGGGGCTATAGTCGCCCCTACTCAAATTAGACCTCAAAAAATTCAAATAAAAATCAATGCTATCTCCACTCTAAATGACTTACAAAAACTTTTAGGGGATATCAATTGGATTAGGCACTACCTTAACATTCCTAATGCTGCATTGCAGCCCCTCTTTAATATACTTAAAGGAGACCCGGATCTTGCTTCCCCCCGAACCTTCACCTCTGAGGCCAAACAAGCACTGTCAATTGTCAACGATGCCCTTAGTAAAGCCGCCCTAAAACGTTGGGACCCTGCGGGAGACCTTACTCTTTGGGTCCTCGACACCCTTAAACAGCCCACCGCGGTCCTATGGCAGGATGGGCCTCTCCTCTGGATCCATCCCTCAATGTCATCTACTAGATCTATTAGTTACTATCCCGTGGCAGTGGCGGAGATAACTCTCCTAGCCATTCAGAGGGCTATCCAACATTTTGGACGCGAACCATCCACCATTGTTGTCCCCTATTCCATGGAACAGGTACGTGTGCTAATCGCTTGTACTGATGCTTGGGCGGTTTTAGTCTGCTCCACTTCCGCAACTATTACAAACAGAACACCCTCTGATCCTTTGCTAACCTTTGTTCAGTCTCACCCAGTTATTTTTCCAAAGTCCACATCCCAAAAGCCCTTACAGGGAGCCCCAGTAGTGTATACCGACGGTTCTAAAACAGGAGTCGGTGCATATGTTGTTTCAGGATCTGTGCCAAAAACATTCCAATTCGCTACTAACTCCCCCCAGGTAACTGAACTTCTTATAGTTAACCAAGTCTTCTCTGATTTCCCCGGACCTGTCAATATTGTGTCTGATTCACGCTATGTGGTTAATTCTGTGTCTATCCTTGAGGCCGCAGGACTAGTCAATTCTTCATCCTCCGTAGCGACAGTTTTCCTCACCCTGCAAAAATCTATTTGGAATCGGTCTGCTCCTTTCTTTATTACTCATATTAGAGCTCATTCTTCCTTACCTGGACCCATGACCACAGGCAATGCTATAGCTGATCAAGCCACACGCCCCATTTGGATACTCCAATTTTCTTCCCCAGAAGAGCAGGCTATCCAGTTTCATTCAGAGTTCCATGTAAACGCAAAAACCCTTGCCGCCAAATTCGGTCTCTCTCGTGCTGCCGCTCGCAATATTGTTCGCCATTGTGCCGCATGCCCTACTTTAACCCCTGTGCCTTCGGTGGGGGTTAATCCCCGAGGATTACTACCAGGACATATCTGGCAGATGGATGTCACCCACATATCCGAGTTTGGGACCTTAAAGTATGTTCATGTGTCAGTTGACACCTGTTCCCAAGTAATTTTTGCTTCTCTGGAGACGGGTGAGCGTACCACCCATGTCATTAATCACTGCCTTGCTGCATGGGCAGCCTGGGGCAAACCAAAAACTTTAAAAACAGATAATGGTCCTGCATACACAAGTAAATCATTCCAAGATTTCTGCACCCGTATGCAGGTACAACATAAAACTGGAATCCCTTATAACCCTCAGGGACAGGCCATAATTGAAAGGGCTCATCGAACCCTCAAGGCTTTTCTCTTAAAACAAAAGGAGGGAATTGCCACGGGCAAAACCCCTCGAATGTGCCTCTCCCTTGCACTGTTTACTATAAACTTTTTGAATTTGACAGATCATTCTATGTCCCCCGCTGAGAGACACATGTTAAAGGAGCCATCTTCACGAGGCTATGTCCGTTGGAAAGATGTCCTCACGGGAAAGTGGTACGGCCCGGATCCGGTATTATGCTGGAACCGAGGCGCGGTCTGTGTCTTCCCACAGGAATCTGGAAGAGAACCTCTCTGGATACCGGAAAGATTGGTCAGAAAAACAGCCCCGCCGCCACAAGATACACCTCTATCACCTACGGACGACATCTCCCCCGAGATAACCGAGATTACCACGCTCTCACAGGACGACAAATTGCAACAAAACAACGAGACGTCCCTGTGTACTTCGCTGGGTGAGCTCCTTCATCAACAACAAGTTGGAGAGCGTCAGACATCAGTTCCGCGCGGCAGCGTATGCTGCTCTCCATCACCGTGATCCGGATGCATATGCCATGCTGGCTCGCATGACTTATGACCGGGTCCATACCAGCGATTAAAACCCTCGTCCCCCCATCCCTACTCACGCCTCACATATGGACAATGCCTCCATCAGGCACACACCTTCCTCGAGTTGTCTTGTTCCCCCTCTCATTCATTGGGCTGTATCACCCATCCCTGACGGGGAGCGAAAACTGGGTATGCGAGACCAAAGGTACTGCAGCAGGAGTCCACCCGGGGGTTCCGGGGGTCCTGGGAGAGCATATGCATATGCATGCAGGTTCAATTCCCAGCCTGCCCCAGCAAAAGGGAATAAAAACTGATCCCTAACGGAGACATCAGGGGTTGTGGCCAGGCCCTTGAAGTTCCGTAACTAACGGATCACAAGCACGCTGGGTATGCACCTCTACTCTCTGCCTAGTAAATATTCTCCCGGCCCTCATGAGCCAGGGCCGTCGGGGATGTGATTTGTGCAAAAACAAAAGGAGGGAGATGTAGGGAACCAGACCGGAGGAACCGTGCCCCTAAGATGGCGCCGACTCCCTGCTTCCGGGTTCTTCCTCATCTCAGGGAGTTCCCGCTCTTGCTCGCTCCTTCCCGCCTTAGATTTCCCGCTCTAGCTCGCTCCTTCCCGCCTTGCCACGAGATTGTCCTATCCCCGCGCTTCTAGCCTATCACCTGATTTGTGACGTGTATTGTGCATATAAACCCTTGCTACGCGGGTGTAAGGGAAGTTCCTGCCCAGAAGAGATCGAAGCTGGATCTCCTGCTTGCCGAGCAATAAAGGAACCCCGTGCAAAGTGTTCGGTCTCTGTCTCTTGCTGGACGAGGACGGCGCCGAGCACAGAGTGTTGATGCCTAAGAATGTATTTCAAACTGTAAATTGCAGACACTGTATAAACCTGTGCTGGCTACTATGGCATGCTCTCTTATGTACGAACTTCCTCCTTTGGAAGAGAGTGATATTAGCAGTGTCTGAGCCGTGAGACTGGGATGCTTATATGTACTGTACTTGGAAGATGAACTGCATGCTAAGCACTTTGGACAGTACCAGATATACTTTGCCCACTAATGACTGAGAGCTATTGGAGGAAGGTGTGTAAGAGAGGGAGTGAGGGAGGGTGGGAGAGAGTGAGCAAGTGAGCCAATACAAGATGACATGAACCAGGAATCTAAGGGGTTTGAGAGCAGAAATGAGCCCTGCTTACGTCCACTGGGTGCTGCCCAGGGAAGTGTGTCTGCGTTCATAGACTCAAGGAGTCAGATTCTTGGGGCTACAGTGATGGATGTTCCTTGCTTGCCATTGAATGTTAGAATCCAGTGACTGTCGCCTCTTGTTGAGATTCCATCCTTACAAAGTAATCTTCTGTTTATAATTTGGTTCCCCCCAGAGCCAGGAAAATGAGCCAAAAAGCATCTATTTCACTGCTGTACATCCTTTATTGAGCTCCTTTTCTCTCCCGCCTCACTTCATGTCTGCCATTGGCATTGCTTTTACTTTCTTCAATAAAAGAGTTTCCCCAGCATCCTTGTTTGGGAGTCTGCTCCTAGGAGAACCCTCGCTATGACAATCTCCATATTCTCCCTGTATCTTCTCAGTCCACCTTTCTTCTGGACCCCATTCCTTCTTCTCGTAGATGGCTCCACACAATGGGTGGCATGAGCACCAGCAGGACTGTGTCATGTACAGGTCACAGAGCCTGGGAAAAAGAGGGCCATCCTTTCAACACTCTCTCAGAAGGTCCTGGGAGGAATGCTTGTCTGGCATGGCCTAAGTATCAAGGGAGGTGTAGCGATTTGCTGGTCCTGGTCTGAGCAAAGGCCTGGATAGGAGTCAGGATGCTATGACTAGCAGCCCTGTCAGAAGCTCACATAGGATTGAGGAGTAATCCCCTCAAGGAAAGGGAACCACTGTGACCAAGAAAACAGGTGCGATCTGCTAAGTAGACAAAGACAATAGACACCAGAATAGACACCGAATAAAGAGAATCTCTCACCAAATACAAATCAGTAAGGGTGACATCACTTTGCTTGTCTCCAGAGACCAAGGGGAACACTCTATGCTGTGGGAGATGCGTCCCCAAACACTGGCACCAGGTTTGTGTCTCTTCAGCATCAATGTGAAAGGAAACCAAGGGGCCAGCCCTCCACTGCCCCCTCTGCTTCTTGATGGTAAAAAAGAACTGGACTGGAACCTAGCAAAGCAAGCTTTTAGCTCGTGTTTATCCTGACCTTCACCACTTAGGTCTCAGCTTTGCGAAGGCATTTGAACTGTGTCTTTAAAACCCAGCTTTCGTGTGTTGTAACTCCTGAGAACTTTATAATGCCTGTGTAGCCAAATCAAAATACCTTACTGAGGATAAGATAAGAGGCCATTTTCCTTCTGTTACTATTCTTATTAAAACTGAACACTTTCCATCAGTACCAGTTTAAAAAGCTTGCTGATCACAGACTTCCAGGGTCTAGATCCACGAAAAATAAATTTCTCATTTATAAGCCAGCAGGGACATGGTACTTTGTTACAGCATCCTACGCCAAGGCAGTCATTCTGTCTTCTGTCTGCCCTCTCCTGATAATTTCTTGGTCTTTGTCTTTTAAATCTTGATAGTTTTGAAGAGTACTGGAAAGTTATTTTATACAGTTTTTTATATTTGGTCTAGAGTATGTAGGTGAAACACTGTCTTCCAGAGTTATTTAGGTTCACTCTTGCCACTGTTGTAGAAAGTGCACACTAAACAGTCTATGTGCTATCTTGGATTCTGACATCTTGGGACAAGTTTTTTGTCTTTAATTTGCATACAATAAAAGTGACTTTAGGTGCTTTTCAGTCCTATGAGTTTTGATAATTGCTTAGAATTATATATCCACCACCAATGTAGCATCGAGAACTGTTCCATCATTTTTAAAATTTCCTGTTACAACCCCCTGTTACTTAAACCCACTGCCAACCCCTGGCACCAACTGATCTGTTTCCATCCTTATAGTTTTGCCTTTTCTGGAATGTCATGCAAATGGAATCACAATGTATCTAGGCTTTTAGGTATAGCTTCTTTAAATAACCAAAGTACATTTAAGATTCACCTTTGTTAGTACATTAATCCATATCCTACTTTTTAAAAATTCTAAGTAGTAATGCATTAGACAGATATTGTGGTTTGTTTATGCATTCAAATTAAAAGGATATTTGCTTTAGGTTTTTAGCAATTATGGAAAAGGTGCAATTAATATCTGCATTCCAGTTTTGGACTTAACATAAATTTTCATTTTATGCAAATGAGATTCTATGAGTGAAAATGATGGCTCAAATGGTATGTTCAGGTGTAACTCCATCAGATACTGCCAAACTTTTTTTCCAAAATAGTTGTAATACTTTTCATTCCAAACAACAATAGATGATAATTTCTGCTGCTTTATATTCTCACTGCCATTTACAATTATCAGTTCATTTAGCTAATTTAGTAGATGTATGACAATATATTTTTGCTTTCAATTTGCAACTTTCTAAAAAAAAAACAGTGAACTGTGCTTTGTTTCATGTGTTGTTTTCAACTATTTATCTTCTTTGGTGTTGTGCTCATTCAGACTTACCATTTTTAAAAATTGGGTTGATTCTATTGCTGATTATTTAAGCTTTCTTTATATTTTCTGGGCACATCCTTTGGCAGATCAGGGATTTACAAATATTTTCTCAATGTCTGTAGTTTGTCTTTTTGTTCTCTTAAATATGTTTTTCTTACATCAAAAGCTTTTAATTTTGTTGCAGTCTAATTTATTAGTACATTCTTTTATGATCCACTCTTTTGAAGTCCCAACTAAAAACGCCTGATCAAACTCAAGGTCAAGCATATTTTCTCCCACTTTCCTCTGGAAGAATTTTTAGTATTACATTTACACTTGGGGCTATAATATGTATTGAGTTGTCTTTAGTAGAGGATGTGAAGCGTATGTTGAGTTTCGTTGTTTTATAGATGGATATGGAATTTTTCCAGCATCTTTAGTTGAAGAGTATATTTTTTTTCTCCATTGAGTTTTCTTTCTATTTATGTCAAAATGTAGTTGACTGTTTCACTCCATTTCTTGAGATCTCTACTTTATTTCATTGATATATGTCTTTCCTTTCAGCATTATCTTGCTGGATTACTGTATGTATTAAAATAGGATAGTGTAGAAATTCCAACATTTTCCTTCTTCCACAGTTGTTTTAACTCTTCTTGCTACTTTTTCCTTCTCTCCATCTTTTGGAATCAAATTGTAAATGTTTACACCAAACGTGTTAGAATTTTGGTTGAAATTTCACTGAATCTATAGATCAAATTGGGAAGATCTGGCATCTGAACAATTCTGTGACTCCTCATCCACACACAAGATATATATAGACATATAACTACTTATTTTAAAAGGAGAATTATATGAACCCATTTTAAATGTTAATCCTAACTTATATTCCTGAGATATATGTCACTTGGTCACGAGGTATCATCCTTTTTGTAAATTATTAGGCTCATTTAAATTTTGTTTCAACTTGTTTGCCTCTTTTTGCTTATGAGAGATATATGCTTGTAACTTCCTTTCCTTGTAATATATTTGTCTGGATTTTATATTAGGGCAACGAAAGTGACAAGGAGGAACTGGAAATTAATCTGTCCTTTTCAATTTTCTGAAGAATATGTTTATAATTGTTTATAATATGTTAATAATTTCTTCCTGAAATGAAACTACTCTTCTACTCTCAACTGCTATTAGATAAACTTTTGCTGGATTCCACATATGTGTGAGATCATGTAGGATTTGTCATTCTGTGCCTGAATTAATTAACTTAAGGTAATTGTCTTCCAGGTCCATCCATGTTGTCAGATTTGGCACAGTTTCATGGTTTCTTATGATTAAGTACCATATATATGTTTATATGTATATATATATGTATATTTATGTATATAACATATCATCCTATTCTCCATATATCATATATAATTGTATTACATACACACACATATATAATACATATATGTGGTGGAATGAGAAGGCTATGCCAACGTGGCCGCTGGCAAGCGAGCATCAGTTACTCAGGAATGGCTTTGAAACCCACCTGGCAATGGAGCCTGCCTGGCAACAGGCTGTGATTGGATGGATTTGAAACCCACATGGCAAACAGAGCCTGCCTGGCAACAGGCTGTGATTGGATGGCTTTGGAAACTGCCTGGCAACAGGCTGTGATTGGTTGGGGCATAGACCGCCCCTTGACAGGATTGGCTGGTCTTGGCTATATAAGCTGTTGTACCAACTGTAATAAACGAGTCTGCGGGCTGCTTGCCTCAAGCCCGCTTTCACCCAACTCCCGGGGTCTGTGTGGTGACTCCGCGCCTCTTGTCCCCACCACACTCTTCTTCTCAGAAACAAATCCATTGCAACATTGTTGAGAAATCAACTGCGACACATATATATGTACATATAGATCCTATATATTCATTCATCTGTTGATGGATATTTAGTTTGAGTCCTCATCTAGGCTATTGTGCTACAATAAATGTGAGAGGCTTGGTGTCTCTTTGGCATATTGATTTCATTTTGGGGAGCATAGTTTAGTGGCATTGTTGAATCGTGTGATAATTCTACTTTTAGTTTTTTTTTTTGTTGTTGTTGTTGTTGAGGAAATTCCATACTGTTTTCCATCGTGGCTGTGCTTCTTTCTACTTTATTAATATAGATATGTCATCCTTAATGTGAAATTTTTGTCTTTCTATTAGAAGCATTCAGTGTTACAAATTCTCCCTGAAGTATGGCTTTAGTGCCATTTCACAAATTCTGATACGTTATATTTTCATTTCCATTCAGTTCAAAGTACTTTCTAATTTTTATTTTGTCTTCTTCTTTGACATGTGTTATTTAAAAGTTGCTAAGCTTCCAAATTTTTGAAGATTTCCCCAGATACTTTTTTGTTACTGCTTTTTGATTTTTATTCTGATTACAGGGCATATTTTATATTACTTAATATTACTTTATCACAAAGAATATACATAATCTATGTAGGTAAATGTACCATGTTCTATGGAAAACAATGTGGTCGGTCCTGCTGTTTCAGGCTGTGTCCTTTTAATGTCAAATAGGTCAAATTGACTAATCACATTAGTCACACCTAAAATAACCTCTAATCAATTTTTACTTATACATTTTATTATTTATTGAGAAACAATAGAGCATTCCATGCAGTAGTTGATTTGTCTAGTTTTCCTTTTATTTCTGTCAGTTTTGGCTTTTGATTCATGTGTTTTTAAGCTTTGACATTAGGAGTATAAATGTGAAAGGTTGCTGTGTCCTTCTTGAATTGGTTCCTCTAACAGTACGAAGTGATCTTCTTTATCTGTGTTAATTTAAAATCTACACTGACATCAGCTTTATTTTCATTTATGTTAAAATGACATGTTTTTCCTCTCCTCTTATTTTTAATTTTTTTAAAGATCTATTTATTTATTTGAAAGGCAGAGTGAAAGGCAGAGAGAGAGGTCTTCCATCCACTGGTTCACTCCCCAGATGGCTGGAAGGGCTAGAGCTGTGCCATTCTGAAGCTAGGAGCCAGAAGCTTATTCCGGGTCTCCCAATGGGTGCACCGGCCCCTCTCTTATTTTAAACTTGCAAGGATATTTATACTGGAAATTTATTTCTATCATGGGATTTATTGAATCCTTACTCTTCATTCTAATAATAGGGATTATTTGATTGATTGATTTTGGATTTATTTATTTATTTATTAATCGATTGATTTAAAAATTTATATTTAAGGCTATTATCACATGGTTACATTAAAATTTGTTATCTTCAGGACTGGTGTTGTTGTGCAGCAGATTAAGCTGCCACTTGGGATACCTGCATCCTATATCAGAATGCTGGTTCAAGTACCAGCTACTACACTTCTGATCCAGCTTATTTTTTAAAGGTTTATTTATTTGAAAGTCAGCATTACAGTTAGAGAGAGGGAGAGACAGAAAGAGAAAGGAGGGTAGAGAGAGCAAGAGAGAAAAAGAGAGAGAAAGAGGGAGAGAAAGACAGAGAACTTCCATCTTATGGTTCACTCCCCAAATGGCTGCAACCACCTGTGTTGGTTCAGGCCAAAGCCCGTGGGCAGCAGGGGCCCAAGCACTTGGACCATTTTCCTCTGCATTTCCCAGGCCATTAGCAGGGAGCTGGATCGAAGTGGAGCATCCAGGACTCAAACCAGCGCACATATAAGATGCTGGTGTTTCAGGGCGTGACTTTACCTGCTTTGCCACAATGCCAGCCAAAGACCAGCTTACTGTTAATGCATTGGAAAGGCAGTGGAAGATGACCCAAATACCTGGGCCCCAGCCACCCATATGAGAGCCCAGGATGTAGCTTCTGGCTTCTGGCTTTACTCTGCCCCAGACCTGGCTGTTGTGGCCATTTGAGGAGTGAACCAGCAGACAGAAGATTGCTCTCTGTTTCTCCCTCTTTCTCTGAAACTCTTTCTTTCAAGTTAATTAATTAATTAATTAATTTTGGAAAAAATTCACTTAAAATCAATAAATAAAATAAAATCTGTAATATTCCTAGTTTATTTATACTTGTCCCATATCTATCTACTTTGTTTCTCTTTTCTTATTTTCTACCTTCTATTGGATTACTTGAATATTTTTATGATTTTACTCTATCCTTTTGTAGTTTATTAACTAATTATTTTGTTATTTTAGCAATTCATCTGGAGTTTATAGCATGCATATTTAACTTATTTTTGGCTACATTTTATTTTTTATTATTTTTTAACTTTTATTTAATGAATATAAATTTCCAAAGTACAGCTTATGGATTACAATGGCTTTACCCCCATAACTTCCCTCCCACCCACAACCCTCGCCTCTCTTGCTTCCTCTCCCCTTCCATTCACATCAAGATTCATTTTCAATTCTCTTTATATACAGAAGATCAATTTAGTATATATTAAGTAAAGATTTCAACAGTTTGCACCCACACAGAAACACAAAGTGAAAAATACTGTTTGAGTACTAGTTATAACATTAAATCACAATGTACAACACATTTAGGACAGAGATCCTACATGAGGAGTAAGTGACTCCTGTTGTTGACTTAACAAATTGACACTCTTGTTTATGGCATCAGTAATCTCCCTAGACTCTTGTCATAAGTTGCCAAGGCTATGGAGGCCTTTTGAGTTCGCCAACTCTGATCATATTTAGACAAGGTCATAGTCAAAGTGGAAGTTCTCCCTTCAGAGAAAGGTACCTCCTTCTTTGATGGCCCTGTGCTTTCCACTGGGATCTCACTCACAGAGATCTTTCATTTATTTTTATTTTTATTTTTATTTTTTTTTTTTGCCAGAGTGTCTTGGCTTTCCATGCCTAAAATACTCTCATGGGCTCTTGAGCCAGATCCAAATGCCTTTAGGGCTGATTCTTAGGCCAGAGTGCTATTTAGGACATCTGCCACTCTATTAGTCTGCTGTGTATCCCGCTTCCCATGTTGGATTGTTCTCTCCCTTTTTGATTCTATCAGTTAGTATTAGCAGACACTAGTCTTGTTTATGTGATCCCTTTGACTCTTAGACCTTTCAGTATGATCAATTGTGAACTGAAATTGATCACTTGAACTCGTGAGATGGCATTGGTACTTTTAAGCGGTGCTATTACATTTCACCTTACAATGGTATATGTCTACTTCTCCCCTGTGACTTGCAATTGTTAGCATGGATTTTACTGTTATATCACTTATAAATCCTTCATTATGCAACAGTATTTTTGGTTTGGTTAGACAGTTGATTATCTTTTTAAAGACCGAAATAATATAAAAATGCTCTTGTGTACTTACCCTTATAATTACCATTTTCGGTGTTTTTCATTAATTTTTTATGGGTCTATGCTTTTGACTGATATCATTTTCCTTCTCCTTGAAAGACTTCTTTTCACCTGTTTATATAGGAGTTTTGCTGGTTAAGAAATATTTCAGCTGAGTGGGTGCTGTGGTGCAGTGGGTTAACATCCTGCCCTGGAGCGCCAGCATCCCATATGGGCACCAGTTCGAAACCCGGCTGCTCCACTTCCGAACCAGCTTTCTGCTGTGGTCTGGGAAAGCAGTAAGAAGATGGCCCAAGTCCCTGTACCTGCGAGGGAGACCCGGAGGAGGCTCCTGGTTCCTGGCTTCGGATGGGCCTGGCTCCGGCCGTTGTGACCATTTGGGGAGTGAACTATCAGACGGAAGATCTCTCTCTCTCTCTCTCTCTCTCTCTCTCTTTCCCTCTCTGCCTCACCTCTCTCTGTGTAACTCTGACTTTCTAATACATGAATTAATCTTTAAAAAAAAAGAAATATTTCAGCTTTCTGTTTTGTGTATTGTGTCTCTGAAAAATTTTTATTTGATCTTCATTTCTGAAAAATATGTACACTGAATTTAAATTCTAAGATAGTAATTCCACTGTCTTCTCAGTACAAGTATTTCTGTTGGGAATTCTCCCATCATCTTTAAGCATTGTCTCTACATACAATAATGTGGCTGCTTTTGAGACGTTTTCTGAAGAACTGCTCTGAGCAATCGGGTTCTGATGTGTTTTTGTATACTTTTCTCCTGCAAAACTTGCTCTTGGAGTTTGTTGAGTTTCATATGTCTGTGGAAGTGCAGTTTTCATCAAATTTGGAAAACATCCAGCCACCAATCAAATATTCTCTGTCTCTGTAGTTTAGGGACTCTATTTTTACTATATTAGCTTCTTCAAGTTGTCACACAGCTTATTGATAGTCTTTTCATATTATTATATTTTCTCTGTTCCATATTGTGAGGTTCCTGTATGTGCCTTAGATGTACTACCCCGGCAGCTCCGCTTCCTGTCCAGCTCTCTGCTATGGCCTGGGAAAGCAGTGGAGGATGGCCCAGGTCCTTGGACCCCTGCATCCACATGGGAGACCCAAAAGAAGTTCCTGGCTCCTGGCTCCTGGCTTCAGATTGGCACAACTCCAGCCATTGTGGCCATCTGGTGAGTGAACCATCAGAGGGAGGACCTCTCTCTCTCTCTCTCTCTCTCTCTGCCTCTCCTCTCTCTGTGTAACTTTGACTTTCAAATAAATAAGTAAATCTTAAAAAAAAAAAAAAAAGATGTACCACCATTCACTTCTTCAATGTCTGATCTATTAATTCCACCTACTGGGTTTTTCAGCTTGTACGCTGGTTTTCACCACCAGAAATCTGACTTGCATCTTCTTTTATAAATGATTTCTTTAGTAAAGTTTTTGAACAAACAGAATGCCATTATGGTTTTAAATATCGCACTGGTCATTCGAATATCACTGTGATTATTCTCCCTAGTATGGATTATGTGAGTCTGCCTTCTTGTGTTCCTGGAAACCTTTGATTGTATGACAGACACAGGGAATTCTCCATTGTTGGATGCTGGATATTTTTCCATTACAATATTCTTGGGCTTTGTTTTAGGATGCATTTCTTTGGAAAGAGTTTTATTGTTTTAAGCCTTGTATATATTTGGGAGGTTGTTACTGGAACAGTATTTATACTAGAGCTAATTATTTCTATTTCTCCTGTGAATCAAGACCCTTCTTCAAGTACTGTCCATTGCTCAATGAATCTCTCTCTCTCTCTCTTTTTTTTTATTTGACAGATAGACTTAATGAAAGAGAGACAGAGAAAAAGGTCTTCCTTCCTCAAATGGCCACTACGGCTGGCACTATGCTGATCCACAGCCAGGAGCCGGGTGCTTCTTCCTGGTCTCCCACGCAGGTGCAGGGCCCAAGCACTTGGGCCATCCTCCACTGCCTTCCCCGGGACACAGAGAGAGCTGGACTGGAAGAGGAGCAACCGGGACTAGAACCGGAGCCCATATGGGATGCCGGCGCCGCAGGCAGAGGATTAACCAAGTAAGCCACGACGCCGGCCCCCTCAATGAATCTTAAAACTACATCCAGTCAGGTTTGTTGGAATAGGTGCTCTTCATAAGTGGGTGCTTCTTTCTCTGCCACAGGCAGTTTTCTGATCAGTGCTCTCTTGGACACTTGAGGGGGATCCCCTTTTTGTTTGTTTGTTTGTTTGTTTTTTGGGTATTTATTATCATAACATTATTTTAGGACATTATTTTCTGCCCTGTTTTTATCATTTAGTCAGTTTATTCTATTTTTATTTTCTTAAATTCTTTACATGGATAGTTGGCATATTAATTTTTAATAATTTTCTAATGTAATTTGTAATGTAACAATTCAATAACGTTTTCGTAGGTTTTACATACATTTTTAAAATATTATTCAGTAGTAGATGTTCTCTAATTGGTAATATGATTTCTTTTTTGACAAATGGCTTATTTGAAACATTATGTATTCAAATTATAGATAAAATTCTCTGGAAATAATTGAGATTTTCTGCTACACAATCTTGTTTTAAGTTCTTTGTTGATATTTAGTAAATATTTGATTGCTCTAAGTTATTTGATGATAAATGCTGAGAGAAATAGATCTGAACATTGTACACTTTAGTTTGTTTTGGTATATTGCTCTGTGCAATTAAGAAATTCTGTTTAATCATGCAGTAAGAGAAATGATATTATAGAGTTTGATCTAATAATTTTAATGACAGCATACTTTGCTTACTATATTGAATCATTTGGAATTGTTATATTAATTTTAATTGCAATGATAGCTAGTTTTTCCACAAATAAAAATAATCATTTAAAATTTTTTTTTAATTTTTTTTTTTTTTTGACAGGCAGAGTGGATAGTGAGAGAGAGAGAGACAGAGAGAAAGGTCTTCCTTTTGCCGTTGGTTCACCCTCCAATGGCCGCCGCGGTAGGCGCGCTGCAACCTGCGCATCGCGCTGATCCGATGGCAGGAGCCAGGTGCTTATCCTGGTCAACTTAAATTTTTAAATGCTACCTTGATGAAATGACAGTTAAATCCTTACCACAAAGATACACGCTAGTGAGGAATTTTCTCTGTGCACACACAGTAAATCTTTGCGGAGAAATGGTTCAAAAATGCTAAGTGGCCCTTAAAATATATCAAATCAACCTATCACATTACAGCTCATGTTTACTTTAGCATTCCCAGACCTTCCCTTTTCATTCCTTTCCACAAAAATGTGCAGTTGATGTAGAGTCACCAGTGTTCCATGACATGAGGTACAAGATAGGTGTATGTGCTCAGAATTGATTTTCTTTTTAGTGCAATGGTTTAGGTTTTATAATTATAATTCCTGAAATATGTGCATTTTAAATATTGTGTGAAATACAGATTTTATTTTCATAGCAACTCTGTCAACTTGAGTTTGACAGGACCAGCCAGTTTAAGTTACGAGCTCCTTCAGCACAGGAGAAATACTGCCTCTTTGGGAGGCCGTGAAAAATCATGAAGAGCCAAGAATTGCATGGAGGCCTGCTAAATAAAGAGCTGTCTTGGTTTTTATGCAAATAGTGAATGTTGTAGGATTAACCTGTTGCAGCATGGCAATAAACTTAAAAGCTCTTTGTTTTGGAGAAGAGAGCCCACTTCTATCCTCACATTTGTTTTCTCTTCCAGTGGAGTTGAATCAATACTCTCTCTCTCTTCCCATCGTCCCATCTTCCCTTTAAGACACAGCTACACACACATCCCCCTGTAGGTCCTGAGTCACCAGACTAATGAACAACCATTTAATACTTTGGTTTTAGATTGGACATAAAGAAATTAACAGTGCAGATTTGAATTAATCATTTGAAAATAAAATATCAGGTAATCACATTCACTCTTCTATTGGGATCATATACATTCGATGGCTTTTCCTGGGTAGCTGGAGATGGGCTATCTTAGAAGAAGTCAATGAAAATGAAAACAAGACAGGAATGTTTAAATGTAATCTTCCACTGGAGTCAACAAGGATAACATGTTCAGATGCTCTTAGTGTCCTCCGTATGTCAGGGTCATCGTTGATGCAATAAAACTAAAGTTTCAGTTAAAATGTCAAATGCTTTATAAGCTTTTTTTTAAACAAGATTTACTTATTCATTTGAGAAACAGAGTTATAGACAGAGAGAAGGAGGGACAGAAAGAGAGGTCTTTCATCCACTGGTTCATTTCTCAAATGGCCACAACGCCCGAGACTTGGCCCGGCTGAAGCCAAGAGCCAAAAACTTCTTCTAGGTCTCCCAGATGGGTGCAGGGGTCCAAGCACTTGGGCCATCTTCCACTGCTTTCTCAGGCCATCAGCATGGAGGTGGATCAGATATGGAGCTGCTGGGACTCGAACCTGCACCTATTTAGGATGCTGGTGCCAGAGGTGGAACCTTATCCTACTATGCATCAGCTTCTTTTAAGCTTCTTGAATGCAATGGTCTTTTGTTTGTCATTGGACCCCCCAACTTACTGTGTTGTTTTAGGCACAGAGTGGGTATATGTTCTCTAAATTGAATTACTAAGGTAGCCATATACCAATCACTCTATTGACTCCCCAAAAGTTTTTGTTGCATAGATTTATTGCTCTTGTTAAATCACACTTCTCAGATAAATTGATTATGAGCACATGTAAAAGTGATTTTCTTAAATTTTCATGAGACCAGAAATTTTTATTTTTAAAGACTATTCAAAGACTTCTTTCAGAGGAGAAATTTTATTGGGAAAAAGATTATTATTACTATATCCAAAAATATGTATTGTTCAAATATATTTTTTTGGATTTTTATTCAGCTGGCTGGGCAACCTCAGTTTTCCAGAATTTCTTTATTCACTTGGGTCCAGAAAAATAACTACTAATTCCTAGGTGAAAGACATGGAGTGTGTCAAGCAAGGACATGGAATATGTCCAGCCTAGGTTTGAGAAATACTGCTTTATAATTAATTTATTATAAGTAGACTATAACAAAGTAGGGTAGATTTGCTTTAGCATTCCTGAATTCAAATGAATTCGGATAAAACTTATTTTTGGTTAGCTCCTTTTTCCTCTCCAGCCCTTTCCCACACAGAATGCAGCTTATAATCTTTTGGGGAAGAGGAGGGGGAAAAAAGTGGAGGAGAAATATGGCCATGGAGACTATGTGAGGCAACCTCTTCTAGACTAGGGAAGCAAGGAGACAGTGCACAGTCAGTCTGAGAGATCCTGAGAATTTTTGCTTTGACTTTGGAAGATCTGCACCAGACTTGGAATTAAGCTTAATGATGTCTAAGCCACATCAAAAAGTCACCACCAACTCAACTACATCCAGGCTAAGGCAAATGTGGGTCATGTAATCAATTATTGGGGCAACTAGTCCATTAAAACATGTTGGATTTCATTCACTAACCTTGTGAAAATGCTTTCTCGTATTTGATGTAACCTTTTCACATTGTTGTTGGAAGTTCAGCATAATAGTATATAACTCATTCAAAATACAGTAGGGTGTGCATTTGGCACAGCAATGAAGACATTGCTTGGGGCACCTGCATTCTGTATCAAAGGGCCTTGTTTGGGTCTCAGCTCTGCTTCCTGTCCAGGCACCTGCTAATGTGCACCCTGGGAAAACAACAGATGCTGCCTTAGGTTCTTGGGTCCTTGTCACCCATGTGAGAGACCCAGATAGAGCCTCCTGGCTGGTTTTTGCCTGGCCCAGCACTGACTGTTGCCAGCATTTGGGAAGTGACAAGTGGGTGGGAGACCTCTCTGCCTCTTTGGCTCTCTGCCTTTCAAGTTAAATGAGGAATATATACCGATGGTTGCTGAAGATGTGCTGAACACTGAGCTGGGTGCTGAGGTGGCCTTTCAAGAAGCATTCAGCACGGATGGGCTCCAATTTTGGGAATGTGGAATAGAGGAATTAAATAATTTTCCAAGATCAAGGATGTGAGATGAGAAATATTGAAACCAATTTCTGTCAATGTAAATTTTTTTAAACTTTTATTTAATTAATATAAATTTCCAAAGTACAGCTTATGGATTACAATGGCTTTCCCCCGCCCATAACTTCCCTCCCACCCGCAACTCTCCCCTTTGCCGCTCCCTCTCCCATTCCATTCACATCAAGATTCATTTTCAATTCTCTTTATATACAGAAGATCAGTTTAGTATATATTAAGTAAAGATTTCAACAGTTTGCTCCCACATAGCAACACAAAGTGAACAAAGTGAAAAATACTGTCGGAGTACTAGTTATAGCATTAAATCACAATGTACAGCACATTAAGGACAGAGATCCTACATGATATTTTTTAAAAATTGATTAATTTTCTATGCAATTTCCAATTTAAAACCAAGGTTTTTTTTTTCATTTTCAATTATCTTTATATACAGAAGATCGATTTAGTATATACTAAGTAAAGATTTCATCAGTTTGCACCCACACAGAAACACAAAGTGTAAAAATACTATTTCAGTACTAGTTATAGCATTACTTCACATTGGACAACACATTAAGGACAGATCCCACATGAGACATAAGTACACAGTGACTCCTGTTGTTGAATTAACAATTTGACACTCTTGTTTATGGTGTCAGTAATCTCCCTAGGCTATAGTCATGAGTTGCCAAGGCTATGGAAGCCTTTAGGATTTGTCGACTTCAATCTTATTCTGACAGGGTCATAGTCAAAGTGGAAGTTCTCTCCTCCCTTCAGAGAAAGGTACTTCCTTCTTTGATGGCCCCGTGCTTTCCACTGGGATCTCACTCGCAGAGATCTTTCATTTAGGTCTTCTTCTTTTTTTTTTTTTCCAGAGTGTCTTGGCTTTCCATGCCTAAAATACTCTCATGGGCTCTTCAGCCAGATCCAAATGCCTTAAGGGCTGATTCTGAGTCCAGAGTGCTATTTAGAACATCTGCCATTCTATGAGTCTGCTGTGTATCCCGCTTCCCATGTTGGATCGTTTTTTCCCTTTTTGATTCTATCAGTTAGTATTAGCAGACACTAGTCTTGTTTGTGTGATCCCTTTGACTCTTAGACCTATCAGTGTGATCAACTGTGAACTCAAGATGATCACTTGGATTAATGAGATGGCATTGGTACATGCCACCTTGATGGGATTGTATTGGAATCCCCTGGCACATTTCTAACTCCACCATTTGGGGCAATTCCGATTGAGCATGTCCCAAATTATACATCTCCTCCCTCTCTTATTCCCACTCTTATATATGTTTTTTATTTTTTGACAGGCAGAGTGGACAGTGAGAGAGAGACAGGGAGAAAGGTCTTCCTTTTGCCGTTGGTTCACCCTCCAATGGCTGCCGCAGTAGGCGCACTGCGACCGGCGCACCACGCTGATCCGATGGCAGGAGCCAGGTGCTTCTCCTGGTCTCCCATGGGGTGCAGGGCCCAAGCACTTGGGCCAGCCTCCACTGCACTCCCTGGCCACAGCAGAGAGCTGGCCTGGAAGAGGGGCAACCGGACAGGATCGGTGCCCCAACTGGGACTAGAACCCAGTGTGTCGGCGCCGCAAGGCGGAGGATTAGCCTAGTGAGCCACGGCGCCGGCCTCCCACTCTTATATTTAACAGGGATCACTTTTCAGTTAACTTTAAACACCTAAGAATAATTGTGTGTTAATTACAGAGACAGGTAGAGTTAGAGAGTGTGTGTGAGAGAGAGAGAGAGAGAGAGAGAGAGAAAGAAAGGTCTTCCTTTTCCTGTTGGTTCACCCTGCAAGTGGCCGCTACAGCCGGCGCATTTCGTCTGGTGCACTGTGCCAATCCAAAGGCAGGAGCCAGGTGCTTCTTCCTGATCTCCCATGTGGGTGCAGGGCCCAAGGACCTGGACCATCCTCCACTGCACTCCCGAGCCACAGCAGAGAGTTGGACTGGAAGAGGAGCAACCAGGACAGAACCAGTGCCCCAACTAGAACTAGAACCCAGGGTGCCGGCGCCACAGGCGGAGGATTAGCCTACTGAGTTGTGGCACTGGCCAATGTAAATATTATACCAGTTAATTAAAATATACAGTCTCCAAGCTTGGATTTAAGAAACAAGAATGATTCTGTGCCATCTTGCCATAAAAAAAAAAAAAAAAACTAAGAAAAATTTAAAAGAAGATGGGCAAAATTGTATATAAAAACCCCAAAGAAAATATAGGGTATGATGTTAATACCTAAATTTAATGATGTAAAGGCAAAACAATAAGAGAAAATGTAGTTATTTTCAACCAATGCTAAAAGTAAAGATAATATATTTAATAATATAGTCCTAAATTATATCAAGAAAGAAATGGTAAAATTGTATTGAGAATTAAATGAAATAACCTCTGCATTTGAAGATGTCAACAAGATTATGCAGAGCTGAGAAATATTAACAACATCATTATTAAAAATAGTACATTATATATTTGAAAACAAATAAAAACATCTTAAAAAGGGCTACAAATGAGATTGCAAATGAAACTCCAATGGATTTCAAACAAACCATATTATATCAAATTATGTTTATTGAACAGTTTAATTCCACTAAGTTTCTAATGGAATAGAATTAAAAAACTCTTATTTTTAGAAACAGAAGTACTATCTTATAATCTTATTACACTGGAAATAACATTAATTAGAAATGTTTAGAACTAATTTAGAAATATTTAGAACTAAACAAAAATACTAAATGCCAAGTTTTGTTTGAGAGCTAAACAGTATTTAGAAAAATACATTACTTAAGATGAAATTATCAAGAAAACAATGTGAAAAGTAAATTACCTAAGCTTATTCAAACTTATAAAATGCAAAAGAGAAAGACAACTTCTTTCCCTCCCCACTTCCGCTTACTCCAATCTCTGGTAACCTCCATTCCACTTTATACATATTGATTGAAATATCACAATATAACCCATAAATATATGCAATTATTATGTGTCAATTAAAAATATGGGGGGAAGTCACTGTAATCTATAAACTATACTTTGGAAATTTATATTTATTAAATAAAAGTTAAAAAAATCAAATCAAACTAAAAAAAGAATTCCAAATAATTCTCAAATAAATAGAGAACAATAACTGTTCAAAAAATCTAGATGAAATCTACTTCCTTAAAAAATATATAAACACTAGGCCTGTGCCATGGCTCAACAGGCTAATCCTCCACCTTGCGGCGCCGGCACACCGGGTTCTGGTCCTGGTTGGGGCGCCAGATTCTGTCCCGGTTGCCCCTCTTCCAGGCCAGCTCTCTGCTATGGCCTGGGAGTGCAGTGGAGGATGGCCCAAGTGCTTGGGCCCTGCACCCCATGGGAGACCAGGAGAAGCACCTGGCTCCTGGCTTCGGATCAGCGTGGTGCGCCGGCCGCAGTGCGCCGGCCGCAGTGGCCATTGGAGGGTGAACCAACGGCAAAGGAAGACCTTTCTCTCTGTCTCTCTCTCTCACTGTCCACTCTGCCTGTCAAAAATAAAATATATATATGTATATATATATATATATATATATAAACACTAGACTAACCAATAAAAGAATAAGACACAAATAACAAATTAAAGAAAAAAGTGAAAATAATAACAGCCGTAATATAAAGAACAAAATAAGTTATTATTAATAATATACTTGACAAATCTAAATATGTGGCCAAATAGATAATTTATGAATAAAGAGTTAAAATGGTTAAAAGAACGAATAGAGAACTCCAAAAGATACCTCTATATTATGTACATTGAAATGGTTGTACCCTTCCAAAGGGAGGGGAAAGGGACTCTCATGATTTTGAAGGTGGTATCTCTACTTTATTTAAAGTGATATTTAATTCTTTTCATATATAATGTTTTTCAGGATGTAGGAAAATAGCATTACCTTCTGGATCACATTAAAATTGAATGTTTCTTCTTTCTTACCATGGTATATTAGAATTCAAAAAAACTAAAGTTGCTTAATCACTTAACTTATAAATACATGCACAAATTGTTAAAAAGATTTTAAGTTATAAAATACAATAGTGTTAATAGTGTAGCTTACCTTAAACACTCAAAGATGGTTTAAGACTAGGAAAAAATAGTAACAAATATAAGAAAATTTAAATTAGTATTTTAGCTGTTGAAAATGAAAGTTTGATGCATATTAGTGATTAAAAAAACTCAACCAACTAAAAATGCAAGTAGACTCCCTTAATTATGTAAGGCTTACATATCAAACACCTAAAAACTTCTAATCAATTCTTTAAAATAAGAAATGGTAGAAAGATGTACATTTTTGTTGCTATCCTTTAAGAAACAATGATGCTTACCAGTGCCATAAAGAGATAAAAAAAATTTTAAAAGGGAAAAATTGGTCATATGAACACTTAAAAAGCAAACACATCAATAACAACAACAAAAACTATTAGGAAATTTGTGAGAATCTAGAAAATAGCTGAATATAAAATGAACACCAAAATATCAATAGCATTTTCACATCAGTATAAACCAACTGGACATCATAATCAAAGATAGACTACACATGATGGAAAAATAAGTATCTACAAATCACTCACTCAAGAATGCATAATACTCTATGAAGACAACACCAAAGCTGCCATCAAAGTAACTGGTTGTATATTTGAGTAAAGGAATGTTTCTCATTCTTAGGTAGCTCATCCTAACATAATAGAAAATTATTTCCAGATTAGTGCAAAAATTCCATGTGGTCTAAATCACATTGTTGTATTTATGATATAGTTTTAAAAGAAAAGCAATACAATTGATTATATTTATTCAGTTGCTTTTGATCTTGATGCTGGTGGACTATTAGACACAATCTGGTTTCCAAGGTGAGAAAAATATTGTGGATTCACACAATGGAGCTCCACTCAGCATTAGGAGAAATGGGAGATGTACACAGCACACTTTTGTTGTGTGCTGTGTAGATTAGTTTGAGCCAACCAACAGAGCTGAGTAAAGAAACTGAGAAAGAGAATGAAGTAGATAACGTACTATCTTGTTATTTTATGCAAATTTTAGAAGAGCACACAAGCAAGTAACATATTATTCATTTGATTTACACTAGAATGTTTGTCTATGTGGTGGCAAAATGAAAATGGAAAAAGAAAATAACAACAAATCAAGGATGATGTAGAAAAAAACTAAATCGCTGTGAGGAAACATATGATAATAAATTTCCTTGTAGCCATATTTTAATCCTCTGCATTTGAGATCCAGTAAAGAAAATTAAATAATCTGACATCTACCAGATTGTCTTCCCTTTGTAAATATTCTGTTTCTTTTTTCACGGCTACTTTTAAGGACTGTTTTCAGATTTCTTCAGTGTCACTCTCATGTTTCTTCTATAGGTGGATCTTTTTTGCTATATACTTTACATATTATAATATACTATATAATTCTGTAAACACTTAAGCAGCTACAATATTAAAACAATTTCTTTATATTCTGAATTTAATGATTCTAATATCTTCAATGGGAGAAGGGGATTGGAGTCTTTGCTTTTTGTGCTGAATCATGTCCCTGTGTCCTGCTTATGCCTGAGAGATTTGTGTTTACCTCTTTCAAGAACCCAGAATAAATTACAGCCTGGGATAACTTTAAACTAACTCTATGGCTTGGGGAATTTTGTAATGTATAGGTTATATGAATTCATTATGTACATCCACATACTTTAAAATTGTGATCAACACTGTCAGGAGAAACAGTTTAATCTCACCTAGAATAAAGATTAACACAGACACGTGTATCAGCCTTATCTATCACTGAATTTTTTCTAGCTCCTCTGTCCAGGGTGTTACCCTTCGGGATCTTAGCATTATACAGAGGATTCCAGTCTCGCAGTTCATCTTTTCAGAGCTTAGATTTGTCTCTTGTTGGTGCCAGTAAAAATTAAAATTCTCATGATAGCTAATCAGATATGACAGATGCCTGTGCTGTGCTGCCCATTGTATCAACATTTCTGGTAAATTTGTTCCCAATTCAAAAATTCTCTCTCTCTCTCTCTCTCTCTTTCTCTCTCTCTCACACACACACACACGCAAACACACACACACACACACTCTATTCATTTGCTCCAGGATTGCTTTGGGGTATTTTCTCTGAATAAGCTAGTCAGCCTTATTGCTGGAAACATAAACTCTGATTTTATGTATTCTCAAGCATCATGTGATCTTGCTTGAGAAACTGTGCCTTCTTAGCTTCT
This sequence comes from Lepus europaeus, assembly GCF_033115175.1. Taxonomy (NCBI): domain Eukaryota; kingdom Metazoa; phylum Chordata; class Mammalia; order Lagomorpha; family Leporidae; genus Lepus; species Lepus europaeus. Next base: position 68,416,418 of record NC_084837.1, on the reverse strand, counting down.
TCAGCTCAATAAACATTCCCAGTACAAAATACTCATCAAATACTGCATGGGATTCTAAGTTCATTGATGACCGAATAAATAAAAAACACTATCCAGTGGGTACTGCGTGAATTTTGACGTGGGATACTTGAGAAAATACTCATGAACAACCAAAAGAAACATAATGCACTTTAAAAAAAAAGATTTATTTACTTATTTGAAAGGCAGATTTACAGAGAGGCAGAGGCAGAGAGAGAGAGAGAGAGAGAGCGAGCGAGCTTTCATCTTCTGGTTCACTCCCCAGTGGCTGCAATGGTCAGAGCTAGTTGGATCCAAAGCCATGATACAGGAGCTTCTTCTGGTTCTACAATGCAGGTACAGGGGCCCAAGCATTTGGGTCATCTTTCATTGCTTTCCCAGGTGCATTGGTAGAGAGCTGGATGGAAAGTGAGCACCTGGGACTTAAACTGGCACCCATCTTGGATGCTGGCACTGCACGCAGTAGCTTTACCTGCTACACCACAGAGCTGGCTCCCATAATGTACTTTCTTTTTTTTTTTTCTCTTTTTTATTTAAAGATTTATTTATTTATTTGAAAGTCAGAGTTACACAGAGAGAGAATGGGAGGCAGAGAGAGAGAGAGGTCTTCCATCCCCTGGTTCACTGCCTAAATGGTCATGATGGCTGGAGCTACTGTGATCCAAAGCCAGGAGCCAGGAGATTCTTTGGGGTCTCCAATGTGGGTGCAGGGACCCAAGCACTTGGGCCATCTTCTACTGCTTTTCCAGGCCATAGCAGAAAGCTGGATTGGAAGTGGAGCAGCTGGAACTCGAACCAGCGCCCATATCGGGTGCCTGGCACTGCAGGTGGTGGTTTTACCCACTATGCTACAGTGCCAGCCCCCATAATGTACTTCATACTTAGATGAAGAACTAAGACTATGATCTACTTTATACTCACAAGTTTCCTCTGCTCAACTTTTCAAGAATGGGATACCATATCTACTCAATTCTATCATTCTACCAGAAAAAAGGGCATATTTAATTATCAGTGTTTTATTTATGTAAAGAAATAAAAGCATTCAGAACTTAGCGAAAGTCAATGAATTATGAAAACAATTTCATAATTTATATGGTTATAAAACAATAGTAGTCACTTTCATGATAAGTCAACTAATTAATTTCAGAATTTTATATGATAGAAACTGCTAAGTGTTTGTTTTTCAATAGGATGTGAATATACCACCTTCTTGCCATTAAAGTTTTTATGATGGAATCTCCATTTTTCTGTCTGGTTGATTTCTCTATTGCTGAGAGTGGAGTAATAAAGCCTCCCCATACTATTGTGTTGGAATATATGTATCTCTTTAGATCTATTAACATTTTTTTGTAACCAGGTACCCTGTGATTGGATGCATATATGCTTTTTTTTTTTTTTTTTTTTTTTGGACAGGCAGAGTGGACAGTGAGAGAGCGAGACAGAGAGAAAGGTCTTCCTTTGCCGTTGGTTCACCCTCCAATGGCTGCTTCGGCTGGCGCATCTCGCTGATCCGAAGCCAGGAGCCAGGTGCTTCTCCTGGTCTCCCATGTGGGTGCAGGGCCCAAGCACTTGGGCCATCCTCCACTGCACTCCCGGGGCCACAGCAGAGAGCTGGCCTGGAAGAGGGGCAATCGGGACAGAATCCGGCGCCCTGACCGGGACTAGAACCCAGTGTGCAGGTGCCGCAGGCAGAGGATTAGCCTGTTGAGCCATGGCGCCGGCCACATATATGCTTATTATAGTCACATCTTCCTGTTGGATTCATCCCTAAATCTTTACATAGTGTCCTCCTTCGTCTCTTTAACATTTGTTATGTTAAAGAATATTTTTCCCGATATTATGATAGCAACACCAGCTCTTTTTTGGTTTCTGTTAGCATGGACTTTTTCCAATCTTTCACTTTCAGTCTACGTGTATCTTTGTTGGTGAGATGTGTTTCTTGTAAGTAGCAAATCGATGGGTCTTGTTTTTCAATCCATGCAACCAATCTGTATCTTTTTTTTTTTTTTTTTTTACAGTCAGAGTTAGACAGTAAGAGAGAGAGACAGAGAGAAAGATCTTCCTTCCATTGGTTCACCCCCGAAATGGCCGCTACGGCCCGCACGCTGTGCCAGTCTGAAGCCAGGAGCCAGTTGCTTCCTCCTGGTCTCCCATGCGGGTGCAGGGCCCAAGCACTTGAGCCATCCTCCACTGCCTTCCCAGGCCACAGCAGAGAGCTAGACTGGAAGAGGAGCAATTGGGACAGACTCCAGTGCCCTAACCGGGACTAGAACCTGGGGTGCTGGCACCGCAGGTGGAGGATTAGCCTAGTGAGCCACAGCACCGGCCCCAATCTGTATCTTTTAACTGGAGAATTGAGGTCATTTACATTCAAGGTGTTTATTAATAAACAACAACTTGTTTCTGCCATTAACTTATAATTATTCCTATTGTTTACTATGGGGTACTTTTGGTGGTTTTTCTGCCTTCTCATTCTTTCATAATAGTGGCTTTCTGTGTGTCTTTGTGTATCACATCTTTAAGCATCTTCTATAGGGCTGGGCAAATGTCAACAAATTCCTTCCATTTCTGTTTATTATGGAAGATCTTTATTTCACCTTCATTCATAAATGCAAGCTTTGTGGGCTACAGTATTCTGGGTTGACAGTTTTATTCTTTTAATATTTGGACTGTATCTTGCCATTCCTTTCTAGCCTTTAGGGTTTCTGATGAGAAGTCAGCTATGAGACTGGCAATTCTCTGTAAGTGATCTGCTATTTCACTCATGCCCATTTTAGAATCTTCTCTTTGTTTTATTGTGGAGAGTTTGACTACTATATGTCATGGTGAAGCTCTCTTCTAGTCATGTTAGTTAGGAGTTCTATATGGTTCTTCTATTTGAACATCACATTCTTTATCCAAATTGGGGAAGTTTTCTGTAATTATTTCACTAAATAGGCTTTCTATTCCCTTCTCTCTCTTTTTTTAACTTTTATTTAATAAATATAAATTTCCAAAGCACAACTTTTGAATTATAGCAGCTTTCCCCCCCATAACATCCCTCCCACCCACAACCCTCCCATCTTCCATTCCCTCTCCCACACCATTCACATAAAGATTCATTTTCGGCCGGTGCCGTGGCTCAACAGGCTAATCCTCCGCCTTGTGGCGCCGGCACACCGGGTTCTCGTCCCAGTCGGGGCGCCGGATTCTATCCCGGTTGCCCCTCTTCCAGGCCAGCTCTCTGCTATGGCCCGGGAAGGCAGTGGAGGATGGCCCAAGTGCTTGGGCCCTGCACCCACATGGGAGACCAGGAGAAGCACCTGGCTCCTGGCTTCGGATCAGTGCAATGCGCCGGCCACTGTGGCCATTAGAGGGTGAACCAACGGCAAAGGAAAACCTTTCTCTCTGTCTCTCTCTCTCACTATCTGCTTTGCCTGTAAAAAAAAAAAAAAAAAAAAAAAAAGATTCATTTTCAATTATCTTTATAAACAGAAGATCAGTTTAGTACATACTAAGTAAAGATTTCAACAGTTTGCATCCACACAGAAACACAATATAGTACAGTATAATGTACTATTTGAGTACTAGTTATACCATTAATTCGCATAGTACAACACATTAAGGACAGAGATCCTACATGGGGAGTAAGTGCACAGTGACTCCTGTTGTTGATTTAACAATTGGCACTCTTATTGATGATGTCAGTAATCACTCTGTCATGAGCTGCCAAGACTATGGAAGCCTTTTGAGTTTGCCAACTCTGATCTTATTTAGACAAGGCCATAGTCAAAGTGGAAGTTTTCTCCTCCCTTCAGAGAAAGGGGTGCTTTCCAACACTCACCAACCAGTTCAAGCTGGTTTCCCTTCTCCCATGGGGCTTCCTGGGCAGTTTTCTAATCTCTGTCCAGTGTATACCTCCTACACTTCTCGCTGTTTCTCCCTAGCCCTGTGTATCACGCTGCTCCCTAATCCACCTTTTTTTTTTTCTTGGAATCTCCTTTTTCAAAATTTTATTTTGTCAGTTCACAGCTAAACATAGAAGTATTGCTACTTTTGAAGTTTATTATAATATAACCATTTTTTTTATTATTTTAGCTGCAATACTGAAATAACTTCAATACTGAAATCTTCTGTCCCAAACGGTTTAAATTTTTTTAAATCAAACTTATATTCAGGCTATGAGATAACTATTTATGGATAACAGCAACCTTTGCATATAAATGTAATTTTTATCAAAATTATGGATTTCATAGCCATACCCCACATCCTACCTTGGGAAAGTCTGAGAGATCTGGAAACGCTTTGAAGAGGTAATGAATTGCACAAGTCGGTGTAAACTGGTATGAGTGAGAGCATAACTTAGTTATGGGGCATCATTTGTGAGACTGTTTTCTAAAAATTGAATACTTTCTCTACATTTATACAGTTGTGATCTTTAAGATTTCCTGTTTTTCAAAGAATGCAGAATATACAAGTTGGGAACGTCTGAAGAGTCAGTATTGTGCATTCTTAGAAAATTACCCACAACTAATGTTATGGAAATGAATTTCAGTGTCACATGGATGTGGCTTGAAGTCCCAGTGCCTTCATCTTATGCAGCTCTATGAACTGGGCACGTTGCCATCCATACACTTTACTGTTTCAGCTCTGAAATCTGCTTAATGATTCTTTACTTATAGAGTTATCAGAAATTATTGCAAAAATGGAGGCAAAGTGCCATTACATGGTCTGAAACATAGAAGACATGCAAATTCACTATTTACAGAGTTTCAATGAGCATTATATCATACAAACATCAAAGTAGTGAAAATGTTTTATTTTAAATTTCATGGTATGTGCATTTTAGCACAATCAAGTTCATTTTTTGATTGATTTGAAAGACAGAGATAGAAGGAGAGAGAGAGAGAGAATATCTTCCAACAACTGGTTCATTCTACAAATGATCGCAACTAGCAGAGATGGGCAAGGCCAAAGCCAGCAGCCAGAAGCTTCTTACAGAGTCCCAAGGCTATCATCTACTGCTTTCCAAGGTGCATTAGCAGGGAGCTGGATCTGAAGTGGAGCAGCCAGATCTTAAACCAGCACCCATATGGGATGCCAGCTCTGCAGGTGGTGGCTTAACCTATGTCACAGTGCCAGCATCAAAATGTTTTGAAAATACTGAAGCACTATAGAAATCTATCACTGTTTTAATAAATTTTTTTAAATTTTTTAAAAGATTTTTAATTTTACTTATTTATTTGACAGGTAGAGTTACAGTGAGAGAGACAGAGAGAAAGGTTTTCTTTCCATTGGTTTACTCCCCAAATGGCCGCAATGGCCGGAGCTATGCTGATCCAAAGCCAGGAGCCAGGTGCCTCCTCCTGGTCTCTTATGCGAGTGCAGGGGCCCAAGGACTTTGGCCATTCTCCACTGCCTTCCCAGGCCACAGCAGAGAGCTGGACTGTAAGAGCAGCAACTGGAACTAGAACCCAGCGCCCATGTGGGATGCTGGCGCCGCAAGTGGAGGATTAACCTAGTGTGCCATGGCACCGGCCCCATTAATAAATATTAAAATAAAATGGCACTACTTCCCTGCCCGCCCCCCAGCAAAGTTTTAAAAGGACCTGTTCCTGAACATGTGGCGATCTCTCTCTCTCTTCCTCCCTGTCTCCTGAACTTTGTCTCTGTCTCTCTTACACACTCCTTCTCTTCTTTTCCTTCTTCGCCACTTCTCTCTGGTCTGTCAATTTCCCCCAATAAACTCTTTTCCTTAAAAAAAAATAACTAAAATAAAATGGCAGCATTTCACCTATTTAAAAATTATTTTATGAAAAATATATAAATAAAACACAAAATATAACAATTATTTTTATACAATTAGAAAAGATAAAACCTTTTACTTTTCCCAATGACTCAGACAAAGAAATCTTATTATTTCACATACATACTGAAATAATAGCTTATTTTCACTCTAACCTACAACATTTATCATTTTTAGAAAAATCTATGTCGTTAATTCCATAGTAGGGTTTTAGAGAATGAAGACATATCTAGGAAATATTATTTGATTGAGAAAATAGTTATGGAAACAGAAAACTGTTTTAAAGGCAGATAAAATATGAGCTATCATATGGACAGAAACAATGAGATGTAAAACCATAAAGGAAAGTATAATGAATGCATTTCAACTTAGGTGATAGAGAAAACCAGGGAGACTGTGGAGTTTGAGCCAAGTCTAGTAGTAACAACAGCATGTCATTCTGCATGGGAAAGACAAGGGACATGGCAGGCTGTTTGCTCAGCCTGAGCAAGGATATAGAGGTTTGAATGTGGGCAGAGTACTTGGCATAGGCCAGCAGAATAGTTGGGTTGGAGCTAACAATTTATAGATGATTATTGTGCTGTATTTTTCTCAGATCATTATTTTATAAGTAATGAAAATAACAAATCTTAAGGAATTACTAAATTATTCATTAATTAATGATACATGTACTTGCTAAAATATTGTATCATCATTTAATGGCAATTGTGAAGGCAATGTAGCAACACAGATAAATGTCCCTGATAAAATGTGAGATGAAAACAAAATAGAAATTGATACTTGCATTGCAATTACCAGGATAAAAACATAAAGAAAAATAGTAAAAAGAAGCATAGAGAAATAAAAGTTGATGTGCTGTTTGATAGGAGATGGCATCCTTCCCTATTTCCATTTTTATTTTATAATCCTACTTTTGTAATAAACATTCAGACATCAATCCTTGTTTAAAATGCAGTGAGGTTTTTCTGAACTCGATATGAAATGTCTGAAACACTATATAATATTTTTAATCAAATGAGAAGGCCTGTCTTTCACTTTTAATTCAGTTCACTTTTGCTTGAAAGTAAATCTGCCTACATATTTGCAACAAAATAAAGTTACTGTGACAGTAGAGAAAGCTGCATAGTACATGTAGGGTTAGGGTTGGTCTCTAGAGACCCATTTTAGACAGAAGGCTTACACATGTGATAAAATGTAAAATGTGGCATTTCACATGTTTCAAACATTTCAACTTAAATCTACAGAATTACCAGTAGCATACTGATGCATATCGTATTGAAAAAAGAGATGAAATCTAGTGGGAGCCAAAAGAAGGGATATTCCCTTCAAGGTGTTAAGTGACCATCAGGCACGATGTTCACAAACATAAATGGACATTGTTGTTGGCCATTGTGAATGGTAAAGGGAAGACTGAAAGTTCAGAGAGAACAAGGGAGGAGAAAACATCCTCCTTATAGTGGAAATCAGGAAGAGATATCCTAGAGACAAAAGTGGAAAAGGCGATAAGGAAGAACATATAAAAAGGTATAATAGAAAAACAATAATAACTGAATAAAAATGAAGACTTGATTATCTGAGATTGTTGAGGGAGAAGATAGAGCTTAAATTTCCTAGTCCAAGAGAAGCCTGTCATTACATATGCAAAGTACGACAATGGATAAGCATATACTTTCAATGGAGAAATTCCCATTGCTTGTCTACTCTATGCCCATTTCTGTACTGTTTCACAGATGTAAACTCACTTATTCTACATCTGCTGCCATCCAGAGTCAAAAAGAATGTGAACGTGTGTGTTGTGCAACAGCAGGTGCATAATTAAACATTTGGCCAAGATTAAAAAGTAGCATGATTGTTCTGAAATATTTCACACTGATATAGTTAATATATACTGCAATTGGAAAAAATCCCTCATATTCATAGTATACTTCCAAAGTGATAAAATATCCTCATAATTCATAGGTTAATCTGTGATTTCCATGGTGTAGGAAAAGCAGTAGTAGCTCCTTAAACACTGTTGAAAATAATTACCAGGAAGCATGCTATGTGAGGGGTAAATAAAGATGAATTAAAAGTAGTTTGACTTCAGAAACTCATAAACTAGCTGCTGGAATGATGTTGGAACCAGCACCTGGTGTCTTTAATCAGCTGTTTCTGTTGCTTCTGTCTTGTGGCTTGAACTTGCACCTAGGGTATTAGTGAGCCAACTGTACTGCTAGTGATTCCTCTCAATGCTCCACTCCAAAATGTTCCTCTCATTTGATTACAGGGAGGCTGACTGTTTGCTTTCTCAAAGTGCTATATGTGAACCAACTCTTAGAAGGCATAGCAGGTAATTTTGATGCTTCTGCCAAATCCATTTAGTGCACCTGACACAAAACATTGCCATGGCAGACAGCTTCGTTGTACTGTCAATCTCTCTCAAGCACACCTTCCACGTTTCTGTCTCTGCTTTTTCCACTCTGCTGTTGACCTTTAGTAACACCAGAAAGGCCATCACTGCAAGTCAAACTCTACAACCATCTTCAGCCATTAGTTGAATTATAAGGCAGGGTTTCAAAAACACATTCAAGGAGACTTGGCCTCCAAATATTATAAAAATAATCCATTTGGAAATACAAGCACATCCATTTAAAATAACACCTGACCATAACGTCTGTGTAGTATGAGTGAGGAAGTAAAAAATTCCTGCATAAGAACTTCATCTTTACATAAATATAACCCAGGAAAAGGTCAAAGATTTATTATAAAAATTAAAACACACAAAAAAATTTCAATTCCAAATCAAAAGAGGATTCAGCATCCAGCAATAAAGAAATAACTGCTATAACATTATTCACTGATGGAATCATGAAATAGTTGAATTGACTGTGCAAAGTGTATTAGAAAAACAGAAAGCAGAGGCAGACATTTAGCCCAGTGTTTAAGACACTCACATGCCACAGTAGTGTACCTGGGTTCAATTTCCAGCCCCAGCTCCTGGATCCAGCTTCCTATAATGCAGATCCAAGACAGCAGAAATGGTGGCTCAAGCAGTTGGGTCTGTCCCATCCACATGCAAAATTTTGGCTACAGCCTGGCCCACTTCCAGCTGTTTCAGGCCTGTGGAAAGTGAATCAGCAGGTGGGACCATTCTGCTGCTGGTAGTGCTAGCAAGGATAAGGGACCACACTTTGAGAACAACTGTGCCAAGGCTTCTGGCCACTCTGAAGTAATTGGGAGCTACATTTTTGAGATGTCAAAAAGTAAACGCATCCACAATTACAGCCTAATTTTCTCATGACTTAAGTACAGTCTTTCTGTTCACCCCACTGCCATGTCAACCCAAAAGAAAAAGAAATATGGCTGTAGCTGCACTTTTGGCTGCTAAGTTTGCAGCTGGGAAGAGGGTATGTTCGTTTTGCTATTGCACTGAAAATACTGCAGACTGTACTGAGTACCTGCTGTTTTGGGATCTTCTGGCTTGGTAAGGGGAGGGCAGACACAGTCTTAACGTATTAAGGGATTGTTAGTGGAGTCCCCTGTAAATTGAAAGTCAAATGCTCTTTCACTTGGAAAATACAGGAGACTCCAAAGAGCACACTCAGTGGTGGATGAACTGACTTCTGCCCAGCCACGTCTGCTGTCTCCTCAGTTCCTGGTTTCCTGCCAGCTGGCCCCTAGTGACTCCTTGTGCTGTGGTCACTTGGACTCCCTGGAGAGTCCCAGTTTGAAAAATTTGGGAAATGAGCTGGTTTTACAAGCTTTTAAACTATCCAGAATGGTTTCCTACTGTCTTTGGACTTTAGGGAAACATATGAAATTCCCAAGCAATGAAAATGTGTTTGACATAATTTTACTACACATCAATATGTTTTATATTTTAGTTCTCGAGACTCTCCAGAAATATAAAATTCTGTATTATTTCTAATTAATTTAAACTGGATGTTCAAACTCCATCTTGCAGTTGTTAACTGGGATTCTATTCCCTCCTAGGGTTATACAAATGACTGGGCAAAAAATGAGAATAAAATTTATTTTTTTAAAAAACATATCTATTTGAAAGTTACAGTTAAAGCGAGAAAGTGAGAAAGTAAAAGAGAGGGAGACGGGGAGAGAGAGAGAGACCGAAAAAGAGATATATCTTCCGTTAATTGGTCCGCCCCCCAAATGGCAGCAATGGTGGGGGGCCATTGCTGAAGCCAGGAGCCAGGAGATTCTTTCAGATCTCCAACCTGGGTGCATGGGCCCAATCACTTGCTTTCCTAGACACTATAGTAGGGAGCTGGATTGAAAGTGGACCAGCTGTAACTCAAATTGGCACCCGTATGGGATGTTGGCATCAAAGGCAGCAGTTTTACCAAAATGCCACAATGCCAGCCCCTGAGAGTAAAAGGCTAGAACCTTGCATCTCTACTTCACAACAAATGCCATGGCCTCTTTATTACAGCAGCTGTCTGATTCTAAATGCCATAAATTGGACTTGAGAGGGATGTTGATGCTGTTGGATACTTGACACACCTGCCTGGAAGAGATCTTCTCACTTTCCTAAAAATTCTGCTAGTAAAAGTATGGGATTTTGAGAATGGAATAACATTTCAATTAGCTAAATAATCACATGTGTTGGTGAGTCACGGAGTATCAGTGTACAGTGAAGCATGGAGCAATCAAAGGATATAGTACCACATGCATCCTTTATTAACAGGGATGATGACAAAGCCTGTGATTTGGATAAGCTGCTTGTAACTACTAGAGATAGTTCATTCATTAAATTCTAAGCTGAGGTCTTGAGCTCCCAGCTCAAGTCATGGGTGCAAAATCAAAACCTCTAGGTTATTTTTTTCACTTTTTTCCTTTATTTTTTATGTTAATGTGCTATTAATACAAAAAGGACAGATGCAATGTAGTTCATAGATACATTTCTAAGAATGTAAAATATTCCCTTCCTTCATCCCTCCTGTCTTCCTGTTAAAGGAAGAATAACCTATACAAGGAAGATGTTCTATACAGAAATTGAACAAGGTACAGTATTGTACAATTATTTACATCTCATCCTTCCAAGTCTTCTTATGCTAAAATAAGATAATAGGAACTCATAGGATCTTGAAATGGGAGATGGAACCAAATTTGGCATGCTCCACTATGACTGAGAATTTTAAACTAACAATTACAGCAAAACCTCTCTTCTCTAAAAAAGCAGCCCCTCTGCCACTTCAGTGAGGGATTAAGACTCTTTGCACAGAAATTTTCAAGAACTTCAAATGGGGATCTGGCTGCACAAAGAGATGCAGATGTGTTCAGTTTTCACATTCACCATCCAATACTATCTCCAGATCCATCATGAGAGCATAGCCCCAGCGAGGAGATAGCACAGATCCTGAAATAGTGCAGAATTTTGCCACTTTGTATCTGGAAGAGCTAAGAGAGACTGTATGGAGATGGTTGCTCCAAGAGTATTGACCCAAAGATAACAAAAACACAAAGTTGTATTAAACCGATGATTTTGGTATGCAAATACCATCTGAAATGTGTGATATTTAGTGTTGCTTCAAGTGGGTAACTGTGCACCTGGCCACAAAGGTGGGCTACAGGAAATTACATTGGTACTAACTACCAGGTATAATCTAGAGGCAGGATTCTGGGAACCAAGGATATGGGAATGTTGGAGTAGAACTGTCACATGTAACCTACCTGAACATCACCCAATCATAGGAAAACTTAATGAACACTCTCTTCATGATTAAAAAAAATCAGCATCTATAAAATATTCTTTAAGGGCCTGCCTTCCAAAGCACAGGAGCAATCATGAATGATACAAGCATGCAGTTATGTTCCCAAATTACAGTGGGCATAGTTACCTCGTGGAGTATTACAGGATGCATGGTAGCATGTTAGCAGAGGTGGGCCTGACTTTCTTAAGTGAGTAACAGAGTGGCACTTGAAATTCTTTGATTCTCAGGACTCTATATTGGTGAGTAATCAATTGTCAAGGGAATGAATCTTAGGACTGAAATATGAGGACAGTCTAGATTTGTGTGACCAGATAAATTCTAGGCCTATTAGGAAGAAAACTAAATCAATTTGCCTGAGTGTTGATTCATAGCCCAATATGCAATTTGCAGACCTAAAACTCCTTGATTCAGGAGGAGTCTGGTTCCTTTGCAAGGTGGCCACAAGTATATGATGTAACCCTTCTAGTAAGCCTTCAAGATTTGTTGACATTTACCAGGGGGCTGTGTACACTGGAAAAAATGGAAGCTTTCAGGTTTTCTGGAGTTTATTTGGTGTTAGTTTAGACAAAAATCTAGTTCCTAACTTATCTACTTTCCCATATACCACCCATATATCACTTCCCCATATACCAACTGATCAGAATATAGCTTATAGAAAATAGATGATAGAAAGTGTTGTGGCCAGAATTGATCGCAGCATTGGTCCACTTGAGACCACAAAAATATCTGTGTTTTTCCCATGGTTCAGGTATAGTTCTAATTACCTATGTCCCTATCCAATAACTAACAAAAGTCCCACACTTGGTCCTTGATCCATGATATGAAGACTGTCATGTGGGAAAAGCCAGATTCATATTCTTGGTGTTCACTGCCTACCATGAAATAAACTACAAAGCAATGTCATTTTCTGCAGAAAGTGCAGGATTTAATGCCCCTGTCAAAGACTTGAAAGTTGCAGAGGTGTTTCTTCCATCACACCATTATTTAAATTTAAATAGATCTTGGAGAGTGGCTGTGGATCATCTTAAATGTGATCAGCTTGTTTGTGTGAATTTTTCAGAAAGCTGACCCTGAAAGAAAGAATTGGAGCAAGAGTTCATGGGTGAGGTGATCTCAGTGTCCATTCTTCTCTCTTCCTTCCTTTCTGCAGAAAAAAAGAGTGGAGATGAAGAACGTTACCCTTTATTGCACATTGTTGGGTTGGGTACTACTATGGAAGCTGGGACTCAATTCTTCTGGGGATACTTTGAGGGAACTGTATGAATTATGACTTAAAATTTTCCACAAAGGGGTTAGGAACTTGTATTTGTCACTGATTGCTGTGTCTCATTAGTAGAAGAGTGCTCTTCATGACACTCAAATCCCTGATATTTCCAGGCTGATTTCTGAGGCTCAATGTGGTTAAGTAGTTTATCCAAGGTCACAGATTTGGAAAGGGGAGTCCTGGATGAAGTTCTCTGTCTCTAAAACAGTTTTCTCATAAGGCTATACCTATGAAAATATCCAAGAATTGAAGAAAGTGGTCATTGGTATTAGAAGTGAGGATGATGCTATTGAGATGGGCAGTTTAGAGGTTTCAGACAGTGTGTGGATAGTATTGATTCTGGACTCTGTGTGTGTGTGTACAAGCATGCCTCTTATAATCAGGGAGCAATGTCAAGCCAAACAAGATGTCTGAGCACAAGCTAAATTTAGGCTTGCGAAGGTCTCCCTGTTTTTCTTTTTAAAAGACTGTTATCAAGTTTAGTGTATATTAAGTAAAGATTTCAACAGTTTGCCCTCACATAGCAACACCAAGTGAAAAATAAACTAATCTTCTGTATATAAAGAGAATTGAAAATGAATCTTGATGTGATGGAAGGGGAGAGGGAGCGGGAAAGGGGAGGGTTACGGGTGGGAGGGAAGTTATGGTGGGGGGAGCCATTGTAATCCATAAGCTGTACTTTGGAAATTTATACTCATTAAATAAAAATTTTAAAAAAAGAAATGAAGCTTCTGTTTCACACACACACACAAAAGAATGTTATCTAATTATTTTAAAGGCAAAGATAGAGAGAAGGAGAGACAGAAAGAGCAAGATCTTTCATTTGCTGGTTCACTCCAAAAATGGCTGTAACTGTCCCAACAGGGACCAAAACAGGCCAAAACTAGGGGCTGGCACTCCATCTGGGTCTCCCACATGGATGGCAGGGGCCCAGACATTCATGTCATCTTCTGCTGCTTTTCCAGGCATGGTAGCAAATAGCTAGATCAGAAGTGGAGCACCACGGACTCAAACCAGTGCTCATATGGAATGCTAACATCGTAGGCAGCTACTTAATCCACCGAGTCAAAAAGCCAGCTTATGAGGGGTGTCCCTCTTGACTTCTAATGTAGGGCATGCTGCCACTGTAGGTGAGACTGAGGCCAGCCAAGATAACAATCTCCTTCATCTGTGCTTCACCTAAGGTCTTGGGATACCCCTATCAAGAGTGGGATGCAGGCATCTTAATGGCTAGGCTAATTGTTCACTCATTATGGTTGCTGTTAAAATGTACATAGTTTGAGTATGAAGATTCACAGAGAAAAATATAAATTTCTATAGATCATTAATATCCAAAATAAATACATTGTCTGATCCAGGAGAATCTAAATATTATAAACATATACTATTCACAAGAATAAAATATTAAGAAAAGATAAGCAAAATGTAAATAGGAACTATATCAAAAATTAGTTAAAAATAGGGGTGGGCATTTGGTGCAGATGTTGAGACACTGTTTAGGATGCTCAGGTCTATCAGAGCACCTGGGTTTGAGTTTCAGGTGTGCTTCCAGCTAATGCCCTGCTAAATGCCCACTTCAGGAGGCAGAGGAGGTGCCTCAAGTACATGTGCCTTTGCTACCTGCCTGGGAGACCAAGATTGCATTCTAGGCACCTACTTTGGCCTGGCCAGCCATGGCCATTGCAGGTATTAGGGAGTATATCAGCAGATGAACTATCTGTATTCTTCTGCCTCTCTTCTCATCTCCCTGCTTGCAAATAAATAAAAATAAATTTATAAATTAATGATACAATAGCATAAAATGTAAATAAAGAAAGTACAAACACTACACAAAAATATCAAAGGAATAGAACTAAAGAAAATCTTAGGAGAAAGCCGTAAGATCTTTGATTGTCTTATTAAAGATGATTAAGTAAACAGAGCAAATACATTAAGTACTTCCATTAAAAGCAAAGGAGAAAAAAAGCAACAGTACAGAACAACAAAGATTAAAACATGTCTGATCTTTATGAGATTACTGAGTCTTTCTGGAAAACTGGAGCACAGTCATGAGGGTGAAATATTCTAAATATTTCTGATCTCCAATGTAGCCTTTCAGGATTACCCTTCCAAATACCCCCATTAAGCTACTTCCCATTATATGTACACTTAGCTATAGATTTATTCTGAGGAATCAAAAGTGAAGGAAATACATGCATTCTGCAGTAATGTTCTTTGATGAAACATTTTAATATAAAGAGTTGAAGTCTCCTAAAATTAATTTATAAATACAGTGGATGTCAATCAAAAATATATAGCAGAGAGAAGCATGCCTATATATTGTAATATATATGGGGAATTTATACAACAATAAATCAATAAACAGGTCAGAATGCCCAAAAGCAGTCAATTCATGCCATGAAAAATTGAGTACAAACAGCAACAAATTGGAAAATCTTTGTTCCTTGAGCAATTACAGTGGCTCTCCCCTGTCCGCCAGCTTGGTTGATCAGAATGATAATTTTACCAGTATACAGTTTGCCAAAACTCTTCAAATTCTTTGTTACTAGTGAGCTGGGCTAACATCTGGAGACGAGATGGAGGGCAGAAACACATGGCACTGCACTGCAAACTCAGAGTGGAAGGGAGGATTTGGAGCTTTGCTCTCCTAATGCTGCCATGCTTCGTAAAGAAAGAAGTAGACAAGTCGGATAGTTTTTTAATGAAGAGAACCTGAAAGTGAGTTACAAGAAGGTGAACTAAGCTTTCTATATATTCCAGGCAGACTGAGAAACTGTGCATGCACAAGAAAGAACCAAATGACCAAAATGAAAGGTGAGAGCCAAGGCCATAAAGAAAATTGGCTATAATTCTGATTGCATTCCCCAACTTACACAAAGATCATTTGTAGAGTGAGAAAGACTGATGGGGTCCAAGGAAGTGAACAGTGTTTGCCAAAATCACTGTCTGATCACTAAACTATGCCAATGCAGGAAGGATCCTAGAAAGCTAGGTTGAAAGTAAGTGTGATCAGAGTTGTTTTGTTTGTTCACTTTGTTTTGTTTTTAAGCAACTCAGTAGAAATATCAGGGGTACACATGATGAGTTAGATAGATTCCAAAGTTTAAGACTAGGCAGTTAGGGGCCAGCACTGTGGGGTAGCAGGTTAAGCCTCCGCCAGCAGTGCTGGCATCCCATATGGGCTCCCCTTCTGATCCAGCTCTCTGCTGATGGCCAGGGAAAGCAGTGGAAGATGGCCCAAGTGCTTGGACCCCTGCACCCATGTGAGAGACCCGACAGAGGCTACTGGCTCCTAGCTTCAGATTGGCCCAGCTCTCATCATTGTGGCCATTTGGGGAATGAATCAGCAGATGAAAGACTTCTGTCTGTAACTCTGCCTCTCAAATAAATAAATAAATAAATAATTTAAAATACAGGGCAGTTGATAAAACAAACCAATAATCCCCAGAAAAATAAAACATGCTCTAATATTTCTATAATATATCATCCAAAATATCTATTTTTTCAACAAAAAAGGAACTGGAATATATGACGCATGCTCAGATAAAAAAAGAAGCTAATAGCAACAGATTGAATTAAAGTAAGATATCTATAAGTGAATCAAGAAATAGGAGAAAATAGTGTTTAAATACAAACCACAAAAAGGAATTATGAAAATCCTGTAGTTGGGAGCCAGAACAAGTGATATAGAAAGTTTAGAAAATGGCCTAAAGATTATACATGTCAGGAAAAAAACAATGAATTTGAAGATTCAACAATAAGTTTTCCCATCAAGAAAATAATAATAGACAAAATTATCAGTCTCAGAAACCTGTCAGACAGCTGTAAGTCTCCCAACATACATATAAGATGGAGTCCCTGAATAAGGAACATAATAAAATTGTGCTGGGAAATCTAACAAGAAACAATGTATAAAAAATCCAAAATCTAATGTAAACATTGATATGTTGATTCAGAAGCTAAAATAACGCCTAGCAAAATAAAAAATGAAACTATATCAGAACAAATCAGAGTCAACCTAATAAAAGCAAAAGACATAGAGAAAATTACTCCACTAAGTTTGTCTTAAAAATTACAAAAAGAGGAACAAATAAAATTCAAAGAAAAATAACAAAATAATAAAGATCATATTAAATAGAAAATAGAAAACTAAAATTTATATAAAAGAATTGATAAAATTAGTAATTCTTCAGCTGGACAGACAAACAGGAAAGTGTGAGAAGGCACAAATTACCATAAAAATTAGAGAGAGAGAGAGAGAGAAAGAGAATGAATATCTCTGTAGATTCTTCCAACTTTAGAGTATTTTATGAGAATGTTATATCTTATGCCAATATATTACAACTTAGGTGAAATGGACATATTCCTTGAAAAACAAATATCAAAATTAACTTTAAAATAGAAAAACTGAGCAGAATTCTATGAAGTAAAGTTACTGAATTTTAATTACAAATTTTCATTGTGTAAACAAATACCCCAAAATGATTTCACTGGAAAATTATATAAAATATTAAGGAATTAAGGAAATAGTGATATCAACGCTTTAGTAACTTCTTCACAAATAGAGGAGAAAGAACAGCTTTCTGACTCATTTATAATAGCAGATTCATCTAATAACAAAATTAGGCAAAGAAGAAAAGACTATACTATAAGCCTCATTAACAAAGATGCAAAAAATTCCGAAGCACATCATCCCACGGAACCTATCAAAATATATTCAAATTTATTCATCATGATCAAAGTTTATTGAGGAACACAAGTTTTTTTAAAAAAAATTAATTAGATACACTATACTGGAGGAAGGTAGATAAAAAGCCACATGGTCAGTTGAAGTTCCAGCTGCTCCATTTCCAATCCAGCTCCCTATTAATGCACCTGGGAAAGCAGTGGAAGATGGCCCAAGTCCTTGAGAGATCTGAGAGACTTGTATTAACTCCAGGTTCCTGCCTTTGGCCTGGCCTAGCTCCAGCTGTTGCAGCCATTTGGGAAACAAACCAGAGGATGGAAGATTTCTCTCTCTCTCTCTCTCCTCTCTCTCTCTCTCTGTGTGTGTGTGTGTGTGTGACTCTGCCTTTCAAATAATTAAATAAAAATTTTTAAAAAGCAAAATGACAATAATATAGAAGAAGCATTTGGCAAAATATAGCATGGACTTATGCTAAAAATTTAATGAAATAAGTGTAGCATTGTACGCTGGCCTGGTAGTCGCATATCTCACAAGCAGGGCTCTGATTGTCATTTTGTTTTGGATGAGGTTTACAGGTATAATTTGGTTCTCTGTATCATGTTGTGAGAATTAGGGCTCAAGCAACTGATGGAAAAATATGCTGATACTTCAGCAACAATTAGCAATGTGATATAAAGTCTTTTCTCTTTGAATCAGAAGTCTGATTCTGCCACCATCCATCAAACGTGACAAGAACTTGTTAGCTAGCTTACAAGTATGATAAAATATAAGATGTTTACAATTCTTTAGAGGAATTTCCTCAACCTAATTAAAGGCATCCAACAATAACCTACAAATCATGTTGACTATTAACGTATTATTTCCTGCAAAGATCAGGAACAAACCAAGATTTCCATGTTCATTGCATCTTTTCATAGTGTCACTGAGGCTGTAGCCAGTACAGAAATGAAGAGAGAAAAAATAAAAAAAGACAAAGATTTAAAACAAAGAAGTGAAAATATCTTTATATCAAGGTGTCACAATTTCCATGTAGATTTGGAGAGAAGTGAATCCACTAGGAAAATAAAATGCACTTGGCAAGGTAGAAAGTATTCAAGACCCATGTGTGAAAATCAGTTGTATTATTATGAGCTAGAAACAATTGGAAATTTAAATATAAAGCAATACCATTTAGAATAATATCCTTAAGTGAAATACTACAGGATATATTTGAGAAAATTATGTAGAAGACTTATATACTAGAATTTATTAAACTTTTCTGATTGAAACTGAATAGATCCTTTATAAGTAGAATATTAAATCATGCCAATTAATCAGAAATTTTAATATACTTCAGATGGTGTATTTCTCCAAATTATCTACAGATTCAAAGAAATGCCAGTCAAAATCTCAGTAGGTATTTTTGTAAAAAAGAAAAAAGTTAACGCACTGATTTAAAAAATTGTGGAAAAACCAAAGATCTAGAGTAGCCAAAACAGATTTGAAATAGGAAATAAAAATCAGACATTCTTCGACTCCAGGGCAGGTCCATTACCAGTGATCCAACTCTTGGCAGAGCTGCCAGGGCTCTTCACAAGCTGACTTCTGCTGAAGCCCAGGCTTACCACATTGAAAGCCACTGCAGTGGACTGGCCTGTTGGGTCTCCTTGAGGGCAGATCACTGTACAGATCAGCCATTAATAGGCCTGCCACCCATTGCTTCTGATGCCGAGCTTTCTTTTCCTCCTGGTTTGTGTTAAAGCAGACCAGAGGATGCAAGTCAAGGGAGTGCCCGTGTCCCATCTCTAATCTTCGGTGGTCTGAACTACAAGTCTATAGTCACAGGCATGTTCTGTAGTACTTTTTCTAAGGTAGACAATGCCCATGAGGAAAATTATATTCTCACTTTAAAACTTTCTTTCCCTTTGGTCTGAAAGGGAGGTTTTTTTCTACTTACTGTATACTTCGCTGATGGCGAAGTGAATCTAGCTATGAGATTATTATTTGAGTTCTTATTTTGGCTATGCTATTGCAGAAAAATGTTAGCCATCTCTTTTATAAGGTCTAAAGATTAAATTGTGCATCCTACAGATTCCTTCATAATAGAATTAGTTTCCTACCTTGAAGAGAATAGAGAAATGAAAGAACAAGTTGGGCTTAGAATAGAGAAATGTCGAAAGGATGCCCAGGTCAGAGCCACAGATCTTATTGGCTCTAAGCTGAAAAGCCCTTCACTCAGCCCAACTTCCAAAGTGACCACTGCAGCTGAGGGGATGGTCAAGTAGGGTCAGCAACATTGCAGGCAGAACTGTAAATTTCTTGTTAGAGATGCCCCCTGCCTTTACCTGGCCAGCTCTCCTCCCAGGCCAGCCAAGTAATGAAAGTCAACAGAGTGCCTTCCCCTAGGAGGTTCACACCTCCCTTAGGATATACCCCATGTGAAGAGATAGATAGTTCTGGGCCTCTGAATTTACAAGGCCTAAAGCCCACCAGATTATTATCAAGCCCCTTCTATCAGGTTCTATTTGCCTCTCAATCAGAAAACTTAATTGTAGCTTAGACAGCACCTTTCTTAGCTCCTCTAATAATGACTCTGTCCTTTGTTCTAGGCCCTGTCTAGTGCACTTGGGCCTCATTCCTTTGTAATCATAACCTCTACTCTACCACCAATGGCTCTACTCCCAACATGTGTGTACTGATGGTCCTCTTCCCCACTTAATGCTGTATAATTGTTCAAACCTGGTAAATGCCACTCTTAGGATCATTGGTTACTATCCTCACCCTGTCTTTTATGACCTTGTCTAAATATGATCAGAGTCGGTGAACTTGGAAGGCTTCCATAGCCTTGGCAACTCATGACGACAGCCTAGGATGGTTACTGGCGCCATAAACTAGAGTGTCAATTTGTTGGGTCAACAACAGGAGCCACTGTGCACTTGCTCCTCATGTGGGATCTCTGTCCTTAATGTGCTGTACATTGTGATTTAATGCTATAACTAGTACTCAAACAGTATGTTTCACTTTGTGTTTCTATGTGGGTGCAAACTGTTGAAATCTTTATACTAAATTGATCTTCTGTATATAAAGAGAACTGAAAATGAATCTTGATGCAAATGGAAGGGGAGAGGGAGCGGGAGGGGGGAGGGTTGCGGGTGGGAGGGAAGTTATTGGGGGGGGAAGCCATTGTAATCCATAAGCTGTACACTGGAAATTTATATTCATTAAATAAAAGTTAAAAAAAAAAAATCAGACATTCATATTACCCAAACTCAAATCTTTCTATAGAGCTAAAATACTGAAGATACTATTAGTGCTGTTAGTATGAAGACAGAAGAATTCAAAGAATGAAAGAGAAAATTCAGAATTAAAATTGATAACTTCCGGGGCTGGTGCTGTGGTGTAGTGGGTAAAGCCACTGTCTGCACTGTCGGCATGCCATATGGGTGCCAGTTCAAATCCTGGCTGCTCCTCTTCCCATCCAGCTCTCTGCTGTGGCCTGGGATAGCAGTAGAAGATGGCCCAGGTCCTTGGGCCCCTGCACCTGCATGGGAGAGCCAGAGGAAGCTCTTGGCTCCTGGCTTCCGACTGGCGCAGCTCCGGCCGTTGCAGCCAATTGGGGAGTGAACCAGCGGATGGAAAACCTCTCTCTCTCTGCCTCTCCTTCTATCTCTGTGTAACTCTGACTTCCAAATAAATAAATAAATCTTTTAAAAAATAAAATTGATAACTTCCAGTTTTTCCTTTCTTTTCATAACCCTGACAAGTTTTTAGTTGTATTCATGCCTAAGATGTATTGCAGTGAAAGGACACACAGAAAAATCAACAAAGGGATAAGGTGAATGAGGCAAAGTGCAGAGAAATGAGGGAGCAAGCTTCAGAAAGTTTTCTCTCAGGAGAGGTAAGTATGACATGTTTCATTCCTCCAATTTTTTGTAGAATGTCCTTCAATTAAGATTTTTAATAAGGCCATTGATGGATGGATGTCTTTTTTTTTTTTTAAAGATTTATTTTATTTATTGGAAAGACAGAGTTACAGAGAGAGGTAAAGAGAGAGAGAGGTCTTCCATCCACTGCTTCACGTCCCAGATGGCAGCAGTGGCCGGAGCTGCGCTGATCCTAAGCCAGGAGCCAGGAGCTTTTTCCAGGTCTCCCGCGTGGTGCAAGGGCTCAAGGATTTGGGCCATCTTCCACTGTTTTCCCAGGCCACAGCAGAGAGCTGGATAGGAAGAGGAACAGCCAGGACTAGAACTGGCACCCATATGGGATGTAGTCGCTTCAGGCCAGGGCTTTAAACCCACCGTGCCATGGCGCCGGCCCCTGGATGTATTCATTTTAAAGACAAAGTGACAAAAGGAAGAGACAGAGAAGAGAGGGATTTTCCATCTACTGGTTCACGCCTGTTTCATGGGTAGGCTGTGGATATCAATTATGGGGATAACTAAGAGGTGAGGTACCTTCTCATTACATCATATGATATGACTATATTTTCTTTGGGAATGTGTCTGAATTGATATTTTCAGTATATTTACTATTATTAAAGAATGATTAAGCCTGTTAATTATGCTAATATTTTATATTCCTCAGTAACATTTATAATGTATTTTCATGCTTGACAAACATCTTAACAAGTTTACTCTTTTGTTTAATATTTATTTATTTGCTTGAAAGGCAGAGTTACAGAGAGAGAGAGAGAGAAAGAGAGAGAGAGATTGATCTTCCATCTGCTGGTTTACTCCCCATATGGTTGCATCTGCCAGAGCTGGGCCAGTCCAAAGCCAGGAGCTTCTTCCAGGCCTCCTACATGGCTGCGGGGGCCCAAATACTTATGCCATCTTCTGATGCTACTTCCAGGCCATTAGTAAGGAGCTGGATTGGAAGTGGTGCAGCTGGACACAAACCGACACCCATCAGGGATGCTGGTAATACAGGCTGAGGCTTTATCCATTTTGCCACAGCACCGGCCCCAGAAGATACTGTTTTAATGTGAGACAGGATGACCCCATGGAAGAGACACTGTATTGGTGGAAGAAGTGGAGATCACAATGTAACTTAAAAATCAGGGTCAGTTAAGTAATTTGGGGGATGTAGGTCAAAATACAAATGCAGTACCTTTTGTTCAAAAGTCAGGAAAAACGTTAAAATTGCAACTAAAGAAAAATGAACCTTCTTTCTAAGTGTTAAGGTCCTTTGTGACTGTCTAGGTTGCACACTCATGAGGCTAACCGTGTGCTTAATATTCTAAGAGCAAGTTACCATTTAAAAAATAATTGTAGCCTCAGCTTTTCATGTATTTGCTATCATACTTTTGGAACCATTATGCATGGAGATGTGAGCAAGATTGCAAATGGTAAGTCTTTCTAAAGGACATTCATTTTCAAACACTCTTTCCTCAGGTGACCTAATTACTATATTTCTCTTTCAAACCTAAAACATTTCTTGCATAGTGATGTAAATTCATTCCATGGAAATTTCTTTGCTTTTCTATAAGATTTTTTAAAAATATCTTAATGTATCTATATGGCAAAATTCTTATAAAAATAAACAAATACAGATGAGGGTAATGTCAAACATATATTTTAGAACACTTGAAAAGATAAAAGTCGTTTTTAGCCCGTCTCTTTTGCTTTTTTTATCTTAAATTATTCTAGGAGACAAAAGAATATTTTGATCTCTCAAGAATATTCATTCTAAGAGGTTCAAAGATTTGAGCCTTGGAACAATTTAGCTCTCTCAAGTTTCTTTCACTATAGGATCCCATGCAGTAGAAGGAGAATTTTTTTTTTTTTTTTCCATTCACCATAATGTTATCAGTGAAGCTTTCTCTTTTGAATGCTTTCACCACTGGTAGCAAACCCTTGTGTCTCTCGGGTAATGAGGAAAGTGTTTTCAATGTTAGAGTTAAGGTCCTGGTATAATTCTTCTGAATTTCAGGTCTTTAAAAATTAGATAATGAGGCTTGCTTCCATAAAAGTCTGTACTCTGTCAGCTCGCTCTGTCCCCACATTTGTTCAGTGTAGGACGAGTAGCGTGAGTCTCATCGTTTAATATAATGGATATATAAGATGGAGGCATTTAAGTTACAAGTCACATCTATGACCCTCACTACTAACAAATCCACGTGGTGTTGGGGCAATGTATTGCAGCCCATTCTGGCTGTTTCTTCAGATTTAATTCAGCAATAAGAGTAACATGTGTGGGTTTCTTATTTCTATTTTTGCTTTTCATCAACTGTAGTAATATGAGTAGACATTTTATAAATTTAAATGGCATCAAAACACCATTCCAATGCTGTGACAAGCACAAAGACTTGTAGAATCTGAATCTTATCATTTAAAAGTCTCGTGTCTGATCATCTAAATCATCCGAATTGTGTATAATCAAATCTAAAGGTATAATCCATCCTGAGGCACAGTTCTTTTCCATCTGTGGACCTGAGAAACTGGGAAACCAAGTTATCTTCCCCCAAGATACAATGGAAGGACAGGCATGGGATAGTAGTTATAGAACTTCCCATTCAACAACGAGAGTCTGAGGAGAGGGGTCACTACCCACCAGTAGTCAGTATATAATGATTTGGGTGTTCTTTTAAGAGTGTGCCCTAACTCTGTCATGCTCCTCACTTCCCTTTGAGTCCAGAACAGCAGAATTTTTGAATGTCTTCTAAGATTGTTAAAGGCAATTGTGGGATTTTTGCATTTCAGCCTTTGCCTATTGTCCAATTCTGAAGCCACTTCCACATTTTTAGGTATTTGTTACGGCACCATCCCATTCCAATGACCACAGTCTGCATTTGTTTCTCATTTTTTTTTTTTTACATATCCTTTGTTTCCTATTTTTGCTGCACCAAATTACCATAAATTTGATGCCTTGAAATATGGTAAATTTGTTTTCTCACTAGCCTAGAATCAGAAGTTTGAAATGAGACCCACTAGGCTAAAATCAAGGTGTCAGATGAATTATACTCCTTCTGGAGACGTCAATGGAAAATCCATGTCCTTTCCTTCTACAACTTCTTAGGTGTCCCCATGGTCCTGGGCATTGCCCCCTTCCAGCGGTCACATCAGTTTGACCTCTTTACTTACTCTGACCATTCTACGTTCCTCTTTTGTGTACCCTTGTGATTATATTTTGCCAACCTGGATAATCTCTCCATCTCAAAAACCTAAACAAAATCACACCTCTTTTGCCATGTGAGGTAAAGTAACATATCCAGAGGTTCTGAGATTAGTACATGATTATATTTTGTGGAATGATATTCTACTTCCATAATTGTTTAATGCATTTCACCCCCTCAGTGCTTGACCACTCATAATAAAAGTCATAATAATATGCCTATTGTATAATATGACTTTTATTATGCAAGAAAGTGAGACCTGGTGACCTACCCCTAGGACAGTCTGAGTCTTATGATTGGAGCAAACGAGATTGCCTTATCTTGATCTACTTTTCTAGACAGGGGAAAGATAACACACTTCTGGAACCCATCTATAAAAGTAAAATAATTCAAATTTTAAAATAAAACTGATCTATGTATCAATAAAGGTGCTAATAACAGGTTTTCTTGACAGATACATCACTGCCATGATTAGATTTGAGAAATAATGCAGAGGGCATGTGTTCTGGGCTGGGAGAATGCATTCTCACATTTGTTAAGGCCTCTCTTGATACTTCATCTGTTTCTCACTGTCTTGGGTTGATCCTTGGATCTCCCTTACTTCTGGGATTCCATTCTGTGCACTATTTTCTCAGTCTCACTCTATCTGGGACTATCCTACATTAGGCTAATGTGATTAAACTAATTTTCAAAACTATTTTTACTAACCCAGAGCTGAGCAAACCAATTATACACACAGCTTTGATACAATTGAGACCAACGTTAATTTTTAGGAATTTGAAAATATGTCCCTGTTTTCAGAACCATTCCATTTTTATCCTGGCATCCTAATGAAAGGCTAATGTAGTATATATTTCCTGGCCACTATCAGAAATTTTGTATTTAATAGCCAAAGATGACATTAGTAAGTAACTTACTTAAAATTATGTTTTTAGTGGGAAAATAGAGTGTACAATAGGAAACAGTGATGCTACTGAAAAACATGCTGCCATTTTTTTCTAGTGCTGTTGTATATTCTGCTTACGCTTTCATCTCCCAGCCACCCGTCAAGTATTCCCTGGTGCCTTTATTTACTTTTACACCTGTAAGTCCATCAAATTAGGTGGTTATTCTTCTAGACTCATTTTCAGTTGTCACTCTTCCTACTGCACATATTTTTATGGATCAGCTGAGTGTCTAGTGTTTGAATCTTTTAGAAGAAAACATAAATTTTCCAAATATGCTTTCTTTTCAAAAACATGCTTTACCAGTATTTTATACCAGTGCAAAATTATTGTAATCTTTATGATTCCTTGAAAAATAAGAAGGTCAGGGATCTTTCCACTTTCTATTATTTAGCACATAGCTTTCACAGTGGCATCAGCTCACTGAGTGAGATAGGAAAAAAGATTTCTCTGCCAATAATTGAACAGAATCTTCATTTGCCAGAACACATTGTTATACCTCAGAGAATATCAGGGTACAAGACACTGACTTTGCTACAGAAAAGAATATGAATAATATTACAAATATGAGAAAGATAAGTAAAGCTAAGACTGCCTTGCCTTACCTCTAAAAATATTTGTGAAGGTATTTGGTAAGAATGAATCCTTTCTTCTAAGCAAAAATAATTAACACAATCAATCATGTTCTTTTTATAGCCGTGGGATACAGATTTCCAGTCTAGCGTGTGTTCATTTAAGTGTTTTAAAGTTTTTAATATAAAATACTCTACTAATGTTAGTGAAAAAAAGTAGGAACAATGTTAAAGATTATTTCAAGTGCACATCCTTAGTAAAATTTTAAAGGTAAAAGATCATTATAGAAACAGTGACATTTCTCTTGGTCCAGACAGGGGATGAAATGAAAAACAATGTATCTTTTGTAGTATAGAATAGACATAATTACTCACAGGCCAAAATTAAAGACAAATAATCAAATAATATCTTAAGAAGATATGGGATAATTTCCAGGGCTATCGTCCTTTGTTCCATAGACTGAGAGGCTTATTGAGCTTAGAGATAAAGATATCAGCATCAGTTAAAGTCTACAGTTAAAGAATAGGTTAAGAAAGAATCAGTAAAGTCCATAAAAGGTGTCAGGGATATGTAAGGTATTGTTACCTCTATGCATAGAAGAAGACGTAGTTCTGCTGAAAAGAATAATGATTTGGAGAGTAGATTTATCATATCAGTTGAAGCATGAAGAAAGTCCCATGTGCTAACCATCCTGCCTTCGCACTTCCGGACCCCCTTTCCATTCATCTGCCCCCAGCCCAGGGCTGACCTGTGTTGATTGCATGCCTTGGTTCCTTTGTCCTCTGACTTTCACCTGAGGGCCCTGAGAGAGATGGTCACCTGCAGCAGAAAAGGAGAGACAGAGTGATGTCAGCACATTTATCCTCCTTGATACCTCCATGCAGGGTCATCTTATGCTGGTTATGTGATCCCAAAGAAATCTTGGCCTCCTTCCTGCTCTTGCTCTGCACCTTATGATAACTCCATCATCTCATCCTGCAGGTCCAAGAGTGATATTGGCCTCTCCTGTTACTTACCCAAGAACTGAACTACTGAACTCTCTTCTGTTTTCCTTACCTCTTGCCTTTGGCTTTGCAAATGTACCCTCTATTAAATTCCCCTTATATTATCTTACTTCAAATTTTCCATCAATTTCCTCCTGATACTTGGTCTGACACATCAACTGTATGCTCACATGGCCTAAGGTTCCCATAAAGAATTAAATGGTTCACCTTAATTGTCTCTAGGTCACCAGGGCAGAAATTTTCAAGAACACGACTGAACCAGTGAAAAAGTTTTCACTTTATTTACATACATTTTCAATCAATTTGAAGCCTGAACAAAAATATTTGAATAACTATAATAGGATCTATTTGCAAATGTTCCAAAACTTCTGGCAATATTGCAGGCTTAAATGATGCAAGCACTAGCTCTCCTGGCATCCCTAAAGTACGAAGATGGGATCACACCCAAAATTTGATGTACGTATTAAGACAGATGATATCTGCCTCCCTCTCCCCACCACCAGGCATACACCTCGAAAGGGAAAGAAAGGTTCATTACTTGGACATGTGAGGCTTTTCTAGAGAGAAATACCATTCTCAAAGACTGATATACTGCGCAAGTCAGATACATGCATGTGAAGCTTGAGGGTGAGCTCAGACGTTCACATACAGTGTTACAGGGACCTGCGTGTGGCACAGCAAGTTAAACTGCCACTGGCAACCATGGCATCCTATATCGGAGCAACAGGTCAAGCTCCAACTGCTCTACTTCCAAGCAAGTTCCCTGCTAATGGGCCTGGAAAAGCAACAGAGAATGGCCCAAGTTCTCGGGCCCTTGCCAATCATGTGGGACTCCTAGATGGAGCTACACAGTCGTGCCTTTGGTCTGAACCAATCCCAGTCTCTCCTGTATTCTCTCTCTCTCTTTCTCTCTCTCTCTCTCTCACCCCCTCTCTCCCTCTCTCCCTCTCTCTCTCCCTTCTGTCATCCTTCTCTCTTTCAAATAAATAAATCATTTTTAAAAAAAATACACCATTTAAAATAATGCTTAAAAATATATACAGTGCTCTTCCCTGAGATCGCTCCTTTTTTATGGTTTCCCAGACACTTTCCATCTCTCAGCACCTCCCTTCTTGGTATACTGGTTATAAAAATGGAGTCTTTAGTTTTCCCACTCATTCATGTACTTCCTGTTACTGTTTTGCCTCTACAACCAAGAAGTGAAAGCACACACAGAGCGTAAGAGCGATGTGGACTCTACCCATGTTCGCAGGTCCTGTGGCTACAGAGAAACATACCTCTCAGATATGTATGCCATTGCTTTACAGCCACTGACACCATTGTGGCTGCTGTGGCTGCTGCCACCACCACTTTGGAATCTTATGGAAGTTGAAATGGGGAGAGAACAATTACAGCAAAATCTCTGCTGGGATTTCGTCCATTCTTTCTGACTTCAGGTTTGCCAGTTTCCCATTAGAGCAAAAAGATTGGTTTCCCGTTGTACTCTCGTAGTCAGCATCCAACAAAGAGTTCTGGGTGTCATGCTGCTATCAGTAGAGGGTAAGAAATAGTGAAAGGAAAAAGGACCAGTCAGCATTGGTTTCATTTTGCTTCAAGTTCTGTTTTCTCTCCCCCTGACCATATGTTTTTCAGAGTGTAGAGATGAATACTTCGTGTATTATGTCTAGGATTTTAAGAAGCAAACACTGGGACAGAATGAAGGTGCTCACTCCTTCCTTATTAGAATTGAGTCTTTGGTTGCATGCTTTAAAGAAATTAATGAAAATCAGATTCACATAGGATATGTCCGAGTAGGTGGCAAAATTTTTGTTTTGCATGCTAAATAAGTGAAGTTGTCCGATGATGATCACCACTACAGTAATAAGCAAGTTTTCCTACATTTATTTATTTTATAGTTTACAAAGAGTTTGCACATATCATTTTTTTTCCCAACAAAGTTGGACAGTCATATTAAGCTTCCTTTCAAAGAACAAATCTAGTTTAGAGAATTCATTTCCTTTCAAGTTCATCTGGCTGCTAACTATCAAAGCCAGGTCACAAACCAGGTTTTTTGATGAAATGTTTTGTGCTTTTCCTTTAGTGTTTCACATCTAAGCATTCCCTGATATTTCAAAGCAACTCGACAGCAGTAATACTGATGGCAAACCATAACACCAGCCATAGCAAATCAAGATCTTTTGTTAATCAATCAATATGACACACATCCTTCTATCTAGTACTTTCAGATTACACCCTTTTAGGATCTATGATCAAAAAATACTTTAAAATCTTTAAGATAACTAGGACAGACTCATAACTAATAGTAATTAATACTATCAACTACTTAGGAAATAGCCACACATATTACCTAAATTTCTAATTTGAATATTCAGTTCTATTGAACACCTTGGAAAGAAACCTACCAGTGTTTGTAATCAGCCTGTGAAATTGCTTAATGAGGGACTGATTGATATACTCCAATAAAAGAGAAAAGGTTTGTGATATCTGCAAATAAATAGGTGACCTTAATGAGTCTATAGATGTTTTATTATCCTTATATAACAAAAACTAGGTTTTAATTTTATATTGTTTGCATACATATATATATAATTATATGTATAAGTAAGTGGCACTACATAAATATAGGAATACACACACATATACTTGCATGTGTGTACCCATATACATACATACATGTATATATATGTATGTGTTTCCAACTTATTTATAACATTTGTTTAGCAGTAAACTCTCACCTAAGTATCTGGGAAAACTAAAAAAGCTTTTTTACAGAAGGTGGGTATTTGACTTAGTAGTTAAGATGCTGGCTGTACCCAATATTGGAGTGCCTGGCTTTGGATCCTGGCTCCACTCCTGATTCCAGGTTCCAGTTAACACATACCCTACAGGGTAGCAGGAGTTGGCTCAAGTAGCTGGGTCTCTGTCATCCACATGGGTGTCCTGGATCAGATTTCTGGCTCCTGCTTACAGGCTTGACGAGCTGTGGGCATTTGAGAAGTGAACCATAAGATGGGTGCCCTCTGTCTGTTTCCCTCCCTCCACTCTCCTTTTAAATTAATAAATAATTTTTAAAAGGCAAAAGACAGCCATTTTCAGTTTCTAGAGATACCCTATTTATTCAGTACCCCCTCTATATAATTAAAGACAAACTCACAGGGGAAGAGGGCATAAAACAAGAGGGACATGTAGGTATACAATGCAAACTGTTGGGTGTACTGCTAACACATTAGGTGTTGTAGAGCATGTAAGGAAAGAGCTGCGTACATAGTGCTTTCTGGAGTTAATAGTCATGTCTTACACCATTAACTCATCGATAAGAAGGTAGAAACAAACTGTACATCAATCAACAGGCACTTGCACTGCATGGATACCTCCTGACAGTTGGGCTGGGGACAAAATATGCTCATCAACATCCCTACAGGCAAGATTTTTAAAACTCTGTATCTGAGTTCATTTTCTGTTACTATAACAAAATAACTGAGGCTCAGTTGTGTTTCTAAAGAAAGGAAGTTTATTTTGCTCTCTGTTTTAGAGGCTGAAAGTGCAAATAGCATGAGGGCTTAGGCAGGATGTTCTCTGGCTACATGACCTCATGGCAGGTGGTGAGACAGGAAGCCATGCAGAGATTCAGGGCCAGGTTCACTCTTGTATGACAATACACTTTCTCATGAGACCTAACTCAGAGATGAGATTCCTTTTGAGAGCAGTGCCCCAATGACATTCAAATAGGCTCCGCCTCTTAAAGTTCCCACCACCTCCTAACATTTCCACACTGAAGAATAAGCTTCTAACACATGAACTGTTTGAGGACAAATCATATCCAACCCTAGTGCCCATGCACCAAACTACAGTGTTATCAGTTGTCAGTGTTGTAAACCCACAAATCTATTATAAAAGATGGTCACACAATAAGGACATGTTGTAATATGACATAAAATAGGATTTCCTGTACTTTATAACAGGGATGGGGAGCCACTTAGAGATGTATAACGTCATTCACTTGTGGTCCATACAAAATTACCAACTAAAAAATTATCCTGTTATAGATTTGTCAAATTTTGAGTCCTTCCTACTTGGGCCCTGGCAGGGCCAGACCAAATGATTTTAATGCCTTATGTCGTCCTTGGGCCAGATGTTCCCCATCCCTGTTATGTTGAGGCTTCTGAAAAACACAGGCCACATATCTGTATCTGTATGTATATAACTATGGAGAATTTAAGATCAGCGCAAAGGCTATAAGAAAATGCAAATTTCAAAATAATTAAAGCCTATTATGAAATGTACCAGAAAGGGAACTATGCTGCTGAAAATCAGATCAGTGAAATATATGAAATTTTAAAAGTATGCAAGATTCAAGAAATAATGAAACAACCAATAAGGAAAATACTGAGAGAACATAATATGGTGGCTCCTCAAAAACACCAGAAGCTTTAATAATTGAAAAGAATCAACAACAGTAGTATTTGAAGCAACTCTTATGGAGCCAAAGCAGTGTCTATAATGCATACAGGAAAATACATATTTTTCAATATTAATATCAGATAAATTAGTATTTAAAGGGAGGGTGGGCACTATGAAAGGGGGTGAACATCCTTTATAGGGAATATTAGGTTAAAAATCACAAAACTGTGTAAGAGCCCATCTTGTGAATGGAAAATAATGTTGCACTGAAATGTAAAGGGACTATGTTAGGCATCACGGTGCTCACAGTGTACAGATGTATGAAATCTGACAAGGCAGGACACTATCTTTTTAGATCTTGCACAGTGAAAACTGACTTTAACCTAGTGCTGATGGAGAGAGAGAATCTAACGTTGTGGTCTGGACTGAGTTTGGTTTTTGCCTGGAGGTTCCTTTCTGAACCCTGAGCTATGCAAATGAAGGACAGAATTCTCTGAATTTAAGCAAATAGTAACTTCTCTAGAGCTTGAATGAAATAAATTTGTAAGGATGTATACCACAGGAGAGAAGTTAGAATTTATTTATTAACTTAATTGTTATGTATTTATTTTTGTTTATTTCAAAGGCAGAAACAGAAAGGGGAGAGAAAAGAGAGAGAGAGACAGAGAAAGTCTTCCATCACTTATTCCCTCTCTAAATGCCTACAACAGCAGGGGCTGGGCCAAGCTAAGGCCAGGGGCTCAGAACTCAACCTGAGTCTCCCATGTGAGTGGCAAGGACTACTTGAGCCATCACCTGAGGCCTCCCAGGGTGTGCTTTATCAGGAAGCTGACATGGGAAGTAGAGCCCAGCATTCAAAGCCAGGCTCTCTGACATAGGACAAGGGCATCCTAAGTGGCATCTTAGCTACTGTGCCAAACACCCACTCTAGATGTTAAAATTGAAATCCATGTGAAAAGGGAAACGACTTTAAACAATCAAGGCATTCAGTTGAGTCTCTTGTAAGGCCACACATTAAAGTAAGTACTACACTGTAGAATAAGGGCTATGTCAGAAACTAAGAACTAAATTCAGAGTCCTAAAACTCATCCTCAAAAAGGTCAGGAATACCTGCCAGTAATATAACCTGCCTGCCAGAACAAAGCGCACCATGCTTTAGAGCAAGACCGGATTGTCCAGAAGAAACTCTGCAATACATCTTTCATACTACTCAACAATCATCAAACTCTAAAAGATACACAAGCAAGCCAAAAACGTGACTCCATAAAACTCAAAGATAATAAATAGAGTCCCACAAATGACTCAGATGTTGAATTTGGCAGAACTTTAAAGGACTTTAAACGTGCCTTCAATCTGAGTTAAATATACAGTAGAAAGAAGTGTTCACATGGTAAATTTAGGAAGAAAACTGGAATTTTAAAAGAATATAGAAAATTCAGAACAAAAATAAATCCAAACTCTGAAATAAAAAACTTACTAAAAGCACTTAGAAGTTCACTGAGCCTAGTAGAAAATACCAGTGAACTCAAACTCTGCAAACTGAAGCACATAAAGGAATTGGAATAAAAAATAGTAAAAGGGAGGAGGGTACTGTGGCATAGTGGGTTAAGCTGCCATTTGGGATGCCCACATCACATATGGGTTCAAGTCCAGGCTACTCCACTTCCAAACCAGCTCCTTGCTAATGTATGTGAGGGTGCAGTGGATGATGGTCCAAGTACTTGAGTCCCTGTCACCCACGTGGTAAACATGGATGGAGTTTCTGGCTTCTGTCTTTGTCCTGGCCCAGCCGCAGCTATTATTATTTGGGGAGTACAACAGTAGATGGAGAATCTCTCTGTCACTTTGCCTTTCAAATGAATGACTAAATAAATCTTGTTTAAAAATAGAAAACAATATCCAAGACTTAGAAAAACAATAAATTATATACTTCAAGTTTAATATTCCTCCAAAAGACACGAGAATGAATGGGAAAATATGCAACAATAGTACAAAACATAATAATTGATGAGCTATATCAACCCTTAAATGCAAGAACCACAGCAAACTCTAAGCCATATGAATACAGAAAGTACAATAATGATACCAAAGACAAAACTAAGTTTAGGAAAAATGCATAAATGCTGTTTATTTATAAACTTGTTTCAAGGGAACATATCTGATATTTTTATTTCAGCATGAACTATATAGAATGGATAATAGGAAATAATAACTAGACAAACATTTTTATTATGGATTTTGGAAATGAAATTTGCTAAGTGATCTTCAAGTTCATTCAGCTATTTTTTAAAAAAAGATTTATTGATTTATTTGAAAGACAGATGACTGTGAAAGATGAGGGGAGAGAGAGAGAGAGAAATATCAATCTGCTGGTTAACTCACCAAATGGCTGCAACAAATAGGTTTGGGCCAGGCCAAAGCCAGGAGCCAGAAAATCCATCAGCGTTTTCCACATGAGTGGCAGAGACCCAAGCATCTGGGTCATCTTCCACTGCCTTCCCAGGCAAATTAGCAGGGAGCTGGATTGGAAGTGGAGTGTCTGGGACTCCAGCCACCACTCTGGTACAGGATGCCAGCCTCTCGAGCGTTGGCTTTGTTTGCTGCACCACCATGCTGGCCCTTCATTTGGGCATTCTTGCTGTGGGCAGGGGAGCAAGTGAGCGTCCTGAGGACATCTGAAAAAGAAACAGGGAGGGACTGTGTGGAAGCATGGGTTAAGCCTCCATTGATGATGTTGGCCTCCCATATGTGACTGCTGGTCCAAGTCCCAGATGCTCCATTTCTGATCCAGCTTCTTGCTAAAACACCTGGGGAATCAGCAAAGGTTACACTAAGCACTTGGGCCCTGGCCATCCACCTGGGAGATCAGGATGGAGGTCCTTGCTCATGGTTCAGCTTGGCCTAACTCTGGCTGTTGTGGCCGTTTGGAGAGTGAAGCTGTAGAAGGAAGATCTGTGTCTGTCTGTCCTCCTTCACCTTATCTGTTGCTCTACTTTTCAAATACATAAATCCTTTTTAAAAGGGGTGTTGTCACTCTTTAGGGGAATGATTGTTCAATAATAGAGGTAGAGAATGTTCTTTGATTGTCCATGTCCTGGGATAAGTAAGGGTTGATGGAATACTTACTTGTTTGTTTGTTTTTGTGATCAAACTGTCATGAGTCTTGTATGGGTAGGGGTTGTCTATCATGTCAAGCAGTTTCTCAGCAGAAACTTGGAACTCCAAGGAAGTCTGGAGTTTAGTCAAAAATAATGTGTCATTTGTCAAATGCACTATGTTAGTGTAAGATGTTAATAATGGGGAGAAGTAGATGAGGGCAACAG
This sequence comes from Lepus europaeus, assembly GCF_033115175.1. Classification (NCBI taxonomy): domain Eukaryota; kingdom Metazoa; phylum Chordata; class Mammalia; order Lagomorpha; family Leporidae; genus Lepus; species Lepus europaeus. Next base: position 68,381,618 of record NC_084837.1, on the reverse strand, counting down.
GAACTCTCAATATTACTGCTAGAAATCTTCTACAAAGCTATCATTATTCTAAAATAGAAAGTTCATTTTTTTTTAAATCTGCATACTCATTTCTGTCAAGGCAAAAGGGATACTTTTGGTGAAGAATTGTCCCCATTCACCATTTCTTATCTCACAAAAGATATTATTTGGAATGAGGAATGTGAAAGACAAAATGCAACAATTAGGAAGATAAGCTGATTCAGAATACTGCATTGGTTCATCAATGCACAAGCACCTCTCAAAAGAGATGTGTATTTCTATAGAGGTAGATAAACAGGAGAGTCATGCGGAATAGAAATTTTCTCTTAGCACCAAGATTATTTCTGAAATGAAATTATCAGGTTTCATCAAGAGTTTCCTGCAAGCCCCTCCAGAAGCATTTGAGTGTGGGATACTGAGTGGGATTAAAACTTGGAGTGGAAGAATTCTCTTAGGGAATAAAATGAATACATCGTGTCTATGGAGGGGGTAGACTTTAGGATGGAAAGAATGTGGGAGGAGACACTGGCAAAGGCAGTCGGGAGTGTCAAGGTGGTCTCCTACTCCAAACCACCAGAACAACAGAACTGCCAGCCCTATTTCTGGTATTTTGGATCCCGCCCTCCAAAGAGGAAGGGCTCCAATTTGCTAAGACCGTTTACATTATAATATGCTAAAGGAAAGGAGATGGTGAGGAAAGAAGGTGAAAGAGGAAGAAGGAAATAGAGTACCAGAAGGTCTGAGGGTAAAAGGTGCATACTTTCTAAGTGTTTGCAAATGCTGCCAAAACACTGGCACATGAGGGGAGGTGTGGGAAAGGGGAGATATGTTTCAACAACCTTCATCAGAAACTCCAGTGGCCTTTAAATATATGCATAAACACTGAGATTTCCATTTCATTACTCCTGACTATTGGTTTGCTTTTCCTTGAACACAATATTGTTTTGCCACTGAACCACCTGAGCCAGAATTCTCAAGAATTCCATAACACTTCACATTGGTGCTGCTGAGAGTTGGGGATTGGCCCAGAGGTGCTCAGTCTTAGAATCACCTGGAAACTTTAATTAGTCAGCTTTTCGTTTCTGTAATGGAAGGCCCAAGGCAGCTAACTTTATAAAGGGAAAAGTTTCACTTAACCCACAGTTCTGGGGATTTGAAGCCCAAGATCGGGCAGCCCCATAGGAATGGGTTTTGGTGAGGGTGGCACATTATGGCAGGTGTGTGTGTAAGAGCTCTCATCAGCAAACAGGAAGTCAGAAAGTCGGGTCCTATAAACCTTTCCAAATGCAGCACCCTCAATGACTAAAGGACCACCACCTCCTGTTAGAGCTACCCTGAATTCCAAGCCTTTAGTGATGAATTCTTGGAGACTACAAACCAGTATCTAAAGCACAGGAGAATTCCCAATGTGTTGATTCTCATTAAATTTATCTTGGCATGCCCCAGAGTTCATTTTTAAAGATTTATTTTATTTATTTGAAAGAGTTAGACTGGGGCTGGCACTGTGGCATAGCAGGTAAAATTGCCATCTGCAGTGCCGGCATCCATATGGGTGCCAGTTCGAGTCCCGGCTGCTCCAATTCTGATCCAGCTCTCTGCTATGGCCTGGGAAAGCAGTGGAAGATGGCCCAAGTCCTTGGGCACCTACACCCGTGTGGGAGACCGGGAAGAAGTTCCTGACTCCTGGATATGGATCGGCGCAGCTCTGGCTGCTACAGCCAATTAGGGAGTGAACCAGTGGATGGAAGATCTCTCTCTCTTCCTCTTTCTCTCTCTGTGTAACTCTTTCAAATAAATAAATCTTAAAAAAAAAAAGAAAAAGAGTTAGAGAGAGGGAAGGATGAAGGGATTGAGAAAGAGAGAGAGGAGAAACAGAGAGATCTTCCATCCACTGGTTCAATCCCCAGATGGCCACACTGGCCAGGGTTGAGACAAGCCAAGGTCAGGAGCTTCATCTGGGTCTCCCACATGGGTGACAGGGGCCCAAGTACTTGAACCATCTTCCACTGCTTTTCCAGGCCATACCCAGTGAGCTGGATTGGAAGTGGGGTGCTTGGGACAAAAACCAGTGCCCTAGTGGGATCCCAGTGTTGCAGGCAGCAGGTTCACTCACTATTTCACAATATCCAGAATTTAAGTTTTTCAAGTTCTCACAGGAAGGCTAATGTACAACCAAGGTTGAGAACCATGGCTAAATACTCGGTGGTTGCAGAGCTGCCATAATGAGAAACCAACTTCTGCTTCCATGATTACTGGCTGTCTGGGCTTCCCTGAAGCCAGGAGCGGTGCACTGATACCTTCTTAGTGAAGTAGTTGTGGTCTTTACAGGCGCAAGTGCAAAGCAGAACCTAATAGAGCACATCGTTCAGATAGCCTCTCCAGTAGCCATCAGTGCATTTTTGCCTGCTCCTTCATGAATTCTACTTTCCCACTATCGGAGTTACGCTGAGTAACACAAATAAAGAGAGTGCGGTGATGACAGATAGCTTGGAAATCAGTACTATGTGGACTGGCTAAATGAGGCTTTGTTTTTATGCAACTGTACAATCACCATGCAGGCAACTTCCCAAGCAAGCAGCTAATGCATAAGACCAGGCTGGAACATATATCATAATTATGCAGTGTTTGTTTTATCCAATGGCATTTTATATGATCTTTTTGACTCTGTTTAAAGAGAATCCATGAAACAGATGGATGTCCTGCTGGAAGCTGCCCAGGAGGCTGCCTTCTGAGAGACAAGTGGGAAGCAGAAAGCAGATTCAAAGTGATGAGGGGGAGGCAGCAGCACAAATCCTATTAACAAATAATGGGATTTGTGCATCCCCTGTACCTCCAAAGAGGAACGCTCCTGCATGCCTTTTCTTATTATTTGTTTTCACTTAAAAGGCTATTAAAACCGTCTTTGCTCTTAGAACAGAGCACATCTTCGCTTTGTGCCCAATATCAGCCACGATAAATAGATTTGAGCTCAGAGATTCGGGGCGCTTTAATTGCCACTGTGCAGTTTTCGCAAGAAATAAAAAGAAAATGCCAACTTTTATGTGTCCCCTTTGATGTGGTCTGTGTATGGTGCCAGCACTTTATTCCCCCAAAGACCCACTCTCTGGGAAAGAACAACTGATCTGATGGTATTGTTTGCCTTTAAAGAAAATCAATAGTCAAACTTTAAAAGTGATATCACTTCAAGTACAACATGGGAGCTTCTTCAACATATTAAATAGGTATTCCTGTGCAACAGTTTGTGTCACTTGGTTACGAATGACCTGAAAAGGACATTACATACATACATGTGATGGGGAACTGCCTCAATATACATATTGGGTGGCTTTACCAGTCTGCTCTAGACCCATACAAACTCACAGTTCAGCACTGAATGGTGGAAAGACCTTACATACTTATGTGAAAAATATGGCTTTGAGTCTTGGCCTTCTGTTTCACAAGTTGTGTGCCATAAGGTAAATTGCCTAACCTATCTGTGTCCTGCTCACAAGCATAAAATAATAAGAGTATCTTTTCTACCACAATGCTCAAGGCAAATGTGTATTATGGAAAAAAAAACTAATCATGGCTGTTTAAAAATTTTTACCCCCAAATAAACTTAACTCTTTATTTTATCTTTCTGCAAACTTTTTGCACATCCCCCCTTATAGTGTTCTTTTATTAATAAAAGCATCATCCATATGATACTTAGGCTAGCGTACTGGAGGCATTCAACACTCAGCAGCTATATTTTTTTTTTACCCTGCAAAATTTTCTTATTTCATTATACAAGCAATCAGAGAGGCCATGGATCTTTCTGTGTCTTCCAAAAAACTAGTTCTTAATTTTTTATGTGAGCTGTGAGCTTCTTTGAAAATAGGATGAAAACTTTGAATCCTTCCTCCTACTCCTAACTGGATGTCTACATTTTACTCTCCATAGGAGTCAGTTAAAAACTTCTGCTGCGTGTGAATGAATACTCCCTTTTGCTCCGTATCTGAATATGTACATCTATTTTAGATTACATATTGTGTCTGGGTACTTATTCTTTGATCCATAGTAACTTCTCATGTTATAGAATGGACTTGCTTTGAAGACAAATTGTAAGGAAAAAGAAATAAGTGGCCATGGAAAAAAGGAAAACCTCTGTCAGGCATTAACTCTTCTGTCTTGCAAATCCCCTAACAATGATTCTTCAGAAAGTACCTTCATCAGACTTCTAGAGAAGATAATGAGGACTCAATAAGAGGTTACACCCACTGTAGATGTGATGCCCATTTACAATGAAGTGCAAAGAGTTTCTCTCAACAAGAAGAAAGGGCAAGCCAATGATTTTCTTAGAACTTGGAAATATTGTTTACTATCTGTCCTATATGGTAGCAAATTGAAATTCAACGAATGCCAGAAACATCACTTGAATTACCAGCCTTCAAAGTCTGATCATTATGCTGGGAATATGTTGTTCTCGGTTGATCAATGTCTTTCTGGGGCCGGAGGCAATTTTTTTGATGTGTGATGCTGTGGTTAAAGGCTTCAGTTTTTCGCAGTCACATTCACTTACCAGAATTTCACAATCATGCAGTTAAAATCACTTAGATTATTTGGTCCATAAAACACAGGCTTGAGGAATAAACATCACTCTCTAGATATGCATGAAAAAGAAATAAGAACTAATCCAAGAAACAAAAACTGAGATAAGAGATGCAAACTATAATCATTTGGGGAAAGCACATTTTCAGTTCCACATTTCCCTTAACCATAAAGACCAAGGCTAGTCCTTGCAATGGTATGCTAAGGCTGAGACAAAGTTTTGTCAACTATTATTGTGCATTTAGTTATTTCTCTTCTATTGAATTACTGTATTTTAAATGAGAAGTCTACCTGTACTGGATGAAAATTATAATTTTCAACCAGTTCTTTTAAACTTTATAATTTCTGTACTTATTAGCCTCATATCTAGAAAGTCTTAGAATATACATGGAAAGACAGTATGGGATACTTCTTCTGAAAGAGTAAATTTGTGGTGCTTATATAAGGCATAGGTCAAAGATACCCCTCTTTTCTCCCTGATCTTCTTATGTATATATTCTTGTAGGGTTAACTATAGTCTGTAATGTTAACAGCTTTAATAATAATACATGCTTATTGGTTTATTTCTCTGTCTTTGTACAAACAAGAACTGAAGTAAAAAGAAATTGTTTCCACTATTTATTTTTGTTTAAAAGTTTATTTTCTTGAAAGGAAAAGAGAGATAGACAGACAGACAGACAGACACAAACAGACAAAGCTGCTTCCATTCCCCAAAAGGCTACAATGGCTGGGACTGAGGCAGGTGAAAGCCAGGAGCCAGGAACTGTATCTGGTCTCCCACATGGGTAAAAAATCCAAGAATTTTCTTCTGATGATTTCCTAAGCACATTAGCAGGGAGCTGGATCAGAAGCAGAACAGCTCTCTGATATGGGATGCTAGAGTTGCAGGTATCAGCTTAACCTGTTAGACTGTGTGCCTGCTTCGTCCACTATTTCTTTTTAAGAGGTGCTTAGTCTATTAGAAGACAGAAACAAACATATATATTGTGCTGAGTGTGTACCTACCAGTTAATAAACCCATTTCCCACATTGAGATACCTGGCTTCAATTCTTGCCTTTGGCTTTTTGCTTTAGCTTCCTGTCAAGGCAGACCCTATGGGGCAACGGTGACAACCCGAGTAATTGACTTCCTGCCACCTACATGGAGAACCTAGATTGAGTTCTGAAATCCTGCCTTTGGCATAGCTCAGCATCAAATGTGCAGCCATTTAAGAAGTAAACCAGCAGACAGGTATTTTTCTGTCTCTCTGCCTTTCAAACAATTTACAAACAAAGTTATACATATAGTGAATATTATTTATAGTCTGTCTAATATGCTATACAGATCCTATTGAGCTATTTTCTCTTGATTTCTGAGTCTCTGTTTCTCTAAAATCAAAAAAATATAGCTAAAATGCATGAGTTAAATTATGACTTCAAGGGTATCTCATTTGAGCAATTGTCATATAGCATTTGAACCATAGGTGTGCATCAATGGCAGCATTCATTTGACAATCTTTAGATATTTGGAATGAACTAGGCAATATAGTGAAGAAGAGTGAAGAGTAATTGCTTCCTCCTTATGACCTTTTTTTTTCTATTTTTTTAAAATATAGTTTAAATAGTTTGCTATTTATACTCAGTTAAGAGATTCAGCTTCTTAATAACTGGCTCATTATCTGAAACAAAACCTCAATATTCTTCCATAATACTGTAGCAGAACCACAGCCGTCTTCAGAATAGATTACATTTGTGGAATAAATTCTTTCTGTGCACCTAACCAGTCATTTGAAGTGCATATCAGGTCAGCCTTCATCAAGTCTGCTACTCCATCTCTTTCATTAATAAAAACTGACATTTCAAATTTCAGTTGCTATGTACCTAAACAGATACCCATTATACAAGCAAAAGAGCAACTATAAAAATATCCTGTTTCCATTCTGCCATGCAGGAGTTTCTGAAAACCTTTCATTGTATTTGGCTTCCCAAACATAATTGTGATTTTTTTTTTCACATCCTCTCAGGCATGCTAATAGCAAGAAGATGGTATTCACCTAACAGATTTAAATTCTACAGAAACATCAGCAGGTGCTCTGATCAGTAATGTGTGATCAGTATTTGACCTTTGGCCTTCCCTGTGGAATTCTATTAATTCTGATATAGATTGGGAAAAGATCTTCCTGCAAAATTCCCTGCATCAACTCAATGGAATTGCACATTTCTTGGATGTGACTTACTTTTGGTAGTGATGGTAGGTCCAACTCACAGATACTGAATTCAAAGCATAGCAAACTAAATGTGAAAATAGGTGCAGGAATTACTAGACAGGTTGAAAGTAAAAATTTACAAAAATCAATTGTGGAATAAGAAATAATTTAGCATTCATCACACGTTCATTCATTCTACAAAATGAATTGCCTTAAAAACATCTGATAATAAAAGAAGTAGGGAAAGGATTTAATGGCAAATTCATGTACTGTACAGTATGGAGGAGGCCACTAGGAAGTAAGCAGAATCAGGAGTAAACAGTAAATAGGAGGAAAGACCTAGCTTGGGGGAAATTAGGAGAAACATGTAATTTATAATAGATCCCGGGAGAACCAGAGGAAATGCTCAGGAAGGAGATGGGAACATTTACACTTGAAGGAAGTCAGCAGAAAAGGCACTTATTCAGAGACAACACAGAACAGAGCATGTTCAAAATACATAAATCATTGAGGATACATATAACACATGGTCTGAATAAGATGTGTAGTAAGGAGGAAAGTCAAGTTGTGCCATGTTTCAACTTGTCTTAAGGCAGTTGGAAACCAGAGACAAAGTTTCAAGCAGAGAAATTCTATGATCAGACTGATAATTTAGAAAAATTGCTTTGTGCACATTATGGTGGTTGATGTCATCAATTATGAGGCTAGTTCAAATTTCTGGGAAGTTAATGGTACAGAATACAATTATGGTAGTGGCAAGATGAATAAAATAGGTAAGAGATAAAGAGAATATAACTTGGTCAGTTATGAAAAGCACAGGTTGAGGTAGAAGGAAATATTAATGCTCATACTTGCCTGAGTTAACAGGTTAGCTGGTGGAGTGATTCAATGAGACGTGGATAAAATATAAGGTTAAAGGGAAAATATAATCAAATGAGTGACAATGCAATAATCCCATAATTTAGTATCCAGTGTCAATTGGATATTAAGGTCATGGGCACAGGCAGGGAACTAGGTTAGAAACAGAGTTTTGGAAATTAGGAGCACAGAAATGGATACGATTCTCCTTAGATAAAGTGCTCAGTGAGAAGGATGAAAATCAGAACATTTTTAAATAAGAATGATCCACAAAGCAGGTGTTGTTGCATAGTGAGTTAAGCCAATGCCCGCCATGTTGATATCCCATATGATCGTCAGACTGAGTCCCTGATGCCCCACTTCCAATCCAGGTCCTTGCTCATGTGCCAGGGAAGCAGTGGAAGATGGTCCAAGTGACTGAGCACCTGCCACCCATGTGTGAGACATAGATGGAGTTTCGGGCTCCTGGCTTCAGCCTGGCCCAAGTATGGCCATTGTAGCCACATGGGGAGTTAAATAGCTGATGTAAGGTCTGGATGTCTCTCGATGTATCTCCCTCTCCCTCTCCCTCTCCCTCTCCCTCCCCCTTGCCCTCTCCCTTCTCCACTCCCTCCCCCTCTCCCTCTCCCTCCTCTCCCTCCTTTATCTCCTCTCTCCTCTTTTTGCTCATCTCCTCTCCTCCATCTCCCTCTCCACTCTGCCTTTCAGATAAATCAATTTATTTGTAAAGCAAGAAGAATGACCCAAAAGGGAAATGTATAGGTAAGTGGAGTCAGAAAAGCCAAGGTTATAGCACTTGAGACTAGTCAACAATACCCAATTATAATGAAAGTTTATTTCAGTAGGAATAAAGTTGCCAATTGACTAATGACACAAATATCAATGGTGATTACTATAAGAGCAGTTTCAGTGTCAAGAAGCAAATGGAAAGTAGGGACAGAATGACAGAAATGATGGGCAACACTTCCACAAGTAGATCATCAATGGCCTTGAGGGTTGGCTGACCTGCGTGGGTGTGAAGATACTTGACAGGTTGACTGGTGAGTAGTCTAAGCAGTACAGAGAGCATGACACTGTCATGCCATGAGTATTCTTTTGTTGGAACAGAATAGAAAGGGTCAAAGTATTTTACATCCCCATGCAAGCAACTGACCTTGTACTTTCCTCAGCAGTGGATTCAGTCATCAGGGAAGTGCCTGTGGTTGGCAGAGCCTGGGTAACCAACCACATATAAGGATTTATAGGGATATGGCTTCTCTTGCTTCTCCCATGGAACATAGGACTCACAATGTATTCAATTTACTCAAATAGAGGAAGGATGTTCAAAGACAGTGGCCTTAAAATATTTGCTGCATCTTCTTATACATGAGAGTAAAATTGGGCATGTGTTAAGGTGAATCAGAAGCAAATGTTAGTTTAGGAATTATGCTAAAGGAAGTTAAATCTAGCTTGGAAGGTATTGAATATGAAACTTGATTTCCAGAAAAAGAAAGTTAACTGTAAGGATAGATAAAGTTCAGTAATATGTTAAAGGATTAGCACTCCTCTGGTTGGAAATTATGGTTGAAAGTATGAGTGTCAGTGGTACTAACAAAGGACAAAGTGATAATATTAAAGAACATTTTAGTTTAAGGGATTTGGTAAAACAAAAACAGAATTCAGGACAAAATACTGTGAGAGAAAGGATAAATCTATATCAAAACCCCAAAAGCTGTATTTTATGATAGATTAATGGTTAAAAGTACAAATGGAGTAGTCAAATAAGGAGGGGCAAATTTGGCTCTCAAGAAGTTATTGGGCTGGCACCTTGGCTCAATAGGCTAATCCTCTGCCTGCGGCGCCGGCACACTGGGTTCTAGTCCCGGTCAGGGCACTGGATTCTGTCCTGGTTGCTCCTCTTCCAGGCCAGCTCTCTGCTGTGGCCCGGGAGTGCAGTGGAGGATGGCCCAAGTGTTTGGGCCCTGCACCCACATGGGAGACCAGGAGAAGCACCTGGCTCCTGCCTTCGGATCAGCGCAGTGCGCCGGTCGCAGCGCGCCAGCCACGGCCGCCATTGGAGGGTGAACCAATGGCAAAGGAAGACCTTTCTCTCTGTCTCTCTCTCTCACTGTCCACTCTGCCTGTGAAAAAAAGAAGGAGAAGGAGAAGAAGAAGTTGTTATTGGTGACCTTAGAGAAATAATCTTCATTGGAACACTAAAAAGTAAATATCAAGATTACCAGGAGCATTAGTGCTTGGGCCTAGAGTGCTTCTAAGTAGTAAAATCCATACCAGTATTTAAAATTACAGAATGTTTATATGAGTAAATGCCAATGAGAAATAAGCAGGAGGGATTCGGAGATATCTGGGATGTTCACAACATGGTGATGCAAGTGCTCCCCATGTAAAGAAGGGGTGGAGTGAGTAGAAGTTCTCAGACTTCTGTATAATCTAAGGAAGGCTCAGCAGAGCCCTTAGAAGTTCTTTAAGCCAACCATGGCCATCATAGGAATCTCGTGAATTCAGAGAAGGATCCTGTATAAGTATCCCTATTGCACTCAGTCACTGCTTAAGAACAACTCATAGGAAACTTGAGCTGTTAGCAACTGTGGCAATGGATTTCCTACCATACTGCTTGCTTCATGGAGCTGGAGTTCATCCAGACAAATTTTCATAACACATCAAAGAAGAATGAGATATGTGGTGAAATTGGCAGGAAGGCATATCTAAAAGTAAAGCAAAGGTGATCAATGAAAAAAATGTTTAAAAAGAGCAGTCAAAATTCCCTGTAATTGAGCCATGTGATCTACGTTATTTATTAGGATGCTGGAGATGTTAGAAGGTTTATAGTCACTTTTTATTGTATATAAGGTATACTAGTTATACATAAATATTAGCAGATGCTTGATAAACTATAATTTTTGGAAGAGTAGGACTCAGAGTGAGGAAGAGACAGAGTTTAACCTCAAAAATCAACATGAGAAAAATATAGAAAGTGAAATAGTGAAATATTTTAAAAGGAGAGGAAGGAAAATAAATTGGATTCTTAAAATTAGGAAGCAAACTGTGGATATGATGAGATTGCAGCTTAAGCCAAGACAAAAAAAATTTCTCCTGATAATATTCGGGAGACTCACTTGGCCATGGATTTCTATGAAGTCATGCATATAGAGTTATCGAATGTGCTTTGAATGGTATGTGGGTCTCCAGAATAGTTCAACAGCCTGGGGACTTCAGGAGGAGGATTAATAAGCTGAGAAGAGAAGATAATTAGGAAAATTATTTTAAAATTATATTGAATAAAAATGAAATAACTCTAAATATGAGAAGGCAAGAGAAAGGGTAACTGTAATAGCAAACTCTCAATAGTACATATCTAGGAGTTTAAATAATACAAAATTATTTCCTTTTAAGGACCTTTTTTTTCTTTTTCTTTCTTTTCTACAGTATTTTTCAACATATTTTTTTCTTGGATACAGTAAACTTTTTCTCTTAGAAGAGACAGTGTTTTGAAATTTTGATACATGGCCCTAAGGGAAACACACATGGTATCCACCTGCTATCCCTTCATTAGGTTACCTACAAATCATCAGAATGTAGATAAGAAAAAAACTGAGCCACTTGAGTCCATAAAGGTGGTTTATAATGTATCATATGGCTACAGATAGGCAGGCAACAGTCATTATTTCACTGGCAGAGCCAAGAAGTGATTTTGCATGCATCATAAACAAAGTAGAACAGATTTTTCTCCTATGGTGATGATTAAGACTTGGAACCCAAACACTTCATAAATTAATACAGATTCTAAGTTTCTTTTCATCAGTGAGTCCTGTAACGAGTGAGAACGGTGTCTTTATTCATTTTTACATTGACATAGTACATTCTCATTGACCGTTAATTACCTTGTGCCAGCTGCTGTACTAGGTGGTCGTGCTAAGAAGGTGATCAGATCGCCCCAGTCTCCACCTTGGTGAATTTTACCTTTTATTGGAGATTGCTGCTCAAAGTGTGATTCCCAGACTTGCAGCATCTGCAATACCTGGGAGGAACTCCTTGAAATAGAAAATCTGAGACTACCAGGATCCAGCAGGTCTAGATCTGCATTCTAATGAAAATCCTGAATGATTTAAATGTGGAGAAATGTTTGCTAAGCACTGTTTAGCAAATACTATCTGGTCAGAAAATATTAGAGTGTTACAGTACACCTATAAGGACGTTCAGGGCACCAGGGACACACACGGGTAGAGTACCTGACTCAGACTTAGGTGCCAGGAAAACTACTCATCAACCTTTTACCCTGTGAAGCTTCTTAATAGGAGGACTCTGACAGTTCAAAATGCACATCGGCAAGGAGGGCCACACTGGTAAATACCCCCTAGCCCACTGTGGCAGTCTCTTGCATTCTTGGCAAACTATCAGATGTACACTAAAATGTTGCAGCTTTTAAACATCATTCTAGGTTACCTTCCTCACTCATTCTGCTTTTATGTATATTTTCCCTGATGGTTGTGTCACTCTACAACTTTTTTATTTCAGTTTTTGCAACATGCAGCCTTTTGGAAGTGACTTTTAGGATGTTTGTCTTCTGATTGTCTTTAGAAAGTGACTTTATGTACCTCAGAACTTGCAAACTAGTAAAGGATTCTGGAAGGTCAGCTTCCAAGGTTCTCTGCCCCCTTTCATATACTTCCTGCCCAGTTTCAGGTCTAGAATCCACTGTAGTCACCTCTGGCAATAAACAAGTTTGGTTTTTGTTTTCTCCAATTCTTTGATATCTCCACTGAAGAATGTGGTAACAATATTAGTGCAATAATAAAGATCACTACTACTACTGGTAATGGTGATAATGGTCATTATTAATGCTCACATGGATAGAGCATTTTTGTATGCCAGGCCTTTCACGAATTTCATTACATCCATTTCCATCTCATGCCCAAAAGAAGTTAAAACATAATTATTAACCCAAATTTTTAAAAATATTTTATTTACCTGAGAGGCAGTATTACAGACAGAGAGAGGCAGAGAGAGAAAAAAGTCTTGCATCTGCTCTTTCAATCCTCAAATGGCCACAATGGCCAGAACTGGGTTGATCGGAAGCCAGGTGTTGGGAGCCTCTTCTGGGTCTACCACACGGGTGCAGAGGTCCAAGCACTTGGCCCATCCTCTACTGCTTTCCCAGGCCATAAGCAGAGAGCTGGATCAGAACAGTAGCAGCAGGGACAGGAACCGGTGCCCATATGGGATGCCAGTGCCATAGGCAGAGGCCCAGCCTGTTATGCAAAAGTGCTAGCCCCAATAACCAAATTTTATTGTTGCAAAATCAATGCCCAGAGAGAATAAATGCATTGCTCCATATCATAAAACAAAGCCTGATAATTACACCTGAATTTCACAACTTGATATTTATGCTCTTATCATCCTGAGGAAGACTTGGGGAACAAAAGGAGAATTGGCAATGACATTAGCACATGTGTTGTAATAGAAAAAAATCACTGTGGCCAGCATTGTGGCATAGGAGGTAAGGTTGCTGTCTGTGACTTTAGCATCCCCCATGGGCATTAGTTCGATTTCCAGATAATCCACTTTCAATCCAGCTTCCTATAATGTGTCAGCAAAAGCAGCAGATGGCCGAAGTCCTTGGGCTGCTACGTCCATGTGGGAGGCCCAGATGAAGCTCCTGATTTCATCCTGGCCCTGCCCTGGTCATTGCAGTCATTTGGGGAGTGAACCAGTAAATGGACAATATTTCTCTCTCTTTCTTTTTCTCTGTCACTCATTCAAATAAATATTTTAAAAATGAAAGTGTTATATTAATGTTCACATTTAAAAATACAAAAAAATCATTCAAGAAATAACATCTTTTTTAAAAAGATTTATTTTATTTATTTGAAAGTCAGAATTACAGACAGAGGTAGAGACAGAGAAAGAGGTCTTTCATCTGCTGGTTCACTCCCCAGATGGCCACATTGGCAGGAGCTTCGCTGGTCGGAAGCCAGGAGCCAGGAGCTTCTTCCAGGTCTCCCAAGCGGCTACAGGGGCCCAAGGACTTGGGCCATCCTCGACTGCTACTGCAGGCCACAGCAAAGAGCTGGATCAGAAGAGGAGCAGCCGAGACTCGAACCAGTGTTCATATGGGATGATGGCACTTCAGGCCAGGGCTTTAACCCAGTGCACCATAGTGTCGGCCCCAGAAATAACATCTTTTTTAAACCTATGAAAATTTCTGTATTTCTTTTAGATATTGAGGATTTCAGTTAATTTAAAATTTTATAAAGATAAGATTATCTTTAGGAAAGAAAGTTACTGCAGTTCCAGTCAATGACCTTCCAGTAAAGACAGGGTTCCCAGCTCTTCTGTGTTTTAGCTTCTGGGTCTTCAGGAAACCCAGGGCCATTCTGCTGTGGGGATATTCCATATCACTTGCTTTTCTTCCAGCCGCCTGTATCTGTTTGGAAAATGTACCACCTTAACTACCACATTTGTCTGAATTCCTAGCAATGAAATCACTATGTGTTTTTTCGTGCTTCTCTTCCAGCACTTCTATTAGAGACTAGCGCATTGATTGCAGCTGGTGAATGGTCCAATATGCCCAGACCAAGCATAGTTTTGTTGATTTACTTGGCTGCTGATTTCTCAAATCTGTTTCAATCTCTATGCTTTACTTAAGCAATAAAGATTGATAAAGTGATGGTGAGGGTGACTCTCAGGGACTAACAAAGATTTATGGAAAAAATAGAAGTCAGGGAAGCTTTGCCCCCCAAGGAGCACAACAATAACTTTTCTATACAGAATTGAATAGAATTCAGACTGACAAACCAAAATGGCCAGTGAGAAAAGGGGCTTGGCTGGATTCCATTGATGTGACCTTGACATCCTTGACATCAGGGAGGACCAAACTAAAGGGCTATTTCCAACCTGAATCCTCCATTGAATATGCTCCAATCTTTTCAAAATTCAGACTGGTGAAACTATATCACACAAAACACTCTCTGCATATAATGAAAACAATGCCTGTTTTATTTCTGATATTCACTAATATTTTTCAGAGCATTAGTAACAGATTGAAAGAAGGAGACCCAGCTGTGCTTTTTTTTTTTTTTCCTATATCTTCCCCAATTGCACAGCAGAATATTGTGTAAGACCATGAGCAAGTCCATGACACCTAGATAGTAAGAAAATAAGTAATGGATGGGATGAAAACACAGAGGTGTAAAAGAAAGGAAATATTGATCTTACAAAAGATCTTTGTCCCCCAGAAGTTCTTTGATTTAAGCTATTGAATAAACTTTGAAAACCTTTTCTCTACAGCCCACCACTGGAATGAACGTATGTACATTTAACAAATCTGGAATTTTATAATGTGCTTCACAGCTGGGACTAGGCTCAAGTGCTCTATCAGTATGGACAATGCAGCTGAGTTCAACCTCTCCACCATAGCAAGAGTCTTAAATAGTGCCTTCCTTGCCTGTTTAATCCTTTCTGGTGCAATTTTCCTTTGGTAGGCTACAAATATTTTTGCTTTCCTTTTATATGAAAGGGTCTTCAAAAAGTTCATGGAAATGGGTATTAAAAAAAGTATACAGATTTAAAATTTATTTACACTATTTATGATGAACTTTTTTTGAATACCCTTGTTATCAGCATCATGTGATATCTTTAGGGTAACCAAAAAACTTCAGAAATAAAACACATTTCTCTTAGTATTAATGATGTCAGCATTGGAACTCATCAGAAAGCAATTGCCTTGTAAGTTTACCATAAGATGTTCCTGTTTAGACACTGCCAAGGTTATAGTGTTTTTCAACTTGTAAAATGTTTTCTCTTCCAGAGTTTTTTTTTTTTTTTTTTTGGAACTTAACCCCCAAATTTCTCCCAGCAATAGCCCTCCTTGAAGCATTCTCTCTTTGTGTTTTCTTGTCCTGTTTTCCTTTCAAAAATGTCCCCTGACAAATGTGAAGAATCCACTGCAACCCCTTATCTCCTTTATATTTTACTTGACAAAGAAATCAGATCTTATGATACTTATCTTAAAGGTGGGATAAATGATAGTAAGAGTTATGCATTCAGTTATTACGATTCTAATCTATAACTCTGACGCCTAAATCCCAAAGGCTTAATGCATATTTACTTTCCTCAACAATGAAACCTTCATATCTGCCATTGGTGTATGCTCATAAAAACACCCTCCAATTACTGCTTTTCTTCCTTGGTCCATGTCTCTCCCTCTGTGGTTGATAATACTTCAAATCAAAAAGCAATCAGAATAATGAGCTGCCACCAGTTGGAGTCATCGTTGGTGCTACATATTGTCAAAGATTGTTCACACTAATCAACTAATAATGACATTGCGGCTTCCATCATGCTAAACAAAATTCCCTCCGTTGTGCAACACAATTACTACTAATAACCTCTGAAACCTTTGCATGTTTAAGGAGACTGCTCCAGAGATCATCTGGAGACCTATCAGAGAACAAGCCAGGGAAGACCGAATCTACCAGATGGAGATTACTCTTTTGTAATTAACTAGACATTGCTCCTTTGGGCTCATAACATTTCCTAACATCGTGAGGCATTTCCTTTAGCATAATGATTCATCTATATTAATATATTAGATTGGGAGTAGCTAGAAGATGGTGTTAAATATTAAACATTTCATACATGAATTATATTATTAATAGCCATTCTTTTGTTTTAAAAAAGGCATGCTAAAGTGACACTCAGTAAACAAATTTAGAGGCATTAATATTAAAGGAGAGCCAAAGAATTCAGACTCATGACAGAATGCGCATTTGTTCATTTCTCAAGGGAGACACACCTTCATGATTATTAATGCGGTAGTTAAGGATTTATTTTGAAATGGAAAAGCTGAAAATACCTTGAGTGGAGCTAGATGAGGAGTCACGCTATCAAAGCACTGAGATTCACCACTTAGAGAATGTTCCCTTCCCCTGTGGACACCAGGCTGCTTGGAAGTATGATGTTAGATGACAAATGAGCCAGGACATCCACTGTGACACCAACATTGTACATCTTGTTTTGGGAAATATTTAAGAAAAGGGAGGAACTCTCTGAGAGGTGATAAGATTTTCATTAGGTTAAAAAAGCCATCCCTCCATTTGTCACTGTTAAAATTTGTGGTGAAAAGCATAAAAACACATTCAGGTTCAAGCTCAATGGTTTCTGACAGGCTGACAGACAGCTGCGTTTTGCTGGTTTTGAAATGCAGATTTGCAGTGATATAATGTAGCATCGTTATTTCAGGCCTTATAAGGCATTTTTGTCTCTGTGACAGCAGGTTGCCTCAAGGTCGATTTACTAATAGTCCAAGGTGAGGACCTGTGTCATGTGTGAGACTCTACATTGTTAATTAACTCCTTAATAATGGCCAAGAATTTCCCAGATCTTAGTCATGATTACTTGATATGTTTTACAGAAATTGCTAGCTTAACTGTCAAAATTGTGCCTCAAGGGGAAAATTTTAAGTTAAACAATGTTGTCCCAAAGAAAATCAAATTCGACATAGTAGAACGATGTCTGAAACATACCTGTTTCACTAAAGGCATTTACTAAGGATCTGGACACTGGTGCTTTAATTGAATTGTCGCATGCACTTCTTTGCAGCAAGCATAAAGGGAATTATATCTTCCCTGGAGATAAGGCAGCGAGCCTAGGCAGTCTTGCCATAGGACTCTGCAGCTCAAACTGTAGCCCCTGCACCAGCAGCCTGCGCATCTTCAGGGAGCTTGTCAGAAATGCAGAATCTCACAAACCTACTGAGTTCAAATTGTATTCTAAAAAAAACCTGAGACTGCTATGCACCCAAGTTTGATCATCACTCCCCTGGGACAATAACCAATAAGTACTAGAACTTGCTTTCAAATCTAGCTTAGTTTAGCAATATATACCCCATACTCTTTTTAGTAAGTCACACTGTTACCAAATGTGTTGTCATGCTGTACTTGTAAAAATTTGCCTTCTTAATATTTGTGGGTTTTTTTTGTTTGTTTGTTTGTTTGTTTTATTTGAGAGGCAGAGAGAGCGAGAAAGAGAGCAAGAGTGAGAGCAATGCTCCCACCCACTGGTTTAGTTCTTAAATGCTTGCTACAGCCAGGTCTGGTCAGGCAAAAGCCAGAAGTGAGGAACTCGGTCTCAGTGGATGGCAGGGACTCAGGTACTGGAGCCCTTATCTCCTCCTGCCCAGGGCGCACAGTAACAAGAAGCTGGAATCACGCACTGAGCCAGGACCTGAACCCATACCCTCTGGCATGGATGCAGCTGTCCTAATCAGTGTCTCAACCATGTCAAATGCTCTCCCTGAAATCTGCTTTGAACTGAAGCACATCACACAGGGTCTAGGCTAGTTGAAGGCTAAATCTTGTCAGGTCCTTCATTCTCCAACACTAAATTTCGATGCTACTGTTATCTCAGGTCAATGAAAACAGTCAGACTTAGGAAGTAGGGGTATAATGTACAGCTCTAGCAGGGCACTGCATGTGTAGGGGTCATTCAATGTGAGTTAGGAACATGATGATAAATACAAAGAATTGTAGTGTTGGGGCTGCCACTGTTGCGCAGTAGGTTAAAGCACTGGCCTGAAGCCACGGCATCCCATGTGGGTGCTGGTTCAACTCCCGGCTGCTCCTCTTCCAACCCAGCTCTCTGCTGTGGCCTGGGAAAACAGGGGAAGATGGCCCAAGACCTTGGGCCCCTATACCCATGTGGGAGACCAGGAAGAGGCTCATGGCTACTGCCTTTGGATTGGCGCAGCTCCGGCGTTGTGGCCATCGGGGAAAGAACCAGCGGGTGGAAGACTGCTCTCTCTGCCTCTACCTCTCTCTGTAACTCTTTCAAATAAATAAAATAAATCTTTTAAAAATATTTTATGTTACTACTTTGATGAATGCATATAGGAGATAATTAGCCACTGAATCCATGAAAATTTCCTAATAGGTCGACAGTCACTGTGGTGCACCTGACACTTTATTATACCAATTACAGTACGGTCATTCTTTCCCCTGCTCTTTTGGCTTTGCTCTCTATTTTGTTTCATTTGTTTATAAAATTGGAAAATGTTCCCCACACCTATTTACATATAGGTTCTAAGAGTTTAGCTAGGTGATGTTAAAAGTCATTCTCACAGGCCGGCGCCGTGGCTTAACAGGCTAATCCTCCACCTTGCGGCGCCGGCACACCAGGTTCTAGTCCCGGTTGGGGCGCCGGATTCTATCCCGGTTGCCCCTCTTCCAGGCCAGCTCTCTGCTATTGGCCTGGGAAGGCAGTGGAGGATGGCCCAAGTCCTTGGGCCCTGCGCCTGCACGGGAGACCAGGAGAAGCACCTGGCTCCTGGCTTCGGATCAGTGAGATGCGCCTGCCGCAGCGGCCATTGGAGGGTGAACCAACAGCAAAAAGGAAGACCTTTCTCTCTGTCTCTCTCTCTCTCTCACTATCCACTCTGCCTGTCAAAAAAAAAAAAAAAAAAAAAAAAAAGAAAGATTTATTTAAAAAAAAAAAGTCATTCTCACAGATGTTATATGTTTTTAAATGGTGGCTTTCACTTAAAAATGTGCATAACGGCCGGCGCCGTGGCTCAACAGGCTAATCCTCCGCCTTGCGGCGCCGGCACACCAGGTTCTAGTCCCGGTCGGGGCACCGATCCTGTCCCGGTTGCCCCTCTTCCAGGCCAGCTCTCTGCTGTGGCCAGGGAGTGAAGTGGAGGATGGCCCAAGTGCTTGGGCCCTGCACCCCATGGGAGACCAGGAGAAGCACCTGGCTCCTGCCATCGGAACAGCGCGGTGCGCCGGCCGCAGCGCGCTACCGCGGCGGCCATTGGAGGGTGAACCAACGGCAAAGGAAGACCTTTCTCTCTGTCTCTCTCTCACTGTCCACTCTGCCTGTCAAAAAAAAAAAAAAAGTATAAAAAAAATGTGCATAATGCCAGTAAAACACCTTATTCAAGAATATGTCTAGAATGGATCAAATATTCTCCACTTGTTATCTTGTGTTATAGCCAAAATATGATTTTTCACCAAATCTTAGGATTTCTTAAAAGACAATTTAGCTTTATTCACATAAAGTTTATACTATTTATAATTTCAAGTATCTAGCTCTGTCATCTCAATAATTGCAAGGAATTTTTTTTTTTTCAGTTAAACCATACTGGGTCCCCAAATTACATAGGTTCAGAAGGAAAAACTCAAATCCATCCCCAACTTGAACTCAAAGTTCATCTTCTCCCATGCTGGCCTTTGCAAGAGCCTTCTGCCTTGGATCCGGCTCTCTGCAGCCGGCTCATACTCTAAAGCCACTCAAGCTCTCATCCTTCTGCTGGTCCTTTTCAGAAACTCAGCTTCACACAAGGACTTCTCTGCCATTTCCTTCATTACCACGCTCTGCACCTGCCACTTCTATTTCTGTTGGATCACAGTTGATTTTATTCAGGTATGTCTCATCTGCTTCTATAATAGGGAATAAATTCCATCAAGGGCAGAAACTCTTTGATCATTCACAATACTATAGATGGGCTTATTTTTACTTATTTATTAATCCTACAGATAGGAATGGTGCTTATATCACACAAAATTAAGGTGGTTCTTTCTGTGCTTATTTAGAAAACACTAGACATCTCTCTTCTGTCCTGTTATCAGGTTCTTAGAATAAACACTAAAACCGGTAATTAACTGCTTTAAAAAGGTACAATTTCCAAGCCATGTAGGATGGAGAAAGGGGTTAGAATTATGACTTTCAATGTGATTGTTTCCATGGCTTGAGCAAATGTCTTAACATCTTCACCTGCCAAAATGCCTTATGTATACTTTATATATGGACTTTTTTGGATGTTAAATGAATTCAGGCAGCTTGTGGCAGCTTAAACCAATGCACCACATTGCTAACCCCACAAAACATATCTTGATCAAAGATGAAAGTTTCAAGTAAGCTAGAAAAAGTCTGGTTGATGCCATTTAATTCATTGTTATTATGAGACAGAGACAGTGTTAGATAATTTAAATAATAATACTTGTGATTGTCTTACATTTGAATCTGTATAGCAATATTACAAAGTTCTAATAGTCAACTTTATAGATGAGGAACTAAGAGTTTAAGTGACTTGCTCAATATCATAAACCTAAAGGAATTAATGAAGCAAGGCTTATAGAGTTTAAAAATTCAAGCAGTATTATTTCTGCTTTTCTGCTTCCTGCTGTTGCTTTAAACCTTCTCAGTGGATACAGTCCTTCTATTGCCCTAGGAAAGCACCAAGATGTTCTAGTAACCAATCCAGAGCCATTGGTTTCAAAATTAATTTGATTTATTAATTAAAAAAATGCTCATTCTGAAAGACTTGGCTTAAGGGTTAAAATGTCAGTTAAGACATTCACCTCCCACATCACAGTATCTGGGCTCAAGACCTGTTTCCTCTCCCAGTTCCAGCTTCCTCTTCATGCAGACCTGAAGAGGCAATGTGATGGCTTCAGTGGTTGAGTTCCTGCCACTTGTATGGGAGAGCGGGACTGGGTTCCTGGATCCTGGTTTCAGCTTCCTGCCTTTGAGGATTTACCGAGAGTGGACCTCTGTCTCCCCTTGTCCCTGGAGTCGGGTCTTGAACCCAAGGACTCTAATATGGGATGCGGGTGTCTCAAGTAGTATCTTAACTGCTACACCGACCAGCTGGCCCCAATATGGCCTCTTGAGGCAATCAAGGGACAGGTAAACAGGAGGTGTATGAAACTGCTACTAGCTTTAATAAAGCATACCGCTTCACCAGAAACTTTTTATTAAAGATTTATTTTATTAACTTGAAAGTAGAGTGACAGAGAGTGAGGGGGAGACACAGAAAGAGAAAGAAAACTTCCACCTACTGATTCACTTCCCAAACAGCTACAATGGCCTGGGCTGGGTAAGACCTAAGCCAGGATCCAGGAACTCCATTCTGGTCTCCCAAGACCTTGGAATATCTTCTGCTGCTTCCTCAGGTGCATTAATGAGGAGCTGGATTGGAAGCGGAACCATCAGAACTTGAACCAGTGTTCTGATATGTGATACTAGTGTAACAAATAGTGGTTCAATCTTCAGTGCGACAATGCAAGCTCCTATACACTTTTTTCATAAGCAAAAGGAATATACTTGAAGATGATTATATACATAGTAAATAGATAAAACAGTAATATAGTCATTTGTTATCAAGTATTATGTATGCACTTTACTTTTTAAAATATTTTATTTTTTGAGATATCATTTTAATTGACATTATAGTCAAAGTCTTATTGGTTGTACTAAATAAAGAACTCAACAAATAAAATTATTTATTTTCATCTACTTGAAAGGCAGAGAGAGAGAGAATTTCCATCTTCTGATTCATTCCTCAAATGTCCCCAATAGCCAGGGCTGAAACAGACCAAAGCCAGGGGTCTAGAACTACATCTGAGTCTCCTATATAGGTGGCAGGGTCCCAAGCAGAAGAGCCCTGATCTGCTACCTCTCAGGATGCATTCATCAGGAAGCTGAATTAGAAGTACAGTATCCAGGACTCAAACTGGCACCCCTGACATGGGGTGTGGAAATCCTAAGTGGTGGCTTAACACCCTGCACCACAATGCCAATCCCTATGCTAGACTTTAATATGACTGAAGGTACAGTATGTTTGTTTATATCAACATTGTCAAAAACACGTGAGTTATGCTTTGCAGTAGGATGTTAGGATGGCTATCACATCACTAAGCAACAAGAGTTTTGAAAACTGCACTATAATTTCATGAGACTAACCATTGTTCTACTTGTGGTCCATTATTGACTGGAGCCTCATTATGTGCCTTATAATGACTTAAGCTTACAGCAAACTCTTGCTTCTGATTGAAGACTCTCTCACTAAGTTGAAGGTCAAAGACAGGTATCTGCTCCATCTCTTGTGTGGAGTGTATGGTTGGGAAGCGGTGAAAGTGAGGTAAAGATTAGCTATTATGAATATGTCAACAGCTTTAACCAAAGTTATGCTAATAAAAGTTCCTTTTGCCACTCCTCCCTGACAATCATACTCAGTCACTTCCATAACCTTGACCTGAATGGGCTAATCAAAGAGTTGCTAAGCTATTTTAAGGTAAATCTTTGCAAAATATACCCCTATATGGTGGAATGCAAAATTTAAGCTGTGGACTTTAAATTAAATCTGTGTCTGTCTATGGTCATGATCTTTGTGCTTTATAGAAGGAATTGGGTGAAAGGATAATTTGAGTCAGCCCCTCAGTTTGGGTTCAGAATTATTTTACAGTGATTTCTGGAAAAATAGACCATTTAGCAAGCTAAAGAAAGCAGTAGTGATTCATTTCTTGTATCTCTGGTCAAATCCAGTTATATTTTCTTTTTAGTGGCTTCTCTATATAACTAGATACAATGCATTCTTTAAAGGGGGATCAGTGACAGGGATTGCAATAATATAATCCTCAAGTAAAGGATTTTAGAGTATAAGAACTACAAAAAGTCAAAAGCTAGAAAACATCTAAATTAGACAATGATACAGGAAAATTGGCTGCATTCTTGAGAAGGTGCCATATCTTTCCATCTATAGCTGTGGCAGAAAAAATATCCACAAAAAAAAGTAAACAAAATGATGCACGGGGAGTTTTTTTTAACTATTCATGGAAACACTTTTTCCCTTCTTATGTAATCTAAATGGCAAATGCCAGAAGGAATTAACAATAGAATAAGTAATAATACAAAAATTTCACTAGAACTCCTGAAAGCTGCCAATTTATTAAAATATCAGGTGACATAATGAATAAAAAAAATAAAGTATATTGAACAAAAGGAATAAAGTATATATAACGAGAGGATATTATTTTGTAAACTTTTGCTTATATAAGAGTATGTCCTGCCGGCGCCGTGGCTTAACAGGCTAATCCTCCGCCTTGCGGAGCCGGCACACCGGGTTCTAGTCCCGGTTGGGGTGCCGGATTGTATCCCGGTTGCCCCTCTTCCAGGCCAGCTCTCTGCTATGGCCCTGGAGTGCAGTGGAGGATGGCCCAAGTGCTTGGGCCTTGCACCCGCATGGGAGACCAGGAATCTGTCAACATAAGACCTGCTTTATAGGAAATGTTTTTTTAAATTTTTTTAATAAATATAAATTTCCAAAGTACAACTTTTGGATTATAGCAGCTTTTCCCCCCATAACCTCCCTGCCACCTGCATCCGTCCCATCTCCCACTTTCTCTCCCATCGCATTCTTCATCAAGATTCATTTTCAATTATCTTTATATATAGATCAACTTAGTATATACTATACAAATATTTCAACAGACTGCACCCACACAGACATACAAAGTATAGAGTACTGTTTGAGTACTAGTTATACCATTAACTCGCATAATACAACACATTAAGAACATTAAGAGATCCTACATGGAGAGTAGGTGCACAGTAACTCCTGTTGTGACTTAACAATTCACACTCTTATTTATTACGTCAGTAATCAGCCGAGGCGCTTGTCCTGAGCTGTGAAGGCTATGGAAGCCTCTTGAATTCACCAACTCCGATCTTGTTTACACAAAGCCATATTCAAAGTGGAAGTTCTCCCCTCCCTTCAGAGAAAGGTACCTCTTTCTTTGATGGCCCATTCATTCCTCTGGGATCTCATTCACAGAGATCTTTCATTTAGGTGTTGTTGTTGTTTTTTTTTTTTTTTTTTTTTTTGCCAGAGTGTCTTGGCTCTCCATGCCTGCAAAACTCTCATGGGCTTTTTAGCCAGATCCGAATGCCCTAAGGGCTGATTCTGAGGCCAGAGTGCTGTTTAGGGCATTTGTCATTCTATGAGTCTGCTGTGTATCCCGCTTCCCATGTTAATTTAATTTTTAATTAAATTTTAATTCTATCAGTTAGTATTAACAGACACTAGTCTTGTATATGTAATCACTTTGACACTTAATCCTATCATTATGATCAATTATGAACTTAAACTGATCACTTTGAGTGGTAAGATAGCATTGGTACATGCCACCTTGATGGGATTGAATTGGAATCCCCTGGCATGTTTCTAGCTCTACCATTAGGGGTAAGTCTGAGTGAGCATGTGCCAAACTGTACATATCCTTCCTCTCTTATTCCCACTCTTATATTTAACAGGGATCACTTTTCAGTTAAATTTAAATGCCTAAGAATAATTATGTGTTAATTAAAGAGTTCAACCAATAGTATTAAGTAGAACAAAAAAATACTAAAAGGAATCATTGTTTCTCATAGTGTCTGTTTCCCTTCTACTGGTTTCCTTTCAGGTGCTCAGTTAGTTGTCACCAATCATGGAGAACATATGGTATTTTTTCCTTTGGGACTGGCTTATTTCACTCAGCATGATGTTTTCCAGATTCCTGCATTTTGTTGCAAAAGACTGGATTTCATTTTTTTTAAAAAGTTCTTTAAGGGACAGTGTTGTGGCATAGCAGGTCAAGCCTCTGCCTGTGACCCTGGCATCCCATTTGGGTTCCAGTTCATGTCCTGGCTGCTCCAATTTGGATCTAGCTTCCTACTAATGGCCTGGGAAAAGCAGTGGAATGTGGGCCAATTATTTGGACCCCTGCCACTGACGAAGGAGACCCAGATGAAGCTCCTGGCTCCCGGCTTCAGCCTGGCCTAGCCCTGGCCATTGTGGCCATCTAGAAAATGCAACAGTGTATAGCACACCTCTCTCTCTCTGGCATTCAAATAATTAAATAAATAAAGTTCTTTTAGAGAGTAGTAAAATGATATATGGAAGGATATTAGAGAAGAAATTAATGAGTAAAACATTTTCAATATTTATTTCATTTTCAAATGATCCAATAGAAAACTGTTACTTCAAAAAGTGATAGCAACAGTGTATTCAGTGATTATAGCTATGGATAAGGTAAGTGAATTATAGCACTGAAATAAGGAATGGGGGTAGGAATTGTGACTATCATATTTTAACAACCTACACTACCTGTATAGTATTTTGAAATTATTTTTATGTCTTTTATAAATATATACTGCAAACTCTAGGGAATCTTCTGAAAAAGACTAAAGATAAGTTGTGGAAAGGAAGGGGAGAAAATGAAATCTATAATACTCAACTAAAAGCAGAGAAGGAAGAAATAAAAGAGAATGTTACAAAGAAGGCCACGTAAGCCATATACAAAACAGTTACAACATGGTAACTCTTAATACAACTATACCAACACCACTTTAGATGTGATATGTATTCTATAGCATAGAATACAGTCTACTCCGTGAATGTTCCATGAGAATTCACTGTTGTTCCATGGCATATTCCATAAATATCCATTAGATTTGGTTCATTGATATCTTCATTGATTTTCTGTCTTTAGATAGATACATGCAATAAATCAAAACTCACATAAGGGGAAATATATTATCAGTATGTGTCTACATGGACTAAAGAAATTTAATCAATAATTGATAATATTCCCATATACAAAGTACTCACCAGTAAATTCTACTAAACGTGTAAAGATACCAATTCTCTATCCTCTCTCTTAGAAATAACTTAACATACCATATAACCTCAGTAGCCCTCTAACAACAAGTCAGAAAAAGACATTATAAGAAAATAAATCCATCAACCAACATCTCTCATGAACACAGAGGCAAAATTCCTCAATTAGGAAATCGAACTCAAAATATATAAAATAATTATGCACTATGACCAAATGACATTTATTCCAGAGGTATGAGAAGGCTACATAAGAAAAGATATATAAATGTATCAGTAGAAGGAGAAAAAAGCATTTGACCCTATCCAACACCAATTCATGAGAAAACTCTTAGACCTCAGGTAGTTGCTTGCCTCCACCCATGTTGGAGACCTGGATAGAGTTCTCAGCCACCAGTTTTGCTTGCCTGACCATGGTTATTGCAGGCATTAGGGAGGGGAGCCAGATGGTGCAAATTCTATCCCTTTCCCTCTGCCCTTGTCTTTCTGCCTGCTTCTTAAACAAAAAACAAACAAACAAAAAAAAAAAACAACAACAAAATACTGTCTTTATTAATGGACAAAAAAATTAAGTACTTAGGAATAAATATAAAAACAAAAATAGCACTTAGAACCAAAATCTGTAAAGAATTTATACGAAGAAAGTCGTAAGACTCTGACAAAATAAATCAAAGACAGTGTACCCAAATATGGATGTATGAGTTTCCATAGAATTCATAATTTTTGCACTAAAATATGCATCTGTTAACTCTATTTTCCATAAACTTTTTGAAGTGCATTTAGGCATTCATATATAGGAAAACTCTATATCATTAAGATGAAAATTCCTTCCAACCACATCAATAGTTAATAAAATATCCATCAAAATCACCGAAAACAATTCTATAGGCCCTGACAAATTGTTTCTAAATTTATTCAGAAAAGCAAAAGACACAGAATAACTAACACTATAGTTAGAAGAAAAAGTTGGGAGACGGAAACTACTTGACTTTAAGACTTATAAAGCTTCAGAGAAAACTACAGCACTCAAGAGAGTCCTGTACAGGTCAAAGGACAGACAAACATGAAAGAGAGATGGATAAATTAGATTCCACTGAAATTAAAAATATCTGCTCTGAGAAATACATTATTAGTACAGTAAAGAAAAGGAAAATCAGAATAAAAAGCACTCTGGCCTCAGAATCAGCCCTTAAGGCATTCGGATCTGGCTTAAGAGCCCATGAGAGTATTTTAGGCATGGAAAGCCAAGACACTCTGGCAAAACAAAACAAAACAAAACAAAACAAAACCTAAATGAAAGATCTCTGCGAGTGAGATCCCAGTGGAAAGCACGGGGCCATCAAAGAAGGAGGTACCTTTCTCTGAAGGGAGGAGAGAACTTCCACTTTGACTATGACCCTGTTGGAATAAGATCGAAGTCGGCGAACCCTAAAGGCTTCCATAGCCTTGGCAATTCATGAGAAGAGCCTAGGGTGATTACTGACACCATAAACAAGAGTGTCAAATTGTTAATTCAACAACAGGAGTCACTGTGTACTTTCGTCTCATGTGGGATCTGTCCTTAATGTGTTGTCCAATGTGAAGTAATGTTATAACTAGTACTGAAACAGTATGTTACACTTTGTGTTTCTGTGTGGGTGCAAACTGATGAAATCCTTGCTCAATATATACTGAATCGATCTTCCATATATAAAGATAATTGAAAATGAAAAAAAAACTTGGTTTTAAATTGGAAATTGCATAGAAAATTAATTAATTTTTAAAAAATATCATGTAGGATCTCTGTCCTTAATGTGCTGTACATTGTGATTTGATGCTATAACTAGTACTCAAACAGTATTTTTCACTTTGTGTTACTATGTGGGGGCAAACTGTTGAAATATTTACTTAATATATACTAAACTGATCTTCTGTACATAAAGAGAATTGAAAATGAATCTTGATGTGAATGGAAGGGGAGAGGGAGCAGGAAAGGGGAGGGTTGAGGGTGGGAGGGAAGTTTGGGGGGGGGAAGCCATTGTAATCCATAAGCTGTACTTTGGAAATTTATATTCATTAAATAAAAGTTTAAAAAAATGTCTGCAATTTTTGCAAAACCCTACAAATGGTGGAAAGACCACTATCTTCACAATTTTTTAAACTCAAAAATAAGGAAAAATGGTTTAAAATAGGTACGATTTCTGTAGCCACCTCACTAAAGAAGATATAAAGATTAAAAGTAAGTATAAGAAAAAATGCTTCATTTCATACTTCATTAGACAGTTGTGAATTAAAGCAAAACTGGTACACTACTCTACATCTATTAGAATGGTTAAAAATCAATGTTGTATGGAATACTGGCAAGGATGTAGAGTAACAGGAATATTCAATGATGCTGGAGTCATGCAAAATGGTACACTCAGATTGGAAGACTGTATTTCTTACAATGTTAAACATAGGTTACCCTATAATCCAGTAATTATACCTCCAGGTATATAGATGATTCCAAAATCATGCACAAACACACACAACTTGTGCACTTTTGTTTTCAGCAATTTAATTGCTCAATACTGTAAACAACCAAGATGTTTTTTAAAAGGTGAATGGACAAGCTATGATGCATCCATAAAATGGATTTTTTCAGTAATAAAGGGAAATCATTTATGAATCCAAGAAAAGCTACTAAGTAATTTTTTAAAAATATCTATTTATGTAGTTGAAAGGCAGAGTCACAGAGAGGCAGAGGCAGAGCAGATAGATCTTCCATCCCCTGGCTCACTCCCAAAATGGCCTCAATGGCTAGAACTGGGCAGATCTGAAGCCAGGAGCTTCTTCCGGGTCTCTCATGTGGGTGTGGGGGCTCAAAGACTTGGACTTTCTTCTGCTGCTTTCCTAGGAGCATTAGCAGGAAGCTGGATCAAAAGTGGAGCATCCAGGACTCGAATCGGTGCCCATATGGGATGCCAGCACTGCAGGAAGAGGTTTAACCTTCTATGTCGCAGCACTGGCCCCACACTTAGTAATTTTCAATGTGTATTGCAATGAAAGAAAGCCAGCCAGAGGTGTGGGCATTTGGTACAGCAGTTCAGACACTACTTGTGACTCCTGCACTCCACATAGAAGTGCCTGGGTTCAAATCCTGGCTTTGCTCCTGATACCAGGTTACTGAGAATACATACCCTGGGAAGCAGCAACTGCTAGTTCAAGTTGCTGGATCTCTACCATTCACATGAGAGGCCAGAATCTTGACTTCAAAACAGGCCAGCCCTGGCTGTTGTGGAAATTTGGGAATGAATCAGTGAATGGATGATTGCTGTCTCTCTTTCTCTCTCTCTGCTTTTCAAATACATTATCAAATGAGTCAGTCTGAACTAATAATAAATACTTTAGAATTATAATAAAATATATGTTTTATACATTATAGGCTTATACTATGCTATTTACTATAATAATATGAAGCATATACTATAGAAATATGTAATGAAAATGTAAATTCTAATCCTAATAATTTTATAATGTATTATAATAGATAATATATATTTATAATATAAATATTATAATAATATAGTCTAATAATTCTATTATTAGTTCAAACTGTCTTATTTATATAATTTATTTGAATATATATTTCTACATATTGTTTATTTGTATATATGGGAAACTGTAGAGGCTACATAAAGTCAGCAGTTGCCAGGGTTCTGTGGGGAAGAAGGGAGGACTGAATAGAGGAACACAGGGCATTGTTTGATCATCAAAACTCTTCTGCATGACACTGTAATGGTAGAAACTGACGTTAGGCATTTGTCAAGACCCACAGAGCTGTTCAACAGAATGAACCCTAATGTACCATGAACTTTAGTTAATAATAGTGTACCAATATTGATTCATCAATTGTTATAGATGTGCCATATTAATACAAGATATTAATAATAGAGGAAATTGGAGCATGGGAGACAGGGGAAATTTCTCTACCATCTGCTCAATGCTCTTTAGGTTAAAGCTACTCTAAAACCTAACATCCATTAATTTAAAGAAAAAAGATCTTTAAACAGGCAAGATACACTGTACCAGAAAAATATGAAGAAGTCAAAATAAATACTGTAAAATATCAATATACTTATTTATCTGCATTCTCTGCCATTCCTTATTAGAATGCAGTGGTTTAAAATAAATATTTTGATGGGTGGATATGAATAAAATCATATGAACATTATAAGATATATATCAATCAGATATAATAGCCTATAACAATTTCATATAGAAATAACCCTACAGACTTGTAATAACTATTAGAAGAGTGTGTCATTTAGCGTATCTTTATGTGTAAGTAAAAGAAAATTGTTACATTTATGTCAATTTTATGAAAAGCTATAAAGCTATAATCTCACATAACGAGAATTATTAATGTGGGATGCTTATATGTTTGGCTTAGTCAGTAGTATATCTGTCAGAATGCTTTTATCTCTAGTGATAGAAACATCAGGAAATAATGAATTCAACCGAACAGTTGTTTTGTTTTGTTCCTATAATGGAAAATGTAGAGTTTGTCAGTCAACAAAGGTTAGTTAAGGTCTCCGTGATGTCAGAGTCACGGGTCCTTTTCTCTATGATTGTTTGTGGCTGCAAAATGGCTGTTCTCTATCCAGCACTGCACGACTGTTTTCATTAAGTAGAAGGAACCGGTCAGAATGAAAAGATACATTTCAAGTGAGTCTGCTTCCCTCTTCCAAAGTTTCCCTGGTGTCCAAGGAAACTTCTACTCACAGCTCTCTTGCCAGAAAAATGTAATGTGGTCCTGCCTCCCCAAGGAATCCTAGGACCTCAGCTTCTTAGTTCATTAAATCAGCGCTTCCATCAAAATCAGAATTCTGTTAGTAAGGAGGAAGAGAAGAATCAATATTTTCCATGCAAACATCCATCACAAAAGCCCATCTTTCTCGCTCTCTCTGCCACCCTGCGTCTCAGCTTTGCCCTGCATATGACTCTGCAGTTTAAAATATACTAGAATAGTGTACGAAACCAGTCTCCTCCAGATTTGAGAACATTCAGAGGCTTGAAAAATTATTTCCTTTTGCCATCTCTTCCTTTGGAGCTAGGAACAATTTCCAGGAGCCCTTGGCCTCACTAGACTTTGGATCCATTGACTAGGCCTCAAACATGCCATCTCATCGGAGGGATCATAAAAATTTACAAAATCTAAATTCTGGCATCAAAGAGGAATTTATGCCATACATGCTGGAAAAGCACTGAACAATGTTTACTAGGGTGCTACTGTACCATGTGATAAAATTATGCTGAAAAGCTGCCCTGTGTGATCAAAAAAAATGGACTTTCTTGATAACTAGATTCTTAGAAAACTTCTGTATAATTTCTCGTTCCCTAATGAAAAATAAATCAGTCATCCCCTTATTATAGTAATAAAAAAAAAACCTCTCCTGTATTTTCTTCACAGAGCTGTTGCCTGAGGAGAAGGCCAATGGGACACTGGTTTTATCTCCTCACAGGTGTAACCTTCAGGAGTAAATATAGCTAAACATGTTGAATGACCACCTTTGCCGCTACAGATTACTGTGTTAATCCTGAGTTCTGGGTTAGTAAAATATGGACAATTGGTTTCCATATAGTCTCATAAAAGCATAATAAAACATGCCATTGAGTACTTACTATACACTGAACATACATTATTATACTTGTTTTGTGTTATAAGCATGTGAGATAAATGTCATTTTCTTTTTCCTATCTCAGAAAATTTGAATAATTTGCCCAAAGTTATATAGTTATGAAGTGGCAAGTCCAAGATTTGGAGCTATTACTAACTCCATATATTATTTTATTTATTTATTTATTTGACAGATAGAGTTAGACAGTGAGAAAGAAAGACAGAGAGAAAGGTCTTCCTTTCATTGGTTCACCCCCGAGATGGCGCTGCACCAATCCGAAGCCAGGAGCCAGGTGCTACTCCTGGTCTCCCATGCGGGTGCAGGCACCCAAGCACTTGGGCCATCCTCCACTGCACTCCCGGGCCACAGCAGAGAGCTGGACTGGAAGAGGAGCAGCCAGGACTGGAACCCAGTGCCCATATGGATGTCGGAGCCACAGGCGGAGGATTAACCAAGTGAGCCACGGCGGCGGCCCCTCCATATATTCTTGACATTCTTCATCTATTTCCTTCATAAAAGTTGGTTTTGTTTGGTTCTTGCTGCCTCAGTCACATAAGTAGAATGCACTGATTTTACTCCAGCACCACAGTTCTGATGTACAGGTATTACTTAGTGAAAAAGAGCAAATAGTATATCTTAATGATAGAAATTGTACAATATTCTCTTTATTTTCATTTCTATAACATTCCTTTAGTAGTTGCCCTGATGATGAATCACTTTGAATCAATTCACAGGCAAATCATTAATTGTTGGAGAGGGTTATTCTTTGTTGTTGATGGTGATGGCATGCTGTAACTAAGAACTCTCTGAAGACAGACGAAGAGACAATTTAGGCTTACTGATGCAGTGACACTTTGACAGATCACTTGGCAGATATACATTCAGGGAAACATAGCAAGACAGTGTAATATCAAATTTTGACTAGAATAAGATATCAAGAGCTCAGCTCTTCAAGAAAGTGGCCAGGAAGGCTACTGGTCACCAAAAGGCAAGAGTCTATTGTATGTCTCAGTTCAATCTATGAATACCACTTTAGGTGAGGGCTGGAATCTCAATCCAGGAGATCAAAGAACACAGCCTGATTATAGGTTAGATGTTGAAGTTTAAGCAAAGGTTCTAATCACAAACAGAAAGGAAACCTTTAAAAACACAAACCAGTAACTAGGATATAAAAAGAAAGCCAAACTGATAAAACAACGGCAGAAACAAGTCAGAGGTGTTAGCATTCCCTCCCTAGCAAATACTTCTGTAAGTTTCAAACCACAGTGGGGTGTGAATGGGTTAAGCCCACAACTGATTAGATCCTGGGGATGAGACAATATGGAAGTGGACCTGAAACAGGGTTTCATGTTATGGATCTTTTTTCTCTCTATGAACTCCATTAAATAGCTTTTTGGTTAAGATGAAATATCTAATTTGATCATTCTCTATTGTAGCTTTGTTAACACATGAATTTTAACATCTTTCTAAAATATTTTAATACTACAAGATCAAGGCAATTTGTAGGACATCAAAAATTCACTGACAATGTTAGAATATTAAAATGGAACTGACACTCCATTCGGGATTAATATTCAAATGGAAGAAGTTTCAAGCACTTTAATAAAAATGATTTTAAAAACATCCTTTCTCATGTTTTTTACATTTGGATTGTCTATATTACATATTAATATTATAACTTAAAGGTTCTAGCCTAAGTTAGAAAAATGTGGCAGATATGTTTCTGTGATTTAAAGACAATAGTACCTTATTTGAATAAGATGGATGTATTAATACTCAGATATTTGGAGAACTTATAAAACTGAAATAGGATTCAGAAAAATAGATGAATATATGTCCAAATATTTCAAGCAAGCAAATAAAAACTCTTTTTTAATGCTTTTTAAATATTCAGAGTACATTTGGTGGAATGAAACTAAACACCCACTCTTTGTTTCCTGAGTGATATGAAATATACTTTACTCACCCATTCCATCAAATAAAAAACAGTAAAGAAGTTGCAACCAACACACAACCAAGAAATAAGGTGCATTGCTTCCAGTTAGGCCCAATTAGGGGAAAGAAAGCTGTGGAAAAAAGAATAAAATAGGAAGTGAGGTGAAAAAACATACAACATTAAAAATATTTCAAATAGAAAATATCCAAAGAAATTTAATAATTATTTTCATAACATATAAACTAATTAAAGTCTTAGAGAACAATGAAGTTACAATATTTGGGGTTGTCTTCTATACTCAAATATATGGGATAAGTATAATTTCATAATTTCTTAGCTCTAATCAAGTATTAAGTAGCTAATTAAAATACATTATCATAGAACAGTAAATGATCCTTGAGGGGACTTAACAAACCATGTTCCTATATGACATCCAAAGATCATGATTCCCTGAGATCCAAGATGGCTGAATAGAGAGGTTCCACACTTGCCTCCAGCACAGAGCACAAGACAAAAGAAGGTCTGCCTTTCCAGGAGACTGAGCAAAGGGAAACTTCAGTAAAGGAGTGATGGGGAACTCTACAATTCATCATAGCCTGAAGACCAAGAGGGAATAGGATAGGTATACAAAGCCACACAGGGACTGGGAAAGCCAGGATAGAGGAACAAAACACCCTCCCTCCCACCCTGGCACCCCAGCAAGGGGAACTCCATTTTGCTCCATGTTGCTGGGGAATGCTAGGCAGAAAGCTTCAGAGACCCATCGTTTCCTAACTAGAGAATACCACAGTCTTCATTTAAGTCTAGTCTAGAAAGCTGACTGGAGGTCACATGACTGATTTGCCCCCACAAAAAGAGTCCTCATTGCTTCCTACTCAAAAGTCTTAGAGAACTTCCCAAAAGAGCACAGGACACAAAGATGAAAACATCCCAAACCATGGAAATCATTGCAATTAAAATACTCAATTTTGTGGTCTTTTGAGATTATTCAGAATCTGTTAGAAGCATTACGATGCATAATATAAACAAAATAACAGCAAACTTTTTGAGGGTAGAGCCTGAGTCACATCCTTTAGTTTCTTATTTTTTTTTTTATTTGTGAGTGAATGAATTGAATACAACTAAAATGAAGACTTTGCACTTTTTTTTATTTAGTAAAAATAAATTTCCAAAGTACAGTTTATGGATTACAATGGCTTCCCCCCCCCCATAGCTTCCCTCCCACTCGTGCCCCTCCCATCTCCCGCTCCCTCTCCCATTCCATTCACATTAAGATTCATTTTCAATTATCTTTATATACGTAAGATCGATTTAGTATATATTAAGTAAAGATTGCATCAGTTTGCACCCACAGAAACACAAAGTGTAAAATACTGTTTCAGTACTAGTTATAGCATTACTTCACATTGGACAACACATTAAGGACAGATCCCACATGAGACGAAAGTACACAGTGACTCCTGTTGTTGATTTAACAATTTGACACTCTTGTTTATGGTGTCAGTAATCTCCCTAGGCTATAGTAATGAGTTGCCAAGGCTATGGAAGCCTTTTGAGTTCACTGACTTCAATCTTATTCTGACAGGGTCATAGTCAAAGTGGAAGTTCTCTCCTCCCTTCAGAGAAAGGTACCTCCTTCTTTGATGGCCCCGTGCTTTCCACTGGGATCTCACTCGCAGAGATCTTTCATTTAGGTTTTGTTTTGTTTTGTTTTGCCAGAGTGTCTTGGCTTTCCATGCCTAAAATACTCTCATGGGCTCTTGAGCCAGATCCGAATGCCTTAAGGGCTGATTCTGAGTCCAGAGTGCTATTTAGGACATCTGCCATTCTATAAGTCTGCTGTGTATCCCGCTTCCCATGTTGGATCCTTCTCTCCCTTTTTGATTCTATTAGTTAGTATTAGCAGACACTGGTCTTGTCTGTGTGATCCCTTTGACTCTTAGACCTAGCAGTGTGATCAATTGTGAACTGAGATTGAGCACTTGGAGTAGTGAGATGGCATTGGTACATGCCACCTTGATGGGTTGTATTGGAATCCCCTGGCACGTTTCTAACTCCACCATTTGGGGCAATTCCGATTGAGCATGTCCCAAATTGTACATCTCCTCCCTCTCTTTTTCTCACTCTTATATTTAACAGGAATCACTTTTCAGTTAAAATTTAAACACCTAAGAATAATTGTGTGTTAATTACAGAGTTCAACCAATAGTACTAGAACAAAGCAAAACAAAAATACTAAAATGGACAAAGTATTACATTGTATATAATGAAATCTGGTCATTTGCAACAAGATGGAGGAATCTGGAAAACATTATGCTGAGTGAATTAAGCCAGTCCCACAGGGACAAATATCATATGTTCTCCCTGATTGGCGACAACTAACTGAGCACCAAAGGGGAAACATGTTGAAGTGAAATGGACACTATGAGAAACAGTGACTTGATCAGCTCTTGTCCTGACTGTTGAAGACCTTGCACTTTTGAACAAATGGTAGGCCAATAGGAATATAGCTAGACACACAGATTTATATGTTTTCTAGATTAGTATGGAAAGTTATTTGCATCTCAACAAAAACGATAAAATCCAAAGTCTTAAATTTGAAGTTAAGGGAGATAGCATGTTATAAGAAAGAAGGCCAAAAAAAAAAAAAAAAAAAAAAAAAAAAGCCAGATCCAGTACACTTCAATTGGCCATAGAACTTTATACAAGATTGTTTCTCTGATTTCATACTCAGTCCTATTGTTACCTGAAAATGAGGAAGTAGCCCTAAAATAGAAAATCTCATCATGTAAAATCTGTGGAGTATTCTAGTCTATACAATACAAAACCAGGTGTGAACTTCCAGTTTCAGCTCCAATGGTAAAAACCTAGAAGTTATCATTCCTGTTCTTTTAGCAAGCATAAACTAAAAATAACTTGGTTGACCATATCAAGCAGCATTGAATATGGAGAAAATCATCAATCTGAAATGTGAAGAGAGGCAAATTCAGAGTCACAGCCAAGATCGACTTACTTGGTGCAGAAGCCATTGGAGTTGACAATCTGTACCAACCCTTAAAGGATGATTTTCACAAATTGTTGCCTGTTCAGCATACATCGCAGAAGAGTGAGAAATCCATGGGTGCTGGGAACTTACAGGGAACCTTTCATGGCTTGGAACTTTAGGAACCTAGTATATTCTCCCAGTGAAGATCTTACAAAGATTCCCTCATGGCTCTGATGGAAAAGAATAACCATGATGTCTCAAAGAGTTTTAGCACTACAAAGAGTGCTTAGAAAATTCCCACAACCAGAGTAGAGACACAAAGAGGAACACAACAGAAATTAAAAATCTCCAACACCTGTAACTGTTAACAATAAGTATAATACATTTCCTAGCTAAATTAACATAACACTTATTCTAAAATCTTATTTAACTCAGCTCCGAATATGCAATATGTCTGAATTTCAACAAAAACTTAGAAAGAATCTGAAAACACAACATAAAGCCATAGTGTGAAGGGACTAAATACACATCAGAACCAGAACCAGATCAGTTCAAACATATTAGAACTATGTCATTACTTTTAAAAAAAAGCAACAGTTTACAACGCAAACAAAGATAGGGAAATTCTACAAATCAATTTTTAAAATTAATAAACCATTGTAGGGTAAATGAACAATGTCCCTTTGGGCTTATCAGTAGTTAAGACATGACTGATCAAATTGGTGAGCTTGAAGACAGCATCCAAGAATTTGGAGATACTTCTAGCATAGAGGTGACCTGACTTAGATACCAGAAGATGAAAAGAAATGAGAATGCATGCTTTAAAGAGTAATGGCTGTGGATATTTAAAATTCATGACAGGCACTAGACCAGAGATCCAGGAAGTTCTGGAAAGACCAAGAAGACTAAAAACAAAATGGACAAAACCTAGGCATGGTCTGGCCAGCATCAGAAAAATAAACCCAAAGAGAATATTGTGGGGGGAAATAAAAACAGTATAAAATACTTCACAAGCGGAGGGCCAAGGATAACAATTGTGTGAGACTTCTCATTAGAAACACTGCAGCGTAGAACAAACTGAAGTGATGAAATATTTGACTTGAGGGGCCAGCGCTGTGGCACAGCAGGTAAAGCCGCTGCCTACAGTGCCGGCATCCCATATGGCCGCCAGTTCTAGTCCCGGCCTCTCCTCTTCTGATCCAGCTCTCTGCTATGGCCTGGGAAAGCAGTAGGAGATGGCCCAAATGCTTGGGCCCCTGCACCTGCGTGGGAGACCCGGAAGTGCTCCTGGCTCCTGGTTTCTGATCAGCACAGTTCTGGCCGTTGCAGCCAGTTGGGGATTGAACCAGCAGATGGAAGACCTCTCTCTCTCTCTGTCTCTGTCTCTATATATGTAATTCTGACTTTCAAATAAATAAACACATCTTTAAAAACAAACAGAAAGAAATATTTGATTTGAAAAACTACTTAAAATGGTGAAAGAAAGCAACTCATCAGCTATGGTTCTCATTCCAGCAGAATTATCCTTCAGAGGCACAGAGAAGTAAAGACTTCCTAGGAAGACAAAACCCAGAACTTGTTAGTACACCTGCTTGGCCGGATATGCGAACCATTCTTAAGGGACAGGAAAAATGGTCAAAGTCAGATCTAAATAAAAGATGAAATAGCTTCAAGCAAATTTAAGTCAAATGTTTTATTTTTCTTTGTATTTATGCAACGGATAACACTTTGCTTAAAGTAAGAATAGTAACAATGAAGTTGATGGTTAGGACAAATAAGTGTGTGAAATAAATGACAGTAATTTATTAAGGGATGTGAGGAAGGAAATGAGATACCTGCACTACACATAAAATGATATAGTTTCATATGAAGGTAGACTTGAATCTTAGTGAAAAAACGTACAGTAGAAGCTCTCAGGCAACTTCTTTAATCATTTTAAACAGAAGGATGATGATAAGAGATAAAATTGATTCATTTAGAATGCTAACTAAAACCAGAGAAAACAAGAAAAAAGATGATGAACAAACACAAAAATACATAGCGGGTACTTACTGAAATGATCAAATGAGAGATACCTTCTACTAGACTCAAAGGAAATCCAATTGCATGCTATCAACAGAAACCTAAAGACTAAGAAAGGTTACCAAAAAAAAAAACACATGGGGAACAATATTCCATGTTAACCCAATCAAACTCCTATTGGAAGGGGCCAGCATCGTGGCTTAGCCGGTAAATTTGTCGCCTGCAATGCCAGCAGCACTTATGGATGCCAGTTTGTGTCCAGACTGTTCTGCTGATGCAGCAGAAAACAGCCCACATGCTCGGGCTCCTTCCATGCACGTGGGAGATGCAGAGGAAGCTCCTGGCTTTGGCCTGGCCCAGCCCTGGCCATGTGGCCATCTAGGGAGTGAAACAGTGGAGGGAAGATCTCTCACTCTCTTTCTGTAACTCTGACTTTCAAATAAATAAATAAGTCTTAAAAAAATCTGGAGTAACTATATTAATTTCAGAAAAAAAAAACAAAAAAACAGCTTTGAGAAGAAGGATAATTATGCTATAAAGAGATAAATTAGACAAAAATAAAGTGATCAATTCTCCAAGATATAACTTTACTAAACATGTATGCACCTACAAAAATATCAAAATATGTGAGCCAAAAACTGTTAAAACTGCAAATAAAAATGAAGAAATCCACTGTTAAGTTGGAGACTTCAATAGCCTTCTGTCAGTAGTTGACATATTTGGCAGAAAATCAGTAAGGAAATAAAAAATATGGAATTTTGTACCAAATTGATACTTACAGAATATTCATTCCAAAACCTGCATACTACACATTCTTCTTCTTATTGTATGGAATATTCACCATAAGAGATCATATTATTATGTGTCCTAAAACACATCCCTGACAAACTTAAAAGAATAAGGCATACAGAGGAAACTCTTAAAACACAAGAAACTTAACTAGAAATAGTCATCAATAGCAACAAGCTAGGAAATTTTCAAATGTCTGTAAATTAACAATATATTTCTAAATAACACATGGATCAAATAAGTCGCAAAAGACATTATTAAACAGTTTAAACTAAATACAAGCAAAAATACCAACTTGTCAAAATTAGTGGGTTGCAGTGAAAGCTGTGCTTAGAGGAATATTTATAGCCTCACATGCACATATTAGAAAAGAGTAAAATTAAAACTCAATAAGTTGAGCTTCTGTCTTAGAAAATCACAAAAGAAAGAATAATATATCTTCAAGCTGAGTGACAAGCAACAGACGTCGATTTCTCACAGTTCTGGAGGCTGAAGTCCAAGAACAGGGGCTTGCCAATTGGTTCCTGATGAGGGGTTTCGTCTTGGGTGGCCAAAGGCCACCTTCATGTGGTATCTTTATGATATTCACTTTCTGTGCATGCAAGGAGAGATTTCTCTTCTCATAAATCCACCAGTCCTTTCACCTGAGGATGCCACCCTTCATGACCTCTTTGAACCCTGTCTCCTGAAAGCCCTAACTCCAAATCAGTTGCACCAGGGGTTAGAGCTTCAAAAATATGAATGTGGAGGGAAATGGGAGACACAATCGGTGCATAGCAGTGGCCATCAATACGTCAGTCATAAGGATATTCAAATTATAACAATTAAATGCTTTGAAAAACTGTCCAAAACCTGGTAATTTTAGATTAATTCCTCAAAAAACACACCCAACCAGCCAACCAACCCTCAGAAGAGAAATAGATAATCTGAACAAGGCTAAAAAGTTTGAAGATTTCAGCTACTAATAATGTATCAATGTTGGGTCCTTAGTGAATGGTACTGATTATTTCTCTTGGTGCTTGCCAACACTAGATAGTATCCTTCTTTTATATTTTTTAAATAATTTCTGAGCAATGGATGTTACTTTGTATCAAATTTAAACTTATTTCCTTATTCATAAACAAGCATGCATTCAGCACATATTGACTGTATTTATTCTTTTTCAAAGCACCTGCTTACGGGTAGGCATTTGGCCTAACAGTTGTGATGCCAGTTAGGACACCCCCATCCTGTATCAGAGTACCTGGGTTTGACTTCCAGCTTTGAGTCCTGACTGCAGCTTCCTGACAATGCAGATCCTAGAAGACATCGGGTGATGTGAAGATCTTGTCGCTCCCGTCCTCCTCAAAGTAGAAAACGTCAACTCAGCGTTTCTTCTTTGATCTACTTGAGAATTGAAGTCCCGGGGAAAACTGCTGTCCTTAATTTGGAAAGACAGACAAATACAGAGACTCGCAGCTCATTTGGCGCAGGAGCCAGCAGCTGTAGCTAATACGGATGGGAACGCTGCAGTTGTAACTGATGGAGGTTACGGTGTGTACCAGCCTCAGAGAACAAAGCTCTGGAGACTTCACTGTTAGCGGAGTCCCCACCCTTAGCCAGGTTTTACCTCTGGGGATTTCACTGAATTCTCACCATGAAGACTGCAGAGAAACCTCCTCTGCTTCTCTCAGGGGAAGACGACAGTCTAAGGGGATTAAGTTATTAAAAGAAACTTATGTAAAATTAGGATCAGAATATT
The DNA here is from genome assembly GCF_033115175.1 of Lepus europaeus. Taxonomy (NCBI): domain Eukaryota; kingdom Metazoa; phylum Chordata; class Mammalia; order Lagomorpha; family Leporidae; genus Lepus; species Lepus europaeus. Next base: position 68,340,462 of record NC_084837.1, on the reverse strand, counting down.
TTGTGTAAATATGAGACAAGGACAGAAGCTATGGAGAAAACAATAAAGTATAATGCAATCATTTACATTTTTAAAATGTTATGAATAAGATTTTAAAAGAGGAAATGTTTCCACAAGACAACAGATTGTTATCTATGTTTAATGGACACATACAGATCAATATGAAAACAATGCAATGCTAACAAAATAGAAACAGGGGAAATAAACAGGCTTTTTTAAATTCAAGAAACAGAGGGACAAAAATGGACAGAGAGGGGCTGGCGCTGTAGCATAGTGGGTAAAGCCACCACCTGCAGTGCTGGCATCCCATATGGGCACCAGTTAGAGCCCCAGCTGCTCCACTTCAATCTGGCTCTCTGCTGTGGCCTGGAGAAGCAGTAGAGGATGGCTCAAACCTATGGGCCCCTGCACCTGAATGGGAGACCCGAAAGAAGCTCCTGGCTCCTGGCTTCAGATCAGTGAATCTCTGGCCTTTGCGGCCATTTGGGGAGTGAACCAGCGGATGGAAGACTCTCTCCCTCTCTCTCTCTCTCTGCCTCTGCCTCTCTTTCTCTCTGTAACTCTGAGTTTAAAATAAAATGGAAAAATCTTAAAATATATATATATATATATATATATATATATATGTATGTATGTATAAAACAAGTTCACTTAAGGATTTTTTTTAAAAAAAAAAAAAAAGGACAGAGAGAGGTTCGCTTTCCAAATGCCCACAATGGATAAGGCCAAAGCTGTTATCTGCAAACTCAATGCAGGTCCTTGACATGAGTGGCAAGAAGTCATTCCACCACTTGAGCCAGTATGTGCTGTCTCCTAGGAGTGCACTAGCAGTCAGCTAGAATCAGAACTCAAAACTGTAACTCAATCCCAGGTACTCTGATATGGCATGTGGGTATCTTAAGTGGCATTTTAACTGCTAGGCCAATTACCTACCCTGAAGTACATGCTTTGAAAAAGAATAAATAAAAATAGCCAATATATAATGACATCATGCTCATAAGGGTAAATTTAAATTTGAAGTAGCATTTGCTCAGAAATTCTGTAAAATATAAAAGAATGATGTTATGTAGGGCTGGCAACAATCAAAAGAAATAATGATTACTATTCATTGTTCTAGAAGATAGCTTGGTTATATATTTCAATAACTTACAAAATCTGTCAAGCTGTGGGTCTCAAAACTCTATTACGAAGAGTTTAACTTAAGAAGTAATGACAGGGGCTGGCGCTGTGGTTCAGTGAGTTAACACTCTAGCCTAAAGCGCCGGCATCCCATATGGGCGCCAGTTCGAGACCTGACTGCTCCACTTCCAATCCAGCTCTCTGCTACGGCCTGAGAAAGCAGTAGAAGATGTCCCAAGTCCCTGGGCCCCTGCATCCATGTGGGAGACTTGGAAGAAGTTCCTGGCTCCTGGCTTCCGATCAGTGCAGCTCCGGCCCTTGCGACCAATTGGAGAGTGAACCATCAGATGGAAGACCTCTCTCTCTCTCTCTTTCTGCCTCTCCTTTTTCTGTGTAACTCTGACTTTCAAATAAATAAATAAATCTTTAAAAAAAGTAATGACAATACATAAAATGCACATTAAAATTTCATATCATTATTTCTTATATTAATATCTTGGATATACATACAGCTCCAACAATACACGGCATCTTCAAAAAGTTCATAGAAATGTGTACGATGAAAAATCTATGCATGATTTTAAAAAATGATTGTATCAAAATAAACATATTTAATTCTATTTTTCCATGAATTTTTTGACATATCCTAATATGGATTCATTTTAAGAGAATCATAAATACTCATAAGCTGGAATAGTATGAAAAGAACACATGCTTTAGTGATGTGAAACATTTACAACATATTTTAAATGGTAATTAACAATGTATTTATTGAGACTGTAGTGACGACTTTCCTGTTTTAAATGTTGATAGCATTTACAAGCTTCTCTTTCACACACCCCTGTCCACCAATTTTAATCTGCACCACTGCCATTCCTAGAATTCACCCTGGCACTACAAACGTGTGAACTTCTCCCACAAGATTTGTCAGTTTTGACTGATATCTTTCTGACTGTAAAGCATTGCACAAGTGGCAATTCACAGCTTGTTCTATGTCCCACCTTCTTTACTTCTTCGCCAATCATGATTAAATATATCAATTTTATAGTGTTAGAGCATATAACACATCTATTGCACTTCCTTCATTTGAATCTTTCATGTTTAGTTTGCTTTTTCTGCACCAGTTAAATATAATTTTTACATGTTTCCATTCCTTTTGTGTGTAGCTTTCAAAGTCTTTTTCGTTTTCTGAAGTTCAATCTTCAATGACTTCCACAATGAAGAGAACTCAAAGGGAAAATATTTCCTTACTAGTGGCTAATTAAAAATACCTTTCTTTCATCTTTTCCACCTGAAGTTTGGCTTGGCTGAATATAAAATCCTTGGTTCACACCTTCTTTCGTCAATCATATTGTAGGTATTGCTCATTATTTTCTGTCATTGACTATGACTCTGGAAAACTCTGATGGCAAATTTTTTCCCAAAATCGTTTTCCATAAAGAGTGACTTCCACTTAATTAATCAAGAGTTCTCATTCCTTTATATTCAATAAACTTACCAGTATATGCCTTGCTGTTAAGTGTTCTGTGATGACTTTACCTGGCGTATTTTTTCCTTGTCTTCATTTTTAATTTGAATACCTGGATTTTTCTTGAAAACTCCAAAAATATCTTTAAATACTGGCATAATTACATTGCTTTGATTTTCTTTTTTTTAGTTATAACTTTTGAATTTATCTTCTATCTATTCTTTTAAAAACCTTAATTTCATTTTTACTGTGATCCTTTGGACATTTTTATCTTCCAGCCTCTCTGTCTCTCTCTCTCTCTCTCTGTCTCTCTCTCTATATATATATAGAGAGAGAGAGAGATAGATATAGATATAGATAGATAAATATAGATATCTATATATATAACAGATACAAAATCCCTTCAATTTTGTTTTTCTTTCTGTGATTAACTTTTCCATTTCTTTCTTGCATATGAATAAGTTATATATTTTCCATATCCTATTGTCTTACCATGTTCTACCCAAATTTGTTTTCTTTACTTTTTGTAACACTTAATCATGGAAGTAACTACTTTTACAGATATTTAAAACTTTTATGGTAAGATATGATCACAATTTTTATCTGCTCAATGAATGTTTCTCTGCAATGTTGTCTCTTTTTAAATTTTAATGCTAAAATATCTTTTTGCTAATGCACACCAGTTGATTATTTTTAATATTTAGCATTGAATAAATAATGTATTCCTAGACCACTGATAGATACTAAGTTTCTGTTGCAGGAAGATAGTTTTGTAGTCGTTCAGTCTTCACCTCCAAGGGCTCCTTCCTTCCTTCCTACCACGGAAACAAACAGCTTCCTTCAAATATGGCTTTCCTCAATGAGACTGCATTCCTGAAAGCTTTTGCTGTGAGTCCTTCTCAACTTACCTCTGTTTTCACAATGAGCAGATAAGCTATTGCAATCCACAGTGAGCTCCTCACTCTCAAGAAATGTAATTGTTGCTGTTTCCCAACATCTGCAGCCAGCTGGGGAACTTCTGCACAGTATCTCTTCATTTCTTCATAATGGCTTTTGTCCAATCCGAACAGTTCCATGTATTTATCATGCACACATCAAACACACCTCAGGGGTTTCTGTGAAAATGAAGTTTTGTAGTTCTGTGTCTCTGGGGAAAAGTTTAATATGATTTCTAGAAGGAGAAGAGGAACGATGCTGATTTATACAGTAATATTTATATTGGGACTATCTGATACCTTTCTGTTTAACAAGGATTTGCCAAATAATTATTTAAATTTACATTCACTGGAGTTAACATGGTTAGTCCATGAAAAATAATTACACAAAGATTAATGTTGCATTCCATGAGAGAGAAAAGTAAATTTTTGATGTTCAAAGAAACTAAGTAGGGTTGCTAGCAACTTAAGCAACTCAGCAAAAACATTTATAACTACAAGACACAGATATTACAATAGATAAGAGATGCAAATATGAAAGGAGAGTTCTTAGGTAACATGGTCTATGATTATTTCTTTAGCATTTCCTTCAATTTACTCCTCGCCATTCATATTTATACCATCTTCATATTATTCAAGCAGCCCCAAAATAAACTTTCCCATAGTTCCCATAAACATCCAAAATTTTTCACTAACAACTAATAAAAGCTTATAGTCAAAATTTGACTGACTAGGAGAATATGTAGTTTTAGACATGAAAAAAATGATCATGAGATTTACAATAAAGAATGACAAGTTTTCTTCCTTTGGATTAAATCCAAAGGTGAACGTAAAACTCTAGTATTTAATCTGGCACAAAAAAGAACATTGTAGTAGTTCTTGCTTTTAGTATATACCATCATCATCATCATCACTGTTATTCAGCAGGGAATACATAAGTGGCAATTTTTTTTTCAAAATAAATTATTCAGGATGAAAACAGAAAGATGGTGAAAAAATTCCATGCCAGATATTCACAGTGTTTTATCAAAACAGGAAAACTACATATGATTGGGCAATTTTTCCTTTTACCTCTAAGATTGATAAAATAAAATTACCTAATAAGACTGAAAGACTAATGGGCTGAATGTACCTACATCTGAGTTACTCTATTTTTTCTGCTTTTATTTATTACTTTACAGCATTTGTGAAAAAGTAAAAAATAAAAAGCACTATTAGCAAACACAACTAAATTTGTAATACAAATATTTTTCTCAAAACAATCAAAGCATATAGAGAACCATTTGTTTAATTATTTAGAGAAGTGTAAGTTTTGAGAATTTTCTACCAAGCATGCTGGCAAATTATGTCAAGAACCTTTGAAAAGACCAGATCATTCCAATTATTGATGTAATTAAAATTAAATAAATGTTGGCCGGCACCGCAGCTCAATAGGCTAATCTTCCACCTGCGAGCCGGCACACTGGGTTCTAGTCCTGGTCCGGGCGCTGGATTCTGTCCCGGTTGCCCCTCTTCCAGGCCAGCTCTCTGCTATGGCCCGGGAAGGCAGTGGAGGATGGCCCAAGTGCTTGGGCCCTTCACCTGCATGGGAGACCAGGAGAAGCACCTGGCTCCCGACTTCGGATCAGCATGGTGCACCGGCCGCAGCGCGCCGGCCACAGCGACCATTGGAGGGTGAACCAACAGCAAAGGAAGACCTTTCTCTCTGTCTCTCTCTCTCACTGTCCACTCTGCCTGTCAAAAAAAATTAAATAAATGTAAAAATTTATGAAGAACATATTTAATGAAAAAATTATAAAAGTAAAAACTGGAATAAAATCTAACTTCTGAATAACAGAGGAATTATTAAAAATACATGAAGCATCTTAATGTTCATAGAAAATGCACATTATCTTTTCTGTGAGTTCTTTGAAGTTCCCTCATAGCATTTCTGTGTAATAAAATGTCATAAAGTCATTGAGAAAATATATTTTTCAGCATCTGAAAAAGTGTTTCACAAATGTAAAAAAGGTTAAAAGTCATATGTACATTTAACATATATATATACATTTTTATGAGGTACCATATGATGTTTTGATACATGTGGAATCTTAAAAATGATCATCTCATAGAAGTTAAAAGTGATGGTTATCAAAGGCTGGAGAGACAAAGGGAGAGGCAGTGATGGGAACAGATTGGTTAATGGCCGCTAACTCTAACCATGGCTGGAGATGAGTCAGAAGTGTAGGGTTCTATGGCATAGCAGGGTGACTATAGATGTAATGTACTATTTCTCTATAAAAAAAAAAAAAACTTGGATAAAAGTTTTAATCATAAAGAAATGTTAAATGTTTGAGAAGACAGATATATTTACTCTGATTGGACATCAAATTAAAATTTTAAGTGAAAAAAGCAAATTATTTATGGTGTGTTATCAATCCGATAAAGCTCATGTGCACAAAAAGAAAACATAATAAAGGAAATCCAATGAAATATGAGTGACAGTTTTTTCTCAAACATGTGTGTAAACTTACTATGGTGAATATATCTTTAATTTGAAATTTAATGCTAATAATATTATAAACTATTTCAAGTTTAGGAAAGGAAATTAGTCCCTGTATTAATCCTGTTTTCTTATTAAATGCCAGGATATTTTAATGGTGTTAAATGTTACCATTCAATAACTTCTATAGAATTTATATCTTCCAAATATCTATTTAAATCCTAAGAAGCAAAAAATTTGCTGATCTCAGAATTATTGAGTTACAATTACTGTGATCATATTTTGAGCATTAAACACTATTAAAGCTGTGGCATAACTTCCTCCCTGTGACATTTAAATAGATCCTTCTTTTGCAGCATTATCTTTGAGGTATAATCCATCTTGTCTGGAGAACTAATCAGATTCTTACCTAGTGTGCTTTCATTAATTAGTGTATTTAAATTATATTTAGTACAAAGAGACTACAATTTGCTTTTGGCCAATTAGCAGCTTTTAACTTGCTTATCAATGTGTATAAATTATTTGCTCCCATATTTTCAAAATTTCTGTGATTTTAAAGAATTAGTTTAGGCCAGTGCCGCGGCTCAATAGGCTAATCCTCCACCTGCGGCACCTGCACACCGGGTTCTAGTCCCAGTCGGGGCACCGGATTCTGTCCCAGTTACCCATCTTCCAGGCCAGATATCTGCTGTGGCCCAGGAGTGCAGTGGAGGGTGGTCCAAGTGCTTGGGCCCTGCACCCCATGGGAGACCAGGAGGAGCACCCGGCTCCTTCCCGGCACTGCGGCAGCCATTGGAGGGTGAACCAACGGCAAAGGAAGACCTTTCTCTATGTCTCTCTCTCTCACTGTCCACTCTGCCTGTCAAAAAAAAAAAAGAATTAGTTTAAAAATATAGATTTATCCATATTATACTTTACCATATATATATATATATGTATGTATATGTGTGTGTGTGTGTGTGTATATATCCATGTTATACTGTACCTTACATCTGTAAGTAGCTAGGATCTTCTCGCCCTTGACCAACAAAAGCCAAATGCCTTAATCCCAGCTTTTAAGGGGCTATCAATATTATGAGTCACTGTTGAAGTCTTACAAAATTGATTATCTACAATGTACAAGAATGAATAGATTTTGTGTAAGATAAAAAGATGAATAATACATAGAAAGGAGTCTTTTAAAGCATATAATCCAGGAGAAACATATAATTAACTTAAATATGAGGCAAACTGGGATGAGAGCTATAATAAAGGGACCAATGAATTACTTTGCAAATGTAGTGATAGGAGAGATAATTTCTAACTGATGAATGCATGCAGAATGCTTTAACAGACAAGGTACCACATATAAAAAAGAAGATTCCTCAGACCTTGACACAAATGAGAGCAATCAAAACACAGTGGGGATTGGATTATAGTAGAGGATTAGTTTGTGTATGGAATGGTTAATTTTACTGTGTTGAGCAACCCGCAGCCTATTACTGATAACCCCTTTGACCAAGGATGCTTCTAGTAACAATGCAATAACACAAAGCCATCTCAATTGCAGTAAAGTACATGAATATTACGTTCTGGTAAATCAGCAACAGTAGCCACATCTTTAAGTATGAAGGATGCAAGTTTATTCACTGGGTCGATGTCTCCATTTGTCATGCTTTATTTACAATATGGCATCCATACAATTAGTCATCTGTAATTACATAGCTAACATTGTCACCATGACTTCATTGGGGTTTTCTAAAAGTTAAAGGAGACAATATTCAGTAATCAATATTATATATTTTAAGAACAGTACCCAATTAAATTATGCTTGCTAAATAGAGAATGTCCTTGTACTGATTAGATCATTTCTGGGGTTGAATTCTTCCATGAACTGTGAGGATGCTTCAACAAGCTAGTGGAAAATGGAAGTAAAAGGTAAGTATTTTGGTGCAAAAAATGTTGAAGTCCATACCTAGGAGGAATATTCAAAACGTTCACAAAAAAATTGTATTATGTGAAAACTGTGCTCAAATTTCAAATTTCTTTGCACCAAAAAAAAATGGATCTTTGAATTCCATATTTCTATGGACTCTTTCAAGTGATCTTGTAATACAGAAACACCAAGCAAGGAAACCTGAGTCTCATAATATGGTACTAAGCTTCTGAAATTCATCAGCTCCTGATGCAATCTCAGGCATATGTTCTTCTTCTATTCTGCCTCATACTTAGCTTTACTAAGGCATGTGTGCATAAGAGTCTGCTCATTTCTCCTAACTTTGCAGTAATCAGTTAATATAATCTGGTCCAAGTTAGCTAATAAAAGCTTGAGAAAAATGAAAAAAAATGGGTTTCAGAAAATAGCTGACTCCAGGAAAGCTAAGGTTAAGGGAAATACATTTATTCTGAAAAGCATCTATTAATCAGAACTCTATTTGATTAAAAGCTCTTTCGGTAAAAAGCAACAGAAATCCATTTAAACTAACTTATTTATAAGAGTGAATTTACTATAAGAACAGGAACTTTGCAGTGGGATCCAAGGGAGGAAGTGTAGATAGTCACACCAGGACCGGGAAACTCAGGCTCCTAGGCTGCTATTCTTGATAGCCATGTCCCGCCCTATCTCTTTAATCATCTTTTCTTTTGCCTCTTGCATTCAGGTTCAATGTTATCTCTTCTTGTGATTTCACGTGCATACGATCAAAATGACAAACTAGAGACAGCCTCGAATATAAATTTGCTTTTCTTCCAAGTGCAGGTGGTATTAAACACTGACATGCAAGACCCAATCCCAAATTTCTGTAAGAAACATCCACAGTGGCACAGTGTGAATGGGGTGAATCCACCCCACAGGCTTTCTGGTCTGGCCAGTTGTGCAGACCAACAGGTGTGCACATGGGCAGTTCCTGTTCCAGTCTCTCCTCTTTGAGAAACCATGCTTGGGGGTTTCTCTCATACTTCTCTGGTCAGGACTTGCACCGAGGAAACAGGATGAGCCTTCAGTTGAGTGGTTGAGCAGTCTGCAGTCCATGGCAAAGCCAGGGTCAGCCTCAGGTCTGTCTTACTCCCAAACCTCCTTCCGTTGCCAGACTTAGAGATGACAGACGTGTATGGAAGTTTGTTCTTCCCTGATCATTTTCAAGGACAGGTAGTTCACTGGGGTGCAGGTAACATGGGTACTTCAACAGAGATTTCACAATTGGGAAAATTCTGTGAACACCTTGCCAAGAACCTCCTGTGAAGACCGTGGATGCAATGGAAATGTGCTACCCAGAGTCCTGTTGTGAACACAGCGGAGCAGCAGCCCCTTTCTGAATCCATCTTCGAGTTTTCAGTGAAGCCACGCTTTTGTTCTCTTCCCACCCAATGAATGAGTCAAAGTGGCAGGCAGGGAACTCACTGTGTTCCCTCCTGTGAGGGGTTAAGCATTCCTTTAACAGCATCTCTAACACAGCACACCCCACCCGTTGACACAGTCTTCACAGGGGCCTCCCTTATCAGACACTCCTTCTCTCTCTGTCTTCCCCTCTCCAGCCCTGAACCTGCATCCCAGACAGGAAGTTCCCCCGCCTCCTCCCGCTTTCCCTCTTCCTCTGTCACAGGTGTTTTCCTCAGCTGACCTCTTCACATCACGAAGCTCATCTTAAAGTTTGCTTAATCAAGGCAATGGCGACACAAACATGCTAGGTAATTTTAAAAGGGGAAAGGAAGAGAAAGCTGAATTAAAGATAGACACAGTGGAAAAGATTCCTAAAATATATTTATTTCTATATTGTTTGTTGGATGTCGATTTCATGTGATTTTTAAAATAATGTTTATTGCTTTTTTTCCCTCTTGGGGGAAAAATCTTATATGTAGAAATTAAAAACTATTTGGATCCTTTTCTTTTCACTGACATTGCTATCAACACTTTCCAATGTCATTAAATAATGTTCAGTATTTTTAAATTATACAGCAAAATGAAAATTTATGCTTAGGGTCTTATATGTAATTTCACTTTTTTGTATATCCCTGTTTTCATTCCTATTCACTATTACAGAAAACAGATGTAAGTAGGGGGTTGACTGTGAAATGATGACTAATGTGCAGAGATAGTTAGGATAACTAGAACCCACTGATGATTGGTTTTTGGAGTAGAAGGAGAGGCATCAACCTGCCATCATGAGTTTGGGGCTGGGGCAGAAGTTTCATATTAGACCACTGAAGTATGAGACACAGCAGGGAGTAATGGCCACCTTTTTCAGAACTACCCAAACACCTTCCTCCCCAGGAAAGAGGCCCTGGTAAGACTGTCCTGGATTATAGCAAGTACTTAAAATATAAATGATGTAGAGTCTTCTTTCCCCAACCAGATAGCTCTGACCATGACCCAATCACCCTTCTCCTTAACCTGACTCAGAAATCTATCAAAATGGCAGCAATCACCTGAGAGTTTTCACCTCTAATGCAAATCACTCCTGATGTGTTTCCCATCCTTGTAGTCATTTTACAGCAAGCACTGCTGTGGGTGTGATCAAACAGGAAGGACTTTGCTGACAATCCCTAGGCAGGCCCTCCAGAGCTACGTCCTAGACTCAATTGTTTGAATTGAATTGGAAGCCCTAAGGCCTACCAGCCAGTTAGCACAGACACTGAAGACACTCTCAACTTGTACGTCCTTTGAAATAAGAACTTGTTGGGGTAGTAAACAGGGGAAGCAGAAGTTACAAACACCTGCTTCTCCGAGGAACCACGTATGCACTGGGCATTTAGCTTCTTGTGAGAAAGTCAGGCATCAGCTCCCTGCAGAAAGCACAATGACCTCTACCTTCCTCAACCTTAGAAAGTCTTCAGGTCAGCCCAGTGGCCTGGGCTTTGTAATTTGTGATAGAATTACCCTAGGCACCTTCTTGTGGGATAAGAAGGATTCTGTTCAATTCTTAATAAATTCTACTGTAGCTAGAGGAATGCCACAGACCCAGTGGAAAGTCAGAACATAAATTTAGGAAGAAAGACTCTTGATTTTCTAAGGTGACCAATAATGGCTTGTGAGTTGTTTTTTCTTTCTTTTTTTTATACGGATTTTGTTTAGTTGAAAGGCAGAGTTACAGAGAGAGAGGGAGAAGCAGATATATTCTACCTAAATGCCCACAATGGCTGGGGCTAACCCAGGCCAGAGCCAGGAGCTAGAAGTTTCATCCAGCTGTCCCACATGTTTGTAGAGACCCAGCATTTGGGCCATCTTCTGCTGCTTTCCAAGGTGCATTAGCAGGAAGCAGGATAGGAAGTGGAGCAGCCAGGACTTATCTGGCATGCATATGGGTTGCCAGTGTTGCAGTGGCAGCTTAACCTGCTGCTCTACAATGCTAGCTCCAAAGATTTTTTTTTTTTTTTTATTGGAACCCTGGAGGCTGTGGCTGAAGTCAGTCCTGCTCCACTTCTTTTTTGTTTTGTAGCTTTATTTTTTTCCAGAGGTTTATTAATATATTACATTATATTCTCAGGGTCTCAGCAAATGCAATTTAATTACTACAATAACATTCTCATCAATTCTCATGTTCTTCTAATAAGTTATTTTCAAATACTAAAGTATCTTTGCTGATGTAAATTTGCACAAGTGACATAGGTTCCAGCAACTTCAGGATCCTGACTGGTAGCCTGATCATCATGTTTTGTGTTGTTTGGGATATGAGATTTAATTTTTCTCTATTGGAAAATATTTGTGTATCTGGGGTGGGCTGTTGGTTGACATCTTTCTGTGTAATATTGATTCTGAACTGATGTGTGCTATGGCTATGTCTGTATTTCTTTCTGTAAATGGAGCCACTTGTCAAGACAATTCCCATTATTACAAGAAGATAACAATATTTTTCTTGGGATAGTGACTTCTCAAAGTCAGGGAACTCCCGGATAATGAGGTTCTCCCGAATCATGCAAACCTTCAGCTGCCAAAGTGTTTCTAAGAATTATACTTCAAGCTTGTCAGGCCTCTGCTTGTAAAATGCCACCTTGTCAACTGGGTTCTGCCAGTCTTATCTGAGTTGGATCATCAGGGTCTCCAAAATGTTCTCCATTTTGTTCAATCCATGATCATTCATTTGGTGATGCAGAGGTAAGGAAGGTATTATCATGTTGTCTGTTACCAAGTGGTAGTCTTAGCCAGAACTGTGAGGCTCCTAGGAGTCCTATCACCTCTCGGTATATTACAGTGGCTATGAAAGACACAAGGGGAATCTAATTTCCTGTGAAGTGGTATCATATGGCTGTAAAGACCCTGCCAGCATAATCATTCCTCACACAGTCTGTTAATGGTGTGCTATTCTGGATCTCAAGAGTGACTGAACGAAGATTTATCAGTATTGTGACCAGATCCAGTGAACCAAGAAGCACAACATGTGTTCTCCTGAGGCGGTGCTGTTCCTCTCCCAAGTGTTGAAAATATTCATAGCTATAACTTATTAGGCACCTCATCCTTGTCTTTTTTGAAATAATCACATTACCTGTCATAATTCTTCACTCTCAATAACACTTTGTGGTTCACGCATTTTGATTCTTGATTTCCGTATGAGGAAGCAGGCTCAGAGATAAGTCACTCAAATCCTAAAATTTGGAAGATGTAGAAGTAAGATTTGAATGATATATTTTCTTGCTCTCAAATGCATGCTATCTCAGAAATAGGGGATGAAATGCATACACTATTAATAAGCCAACCAAAAATCTCAAGTTCTGCCCACTGTGACAAGTATTTTTAATACGTCTAAGAACACACCAAACACACAGTTATACCCCCCAGAAAAGACAAAGGCAGTATAATATTTTAAATAAAAACAGAACAATTGTCAAAATTCTTAAACATGCATTCTTTAATCTAAATATTTGGAAGCTGATTATCCTATAGGCATAAGGAGAAGAGGAGAGAAAGAACTCCCAACCACTGGTTCACAGTCCAAATGCTCATTTTAGCCAGAGTTGGGCCAAACTGAAGCCAGAAGCCAGAAGCCAGGAACCCAGTGCAGCTCTCCTATGCAGATGACAGATAACCAAATATTCCAAACATCACCTGCCATCTCCCAGGTTGCGCCTTAGCAGGATGCTGGAATGGAGAGTGGAGCTGGAATTCTATCCTAGCACCCTGATGTGGAATGTAAGTGTCCCAAGCAACAGATTAGCCACGCCAAATGCCAATGTCTCAGCAGACTTTTTTTGAAGTAAATTTTCTCCCATTGATTGTGATAAAGACTCCCTCTATCTTTAGAAGGAGGAGAATATTTTCAGTCTTCTATTTGAAAATCACTGCAATCACTATAGTAGATATGTAAGACAATAGTTTTCAGGCTAGGAACAGCAGAGGACCATAATTTCTAAAGAAATCTCACATAAATAAGATGAACCTTTTATTTGTCCCAGATTACAACCTAAAGTTGGTTCATAGGAAAAATACAAAGCAGAGGAACTCAAACAAATCTTAGCATCTTTGTTGAATAAGAAGAAAATTAGAATACAGGCAAAGGAGTTCAATTTTGTAGGGCAATATACTAGAAGGAATGGGACTTCTCATAGAGACACAATACTGGAGGTCTATAGCAGATTTTCTCATGCTTTTGGCTGTGAACAAATTTGTGTATGCATGGGAAGAAAGTACACACAATTCTGAAAAAAGAACCACTGAAGAACAAGATGGTCAAACTATTTCTGAAGCTCGGATGAAGAATAGTTCAAATGACCAAAGAAAGAATGGAGAGACTTCATAGAATATATGATATTGGGTGGAGCCCACAGAAAATTAGTGCACGACTCAGCCTTTCTACTTCTCATATCTCATATTTTGTTTATAGTCCAGAAAATAAACCTAAACCAAATAGTTTATATAAAACCTCACTTAATGATTTAAACAAATTTTATCAATTTGTATTAAGCATTTGCTAATGTCAGGTACTGTGCTAGGCATATGGGATAAGATATACGGTGGTAAACAAGACAGATATGGACCATGTCTTCTTCATAGAGTTCATTGTTTACAGGAGTACCCAGATAGCAAGGAAGTAAAATAATAAACAAACAATGGTAGATTGAGTTGGATACTACGAGGAAAAGCACAGAATGCTGTGACAGAGAGATGAATGACCAGGAGGCTTCTCTTTGAGGAGGTGTAGTGGGAACTGAAACCTACAAGACAGGAAAAAGCCAACTAAGACATGGAGAGTGGGGAACAATGCACTAGACTGAGCAAAGAACACGTGCAAAAGTCAGGGAAGAGCTGACAACTTCAAGGACTTGAATCATTCCCAGTGAAACATTTTAGCTTCTGGAAGCCACGGCTTTTTAATGTTGCTACTCATAAATCACTATTTAATATTATTCTTTTACTAATAACCAATAATGTTACCATTTTGGTCACCAGAATTCACCATCTGTAATTTTCCTATTTGAAAATGTGGCCCATTAAAATACTAAGAATCCTGTTATTTTTGTAATCAATTATTATTGAACTTGAAAACAAAAACAAAAACTTCACTTAAAATAATCATAGTCTTAGATATAAAATATAAAACTATACAAATTAACTATAGTGTTCAGAAAGTAAACGTATTCTTTGACTATAGGTAAATTTAGTTTTCAAGATGGCAGAGTACGGAGGAAGCTTACTACTCTAATCTAGGGGAAGATATTTTAAAAAGTGAAGAGAGTGCAATTTTAGAGAAGAGTTAGAAAACTCAAGAGGAAACTCCACACAAATTAGAGAGACAGTGTGGACCGACATGGAAAGTGTAGATACACACAACTCAGGACCCCAGCAGTTGAGGGCCTCAGCATCACGTTTGGAATGAGGTGAGAACAGAACAAACTGTAGCAGCCCAAGCCACTGACAATAAAACTGAGGGGAGAGCCTAGAGTGAATCAGGCTTGGAGCCTTATGGGGGACAGTATACCTTCCAAACTAGAGGAGAAAAACTGGGGGCACATTTCTCTCTCCCCAACCACCTGGCACCAGTGTGTGTAACTAGTGAGGAGCAGGCAGGTGCCATTTTGAACATGGGTAACAGCTGTTCCAGCTTGTGTCCACGCACCCAGCAACCAGCTGAGAGGAGATGCCCAAGTCTGGCTGGGAGCATTGACAGGGTGCTGGGTGCTGGTGACTTTGGAAGGCTCATGTGCCCAGACTGTGATACATTGTGGATGTGTGGGAGGGTACAGGGTGTGGCTGAGACTTTGGGCAGTCACTGTGGGCAGATCC